>NC_132860.1:13139362-14499362 GCF_048164855.1 Canis lupus baileyi
AAAAAAAAAAAGAAAGCTCGGGTAGCAATCCTCATATTCAACAAATTAGATTTTTAAACCAGAGACTGCTATAAGCACTGAGAAAAGATACTATATCATAATTAAAGGGTCTATCCCACAAGAAGCTCACAACCGGGAAACAATTATAAGAACATATTATGAGCAATGAAATGCCAACAAATTAGGAAATCTGGAAGAAATGAATGCAATCAAGATATGTATCAATTACCAAAACAGAAACAGGAGAAAGAGATAAGCTGAACAGACCCATAACCAGCAAAGACATTGAGGCAGTCATCAAAAACTTCCCAAGAAACAAGAGTCCAGGGCTGGGTGGATTCTGAGGGGAATTCTAACAACATTTAAAGAAGAAATAATACCTGTCCTACAGAAGCTGTTTCAAAAAAATGAAATACATGGAAAACTTCCAAACTCTCTCTATGAGGACAGCATTACCTTAATCCCAAAGCCAAAGACCCCATCAAAAAGGAGAAGTACAAACCAATATCCCTGATGAACACGGATGTCAAAATTCTCACCCATATACAAGCCAGTGGGATCCAACAGTACATTAAAAGGTATATTCACCGAGAACAAGTGGGATTTATTCCTGGGATGCATGGAAGGTTCACATCTACATAACAATCAATGTGATACACCAATTAATAAAAGCAAGACACCAATTAATAAAATACTCAACAAGAACCACACCCATAACCATTAATAAAAGAAAGACAAGGGGCACCTAGGTGACTCAGTGGCTGAGTGTCTGCCTTTGGCTCAGGTCCTGACTCCGGGATCCTGAGAGGGAGTCCCGCGTCAGGCTCCCCACAGGGAACCTGCTGCTCCCTCTGCTTATCTCTGCCTCTGTCTCTCTGTGTGTGTGTCTCACATGAAAATAAATAAATAAAACCTTTAAAAATAATACAATAAAGACAAGAACCATATTATCCTCTCAATAGATTCAGAAAAAGCATTTGACAAAGCATAGCATCCTTTTTGATTAAAACTCTTCACAGTGTGGGGATAGAAGTAACATACCACAATATCAAAAAAAAGCCATTTATGGCAAGACCATAATGAATATCATCCTCAACAGGGAAAAATTGAGAGCTTTCCCTTAAGGTCAGGAACACGACAGGGATGTCCACTCACCAGTGTTGTTCAATGCAGTAGTAGAAGTCCTAGCCCAAGCAACCTGCCAACAAAAAGAAATAAAAGGCCAATTGTATTAGCAAAGAAGAAGTCAAATTTTCACTCTTCCCAAATGACATGACACTCTGTGTGGAAGAACCAAAAAGACTCCATTCCCAAATTCCTAGAAGTCATATAGGAATTCCAAGAAGTCATATAGGAATTTAGCAGGGTGGCAGGATATAAAATCAATGCACAGAAATCAGTTGCAATTACATACATTAACAATGAAAAAGAAGAAAGAGAAATGAAGGAGTTGATCCCATCTACAATTGCACCCAAAACCATAAGATACCTAAGAATAGACCAAAGAGGTAAAGGATCTGTACTCTGAAAACTATAACATTCATGAAAGAAATCAAGGAAGACACAAAGTAAAATAACAATGTTCCATGCTCATGGATTAGAAGAACAAACATTGCTAAAATGTCTATGCTACCTAGAGCAATCTATACATCCAATGCAATCCCGATCAAAATACCCTCAACTCACTTCACAGAGTTGGAACAAATAATCCTAAAATTTGTATGGAACCAGAAAAGACCCTGAGTAGCCAAAGGAATGTTGAAAAAGAAAACCAGTGCTGGGGACATCACAATGCCTGATTTCAAGCTATATTACAAAACTGTAATCATCAACACAGTATGGTAGTGGCACAAAAAGAGTCACATGGATCAGTGGAACAGAATAAAGAACCCAGAAATGGACCCTCAACTCTGTGGTCAACTAATCTACAAAACAGGAAAGAATGTCCAATGGAAAAAAAGACAATCTCTTCAACAAATGGTGTTGGGAAAATTGGACAGCCACATGCAGAGGAATTGGACTTTTTTAGTAATTAGTTGTATAAGTTCTTTATACTTTATAACTCTTTATTATAAAGAACTCACACAACTCCACAGCAACCCTAAAGAAACAAGTCAAAACACCATTCTGATTAAAGAACGGGCAGAGCTGTCACTCCTGCTAGAATGGCTATTACCAAAACCAAGGGGGAAAAAATGAAAAATCAAGAAATAACAATTGTTGATGATACTGTGGAGAAAATAGAAACTTTATGCATTACTATAGGAATGTATGTTAGGGCAACCATGATGGAAAACAGTATGGATGTTCCTCTAAAAATTATGAATGGAACTACCATATCATCTGCAATTCCACTTCTGGGTATTTATCTAAAGAAAAGAAAAACGCAACTTAAAACATGTGCCCCTAAATGTTCATTACACCATTATTTACTATAGCCACAGTACGGAAACACTTTGTGTTCAGATAAATGGATAAATAAAATGTGATATACATACACTAGAATATTATTGAGTCATAAGAAAAAGAAGGAAAACTTGCCATTGTGAGAACATGGGTGGACTCGGAGGACATTATACTAGCTGAGATAGTCAAACATGGAAAGATATATACTATATGATATTTCTATGTGGAATAAGGGAAAAAATTATTTTAAAAATATCTTAAACTCATAGATACAAGGAAAGATTGGTGATTGCTAAGTATGGGATGCGGGCTGGGGAGAGGGGTGGGCAAAATGGGTAAAGAGGGTTCATAAAAGGGGGTAAAGTACAAACTAACAGTTATAAAATAAATAAGTCATGGAGTGTAGTATATATCGTGGTGACTATAGTAAAACAATTCTGTATATTTGAATGTTGCTAACAATGTAGATCTTAAAAATTTAAAAAGTGGTTAACTTTATTGCTACTATAGAATTCGTGTACAGTATAGACTCAATGAGAACCACACCCACAACCATGACAACTGTAGAGGCACCAACATCACCATCACAATAAATCCATTCTAGTCAGCCTGCGGGAGATTCAAAGCTGTAAAAGTAGCTGGATTTTTGTATTTGAAAATTGGCTGTACCGGTTTCCACAGGTAGGGTTTTGGAAGGCGTAACAAGCTGAAAAGTGAACGGACTGAAAATTTATCAGTTATTCTAGAAGAGGAAGGAGGGAGAGTAGGAGAGGAAAAAAGGTCAAAATCCTGCTCCCCAAGATTGGAGAGACACAGGGGCAAATACGAGGTGTAATGGCTTACCAGAGGAGAATCACAGAGGGAAACTCAGCAAGAACCAGTGCCTGGAAGTAGAGATGGACTAGGATAACCAGAATTGTGACAAGTGGCTGGACAATTGTAAGAGCTAAAAATTCCAGGAGGACCTGGCCCTGGTTGGGTGGAAGTGTGTTCCACAGTTTTGCGAGATTTACATCTAAGACTCCACCAGGTTCTCACAGAAGTATCAAAGAAGATCGATCCCCTTATACTTCTGTAGGGGAGGAGCAAGGAACCATTTTAAATACAGCAGAGCACTGTTTTTCTTAATCACATCTGTCCTCAGCAGAAACTAATTAACTAGAGCTGAAAGTGCTTGGGTATTATCAGAGCCTAAATGACCAGAGGAAGAGAAACACCCAACTCCAGTCAGCTCAAGCCTTCTACATGGTGGAAGGGAAATATCCAACTTTAGCTGGATCTAAGAACCAAAACCAAAAAACTGAAAACATGTGAAGTTTACAGTGCAGAAGCATAGGCTCACATAATCTGAGCCCTTAGGGTAGGTCTGGAGATGCTTCCTCTCCCTCTCTATTCCTAATTGCCAACATTTGGAAGCAATCAAGATGTCCTTCAGAAGGTGAATGGATAAATAAATGGTGGTACATCCAGATGATAGAATATTATTCAGTGGTAAAAAGAAATGAGCTGTGAAGCCATGAAAAGAGATGGGGGTGGGGGGAGGTGCCTGGGTAGCTCACTCGGTTAAGTGTCTGCCTTCTGCTCAGGTCATGGCCTCAGGGTCCTGGGATGGAGCCCTACATTGGGCTACCGATGCAGCAGGGAGTCTGCTTCTCCCTCTCCCTATGCCCCTCCTCCCTGCTCATGCTCTCTCCCTCTCTCAAATAAAAAATAAATAAAATCTTTTAAAAAGAGAGAGAGAGATGGGGGGAACTTAAATGCATATTACTAAGTGCAAGTGGCCAATCTGAAAAGGCTACATACTCTATGGTTCTATATGACATTCTGGAAACAGGCCATGGAGATAGTGAAAACATCCGAGGATTTTTCGAGCAGTGAAAGGACCCTGTATGATACTGTAATGTTGGATATATGTTATGATACCTTTGTCCAAGGCCACAGAGGATACAAAACTAAGAGTGAACCCCATTAATCTTAAAACTCTCAGTTATTTTCTCAGAAAAAAATGAGTTTCTTTGAGAATAGCAGAGGATTGCAACTCAGGACATGCAAACTATGGCAAAATCATAGGCAAATCCAATGAAAAAAGGAGAGGAAAATTATTTTATGGAGAAGAAAGAGGACATTTAGAGGGCTTGTTTTGTAGGAAAGTCCATTGGAGAAAAGCAAGCGTTCATGGTAATGATGGTTTCTGATTGGCTGAGTGGTAGTGGTAGCTGATCTCTTGTAGGAGATGAAATGTACATCTTTTTTCTGTTGTGATCTGTAATTTATGATTCTTTCCTATTGAAGATTCTTTGTTGGAGTGTGTGATTGACAGTCCTTCCTATAATTGACTTTGAGTCAATTGACAATTTGACAATTTGACAATGGACTCTGGCCTCCCAACTCTACTGAGGTTTCCCCTTATTAATTTTCACAACGCTAAAGCAAGCTGTGGACTTAGGGCATTATGATGTGCAGTGTAGGTTCATGAATTATATCAACAATGTACCACTCTGGTGAGGGGTGTGGATAATGGGGAAGCTATGCATATGAGGGGGCAGGGGTATGTGGAAAATCTGTGGATCTTTCTCTCAGTTTTACTGTGAATCTGAAACTACTCTGAAAACATAAAATGCTTTCAAAAAGTTGTTTGGACTGTGTAAAGAAGAGGCAAAACCAAAGCTTTCCATCAGTAAGATTACTGAAGAACAGGGGCAGAGAATCCTTTGTCTCTGAATCACTTCCCTAAAACATTTTCAGAGGGCAGCAGAGTCCCTACTGTGGAAGGGAGAGCAGAAGTAACTGCCAAAGAGAGGCAGGAAGTGTACCTTGGGGGTGTAGGGGTTGCTGAGCCCATTAAGCAGGTGGACGCTGTAAACAGTAGAAAAGGGAGATGTCAATGTTTAATTAATAACCTAGATATAAAATTATCTTAACGATGTTGCATGGATGAAAACTTATAACAAAATTATACTGAAATAAACCAAAGCAAGAAACTTGAGTTCCATAGTGTCAGGCACTCTGTATGTGTTCTCTCGCTTATTCTCACAGTTTAATAAGGTGGGTGTTATTAGCTTTGTTTTATAGGAGAGGAAGTAGTAAGAGAATTGAGCTTGATAATTCTATTTTCCAGATGCCATTGAAGCTCTGAGATGCCAGGACAAGGCTTATCTCTTGCAATATCAGGTAAGAGCTCTGGTCCTCTGGACACAGCTATTGGATCAGAGCAGGACATCGACGTGTCTGCCTGCTTCAGGGCTACTGTGACTTGTAGTGAGAGGCTCAATGATCAGATGGGAATCCTTTATAATTCTTGACCCAACATTTGGGATTTGGGCAAGTTTGCTGAAGGAAAATAAATGTTAGTGCTGCCACTTAAGGTAAGTAAATTGGTGGAAAATAAAACCAAAATCAGATCCATAGTAACATTCATAAAATAAAAATTGTAAATTCTTCAAAGTTCAAAGAAAAATCCACTAACTTCCTATAGTTCTCATTATTTGTTGGTTAACCTTGTCCGGAATTATGGTTGATTCCAGAGAGTGTTTTGTTTGAACAGTGGGTTCATTGGTGGTTGCGGTGAGAGTCAGGTTGTAGAAAGAATGCTGGGTATCAGGAGCCGGGATTCTGATTCCTACCCCCAGCTCAAATGGTGTGAATTTGAGAAAATCATACGGCATCTGATTTCCACATTGGTCATACTTATCTATTGGATTGAGAGATTTTGAAGTTCCCTTCTAATTCTAACAGCCTACAAATGTGCTGCCAACTTTATGCTGTCTTTAAAGTAATTATCTGTGACAAGGTACTCACTCCTTGGCCTCCTCCATTTGCCTTGTCAGGTACTGTTGGTTCGTAACTCCATTCTCCTGTGTTTCCAAACCAGCAATGGCTAGTTGTGTACTTCTCGCACTGCATCATTCTTACCCCCTTTTCTCCTTCCCTCTTCCACTTGGAAGGACTCTTGTGATTTTACTGGGTTTATTGGGATAATCCAGGATATCCTTCTCAAGTTCTCAATTTAATCACATCTTCAGAGTCCCTTCTGCTATGTATAGTAAGATATCCTCAGTATCCAGGGATTAGAATAAATCACAATGTATGAAGGATGGGTGGAACATTTTTCTGGCTTCCACAATACTAGAAGACTAGTCTGACTGGCAAGGCCTGTAAGTCTTAGATGCTTGGAGAAAGAAGCTGCTGTGGGCTAGAGCCAGAAAGTGGCTGAATAGAGGACAAGTTACAGAGTCCCTGATAAGGATGTGGGGCAGGGAGTGGGGAGACAAGACAACTCCTCTTTATATCAGGTGCTGTTCTCCGTGCTCCTTCTGTTGGAAAGGGAGCCCTCCTGAACATGACCTGTATGGCTGTCCACATTCACTCCCTGCATAGGGTTGTCTAGAAATCATGAGATCTCAAGTAAAAGATCTTCATCCCTCAGCAACTTCCAGTGTATTAGGTGTCCTGCAATAATCCTGTTCACATGTGCTACAGAAAATGGGGAGGTATGGAGCAAATTGGTGCCGATTGGGTGCAACTCCAGTAGAGGTGAGAAATGGAGAGCTTTGCCATTATACTACTCTAGGCCTTGCTAGGGACTTAGGATGCTATTAAATCAACCCTAAAGTTGGGACATGGACTTTGAGCCCCATGCCTCTGCTAGACTTCTTTAACAATAACCAAATAGCAAGGCTGTTAAACAAACCCTGGATTAAAAACCACCTGAAGAGAGGCGCCTGGGTGGCTCAGTGGTTGAGCATAAACATTTGGCTCAGGTTGTGATCACAGGGTCCTGGGATCGAGTTCCTTTCGAGTCCCCACAAGGAGCCTACTTTTCCCTCTGCCTGTGTCTCTTCCTCTCTCTCTGTCTCCCATGAAGAAATAAATAAGAGCTTATAAACAAAAATAAATAAATAAAATATAAAAACCACCTGATGAAAACTACTTTTTAAAGAAGTATTCAGAACCTTCACTGAGAAATTTCTGGTAAAGTCAATGAGGGAAAGGGAAAGGGAAAATACAGATATACCACATCCAGAATGAAAAGAAAGATAAAATGTCAAATATGAAGATTTTAAATTGTAATAAAAATAGAATTTGCTAACCATGCAAAATATTCAAAATAACAGATTTCATGGAAATATACATTAATCAAGAATAGATAGAATAAAATAAATAATATAAATATAGAGTAGAATAAGCATAGCAGAAATTTAAAAACCTTAAGTACTCTGTGAGAAAACCAAAACCTAAAGGAACTGTGTATTAAAGTCAACATTTGAATTATGTAAAGCTTTAACCTCAGACAGTTTCCATGCTTTCTACATTGACGTGAAACATATTAAAAATTCAAGTTTGCTAACTCATTACATGACATTAGCATAGCCCTAATATTAAACTTAACAATGGTAGTACACAATCCTTAATAACTCAGAGCACACTAAATTTGGAAATACACCTTACTATATATTTTCTGACCAAATAGTGTCTATCAAGAAGCAGTGTAGTCATTTAAGACACCAGACTCCTTTGCCCTACTATGAAGGAAACCGTATTACAAGTTCTTAGACAATTCTCAATGGAGGAGAAAAGACAGGCCAGAAAGACATTAGCATATAAGGATAGTGTTAAAAATCAATGTGAGACATGTTGGTTTATTTAATAAATGGTTTTTAAAAAGTAGATATAATCTTATTATTGATACACTCTATCACATCTTTGTGGTTATAAAAACTATTTTTCTCAAACCTATCGTATTGTCATGGAGTATTTACAGAGCCAACATTGAACCATGCATTTAGAGGTAATTCCGAAAGCTAATGGCTTACTAAGTGGGGTACATTCGTTTCATAACAAAAATTCTTGATACATATATTTCACCAGCAGTTCTATCCTTTTTTGCTTCACATAATTTGAGGCCATGCGGTTGGTACATGTATGTCTGTTACCAACGTATCATCTTGCCATTTAGTACCTTTTCCCATCAAATGACACATTTCCATTTCTAATAAGGTTTCTTGCCTTGAATTCTATTTTGATCATATGTTACGAATTTATTCTACTTATTTTTGTTTATATTTGTCACGTATCTTTTACTACCCATATATTTTAATCTATTCTGAGTCCTTTAGTTCTAAATGTTTCTCTTGTGGAATGAACATTGTCAGATTCTTTTAAAAAAAAATGCAACCTGATAATCTTGGCTCTTAATTGGTGAATTTAATATACCACTATTCTAAAAGCACTATGAATATTTATTACTGCCATCTCTACTCAATTGTGGATTCACAAAATATTTTAGGGCCTAAATAGGAGGGGAGCATTTTGCAACACTTGTGGTGGGCAGGTGCAAACACTTGAGAGGGTTGATGCCAAAAGGTGGAGGATGAAGAATAGTAAGAAGGCCAGTATGTGAGAGGGAAGTAGAGGATGAGGTCAGGCAGGTCATGGCACTGGTGGTGAGAGGAGGGGAGGGAAGACCGGTGTGGACCTTAGAAGTCACTGCAGTGCCCTAGGTGTCTACTCCATGGAATGGGCAGTCAATGGAGTACTTTCTGCATAAAGGAGACAATTGGGTGATTTATAGCAACAGTGGGTGATAGTGTGGAGTATAGACTGAATGGGGACGAGGGTCATAATCCTATGGGCTCCTGAGGAAATAACTAGAATCGATGGGTAGAAGGGGGTGACTTTTCCAAGTAAACTACCTTACCTAACTGACCATCCACCAGTGAACCTGGCCACACAGTCACCCTGGGAGGCAGTCAGCAGCATGTTACTGACAGTCCCAGCAGATGCCAGGGATGCTGAGTCTGGGAAATTCCTACATCAGATCAGGCATTAAACTCGGACATCCCAGACTCCTTCCAGTACATCCAGTACATCTCCGATGTCACAGCACATGTCCCCCTAATCTCCCCCAGTTAGAATGCAGGAGGTTTGGTCCCTTCTGTCATTGCTGTAGTCCTGGTGCCTAGAATAGTGTCCACCAAATAGCAGCCACTCGATGAGTACTCGTTGGGTGTGGGAATGTCTCTGTTACACATATCGCAGCGTTTTGAGCACCATGCTTTTCTTCTCAGCACCCCAGAGAATAAGAAAAGTTGGACTGGGTGACACCTGATGACCTTTCCAGGCCTGCTGGTCTGAGACTGCATCTCAGACTCTGAGCCATTGTTTGTAAAGGGCTTTGTGGGCTATGGGGTGGAGGAGGGGTGCTTATGGGCAGGAAAGGGAGAGATGGATAAGGGCAAACCTGAGTCAAGGGGAATTACACAGATAACCTCTGGTGCTGGGGACCAGGGAACTCTGAAGGTAAAGGGGAATTGCCTTTCAGGTGTATAGAGTTCTAATTCCATTAAGGGTGTTTTCCTAAAAGCCAAAAGGACAGGACACTGAGGACCCATCCCACCCCAAGCATGTTTCATTTGCTTCGTGGATCACCCTGGTCAACAAAGCCTTCACAGGTCTTTAGGCTTTCCTGGGAAAAACACCACAAATAGCAGGAGAGACGCCTTTTAAGTGGATCGAAAACCCTTTCTTATCTTGATGAAGTTCACCAGTGACAACATTTCTTCAAACAGTTTCGTGCAGGCACGGCATGGATCATGGGCCCCCCAGACACCCTCCAGGCAGCTTTCCACATCTCCCCCCGCCCCCAAGATTTACCAGAATTGCCAACATCTGTAGGTTGGCTGACAGGGCCCATCTTTGCTACCAGATAAGCCAATGAGACAGGCTGTTGTATTTATCAAACAATCGAGTACAAAAAGATTTCACACCAGGCAATTGCAATGATTTTATTCTCTTTATTTAGTTTTACTTTATTTCAAACAAGACACAATGTTTTAATAGTAAGCATGCATATGTATGTGTCTTCCATGCTCTGCATTCTATAAGTTGTTTTCATTATAAGTTAAGAGAAGTAGAGTTCGCTTCATGGTGACCTGCAAAAAAAAAAAATCACAGCCAGAATTTAGTAACTTATTAATTGTGAAAATATGGACATCTATTATCTCGTTGACTGTTCATAACAATACCAGCAATTGGTACTATTGTTACCCCTGATTCACAGATAGGGGAACTCACTCGAATACAGCATCTGGGCAGGGGGCATACAACTAATAGAAGACAAACTCAGTTCTTGATCCCAAGAGTATGCTCTGAATCAGGGGTACCCGACAGTATAGTGTTTACACCCAGAGGATGTCATTACCTTTCAAAGGATAGAATGATCACTTGTAACTGCAGGGGACAGTCATTGAAATCTACAGATCTGTCTTTTCTGGCAGATGATCTCACTGTCACAGGGAAATACTGGTAACTTGGAGGGAAAGAACCCAGATTCTAGGAGTTTCAGCTCCTGGGACTGCCTGTTCTCTCTCCAGACACTTGAGTAAAGGGGCAGGGGCAAGATGGCAGAGAAGTAGGGTCTCCAGACACTGGAGTGGGCACATTCCCCTGTGGATTTTTTCTACTATTTGGGTTCACAGAGGGTTAAAGTGTGGGCTGCACCCCTGCAATTTTTGGCTTTCCATCCTCCCACAGTACAAGGGCAATCACCTTCTTCCTGGGGTCATGTCACTGCTTAAGCCTTAAGTTCCCTGCGGCGTCGATTGTAGACCTTGAAGCCCATGCTGGTGGGCAGCAAGTTGGTGTTTGCCACACTTCCGGCTCTGCTCAGCAAGCCTCCCAGCCAATGGGCCACACAGGTGGCAGAGTTGCAGGATCTCTTCTGGACAGCAACCCTAATTATTAGTAAGATGGAGAAAGAAGAGACGACCTGTCAGGGAGGGGTTCACACTTACCAGTCCTAACTCCTCCAATGCTGGAAGCACCCTCAGCGCTGCCAGTCCAATTTCAGAGTGGGGGACTTCATACCTTCCCCAACTGCTTACAGAAAGGGATCTTTTTACATGTGCTCTAACCATAGTCTCTCTGTGTGACCTGTAGTTTCAGTGGAGACTAAGCTGGACCCCAGGCTGAGGTGAACAGGGGCAGCGTGCTGGCCCCAGGTCCTGCTGTGTTCTCTCCTTTCTCTTGGGATATGCCTTCCTGGGCATGACAGGAGGGAGGGGATGCCCTGAGCTGAACAGGGTGGTGAGCCTCACCTGGAGCCCTCAGTCTCCTGCTCCTGCTCCAGCTCATGAGTCTTCATCTGCATATAGTCCTTCATCACTGCAGCCAGGAGGAGGCGCAATTCCTCCTCATTGCGCACACCAGAGTCTGGAGGATTTTCCAAAGCAGACCTGGGGAGGGAAAGAAAACCCAATACAAACTGAGTCTCTCTCTGTCTCTCCCCAGAATAATAAACCAGGCTTCCTGGTAAAATAACAGGAAGCATTGAGACTCAATGAGTTGTATGAAATTTATAATAAAGAATATTGTATATAATTTCTATTTTTCAGTTAAGTGCTACACATCTTTATATCAGAAAAATATACACTCCCCCTTTGCCCCTCGCTAGTTGGTAAACATTCAGCACACCACAATTCTGAGAAAGGAATTGTCTGATCCCAGGAGCAGTGGGAGGTGAGTCCACTCCTGGCCGAGCTGTCTTACCTGAATGGTGCTGCCTGGAGGAAGCCCACCTGGTACAGCGCCAGGATGCCGAGAACCAGGAAAGGGGAGAACTTCCAGAAGCCCATGACGCTTCTCTGTAAAGAAATAATGATGTCACCTTTTGCACCAATTTGAAGCCCAGGGACCTGGACTCTAATCCTACTTCTGCCTATAAGTCCCTAGAGTGGTGACTTCAGGCTGGTCATGTCATTCCCCTCACAATTGTTTCCTCCTGAAAGATCCAGTGAACCTGTTTAGCAAAGACAAAGGAGTAACAACAAAGCTATCCTAGCAGTACAAGTGGGTGAAGTACAAGTGGGTGAAGAAGACTCAGTCCACAGCCACCTCCCCACCACCCTGAACACTCTCAGATTCACCTCCTTGCCATGTCTCCAACGAAGACAGTCTCTGGCATCCTGTCACCAAAGTTGCTCTCATATCACAACCCAGAACTGTCCAACCTATGGAGGACTTTTGCGAACTTACTAAGGGGGCTTACTGTTCCAGGCTTCCTACACTGATCTCTTTGAGCCTATTTGCCACCCACAGATGCTGGCCCAAGTTCCAAACTGATTTTCCAGGGACGATAGGCACAAGACAGGATCCGTGAGCACCCTTGCATCCCACTGTGTGCGCAGAATCCACGGAACTACAGTGTCCTGAGCGCAAGTGCAGCAAGAGACAGCAAGGATGAAGCCTGTCTCAGCACGGAAAGAGTGCAGTAGGGAGTCCTGAAACTGAGACTGTCCAGTGTTACCTGGGGCAGGAGCCTGCGATGAATCGCAGAGTAACAGATTTCGTGAGGAGACCCAGACAGAAGTGCAGAGAAACTCCAAGACACGCAGGGAGAGCAGCTACAAGAAAGATGAATGCAGAAGAGGGAGAGAAGAAGGAGAGAGAATCACACAACTAAGCGGGAATCTCGGGATTACCTGTCTGCAGGCAGCCGGTGGCTCGGAGCACAGGCGGCGGCAGCTGTGGCAGTGTTGGCGTCCGATGTCAGGCGATGGCACCGTGGATGTGGCAGGGACCCTTGAGCTGAGCAGTGGCTCTGCTGCCTCCCAGCACCAGCAGCTGCTCTTATTCCCGCCGATCTGGGTCTGGGCGGGGGGTCCAGGAGCTCTGAGCAACCAATGAGGAGACAGATCGCAGTACCTGATGGTTTGTGTCACCCATTTGCGTCTATAACCTAGAACACTCAGCAGGACCATCCCACTTGTATTTGCATTGAGGTCATTGATAGGAGTGGAGGGAGGGAGAGGGATGGGAGTTTGGGGGAACCAAGGAAAAATAGCCTTAATATGAACAGGAAGTTGAGGGCAGTTTGATGTCATGGTAAATTTCACCGGTTCATTTCTGCTGGGTTTTGAACGTGCGCCCCCTCCATCCCCAGCAGTGCAGTCTTCTAGGGCAAGATTCCGGAGGCAGGGAATCCTGGCTCCCCAAGCCTGAACCTGATCCCCCCTCAGTGAAGCTTGGGGGGTTAACAACCTGTAGCAGCAGCAGCAGCAGCAGCAATGATTCTGGGCAAAAGCAGAGTGTCCGATTCCGGCAGCTGGAATCACTCACAGAGGGGCAGGGTTAATGGAAAGCAAGAGATGCAAGTGACCGAAAGAACGTTGTCAGAACTGAATGTAGCTGTGCTAATTTCAGGCAAAAGATCAAGGGCAATTAACTTCCCAGCACCTCACTATACTCATCTTTGAAATGGGACCATATAGCCATCTTGACAAATGTTCTCATTAGTAGCAATGTGTCTGTTCTCTAGCTAAGGAGGGATTTAGAAGAGCCCTCAGGTCCACATGGAGGATTCAGTGAAATCGCGGTCTCAATTTTCCAGATTCCCACCATGTGTGGCGTCTGCAATTGGCCCCTGGCGGTCTGTCAAGTGGGTGAAGAGATGCTGGTAGCCCCGTGGGGGCTGAGCCTGAGGGTGTAAAGCACCGATGCTTCCCAGGGCTGCAGATGGACATCCACCCTTCCTCTTCCTAGCTCGCCATCCATCACTTCCCGCTCCTCAGCCTGCTGGAGCCATTTGCTCAGCTGCCCCTGGCTTCCGGCGGCTGTTTGCCAAGTTATCCCAGGAGCGTGAAATTCCAGCCCCGTGCCTGCATCCACCGCCCTTCAGTCCTCCACTAGAGAGCAGAGCTGGCGTGAAGATAGTGAAGAGTTGCTGTGGATACGGACGCTCACACCCAAAGCTTTCCCCCAAACTCGTTTCTACCTCTAAACGTGCGCGTGCTCCCCAGAGCACAGGCGGGCACAGTGGGTCTGACACCCGGGCATCCACGAGGGATCCCCCTGAATCAAGCCCAAGCTGCCTCCGACCCTCTGACACGCCGAAGCAGGTGGTGAGCTGCTCAAACCACACCCGCACTCACTCTCAATTTTAAGCATGCTCTCGGTGTTGCACCTCCACTCTCTCCAGGACCCACCAACTGGAGGGTTTTAGGACCCCTCCACCTGTTCTTTCCACTGCCAGCTCCTCTGAGGTCCTGAGACCCGACTTGCTGCTCTTAAACATAGAGCCCTAAGAAAGAAGCTTCTCAAGGTTCCCAGGATCTCCTGGCCAGAGGGCAGCGCACAGTCCTCATTCTCTACACAGGTACCTGCAGGGCTAGGCAGGTTGTGGCACAGCATTTGGCACAGGGTACCTGCTGGATTTGCGCCAGGGACGCACCAGAACTGCGCAAGCAAGGCGCCAGAATTGTGGTGGCACGCAAGGTGTGCCAGCCCAGTCGGGGAGGACTCTGTACCCGGGCTGTGCCGTGCAGGCAGGGACCCAGTTAGGTGGTTCTCCCAGGCGGAGCAGAAATACCGCCCGGGTACATCGTACGCAATCCGGGCAGCAGTGCACCCCTCTCCTCGGTTCACAGGAGACTTTGCATTTCATAGGACACCTGTGCCTTGTGCCCCGGTTTTCCTTCCTGTTTGGTGGCCTCTGTGTCGGGGACACCTAGTTTCCAAGATGCCCGTATAGCGCTGTCTTCCATCTAAACCCCTGGTACCACCTGACCCTGAGGGAGTGAGTTCGGGACTGGTGAATGGAGTCTCTAAACCTCGCTCTCCGGACACCTGGGTGGCTCCACGGTGGAGTGTCTGCTTTTGGCTCAAGGTGTGATCCCGGAGTCCTGGGATCGAGTCCCACATCGGGCTCCCTGCATGGACCCTGCTTCTTTCTCTGCGTATGTCTCTGCCTCTCTGTGTGTGTCTCTCACGAATAAAGAAATAAAATCTTTAAAAATGAATAAATAAATAAAACTCGCTCTCCTCACGGTGGACTGGCCGGACGGCGGGTTCTTCCTCTAGTGTGAACTACAAAACCATTCTCCACTGAGTCCATCCCTGACTTACCGAGTAAATTCAAGGAAGTGTAGACCTTCATGCATGCGGGTTGCTTAGATTATGTTCAGCTATCCTGAAACCTCTGCAAACTTAGGGCTACATAGAACACGACCTAGTATATAAGTCGCCAAGGTAAATACTGATTTTAAGATAGCCACTTGCCTATTTTGCTCTTGGTTTTGTAACCGTATTGAATAACTTGGTGTGAGGAGGCTCACATTTTGAGCTCCATCCCCCTCCGGAGTCAGGTCCCCCGGTAGGCAAGGCAAGTCTGCCCCGTAGCTCGTAGCTGTGACCACGGACCACCGCAACTGGGGGACTGGCAGCAGTGTGTCCTCCCTGCCATCAGCGCCTGAGTACACAGGTGCGTGGCTGGACGTGGAGCTCGGCACCAGGTCCCACAAGATTCATCTTCCACAAAGCCCTGTGACACTGCTGCCTGGTGGGAGAAGCGGACAAACCACAGAAGTACTTTCTCAAAGAAGTTTAGGAGATCGATGGCCACAACTTCCTGATTGCCTCTGAGTAGTTCCAGCTCCCACCTGCTGTCGGGGGGACCCCTACCGTCATGACTTCCACAGTGGAAGGTATCGCAGGGATGACAGGCACAATATGTGCTTCACCCAGATCCCAGACAAGACCGTGTCCATAAGTGTGGTGGATGCCTTCAGCATAGGGGTGCCTCTGGCAAAGTAGGACCCTCAGCACTCCCAGAACTGTGGCACTCCCTACCAGCTCCCTTTGAGGTAGTCTGAGGCTGCATGCCATTCATTGCCTGTGGGGGACAAACTGAAGGATGGCCATCTGCATTCGTGGGTCCTGTCTGTTTTCAGCTTTGTCCGGTGGGACTAGAGTCCCCACGTTTTTCCTGTCCTACTGCGGGAGGAGAACTGAGAGTTTTGGGTCAGAGATCAGTGTGATCCCCCTGACTATCCTCTCAACTTTCTTCTTCTTCTTCTTCTTTCTTCTTTCCTCTTTCTTCTTTCTTTCTTCTTTCTTCTTTTTTCTTCTTTCTTCTTCTTTCTTCTTTCTTCTTCTTCTTCTTCTTCTTCTTCTACTTCTTCTTTCTTTCTTCTTCTTCTTTCTTTCTTCTTCTTCTTTCTTCTTCCTTTCTTCTTTTTTTTCAAATAGAGCCTTTTTTAAAAAAAGATTTATTTATTTATTTGACAGAGAGAGAGAGAGCACAAGCAGGGGGAGCGGCAGGCAGAAAGAGGGAGAAGCAAGCTTCCCGCTAGGCAGGGAGCCCCAAGTGCAGTTTGATCCCAGGACAGCAGACACTTACCCAACTGAGCCACCCAGGTGCCCCTCCTCTCAACCTTCTTGAATAAAATAATTTAAAGAGAAAAAAGAATCCAAACCATTTTCCCCTGAGCTCCTACCTGATTATCAAGTGCAATGAAGGAACAAGTTTAGATCTTTGTGTGTGCAGCTCGCCCTGAGACAGGCAAACTTTGAACATTATCTGAGCTTTTCATGGGGTTGCATCCACAAACAGCATGATGGGATGATCTGCTCTCATCATATTTACACTAACTCTCAATTTGAAGTATGTGCCCTAAAACAGAGTTATACAGCAACGCAAAGGAGGGATTTAGGACCCGACTCCCGATCCTTTCACTCCCGATGTCACACCTAGAGGGTCTGCAGTCCTGACTTGCTGCCCTCAACGTGTAGAGTACCTAGAAAGAAGCTTCTCCCTGTTGCCAGGATCTCGGAGTCTGAGCACGCAGTGCACAACCCTCAGCCTATACACAGTATCCCAGCGCCTCTGCAAGCATGGCCATTGCTCGTGCATTGAGAGCCCCCGGCTGCAAATCCCCCCGCCCACAGGGCGGGCTGAGAACCCGGTTGGTTGGGCTGCATCACGGGGCTGTAGGTGGCAGGCAGAGACCCCAGCCAGCCAGAAACTAGCCCCGATTGCGCTCTGAGTGACAAGAGCAGCGGTCCCCAAAAGCTTCAGCACTTTAGGACACACCTGCCTTGTGCCACATCTCTTCCCCTTCCAGGTCGGTGGCCTCTGCTTGGGGACACCCTGCCTCTGAGATGTCCTTATTCAGCGTTCCTCCTTTTTAACTCTTGGTACAGCACTGCCGTGAGGGAATGAAAGCTCCGGGCTGGAGAACTCCTGGCAGGATATATTGGCAAGGCTGTGGGGGAACCAGGAATGGGAAACCTGGTTGATGGGATGAAAATGCACTTAGGCACAGAGTGAAGAAAGCAGAGCTGAGCAAGGGACAGGGCTCCGGATGGTAGATCCCAGGCTCAGTGCCTTCTAGAGGCTACATACAGATAGCCCCTGCTGAGACCCAGTTGGGAACTTTGGGGCTCAGTGGTGTAGGCCCTGAGTTTTGGCCACAGGCTTTTCACCTGGAGGTGCAGAGCCAAAATGGTGAGGGCAGCATCATAGAGACTGTGTGGCAGGAGGTTGGACTCTGCCACTTGAGGCTGTTGTAGGTGACTGCTCTGCTCTAAGGGACCACGGACTTTGACAGAAATGTGATTGCCCCCATGACTCGAGGTTTCTAACAAAAGAACCTCGAATCATTTATAAATAGAATCATTTATACGTGTCCTTGGACTGCATTTTTCTGATGAGAGAACCAACCATACCATTCATCAGTACAGTGGTGACTACAGAATGGCTGAGAAATGACCTACTCTAGTAGCCAGTTTCGTAACCACCTCACTTTGCTGGCTCAGCATTTGTCCCCTGGTTGCCATGTTGCCTTAAGCCTGCAAAGCCTACATTCATTCCTTACTCTGAGTTCTTTGGTGGCTACAAAACACAGGCTGCTGCTGTGTGAGAGGAATCAGGTGCTAGCACCTGAGGGTGCTAGGGTGGCTCCCAGCAGTTTCAAGCTTTACTTTAAAGGTCAATCACTCTACACATAGATCAATGGAACAGAGTAGAGAACCCAGAAAGAAACCCATGTTTTTATGGTTGATTTTTGTCTACAACAAAAGGAGGCACAAATATGTAATGACAAAAGGACAATCTCCAACAAGTGGTGTTGGGGAAGCTGGACAGCTGTATGCAAAAGAGTGAAACTGGACCAATTTTTTTAGAACATACACAAAAATAAACTCAAAATGCATTAAAGACCTAAATGTGAGATATGAAGCCATGAAAGTCCTAGAAGAGAGCACAGGCAGTAATTTCTCTGACATTGGTCAAAGAAACATTTTTCTAGATACGAGTTTTCAGTCAAGGGAAATGAAAGCAAAAATAGACTATTAGGACTTTATCAAAAGAAAAACCTCTGCACAGTGAAGGAAACAATCCACAAAACTAAAAGAAAACCTACTGAATGGGAAGAGATGCTTACAAATGATATATCTAATAGTGAATATCCAAAATATATAAAGAACTTGTACAATTTAGCACCAAAAAAGCACAGGATCCCATTCAGAAATGGGCAGGACACATGAAAAGACATTTCTCCAAAGAAGACATACACGTGACCAACAGAAACGCCAAAATATGCCCAACATGGTTACTCCACAGAGAAATACAATCAAAACTGCATTGAGATATCATTTCACACCTGTCAGAATGGCTAAAGTCAAAAACATAAAACACAACAAATGTTAGCAAGATTGTGGTGAAAAAGGAAACCTCATGCACCATTGGTGGGAATGCAAATTGCTATAGCCCCTGTGGAAGATGGTATGGAGGTTTCTCAAAACATTGAAAATATAATTGCCAAAAATAAAAAAAGAAAATATAATTGCCATATGATCCAGTAATTCCAGTATTTGGTATTTACCCAAAGGATACGAAGATACTCATTTGAAAAGATAAATGCACTTCTATATTTCAGCATTACTTACAATACCCAAATATGGAGGCAACCCAAGTGTCCATTGGAAGATTAATGGATATAGAAGATGTGGTATATATACAATGGACTATGAGCCAACTATAAAAAAGAATGAGGGAAGCCCGGGTGGCTCAGTGGTTTGGAGCCTGCCTTCGGCCCAGGGTGTGATCCTGGAAACCAAGGATCGAGTCCCACATCGGGCTCCCTGCATGGAGCCTGCTTCTCCCTCTGCCCTGTGTCTGTGCCTCTCTCTCTGTGTGTGTCTCTCTCATGAATAAAGCAAATATTTAAATAAATAAATAAATAAGAAATCTTGCCATTTACAACAACACAGATGGATCTAGAGGGCATAATGCTAAATGAAAGCAGTCAGTCAGAGAAGGATAAATACTACACAGTTTCACGGATTTGTGTAATTTAATAATAAAAACAAAGAAAAAAATGAGACAAAGAAAAAAAATGTACTCTAAAATATAAAGGACAAAGTGGTGGTTGCCAGAGGGGAGGTGGGCGGGGGGATAGGTTCTTATCGTGATCAGTAATGAATAGTTGAATCACCATATATATCCCAGAAACTAACATATGATATGTAAACTGTATGTTAATTACTCTGGTATTTAAAAAGCAATAATATTTTTAAATAAAATAAGAATGCCCTAGTGACTCAGTCAGTTAAGAATGGCACTCTTAGACACCAACTCTGGGAAACGAACAAGGGGTAGTGGAAGGGGAGGTGGGTGAGGGGATGGGGTGACTGGGTGACGGGCACTGAGGGGGGTACTTGATGGGATAAGCACTGGGTGTTATGCTATATGTTGGCAAATTGAACTCCAAAAAAATATATATATATACACACAGGGATGCCTGGGTGGCTCAGCAGTTGAGCATCTGCCTTCAGCTCAGGGCATGATCCCAGAGTCTCAGGATCGAGTCCCACATCCAGCTCCCTGCATGGCGCCTGCTTCTCCCTCTGTCTGTGTCTCTGCCTCTCTCTGTGTGTGTCTCTAATGAATAAGTAAATAAAATCTTAAAAAAAAAATAATACAAAAGTTATTTATATACAAATTATTTTATAAATTGTACTGATCTAAAAATACGTAAAATACAACTTTTAAATAATACTAAATTTTAAGACTGAACTATGCAAAACAATAAATTGAACATAGCCAGTTAAAAAAAAAAAAAAAAAGGATGACACTTTTGAATTTGGCCCTGATTAAGTCTCAGGTTCCTGACCAATCCCTACTGGGCTCTGCACCAAGCATGGAGCCTGCTTAAGACTCTCCTTCTCCCTCTATTCTTTTTTTTTTTTTTCTCCTTCTATTCTCCCCTGCTCACACACACACTCTCTAAAAGATAAGATAAATTAAAAGATAAATAAATTAAAATAAAATAATAAAATAAAATAAATAAAATAAAATAAAATAAAATAAAATAGTCATTTGACTATTTGGCTCTTTATTTTATGATCTTACTTCATGACATTATACCAGGAAATCAGGGTAAAAATCTTGTTTGAAAACACAATTTTATGGCAAGCTGATAAACTCTCCCTGCAACATGTATTTCTGTTCTTTTACATTACATACCTGCACTTTTTCTTTTAAATAGTTGGAGAATATTTATTTTATTTTATTTTATTAATTTTTATTTTTACTTGAATTCAATTAACGTATAATGTATTATTGGATTGTACTGTTTTATTTTTTTCCTCTCTTCCCCTATGATCCTCTGTTTTGTTGCTTAAATTCCACATAGGAGTAGAGTCCATATGATAATTGTCTTTCTCCGATTGAGTTACTTCGCTTAGCATAATGTCCTCTACATAATTCCCTCCACATCACTGCAAATGGAAAGATTTCCTTTTTGATGTCTGAATAGTTTTCCATTATATACAGACCCTACATCTTCTTTATCCATTCATCCGTCCAAGGATATTTAGGCTCTTTCCATAGTTTGGCTATTGTGGACATTGCTGCTATGAACATTGGGGTGCAGGTGTCTCGTCATTTCACTGTATCTGTATCTTTGGGGTAAATACCCAGTAGTGCAATTCTAGGTCGTAGAGGAGCTCTATTGTTAACTTTTCAAGGAATGTCCACACTGTTTTCCAGAGTGGCTGCACCAGCTTTATTCCCAAAAAACAGTGCAAAAGGGCCCCCATCTCTCCATATCCTCACCAACATTTGTCGTTTCCTGGCTTGTTAGTTTTAGCCTCTCTGAATGGTGTGACATGGTAACTCATTGTGGATTTGATTCGTATTTCCCTCATGCTAAGTGATGTGGATATTGTTTCCATGTGTCTGGTTGATCACTTGTATATCTTCTTTGGAGAAACGTCTGCTCATATCTTCTGTCCATTTCTTGATTGGATTATTTGCTCTTTGGCTGTTGAGTTTGATGAGTTCTTTAAAGATTTTGGATACTAGCCTTTTGTCTGATAAGACATTTGCAAATATCTTCTCCCATTCTGTCAGTTGTCTTTTGCTTCTATCGGCTGTTTCCTTTGCTGTGCAAAAGCCTTTTGTCTTGATGAACTCATGAACTCCCAATAGTTCATTTTTGCCTGTTTCCCTTGCCTTTAGAGACATGTCTAGTAAGAAGTTGAAGTGGCTGAGGTCACAGAGGTTGCTGCCTGTGTTCTCCTCTAGGATTTTGATGGATTCCCACCTCACATTTGGTCCTTCATCCATTTTGAGTCTATTTGTAAGTATGGTGTGAGGATATGGTCCAGTATCATTCTTCTTCATGTGGCTGTCCAATTTTCCCAAAACCATTTGTTGAAGAGGTTGTCCTTTTTCCATTGGATATATCTTCCTGCTTTGTTGAAGATCAGTTGACCATAGCGTTGAGAGTCCATTTCTGCGTTCACTATTCCGTTCCATTGATTTATGTGACTGTTTCTGTGCCAGTACCATACTGTCCTGATGACTACAGGCCAGAAAGGACTGGCATTATATATTCAAGATGCTAAATGAGAAAACATGCAGCCAAGAATATTTTATCCAGCTAGGATGTCATTCATGATAGAAGGAGAGATAAAAAGCTTCCAGGACAGACAGGAACTCAAAGAATTTGTGACCTCTAAAACAGCCCTGCAAGAAATATTGAAGGGGATCCTTTAAGTGAAGAGACAGCCCCAAAGTAACATAGACCAGAAAGGAACAGACATGGTTCCTCTTTTGAAACCAAGACTTTATAGGTAATACAATGGCACTAAATTCATATCTCTCTATAGTTACTCTGAAGGTAAATGGGCTACCTGCCCCAATCAAAAGAAGAGGGTATCAGTTTGGACAAAAAAGAAAGACTCATTGAGAGACTGTCTGCAGGAGACTTGTTTTAGACACAAAACCACCTCCACATTGAAGGTGAGGAGGTGGGAAACCATAGAGCATGCCATGGACATCAAAAGAAAGCTCGGGTAGCAATCCTCATATTCAACAAATTAGATTTTTAAACCAGAGACTGCTATAAGCACTGAGAAAAGACACTATATCATAATTAAAGGGTCTATCCCACAAGAAGATCTAACAGTTGTACGTATTTAGGCTCCTAACATGGGAGCAGCCAATTATATAAACCAATGAATAACAAAATTAAAGAAACACATTGAGAATAATACAACAATTCAAGAGGACTTTAACACCCCACTGACTGCAATGGATGGAATATCTAAGCAGAAAATCAATAAGGAAACAAGGGCTTTAAATAACACACTGAACCTGTTGACGTGAGATATATATTTTTAAAACATTTTATTTATTTATTCATGAAAGACACACACAGAGAGACAGAGACACAGGCAGAACGAGAAGCAGGCTCCTCACAGGGAGCCCGATGCGAAACTCCGTCCTGAATCCCAGGATTACACCCCGAGCCAAAGGCAGATGCTCAACTGCTGAGCCACCCAGGCGTCCCTTGACAGATATATTCAGAGCATTCCATCCTAAAGCAACAGAATTCACATTCTTCTCAACTGCACACAGAACACTCTCCAGAATAGATCACATACTGGGTCACGAATAGGATCCAAAAGATTGGTTTCATTCCCTGCATATTTGCAGACCACAATGCTTTGAAATTGGAACTCAATTAAAAGAGTAAATATGGAAAGAAATTCAAATACATAGAGGCTAAAGAGCATACTAGTAAAGAATGAATAGGTCCACCAGGAAGTTAAAGAAGAATTTTTAAAATTCATGGAAATAAATGAAAATGGAAACACAACTGTTCCAAACCTTTGGAATGCAGCAAAGGCAGTCCTAGAAGGCAAGTATATGGCAATACGAGCCTTTCTCAAGGAGCAAGGATGGTCTCAAACACAAAACCAACCTCACACCTAAGGGAGCTGGAGAAAGAGCACCAAAAAAAAGGCCTGAACCCAAGGAGAAGAGAATCAATAGGATTTGGCAGAAATATATGAACTAGAAACCAAAAGAATGATAGAGCAGATCAACAAAACTAGGAGTTGGTTCTTTGAAATAATTAATAAGATCAATAACCCCCTGGCCAGACTTATCAAAAAGAAAGAGAAAGGTCCCAAAATAAATAAAATCATGAATGAAAGAGGAGAGAGCACAACTAGCACCAAAGAAATACAAACAATTATAAGAACATGTTATGAGGGATCCCTGGGTGACGCAGCGGTTTGGCGCCTGCCTTTGGCCCAGGGCGCGATCCTGGAGACCCGGGATTGAGTCCCACGTCGGGCTCCTGGTGCATGGAGCCTGCTTCTCCCTCTGCCTATGTCTCTGCCTCTCTCTCTTTCTCTGTGACTATCATAAATAAATAAAGATTTAAAACAAAATTAAAAAAAAAAGAACATGTTATGAGCAACTGAATGCCAACAAATTAGGAAATCTGGAAGTAATGCAATGTGCCAACTACCAAAACAGAAACAGGAAGAAAGGGGGACACCTGAGTGGCTCAGAGGTTGAGCGTCTGTCTGCCTTCAGCTCAGGGCATGATCCTGGAGTCCGAGGATTGAGTCCCACATCAGGCCCCTGCATGGAGCCTGCTTTTCTCCTTCTGCCTATGTCTCTACCTCTATCTGTGTCTCTCATGAATAAATAAGTAAAATCTTAAATAAAAAAAAGAAACAGGAAGAAAGAGAAAATCTGAACAAACCCATAACCAGCAAGGACACTGAAGCAGTCATCAAAAACCTCCCAACAAACAAGAATCCAGGGCTGGGTGGCTTCCTAGGGGAATTCTACCAAACATTTAAAGAAATAACCTATTTTATTGAAGCTATTTCAAAATAGAAAAGGATGGAAAGCTCCCAAACTCTATGTAGCCAGCATTACCTTGATCCCAAAACTAGACAAAGACTGCACCAAAAAAGGGAAGTACAGAACAATATCCCTGATAAACGTGGGTGTCAAAATTCTCACCAAGATACCAGCCAATACCACAGAAACAAACACACAGATCAATGGAACAGAATAAAGAATCCAGAAATGGGCACTCAATTCTATGGTCAACTAATATTCAACAAAGCAGGAAAGACTATCAACTGGAAAAACAATAAATGGTGCTGGGAAAATTGGACAGCCACGTGCAGAAGAATGAAACCAAAAAAAAAAAAAAAAAGAATGAAACTGGACCACTCTCTTGCACCAGACACCAAGATAAACTCAAAATGGATGAAAGATCTAAATGTGAGACAAGAATCCATCAAAATCCTAGAGAACACAGGCAATATCCTTTTTGAACTTGGCCACAGCAACTTCTTGCAAGATACATCTATGAAGGCAAGGGAAACAAAAATGAACTAGTGGGACTTCATCAAGATAAAAAGCTCCTGCACAGCAAAAGAAACAGTCACCAAAACTAAAAGACAACCTACAGAATGGGAGAAGATATTTGCAAATGATCAATCAGATAAAGGGCTAGTATCCAAGATCTATAAAGAACTTATTAAACTCAACAGCAAAGAAACAATCCAATCATGAAATGGGCAAAAGACATGAACAGAAATTTCACAGAGGAAGACATACACATGGCCAACAAGCACATGAGAAAATGATCCGCATCACTTGCCATCAGGGAAATACAAATCAAAACCACAATGAGATACCACTTCACACCAGTGAGAATGGCGAAAATTTACAAGACATGAAACAACAAGTGTTGGAGAGGATGTGGAGAAAGGGGAACCCTCTTGCACTGTTGGTGGGAATGAGAACTGGTGCAGCCACTCTGGAAAACTGTGTGGAGGTTCATCAAAGAGTTAAAAATAGAGCTACCCTATGACCCAGCAATTGCACTAATGGGGATTTACCCCAAAGATACAGATGCAGTGAAGAGCCAAGACACCTGCACCCCAATGCTCATAGCAGCAATGTCCACAATAGCCAAATTGTGGAGGGAGCCTCGGTGTCCATCGAAAGATGAATGGATAAAGAAGCTGTGGTATATACATGTAATGGAATATTCCTCAGCCATTAGAAACAACAGATACCCACCATTTGCTTCAACATGGATGGAACTGGAGGGTATTATCCTGAGTGAAGTAAGTCAGTTGGAGAAGGACAATCATTATATGGTTTCTCTCATATCTCACTAAAAAACAGTGAAAGGGATTATAGGGGAGAGAGAAAATGAGTGGGAAATATCAGAGAGGGTGACAAAACATGAAAGACACCTAACTCTGGGAAATGAACAAGGGGTAGTGGAAAGGGAGGTGGGCAGGGGGATGGGGTGACTGGGTGACGGGCACCAAGGGAGGCACTTGACAGGATGAGCACTGGGTGTTATGCTATATGTTGGCAAATTGAACTCCAATAAAAAAATACACAGACACACAAAAAAAGATACTAGCCAATAGGATCTAAGATTACATTAAAAGGATTATTCACCTTGACCAAGTGGAGTTGATTCCTGGGATACAAGGGTAGTTCCACATCTGCAAATCAATCAGTGTGATACACTACATTAATAAAAGAAAGACGAGAACCATATGATCCTCTCAAAAGATGCAGAAAAAGCATCTAGTGTACATTAAGTGTACACCTCAGATTGATCCTCAGCATAGTGACAGCCTACAGGAACACCAGTAACAACAACAACAAATTGTTTAAAGAACCCCAGCAAACCCTGAGGAAGAAAGAGAATCTGGTTTTCAGAGATATCATAATATTGGATTCAAATTCCAGTATTCAAAAAAAAAAAAAAAAACCAACACAGTAGGCATACAAAGAAACAGAGAAGTGTGGCCCATTCAAAGAAAAAAATTAAATAAACAAATTTTCCTTGAAAAAGACTTGATGCCAGCTATTGTAGACAAAGATTTAAAACAACTGTCTTAAATATGTTAAAAAAAAAAAAAAAAAACTCTAAAGGAGTATGTAGGAAAAGATTTTAAAAATGATGTGTGAACAAAATGGAAATACCAATAAAGAGATAGAAAACCGGGATCCCTGGGTGGCGCAGCGGTTTAGCGCCTGCCTTTGGCCCAGGGCGCGATCCTGGAGACCCGGGATCGAATCCCACGTCGGGCTCCCGGTGCATGGAGCCTGCTTCTCCCTCTGCCTGTGTCTCTGCCTCTCTCTCTCTCTCTCTCTGTGACTATCATAAATAAATAAAAATTTAAAAAAAGGGATCCCTGGGTGGCGCAGCGGTTTGGCGCCTGCCTTTGGCCCAGGGCGCGATCCTGGAGACCCAGGATCGAGTCCCACATCGGGCTCCCGGTGCATGGGGCCTGCTTCTTCCTCTGCCTGTGTCTCTGCCTCTCTCTCTCTCTCTCTGTGACTATCATAAATAAATAAAAATTAAAAAAAAAAATTAAAAAAAAAAAAAAAGAGGGATCCCTGGGTGGCGCAGTGGTTTGGCGCCTGCCTTTGGCCCAGGGCGCGATCCTGGAGACCCGGGATCGAGTCCCATGTCGGGCTCCCGGTGCATGGAGCCTGCTTCTCCCTCTGCCTATGTCTCTGCCTCTCTCTCTCTCTCTCTCTCTGTGTGTGTGACTATCATAAATAAATAAATAAATAAATAAATAAATAAATAAATAAATAAATAAGAGATAGAAAACCTAAAAAGAAACAACAAAAAAGTGATTCTGGAACTGAAAAGTACAATCATTGAAATGAAAAAAATTTACTAGCAATAGATAAAGGGCGATTTGAGCCAGCAGAAGAAAAGAACAAAGTTGAAAATAAGACAATGGAAATTAATAGTCTAAGAAAGAGAAAGAAAAAGATTGAAGGAAAGTAAAGAGAGCCTAAAGGACTTGTCGGTAACCATCAAATGGACTAACACATACATATGCATTGATGAATGAATCTATATTCATATATATTTATATACATAGAAAAAGAAATGAAATCTTGCCATTTGTGACAACATGGGTGATTCTTGGGGTATTTATGCTAAGTGAAATAAGACAGTTCGTACATACAGGGAACCTATTGGTGGTTGCCAGAGGTGGGGATGGAGGGCAGAATGGGTGAAGGAGGTCAAAAGGTACAAGCTTCCAGTTACTAAATAAGTCACATGGATATAACGTACAGTATGGTGACTATAGTTAATAACACTGTATTGAAAAAAAAATAAAAATAAATTAAAAAAAATAACACTGTATTGCCTGTTTGAAAGTTACTGAGAGAATAGTTCTTATGAGTTCTCATTATAAGAAAAAAATTTGTAACGGTGTATTGTGATAACTGTTAGCTAGGCTTATTGTGGTGATTATTTTGCAACATATACAAATATTGAGATCCTTATATTGTACACCTAAAATGATGTATCAGTTATACCCCAATAAAAAATCACTGAAAAAAAAACTTTCTAGGGACACAGGGCCCCCGTCATCCTGGGATCGAGTTCCACATTTGACTCCCTGCAAGGAGCCTGCCTCTCCCTCTGCCTATGTCTCTGTGTCTCTCATGAATATTAAATAAACAAAATCTTAAAAAAAAAAAAGCCACCTTTCTACAAAGCTATAGACCATGTAGACATATAGATCAGTGATTTAGGATAGAGACCCTTGAAATACACATTTGTGTATGTATGATTAAATGATTTTTTAAAAAGAGTTTATTTGTTCACAAGAGACAGAGACACAGGCAGAGGGAGAAGCAGGCTCCCCTGTAGGAAGCCCTATGCAGGACTTGAGCCCCAGACCCCTGGATCATGCCCTGAGCCGAAGGCAGGGCTGAACCACCCAGGCGTCCCTGATTAAATGATTTTTGACAAGGGTGTGAGGACTATTCAATGGGGGAAAGGATGGTCTTTGCAACAAATAGTGCTAGGAAAACTGGATCCCTGCATGAAAAAGAATTAAGTTGGGCCTTTACCTAACACCATATACAAAAATTAACTTAAAATAGATCCAAGACATAAATGTAAGGCCTAAGCAATATAACTTTTAGAAGTAAACATAGGACAGAAACTTCAAGACATTGGATTTGGCAATGATTTTTTTTTTTTGATACGACACAAAAAGCACAGGTAATAAAATTCAAAATGATCAAACCTGACTTGAAAAATTTTTAAATTTGCGCATCAAGAGAAACTACCAACAGAACAAAATGGCAATTTATAGAATGGGAGAAAATACTTGTAAATCATATATCTGATAAAGAATTAAAATTCAGAACTTAGAGAAAAACTCTAAAACTGAAAAACAAAACAACAAAATATCCAGATTCAAATATGGTCAAAGAACTTGAATAGACATTCCTCCAAAGAAGATATACAAATATCCAGTAAGCATATGAAAAGATGCTCAACATATAACCATTAAGGAAATACAAATCAAACGCACAATGAGATACCACCTAACACCTATTAGAATGGCTACCAAAAAAAAACCACCAAATAATAAATGTTAGCAAAAATGTGGAGAAATTGGAACACTTGTGCACTTTTGGTGCATGATATGAACTGTGAGTGAATGTACAGCCACTGTAACTGTACAGCTAGAATGTAAAAAGGTACAGCTATGTGGAAAACAATATGAGGGGCAGCCCGGGTGGCTCAGCGGTTTAGCGCCGCCTTCGGCCCAGGGTGTAATCCTGGACACCCAGGATCAAGTCCCGCATCAGGCTCCCTGTGTGGAGCCTGCTTCTCCCTCTGCCTGTGTGTCTGCCTCTCTCTCTGTTTCTCATGAATAAATAAATAAAATCTTAAAAAAAAAAAAAAAAAGAAAACAATATGAGAGTTCCTTAAAAAATTTTAAAAATTCAAAAAAAAAATTTTTTTAATTCTACTTTTCTGTGTATATACCCTGAAGAATTGAAAACAGGGTCCTCTTTGTACACTCATGTACAATGTAGTTATAGTTATAATATATTAAACATGGATACAACCTGGGATGCTGGGTGACTCAGTGGTTGAGTGTCTGCCTTCCGCTCAGGTCATAATCCCACAGTCCCAGGATTGAGCCCCACATCAGGCTCCCTGCATGGAGCCTCCTTTTCCCTCTGCCTGTGTCTCTGCCCCTCTCTCTCTCTCTGTGTCTCTCATGAATAAATAAATAAAATCTTAAAAAAAAAACCATACGTACAACCCAAATATCCACTGATTAATGAAAAAATAAGCAAAATGTTGTATATGCATACAGTGAAACATTATTCAACCTTAAAAAGGAAGGAACTTCTGACACATGCTACAACATGGATGAAACATAAAGACATTATGTTAGGTGAAAGGAATTAAAAACAAATACTGTATGATTTTACTTAGATGAGGGCTAGAAGTCCTAAAAGAAATAGAGACAGAAGGTAGATCGGTGATTGCCATGACTGGGAGGAAGGATTCACGAGGAATTATTGTTTAATAGGTACAGAGTATCAGGTGTACAAGATGAAAGGAGTTATGGAGATAGGGTAGGTAGTGGTGACTGTAGCACATTATTACGAATATATTCGCCATTGACCTGTACACTTAAAAATGGGTAAGGTGATACATTTTATAAGTGTTTTACTACACACACACACACAGTCGTGTTCACATGCACACACACACACAAAGAACTGCGTAAGAAACACAGAATGTAAAAAATGTAAAAAACAATCATGACATTCTGACCATTATTTCTTCAGGTACTCAGGACCTATTTGCTCGGTATTTACGCATAATTCCAACAAGCTTTGTTTCTGTTCTCTTGAGTATGAATTAATTGAGTAGATGATCATTTTTATAGTTCTTGATTGGTAGTTCCAGGTTTTCGCTTAATGCCTATTGGCTATTTGTTTCCATACCATTATACTAAGATTGGTTTTTGTTGTTTCTGTTTTGTTGTTTGTTTCACTGCATAGCAAATGAAAATACAGATGGAGGGAATGCTGCTAAAGATAGTTACAATGACATCAGCAAGAAGTGATAGTTGACAACCTGATGGGAAGAAATAAAATAAACATAAAATTATATAGTTATTAGACATCAAAAAGAACCAACAGCATGATCTCTAGTTTGGGGTTATCAGCCCTACAGTATATACAGCACTGTATTCATGCCAACATATAGTAAGAGACATTGTTATGATAGCATCAATGAATCCTCAAGGAAGGATTTAAATTAATACTGTTGGGATCCCTGGGTGGCGCAGCGGTTTGGCGCCTGCCTTTGGCCCAGGGCGCGATCCTGGAGACCTGGGATCGAATCCCACATCGGGCTCCCGGTGCATGGAGCCTGCTTCTCCCTCTGCCTGTGTCTCTGCCTCTCTCTCTCTCTCTGTAACTATCATAAATAAAAAAAAAAAAAAAATTAATACTGTTTATTCTTTTAAGAAGGTAGAGGAGTATGCAATGCATTTTAGCTAGTTTTCCATGCAAGGTGATATAATGTGGCACTTGAAGGGGTAAGCTTTTGGTATTATCATAATAGCCATCACTCTTAAGTGCCTTCTTCATGCCAGGCAATGTGCCAAGTGTTTAAGATAAATTGACATTAAACCTGCTGGACGGTGAGTCTGCAACACAGCCAGGTTAGCATCTGAGAGGCTTAGGAAAAGCAGACTCCTTCTCCTGTGGCTTTGGCAGTTGGTTTTATTTTGAGAATTAAAGATACATTGCTCTTCTCTTAAAAAGGCAGAGGACTATGTACTGATTTAATTTATCATATTCAGCTGATGTAGTTAGATAAGCAACAATAATACCAATACTACCTCTAAAGTAATAGGCACCACTCTGACGTATCTGCTCCGCATCAAGCAATGTCTGGTCTTTAACATAAAATATCTTTACTCTAGCCAGGTAGTTATTACTATTCACATTTTACATGGTGAGAAACACTTGGTCCAGGGGACTATCATCTGCTTTAGGACAATAGGTGAGTGATAGAACCAAGACTAAACTCCACTTGCATAAGAACCTAAAGCCAGACTCTTCCCAATCCCAGACCACTCCAGTTAGAGAGGAAATCCCCTTAACTGCACCTTATGGTTCCTGAACACTGCCCTAAGGGAGTCACCTCTGCAAAGAGCTTTCTGGTATAGTGGGAAGGTTCCTATTTCTATCCCTCTTTACCATGGAACAGTGTTCTCATCCAGGAGGAGGAGAGTCCTTCTACATCCTGTAAATCTGAGGCAAGGGAGAATTTTAATTATCTAAGAGGAGCCCAGCCAGAGTAATTCCTTGATGTCACCAGCTGAGTCCATCCACCCCTCAGAGTGACCTGGCCCTCCTCCACTACACTCAGATCTTGCCCTGGGAGCTGAAGGTACTCTAAATATGGTCTCTGGACCTTGGAAGGAACCTTTCCTGGTGCTTACAGGAAAGGTGCTGTGCAGGTAGGAGAGCAGCCCCCAGGGCAATTCGACTCAACTCTGCAGGGAAATCAGCTGGGTTCTCCTATTTTCCTACTATGAGAGTCCAGGAAGATCCCATGAACACAAAATCCCATTCCTTCCTTCTGTCACAAATGTCTTTCTCATTCCTTGCGTATTCTAAAATCTACTGATATCATCTCTTTGGTTCTAGGTTCATCTGGCTGTTGGAAAGCTAGACTATAGCGGGGCATTTCCTTTCCTCCTAGTTAGTTAGGCCATAATAATATTTCAGCATACCAGGCTCTGTTTTTTTTTTTCTTTTTTAAAAAGTTTTTTTTTTTTTTTTTATTTATTCATGAGAGACACACACAGAGACACAGACAGAGGGAGAAGCAGGCTCCTCACAGGGAGCCTGATGCAGGACTCCACCCCAGACCCGGGATCATGCCTTGAGCTGACGGCAGATGCTCAACTGCTAAGCCACCCAAGCATCCCATATCAGGCTCTGGTTAACTGGTTTCTCCTGAGGGCAGGCCTTCTAGAGAAGCAGTTCTGGAATATTAAAAAACAGTTCCTTTTCCCTTTCTCTCTAGGAACACTAGGGGATTTTTCTCTGTTATTTACTGTGAGAACCAAGTATAGCTCCAGGAGGCAAATCCAATTTTTCTCTCGTATGTACTGTGAGAACCTGGTCAAGTTCCTAGAGGTAAGATGCACATGTCATGTCTGTGGCAAGTCCCCTACGAATGAGTGTCCCTGGAGCTTTTTTTTTTTTTTAAGTTTTTATTTATTTATTCTGAGATGAGGGGGAGCACGAACAAGGAGAGAGATAGAATCTGAAGCTGACTCCATATTGAGGATGAAGTCCAAGGAGGAGGTGAGGCAGGGGTCTCAATCCTATGAGCATGAGATCATTACCAGAGCCAAAACCAAGAGTCAGACACATAACTGACTGAACCACCTAGGCACCCCTCCCCTGGAGGATTTAACTCTCAGAACTGTCTGCACTACGCCTCCAGCAGCTCACGGGTTACAGCTCAAATTTTCCTAACCCAGCACTGGCTCCAATCACTGAGGTTTGCCCTTGTTGAGAGTTTCTTCTGGTAATATATTACCCCCTGTATTCATCTGTCCCCAAATTTGGGGGCAAACAAGCACCCCAATGTTTGGAGCAGCAATGTCCACAATAGCCAAACTATGGGAAGAGCCCAGATGTCCTTGAACAGATGAATGGATAAAGAAGATGTAGGGAATATATATATATAATGGAATACTATTCAGCCATCAAAAAAACAAAATCTAGCCATTTGCAATGATGTGGAAGGAATTATGTAGAGGTCATTGTGCTAAGCAAAGTAAGTCAATCAGAGAAGGACAGTTATCATATGGACTCACTCCTATGTGGAATTTAAGAAACAAAACAGAGGATCATAGGGGAAGAGAAGAAAAAAATAAAACAATAAAAATCAGAGAGAGAGACAAACCATAAGAAACTTTTAACCATAGGAACCGGAGGATTGCTGGAGGGTAGAGGGTTTGGTTGAAGGAGTAACTGGGTGATGGACTTTAAGGAGGGCAAGGATGTAATGAGCACTAGGTATTATATGAGAGTGATGAATCACTGACGATACCTCTGAAACCAATTAACATTATATGTTAATTAACTGAATTAAATAAAAATAAATTTAAAAAACACTTAAAAGAAAAAGTGTGGGACACCTGGATGGCTCAGGGGTTGGGCGTCTGCCTTTGGCTCAGGTTGTGATCCTGGAGTTCTGGCATGGAGTCCCACATTGGGTTCCCTGCATGGAGCCTGCTTCTCCCTCTGCCTGTGACTCTGCCTCTCTCTCTCTCTCTCTCTCTCTCTCTCTCTCTCTCTTATTCTCATGAATAAATAAATAAAATCTTAAAAAAAAAAGAGAGAGAGAAGAGAACCCAAAAGACTCCACCCCAAGATTGCTAGAACTCATACAGCAATTCAGCAATTCAGCAAAATCAATGCCCAGAAATCAGTGGCATTTCTATACACTATCAATGAGAATGAAGAAACAGAAATTGAGGAATCAATACCATTTACAATTGCACCCAAAAGCATAGGATACCTAGGAATAAACCTAACCAAAGAGATAAAGGATCTATACCCTAAAAACTACAGAACGCTTCTGAAAGAAATTCAGGAAGACACAAAGAGATGGAAAAACATTCCATGCTCATGGATTGGAAGAATAAATATTGTGAAATATTGTCTATGCTACCCAGGGCAATTTACACATTCAATGCAATCCCTATCAAAATACCTTGGACTTTCTTCACAGAGTTGGAACAAGTAATATTAAGATTTGTATGGAATCAGAAAAGACCCTGAATAGTCAGAAGAATATTGAAAAAGAAAATCAGAGCTGGGGGCATCACAATGCCGGATTTCAAGCTGTAATACAAAGTGGTAATCATCAAGATAGTGTGGTATTGGCACAAAAACAGACACATAGATCAATGGAACAGAATAGAGAACCCAGAAATGGGCACTCAATTCTATGGTCAACTAATATTCGACAAAGCAGGAAAGAATATCCACTGGAAAAAAGACAGTCTCTTCAATAAATGGTGCTGGGAAAATTGGACAGCCACGTGCAGAAGAATGAAACTAGACCATTCTCTTATACCATACACCAAGATAAACTCAAAATGGATGAAAGATCTAAATGTGAGACAAGAATCCATCAAAATCCTAGAGGAGAACACAGGCAATACCCTTTTTGAACTTGGCCACAGCAACTTCTTGCAAGATACATCTATGAACGCAAGCGAAACAAAAGTAAAAATGAACTAGTGGGACTTCATCAAGATAAAAAGCTCCTGCACAGCAAAAGAAACAGTCACCAAAACTAAAAGACAACCTACAGAATGGGAGAAGATATTTGCAAATGACATCAGAGAAAGGGCTAGTATCCAAGATCTATAAAGAATTTGTTAAGCTCAACAGCAAAGAAACAAAACAATCCAATCATGAAATGGGCAAAAGACATGAACAGAAATTTCACCAAAGAAGACATACACATGGCCAACAAGCACATGAGAAAATGCTCCGTATCACTGGCCATCAGGAAAATACAAATCAAAACTACAGTGAGATACCACCTCACACCAGTTAGAATGGTGAAAATTAACAAGACACAAAACAACAAATGTTGGAGAGGATGTGGAGAAAGGGGAACCCTCTTGCACTGTTGGTGGGAATGTGAACTGGTACAGCCACTCTGGAAAACTGTGTGGAGGTTCCTCAAAGAGTTAAAAATAGAGCTACCCTATGACCCGGCAATTGCACTAATGGGGATTTACCCCAAAGATACAGATGCAATGAAGAGCCGAGACACCTGCACCCCAATGCTCATAGCAGCAATGTCCACAATAACCAAACTGTGGAGGGAGCCACAATGCCCTTTGACAGATGAATGGATAAAGAAGATGTGGTCTATGTATACAATGGAATATTCCTCAGCCAAAGGACGAATACCCACCATTTCCTTTGACTTGGATAAAACTGGAGGGTATTATGCTGAGTGAGATAAGTCAATCAGAGAAAGAAAATCATTGTATGGTTTCACTCATACGTGGAATATAAGAAATAGTAAAAGGGATTATAAGGGAAATGAGGGGAACTGAGTGGGAAAAATTAGAGAGGGAGACAAATCATGAGAGATACTCTTAACTCTGGGAAACAAACAAAGGGTTGCGGAAGGGGAGGTGGGCAGGGGGATGGGGTAACTGGGTGACGGGCACTGAGGAGGGCACTTGATGGGATGAGCACTGGGTGTTATACTATATGCTGGCAAATTGAACTTAAATAAAAACAAATGTAAAAAAAGAAAGTGTATGAATAATTTTAAAAAAGGAAGTGGCAAGCCTTCAACAGATTTCCAGAGTCCAAAGTAACTACATTAGACAGGTTTACCAGTGCAATTCGGTAGGTGAGGAGCCAGATACCTGGCACTTGCTACAGAGCCATATTCCCAAAACCTTCCTTCATAGGTCTTTTAAAACAACAGCTTGTAAAACAAACAGAGAGCAGCCCAGCATGTGAGAGCTGTGTGTGAGTGCAGAGCCTACAGACATCCAGTGAGAACTCCATTGTGGTCACAATGGCAGTAATGAATTGTTGTGACACCTATGTCAGTTATTCAGAGGTGAGTTTCTTGGTCTCTTCTCCTCAGCTTTGTCTGGTTTAAGGGAGGTCTGCAGGCAAGGGGACATCTGATGAGTGGATGTTCTTGCATTTCTTTGATGAGGCACAGCTGTGGTAAAGACTCAAGTCCTCCATGTGGGACAAACCCAGTGATCCAGCCTCCAATCTTCTGAGAGGTGTGTCCCTGGTTAATTGGGCTCCGAGGACACAAGTAGAAATTGTGTTTCTGCTTCCAAGCAAATATCTTTGTAGCTGTTGTGAAATCAATCAACTTGCAGATGTTAGACTTGTATTGATTTCTATAATACAGAGTCAGTCTTCTGCATCAAAGACCCAGAAGACCATAAAGGCCCTTTGGTAGCCCCTCAGCCATGGGCCAGTTGTCCTCAGCACCTCATGAAGCAGTAGTCAAACACAAGTAAGCAATCACTGCCTAACCTTTCTTCAGTACCAACAAGCGCCATCCACAGAAACTTCCAGTTACAATGAGAATATGAAGAATAAGCTCCCCAAGGAGCCCAAGGGCCCAGCAGAGACCCAGAGACCACAGGCTGGAGTGGTTTCTCCTTTGCACTGCTTTGCCTATGGCAAACCTATGAATAACTTGTTCCTTTTGCCTCAGAACTTCAGAAGTTTTCACTGGCCAAAATACTGCCACAAAATGCTTTCTGTTTTCTTCGTAGGAATAGGGATACCGGGTTCCTAAAGAAGATGAGGCACAATAGGAGGAGGTTGTTGAGAAAATGTATTCTTCCTTCTGTCATGTATGTTGAACATAAATGTTTAGACTGACCCTCTTCCATTTTATTTTTATTCTCTGCAGTCATACCAGATGTGGGATAAAGTTAGATCGTATCTAGTAATTAGATCAACTATAGGTCATATTAGGAAAGTCGTTTTACTGACTTAGCCTCTTTCTATGTTTTAGAAAATAGTAACATTTAACCAAAATAGCTGTAAGGCTATTTTTAACTTCTTAAAATGGGTACAGAGGTGGGTATATAAAAGAACCAAGAGCAGATGAGAGACATCATGTGATGACAATGAGATTTATTTGGAGTTGAGTTGGGAGACACCAAGGATTATTATTTTATTTTACATTTTTGAAGAAGACCAGTCTAATTTCCTGGGAGTTCTTCCAGAAGAACCAGTTTTTAAAGAAGCCATCTTTCTGTCACATATGAAATGGACTGGTTTTCTCATGAGCTGTGTTCTCTCCCCATGTTCTAGAGCTTATATTTTCATGAGAAATTTTATTCCCTCTCATGGCTTCATTCATTCTCCCCAGTAGATATGCTTATTCACATCTGTGACAGTCCTGGTCAGTTTTAGAAATAAAAGCTACTTGTAGGTAATTTGAGTGGAATTTCACACAGGGAACTAAAGTGTTAGAAAATAATGTTTGTAGTTCTGCCTTCCAATTCCACATAAGACATGTAATTGGACAAAATTTACCTTTAGACAGCAGCAGGAAGTGTGGAAGAGGGACACCTGGGTGGCTTAGCAGTTGAACATCTGCCACTGGCTCAGGGCCTGATCCGGGATTCCCGGGATCGAGTCCTGCATCGGGTTCCTTGCATGGAGCCTGCTTCTCCTCCCTCTTCCTGTGTCTCTGCCTCTTTCTGTGTCTCTCATGAATAAATAAATAAAATCTTTAAAAAAATGATTTCTACTAACTTTACCATTTGTCCTGCTGGTACCTTATGATTATGATTATCCAAAAGCAGGCAAAGCCCTGGTTTAACCTTTTGTTTTTTACTGTCTAGGAATGTAATATCCTTTCGTGTATAATTTTATCTTCAAGATTATGAATTAGTTTGTCCCATCGCAGACCCTCACTCTCCTGATCAAGTATGAGTGCACATAACGGAACGTACAAAGGGCACAAATTTGTGCTGGCTGCATTACTCTGCGGTGGAAGAACATTGTGGGGTGAGCACCGAGGGAGAGAGGCTTAGGGCCACAGCTGCCCAAGAACGACAGGAGCCTATAAAACATTCAACTGATGCTACCCCTCAGAATGAATCCCGGAGCATGATTTTTTTTCATAGCTAGCTAAAAGAGACTCTTAAAATTTTTGTTATTGAATATGTATTTTTAATTCATTTTTCTTTTTCTTTAGTTCTAATTTTTTTACTAGAATATCAACTCTGGGTTAATTTTCCAGGCCATACACTATATTATTTTTTTTATTAAGATTTTATAGATTTTTAGTTATTTGTTCTGTTCTATTCAGTAGCTTTGGCTTTCTTCCTCAGGAATTTACACACAAATGCACATAGACCCCCACACACACACTCAGTCACTTTGCTGAGGTTCTGTGTCACTTTCTCTTAAATACTTTTTCATTTCTTTCATATTTTTAATTTAAAGTTTTCCTCCTTTCCATTTTCTGTTTCTCCTTACATATTGCCCATAGTTTTTTTCTTTTTTTAAGATTTTATGTATTTATTTGAGAGATAGAGAAAGAGAGAGAGCATGCACAAGCAGGGGAAGAGGCAGAGGTGGGGGAAAGGGAGAAGCAGATTCCCCCTGTGCAGGGAACCGGAGGTAGGGCTTGATCCCAGGACCTGAAGATCATGACCTGAGCTGAAGGCAGTGGCTTAACCAACTAAGCCGCTCAGGTGCCCCTGGCTGTGATATTTATTAATATATTGCTTCTGGTTTAGTTTCTATTTCTACAATATTGTTTCTTTTATTTCTTTTTTTTTTTAAGATTTACTCATTTATTTATGATAGACATAGAGAGAGAGAGAGGCAGAGACACAGGAGGAGGGAGAAGCAGGCTCCATGCCGGGAGCCCAACGCGGGACTCGATCCCGGGACTCCAGGATCGCGCCCTGGGCCAAAGGCAGGCGCTAAACCGTTGAGCCACCCAGGGATCCCCCTCTTTTATTTCTAATACTTTCTTTTTCTAAGCTTCCTTTAAATCTCCATGTTTTCTCTGATAATATTCTTCCTGAGTTATTTTGATTCCAATTTAATTTATATTATTTTCTTAACTTCTTTTAGATTGTTTATTTAAAATATTAGAATATAGGGGCCCTGAGTGGCTCAGTGGTTGAGCATCTGCCTCAAGCTCAGGTTGTGATCCTGGGGTGCTGGGATCCAGTCCCACATTGGGCTCCCTGCATGGAGCCTGCTTCTCCCTCCACCTGCATCTCTGCCTCTCTCTCTCTCTCTCTCATGAATAAATAAGTAAAATCTTTAAATATATATATATTAGAATATAGTTTTCCTTTATGATGTCTTTCTAGTGTGTTTACGTTGCTTGAAAGAGTGCTATTCTGCTTCTAATTTTCCTTTTTTTCTGATAATAATCTTTTTAAGATTTTATTTTTAAGTAATCTCTACCCCCAACGTGGAGCTTGAACTCACAATCCTGAGATTAAGATCCTTAATTAAGATTAAGATTAAGATTAAGATTAAGGCGTGATCCTGGAGTCCCTAGTTGGGCTCCTTGCATGGAGCCTGCTTCTCCCTCTGTGTCTCTGCCTCTCTCTCTCTCTCTCTCTGTCTCTCATGAATAAATAAATAAAATCTTAAAAAAAAAAAAAAAAGTCACGTGCTCTACCAACTGAACCAGTCAGGCACCCTTTTTTATTTGTCCTTAGTAATAATTTTTAATGGGTTTAACTGCTTTTGTTTCTTATTGCTTACATTTCAGCAAGATGAGTTTTTAGTACTAGAAGGAAGCCAGTGTAGTTTTCCTAGCTTCAAGAGTCTAGAACTCCCTCTTTTGTCACTCATTTGAATTTTTTACAAACACTGTACTGAGTGAGATGTACTGTCTCCTTTATACTCTTATTTCCTTTGCCCCTGTTGTTCCTGCTCAATATGGGGACTCTGTCCTAGACTTGAGACTTGGGTTTGGAATCGAGATCACTCCAGGGCTCTCTGGCTTAATGAGTTTCCTTTATACTTACCTGCAAACTGTAGTCTACAAAGCTCATCCTAGCTTGCTCTGGGAGACACTATCTGCAAGGCATATAGAAACAAAAGATTTCTAGTAATATCCAAATCACACATAATGAATAACAAAAAGAAATGTACCCAATAGAAAATATGCAGAGGTTACAAACATGCAATCTAGAGAGGATACCTGAATGTCAACTAAACCTATGAAGAGGTGCTTAATCTCACCAGTAATTGGGAATGCTAATTAAAACATGGAAATGGAGTTTCATCTGGTTGAGTATTATGGACATTACAAGTTAATATAATAATTACAAAAGAAAAAAAAGAATCAAATTGTGGCTCCCATTTAAGAACAACCATCACCTCATAGATATTATGAAAAAAGAAAGAAAAAAAATCTAATAAGAGAAAATTCTCTCTGGTCTCTGGGTATTTGCTTACACTTCCCACATTCCAGAAAATTCTCTACCTCTTTATCTAATTCTTACTCATCTTTCAGGTTTTACCTTAATTGTCATCTCTTTCAGGAAAACATCTAATTCTCCTTTAATCTAAGATAGATGCTCCTGTTATGTCTGTCCTTGGTATTTTATACTTTCTCTACCATAGCATTTTCCAAACATTGCTGTGATACTGTTTTATATGCACCTTGCTAAGTTATAGTGCTGAGTTATTCAATCAAACTTTAATTCAGGTGTTACTATGAAGGTAGTTTATATATGCGGTTAGCAACTATAGTCAGTTAACTTTATGCACAGTCAGGGTGGGTCACTCCAAGTAGTTGAAAGGCCTTAAAAGAAGAAACAAAGTTTCCCTGTGGAATAAGGAATTCCACTATGAAATTTAGTGTCACATCCTGCTTGAGAGATTCCAACCTTTCTTTCCTAATTACCTGCCCTAGGAACTTTGAACTTGACTAGCCAGCCGCTGCAAATGCATATACCAATTCCTTGCAATAAATCCCTCAATATCTCTCTCTCTGTCTTTCTCAATCATCAGGTCATGATCTTAGGAAGTGAGACCAAGGCCTACCTCGGGCTCCATGCTTAGCATGGAGTCTGCTTGTCCCTTTCCCCCTGCTCCTCCTCTTGCTCTCTCTCTTTCATAGATAGATAGATAGATAGATAGATAAAAATTGTTTTTTAAAAAAACCTCTGTGGGTGCCAGAGTGGCTCAGTCGGTTAAGTGTCAGCCTTTTGATCTCAGGTCTTGATCTCACAGTTGTGAGTTCAAGCTCTGCACTGGGCTCTGTGCTGAGCATGGAGCTTACTTTAAAAAAAAAAAAAAAAAAAGGATCCCTGGGTGGCGCAGCGGTTTAGCGCCTGCCTTTGGCCCAGGGCGCGATCCTGGAGACCCAGGATCAAATCCCACGTCAGGCTCCCGGTGCATGGAGCCTGCTTCTCCCTCTGCCTATGTCTCTGCTTCTCTCTCTCTCTCTCTCTCTGTGGGACTATCATAAATAAATGAAAAAAAAATTTTTTAAAAAAAAGGTAAATTAAAATATAAATAAATATCCTCAAAACAGCTTAGGAACACCTCCTTAGCGCACTATAGGATTGGAGAAGACAAAACTAAGAGATTTCTAGATGCTTTTAGGAAATATTGACAAATCCCAAATAGTAACAGTTCACTACTTGCTGAAATCCTTTTAAGTCACCAGAGTGTTTATCCAATTTTCAAAGCTTAGCAAACACTGAAAGAAAGAAAGCTGATTTTTAAAAGCAATCATCTCTGAACTAAAAAAGAAGATTCAGCCAAATACTACTGGTGTTTGTGGCAATAAACTTTGATATTTAAAGTAAATGTAAACATTGACATATTAAATAGCCCATAATCACATACTCTGAATCTTGTTCCATTTTTAATTCCAAGGGAACAAGAATATAGATTTTCATCTGATTTAGCACAAGAGATATTAGAATAACTTAATATGATAACAGCAAAAATGGATCAGAATCTGGGCTTCCATTAAAGATCAGACATTACCTTGTACATATTCAAAAAAAGAAAGCCAGGATGGGGGACAGCCGGGGTGGCTCAGCAGTTTAGCGCTGCCTGCAGCCCAGGGTGTGATCCTGGAGACCGGGGATCAAGTCCCACGTCAGGTTCCCTGCATGGAGCCTGCTTCTTCCTCTACCTGTGTCTCTGCCACTCTCTGTGTCTCTCTCGTGAATAAATAAATAAAATCTTTAAGAAAAAAAGAAAGAAAGAAAGAAGAAAGAAAGAAAGAAAGAAAGAAAGAAAGAAAGAAAGAAAGAAAGAAAGAAGAAAAGAAAGCCAGGATGATAAGAGAGGATGACATCAAAACTTTTTTTTTTTTTTTATGATAGTCACAGAGAGAGAGAGAGAGAGGCAGAGACATAGGCAGAGGGAGAAGCAGGCTCCATGCACCGGGAGCCCAACGTGGGATTCGATCCCAGGTCTCCAGGATCGCGCCCTGGGCCAAAGGCAGGCGCTAAACCGCTGCGCCACCCAGGGATTCCCTCAAAACTTTTTTAAAATGCTGAAGACTGAAATTTTAAAAACAACAACACAACTTTGGACTGTGTCCTTAACCTATGTTTAAAAAAAAAAAAAAAAAAACAGTCTGAAGGCTTATTACACCAGCATCAGCCAAATATTGATAAAGACATGCAGCATCTCCAGACACCACCCTACGCCAACTGAATCTCTCGGGGTCATGTCTGAGCACTGAATAGTTACCATTTTCCTCAAGTGGTTCTGATGCACAACAAGTTTGGAAAACCAACTCTAGCCTGTCACCTTCACAATAAGATCCTTCCTTGTTTTTGTCTCACTGATCAAGATTAGCTTCCTTCTTGAAGCATTCTGTGATTTGTTTTATATTAACAAAATTTCTGTGCTTTTTATCTCCTAATTCCTTATCTTATTATGACATTTAATCAATGTGTTACAGAATCAAGAAATTGAATTGATGGAAGAATGAAGGAGAAGAACCATAATATTTTAGTTCGCTCCACATTGTATCTTTAGATCTTGCTTAGTTATATTAGTTTAAGTATTATCTCACAAAGGACAACAGACAGAGTAATATTCAAATGCAAATCTGTATGTAACCCACATCCCTGGCATAACCCACATCTTGGCATGAAAGATCCAAGAATATAGTTTTTTGGAGAGTGTCACAGCACACTTGGGTTGAACCCTAAGTATTTTCCTCCTGATAAACTTAACATCTAATTCTTAACCCAAAGCTTTAGGCAGATTTTAATTAACAATAAGAATCTAAGCTTATAACAGCAATCTAGGTTCAAATCCCATCTGCAATACTAATGTGATTGTAGGAAAGTTACTTCACCTTTTCAGTCTAGATTTACTCCTTAGTAATGTGAAGATATAATATCCCCTATGGAAAAATAATAAAAAGAGTAACTAGTGATAACTGGGCGCTGTGCTAAATGGAAGGTAAAAGGTAAAACAAAATAAATTGCTTCTCATTCATTAAAGAAATATTGGTGATCATGCAACCACAACAGCTTTTTGACACAATGAAAATTACAGGGAGCATTACACCTCCATGCTTCTAGTTCTAGTAAAAAAAAAATTTAATTTTAAAAAATCTTCAGATTCAGATCAAAGGAAAAACAATAAAATATGGATACCCATATGATTCAAAAATCAACATTTGACCTAAGAATTGGGAAAAAGGAAATTATATTGCCTTTTCTACCATCCCTTTATTTCCTACTTTGAGTTTAGGTTTTATCACAAAATACACTTTCAAATGCATCTACAGAGTACAGATTAGTTATGAAGTACCAGACTTAGTTTCCAAGTTTTCTTTAAAAACAGTATTTCTTACCTGAAGGGCATTTGTAGGTATTTGTATGTATGAGTGATCATATATGTATACAACAGCTGTCACTGATTCCAATGAGCTTAAGGGCAGGCAACCAGGGCTTTCATCTGGAGTAATAAAACTCTTCAAGAAAAGGTAAGCAATTTGACCAAGTCTGGCTCCACCATAAGAATCTGAAGAATCTGGGACTCCTGGGTGGCTCAGTGGTTGAGCGTCTGCCTTTGGCTCAGGGTGTGATCCTGGAGTGCCAGGGTCGAGTCCCACATTGGACTCTCTGTGTGGAGTCTGCTTCTCCCTCTGCTTATGTCTCTGCTTCTCTCTCTGTTTCTCTCATGAATAAATAAATAAAATCTTAAAAAAAAAAAAACTACAGTAGCATAAACTACACACATTAATAGATGGGACAGTGTTAGTTATGACTTCACAGTCATTTACTTTACCTGCCATTACAGGATTCTCGCACCAGTCTACTGGTTTATATTGCTTGAGCTAAGGATAAAATTACTCTGATTTTCTAAATGCACATCAGTTAGGACTTAGGGTAGGTAGACAGGGTGCAGGTAGGTGGTGGGAAAAGGGAACAAAAAAGAATAAAATTTGTCTCATATTATCTGTGACCCAGATGGAAATAGATAATTAGGAATTTACTGTTATCAAAATAAGTATCTCAGTATAGATTTGCTGTTTTCATGTTATAGTGTTATAGTGTGCTTATGATAGGAAAGTGTTTTATTTAAAAATGTGATTAACGATGACTTTAAAATTTTTTGCATGAAAGATAAGTGAAACATACTAACAATAATCCCAAACATGTATCAACAAAATATGGAGACAGTGGAGCACCTGGGTGACTCAGTCGGTTGAGCACCTGCCTTCAGTTCAGGTTGTGATCTAGGAGTCCTGGGATCATGCCCTGCATTGGGCTCCCTGCTCAGTGAGGAACCTGCTTTTCCCTCTCCCTCTGCCCTGCCTCACCTCTCTCTCTCTCTCTCTCTCTCTCTAGCAAATAAATAAATAAAATCTTTGGAAAAAATATAAATATAAAATATATATATATAAAATATAAAATAAGCCATTGTCCTCAATAAGCTTATATTAAATCTTAAGAAATTCAGTTTACAGTGCATCCAAGGTTCCTGCTTTGTCTTCTGAGCTCCCAGCACATGCACTCATTTGGTAGAGAAGTCTGTGTTGAAGTTCTCTATGCCTCATATTTTGCCTACCATTAAGGACAGAGGTGAAAGATGCTGTCCTTGCCCTCTGAGAGTTTCGGTTCATGTCACTAGCATGGCTCATAACACATGTATTATGGCTCATTATAAATATGTCTTTTTTTAAATTACTGTTTTTTTAATATTTTATTTATTTAGTTGAGAGAGAGTGAATGGGAGCAACAGGGAGAGAGAATCTGTATCAGACTCCACCCTGAGCACAGAGCCTGACATGGGGCTTGATCCCACGACCACAAGATCATGACCCAATCCAAAACCAAGAATTGGAGGCTTAACCAACTGAGCCACTCAGGCACTCCACATTTGTAAATATGTCTTAAGGATGCAGGCCTTATTCACATTTGTTCACTGTGTCTAGCACAATATTCAGTTTAATTGCAACAAAAAGTTAAAAAGCTAATTTTTTAACCAAAATACAGTCAGGGGAATAAAGAGAAAAATGAGATTAGATGAAAAGGAATCAGAATTGTTCAACTGAACAACCATTTCCTGATTGCCTGTCATGTGCCAAACATCCTTCCAGGGAATTTTTATATGTTCTTTTTTTTTTTTTTTTTAAGATTTTATTTATTTATTCATGAGAGACACACAATGAGAGAGAGAGGCAGAGACACAGGCAGAGGGAGAAACAGGCTCCATGCAGGGTCGATCCCAGGTCTCCAGGATCACGCCCTGGGCTGAAGGCGGTGCTGAACCACTGGGCCACTGGGGCTGCCCTGTATGTGTTCTTTTTGTCTAATCCTCACCCCAACCGTGTGAGGCAGGAAGGAACCTAACCTTACTAAGTCTTACCAAGGTTAATGCCTCACTCTCTTCAAAGCCCTCCTCCTCACTGCAGCCAGGTGACCCAGTCAGCTCATTCATTGGCTCAACAGCCTTCCGTGGCTCTCCTGCCCTGGTAGCCTGAAACCCTCAACTGACTTTCAGGAGCTAAGGGACCTGGTGCATTCCCATGTCTTCAGCCTCATTTCTTGCCACTCTTTTTCCTGTTCTCTCTCTCTCTCTCTCTCTCTCTCTCTCTCTCTCTCAGTATAATGCATTCCCTCCAGTTCCTTGAGCACACACCACACTCTTTTTCATATCCTGGCCTTCCCACAGGCCATACTCTCTATCTAGAATGCTTTTTTCCCTCTGTTCTCAAAAAATGTTGAATGAATGGATATTGGAGAAAAGTCAGTGTAGGATCCTGTTCAGGGAAAAGATTAGGAGTAGTAAAGTGATTAGGGAAATAATCACAAAACAATGATAATAGATAGATTGCTTGAGGTTTAAGCCAATCACAAGACGTAGCACATTAGCACCCAGATCTTGGTTTCTTCTCTTCATCAGTCCATGCTCTTCCTTCAAGCCTCATCATTAGTGCCACTTTCTCTAGGAAGCTTTTTAATTCCAGAGGTGGTTAAATCTTCTTCCTATCTGCCCTATGGCTCCATTTACGTCCCTTGTATAATGCTCATCACACCTGACTGAAGCACCTTGAGAGCAGGGCCATCCCTTTCTTGGTTGCTTCTCCATCCCTAGCACATGGCACTATAACCACCACACTCTATAAATGTCTATATAACATTCCCAATAAAATGGAGCAGGAATCCTTGGAAAATTAGTGACTCTAGGGCAGGTTCGGGGAAAACACAAGATGAGTCTGGAGCATATTGTAGTGCCAGAAAGTAAAGAAGTACACAAGTATCCAAACGGGGGGGATGGACAGAGTGACTGTCACCTAACAGACAAAATAGGGAAAGGGAAAAATAGTAACTTTAGTAACAGGAGAAACCTGATAGAAACTACCTTAACCAGTCAAGGTTAACATCACCAGTAATGCATACTGACATCATGAACTGCCTGATAGGATGGATGAGATTGGCACCTCTCTCCTGGGATATTCTTTCCCAAGATCCATAACCTCTATCTAACCATAGGAAAACATCAGATAACCTAAATTGGGGGCAGTTTAAGAAATATCTGATCAGTGCATTAAAAAATGTCAAAGTCATGAAAAAGCTTAGAAAGCTACTAAAGAATCAGAGAAGACCATGGGGCTGCAGTAACTTAAAGCGTGAGAGTAACGTCAGCGGCCGGGCCATGTAAGCCATTTTCCTCTTTTTTTTTTTTTTAAGATTTTATTTATTTATTCATGAGAGACACAGAAAGAGAGGCAGAGACACAGGCAGAGGGAGAAGCAAGCTCCCTGTGGGAAGCCCGATGCAGGACTTAATCCCAGAACTCCCGAGATCATGCCCTGAGCCGAAGGCAGATGCTCAACTGCTGAGCCACCCAGGTGCCCATCTGTTTTTCCTCTTTATCCCCCGTTTTAGCTAATGAATGAGTCACCCACACTTGAGCAAAATTGTCTTGATTGGTCCTTTGGGTCCTAGGACCTTACTCCAAGGGATCTGGGAGGAATCTCACCCACCAGTGCTCCTTGTAAGAGACAGACAAACCTCCAAAACAGGACACAGAACAAGTAGAGCCAGCGAGGCATAGACCCCATTAGCTGCCCTCTGGCAAAAATCGGGTGAGTGCTGACAAGGCAGGCACACACACTTGAGTGACAACCTATAGAAGTCCAGACTCAACACACCATTGGAGAAAAAGAAGAAGTGAAAAAATACGAATTTGGTTGTGGTGGAGGCAGTAAGAGACCATTTCCCTTCGCTTTTCCTCCTCCCCAAGGAAACACTGAACAAGGCTGACGGTGGTGGGGGTGACCTCTCCCATTGGGCAGAAGGAAAGCTGTAAGTACCAGGCTGCCCCAGCTGGCAGAATGTGACTGGAGAAACCTGTTTGTCTCCATCAGCACTGGAAGGACTGAAATGGGAGCTCTAAGACGTGGGGGAGGGATGATATTAGAAAAGAGGCAGATAAAAAGTTCAAACCACCTTTAAAGGGATTGTGCTTGGGGACTCCCCGATGGCTCAGCAGCTGAGCATCTGCCTTCGGCTCAGGGCGTGATCCTGAAGACCCGGATCGAGTCCCGCATCGGGCTCCCTGAATGGAGCCTGCTTCTCCCTCTGCCTCTCTCTCTCTCTCTCAAGCTCCCAGTGCACTACTGCCAAACCCACACCTCAGGGCACTCTGCTGCAGGCTCCCTGTGCATGTTTTCAGGTGTGTTTGCTAGAGCTCTCTACAGACAGCACCCTCAGAAAATAGTGGTTGGCAGGCGAGGAGAAACCACAAACTTGAGCTATAGCACCACCTTCTGGAAAATATGAGAGGTTTCCAGTAACCAGCCTGGTGTATTTCAAGAACCAGAGAAAAACATGAAAACTTAAAAATCCTGCCATAGGACAGAGCAGGTTCAGCTTCACAAGCACAAAGGAAAAACTCAGATAATAATAATGTTGTAGAATATGACACCCCATCTGCTGAAGACAATGAGCATAGAGTTAAGGAGTTCCTTGCTACTTCAAATAAGGAACATGAAAAAAATCAAAGAAATATGGCGTCATAAAAAAGAAAATGACAAGTCTCTAGCAGCTGGGCTCAAAGGCACAGAATATTGTGATCTAACTTACAAAGAACTTAAAATAGCAGTTACGAAGGTTCAGTGAGTTATAGGAAAACTCAGAAAGTCAATTCAATGAAATCCAGAATAAAATATATGAACAAATATGAGTTAGTTTCCAAAAAGATTGAAATGATAGAAAAACATCAAAAAAACGTTGGAGCTGAGGAAGTCAATGAAGGAGATGAAGAATGCAATAGAGAGGCTCTGCACTGGGGCAGACTAGATGGAAGAACAAACACATGCCTTGGAAGATAGGAATTTTGAAACAACGCAGTCAGAAAAAAATGAAAGAACATAGAATTTTAAAAAGCAAAGAAAACCTGCATGAACTATGGAAATTCATTGAAAGACAAAGATCAGAATAATTGGGGTTCCAGAGGGACATAGGGAAAGAGAATCTATTTAAAGAAATAATAGCAGAGGAAACATAGGGAAAGAGACCTGGACATACTAGTCCAGGAAGCTAATAAATCACCCTATTAGCTTAATGAAAAAAGATCTTCTCCAAGACACATTATAACGAAATTATCAAAAATAAAAAATAAACAATCCCAAATGCAGCCAAGGGGGAGGACAATGTAACCTACAAAGGAACCCTCCCTATTAAGCAATCTGTGGATTTTTCAGCAGAAATTCCATAGGTAGAGAGAGAGTGGAATGACATATTCAAAACGTTTAAAGATTAAAAATTGCCAGCCAAGAACATGTTATCTGACAAAGTTATTCTTCAGATATGAAGGAGAAATAAAGGCTTTCCCGACAGACAAAAGCTAAAAGAGTTCATCACCACCAAACCTGCTCACACGAGGGATCCCTGGGTAGTGCAGCGGTTTGGCGCCTGCCTTTGGCCCAGGGCGCGATCCTGGAGACCCGGGATCGAATCCCACCTCGGGCTCCCGGTGCATGGAGCCTGCTTCTCCCTCTGCCTATGTCTCTGCCTCTCTCTCTCTCTCTCTCTGTGACTATCATAAATAAATAAAAAAATTTTTAAAAAAACCTGCTCACATGAAATGCTGAAAAAAGTTCTCAAAGCTGAAATGAAAAGACAATGACCAACATGAAAATGTATGAAAGGGTGCAGCACACTGGTATAGGTAAAAAATGTAGTCAGATTTAGGTAACTATTTTAACCACTCAATTATAAGTATAAAATTTAAAGGAAAATAGTAGGAAATATAACTATAGTACTATAAATTGTTGATGAATAAACAGCATAAAAAGAGGTAAATTGTGACATCAATAATATAAGAGGGAAGAGTAAATGTTGGAGCCTTTATCAGTGACCAAAGATAAGTTGCCGCCAGCCTAAAATGAACTGTCTTATCTGTAAGATGTGTTAATGCAAGCCCTGTGATAAACACAAAGCAAAAACCTAGAGTAGATTCACAAAAAACACAGAAAGGGAAACAGACCCTACTAACATGAAAAATAACCAATTTACAAAGGTAGGCAGAAACAGAAAAGGAAACAATGGAGATACAAAAAAAAAAAAAAAACCCCACAAAACACAAACACAGAACCAATTAATAAGTTGGCATTAGGTGATCCCTGGGTGGCTTAGTGGTTTGGGACCTTCCTTCAGCCCAGGGCATGATCCTGGGGTCCCGGGATTGACTCCCACGTCGTGCTCCTTGCATAGAGCCTGCTTCTCCCTTTGCCTGTGTTTCTCTCTCTCGCTCTCTCTCGAATAAATGAATAAAATCTTTTAAAAAAAATAAATAAGTTGGCATTAATGGTCCTTAATATCAATAATTACTCTAAATGTATTTGGATTGAATACACCAACTAAAGGCACAGAGTAGATGATGGATTAAAAAACAATAGCAACAACTATATGCCACCTACAAGAGACTCATGTAGATCTTAAGGACACACACAGAATCAAAGACAAGAGAGGTGCCTGAGTGGCACAGCCGGTTAAAACTCTTGATTTCTTCTCAGGTCATGATCTGAAGGTTCTGGGATCAAGCCCCATGTCATGCTCCCCCATCAGTGGAGAGTCCTTTCCCTCTCCCTCAATTACCCCCACCTCCCCCACCTCCTGTAGGCCCTTCTCCCAGAGGCTGTTTCAATCTCTTTCTCTCTCTCTCTCTCTCAAATAAAATCTTAAAAAATAATAATAATAATAATCAAAGTCAAGAGATGGGGGTGCCTAGGTTGCTCAGGTGGTTGGGCATCTGCTTTTGGCTCAGGTCATGATCCTGGGGTCCTAGGATCAAGTCCTAATTTTGGCTCCTTGCTCAGAGAAGCGTCTGCTTCTCCCTCTCCCACTCTATCTGCTTCAAATGTGCTCTCTCTCTCTCTCTCTCTCTGTCAAATAGATAAATAGATCTTTAAAGAAAATTAACAAAGTCAAGGGATGGAAAAAAGATTTTCCATGTAAGTGGAAACTGAAAGAAATGTTAGCTATACTGATATCAGACAAAATAAACTTTAAGTCAAAAATGGTTTCAAGCAGCAAAAATGGCTATTATATAATGATAAAGGGATCAATTCATTAACAAAATATAACAATCATAAAAATATATACACCTAATGTCAGAGCACCTAACTATACTAAGTGAATACTAACAGATATGAAAGGAGTAATAGAGATGATACAATAATAGTTGAGGACTTCAATATCCCACCTTCAATAATCCACACAGATCATCAACAAGGAAGAAATAGACTTGAACCAAACTGTAGACCAAATGGACCAAACACACAACTATAAAATATTCCATCTAACAGCAGCAGAGTACAGAGCCCAGAATTAAACCCCAGCATATATAGTCAACTAATACTTGATAAGAGAGCCAAGAACATCCAATGAGGAAAAGAAAGATAAGATAGTCTCTTGAACAAAAGGTGTTGAGAAAACTGATTAACTACCATATGCAGAAAAAGGATACTGGAACTCTATTTTACATCACTCACTAAAATTAACTCCAAGTGGAAAAAAAAAGACTTAAGCAATAAGACCTCACCATAAGAACCCAGGAAAGAAACTCTTCAACATTGCTCTTGCCAGTGACTTTTTGGGTACGTAACCAAAAGCACAAACAAAAGCAAAAATCAATGAATGAGATTACATCAAATTTTAAAGCTTCTACACTGCAAAGAAACAGTTAACAACCAAAAAAAGGCAACCTACAGAATGGGAAAGAATATTTGCAAACCACATATCAGATAAGTCAATCTACTAAATTTATAAAGAACTCCTACGGTACACTAGCAACAAAAAAAAATCCAATCAAAAAAATGGAAAGAGAATTAAATATAGACATTTTTCCAAAAAGATATTCACATGGCTAACAGGTACATGAAAAGGTGCTCAACATCACTAATCATAAGGGAAATAAATGCAAATCAAAACCACAATGAGTTATCACCACACACCTGTAAGAATGGTTATCATCAAGAAGAAAGGAGATAACAAATGGTAAGAATGTGGAGAAAAGAACCATTGTGGCCAGCCCAGGTGGCTCAGCGGTTTAGCACTGCCTTCAGCCCAGGGCCTGATCCTGGAGACCCGACATCGAGTCCCACGTCGGGCTCCCTGCATGGAGCCTGCTTCTCCCTCTGCCTGTGTCTCTGCTTCTGTGTGTGTGTGTCATGAATAAATAAATAAAATCTTTTAAAAAAAATTGTGCACTATTGTTGGGAATGTAAATTGGTCTAGCCACTATGGAAAACAGTCTGAAGGTCCTTCAAGAAATTAAAAATATTGCTCGCTTCGGCAGCACATATACTAAAATTGGAACGATACAGAGAAGATTAGCATGGCCCCTGCTCAAGGATGACATGCAAATTCGTGAAGTGTTCCATATTTTTTGATGGCAAAGAGGGAAACTGAGGAAAAAAGAGACAATTAAAAGACCATGAAGATAGATTAAGGGAAATAAACGACAGCCTGAGGAAGAAAAACCTACATTTAATTGGGGTTCCCGAGGGCGCTGAAAGGGACAGAGGGCCAGAATATGTATTTGAACAAATCATAGCTGAAAACTTTCCTAATCTGGGAAGGGAAACAGGCATTCAGATCCAGGAAATAGAGAGATCCCTCCCTAAAATCAACAAAAACCGTTCAACACCTCGACATTTAATAGTTAAGCTTGCAAATTCCAAAGATAAAGAGAAGATCCTTAAAGCAGCAAGAGACAAGAAATCCCTGACTTTTATGGGGAGGAGTATTAGGGTAACAGCAGACCTCTCCACAGAGACCTGGCAGGCCAGAAAGGGCTGGCAGGATATATTCAGGGTCCTAAATGAGAAGAACATGCAGCCAAGAATACTTTATCCAGCAAGGCTCTCATTCAAAATGGAAGGAGAGATAAAGAGCTTCCAAGACAGGCAGGAACTGAAAGAATATGTGACCTCCAAACCAGCTCTGCAAGAAATTTTAAGGGGGACTCTTAAAATTCCCCTTTAAGAAGAAGTTCAGTGGAACAATCCACAAAAACAAGTACTGAATAGATATCATGATGACACTAAACTCATATCTTTCAATAGTAACTCTGAGAGGCTTAATGACCCCATCAAAAGGCACGGGGTTTCAGACTGGATAAAAAAGCAGGACCCATCTATTTGCTGTCTACAAGAGACTCATTTTAGGGATCCCTGGGTGGCGCAGCGGTTTGGCGCCTGCCTTTGGCCCAGGGCGTGATCCTGGAGACCCGGGATCGAATCCCATATCAGGCTCCCGATGCATGGAGCCTGCTTCTCCCTCTGCCTGTGTCTCTGCCTCTCTCTCTCTCTCTCTCTGTGACTATCATAAGTAAATAAATAAAAATTAAAAAAAAAAAAAAAAAGAGACTCATTTTAGACAGAAGGACACCTACAGCCTGAAAATAAAAGGTTGGAGAACCATTTACCATTCTAATGGTCCTCAAAAGAAAGCAGGAGTAGCCATCCTTATATCAGATAAACTAAAATTTACCCCGAAGACTGTAATGAGAGATGAAGAGGGACACTATATCATACTTAAAGGTTCTATCCAACAAGAGGACTTAACAATCCTCAATATATATGCCCTGAATGTGGGAGCTGCCAAATATTTAAATCAATTAATAACCAAAGTGAAGAAATACTTAAATAATAATACACTTATACTTGGTGACTTCAATCTAGCTCTTTCTATACTCGATAGGTCTTCTAAGCACAACATCTCCAAAGAAACGAGAGCTTTAAATGATACACTGGACCAGATGGATACCACAGATATCTACAGAACTTTACATCCAAACTCAACTGAATACACATTCTTCTCAAGTGCACATGGAACTTTCTCCAGAATAGACCACATACTGGGTCACAAATCGGGTCTGAACCGATACCAAAAGATTGGGATCGTCCCCTGCATATTCTCAGACCATAATGCCTTGAAATTAGAACTAAATCACAACAAGAAGTTTGGAAGGACCTCAAACACGTGGAGGTTAAGGACCATCCTGCTAAAAGATGAAAGGGTCAACCAGGAAATTAAGGAAGAATTAAAAAGATTCATGGAAACTAATGAGAATGAAGATACAACTGTTCAAAATCTTTGGGATGCAGCAAAAGCATTCCTAAGGGGGAAATAAATCGCAATACAAGCATCCATTCAAAAACTGGAAAGAACTCAAATACAAAAGCTAACTTTACACATAAAGGAGCTAGAGAAAAAACAGCAAATAGATCCTACACCCAGCAGAATAAGAGAGTTAATTAAGATTCAAGCAGAACTCAACGAAATTGAGACCAGAAGAACTGAGGAACAGATCAAGAAAACCAGGAGTTGGTTCTTTGAAAGAATTAATAAGATACAGAAACCATTAGCCAGCCTTATTAAAAAGAAGAGAGAGAAGACTGAAATTAATAAAATCATGAATGAGAAAGGAGAGATCACTACCAACACCAAGGAAATACAAACAATTTTAAAAACATATTATGAACAGCTATACGCCAATAAATTAGGATATCTAGAAGAAATGGATGCATTCCTGGAAAGCCACAAACTACCAAAACTGGAACAGGAAGAAATAGAAAACCTGAACAGGCCAATAACCAGGGAGGAAATTGAAGCAGTCATCAAAAACCTCCCAAGACACAAAAGTCCAGGGCCAGATGGCTTCCCAGGGGGGTTCTATCAAATGTTTAAAGAAGAAGCCACACCTATTCTACTAAAGCTGTTTGGAAAGATAGAAAGAGATGGAGTACTTCCAAATTCATTCTATGAGGCCAGCATCACCTGAATTCCAAAACCAGACAAAGACCCACCAAAAAGGAGATTTACAGACCAATATCCCTGATGAACATGGATGCAAAAATTCTCAACAAGATACTGGCCAATAGGATCCAACAGTACATTAAGAAAATTATTCACCACGACCAAATAGGATTTATCCCTGGGACACAAGGCTGGTTCAACACTCGTAAAACAATCAATGTGATTCATCATATCAGCAAGAGAAAAACCAAGAACGATATGATCCTCTCATTAGATGCAGAGAAAGCATTTGACAAAATACAGCATCCATTCCTGATCAAAACTCTTCAGAGTGTAGGGATAGAGGGAACATTCCTCGACATCTTAAAAGCCATCTACGAAAAGCCCACAGCAAATATCATTCTCAATGGGGAAGCACTGGGAGCCTTTCCCCTAAGATCAGGAACAAGACAGGGATGTCCACTCTCACCACTGCTATTCAACATAGTACTGGAAGTCCTAGCCTCAGCAATCAGACAACAAAAAGACATTAAAGGCATTCAAATTGGCAAAGAAGAACTCAAACTCTCCCTCTTCGCTGATGACACGATACTCTACATAGAAAGCCCAAAAGCCTCCACCCCAAGATTGCTAGAACTCATACAGCAATTTGGTAGCATGGCAGGATACAAAATCAATGCCCAGAAATCAATGGCATTTCTATACACTAACAATGAGACTGAAGAAAGAGAAATTAAGGAGTCAATCCCGTTTACAATTGCACTCAAAAGCATAAGATACCTAGGAATAAACCTAACCAAAGAGGTAAAGGATCTATACCCTAAAAACTATAGAACACTTATGAAAGAAATTGAGGAAGACACAAAGAGATGGAAAAATATTCCATGCTCATGGATTGGAAGAATTAATATTGTGAAAATGTCAATGTTACCCAGGGCAATTTACATGTTTAATGCAATCCCTATCAAAATACCATGGACTTTCTTCAGAGAGTTAGAACAAATTATTTTAAGATTTGTGTGGAATCAGAAAAGACCCCGAATAGCCAGGGGAATTTTAAAAAAGAAAACCATATCTGGGGGCATCACAATACCAGATTTCAGGTTGTACTACAAAGCTGTGGTCATCAAGACAGTGTGGTACTGGCACAAACACAGACACATAGATCAATGGAACAGAATAGAGAACCCAGAAGTGGACCCTGAACTTTATGGTCAACTAATATTCAATAAAGGAGGAAAGACTATCCATTGGAAGAAAGACAGTGCCTTCAATAAATGGTGCTGGGAAAATTGGACATCCACATGCAGAAGAATGAAACTAGACCACTCTCTTGCACCATACACAAAGATAAACTCAAAATGGATGAAAGATCTTAATGTGAGACAGGATTCCATCAAAATCCTAGAGGAGAACACAGGCAACACCCTTTTTGAACTCAGCCACAGTAACTTCTTGCAAGATACATCCACGAAGGCAAAAGAAACAAAAGCAAAAATGAACTATTGGGACTTCATCAAGATAAGAAGCTTTTGCACAGCAAAGGATACAGTCAACAAAATTAAAAGACAACCTACAGAATGGGAGAAGATATTTGCAAATGACATATCAGATTAAGGGCTAGTTTCCAAGATCTATAAAGAACTTCTTGGGATCCCTGGGTGGCGCAGCGGTTTGGCGCCTGCCTTTGGCCCAGGGCGCGATCCTGGAGACCCGGGATCGAATCCCACATCGGGCTCCCGGTGCATGGAGCCTGCTTCTCCCTCTGCCTGTGTCTCTGCCTCTCTCTCTCTCTGTAACTATCATAAATAAATAAAAAAAATAAAAAAAAAAGAACTTCTTAAACTCAACACCAAAGGAACAAACAATCCAATCATGAAATGGGCAAAAGACATGAAGAGAAATCTCACAGAGGAAGACATAGACATGGCCAACATGCACATGAGAAAATGCTTCGCATCACTTGCCATCAGGGAAATACAAATCAAAACCACAATGAGATACCACCTCACACCAGTGAGAATGGGGAAAATTAACAAGGCAGGAAGCCACAAATGTTGGAGAGGATGCGGAGAAAAAGGAACCCTCTTGCACTGTTGGTGGGAATGGGAACTGGTGCAGCCACTCTGGAAAACTGTGTGGAGGTCCTCAAAGAGTTAAAAATAGACCTGCCCTACGACCCAACAATTGCACTGTTGGGGATTTACCCCAAAGATTCAGATGCAATGAAACGCCGAGACACCTGCACCCCGACGTTTATAGTAGCAATGTCCACAATAGCCAAACTGTGGAAGGAGCCTCGGTGTCCATCGAAAGATGAATGAATAAAGAAGATGTGGTTTATGTATACAGTGGAATATTACTCAGCCATTAGAAACGACAAATACCCACCATTTGCTTCAACGTGGATGGAACTGGAGGGTATTATGCTGAGTGAAGTAAGTCAATTGGAGAAGGACAAACATTGTATGTTCTCATTCATTTGGGAAATATAAATAATAGTGAAAGGGAATATAAGGGAAGGGAGAAGAAATGTGTGGGAAATATCAGAAAGGGAGACAGAACATAAAGACCCCTAACTCTGGGAAACGAACTAGGGGTGGTGGAAGGGGAGGAGGATGGGGGGTGGGGTGAATGGGTGACAGGCACTGAGGGGGGCACTTGACGGGATGAGCACTGGGTGTTATTCTGTATGTTGGTAAATTGAACACCAATAAAAAATAAATTTATTATAAAAAAAAGAAAGAAATTAAAAATAGCACTACCATGTGATCTAGCATTCTAGGTATACATCCAAAGGAAATGAAAACCCGTTATCAAAGAGATGCATGCACTTCTATATTTATTTCGGTGCTATTTACAATAGTCAAGATATGAAAACAACCAAAATATCTATCAATCGATGAATAGATAAAAGAAATTGTGTGTGTGTCCATGTGTATACACACACACACAATGGAATACTATTCAGCTATAAGAATAAAGGAAATTCTGCGTTTGAGGGCACCATGCTAAGAGAAGTTAACAGAAAAAAACAAAAATTGCATGATATCCTTTATGTATGGAATCCAAATAAATTATAAGAAAATAAAAAGAGGGGATCCCTGGGTGGCGCAGCGGTTTAGCGCCTGCCTTTGGCCCAGGGCGCAATCCTGGAGACCCGGGATCGAATCCCACGTCGGGCTCCCGGTGCATGGAGCCTGCTTCTCCCTCTGCCTATGTCTCTGCCTCTCTCTCTCTGTGACTATCATAAATAAATAAAAATTTTTAAAAATTTAAAAAAAAAAGAAAAAGAAAGCAGATAAATAAGTCATGGAGGCCTAATACACAGTACAGAGATTACAAACATATAAACATTAAATTTGACAAGAAACTAAATTTTTAATTGTTCTCACCACTAGAAGAAATGATAATGATAATAGTCACCTGGTTGGCTCAGTCAGTTAAGCATCTGATTATGGCTCAGGTCATGATCCCAGGTCCTGGGATGGAGCCCTGTCTGGCTCCCTGTTTAGTGGAGTCAGCTTCTCCCTCTCCCTGCACCCCCCCCACACACACACCCCTGCTCGTGGTCTCTCTTGGTATCTTTCTCCCTCTCAAATGAATAAATAAAATCTCTAAAAAAAAAAAGAAAGAAAGAAAGAAATTATATAGTGTAATAAATAGAGATATTAGCTAGCACTGCAATGGCAATTGTATTGCAATATAAATGTATCAAACCAATGTCCTTACACCTTAAACTTATATTATGTGTAATTTATATCTCAGTTTTTTAGTAAGTAAATAAATAAATAAATACAACCTGGTATCCTGGAACATAAAAAGGATATTAGTAGGAAAACTATGGTAAAATTTGGATAAATTCTATAGTTAATTTTACTATACCAATATTATTTTAATAAATTAAATATATGTATATTAATAATATATATATAATTTTAATATATGGACAGTGGTTGTGAAACATATTAATACCAGGACAAGCTGGGATAGGGTAGACAGAAATTCTCTGTACTATCTTTGCAACCGTTTTGTAAAACTAAATTTATTTCAGGATAAAAAGTTTTAAAAAAAAATCCAGACCTAAAAAAAACCAAAACCCCAGACCTGATAGCAATGTCCAGTTAGGGGGAGTCCAGCAGGGTAGCAAGGAGGCTTTCCTGCTTTGGGGTTCATGAAGTCTTGGCCTGGCATTGCATCTATAATGCTAATCTCTTCTGCATAGTGTTTTGGATTTTATTAAATGATTTCACATCCTTAAACTAACCTAATGTTTTCCATCAAGAGAAAGGATAGACAAGGAAGGTGCTTACTGTGTAGGGAATGAAAATGAGCTTCTCCCAGGACTTTCAGATAAAATGAGTAAATCCCACATTGAATGCTTGGGATTCGACATCTATAGAGACCAAGGTTTGGACTCGAAAGGAAACTGATCTTGAAGAAGACTGTGACATCATTAATTAACACACGCTAAGGAAAGAATCTGACAGGGGTGGCAGCCAAGTCCAGAAAACGGATACCGAAACACCATGAATCTGTCAGCATGTGTGCAGGAGGATGCAGAAGGAAGGAGGCCCCTAGTTGCTTCCGAGTCCAAATGGTAGGTACAGAGAAATTCTCTCAGCCCTGCTGTGCTCTTTAGCCATCCTACATGATGAGGACTCCTGGCGCACACTGCGCACTGCTCTCTAAGATTGTATTATAGAGCACTTATTGTTTAAAGGCAGTAAATCTACTTGCCTCTTGAAGACAATGAGGTCTCGAATGAATAAGCAAGAGGGTGACTCCCTATATCTATTTCCCCTTTTGGTAATTGCCCTGGGTAGGAAAACCTATTTTTTCTATTTAATATAATAATCTCAAGCAAAATATTAGGCTACATAGTTTTTGTTTTATTGAAGTACAATTAACATACAATGTTATATTAGTTTCAGGTGTACAACAAGTTGTTTTGAACTGGGTACATAACTATCTCATTCAACATTTGCTGAATATCTGCTATATGCTAGACACAAAGCTAGGTGCAAGTGACAATACCGCCATCAGTGTCACACATACTCCAGTGTGGAAATAGCACATAATACAGATTTAAGCTGATAAATGGGTTGACAGTGTTTCATTTGAGATATGAACAAGTGCTTTAAAACACAGAAGAGGGATTATTTCCTTTGCAGGGAGGAGTGGAAAAAGTAGGTGGTGCCATCCAACCTGAGCCTTAAAATCTAAGAGAGAAGATGAACATTTTGGAAAATGGGTCCATATATAAAATGGCTCAGAAATAAAAACAGAGGGATCCCTGAGTGGCGCAGCGGTTTGGCGCCTGCCTTTGGCTCAGGGCACCATCCTGGAGACCCGGGATCAAATCCCACGTCGGGCTCCCGGTGCATGGAGCCTGCTTCTCTCTCTGCCTATGTCTCTGCCTCTCTCTCTCTCTCTCTCTCTCTGTGACTATCGTAAATAAATAAATTTAAAAAAAAAAAAGAAATAAACACAGAGGGATCCCTGAATGGTTCAGCAGTTTAGCACCTGCCTTTGGCCCAGGGCATGATCCTGGAGTCCCTGGATTGAGTCCCACATTGGTCTCCCCACAGGGAGCCTGCTTCTCCCTCTACCTATGTCTCTGCCTCTCTCTCTCTCTCTCTCTCTCTCTCTCTCTCTGTGTCTCTCATAAATACATAAATAAAATATTAAAAAAAAAAAAGAAGAAGAAGAGAAGAGAAAAAAGAAAGAAAAACAGAGTGGGCCTGCCTTGGTTGTAACTCACAGTTCCAGGCCCTGGGGAACCAGTGATGTCTTGTTCCCAGTTTCAGGGGAGCTTTTGTGCTCTGAGATTCAGTCTTAAGGTGCTCCTTTAACACATCTGAGTTACATTCACACCCTTCTTCATTTTCCTCAGTGTGCACATATGCTGCTAATTTGGGATTTTCCTGTTTCCAGCAGCACACTGTGTCCAGAAACAACATTTCTTCCAGCTGACCTAGTCCATGGGACCCAGTCCACCCCTAGGTGCTCTCACACTGTTCTCATTGCCCTGGCTTTTCCTGTCCTTTGCCCTTGACCAAGATAGCCCAGTGCATCCTGGTTTGGGAGGCTTCCATCAGGGGAGTGGCTATGGTCCAATTCTCTTTCCTCACAGAGATATCCTCCTTGTATGTTCGAGCTGATATGGTCTCATGAACTTGAACACACAGGGCAAAGGAAGAGTGATATTGCTGTGACATCTGAGCTGCAGACCGTGTATGGCCATGTGCACATACTTATCTCTGCTCCTGGGATGGACACACCTTGTGGAAGAAACATGGGATTCACCTTGTTTATGGTGAAAATAAATCTCCATTGGAGAAGTGAATTAAGGATGGATAAATAAACAGGATAACCCTATGCACATCCCTCTGGCTGGAAAAGTTTAGTAACATGAAAACCTCCCCGGGGGGTGGGGGGAGGTGCTTCTTCTCTTTGCTCAAGAGTTCTGGATCCCAGGAAGGCACCAGTGAGAATTGATAGCAGACATCTTATCTTGGACTCTCCCATACTACCTGATCTCAGAGCAAGAATTTGAAAAACCGAGTACTTCTCTCTTAAGCTGAATAGAAGTAAGGCTGTAAGGAATTGGGAGACTAGGACAGAGCAGGGCCAAGTGTCTGGAGAGAGGGTGAGGAGAGGGGAGGAGGAAGAAGGTTGTAGGAAAGCAGGAAAGAGGGAGCTCCCCCATCACCTGCCCTGGGGCCATTTCTCATCGAAAATCCCACCCTGGAGCCTGGAATATTTTCTGCAGGGCTCCGATTAGAACAAGCAACGTGGCTTGTGCCATTGTCTGACAGACCAATGCCAGGGCAGCCCAAGATCACTGGGATCATTTAATCTGCAGGATCCATTAGGGCCATCAGCAGGAGGGGACAGAAAATTTTGTGGCAAGTGGCTAAGGGGTGTGGCTTGACTACAGCTTCAGCAACAGCCCTAGGACAGGGAGGAGACACCTGGGAGACTGGAAGATAAGGAGGGAGGGGCAGGGCAACACAGATCTGGGTGGCCCTCATGCCTGCCCCTCAGGAGTTTCTAATACACTGATTCTCAACCTTGAATGCTCTTTGGAATCTCCTGGAACTTTACAAAATCCTGATACTCAGGTTCCACCATCTCCTCCAAATTTGGATTTAAATTGGTCTGGCTTATGGCACCAGGGTGAAGATGCTCCAGGGGAGGAGACTGGAAGGGAATGGAGAGATTTTTGTCACTTAAGAGTAAACAGCTGGAAGGACCCTGTAGAGCACAGCTTCTCTAGTGAAGCAACAGACCAAGAGGGAAAGGATTAGTTACAAATACAGGGCCACAGCTTTTATCTCAAATACTTTCCAGGTCAAGTACTTTTCTCATTTACCGTCCTTCCTCCACTTACAGTCACATGGCCTTGGTCAGATCTCATTTCCTTCACCTGTAAAATGGGTGTTGTCATCTATTCTACTTATTTCCTATTATTGCCATGAAGATCAGGGTTGATGAAGATGTAAGTCTAAGGGAGGAAGGACAAGAAATAGAAGAGATGTGTTTTAAGGTTTAGGACTTGAGAGGAGATTGTCTAAATGACAGTGGTGGGATAGAAATTGATATTTAAAAAAAAAAGAAATTGATATTTTAAAAATGGATTTTCAAAGCCTTCTGAGCTATGTTTTCTTGCCGAAGGGTTTGCTGTCGTGAGGTCCCTAGTCAGGATGCATCTCCCTAGAAGGAGTCAAATCCTGTCTTATTTGTCCTCTAGGGAGCCAATGTCATGAATCTTTATGCTCTCCTTCTACCCTAGAGGCCACCTAGTCCAGAGCTAATATATCTCTAGTTCATAGTCAATTGTTGCTGGGGCAGCCCTCGTGGCTTAGCGGTTTAGCGCCACCTTCAGCCCAGGGCGTGATCCTGGAGACCCGGGATTGAGTCCCACGTCAGGCTCCCTGCATGGAGCCTGCTTCTCCCTCTGCCTGAATCTCTGCCTCTCTCTCCTTCTGTGTCTCTCATGAATAAATAAATTTTTAAAATCTTTTTTAAAAAATTGTCCTTAAAAAAAAAAATAATAATTGTTGCTAGATGAATGAGTAAATGAAATTAGAAACAACCAGTATGGAATTGTGACTAAAAGGAAGGAGAATTATAGGAAAAATAATGAGAGGGAGTGTGGAAGTAAAAATTTGATTTTTGCCTTGGAGGAGAGACAAGCATTTTTATGTCTCTGAGGAGAAGGCAGAAAGAGGGAAATGTCTGATGTAAAGTGGAATAATTAAAAATGCAAATCCCTTGAGCCCATTTTAAATGAAAAATCCGGGCAGCCTGGGTGGCTCAGTGGTTTGGCACCACCTGCAGCCCAGGACCTGATCCTGGAGTCCCGGAATCGAGTCCCACGTTAGGCTCTCTGCTTGGAGCCTGCTTCTCCCTCTGCCTGTGTCTCTGCCCCTCTTTCTCTCTCTCTCTCTCTTTCTCTCTCTCTCTCTCTCTCTCAGTGTCTCTCATGAATAAATAAATAAAATCTTAAAAAAAAATCCCATTGAAGAGTTAAAATATTTGACACCTAAAAATTCTGGTTCCCAGTTAGCTTTTTTTTCCTATCAGTTTATGAACTTTTATACTATATTGCAAATCCTTTTTATCCATGTTCGTGTAAACTGAGCTCAGTGAGCAGAGGGGAGTAGATCTTGATCCGTATTATATCCCAGTGCCGAATACAAAATAAAGGCCACATAATTAATGAATAAATGTATGTATTGATTTTCTTTCTAGGTGATATGGATGCCCTGAACTGCCCTGGAGATGCATCCTCATCCAATAAAGGGGTAAGAACAAAACAATGAAAAAAAAAGAGGACACATGCAGGTAGAGGAGTGTGTCAATGCCAAGTGAAAATTTACCAGCTTCATAGGACATCTGGGTGGCTCAGCGGTTGACCATCTGCCTTCAGCTCAGGGCATGATCCCAGAGTCTCGGAATCAAGTCCCACATCAGGCTCCCTACATGGAGCCTGCTTCTCTCTTTGCCTCTCTGTATGTGTCTCCCATGAATAAATAAATAAAATATTTTTTAAAAAATTTGTCAGCTTCATGACTTCATGATTAGAAGAGAAGGAGGAGGAGCAAATATAATATATTTTTTTTTCTGCTTCCTCATTGTCCTTGTCTACATACTGGTATATTTTCCAGAGCTATAAGCATAATTGGATATTTTGTTTTTCAGAATGCTATTTTGAATGACTCCTTCCCCTACCTGATATTCTTCATATTTTTTCTGTTAACTTGTAGAATATTCCATCCAATTAATGTACTACAACTTACCTCACTGTTTTGACTTTCCCTATTACTGGGCATTTAGGTGGTTGAATTTCTGTTATTATAGAGAATGCTCTGGTGAAGAGCCTCATACCTAGGGATGCCTTCCTTGTGAATTAGCTCCTCCACCTAAATTACAATGAATGAAATTACTGGGTCAGGTGTGGACAGTTTTATGATTCTTAGTACATAGTATCAAGTTCCTGTTTTATATCCACTGTCAGAAAGGTATGAGCACATCAGTTTAATTGCAAACTCTGGCACCAGTATCACTATTACATCTTCTTTGCCAAGTTAATAGATATAAAAATATATCTCATTGTTTATTTGAGTTTTGTTATGTCCTGAATATTTTCCCATTTGCTCATTACCAGCATTTCATTCTATTTGTGTCACTTGCTCATAAGGGCAAATTTATGATATTTTTATATATCAGAATAAATTCTTATATATTATGCATAATAATCCATTTCTGGGGACACCTGGGTGGCTCAGCGGTTGAGCATCTTGCCTTCAGCTCAGGGCGTGATCCTGGATCGAGTCCCATATCAGGCTCCCTGGGGGAAGCCTACTTCTCCCTCTGCCTGTGTCTCTGCCTCTCTCTCTCTGTCTCTCATGAATAAATAAATCTTTAAAAAATAATAATCCGGGTGCCTGAGTTTTGAACTGCTTTGCTGAGTGTGGGGTACGCGTCCTCTGCGTGGTCACCTGGATGCAGCTCGCCATGGCCATACCCTCCCTTGAGGAGCTTGACTCCTTCAAGTATAGCAACCTGCAGAACTTGGCCAAGAGTCTGGGCCTCCGGGCTGACCTGAGGGCAGACAAGTTGTTAAAAGCCTTGAAAGCCTACCTTAAAGACGAGCAAAAAAACTGAGAGTCAGAATGGAAGTCCAACTTCTGCATCCTCTTGGGATGTGACTGAGATGCAGATCAGCAGCCAGGAACAAGCTAAGAGGGAGCCAATTGGCCACATCACCAAAACAAGGAGAAGGTGCAAGAACTCTGACTCCCAGCAGGATCGTTCAGAGATGAAAATAAGTGATCACACTGAATTCCAGAATCAAGAGAAGCAGGAAAACCAGGATCTCAGAACTGTTGGAGAAGTTCCTTCACCACTAGATGAGGACCAAGGAGAGGAGAATGCAGTTTCCACAGAAAAAAGAAGAATAAATGATAATAAAGATTCAAAGGTACCTGCAGAAAGAAAGAAGCCTCTCTACGCAGATAGGTTTTCCAAACCTGGAAAAAGTAAAAGAACTATAAGCACTACTCCAAACTTTAAGAAGCTTCATGAGGCTCGTTTTAAGGAAATGAAGACCATTGATCAATATATTGAGAGGAAAAAGAAACATTTTGAAGAACACAACTCATTTAATGAACTCGAGAAGCAGCCGGTCACCAAAGAAGGGGTGGTGACTCCAGTTCCTCTCCCTGGAAGGCTCCCTGAGGCTCGAACTCCCTCCAGCCGGTGCTGATCGCAGGGCCAGCCCCTGGGCCCTACAGGCCAGAGCACTTTGTGTGGGAAAAGGTCCGCCAAGCGTTCCATTCTATTGGCAACTAAAATGAATGTCAGGTTTTCAGCTGCTACCAAAGATAATGAACATAAGCGTTCACTGACCAAGATTCCAGCCAGAAAGTCTCCACATGTGACCGCATGTGGGAGTACTACAAAAGGCCAGGCTGTGCTGGGGACATGCAAGTTAAAGACAGCAAAGCGGGGATCCCTGGGTGGCGCAGCGGTTTGGCGCCTGCCTTTGGCCCAGGGCACAATCCTGGAGACCAGGGATCGAATCCCACATCGGGCTCCCGGTGCATGGAGCCTGCTTCTCCCTCTGCCTGTGTCTCTGCCTCTCTCTCTCTCTCTGTGACTATCATAAATAAATAAAAATTAAAAAAAAAAAAAAAAAGAGACAGCAAAGGGGAATTCTGCTTCTGTTGTTACCCCATTCAGGCTGACAACTGAGGCAGCACAGACTCCAGTCTCCAACAAGAAACTGGTGTTTGATCTCAAAGCAAATCTGTCTTGTCCCCTCAACCATGAGCCACACAAAGGCAAACTGAAACCATGGGGTCAACCTAAAGAAAATAATTCTCTCAAGCAACATGTCAACAGAGTTAGCTTCCACAAGAAAACTTACAAACTCCTCTCCAGACCGGGAGGAACAACGGAAGCAACATGAACAAAGACGAAAGGAGAAGAAAGCAAAGGTTTTGGGAGCTCGAAGAGGCCTCATTATGGCTGAAGATTAATTTTTTAGCATCCCGTAAATATTACTTCATTCTGAACCCTTTCTTTAGTGTAAATATTTTTCTGTCTTCCTCACTTGAGTGAAGACTTACTTCTGCTGTTTGTTGTTCACTATGTAGTGTTGGTGGGTTCTTCACATGCAGCATCTCTGAAAATACTTTATTAACCTTAACACTCACAAGTCCTTTGAAATGGTTTTTACGTAAGTGTCTGTACAATTCAGTTTTCTGAGACTCATCCTATATATAACCTTGACCTAGATTTTTTTTTAATTTTTTTTTTAATTTATTTATGATAGTCACAGAGAGAGAGAGAGAGAGGCAGAGACACAGGCAGAGGGAGAAGCAGGCTCCATGCACCGGGAGCCCGATGTGGGATTCGATCCCGGGTCTCCAGAATCGCGCCCTGGGCCAAAGGCAGGCGCCAAACCGCTGCGCCACCCAGGGATCCCTTGACCTAGATTATTAATGTCCAGTTTCCTCTGCTGAATCCTCTTCTAGACAGACAGAAGCATTTACCTGATGGTAGGTAATTCTACAAGCTTTAGTGGAACTTGGACCAATAAAAAGCTGAGACAGCCACCCCTTCCTCCCTCTAGAGAACCACGTAGTCTTACTGAAATGGGGAGCCATACACGTTGGGACTGGTATATTCTACCTATGTGATGTGTTTTATTACCTATGCAGGTCTGCTCAGATCACTTGATGTAATCGCCATCTATCACTCAATACATTCTTAAAAACTCAAAAATAATAATAATAATAATCCACTTCTCTAACATTTAAAACAAATATTTTTCCTGCTTTTTAAAATTTGACTGTGACTAGTTTGTTCTTATATAGAAGTTAGGTATGAGCTTTCCATTCATGAATTTTCAAAGACTCATTCAGATACTATATCTAAACCTGTAAAAACTCTCAATTTACTTTGTAAAGTATATGACCACTGAGTTATATAATAAAGTTGTAATTTTTAAGTATACATCTTGAGTATAACTTGATGTTTCCCCAAACTGGTAACCCTGTGGCAGTTTAGGAATCTATATGTGAGAGATTTGCAGAGCAGTGTTGTACAAAGGCAAGACAGGCTCCTTGTCTTGAAACTGTTGTGCCCAAGATTGCGAATCCGAGAAACCACGAAGGAGCCGACACCAGTGCAAACACACGAGGGTTTATTTACAAGCTCGAGCTTGGGTCCAAGTATACACGGCACAGCAGAGCAGGGACTTGGACCCCGAGGTGGATTTCAGCTTAGTTTTAAGGACTGGTCTAGGGGACCTCTAGAAGGGGTGGAGCAATTCCTCAAGTTCTGTTTACATTTTGATATGGGGCCTTCAAGGGCATTGAGCTCTGTTCTCATTCTAATAGGGGCTTCCAGCCCTTGGCTTGGGCTCTGTTTTTATTCTAATATGGGGCTTTCTAGGACGTTAAGCTGTAAGCTGTTTTCTTCCTGTAACTGAAGTAAGGTAAAGTTCAGCTCTTATTCACAGGGGCCTGGGATGGCTGTACTTGTGATAACACTGAACTTAAAGTGGAATGGCCTTAATTTTCTCAGCCTCCAGAAAACTACATTGCAGCATTATAGCAAGCACATTGTTTGGCTTTTTAACTGTTATTCAAGTATAATTAACACACAGTGTTATATTAGTTTCAGGTGTACAAGATGACTAACAATTCCATACATTCTCAGTGCTCATCAAGGGAAGTGTACACTTAATCCCTTTTTTCGGGCAGCCTGGGTTGCCCAGCAGTTTAGCGTGGCCTTCAGCCCAGGGCCTGATCCTGGAGACCGGGAATCGAGTCCCACATCGGGTTCCCAGCATGAAGCCTGCTTCTCTCTCTGCCTATGTCTCTGCCTCTGTGTGTGTGTGTGTCTCTCACGAATAAGTAAATAAAATCTTAAGAAAAAAAAATCCCTTTTTTCTTTTTCACCCATCCCCCTATCCATCTCCCCTCTAGCAACCACAATTTGTTCTTTAGAGTCTGGCTTTTTTTATTTGTTTTTTTTCTGTATATTCATTTGGTTTGTTTATTAAGTTCCACACCTGAGTTAAATCATGTGATATTTGTCTTTCTCAGACTGATTTATTTCACTTAGCAAAATACCCTCTAGATCCATCCACATTGTTGCAAATGGCAAGATTTCATTCTCTGTTATGGCCGGGTCATATTCCACTGTGTATATATACCACATCTTCTTTATCCATTCATGTCTCAGTGGGCACTTAGGTTGCTTCCATATCTTGGCTATTGTACATAATGCTGCAATAAACATAGAGGTGCATAAAGCTCTTCAAATTAGTGTTTTCATATCCTTTATGTAAATACCCAGTAGTGGAATTACTGGATCATATGATAGTTCTATTTTTAATTTTTTGAGGAACCTCCATACACTTTTCCACAGTGACTCCACCATATTGCATTCCCACCAACAGTGCATGAAGATTTCTTTTTCTCCTCACCAACACTTGTTTCTCATTTTTGTCATTCTGTCAGGTGTAAAGTGATATCTCCTTGTGGTTTTAATTTGCGTTTCCCTGATAGTGATGTTGAGCATCTTTTCATGTGTCTAGCCATTTGCATGTCTTCTTTGTAAAAATGCCTATTTAGGTCTTCTGCCTATTTTTTTTTAATTTTTATTTATTTATGATAGTCACAGAGAGAGAGAGAGAGAGAGAGAGAGAGAGAGGCAGAGACATAGGCAGAGGGAGAAGCAGGCTCCATGCACCGGGAGCCCGATGTGGGATTCGATCCTGGGTCTCCAGGATCGTGCCCTGGGCCAAAGGCAGGCGCTAAACAGCTGCGCCACCCAAGGATCCCTCTTCTGCCTATTTTTAATTGGATTATTTGTGCCTTTGGTGTTGAATTATATAAGTTCTTTTTATATTTTGGATATTACCACCATATCAAATATATCTTCTCCCCTTTAGGTTGCGTTTTTGTTTTGTTAATGATTTCTTTCACTGTGCAAAAATTTTCTTATTGATGTAGTCTCAATAGCTTAATTTTGCTTTTGTTTCCCTTGACAGAGGAGACATATCTAGAAAAATGTTTTCATGGCCAATGTCAAAGAAATTACCACCTATGTGTTCTTCTAAGAATTTTATGGTTTCAGGCCTCACATTTAGGTCTTTAATCCATTTTGAGTTTATTTTTGAACATGGTGAAAGTGGTCCCATTTCATTCTTTGCAGTAGCTGTCCAGTTTTCCCAACACCATTTGTTGAAGAGATTGTCTTTTTTCCACTGCATATTCTTGCTTCCTTTGTTGTAGATGAATTGACCCTAAAAGTAGGGGTTTATTTCTGGGTTCTCTATTCTGTTCCATTGATTCATCTGTCTATTTTTGTGCCAGGACCATGCTGTTTTGATTAATACAGCTTTGTGGTATATCTTGAAATCTGGAATTGTGATACCTCTAGCTTTGTTTTTCTTTTTCAAGATTGCTTTGGCTGTTCAGGGTCTTAAGTGTACCATTTGATGAGTTTTGACAAACACGTACACCTATGAAACATAAATTTCTATCAAGATACAGGACATCACCATTATGCCAAAATGTTGCTTCATGCCTCTTTCCATCAAACCCTGTCCCTAATACCTGCCCTCATCCCAAAGGCAACTGCTGTTTTCAGTCTTTTAAATCATAGTTTACTTACCAATTCCAGAACTTCATATCAGTGGAATCATACAACATGTACTCTTTGGGATAAGAATTCTTTCACCCAGCATAATGTTTTTGAGATTCCTCCCTGTTGTTTCAAGAATGAGCAAGTTTTCTTCTCCCTTTTATTGCTGAGCTGTATCCCATGGCATGAATATACCACAGGTGTTTATTGATTCTCCTGTTGATAGACACCTGAGCTGTGTTCAGCTGACTTTTCTGAGCAAAGCTGCTATGAATTCAGAGTTGTTTTATTTTGCTTTTATTATAAAGAATAAGGCTATACACTTTCATTCTTTAACAGTTGTTAATTCATATTTAATGACATATATTTACACATGCCCTTTGTTTAATAATTTCTTATAATTTCTAACTTTTTAAAAACATTTTTAAAAATTTTAAAGAGTAAAAGTTTTCTTTATAACATTCTTACTTGTAGTTTGGCATTAAACTATTTTTATAATTTTTATTTTGGCGGTGCTGGCCAATCCTTAAAAAACTAGTTTAAAATAGTGGTTCTAGGGACGCCTGGGTGACTCAGTGGTTTAACACCTGCCTTCAGCCCAGGGCCTGATCCTGGAGTCCCACCCACATCCGGCTCCCTGCATGGAGCCTGCCTCTCTCTGTCTGTGTCTCTCATGAATAAATAAATAAAATCTTTTAAAAAAATAAAATAAAAAATAAAGGTTCTATTTTATAATATATTCTAAAATAATCTGAAAGGGCTAATGATATCTATTTTAAGCAAATTTTGTTCTATTTGGAAATTTAACACCATTACCACAGGAACACACAAACACACAACTTGATAGAGACAAAATAAGTGGTTTAACTTTGATTTGATTTAATTTTTCTTGAAGAGTTTATTTATTGATTCATGAGAGACATACAGAGAGAGGCAGAGACATAGGCAGGGGGAGAAGCAGGCTCCCTATAGGGAGCCTGATGTGAGACTCGATCCCAGGATCACAACCTGAGCCAAAGGCAGACACTAAACCACTGAGCCACCCAGGTGTCCCTTAATTTTTATTTTATTTTTTATTTTTTATTTTTATTTATTTTTTTTTTTAATTTTTATTTATTTATGATAGTCACACAGAGAGAGCGAGAGAGGCAGAGACACAGGCAGAGGGAGAAACAGGCTCCATGCACCGGGAGCCCGACGTGGGACCCGATCCCGGGTCTCCAGGATCGCGCCCCGGGCCAAAGGCAGGCGCCAAACCGCTGCGCCACCCAGGGATCCCTATTTTTTATTTTTTTAAAGATTTTATTTATTTATTCATGATAGAGAGAGAGAGAGAGAGAGAGGCAGAGACAGAAGCAGACTCCATGCCGGGAGCCCAATGCAGGACTCGATCCCGGGACTCCAGGATCACGCCCTGGGCCAAAGGCAGGCGCCAAACCGCTGAGTCACCCAGGGATCCCCTAATTTTTTTTTTAAGGTTTTATTTATTCATGATAGACATAGAGAGAGAGAGAGGCAGAGACACAGGCAGAGGGAGAAGCAAGCTCCATGCAAGGAGCCCGATGTGGGACTCAATCCCAGAACTCGAGGATCGCGCCCTGAGCCAAAGGCAGGCGCCAAACCGCTGAGCCACCGAGGGATCCCGGGGAACCCCTAATTTTGATTTTAAATTTATGTATAAGTTCTAGGCAATCACTAGGTTCATAGCTAAGAGCTTTTTATGAAATTCTAAATTTGAGTAAAATATCAAGTAGGCAAAAATACATGTTTTTTAAAGATTTTTATTTTATTTATTCATGAGAGAGACAGAGACATAGAAAAGCAGGCTCCTCACAGGGAGCCTGATGTGAGATTCATCCCTGGACCACGATGATGCCCTGAGCCAAAAGGCAGACACTCTACCGCTGAGCCACCCGGGCGTTCCAAAAATACATTTTTTTCAAAGTTTCATTTCCCCTGAGATAATAGTCAGTGAAATATTATATTTCAGAGCTCAGGTTAAAATACTGCTTTGGGATCATCTCACATGCGAGCAAGACAATATTTTTCTAAACCTGGCCCTTTCTCTATCTTGGCAGGATTTGAAGAGCTCTAATTAACTGAAGCATTCTAAACTATACAGAGATTATAGTTTTGGGAGGATAGAGCCAAAAGCCTTCTATCAAAGGCCCTATTCAGAAAGAAAGTAGAAAGAAAATGAAATGGCTGCTAGTCTGTTGTATATTAGGGTATGATCAGAGAGAAATGTGGCAGTTGTCCTCCAGAAGACAACAAATCCAGACTCCAGGTAGCAGGGTACCCATGTGGGAACTCTTAGTAATCTGGCAGCGTGTTAGGAAAAAATCCAGTTTTCCTCGTGCATCTCCTTTTTCTTTTTTTTTTTTTTTTTTGTATATTTTTTAATTGGAGTTTGATTTGCCAACATATTCATGCATCTCCTTTACTCTCACACTACTACCACACTCAAAACACTTCTGACATCAACTGTGTGAGGATTTTCCCCCACCAAACTATTATCTGCAACACCAGCTGGGTGGCCTACAATTTAGTTCTGATGCTACTTACCTGAAGATAGTGTCTGAGCCCCCAGGTTAAGGGCTTAGTCCCATAAGAGTGCATGGGCCTCCACTCTGGAAGCCCATCACAAGTTCTAGATCCTTAGCTTACCCACAATTTCTGTCTGACTTGGCTACAAATCAGTCTCCTCAGGATCCTCTCCTCAGCTTCAATTAGTTTGCTAGTGTGGTTCACAGAACTCAGGGAAACCTACTTACCATTTTATGAAAAGAGATGATAAACGATCCAGATAAAGAGCCATATGAAAAGATACCTAAACCAAGGAAAAAATAATAAAGCCCCTTCCCTTCCACCAAGGCAGTTGTTGTGCAAGACAACACTGATTCTCCTCAGAACCCAATCCTACCTCCCCTCTTTGCTTCCAGGCCTCTAACTAGACTCAAGTTCTAGCAGATCCTGAAAAGTGAGGTACAAAGTATGACCCAGGGGCAGGTGCACTACACTCCAAAAGAATTACTTGAGTTTTCTAATTTATACAAGCAGAATATGTGTGGGAATGGATATTAAGAGTGTGAGATAAGAATGGAAGGAGCAGGGGCAGCCCTGATGGCTCAGCGGGTTTAGTGCCACCTTCAGTCCCGGGTGTGATCCTGGAGACCCGGGATCGAGTCCCACATCAGGCTCTCTGCATGGAGCCTGCTTCTCCCTCTGCCTGTGTCTCTGCATCTCTCTCTCTCTCTGTGTCTCTATGAATAAATAAATAAATAAAATGTTTTTGAAAAAAAAAGAATGGAAGGAGCATAAAGTGGAATGAGGCTAAATTTATTGATATGAAAAAAAATAAATTTATTGATATGGACTTACTGAGCTGAAATTCTGCACTTAATGTTGCAGTTCAGGTAGTTTAAAAAAAAAAAAAAAAAAAGCTCTTGGGTGCCTGAGTGGCTCAGTCGGTTAATTGTCTGACTTCAGCTCAGGTCATGATCCCCAGGTCTTGGGATGGAGCCCTGCATCAGGCTCCCTGCTCAACAGGGAGTTGGCTTCTCCCTCTCCCTAAGCCCTTCCTCACTGCTTGTGCTCTCTCTCTCAAATAAATTAAATTATATTAAATTTTAAAAAGGCTCTAATAGATTGTTTAGCTGGCTGAGACACAGGCCAAAATATCATCCATCATGAGTGAACTGGAAATGTTTGACCTCCCTTACTTTAATGCAGTGTAAGGGATTCCAGAGGCTTAAGGGGATTAGAATGCTAGAGTGAATTGGTCATTTAAAACAACCTCAGTCAGTCAGTTATGTCCAGATGACATAACTTTCACCAACATTGTGAGAAATTAATTCCTAGGGAGCCCTAGCATCCTTGAAGAGCTCTGTGGTTGTTCTTCTCTGTAGACCAGACCTTACTGTGGAGCTGCAGTCACTCAATTGAGAAACCTAAATGTGGGGAAGGTGATTGGATCACAGGGTGACAGGAGCCATGTGATGGCACTCACCACCCCAAACAAAGTGCATATGGTTACTATAATGGACAACAGAGTCAAAGCAGCAATCAAAATAGTCTGACTTACTCAGACTTATGGCATTACCTAGTTTATCATTATCATGGAATTCCTGGAAGCAAGAGATAGGAAGCCTACCAAACTCTTACTTGATCTGGATAAGCAGAAAAGTTTTAGATCATGTTAATATAAATCTAATTTGAATAATGAAAATAGAATCCTGGACCCTCAATCAATTTCAATCAATTCTCAGAATTGAGAGTTTAGGGACCAAGAACCCTTTGAATGAAAGTCCTTGAGGAAGGACTATGGTACACTACCAAAAATTCATACTGCTAATCTTTTTCCAGCCTTCCTCAAAGAGACCTACATACAGCCTTTTACCAGCATAGCTGTACATTGAAGAAAAAGAAATAATCTGATCTTTTAGAGACTCCTGGATACTGGCTCCAACTGACTCCAAATCCAAGGGACCTGGAATGTCACTGTGGCCCTGCAGTCAGTATAGGCTTGTAGAGGTCAGGTGATCAATGGAGTTTTAGCTCGGGTCCATTTAAAATGGGTCCAGTGAGTCTCTGAACCCATTCTGTGGTTATTTCCCCATTTCCAGAGTTTATAATTGGAGTAGACATACTTAGACCTAGCAGAATCCCCACCTTGGTTTCTTGAATTGTGGAATAAGGACTACTATAATGAGAAAGGCCAAGTGAAAATCATCAGAACAGCCTCTACCTAGAAAAATAATAAATCAAATGCAATACTGCATCCTTGGAGGGATTATGAAGACTAGTGCCACCATCAAGGACTTGAAAGATACAAGACTGGTGATGTCACACATCCCTATTCTATTTTCCTATTTGGATGGTACAGAAAACACATGGTCTTAGAGAATGACAGTGGATTACAATAATCTTAACCAGCCAGTGACCCCAACTGTTGTTGCTGCACCATCTACTCATGCTCTCTGACACAGATAATCCTGTTCTTGGACTTTGGACTCAGACTTATACCACCAGATTGCCAGTTCCTCAGGGCTTCAGACCCAAATTAAATTATATCACCAGCTTTCCTGGTTCCCCAGTGTGCAGAGAGTACATCATGGGTCTTCTCAGCCTCCATAATCACATAACTCAATTCCTATAATACATCTCCTCTTATAATTACACATCTCTATATTTTTGTCTCTATCTCTAAATCTAAATCCTACTGGTCCTGTTTCCCTGGAGAACCCTGACTAATAAGTTTAATAATTCTACATTCGGAAATCTACACAAAGAAAATTATCCCAAACATAGAGAACCAGTATGAAGGAAGATATTCATTATAGTATTTATATAGCTTTACCACAGGGACATTTTGGAAACTTGAGTATAAACCTAATTCTCGGACTGTGTTCTAAAGATAGCAACACATAAATACAATGCCCACAAGCTAAAACTTGAGACCAAAAATGAGATACTTACATTCTTTGAATTGTTAAACTTTAAAGAATGGATTGTTCTATCCATTTTCCTTTTTCTTCCTACCTGGCACTCAATGTCCCACAGAAGATCAGTAAGTTGAGTAGAATTTCAGTAAAACTTGCAGTGAACATAATCCTGGGGAATAAGTCCCTGGGAATAAACTAGTTCTATACCCCAGATTTCAGTTTTTGACCTTCAACACTGATCATACTTTCTGTGGTATATACCTGCTTACAGAACTTTTCTTTACTTCAGAAAACTGTCATGGGCTATCTATTTGTGATTATTTGACTGATGTTTGCATTTTTCTAATAGACTGTAAATCCCAGGAAGGTGGGGGCTATGACTGATTCTGTTCACTATTACATCCCTAGCAACTAATCTAGTAGGTGCTAAATAATTTTGTGATGAATAACAGAAGGAACATATGGCAAGTCCAGAGACCAGATTTCTGGTTGTGTTGGTGTTGTCTTGCATGACCTTGAATAGAACATTATACTTCCTCTGAGTCTCAGATACCATATTTGGAAGAGGGTCCTCAATAAGATGGTCATAAAGGATTCATCCACTTTAGACTTCTAGTCTATTTAAATATAAGAAAAGGAGAGAAGATGTCAAGATTAGAGGATGGTTCAGAAGGGAGCTGGAGGAGACGCAGTGTCAGGGGTGGTCAGCTAAGCATCCCCAGGACCTGGCAGGAATGATTCCTGGGAGAAATGTGATCTCTCTACAGCTGTCTAGACTTTGGGAATATTGTGAAAAGAAGTTTCCCATTCCTGTTCCTACATACCACTTTGTCATTGAAACCTTCATTTGTGTACTGTACTTCCCAGGGTCAGGACTAGGGTGAGGCAGGTGAGGCATTTTCTTTGGGAGCAAAATTTAAGGGAGCACCAAAAAGCTCCATAATCAAGAAAATACTTTAATGTAACACTTCAAAATCTAAATTAATGCAAAAAGTCCATGACAAACAAGATATCAAAATTTTGGCTCATTCATTAAAGGATGCAACTCTTGATCTTAGGGTCATGAAATTTGAGCCCAAGGTTGGGTATAGAGTTTGCATTTAAAAAAAAGAAAGAGAGAGAGGAGCACCTGGGTGGCTTAGTGATTGAGTGTCTGCCTTTGGCTCAGGGGTCCTGGGATCCTGGGATCAAGTCCCACATCAGGCTACCTGCATGGAGCCTGCTTCTCCCTTTCCCTGTGTTTCTGCCTCTCTTTGTGTGTCTCTCATGAATAAATAAATAATTAAAAAAAAAAAAGAGAGAGAGAGAGGCATCAAATTTTGAAACTCAAGGTCAGTATCTTCTTTTGCCTCAGATTCCAATATGGCACACCTCATCAGTACTTCCTCTGACTCTCACTCCTTCCCGTTTTGATAAAACACAGGTGTTACTGCACATACTGGAATGTGCAGGAAAAACGCATTTGTGCTGGTTGCCAACACTGTACACCAGGGGAAACACGTCAGGTGAGCAGCCAGGACTCAGGCCAGAGTTGTAGCCATCCAAGAACTGGCAGGGAGCCCTCAAGATAGTCATCTGGCACTGTCCTCAGAATGAGCCCTGGAGGGACTGTTTCCAAAGGCCAAGAAAGAGGCTCTTGCTCCAGCAAAGCAACACTGTCCTCTCTTGAGGCGGTTACTGTTCCATGCACAGAAGTGTCAGAGCTGCATACTGGGTTTTCACATTTCCCCAGGCATCCATTCAATCCTGCAAACTGAAGATGGAATCCCTGCCATGAAACAATAGAATCTTTATTTTCGGTTCCACCCAACATCCTTGTCATTAAAAAAAAAAAAAAAACACCATAGACAAACTTTATTGATCATTTTCAATCACTCAAGGAGAAAATGCAGGGAGGAACAAAGTGAGCTATTTTTCTCTGCTGAGCAGTCAGAAAACATGATAAATGGTGACAAGGAAGGATCTATGTTCTGAGGGACGTTTAATGATTCCTGAGGACCACCCCCCTCTACCATTACTATCTCCCAAGAGGTGTGTGGGTGAAGGAGGAAGCATCTCATTAGTGCTGTTAGCCTGTCAGACTGCTGTCAGGATTCCAGTTATCGGCTGCGAATATAACAGGAGAATGCCAAAGAAGAAATGCTTCTTACTTTAGGTGAATGGAAAGTTATTTTTGAAATGAAGGTTAATACTTTAAAAAAATAAATGATGTGAAGGGACTATTCTTTAACTAACTACCTATACTGTGTAATAGTTGTAGCCAGCCCAGACACTGTACCCCTGATGTTGAGAAAAGCAGGCAGGGCTGATGTCAGTCATCCTGCAGGTGATATTCCACTGCTGGTGCCCTGGCATCACAGTATACCCCTCCTGCAGTCTCAACGCCCATCTTTAGTCACCTTCATTGGCTTTTGGTAAGACATTGAGGATAAAGTTTAGCAATGATCTCCCCCCACCCTCCATTTCACTAGAAGATTCTTGATTACTAAGAATTTTAAGTAATCTCTAAATAATATATCAGGCATTTGTAATAGGCAATTGGTAAATAATCGGTGGCTGGAGATCCTATGAAACACCCATTTCAAAAACAATTTTTTAAGGTTATCTATGTGAGAGAGAGAGAACACGACCAGGGGGAGGCACAAAGAAGGAGAAACAGACTCTCCACTGAGCAGCGAGCCCAATGCAGGGCTTGATCCCAGGACCCTGAGATCATGACCTGAGGCAAAATCAAGAGTCAGATGCTCAATTGACTGAGACACCCAGGTGCCCCAAAATACCTCATTTCAATATGTAGATATTCCATACCTGGAGATCCTTCAAAATAGATCTTCAGACCCTAGGGATACCCACATATCAATCAGTGAGCTCAAAACAATTAGGAGGGGATCCCCGGGTGGCCCAGCGGTTTAGCGCCTACCTTTGGCCCCAGGGTGTGATCCTGGAGTCCCGGGATCGAGTCCCACATCGGGCTTCCTGCATGGAGCCTGCTTCTCTCTCTGCCCCTCTGTCTCTCTCATGAATAAATAAATAAAATCTTTAAAAAAAAAAAAAAAACAATTAGGATACCAAGTAGTTGGCTTTATCTCCATGTATTTGCATAAGAAATACAGAAGTGAGAAATTGGAAATACTCTGAGGATAGGGCTTGCTTCATATATGAGGACATGTACTCTTTTTTTTTTAAACATTTTTTTTTAATTTTTATTTATTTATGATAGTTACACAGAGAGAGAGAGAGAGAGGCGCAGAGACACAGGCAGAGGGAGAAGCAGGCTCCATGCACCAGGAGCCCGACGTGGGATTCGATCCCGGGTCTCCAGGATCGCGCCCTGGGCCAAAGGCAGGCGCCAAACCGCTGCGCCACCCCCAGGGATCCCTTTTTTTTTTTTTTTTTTTAAGGTTTTATTCCTTTATTCATAAGAGACAGAGGGAGAGAGAGAGAGGGAGAGAGAGAGAGAGAGAGGCAGAGGGAGAAGCAATCTCCCTGCAAGGAGCTAGATGCGGGACTGGATCCCAGATTCCGGGATCACACCCTGAGCCAAAGGCAGATGCTTAAGCGCTGAGCCACCCAAGTGTCCCAAAGACACGTACTCTTGATATTCTCTTTGGAAGATTTCCCCCCAGATTTCCCTAAGGCTTGCCTCCTGTGGTAAGCAGAATGCTCCTTCCCCCTCATATGGCCACAACATATGGATAGGTTAGGTTTCATGGTAAGGGGAAATAAGGTTGCTTAACAGGTGACTGTGGGATGGAAAGATTACCTGGATTTTCCAGAAAGGCCCGACACAACCACAAGAGTCTTTATAAGTAGAAGAGGAAGGCAGAAGGGAATCAGATCCAATGTGAAGACAGCCTGATGTTGCTGGCTTTGAAGATGGAAGAATGGGGAAACAAATCAAAGAAGGTGGAGCAGTTGGAAAAGGAAGGAAGCTGGTTTGTAGAGCCTCTAGAAGGAATGCAGCCATATGAACACCTAGCATTTAGCCCAGGAAGACCCATTTTGGACTTCTGAGTTCAAAAACTGTAAACTTGTAAATTTTTGTGTGTACATTTTAAGCCACTGTCTGTGGTAATTTGTTATAGCCAGCAGCAGGAAACTAATACACCTCTTTATCATGTGATCTAAGCTCAAATGTCATTTTCTTTTTTCTTTCTTTCTTTCTTTCTTTCTTTCTTTCTTTCTTTCTTTCTTTCTTTCTTTCTTTCTTTTTATTCATGATAGTCATAGAGAGAGGAGAGAGAGGCAGAACAGGCAGAGGGAGAAGCGGGCTCCATGCCGGCAGCCCGACCTGGGACTCGATCCCGGGACTCCAGGATCGTGCCCGGGCCAAAGGCAGGCGCTAAACCGCTGAGCCACCCAGGGATCCCCCTCAAATGTCATTTTCTTGGAGACATTTCTTGACATCTCTCACCCACTAAGGTATCTTACCATATACTCATTTCATTTGATCATAATTATCTAAAACTATTTTGTTTATTCCTCTTCCTTTTTACAAGAATGTAAATTCTAGGAGGGTGGAAATTTTTTTGCCTTTCACCTATGTATCTCCATTGCTTAGGATACCACTACATGACAGACATCCAATAAGTATTTGTCGTGTCGTATCAATGAGCTTTAAGCTACAGAGGACCACAACACTCTTGCCACTGCTAATCACAGCTAAAGGGTAGCTGTTAGAATGAGTCCCATGCCTGGGTAGATCCTATTTTGCAAGGAACTGCTCAATAGTAAACAGGAATAGGAACAAATACAACATGGGAATTCCCAAATAAGCAATCAGGTAATTTCAGGTAATTTAACAAGCTTGAATAGTAAGTACTGATGTGATTTGGAGTAGTGTGGTTGGGGTCTGGAGCCCAGCCAAGAACCCTGGGATTGTGAGGAGCAACTGATTATATACATGGTTGGGGGAAGTTACAGGAAGGGAAGTTCCAAAAGGATATTCATATGCTAAAGAAGACTCACAGGATACCTGGGGCCTTGCTATTGTCAAACCTCTAGCAAGGCATTAACATTAAGGCAATTGGGAACTTCCTAGAGGAATGTTGTACTTTGCCTGCCTCAGGTATTTGTCCTTGGGCTGCAGGTTAGAAGGACATTTAATTTTATCAACACTTCCTTCTGCCTTTGTTTCCCACATCATTCCCCTGTGAACAACTCTGACCCTTAAATCTTTAAGGTTGTAGAGGGTGAAAGGTCATATCTTCTGTAATTTCTTCCTGCTGAACAGGCAGAGATGTCCCTACCTGTGGGTCAGCATTGGTCAGTTACCAAAGGCAGAAGCAGTCAATCCAAGGTAAACAACATATATGAACCTTCTTGAGTAGAAAGGGTCATCTGTCAGCTGGAAACTATGGCAGTGAAGGAGGCTTGGAACCAGGCAGGGAGACACTGGAAAAGACAACAAAAGAAAGTCAGTATTATGATAAGAAAAACTCTTAATAAAAAGACCCTTGATAGTTAACTAAAATTTTCCTCCAGGCTTCCAGTCCTTTATTGTCATTTGAAGTCTTCCATGGGTTCACAGGAATAAGAAGGCATGTTAGTTTGCTCATTGGCTTCCTATGAAGGAGATGCAGTTTTTATTCTAGATATATGGGTCCATGAAGAGTAGGCTTCTAATTGTATTGCAGGGGGAATACAAAATAAGACCGGGTAGGGGCCTTTCCATTTAAATCCAGTTAAATCCCCTCCTGGATTGGACTTCCAATCCTTTAAATAAACCATTCTCTATGCTTTATATGGGGTGGGTTGCCAGTGACTATGAGATCAGATTTAAGAAGGATATGATTTACATATTCATTTAGATTTATGAATTAACCTGGCCTCCAGTGAATAATTTAATAAAGCATTATTGTCTCCATCTCTTGATAGGTCTACAGTGAGAAAAGGTTTTCTATATAGTAACTTAAAGGGCTTCAGACCTCACCTATATTCCAAAACTTCATCAATTGGAGTGTTAGAACTTTCAATCCTGTCCCCTGGAGCTCCAGGAAGTGGAGTTGGGTTAAAACTGAATCAGTGATGGCCAATGATTTACTCAATCATGCTTATCTAATGAGGTTTCTGTGAAAATTCAAAAATACAGAGTTCATAAATCTCCCAGGCTGGTGAGCTTGTATGCAGGGAGAGTACCACCTGGACAGGGCATGGAGCCTCCCAACTCCCTATGCATGCATTCCTTCCATCCGGCTGTTCCTGAGTTACATCCTGTTATAATAACCAGTAATCTATTAAGTACAATGTTTCTTTGACTTTGTAAGCCACTCTCAAATTAATCAAACCAAAGGAAACAATTATTGGAACTTCTGATTTATGACTGGTGGGTCAGAAGTTCAGGTGACAGTGATGAGGGAGCAGAAGGCTAGCTGAGAATAAAGAACAAGCTGATACCCTGCAACCTCCCAGCCTCCCACTCCTGGATAGGATATGTGACATTCCTCCAGGAATCTACCAACTGTCTTAATGCTAAGGCCTTGCTAGAGAGGAAAACAACTTTAATTTCACAATGGCAAGGCCTCCATTGTATCTTGTAGGTCCTCTTTAGTATGTGAAAGTTCTTTTGAAAATCTCGTTTTCCTGACCTCCCTCAATTCCCAAGTACATAAATCAGTCACTCCTCAAAACCCCAGTGCAGCTGCTCTTCCTGCCCATGGGTCCTGTCCCCATGCTTTAAGAATAAAACTACCATTTTGCACCAAAGACATCTTAAGAATTCTTTCTTGGTTGTCGGCTCTGGACCTCACCTATATTCCAAAACCTCATCACAGATAGCCAAATTAGGACTAATTTCTTTGTAAAACAAGTCTAATTTTAACAAAGTTGGCCTAATGATTTACATAAGCTCAGCAAGAGTAGTGATTGATCATATAGATATTTTAGAATCTGCTTTGCTGGAACTTTTTATAAGGAATCTCTAGACTGAACTTGTTAGTACCCTCTCCAGGCCAGAAGTCAAGCCAAGTGTTTGCCATCAGAAATACCTGGAATTGAGGGACCCTGGGTGTCTCAATGGTTGAGTGTCTGCCTTCCTCCCAGGACATGATCCTGGGATCTAGTCCCACATCAGGCTCCCCACAGGGAGCCTGCTTCTCCCTTTGCCTATGTCTCTGCGTCTCTCATGAATACATAAAATCTTAAAAAAAAAAAAAAAATACCTGGAATTACCTGTAGATTTGAGCAAATTTGTCTTCTGGAGGACCCCAGAGTATCCTGAGATTCCTGCATCTGCCAGGAACTGACGACATTCTTTACTCACTTGGTAAGACTGCTGGGAACTCTGTATCAGGCTAAACATTTCCAAAGGGCTTTAGTGGATTCATGCTTCATAAAGTCAACCTTAGTTCCTCAAGGCTGTGTGGTCATATCCGACTCTATGTATGTCTCTAATATGGCATTCTAGTCAAAGCCTTGGTAAAATAACCAATGTTTCCAATGGTGTCCTGTTACAAGGAGAACACACTCTTTGAATTTATGCAAATGACTGCAATTGCCATGAAATAAATGATATTTATGAAGAACTTTTGAATTTCAAGAGGGTTCAGGTAGAAAAATGAGTCTTCAATTTGTTCTCATCGGAATATTTTATCTTATTTTTTATATCATAGCTATCTTAAGAGAAAGTTTCCTTAGTCTGGAAGAGCAAATATTAGAGAACCAGCAGTGTTTTTATTGAGGCCGAGAAAAATTAAGGCCATCCCACCTAAAGTTTAGCATTAGCACAAGTACAGCCATCTTAGGCCTCTGAATAAGAGCTGAACTTTATGGGAAAAACTTCAGAATGTCCTCAATGTCCTTGGCAGGGAATCCCATACCAGAAAGACAACAGAGCTCAGAGCTGCCCTCGGCAGAGAATCCCAGATCAGAAAGACAACAGAGCCCAAGCCCATAGTAGAAAGTCCCATATTAGAATGAAACAGAGCTCAATGCCTTCAAGCCCCATATCAGAATGTAAACAGAACTTGAGAAATTCCGGGATCCCTGGGTGGCACAGGGGTTTGGTGCCTGCCTTTGGCCCAGGGCGTGATCCCGGAGACCCGGGATCGAATCCCACACCGGGCTCCCGGTGCATGGAGCCTGCTTCTCCCTCTGCCTGTCTCTGCCTCTCTCTCTCTCTCTCTGACTATCATAAATAAATTAAAAAAAAAAAAAAAGAACTTGAGAAATTCCTTCACCCTTTCTGAAAATCCCCTAGACCAGCCTATAAAAAACCCAGCTGTAACCCACTTCGGGGTCCAAGTCCCTGCTCCGCTGTGTCGGGTATACTTGGACCCAAGCTCGAGCTTGCTAATAAACCCTTGTGCGCTTGCATTGGTGTCGGCTCCTTGGTGGTTTCTCGGATTCGCAATCTTGGGCACATCTTAAACAAGAGTCACAAAAACTATCAGTTCCTCAGTTTTAGTTCTGGAAATTCTTACCAATTTTAGTTTTAGGATTTAAAAGATATAAAAACTGTGTTTGTCAAAAGTCTTTTTAAAATCTGGAAGATAGGGGATCCCTGGGTCGCTCAGCGGTGTAGTGCCTGCCTTTGGCCCAGGGCGCGATCCTGGAGTCCCGGGATGGAGTCCCATGTCCGGCTCTCGGCATGGAGCCTGCTTCTCCCTCCTCCTGTGTCTCTGCCTCTCTCTCTATGTCTCATCAATCAATCAATCAATCAATCTTAAAAAAAAATCTGGAAGATGAAAAAAATAAAAAAATAAAATCTGGAAGATGAAATAGGTTTTGCAAGAGAATATGAACAATGATTACATAAATAAGTGACAAAAAGACTCAAAAATGGACATAAAGATCTGATGAGAGGTTATAATAGAGCTGACAAGGAAATCTGGTTATTTATGTGACATGTCACACTTCAAAAAACAGAATTTTAAGTGATGGCCTTAGAACATGTTAAAACTTTAGGAACTGCATATCATCTCTAGAATAGTTACAGCATTTACCCAAGCAATATAACCTAAGGCTTATCTTGTTATTTAACGGTGCTTCCAGAGTAATTTAACATACCAAATAAAAAGGCCTTAAGAGGGATCCCTGGGTGGAGCAGCGGTTTAGTGCCTGCCTTTGGCCCAGGGCGTGATCCTGGAGACCCGGAATCGAATCCCACGTCGGGGTCCCGGTGCATGGAGCCTGCTTCTCCCTCTGCTTGTGTCTCTGCCTTTCTCTCTCTTTCTGTGTGACTGTAATAAATAAAATTAAAAAAAAAAAGGCCTTAAGATTCAGAGACTTCATTTACAATTTAAATCTTTGGGGATCCCTGGGTGGTGCAGCGGTTTGGCGTCTGCCTTTGGCACAGGGCGCGATCCTGGAGACCCGGGATCGAGTCCCACGTCGGACTCCCGGTGCATGGAGCCTGCTTCTCCCTCTGCCTGTGTCTCTGCCTCTCTCTCTCTCTGTGACTATCATAAATAAATTAAAAAAAAATAAATCTTTGGAAGTTTTTTTTTTTCAAGATTTGATTTATTCACGAGAGACACACAAAGAGAAAGGCAGAGACACAGGCAGAGGGGAAAAGCAGGCTCCCTGTAGGGGGCCTGACACGGGACTTGACCCCGGGTCTCCAGGATCACATCCCCGACCAAGGCGGCGCTAAACCGCTGAGCTACCCGGGCTGCCCATCTTTGGGAGTTTAAAAAAAAGGGAAAAGAAAACACTCAAAGTTATAACATGTGCCTGAATAGGATTACAGATAATTACTGTCAGGTTTAATCTGATCGGCAGTGAAATGGAATAGAGAGGCCGGGCAAAAGTTGGTGGAAACAGGCTTTTATTGGGACGCCCTCCTGGGGGAGGTTCCGCAGCCGCAGGGGAGGGAGAGAGGGGAGAAGTCGCGCCCAGGCAAACCTTAGGGGTAGTTTTCGCCGGGAAGATGGGGGCAGGGCCATTCCGATTAGTGCAAGGGTTACAGGTCTTTGTGTGCTAAGGTAGGGTAGGGCGGCAAGGCGGGCTTATTGGGAGGTTGCTGGCCTGGGGTCTGCCGTTTTGAGGTCCCCAGTCTCGCCAGCCCAACAATTACAAAACTTCTTTATTTAACCAAGGTGACAATAAGAGATTCCAAAGGCAAATATGTAGGGTTATATAGGTGTTAGTAAAACTTAGCTCCTTTAATATTGAGAAGCTTTAACCAAGTGATCAAAGACTTGATAAAGATAAAACCTAAAACCTGCCTGGTTTTCCAGGCAGACAAAAGAAAAAAATTTGTTTACATTTTCTTATCAAGTACAGACCAACAATTCCAAAAAACTTTATAGTCTTTATAACACAGAGAAAAGCAGAATTTTTTACCCATTCATTTCAACTTGAGTCCTGACCCACATATAAAATTCCTTTCCAAAGATTTTCCTTTGTAAACTTATAATTTTTTCATTCAGAGTTGCTTCCCTTATTCCCATCAGTCTTATATTTAGCAGAATTTCAACTCTTCAGGGTGCTCAGCAGTTGAGCGTCTGCCTTCGGATCAGGGCATGATCCGGAATCTGGGATCGTGTCCCGCATCGGGCTCGCTGCAAGGAGCCTGCTTCTCCCTCTGCCTGTGTCTCTGCCTCTCTCTCTCTGTGTCTCTCATGAATAAATAAATAAATCTTAAAAAAATTTTTTCCAACTCTTTGAAACCTCAGTATCCAGTGAAAACCAAGTTGTAACCAATTGTGAACTGTCAAAAATTCTTTAGATGGCAAAATTATGAATCAGTTAAGTACAAAGAATGTTTTCAAACAGATACAGAAATCCTTAGTTTCTTTGCAATAAGAAGTCTAAAGCGCAAACCTACACCAGCAATCAATGTGTTACTATTCTATCACATTTGGGAAAACTCTAGATGTCCAAGAATTCAGTTCCATTTATTATCTAACAAAGACTTTAACGTTTCAGGTTACCAAAAACTTTGAACATTATCTTTAACAATTACCCATGAAAACTTAAGACAGACAGACAAAATTAACTATCATTTTAAGTCATCTTTTTGCTAACAAATTGCAACAGAGATAACATGAGCTTATTTGACTTTTAGTAAATCTTGGTAGAATAAAGTTTCAATTAGCTTAAATACCGAATTATGTTCCACCTGGACTCACTTTAAAGTCAATTAATTTGATCCCCTTTGTCAGTTTTTACCTGCGACCCTGGTGGGGAAATCTGAAGTTAGTTAGTGTTAAGTCCGAGGGGGTACTCTCTAATTCTGGACAGTGAAGGTAGGAGGGGGAGCAATGGTGCAGAAACAGGAGGTGAGGACAGCAGAGGTCAAATGCCTCAAGTAAGGCCAAAGGCAGATAAAAGCCTAGAGTGCAGAGGTAGAGGTCCTAAAATCTGTCAGCTCAGATGAGCAGATACAGATTCTCTTTCCTTAAATGTTGCTACTGAACTGTTTCCAGTGGGTTAAAAGGCATCCAAGTAAAAGTCCTTGGGGACTGAAGAGAAATGGTCCATTCCCCCCAACTCTCAGTAGTGCCCCTAACAGGATGGGTCAGGGGTTCCCAGTGTCAAAGCGACCCAAGACATCCCTCAAATGAAATCACTAGGATCACAGCCTGTGTAAAGGCCCAGCAGGAGGGAGGCCTCTGCCCTACCCTCAGCTTTTCTGTCACATTTTAGACTACAGTGGGTGCTGGCATATGGACTGAGTTTGCCTTGCTGTGAAGGCCACAAAGAACTAGCCATTTTTGACCCATGGAAAACACTAGAAAAGTTTTACAAGAGGAAACTGCCCAATTTTGTAACTTAAGTAGTTAGTAGAGGACATTGGGAGAAAATAGTAGAAGTCCATCGTGATATGACATTCCAACACATATAGTCTTTATAGCCAACTTTCTTAGGAAACAATCCCCAGGCAAGTTGTTTTTTTAAAGATTTATTTATTCATGAAAGACACAAAAAGGCGGAGACATAGGCAGAGGGAGAAGCAGGCTCCCTGAGAGGAGGCCCGATGCAGGACTCGATCCCAGTACCCTGAGATCACCACCGAGCCACTCAGATAGCCCCCTCCCCCCAGTTTTTTTTTTTTTTCCCCCCCGTTGGGTTTTAACTCAATCTGGTTCTGGTTTCTGCGGGCTCCCAGGGAAGGTCTCACAGCCAGAAGCGGCTAGACCAGAGAAGCAGAGGGGGGGATCACATTAGACCAATGTGGAGGAAACCTCACATGGGAGTCTTAGGATTAGTAGTCATCTGGGTGACTTAAGTGGCTGTCCCATGCCCAAGGCAGACAAGTTTGTATAAGGACAGGAAAAGAGAGGACATCAGGTTTCTGGATCCTTTTCTTTTTTTAAAAAATTTTATTTATTTTTTCATGAGAGACACAGAGAGAGAGGCAGAGACACAGGCAGAAGGAGAAGCAGGCTCCACATAGGGAGCCGGACTTGGGACTCCATCCAGGGTCTCCAGGATCACGCCCTGGGCCAAGGGCGGCACCAAACCGCTGAGCCACTCGGGCTGCCCAGGTTTCTGGATCTTACTACTATTCAGGCCATGGTACTACCTGCCAGAAGGCAGACTTTTTCCCTCCCCATAGAGTAGCCACAAGCTAGAGGATGGCAGCCTGAACAACTGATATGAAAGAAAGTGTTCTGATAAAATTGTCCTTTGGAAAGCCCTGGAATGAAAGTAAAGGGAGAGGAAGTACTCACCAAGTTGCAATGTGGCTCAGAGTCCAGATGAAGACTCAAGCCCCACAGGCCAGCGCCAAGTGATATTTTTGGAGTAGCATTGTTGGAGTCTGGAGCCAATAGCCAAGAAAGAATCCTTGAGACATTTTTGGTGCAAAAAAGTGGTTTTACTAAAGCAGGAGGATAAGACGCATGGGTAGAAAAGAGCTGTTGCCCCAGAATCGTGAGGAGCAACTGACTATATACTTTGGGGTTGGGGGTAGCAACAGGAAAGGAAGTTCCAAAAGGATTTTCATATGCTGAAGAAGACTCACAGGATACCCGAGGCTTGCTATTGTCAAGCCAGGGTTGGTTCTTGTCTCACAGAGTCAAAGAATGAATCGAGGCCACAGGAGAGTGAGTAAAGGGACAGAAGTTTATTAGGTAAAGATACAGAGAAAGAAGCTCTCAGAAATGAGAGCGGTCCCGACAAGGATGCCACCGAGGGCTTGTAGGGTTGATCTTTTATTGGAAGCCTAATCGGGGAACCTAAATCCTTTTAACATTATCTATTGGCATCACCATTGAGTAAGGACTATTGATAACATCTTTAATGGCTTACTTCTTCTTTGGGGCCTGGTTATTCTTTATTGGTCACAAGTAGCTGTTATAACAAGACACCCTCCCCACCCACATCTTAGGGCATGGTGGTCTGACTTGTTCCTTTATCTCTAGTTTCCTTACACCTCAGCATTTTGGGGATTTTTGGGAGCCTGCTTTTGTGGCTCCCTACCTAGCCCTGCCTAGCCTTGTCTCTAACTCACCTTCAGCAAGGCATTAAGATAGTGAGGAACTTCCTGAAGGAAGGTTATACTTCTTGCCTCAAGTATTTGTCAATGGCCTATAGGTTAGGACAGTTAATTTTATCTACTTTTCCCTCTCCCTTTGTTTCCTACATCAAGTACCATCTCTGGGCAACTGCAGACTATTGAGTCCTCTGTGATTGCCAAGAAGTCACCAGTTTGGGAAGCCGAGAAAGGGTTGAAAGATGCATGATTAACTCAGGTAACCTATGAATTGCATCATCACAGTTCTTAGGGGATCACATACAAAAATGCCTCATAATGACCAAGGAACAAATGAGTAAAACAGGAAAATATTTTCTTTTAGTATGATGAGTCAGGTCTCAAGCATTTTTTTTTTTTATTTTTTAATTTTTATTTATTTATGATAGTCACAGAGAGAGAAGGAGAGGCAGAGACACAGGCAGAGGGAGAAGCAGGCTCCATGCACCGGGAGCCCGATGTGGGAATCGATCCTGGGTCTCCAGGATCGCGCCCTAGGCCAAAGGCAGGCGCCAAACCGCTGCGCCACCCAGGGATCCCTCAAGCATTTTTTTAAGGATTTTATTTATTTATTTATTTATTTATTTATTTATTTATTTATTTATTTATTTATTTATTTATTTATTTATTCATGAGAGACACAGAGAGAGATGTAGAGACACAGGCAGAGGGAGAAGCAGGCTCCATGCAGGGAGCCCGGCGGGACTCGATCCTAGGACCCCGGGATCATGACCTGAGCCAAAGGCAGATGCGCAACCCCTGAGCTACCCCAGGCACCCCTCAATCATTAATTCTAAAGATTATCAGGTTTAGCTCAGGACTGAGTTCTGATCATGTTTGCAGTTTTTTCACTCCTAAATAGCTCATTTAAGAGTTTCTTATGTAATAGTTCCTAAAAAGCCACCCTCAGAAAGGGCTGGCCAGGGAAGCAGGAGCCTCCCGGGTCACTGAGGGAGGTGATGCCCACGCGTTCCCCAGGCCCCGGGGTCCACACCCTGGAAAGGGGCCACCCCCCTCCCCCCACTGTCGAGTTCGCTGGGAGCCACGCCCAGATCCAAAGAGTGGCCGCCGCCTCTGCGCCGCAGACTCCGAGCCTGGCGGGGCCCCGAGTAACTGCCCGGGGCGGCCGGCCAAAGGCCAGGGGGCGGGGCCAGGGCGGCCGGCCGAGGGCCAGGGGGCGGGGCCGGGGCGGCCGGCCGAGGGCCAGGGGGCGGGGCCGGGGCGGGGCCAGGGCGGCCGGCCGATGGCCAGGGGCGGGGCCGGGGGGGCGGGCCTGGTGCGAGCGCGCTGCTCGGCGGCGGGGTTGGCGGCCCCGGCCCGCGGCCCTGCCATGCGGGGTCCCCCGGGCGCTGAGGCGTGCGCCGCGGGGCTCGGAGCCGCGCTCCTTCTGCTGCTCTTCGTGCTGGGGGTCCGCCAGCTGCTGAAGCAGAGGCGGCCGGCCGGCTTCCCCCCCGGGCCGTCGGGGCTGCCATTTATCGGCAACATCTACTCGCTGGCGGCCTCGGGCGAGCTCGCCCACGTCTACATGAGAAAGCAGAGCCGGGTGTACGGCGAGGTACAGCCCGGCGGGCTGCGGGCTGCGGGCTGCGGGCGGGGGCCCCGGGCCTTCCTCCGGGGTGGGCTGCACGGCCGCCGCGGGGCCCGAGCCGTCGGGACGCCCCTTCGGCGTTCTAGCGACTTGGAGGGAAACCGGCTTCCCGAGTCGGGGCGGGGGCGGGTGTAGACCTGCCCGAGGCCGCGCCCCGCCGGGGAAGCCCCGCCCCGCAGGGCCGCCCGCTGCCGCCGCCTAGCGGTATCCCGCGGGACCCTCCGGCTTGCTGAGGGCGCCGAGGTGCTGCGCCTGCGCCGTGGGACCCGCCGCTCCGAGAGCGCCCAGGCTGTGCTCCGCGCAGGCGCAGTGAGGCCCTGGGGGGGTGGTGGGTTTTTTGCCCCCCCCCCTTTTTTTTGTCAGCCTGTGGGAAGTAGACGTGTGTGCGGATCTGTCTGGCTTCTGGCGAAAATGAGGCATCCAAACCCTAGGTCCAGATTAACGTTTAATGGGACATTCCTAAATGTTTGCATCTAAGGATGGCTCGTCTAGGCGTCTACTGGAGGGAGCAGGAAGCGCAGGGAAGGGCCTGGCCGGGAGGGGCTCTGGGAAATAATCATGGAAGAACGAAGGAGTTCGGGACTAAAAACCGGTGCGGAGGCCCACAGCGCAGGGGCAGTGGCGGCCTGGTGGTCGGGAGCATCCTCGTGGCCGACACGACTGTGCGGCCGGCCAGCATCCCCCCCCACGGGAGGCTCACCTGTAATCTCACCGTCCCGCCGACCTGCTACTTGCAGTCTTTCCTGATGAGGTTTTGGTATATAGGTGAGGTTTGGTGGGGTGAGGTCCGGAGCCCACCACCAAGAAAGAATTGAGACCTCTTTGGTGCAAAATGGTGGTTTTATTAAAGCACAGGGACAGGACCCGTGGGCAGGAATTGCTACTGCCCCAGGCCTGTGAGGTGTGGCTGATTATATACCTGGGAGCTGGGAGGGGTCTGAGGGGAGGTACTCTCCAAGGAGTTTTGGAAGCAAGGTTTCCAGGACCTTGAGGGGGCTAGCTATTGTTGGGAAAAGGTCACCTATTATGTCTGATAAACCCTGAGTCCTGAGACCCTTCAAATGTCTTTCAGTGGGCCATGTGCTTTCAGTGCAACATGTATCTTGGGGGTTTAGAGATGATGGGAAAATTCCTTTTTTTTTTTATTTTTATTTTTATTTTTATTTATTCATGGGACATACAGAAAGAGAGGCAGAGACACAGGCAGAGGGAGAAGCAAGCTCCATGCGGGGAGCCGGACTTGGGACTCATCCCAGGTCTCCAGGGTCATGCCCTGGGCTGCAGGCAGATGCTCAGCCACTGAGCCACCCGGGCTGCCCAAAGGGAAAATTCTTTTTTTTTTTTTTAATTTATTTTTTATTGGTGTTCAATTTGCCAACATATAGAATAACACCCAGTGCTCATCCCATGAAGTGCCCCCCTCAGTGCCCATCACCCAGTCACCCTTACCCCTCGACCACCTCCCCTTCCACCACCCCTCGTTCGTTTCCCAGAGTTAGGAGTCTCTCATGTTCTGTCTCCCTTTCTGATATTTCCCACTCATTTTTTCTCCTTTCCCCTTTATTCCTTTTCACTATTTTTTATATTCCCCCAAATGAATGAGACCATATTAATGTTTGTTCTTCTCCGATTGACTTATTTCACTCAGCATAATACCGTCCAGGTCCATCCACATTGAAGCAAATGGTGGGTATTTGTCGTTTCTAATGGATGAGGAATATTCCATTGTATACATAGACCACATCTTTATCCATTCATCTTTCGATGGACACCGAGGCTCCTTCCACAGTTGGCTATTGTGGCCATTGCTGCTATAAACATCGGGGTGCAGGTGTTCCAGCGTTTGACTGCATCTGTATCTTTGGGGTAAATCCCCAGCAGTGCAATTGCTGGGTCGTAGGGCAGGTCTATTTTTAACTCTTTGAGGAACCTCCACACAGTTTTCCAGAGTGGCTGCACCAGTTCACATTCCCACCAACAGCGCAAGAGGGTTCCCCTTTCTCCACATCCTCTCCAACATTTGTTGTTTCCTGCCTTGTTGATTTTCCCCATTCTCACTGGTGTGAGGTGGTATCTCATTGTGGTTTTGATTTGTATTTCCCTGATGGCAAGTGATGCAAAGCATTTTCTCATGTGCATGTTGGCCATGTCTAGGTCTTCCTCTGTGAGATTTCTGTTCATGTCTTTTGCCCATTTCATGATTGGATTGTTTCTTTGCTGTTGAGTTTAATAAGTTCTTTATAGATCTTGGATACTAGTCCTTTATCTGATATGTCATTTGCAAATATCTTCTCCCATTCTGAAGGTTGTCTTTTAGTTTTGTTGACTGTTTCTTTAAAGGAATTTGTATATGTTAAAATAGGCTTACAGGATCCTGGGGGTCAGGCTGAGTTTGCCTTCTGCCCTTAGCAAAGTATGAACATCTAGCAGTTGAGTCTGTAGAGGAATGTCACTTCCCCTGTTTCAAGGACTTGTCAGTGTGCTTTGTCCTCAGCCAGTCCTGTGTTTCCCCATCATTTCCCACTGTGCAGAGATGGAAAGCACAGCCCAGAAATGCTGAGGGACTTGCACACAGTCACACCGCTGCTCCCTGCAGGGGAGGAAAGGGGTGTGCAGTACTGAAGCGTGTGATTGCAAGGGTGTCCAGACCTCAGACAGAGGCAGACTTCCCAGGGCACTGGCCAAGCTCACCTGTTTTGCTTTGAATCCATTCATTCCTGTGCAGCCACAAGCCAGGCCCTGCAAGGTGCTGAGGATGAGATGAGGAAGGCAGACACTGCCTGATTTTAGGGAATTAGAGCCCAGTGAGAGAGAGCAAATCTAAATATCGGCCACAAATTGTGAGTGCTTTGAAGGAATAAGATAGCGTTGCTGTTTGGCAATTGTGGTATTTCAGGTGGAGGCTTAAATCTTTATTTGAACCAGAGTTTACAAGAATTATCCTGGGTTTTTGCACATGTCTCATGGTTGACGTTAAACGGAAAGTGAACTTAGGTAAAGCAAATGTATATAATTCTTATATTTTATTGTCAACCTTCCAGTTCTCCAGGAACTGAGTGTGTTTCTGTGATTTCCGTTGAACATGTATGACTTCTGGCATGCTGGTACCATGATATTCTAGAGAAATCCTAAGATGTGGAAGTATGAGATTAGAAGTTGAGTCCTCTTTTGTCAGATAAAACTCGATTTTTCTCTGAATTTTAATTTTTCCTCATGTGTAATGAAAATAACTAGAAACAAACTGCTACTCAAATGTTCTTGGTTATTAATTGGAAACAATTTATTAGGCCTATAACATAAAATGTATCTTTAAATCAATTATGTGAAATGCTGTCTTGAATAGGAAGTTGTTTTTCATACACAAATATTTGAACTGATAGGAGCACTGTATTTACAAGGAACATTCTTTTCCAGAAGGGAGTGATCTGAGTTTCCTATCAAAATAGATTTTTTTTTTAAAGATTTTATTTATTTATTCATGAGAGACACAGAGAGAGAGAGGGGCAGAGACACAGGCAGAGGGAGATGCAGGCTTCATTCAGGGAGCCTGATGTGGGACTCGATCCTGGGATTCCAGGATTATGCCCTGGGCTGAAGGCAGACGCTCAACCCTGAGCCACCCAGGCGTCCCTCCTATCAAAATAGATTACAAATTATGATAAGACTGTCATTTTGATTCAATGGATTTAAGAGTTTGGTATCAGTAATTACTTGCATTGCTGTTGTAACTATTTGAGGTGATTGTCGTTCTTTACAAAGAGTACTCTTTACTGGAAGTGGAAAAATCAGTAGTACTAGTAAGTACAGGAGAAACAGAGGAAAGATGAGCAAAAATGAAAAGGATGTATGCATTGAAGAGTAGATAATTGTTTGACTGACTCTGCCTTACACTTAAGCTGAAAACCACCTAGCATATTGAAACCACTTAACCTCTTAATTAAGTCATCGACAGCATTTGATCTTTTGTTTAATTGAAGTATAGTTGAGGCACGTGTACATTAGTTTTAGGTGTAAAGCAGTGATTTAACAACTCTGCACTATTTTAGGCTCACCGCAGGGTGGCCTGCCACCATACAATGCTATCACAGTAACATTTCCCTGTGCTGTATCTTTCATTTCCCTGATTTACATCTTCCATAACTGGAAACTTTTTTTTTTTAAGATTTTATTTTATTTATTCAGAGAGAGAGAGAGAGAGGCAGAGACACAGGTAGAGGGAGAAGCAGGCTTCGTGCAGGGAGCCTGACGTGGGCTCGATCCCGGGTCTCCAGGATCATGCCCTGGGCTGAGGGCAGCGCTAAACCGCTAAACCGCTGCACCACAGGGGCTGCCCATAACAGGAAACTTTTTTTTTTTTTTCCTGGTATATGAATAACTGGAAACTTTTATCTCCCACTTGCCTTCATCCATTTTGTCCATCCACCCAATCCCCCTCTGGCTGCCTCCAGTTTTCTGTATTTATGAATCTGTTTCTGCTTTTGTTTGTTTTGTTTTTAGATTCTACATAAAAGTGAAATCATATGGTAATTGTCTTTTCTGTAGGACTTATTTCACTTAGCATAATAACCTCTGTGTCTGTTTATGTTGTCACCGTTGGCAAGATCTCTTTTTATGGCTGAGTAATACTCCAGTATATATCCATTGTGTATGTATTCATTATATCACATCTTATTCATACATTCCTTTATTGGTGGACATTTAGATTGCTCCCATATCTTGGCTATTGTGAATAATGCTGTAATAAATGTAGCAGTGCATCTATCTTTTTGAAATAGTGTTTTCAGTTTCTTTGGACAAATAACAGTAGAATTACTGAATTGTATGTTGTTTTTTCTCTTAAGATTTATTTGAGAGAGAATCCATACATGGGTGAGAGGAGGGGCAGAGGGATAGGGGAAGCAGACTCCCTGCTGAGCGCAGAGCTGGCCTCAGGACTCCATTCCAAGACCTTAAGATCACAACCTGAGCCAAAACCAGAAGTCCAACACTTAAACATCTGAGCCACCCAGGCACCTTGTATGCTATAACTAATTTTAATTTTTTGATGAACCATACTGTTTCAGAGTGGCTGTGCCAGTTTACATTCCCACCAACATTGTGCAAGGGTTCCCTTTTTTCCACATCCTTGACAACACTTGTTATTTCTTGTTGTTTTTTTTTTATGCTAGCCATCCTTTTTATTTATTTATTTATTTATTTATTTATTTATTTATTTATTTATTTATTTATTTATTTATGTAGGCTCCATGCCTAGTGTGGAGCTCAACTTGGGGCTTGAACTCACAGCCTTGAAATCAAGACCTAAACTGAGATCAAGAGGCAGGACTTTTAATCGACAGAGCCACCCAGGCACCCCAGATACTAGCCATTCTGACAGGTAAAATGTGATATCTCATCGTATATTTGATGTACATTTCCCTGATGATCAAAAGTGATATTGATCATCTTTTCATATGGTTTGTGACATGTGTTTGTCTTCTTTGGAAAAATGCCTAGTCAAGTCCTCAGCTAATTTTTATTTTTATTTTTATTTTTATTTATTTATTTTTAAAGATTTTATTTATTCATTCATTCAGAGAGAGCAAAGAGAGAGGCAGAGGCACAGGCGGAGGGAGAAGCAGGCTCCATGCAGGAAGCCCGATGTGGGACTCGATCCCTGGTCTCCAGGATCACGCCTGGGCTGAAGGTGGCGCTAAACCGCTGCGCCACCGGGGCTGCCCCTCAGCTAATTTTTAACTGGCATTTTCTGGTGTTGAATTATATAATTTCTTTATATATTTTGTATGTCAAACCCTTTTTGGCTATATCATTTGCAGATACCTACTCCCATTCAGTAAGTTGCCTTTTCAGTTTTTATTTTGTTTTGCTTTGTTTTTTCAATGGTTTTCTTTACTGTATAAAAGTTTTTCTTTTGGTGTAATCCCAATAGCTTATTATTATTATTATATGTATATATATATATTTTTGCTTCTGTTTCCTTTGCCTGAGGAAATCTATCTAAATAAATTGCTAAGGGAAATGACCAGGAGATTACTCCCTATATTCTTTTCTAGTATTTTTATGGTTTCAGGACTTATATTTAGGTCTTTAATCCATTATGAGTTTATTTTTGTATATGGTGTGAGAAAGTGGTCCAGTTTTATTCTTTGCATGTATTGGTCCAGTGTTGCCAGCACCATTTGTTGAAGAGGCTGTCTTTTCTTCATTGCATTTTTTTGCCTGCTCTGTTGTAGATTGACTGTATAATCATGGGTTTATTTCTAGGCTCTCTTTTCTGTTCTGTTAATCTATGTGTCTGTTTTTGTGCCAGGATCATAGTATTTTGATTATTGTATCTTTGTACTATCGTGAAATCTGGGATTGTAATACCTCCACTTTTTTTCTTCTTCAAGATTGCTTAGGCTGTTTGAGATCTTTTGTGATTCCATACAAATTTTAGGATTGTTTGTTCTAGGATTTCTAGTTCTATGAAAAATGCTCTGTATATTTTGATAGGGATTATGTTAAATCTCTAGATTGCTTTGGACAATGTGGACATTTTAACAATACTGATCTTCCAATCCATGGGCATGGAATATCTTTCCATTTGTGTCATCTTCAATTTTTTTTTTATCAAGTGTTTTATAGATCTCAGAGTGTAGGCTTTTCACCTCCTTGGTTAAATTTATTCCTAGGGAAAAAAAAAATTTATTCCTAGGTATTTTATTATTTTTGGTGCAATTATAAATGGAATTGTTTTATTAATTTCTTTTTTTGCTACTTCGTTATTAGTTATGACAATGGAGTAGATTTCTGTATGTTGACTTTGTAATCTATGACTCATTTGTTACTTCTAAGAGTGTTTTGGTGGAGTCTTTAGGGATTTCTATGTATAGTATAATGTCATCTACAAATAGTTTTACTTCTTCCTTATCAATTTTGGTGCCTTTTATTATTTTTTTCCAGTACTGTGAAACTGTGGCTAGGACTTCCAGTACTATATTGAATAAAAGTGGTGAGAGTGGACATCCTTGTCTTGTTCCTGATCTTAAAGGAAAAACTCTTAATTTTTCACCATTGTGTATGATGTTGGCTATAGGTTTGTCATACATGGTCTGTATTATGTTGAGGTGAACTCCCTCTAAACCCACTTTGTTTTGAGTTTTCATTGTGAATGGATGTTGAATTTTTTCAAATGCTTTTTCTGCATTTATTGAAATGGTTGTGTCATTTTTTTTTTTTTTTTTTTTGCATCCTGGTGATCACATTTATTGAAAGAGTTGGAAAAAAATTTATTTATTTATTTATTTTTTTAAATTTTTATTTATTTGTGATAGTCACAGAGAGAGAGAGAGAGAGAATGAGGCAGAGACACAGGCAGAGGGAGAAGCAGGCTCCATGCACCGGGAGCCCGACGTGGGATTCGATCCCGGGTCTCCAGGATCGCGCCCTGGGCCAAAGGCAGGCGCCAAACCGCTGCGCCACCCAGGATCCCTGGAAAAAAATTTAAATGCCCTTTAGCTTAAGAATTTTTGAGTTTTCTGCAAATCAACTCATTTCAGGAGTGGAAGAATCCTTGGTCATTTCTTAATATCAAAATGAACGCAGGTTTCTCTTTTGGATGTCTTCTACATTTAAAGAGGCAATCATACAAAATCTCCTATATTTCATACATGATAAATTCTTTGTTTCAGCCAACTCTTAATGGAGGAGCAACTAGTACAACACCATCTCCCCGGACAAAAAGCATCGGAATATTCCATTTTGTTGATTTATATATCTCTTCATATGCTTCTTCATCAATTTCTATAGTAGTCACAGTTTCTTCCACATCTCCCAATATCATATTTAAATGCTGATCATATGCATGTAATCTGCCTCGAAGCTCTCGGTCATTTCTCATTTTCACATAAATTCACTCATCCAGGCTGAGCCTGATGAGATCCAGGGGCTCTTCTACGGTGTTGGTAGTTTGTTGCTGGTCCACGTCGTCCGCCATCTTTCAAACCCTGTGCCCTTTCCCCGGTTGTGTTATTTTAATCCTTCATTTTGTTAATGTGGTGTGTTATTTGGATTGATTTTCAAAAATTGAAACAGGCTTGCATCCCCAGAATAAATCCCACTTGATCATGGTGAATGATCAATTTAATTAATTTTTTAATTTGGTTTACTAATATTTTATTGACAATTTCTGGTTCTGTTCATCAAGGATATTGGCCTGTAGTTTGGGATCTTTGTGTGTGTGTGTGTGTCTGTGAGTGTTTGTAGTGTCTTTTTTGTTAGTATTAAGGTAATGCTGGCCTTGTAGAATGTATTTGGAAACTTTCCCTCTTCTTCTGTTTTTTGGAATAGTTTGAGGAGACTAAGTATTAACTCTTAAGTATTTGGTAGAATTCACTTGTGAAGCCATCAGATCCTCTTATTTATTGGGAGTTTTTTATTAATCATTCAGTGTCATTACTAGAAATCAGCCTGTTCAGATTTGCTGTTTCCTCCTGATTCAGTTTTGGAAGATTGTATGCTTCTAGGAATCTATTTCAACTAGGTTGTCCAATATGTTAATATATAATTTTTCTTAGTAGTCTCTTACAATCCTTTGTATTTCTGTGGAGTGGGTTATTACTTCTTTTGTTTCTGATTTGATTAATTTGGGTGCCCTTTCCATTTTTCTTTATTAGTCTAGCTAAAAGTTTATCAATTTTGTTGATCTTTTCGAAGAACCAGCTCTTGGTTCATTGATCTGTTCTACTGTTTTAATTTTTTTAAAGATTTTATTTATTTATTTATTTATTTATTTATTTATTTATTTATTTATTTATTCATGAGAGACAGAGACAGAGAGAGAGAGAGGCAGAGAACACAGCAGAGAAAGCAGGCTCCTTGCAGGGAGCCCGATGTGGGACTCGTTCCTTGACCCCAGGATCACACCCTGAGCCAAAGGCTCAACCACTGAGCCACCCAGGCGTCCCTTCCCAGCTCATTTAGTATGAGACTAGGTTGAGATTTTTCTTGCTTCTTGAGGCAGGTCTATATTGTTATAATCTTCACTCTTAGAACAGCTTTTACTGCATCCCAAAGATTTTGGCCCATTGTGTTTTCATTTTCATTGGTCTCTATGTATTTTTTTATTTCCTCTTTGATTTACTGCTTGACCCATTCATTGTTTGGTAGGATGTTATTTAACCTCCAAGTATTTGTGTTCTTTCCAGATTTTTTTCTTGTGGTTGGTTTCTTAGCATTGTGGCTGGAAGAGATGCATGTTATAATTTCAATTTTTTCAATTTTTTTACTTTTTTTTTTACCCTAACATGTGATCTGTTCTGGGGAATGTCCCATGTGCACTTGAAAAGTTTAATTCCACTGTTTTAGGATGGAATGCTCTGAATATATCTGCCAGATCCACTTGGTCCAGTGTGTCATTCAAAGCCATTGTTTCTTTGTTGATTTTCTGCTCAGATGATCTATCCATTGATGTAAGTGGAGTGTTAAAGTCCTCTACCATGGGCTTGAGTGGGGTCAGACCAGGTATTTGGCAGAGCCATGGTTCCACCAGACTCCCGGGGGCCCTCCCTCTTTTGTTCCCTAAAAGACTTTCATTGGTGGGTATGGGCTGCAAGCTGACCTGATGTCTACCACCCCTCCTTCCCCCGCCGCCCACTCTGGGGCTACAGTGGAACTGGGGTGTGTGGCTATCTTCCCCTCACCTGGACAGGAGCCCCTTTGGAGTGTTGCTGGCCCCCCGACAGGGCTGCTTGCACAGTGCCAGGCTTGTGGTGCTGATTTGGATGGACTCCTGCTGAGGGCAGATTGGAGGAGTGGGTCCCAAAAGAGTACAGGGCTGGGTGTGCTTTCCACAGGCTAGGTCCAGAGTATTCCCATTGTACTGGTTCCCCCAGGCATCTGTGTTATTTAGGTGAGAGGCAGAATGGCGGCTGCTAGCTCTTTTGTTTTTTGAGAAGTTTCCTAATTGTCCCTACCCCTCCAGCATAGGTTCTGAGATTAGTAAATAAATCTTTCCATATCCCCTAGGCATTTTTCGAATTGCTCTTTCTACCTGTATCTCAGCAGTGCTGTTTATTATGCTGTCTCTTTAAGTTTCAGTTTCCTATCACCCTTTCAGTTTCCTATCACCCTCCAGCTCTCCCAAGAGCTTACCCTCCCCCCCCACTTTTAAAGTTCCAGGTATTAAGCCTCATTAATTGTGAAAATTCATCATAGTAAGTCTCTCTGTTTTCAAAGCCAAATGTTCTTTGGATTTTTCTTGGTGCAGGGGCCTGTATCTCTGGGGCCCAGTGTGGGATCTGCTCTGTGCTTACAGGGGCCCTCCGTCCCCATGGGACAGGTTTCCTAACGAAGTCACCCTTCCTATCATTTTCAGTGTGGACTCTTTTCTCTACATTTAGCTGTGGAGAGTCTGTTCTGGCAGTCTTTGGGTCATTGTCTGGGTTATTTACTCTGATATGGGTGTTATCTAGGTATACCCATGGGACAAGGAGATTTTGAGATCCTCCTATTTCACCACCTTCCCCAGAAATCAAACCTGCTTTGAACTCTATCAGGTAGATTGGTTATCTCCATTTTTTTTAGTTCTTTTCTCACATTTTGTCTTAGTCTTTCATTTGGAACATATTCTCCTGTCTTCTCATTTTGCTTGACTTTCTGTGTTTGTTTTTATGAATTAAATGAATTCATACTTCTAAACATTAGCGGTCTTGTGTATGGTCATTCCTTGGTTGACTGTGCCTGGTGACTGACTGACTGGCTGGAGCTGTGGCTTATGTGGGCTAGAGGTCCTGGACACTCTGCTGGAGCCCCTCTGGTGGGATGGCTGGAGCTGAAGTAGGCATGGACCAGGGTAATCCAGGGGTCTTCACACAGAGGGTGCCCTGGCAGGACAGCCTAAGCTGAAGTGGTTGTAAACCAAGTGGTCTTGGGGCTTTCCACACAGAGAGCATCCTGGCAGGATAGCTGAAGGTAAAGTAGGTGTAAGAGGGGTAGTCCCAGTGTACTCCAAGCAGAGGATGCCCTGGCACAGAGTCTGGAGCTGAAATTGACATGGGGTCCCAGGGCCCTCTAAGCAGGGGGTGCCCTGGCAGGGTGGCTAAAGCCAAGGCAAGGCAAACAGCTAGGAGTTCCTTGGGCCCTCTACACTGGGGGTACCCTGGCAAGTCATCTGGAACTGAAGTGGTATGGGCCTGGAGTACTCCAGGGTGCTTTGCACCTGTCACATTGGTGAGACAGCTGGAATTGTGTATGCTGTGCTGGGGCCTTCTGATCGGGATGGCTTGGACTAGTGTGGGGTAGGGGCCCAGTGCACTGAGGCTGCAGGTGGCTTTGGTGCCTACCCCCTGCTTCTTTCTGTGCTGTCATGGTGGAAGAGATATGTAAACCATGCATTTGCCAGTCCTGGCTTCCTGGCTTCCAGTAGCTCCCCTGACCTTTGGCAGGGTTCTAAGGGCTAATTTTTTTATATTCTAGTTGCTCTTTCTTTTTTTTTTTAAAGATTATTTATTTATTAGAGAAAGCAAGAGAGTACAAGAAGGGGAGCCGCAGAAGGAAAGAAGCAGGCTCCCCACTGAGCAGGGAGCTTGATGTGGGGCTTGATCCCAGCTAAAGGCAGACACTTAACCAACCCAGGCACTCTGCCCTTTTTTCTTTTTTCTTTTTTTTTTTTAAGTAGGCTCCATACCCACTGTGAAGCCCAACATGAGACTTGAATTCATGACCCTGAGCTCAAGACCCAAGCTGAGATCAAGAGTTGGGTGCTCAGGGCGCCTGGGTGTCAATCGGTTTAGCATCTGCCTTCATCTCAGGTTGTGATCCCAGGGTCCTGGGATCAGGCCCCACATAGGGCTCCATGCTCAGCAGAGAGTCTGCTTCTCCCTTTCCCTCTGCCCCTCCACCCCGCTCTTGCTCTCCCTCTCCCTCTCTCTCTCTCTTTCTCTCAAATAAATAAAATCTTTAAAAAAAAAAAAAACTGACTGAGCCACCCAGGTACCCAAATATATTCTAGTTACCCTTTTAAACCATGGCTTTTTTCCTGTGCACCAAGGCAGGTGAATCTCATCTCAGTCCCTCAGTGCTGTCCCTCCCCACTGCAGTTCAAGCACTGGGGGTGGGGTTCCCTTTGTTACCATAGTCTCCATTTTCTCTTGTCATTCTTTATGTGGCCTATCTTTTGTTCTAAATTTTTTTTTTTTTTTTTTTTTTTTTACTTATGATAGTCACAGAGAGAGAGAGAGAGGTAGAGACACAGGCAGAGGGAGAAGCAGGCTCCATGCACCGGGAGCCCGACGTGGGATTCGATCCCGGGTCTCCAGGATCGCGCCCTGGGCCAAAGGCAGGCGCCAAACCGCTGCGCCACCCAGGGATCCCCTCTTTTGTTCTATAGAAGCTGTTCAGGTAGCCCTCATTCCTTCAGGAAGAATTGCTTTATAAATAGGTATAGATTTGGTGTGTCAGTGGAGGAGGTGAGTTCCAAGTCTTTCTTTATCTCCATTTTGGACCCTTCTCCCTGGCAACATTTGATCTTTATCTTAGTTGAGAAGCAGTAAAGGTATCTCATTGCTTTTGAGGTATTTTGCAATTCTGCTAAAGTCTCACAGTTAGTATAAGTTGTTAAAATACTATACCTTTTTTGGAAGTAGGAAGAGACTGTTACCTCTTATACTTCTGAAAGGTTATAGAAAGTTGTTTATAGGGCTTATTAGTAAATGGAATTTTATTTTTCTATTATCTTCTTCACTGGAAATGTAGGCTCACAGGAAAAACCTGGACTTGAAAATTGCTTGTGAGAAATGGCGGTCACTTTAAGTGTCACTTACTTTTATGAAGTCTGTGACTTCAGTTCTTTTTTTATAATTCTTAAAAACAACCAGACCTTGGGGCTCATACATTCATTTTAAAGGTAATCTTAGATAGAAATATACCACATCAAGAAGTATCATTTCCTTGGAGATTCACTCTGAATGTGTAAGCTTCTGCAATGACTTTAATCTGAATCCAAATTTTGAGTAGCATTTCCTAGCTAGCAAAGGGAGTAAAAGTGTTTTTTACAGATTATTTTCAGGTAATGCATGTAAGGACAATAAAGCAATTCCTTTACTTTAAGGCAAGTGGATCTGGCAAGTTCCTGGCTTTTATTTAGATCTTTATGCAAGGCACTAGGTGTGATTTTATGGAAGGTTCAGAAGACGAAAGAGATGAAATCACTGATTCTGTGGAGTTTATAATTTAGCAGCCAAGCAGAAGACAAGAGTATTCCTGGCTTCCGGTGCAAGGTAGTATTAAATGAGTGCCATGGGAGTATCTAAGCTTGTGCTGTGGTGGTTCAAAGGAGAGAGAGAGAAGGAGAATGCACCAAGAAAGGCTTTATAGAGGATGTTCCCTAAAGACTTGGTATAGTTTGGAGAGTATGACAGTCAAGGGAGGCATTTCAAATGAGAAAACAGCCCACACAAAGGTTGAAAAGTGGGAAGCAGTTGGTTGTTTTCATCAATGGCACTTTTCACATCCCTCTGTTACTAGCCCTTCACCTATGATGTTGTATAAATAGTGTATTTAAATTTTTTTTTTTAAGGTATTTATTTATTTATTTGTGATAGTCACAGAGAGAGAGAGAGGCAGAGACACAGGCAGAGGGAGAAGCAGGCTCCATGCACCGGGAGCCCGACGTGGGATTCGATCCCGGGTCTCCAGGATCGCGCCCTGGGCCAAAGGCAGGCGCCAAACCGCTGCGCCATCCAGGGATCCCTAAATAGTGTATTTAAATGTGTGTCTTCGCCACTATTCAATAATTCAACATATACTTACTGGTTGTCAGCGTCTGTTAGGCACTGTCCTAGCTGTGAAGATACCTGTTTGGTAGTAAACCAAACAGTGGTAAAAATCCCTGTCCTCATATAGCTTACATACCCTTGGGGGCTGAGGTGGTGGTGGGGGAGACGGACAATATAAATACAATAAGTAAATGATACAGTACATCGAAGTACAGAGTGTGAAGTCAGTTAAGTTAGGGATAGAATTTTAACTGAGTTAGAGCAGGCCTCACTGCAAAGACATTTGAACAAAGGCTTAAAGGAAATCAAGGACAAAACTAGGCAAAACTGGAGGAAGAACATTCCAGGCCAAGAGAACACATACAAAGGCCATGTAGCAGGAGTATGCCATGTGGAGAACCACCTATCAAGACACAAGTTGAGAGGCTGTCATGATAACCTTGGAAAAAATTGAAGGTGGTTTGGATCAGAGTGTCAGGGATGGAAGGGTAAGAAATAGCCATCTCCTGTTTACATTCTGAAAATCAATCAACACTCTAAGCAGTGATGTCAGGCTGGGAAGAAAAACAGAGCCAACACAGGCAGTTTAGGTCCTCAACAGCTCGAAGAATGAAACCTTCCGGAAAGTCCTTGAAAACAGCATAATACCAGAATAGATGCTAGGTCAAATGATAATTTCCCCAGGTTTACTCTCAAATAGGGGTCCACATTTTTTAGTAAAGGTGGATTGTGTAACAGCTTTCTCAAGCCATGGCTCCTTCTTGGTCTTTGTAATCCATAGTGTCCACACCTGACAGCTTTACCCTGCAATACGATGCTCCTGTTTGTTCTCTATCCGTATTACCACAGCTTGCAGCCCCAGCGTCTTCTTCTACCATCCTTGTGAAACCATCAGTCTGTTTTTTGGTTTTTTTTTTTTTCCCCTGCATCAGAACAAGTGCCTGTTCACTAATGCCTTCCCTTCCTGCTTTGATACTGTGATTTATAATAAGAAATCCATATTTGGTCTTTGTCTCTTTCCTGGAATATACTTCCTAATGTCCTTGGAATTTCCTAAGTGTTAAAAGTGATACAGGTGTTTTTTTAATTCATGACAAGCCTCTTTCAACTATACCTGAGTTTATGCTAATGAGATAATTTTTGGAGCATCCCTAAAGTGGGAGTTTATTGCCAGGAGAACCAGTCATGGTTAGATGGTGGAACTTCCCATCACACCCCTACTACCTCTGGGGGAGGGAGAGGGGCTGGAATTTGAATCAGTCACTAGTGACCCATGATATAATTAAACATGCCTAGCTAATAAAGGCTCCATAACAATCCCTGAATTCCAGGGTTCAGAGAGTGTCCATGTTGGTAAACAGGTGGAGGTGAGCAGAGACTAGATAGCATGCCTGGGGAGAGCATGGAAGCTTTGTTCCCCTTTCCCCATACCTTCCCTATGCATATCTTCTGTATGGCTGTTCCTGAGTTATATCCTTCTATGATAAACCGTGAATCTAGTAAGTAAAATGTTTTCCTGAGTTCTATGAACCACTCTAGCCCACTAATCGAACCCAAGGAAGAGGTCGTGGGAACCTCTAATTTATAGCCTGTTGGTCAGAAGAACCCGAACTTGGTGATTGGCATCTGAAGTAGAGATAGGGAGCAGTCTTATGGGACTGAGCCCTTAACTTGTGGGATCTGAAACTATGTCCAGGTAGGTAGTGTCAAAATTGAGTTAAATTCTAGGACACCCAGCTGGTATCCTAGAATTGCTGAGGGGTGGAAAATCATACAGCTGGTGTCAGTTTAGAGTAGAGTACTGAGATGAGAGGAGACACACGAGAAGGAGGCGTTTTCCCTTTATATCTGATACAATTACACTTCTGGGGCTTTAAAACAATTTCATTACTGCTTTGGGAACTGAAAGAGTCCCACATTTGCCAGCTGGAAGCCATTCTCTTGGCACTGAAACTCTTCCACTGCCGCTCTTGACTACTACCACTGCTTGTCGCGCACAGTTGATGCTACCTCCCCAAGGTTCTGGGGGTTCCTGCTGCTCGGTTGGCAGAGCCTAGCCTGTGCCAAAGCCTCCATTGTTCAGTTGGTTGCTTCTGCTACTACTTGAAGGTCTTCATCACATTTTTTCCTGTAATTACTTCTGCTGAACTTCTGACTTCTGTTCTTCATTAAACCTATTTGTTGTTTTTTTTTTTTTTTCCCCTCTAACGTAGTATAAACCGTGGTTAAATTTGCTCTACTTATTTGCACAGAATGAGGCTTGATTCAGTATTTTGGCCCTAAAAATTAGCTCTCAGCCAAGCCCTGACAGGATGAAGATAAGCAATCTTTGCACACCACTGATAGTTCTCTCACTGCATTAGCCTCTTATTTTGGACTAGCTAGAGTAGACTACAGGAGGTGTTCTGTTGTAAGTGAACCTGAGGTGAATGAAGCACAGGCATAGGATGGATATTCATTCTGTCTTGCCTTTCCCTTAGCTGAGGGCACCCACCTGTGCCTATGTGGTAAGTGCCTTTTCTCCAAGGTCAGATTCCCTTTGGTACCCTCTTTGTTAACTTGGAATTCAGAGACCCAAATACAAATGAGGCTAGTTGTAATATGTTTATACATCAAAGTTCTTTCTCAGGCAATCCCCTCCCTATATAAGCCTGGAAATAATTGTGCTGCTTCCTCATTTATCTTGGAAATAAAAAGAGATTCCTAGATCTTACTGAAGGCATTGAGTTGGAATGAATCTTAAAGGAGCATCTGAATCAAGTACCATATTTTCTGGGGCAACCCTGAAGCCCAAAAAAGTTAAAGGTTCTGTCCAGGGTCCTATATTTGTTTAATGACAAAGCTTAAACTAGAACCCAAGCCTCATGAGCCCAGTACTGTCTTCCTTATACCATTTATAAGATTATGTCTTCAGGCACTGACTAGGTAATGAAATTGTAGTGTTTGCTATGCCTTGTGGAGAGAAGGCGCTCAAAACATTGTCAGTTAAATAATAAATCCTTACATTTTCAGGGAAGTAACAAATACTGGGAGAACCGGGCTTAGCACATTTGGATTTCCATAGTTAATATTTCTGTTTTGTCATTTAAATTTTTTTTTCTTCTCAAAGATCTTCAGTTTAGATCTTGGAGGTATATCAGCTGTGGTTTTAAATGGCTATGATGTAGTAAAGGAATGCCTTGTTCATCAAAGTGAGATTTTTGCAGACAGACCATGCCTTCCTTTATTCATGAAGATGACAAAAATGGGAGGTATGTTTATTTTCACCTATTTAGTGAAATAGTGATTTACTATTTTATTTATTTACTATTATAAATTACACTCCTTATTTTATGTAATTTTAGTATATAGAGTTTAGGTTCTCTTGTACTGATTAGCAGGAAAGAATTAATTAATTTAGATTACAGAACTTAATAGTTGAAGACCTTTCAGGCTACATTATACCCATATTTTAGACCAGTACTTGCTAATTCTGCTGTTGTAATTCCGTCTTATAAATATTGTAAATAATATTTTAAAGAATTAGCATTTAATAATACCTGCAAGTTTTGTGAAGCAAGCTAGGAGAACACATACATGATCATGCATACTTGAATCAAAAGTGGTTTTCAAAGCCAGTCTTGAGTACCTGGTGACATTTTCACTATCAAAATAGAATGTGAAGAAGACTTTCTTAACTACTAACCAGTATGACATGTGCTAGAACACAGATGGTTTTATCCAAAGATACCAAAAGCTACAGCAACAGAGGGTAGCCCGGGTGGCTCAGGGGTTTGACACCTGCCTTCAGCCCAGGGCGTGATCCTGGAGTACTGGGATTGAGTCCCACATTGGGCTCCCTGCATGGAGCCTGCTTCTCCCTCTGCCTATGTCTCTGCCTCTCTCTGTCTCCCTAATGAATAAATAAATAAAATTTAAAAAAAAAAAAAAAAAGGAGAAAGGTTGAAGGTTAACAGAATTGGTGAGCAGAAAGCCCAAACTAGAGTGTTGAAATCAGATGTAGTGGTTTTAATACTTAATAGTGTAAGAATTTTACAATAATGGTGTCCAGAACTCTCTAATGAGAGCAACACACTTATTTTCAAAGAAAAATGTAACAAAATTTGGTTTCCATAGACTAAAAATAAAGATATTGAAAGGAAAATAAAAATTAACCATTTATTAAATCACAAAGCAAACTGACTAGTGCAAAGAAAACACCAGTTTTAAAGGACGAATTCTCAGGCTAGAGTATAATGATACTTGGAAACAATAAAATAAATAAAACAAAAATTTCCAACCTCTTACTCTTCTTAATAATAATTAGGTCAAAGAAGAAATTATACCACAATTATAATAGAAAACCTTTAAAGAAATGGTGAAAATGAAAGATGATGTTATCAGAGTAGTATTTGGGATAAAGTATATACTATATATTTTTCAAAGCTACAGTTTTGTAGTTTCAACTATTTTTATCATAAAGTAAGCATTTGGTATTTTCAAAAAAACAGTAAGAGAAAAAGAAGTAGAAAATTTTGTGTTATTGTAAATACATATGCACTGAACTTGCAACTGAGAAATCATAGCCACTATTAGCTCACTCTTTGGGTAAAAGTTGCCCTATAGGTGGGCTCAGCCCATGTTTGGCCAGCATAGAGTTATCACAAAGCTCCTCTGTACCCTCTTGTACATGTATCCCATATACATACATTGCTCTAGGGCTTGCTGTCATCCCAGTGCCTTTGCACTAGCTTTTCCCTGTATGGCAGGAATCTTTCCTGAATATCTGCTAGACTCACTCTCCTGTCCTTTTTTTTTTTTTTTTTAATTTTATTTATTTATTTATGATAGTCACACAGAGAGAGAGAGAGAGAGAGAGAGAGAGGCAGAGACATAGGCAGAGGGAGAAGCAGGCTCCATGCACTGGGAGCCCGACGTGGGATTCGATCCTGGGTCTCCAGGATCACGCCCTGGGCCAAAGGCAGGCGCCAAACCGCTGCACCACCCAGGGATCCCTCACTCTTCTGTCCTATATCTTTACTTATGTCACTTTCTCAGTGATATTTTCCCTGACTACCCTATGTTTCCTTCCTGGCTGTATAATTTATTTGTCTCTTCTCCCTAGCATGTAAGGTCCAAGAGAATAGGGATCTTTGCCTCTTTTGTTTACTGATATATCTGTGACACTTAGAATACTTCCTGGAACACAGTAAGTGTTCCATAAATAAGTGTTGAATATTTGTTGAATGGTCACCTGGGAGTATAGAAAAGACAATGGACTATAGGAACATAAGGTGGCTGCATAGCACCAAAGACCCCCTTATGTATGGTTAGCTTTATCATAAGATCCAAATTTATTTATTTTTTTATAAGCTCCAAATTTAAAAACTGTTACACAAAAGTTGCTGAAATGTAAATTTTATAGGTACCTCGTGTACACAAGAGAACGTGACATTTTTCATCATAGGTACATGATGTGTACATCATAGGTACACAACTTCACCAATTGTGAGTGAAGTTTTGAGTAAAGTACATATTATATATATATGTGCTAAGGATGTTGTTTTTCTCTTTAAAAAAAAAAGATTGATTTAGAGAGAAAGCATGACAGAGAGGAGAAGAGGGAAAGGGAGAGAGAATCTTAAGCAGACTCCACACTGAGTGCAGAGCCTGATGGCAGGGCTCAATCTCACGACCTTGAGATCATGACCTGAGCCGAAATCAAGGGTCGGATGCTTAACCGACTGAGCCACCCAGGTGACCCTGTTTTTCCCTTAATAGGTAATTTGTTTTTTTTTTTTTAATTTTTTACAAATCTCTTTCTTAATTCAAGTATAATTAAACTACAGTGTCCTATTAGTTTTGGATATACAATGTAATGATTCAACAACTCCATACATTACTCAGTGCTCATCATGATAAGCGTACTCTTAATCTCCTTCACCTATTTCACTCATCCCCCCGCATACCTCCCCTCAGGTGACTACCAGTTTGTTCTCTATATTTTAGAGTCTGTTTTATTGATTGTCTCTTTTTTTTGTTTTGTTTCTTAAATTCCACATATGAGTAAAAATCATATGGTATTTGTTTTTCTCTGACTTATTCCACTGAGAGTTATATTCTTTAGATCCATCCATGCTTTTGCAAATGGCAAGATTTCATTCTTTTATTAGGGCTGAGTTCTCTATTCCATTTTGTGTGTGTGTGTATACATATATGTATATATGTATATATATGTGTGCATATATGTATACATAGACATATATATATATATATATATATATATATATATACACACACACACACACATATATATATCTCCCACATCTTCTTTACCCATTTGTCTATCAATGAACACTTGGGTTGCTTCCATATCTTGGCTATTGTAAATAATTCTGCAATAAACATAAAGGTGAGGGTGCCTGGGTGGTTCAGTGGTTGGCGTCTGCCTTTGGCTCAGGGCGTGATCCCAGAGTCCTGGGATCGAGTACTGAATCGGGCTCTCTGCATGGAGCCTGCTTCTCCTCCCTCTTTCTATGTCTCTGCCTTTTTTTTTTTAATTTTTATTTATTTATGATAGTCACAGAGAGAGAGAGAGAGAGAGAGAGAGGCAGAGACATAGGCAGAGGGAGAAGCAGGCTCCATGCACCGGGAGCCCGATGTGGGATTCGATCCCGGGTCTCCAGGATCGCACCCTGGGCCAAAGGCAGACGCCAAACCGCTGCGCCACCCAGGGATCCCTGTCTCTGCCTTTCTATGTCTCTCGTGAATAAATAAATAAAATCTTTAAAAAACAAAATAAACATAAGGGTGCATCTTGATAATTAATTTAAAAGGAATATATTCCACATCAGAAGAGCATACATAGTATACTGTGGAGACTCTGAAATTTTATGGCAACAATACCAACATGAGAAGTTTGAGTTTCATATTTGCCCTCTGTCTTCATTTGGGCTGCTTTAGTAAAAATACCATAGACTTAGTGCCTTAAACAACAATCATTTATTCTCACAGATCTGGAGGCTGGAAAATCAAGATCAAGGGTCCAGGAGATCTGGTGTCTGGTACTTTCTCCATTGATTCCAACTTCTTGGCCTTCTTCCTGTATCCTCACATAGCTGAGAATAGTCATCTCCTGTGTTTCTTATTACGGGCACCAGTCTAGCTTATGAAGCTCTACCCTCATGACCTAATTACCACCTCAAAGGCCCCACTTCCTAATTGAATACCATCACTTTGGGGATTAGGCTTCAACATACGAATTTTGTGGGGACACAAACACTCAATCCATAGTATCCTCCTTTTGGCTTGAATATTTCCACCACATTGATACCTCCTTTCAGGCTTCCTTATTAGCCTTTTCCATAGTCATCTTGTTAGGGAACATTTGCTTTTAATAGGAGAAAAATCTGTATTCTAAAATCTAGAAACAGAAACACAGAAAATTTTTAATCCTACAAGCATGATTTTCAGTTGTTTGCTTTAGTCCAATATAAAATTTACCCATAGAACATGAAATAATTTTGTCTTTTGTAGATGAGGCTTATAGTAATAGGTAAAATTATATAAGACTGTTCAGTTTCTTGTGCTGGAAGAATTACAGGTCTTTTCTGCCTGTCCCCACATAAAAAGTAGACAAGCTTTATCTGTTGACAGTATTCTGTGGCTAATGAGTAGCAAAGAACAAGGCTTAACCACTAAGTCTAGTTTTAGTTTTATAGAAAGATAATTTGGAAAAGAATGGCTAACCATCTTTTTTAACTCCATAGCATTTTTAGGTGTTAGAAACAGGAAATGTAGGAATGATAAAGCTTTTTTTAAGACTTTTTTTTTTTTTTTCCAGGCTTACTCAATTCCAGATATGGCCGAGGATGGGTTGATCACAGAAAATTAGCTGTAAATAGCTTTCGCTGTTTTGGATATGGCCAAAAGTCTTTTGAATCTAAAATCTTAGAAGAAACCAATTTTTTTATTGATGCTATTGAAACATACAAAGGTAGACCTTTTGACCTTAAACAATTAATAACAAATGCTGTTTCAAACATAACCAATCTGATCATTTTTGGAGAACGCTTCACTTATGAAGACACGGATTTTCAGCACATGATTGAGTTATTTAGTGAAAATGTGGAACTAGCAGCCAGTGCCTCAGTCTTCCTGTATAATGCCTTTCCATGGATTGGTATCATACCTTTTGGAAAACATCAACAGCTATTTAGAAATGCAGCTGTAGTGTATGATTTTCTCTCCAGGCTTATTGAAAAAGCTTCCATCAACAGAAAGCCTCAGTCACCCCAGCATTTTGTTGATGCTTATTTAAATGAGATGGATCAAGGTAAAAATGACCCATCATGTACTTTCTCCAAGGAAAACCTCATTTTTTCCGTGGGTGAACTCATCATTGCTGGAACTGAAACTACAACCAATGTGCTTCGGTGGGCAATTCTTTTCATGGCCCTTTATCCTAATATACAAGGTGAGGATCCTCTTGATCTCAGGGCTGTCCCTACATTTAGGACTTACACATGTTTTAGAGTCTTTGGGTATGTACAAAGCATTTTATTTAGGAATTTATGCTGTGCTAGCCAACAAGAAAAATATTTCATAGTTATAAAGAGTTTCACATATGTTACCTCCAGTCATGTAAAAATGTCAGAGATGGGTCTCTTTATGCCCGTTTTCTCCAGCTAAATGGCTGACTTGCCCAATCTCAGCCACTGGAAGTGGCAGAGCTGGGACCTGAACCCTGTTTTGTTTCCTTTAATTCAAGTTTTATGTTTCACTATTTCCCTTGCTGAGAGTGATGTTATTACAATTATTTTTACTACTTTTAGTGTGTTTTTCACAAAAGAGTTACTCAGAACATTGGTTTCTGGTGGCACACAATATATGGCCTATGTTTAAAAAGAACTCCCAGATAATGAAAAATCTGAATCTGGTACCCGTACCTTGTTGACTTATTATATAGGCTATCCAAAGGGAAATTACTTTGGATGTAATTCTAAGAATTGCATAATAACTTGAACACTTTTTCTCTAACAGGACAAGTTCAGAAAGAGATCGATTTAATTATGGGACCCACTGGGAAGCCCTCTTGGGATGACAAATGCAAAATGCCTTATACTGAGGCAGTCTTGCATGAAGTTTTAAGATTCTGTAATATAGTGCCATTAGGAATTTTCCATGCAACCTCTGAAGATGCAGTTGTACGTGGTTATTCCATTCCTAAAGGCACAACAGTAATTACAAATCTTTATTCTGTACATTTTGATGAAAAGTACTGGAGAAACCCAGAAATATTCTATCCTGAGCGATTTCTGGACAGCAGTGGATATTTTGCCAAGAAGGAGGCTTTGGTTCCATTTTCCCTAGGTAAGAAAACTTTCACAAGGACACAACTTTAGGACAGAGCATAATGATGATTTATCATGTATGACATCTTAATCTGAAACGTTCTGTTGTAGAATTAAAGACTCCAACTCTGAAAATACAGCATTGAATCTTACAGGAGAGATTGGTTTAATTAGAGGTCATTAACACCTGTTTGTACTCAACACTTAGAAATTGTTGAGAAGCTGTGGCTTCTTCTGAAACTTTTTTGCTTGTGGATTTGGGTTTGGATCAAAACTTGAAGGGCTAGAAGTCTGTAGGAACAGGTAGCTTGAGAAACTGAGACCCAGGGGAGGAAATGACATAATTTGAAGTGAAATTGAAACATAGCTCTCTTGGCTTCTTCTTCATTGTACCTCATCTCTAAAATTATTGCATTTGCTGTAAAAAAAAGTACACAGACCACAAGACCAATGGAAGATGGATTAGAAGCTCTTTTTTCATTGGGGAAGGGTTCACATTTAGGCATTTGAATTGAAACGAACTTCTCATGGATCTATAGAACAAAATGAAATTTGTTCAAATTTCTACCTGAAATTTGATCTTTCATGGCATATCTTGGGCTGTGTTACAAAGTGCAAGGGAAGTGTGGAAGGGGATTAATAAGCTTACAGAAGTCCATGATCTGACAAGAGAAGGTAAAGAAATGGGCTCTAGGAACTGAAGTGCCAGCTGTTATTTTTAATAAACATAACTGCCTCTTTCTTTAAATAACAGACTTAGTGAATGGTATCCATATACTAGATATGAATTTTAGTAAATATTATGGATTCTAAAAAATCATGCTGTTCTTTTTTGTTTAGGGAAAAGACATTGCCTTGGAGAGCAGCTGGCTAGGATGGAGATGTTCCTGTTTTTCACAGCATTGCTCCAGCGGTTTCACTTGCATTTCCCCCATGGGCTGGTTCCAGATCTGAAGCCCCGATTAGGCATGACATTGCAACCCCAGCCCTACCTCATCTGTGCAGAAAGACGCTGAAAGTACATGGATGTTTTGTGGGAAAAGGCTGTCTGGTTGCCTTTTATCCCTGAACCTGGTTTATCTAATCAGTATATGTGTTTGGGCAGAAATCACAGCATCATACAGCCAAACGAACACGGGCATGTCTTTGAAAGCAGTACTAAAGTAATAATAGGCATTAGCTATGGTTTTTTCTAAGCTTTCATGGCTCCTAAGGTGGGATTATCTGTGGAGGAAAACAAAGGTGCAAATGACAGGTTTTGCTTAAGTAGGAAGGGCCGTGGATGCCCTTGGCACAGCCCGACTTTTCACCCTCTTCTTGAGCACCAGGTACCCTCTTCCTTTCTTGACTCCATCTTGCTCCTGTCCTGGGGGGTTTGCTTCCAAATGACAGTGGCATTTCCCTTCTGATCAGGTATTATCATTAATGGGTAGTGTGGTAGGGAGTCAACTTTAATAGAGGAATAAAGAAATTAGAACCTAAATAAATGAATTTGGAGTACAGAGGTATTTTAGACACAGTGGCAGATAATAGAAGAAATATCTATGTATTTTAGAACCTGCCAGTGCTTTCAAATCTTGCTCCCTGTGATGTTTTCATAAGAATTACATTGTTCTTGGGCAGCCCGGGTGGCTCAGCGGTTTAGCGCCGCCGTCAGCCCGGGGCCTGATCCTGGGACCCGGGATCGAGTCCCACGTCGGGTTCCCTGCATGGAGCCTGCCTCTCCCTCTGCCTGTGTCTCTGCCTCTCTCTCTCTCTCTCCCTGTTTCTCATTTTTTTTTTTAATATTTTATTTATTTATTCATGAGAGACACAGACACAGGCAGAGGGAGAAGCAGGCTCCATGCAGGGAGCCTGATATGGGACTTGATCCCGGGTCTCCAGGATCACACCCCGGGCTGAAGGCGGCGCTAAACCGCTGAGCCACCCGGGCTGCCCTGTTTCTCATTAATAAATAAAAAAAATCTTTAAAAAAAAAAAAAAAAGAATTACATTGTTCTTACAAATGAAGGTCCCTAACCCCTGAATATTCATTCCCATAGCACCAGTTCAGTAAAAGGAAATTACAAGAATGTAATTATAATAAAAATGACCTCCTAAAAGTGATTATTAATTCTTTATGGGCAGAGACATTTTTCCTAGTACCACTTTTTTCTTAACCAATCTCAGGTCTTTTTTTTTCTTTTAAAGATTTTATTGATTTATTCATGAGAGACACAGAGAGAGAGGCAGAGATACAGGCAGAGGGAGAAGCAGGCTCCTTGCAGGAAGCCTGATGTGGGACTCAATCCTGGGACTCCAGGATCATGCCCTGAGCCAAAGGCAGGTGCTCAACCATTGAGCCACCCAAGCATCTCCCAATCTCAGGTCTTAAAGATGGAATTGTTTTACCTTTTAGAGTTCTCCAGGCATTTTCATGGATTGCTGTTATTTTTCTGAAGATAACAATATACAAATCAAAAAAAACATGCTTTAGAGCCAGGGTAAATGTGTATGTTGGGACACTTGAGAATGATGAGTGTCTAGTAGTAATGATGCCAGGAAAATAAGTGTGAACTATGACCTATCAAACTGGTATGTATATTATTCACCCACTTACAGTTTTTTTTAACATGATTTCTTCCAAGGTTGTACATCAAGAGTTTCTACTCTTGTAACGTAGCTCATGAATAGTTGTAGCCTTAAAGCAAATGCACATAATAACGACTTCTATTAAGAATATGAATTTAACCTTAATAACCTTATCTGTTGATATTTTCAAGTTTCTGTGTGATGAATTAGGAGTCTTTGCATCTCCGATATATTGAGACATTTGTGGTTGCAAGAGGAAAAAGTCCTGGACAAATTTACATAACTAATAAAGGAGAAATTTGGTGGTATTTCGGCAGTTTTAGGGTAGGTATGACCTACATGTTCCATGGTATAATCAAATAAATGTCTGTTTGCATTTCTCAGTTTTGCCTCCCAGATGGTATCAGCTTTAATCTTAAGACTGACTCATGGAAGTACATATGCTTTGCCTCCTTGTTGAGACTGAGCTTGGGTTGTTTCTGGGGAAGTTAGGGAGCTTTTCAGGTATTCTCCCCAAACTGTTCTTTGTGTCCTAAGTTATGTGCCCATTTTTTAAAACTATGTCTTTTGAGTGGGATTATGGTTCACTGAGGCCTGACTACTAGAGTCAGTGATGGAGTTGGTTTCCTCCAAAGAACATGTGCTACATTGGGGTAGTATAGTTACCTAAACAAAAATAAGGAGAGTTATGAAGAGAAGAGGAACTCTGGACTAGCAGATTAATTACCATATCTGCCTCACTGCCCTCTAACTGCTTCCTAAGATAAGCAACTCTTCCACCTGCTTCCCTGACTCTTGACAGATCTGTTAATTCAGGTTACTTTTTGATTTTTGCTTTTCCTTTGACACAGAATGTCTCTCATCCCTGGCCTCCTACTTGCTGTCATATCTCATATAAATGCCTAGGTGGAGCTCTACAGACTGGGGATTCTGGAAGCTTGGTAGACTTAGCAAAGAAATTTAGTGAACTGGAGCAGGTTATAATCAAAATTAAGGAGGCCTCATTTTGCTCTTGAATACTATCATTATTCAAGGATGATTAAGACCTTCATAAATCTACAGACAATAAAAGAACATGCTATTTATTTTCTTTACCTTGTATCTAAAGAAATGTTATAAAAAATAAAAAAAATAAAGAAATATTATATATTTTTTTCTTGCTGAAGTTAATGCCAATGTGACAAAAATCATTTAAAAATGTAGATTTAGGGCAGCCCGGGTGGCTCAGTGGTTTAGCACCACCTTCAGCCCAGGGCCTGATCCTGGAGACCTGAGATCGAGTCCCATGTTGGGCTCCCTGCATGGAGCTCACTTCTCCCTCTGCCTGTGTCTCTGCCTCTCTCTCTGTGTCTCTCATGAATAAATAAATAAAATCTTAAAAAAAAAATTGGGGCAGCCTGGGTGGCTCAGTGGTTTGGTGCTGCCTTCAGCCCAGGACCTGATCCTGGGTACCCGGGATCAAGTCCCACATCAGGCTTCTTGCATGGAGCCTGCTTCTCCCTCTGCCAGTGTCTCTGCCTTTCTTTATCTCTGTGTCTCTCATGAATAAATAAATAAAATCTTTTTAAAAAATTGTAGAAAAAAAAATTGTAGATTTATGAGACACCTGAGTGGCCCAGGTTGAGCGTCTGCCTTTGGCTCAGCGCATGATCCCAGTTTAGGGATCAAGTCCCACATCAGGATCCCTGTGAGGAGCCTGCATCTCCCTCTGCCTATGTCTCTGCCTCTCTCTATATCTCTCATGAATAACTAAATAAAATCGTTTTTTTTTTTAATGTAGATTTATAACTTTTAAAAGGTAAAAGCTTTACTCTCACTTAATGTGCTCATTTATAGCCAAATAAATAGGGGTTCAAACAGGAAATGATTCCTCTAGTTCATAGCAGAGGCATGTCTTTCATCCCATACTCTTTTTACTCCTAATAATTAAACCATGCTTTACAGTTAATTATAAAGTGATTTTTTTTATAGTTTGGAGACCAGTGATAACTGTGGTAAAAATAAAATATTGCATTTTTGGAAAAATATAAATTAACAGGAATTAGTAAGAAATCCATAATGGAAAATATATTTTTTTAAAGATTCTATTTATTTATTCATGAGAGACACAGAGAGAGAGAGTGAGAGGCAGGGACACAGGCAGAGGGAGAAGCAGGCTCCATGCAGGGAGCCTGATGTGGGACTCAATCCCAGGACTCCAGGATCACGCCCTAGGCAGAAGGCAGGCACTAAACCACTGAGCCACCCAGGCATCCCAAGTATCTTGAAATTTAAAAAAAAAAAAAATTATAAACTTTGGGCAAAGGGGAAAGACAAACCAAAATTGAAGAATTTCTAGAAAATGATAAAAACACCGAACATCAGGGGATGCCTGGGTGGCTCAGTGGTTGGGTATCTGCCTTTGGCCCAGGGTGTGACCTGGGATGCTGGATTGAATCCCACATCTGGCTCCTTGCAGGGACTCTGCTTCTCCCTCTGCCTATGTCTCTGCCTCTTTCTGTTTCTCATGAATGAATAAAATCTTTAAAAAAAAAAACAAACAAAAAACTCTGAACATCAGGATCTATGGATACAGCTAAAGTAGTCCTCAGAAGAAAACTCATAGCCCTAAGTGCTTATTTCAGTGAAAAATGTTGAAAATGAGGGCATCTGGGTGGCTCAGTGTCTGCCTTTGGCTCAGGGTATGATCCTGGGGTCCTGGGATCGAGTCTAATATCAGGCTCCTCCCATAAGAGCCTACTTCTCCCTCTGCCTGTGTTTCTGCCTCTTTCTCTATGTTTCATGAGTAAATAAATAAAATCTTTTTTTAAATAAAATCTTTTAAAAAATGTTGAAAATGAATTACGCATGCTTTGTTTTTAAAAGTAGAAAATCGCGGGATCCCTGGGTGGTACAGCGGTTTGGCGCCTGCCTTTGGCCCAGGGCTTGATCCTGGAGACCCGGGATCGAATCCCACGTCGGGCTCCTGGTGCATGGAGCCTGCTTCTCCCTCTGCCTGTGTCTCTGCCTCTCTCTCTCTGTGTGTGTGACTATCATAAATAAATTTTAAAAATTAAAAAATAAATAAAATAAAAGTAGAAAATCAACCAAAGGAAAGCATAAGAAAGGAATTATAAATTCCTGACGGACCAAAATTAATGAGTTAGATAATAGAGAAATAGAACTAATAAGTTGGATCTTTTTTTTTATATTTAGATTTAAGTTGAGAGAGAGCATGAGCATAGGGGAGGGGCAGAAGGAGAAGCAGACTCTCCATTGAGCAGGGAATACAACTCAGGGCTTGATCCAGGACCCAGGGATCATGATTGCCATCCAGAGACCTCCAGAATTTTTTTTTTTTTTTTTTTTTTTGGTCAATACATTAGATGAAGGGTCAGTAAATTAGACCCTACAGTCAAAATTTGGCTCACTATCAGTTTTGGTATGGCGTCCAAGCTAAGAATGATATTTACATTGAAAAAAAAATACTTTGTGACACGACAATTTTCTGAATTTCAAATTGAGTGTTCATAGTTACACTAGAACACAGAGACTCTCTTTTTTTTTTTCAGACACTCTTTTTAAAAAATATGTTGCCTACAGCTGCTTTTTTGCAATGATGTCTGCAGAGTTGAGTAGTTGTGACAAAGTATATGTGGCACTCTCTCTTCACTTTGCATCTGCTTGACACACTGCAAATCAGTGATATGGTTAGAACATGACAGCATTTCCAGCTCCATGCATATCTCCATGTTATAGCATTTATTTAAAAACCTTAAGCTTTAATTTTTTTTAACCAGTGCATACACATCAGATCAAACAAAAACAAGAAGAGAAAGAAAAGTGAATTTTGAATGTCACACTCTTCAGGCACGGGGCAAAACATTGTGTTTATTATAGAATAACACTAGCTCTGCCCAAAAAAGCGCAGTATGTACTCTCAGTATGCTTTGGCACTACCACACTGATCACAATATTCCTCACATAGGAAAGCATTGGTCAAAAATATGAGATATTTTTTATTTAGTGATATCTAACAATTCTAACAATCTAACATTCTAACAATTTCTTCAGGAAAAATGAAAATGAAGCTGCAACCAAAGTAAGTTTCTAAGTAGCTCATTTGTTATCCAAACAGTGAAAGCCATTTATTACTTGTGAATTAATTGTGTTTAATTGAAGCAGCCAAAGAAATGGGTCCAGAAAATAAACTTGTTTAAGATTAATAGTCTTTCAGTGAGAACAGTTGCTCGGAGTTGAGGGCATTGGAGCAATGTCGATAGTCATTTAAAAACAATGCAGATGATTTTGAGTGATTTTCCTTGACTTTTAATGAGTAAACAGATGTTATCCATACTGTTCAGTTGCTGTTTATTCAAGATATCAATGCCAAATTTGATTGAAAATTTAGCTTCTTTTACTAGTCTTCATGAAACATCCACAGGATATTTTCAAAGATGGGAAAACACTAATTCAGTACAACTTGAGATGGAATCAGCTAAGATATGTTACAACCAATAGCAAAAACACATGTGGAACATAAAAAGGCCTAGACAGATTGTGATTCATCAGCAGGCACTTTGCACAAAATACTTGAATTTATCATGCATTACAAAACTGGTGTTGTCAACAGTGAACTTCATTTAGTCCCATGAACTTAACCATTGTTAGTTTTGTGAATTTTTGTCACAAATAGAAGCTGAATAATATCCGACTGGCTCTATCAAGTCACAGTTCAATGACTTAGCAGTGATAACATTTTATTGAAAATTTTTTAGGTCAGGACCAAAATTGAAATTTTTCTGAATAAGAACAACCACTATTTATCACTGTTACCAAGTACTGAATGGCTTTCGACACCAGCTTTTACAGCAGACTTAATCGTTCTTAGTTTAACCTAAAATTATATGGTAAAACAGTGCTTATATGGGAAACATACTGAAGTGAAGTTGTTTCAACAACCTAACACTTTGAAGCAAAGTATAGTTGACCCTTGAACAACACAAGAGTTAGGGACACCAACTCCTGTGCAGTTGAAAATTTGGGTATAACTTTGGACTTTCCAAAAACTTAACTACTAATAGCCTACTGTTGACTGGAAGCCTTACTGATAACATAAATAGTCAATTAATGTATATTTTGTATGTTCTATCTATTCCGTATTCTTAAATCAGAGAAAAGAAAATGTTATTAAAATCAAAAGAGGGGTGACGCCTGGATGGCTCAGCCATTGTCTGCCTTTGGCCCAGGGCATGATCCTGGGATCGATTCCCCATCAGGCCCCTTGCAAGGAGCCTGCTTCTCCTTCAACCTGTGTCTCTGCCTCTCTGTGTCTCTCATGAATAAATAAATAAAATCTTTTTTAAAAAAAATCAGAAGAGAGGCACTTGGGCGGCTCAGTTGGCTAAGTGTCCGACTTTTAATTTTGGCTCAGGTCATGATGTCAGGGTTGTAAGATCAACCCCCACACACACTGGGTATGGAACCTGCTTAATATTCTGTCTTTTTCTCCCTCTGCCTCCCCCCACCCCACCCCTTGCTTGCATGCATGCACTCTTAAAAGCATACACACACACACAAGAAAATACATTCATAGTACCGTACTGTAAAAAACCTACCTATAAGTGGATATGTTCAGTTCAAGCCTGTGTTGTTCAAGTGTCAGTTGTAATATCAAACTACTTCATGTACTTGTGCTGTTAAAAGTTAAATTAGGCCTCCATTCCCACACATCTTTCCAGCAGATATGTCTGTGAACTCACACGAAAGTTCCAACACCATCTTTTCAGACTTGAATGCAAGTGCAAAGGAAATTTCCATACTTCAGAATTTATTTAACTATGCGATCAAAGAGCTTCCATCTAACTTTCAATTGTAAGTGATTAGTCTGCAAAGTAATGACATGCTAAAAGGCAAATATTGAAGAATTTAATAGAATTCAATAAATGCCATCCCAGTAATTAATATACTCAATTAAAATGAGATGCTCATGGGTTGATATCAGTATTTGACAGTACCCATCTTTGTGAAAAGGCACGTTCAAATATGAAATATGTAAATCTCATTACAGAACAGCATTAACAGATGAACATTTGTAATGTTTTGATGATAGGTTCAAACATGAACTTTGTTGATAGGCTCAAACACAAACTTTGAATCTCAATTCAGCAAAATTTTATCTCCCAGCAAAGAATTCCTTTTTTCTCATTAGTGGATCAATATTATTTTAGAGCACTTAATTATATTTTGAATATCAATAGAAATTTTGTAGAAAATTTTCACTCCTATAAGTACCTACATAATATTCTTGGCCTGGAAGACCTTGGATATTTACTGTCCACCCCTATATGACAAAGTTTGCTGACTCTGGAATTAGACAAGCAAATTAGACACTAGATAACTTGATTAATTAAAGGGGGACAGAATAAATACTTAAGGGAGAATAATCCCAGAAACCGAATTTTAATAATGCGTAGAAAATTGATTTATATAACTCAATGCAAAGAAGTTTGAAGATATGAATGAAATCGGATGAAAATAGAATTTACCAATATTAGGGCACAGTTAATAGTCTGACTCTTGATTTTGGCTCAGAGTCATGAGATCAAGCCCCACATCAGGCTCTGTGTTCAGCATGGAGTCCACTTGAGGTTCTCTCTCAAATCTTTTTTTTTTTTTAAGATTTTATTTATTCATGAGTGACACAGAGAGAGAGAGAGAGAGGCAGAGGCACCCAGACATCCCTCAAATAAATAAATCTTTTTTAAAAAAATGAATTTACCAGAAAAAAAATGAATTTACCAATATAGACCTTAAAGGAAATAGATTCAACAGACCGCAGTTTTCATTAAAAGTTGCCAAGAGTGTATCCCTCAAAAAACTGTTTGAGCTAATACACTAATAATGAACCAGGAGGGAAAAAAATTGGGGAAATAATCCTATTTACAATTGCACCAAAAATAATGAAATACCTAGAGATAAATTTAAGCATGGAGGTGAAAGACCTGTACTCTGAAAACTATAGGACGTTGATGAAAGAAATTGAAGATGACACAAACAAATGGAAAGATACTTCATGCTCATGAAGTATCAAAAGAACAAATATTGTTAAAATGTCCATACCACCCAAAGCAATTTACAGATTCAATGCAACCCATATCAAAATACCAATAGTATTTTTCACAGAACTAGAACAAATAATCCTAAAATTTGTGTAGAATCGCAAAAGACCCTGAATAACCAAAGTGATCTTAGAAAAGAAAAAACAGACCTGGAGGTATCACAATCCCAGACTTCAAGATATACTACAAGATTACCACAAGCAGGGACCTGAGCCACCTGGGTGGCTCAGCGGTTGAGTGCCTGCCTTCGGCCCAGGGCATGATCCCAGGGTCCTGGGATCAAGTCCCACATACGGCTTTCTGCATGGAGCCTGCTTCTCTCTCTGCCTGTGCCTCTGCCACTCTCTTTGTGTCTGTCATGAATAAATAAATAAAATCTTTATCTTAAAAAAAAAGATTACCACAAGTAATTAAAACAGTATGGTGCCAGCACAAAAATAGACATGTAATCAATGAATGGTACAGAATAGAGCCCAGAAATAAGCCCACCCTTTTATAGTCCATCTATAAGAGGCAAGAATATGCAATGGGAGAAAAACAGTCTGTTAAACAATAGTTGGGAAAACTGGACCACTTTCGTACACATACACAAAAATAAACTCAAAATGGATGAAAGCCGGAAATGTGAAACTCGTGGGCTTCCAGAAGAGAATCCAAAATCCCAGAAGAGACCATAGGCAATAATTTCTCTGACATTGGTCATAGAAACATTTTTTAAAGCTATGCCTTCTTTTTTTTTAATTTATTTTTTATTGGTGTTCAATTTACCAACATACAGAATAACCCCCAGTGCCCGTCACCCATTCACTCCCACCCCCCGCCCTCCTCCCCTTCTACCACCCCTAGTTCGTTTCCCAGAGTTAGCAGTCTTTACGTTCTGTCTCCCTTTCTGATATTTCCCACACATTTCTTCTCCCTTCCCTTATATTCCCTTTCACTATTATTTATATTCCCCAAATGAATGAGAACATATAATGTTTGTCCTTCTCCGACTGACTTACTTCACTCAGCATAATACCCTCCAGTTCCATCCACGTTGAAGCAAATGGTGGGTATTTGTCATTTCTAATGGCTGAGTAATATTCCATTGTATACATAAACCACATCTTCTTTATCCATCATCTTTCGATGGACACCGAGGCTCCTTCCACAGCTTGGCTATTGTGGACATTGCTGCTAGAAACATCGGGGTGCAGGTGTCCCGGCATTTCATTGCATCTGAATCTTTGGGGTAAATCCCCAACAGTGCAATTGCTGGGTTGTAGGGCAGGTCTATTTTGAACTCTTTGAGGAACCTCCACACAGTTTTCCAGAGTGGCTGCACCAGTTCACATTCCCACCAACAGTGCAGGAGAGTTCCCCTTTCTCCACATCCTCTCCAACATGTGTGGTTTCCTGCCTTGTTAATTTTCCCCATTCTCATTGGTGTGAGGTGGTATCTCATTGTGGTTTTGATTTGTATTTCCCTGATGGCAAGTGATGCAGAGCATTTTCTCATGTTAAAGCTATGCCTTCTGAGGCAAGGGAAACAAAAGCAAAATTAACTATTGGAACTACGTCAAAATAAAAAGTTCCTGGGATCCATGGGTGGCGCAGCGGTTTGGCGCCTGCCTTTGGCTCAGGGTGGGATCCTGGAGACCCGGGATCGAATCCCACATCGGGCTCCCTGCATGGAGCCTGCTTCTCCCTCTGCCTGTGTCTCTGCCTCTCTGTGTGTGTGTGTGTGTGACTATCATGAATAAATAAATAAAATCTTTAAAAAAATTAAATTAAATTAAAAGTTCCTGCACAGCAAAGGAAACAGTTAACAAAAAGATGACCTACTGAATGGGAGAAGATATATGCGAATGATCTATCTTGAAAAAGGGCTAATAGCCAAAATAAATAAAGAACTTAACAACTCAACACCAAAAAAAAAAGCAAAAAATTCAATTTAAAGATGGGCAGAAGGCATGAACAGACATTTTCCCAAAGAAGATCTAAAGATGGCCAGATCTTTAGAAGATCAAAGGTGACACAAAAAGATGCTTAACATCACTTATCATCAGGGAAATGCAAACCAAAAGTCACAATCGGATATCACGTCACACCTGTCAGAACAGCTGAAAACAAAAACAGGAGTTGGCAAGGACTTGGAAAAAATGTACACTCATACACTGTTGGTGGGAATGCAAACAGGTGCAGCCACTATGGAAAATAGGATAGAAGTTTCTCAAAAAATTAAAAATTGATTTAGCATATGATCCATTAATTCCACTAGTGTGTCTTTACCCAAGGAATATGAAAATACTAATTCAAAAAGCTACATGGACCCGTATGTTTATTGCAGTGTTATTTAAAATAGCCAAGATATGGAAGGAACCCAAGTATCCATTGATAGATGAACAGATAAAGAAGATTGGTATGCATATACACAATGGAATATTACTTAGCCATAAAAAAGAACAAAATTTTCCCATTTGCAACAACATGGATATATCTAAAGGGTATAATGCTAAGTGAAATGACTCTGAGAAGAACAAGTATCACATGGTTTCATTCATACATGAAATATAAGAAACAAACAAAAAGACAAAAACTAAACTCTTAAATATAGAGAACAAACGAGTGGTTGCCAGAGAAGAGGCAAAAGGGGATGGATGAAATAAGTGAAGGGAATTAAAAGTACACTTATGATGAGTATTATATTGTATACCTGAAATTAATATAATACTATGTTAATTATACTGGAATTAAATATAATAAAAATAAAATGTAAAAAAAAATCCTATATGAACTGTCCCATAGCATAAAAACAAAAAGGAAATTCTTAAATGCTTTTTTGGAATCAAATTTTATTAAAATAAATTCTTAAAAAATAAAAATTAAAAAAAAAAATTCTTAAGATCCACCACTGCATCTAAAACTTAATGCATGTGATGCCTGGCTGGCTCAGTGGTTGAGCATCTATCTTTGGCTCAGGTCATGATCCCGGGGTCCTGGGATTGAGTCCCACATTGGGCTTTCTGCATGGAGCCTGCTTCTCCCTCTGCCTATGTCTCTGCCTCTCTCTCTCTGTCTTTCATGAATAAATAAATAAAATCTTTAAAAAAATAATAAAATAAAAATAAAAATTAATGCATATGATCAAACAGGGTTTACTCCGGGAACATAGGAATGGTTCAACATTAGGAATATTAATCTTATACAAAGAATTGAGGTAGATATCTTCATAGATGCTGAAAAGTCATTTGATGAAATTTAACACTCAGTAAAATACAAATTGACAGTGAATACATACATATATACACCTATTTAAAAAGGATATGTTTATTTGCAAATATATGTATATAAAGGATATATACACATTCCAAATTTGAAGTGGAAATATTGGAGGTCTTCCTTTAATATTAACAAGAAAATTAGTCCACTATCACCACTATTGTTTTCACATTGTATTAGCTAAAATTCAATTATTAGCTTTCAATCTAACAATTAGACAATATTAGGTTGAAAAAATCGGGGGAAAAAGAGTAAAAGTATTTCTATTTGCAGATAGCATGACTATATCCCACAATCTATGAGAAAAGAGAAAGGTAATTCAATAAAGTAATGATATAAAATTGAAATACAAAAAAATCAATAGCTATTATATGTACAGCAACCATTAGATGTATGAAAAAAGGTACTGTTTTTCAGTATTGATAAAAATAAAATACTAACAATAAGTCTAACAAGAATATGTAAAAGATGAGTGGGAAAAACAACACTCTTGAAAGCCTAAAGGAGACTTGTACAAAGGGATGGACACTATATTCTTTTTTTTTAATAACTTTTTTTTTTTTAAGATTTTATTTATTTACTTATAGAGATACAGAGAAAATGAGAGGCCGAGACACAGGCAGAGGGAGAAGCAGGCTCCACCCAGAGAGCCCGACGTGGGACTCGATTCAGGGTCTCCAGGATCAAGCTCTGGGCTGCAGGTGGCGCTAAACCGCTGCGCCACTGGGGATGCCCCTAGACACTATATTCTTGGATAAGAAGACCACATAAAGATGTCTGTTCTCCATAAGTTAATGCATACATTACATATGGTCATATGTTTTGTTTTTTAAATAGAACTAGACCAACTTTCTAAACAGCTGTTTCTAGTATAAAGTTTGTATAATAAGATAGCATAATAGAGCTGCCTGGCTGGCTTAGTCGATGGATCATGCAACTCAATATCAGAGTTGTGAGTTAAGGCCCCATGTTGGGTGTAGAAATTATTTAAAAATAAAATATTTAACATAATTTTTATTTATTTTAAAGACTTTATTCACGAGAGACACAGAGAGAGGGGCAGAGACATAGGCAGAGGGAGGAGCAGGCTCCATGCAAGGAGCTGGATAGGGGACTCGATCCTGGATCCTGGGATCATGCCCTGAGCCAAAGGCAGACACACCCAATCGCTGAGCCACCCAGGCGTACCTTTAAAATAATTTATTTTTTTAAAATAATTTTTAAATTAAATAGTGTAATAATGATATGAATAAGTAGAATAATAGCAAAGAAAGAAATCCAAATACATTTTAAAAATCAAAACAGTTAAACAAAGGTGAGTTTTTAGTGAATGGTTTTGTTATTGAGAGTACTCTGGTGATTTGGAAAAGCTAAAAATTTGAATTTGTATTTCATAGCATATGCCTTGAAATACTACATATGACTCAAACGTTTAAATGTATAAAACAAAGCCATAAAAATGCTAGAAAACATGGGTGAATCCCTTAACTGTGGAATGAGAATGCCTTTCTAATTACAACTCAAAATTCAGATGTGATAAAATAAGGCATTTTTGGAAACTGGGTCCACATTCTGTAGGCTGGTTTTCCTATTGTTTTGTTTGACATGATTTATCCTGGTGATGTCTCAGTATCACTACATAGAAATGATCCCCACCAAATAGAACTTTGTGAACCAGGGTTGGTGCATGTAACCAATAGGATGTGATGGAAGTGATAATGTGTGACTTCCAAGGCTTGTCTAAACTCATCGCAGTTTTTCAACTTGGCCTCTGAGCTCTCATTCTGTGGGAAGCTGGCCATCATGTCCTGAGGATACTCAAGCAGTCCTGTGGAAAGGCCCCACATACAGAGAAACTGAGGACCTCCCATCATGTTAGTGAGCCACCTTGGAAATAGATCCGCCTCAAGCCTTCAGATGACTACAGACCCAGCTAGTATCTGACTGTGATCTTAGGAGAGATACTGAGCCAGAACTGCTCAGGCAGCCATTTCCTGACTCACAAAAGCTACAATAGATTATTATTATTACCAGTATATTTTGGGGTGATTTCTTAGAGAGTATTAGCTAATGAATACAAAGAACAATGTATAAAATATGTCCCCTTTTTGTATGGAATGGAGAATAGAAGTGTGTGTGTGCACATTTGTATTTGTATTTGAATAAAAGGCACTAGATGGATTAATGCAAACTAGTGAAAATGGTCATTCCTAAGAAACTGAGAGAAAAGAATAGATGAAGATGGGATGGAAGTGAGACATTTTAGCGTGTTCTTTTATTAATTAAATTTTTGATTATCAGTAATTGCATTTATTATATATAATACAAATGCATAGTGAATATGTAAATATAAATGGATAGAATTAAAACCACAAAAAATACAAAAGTATTTGATGAAATTAAAATTCATCTTTTTTTTTTTAAAGATTTTATTTATTTATTCATGAGAGACACAGAGAGAGAAAGAGAGAGACAGAGACACAAGCAGAGGGAGAAGCAGGCTCCATGCAGGGAACCCGATGTGAGACTCGATCCTGGGTCTCCAGGATCACACCTGGGCTGAAGGCGGTGCTAAACCACTGAGCCATCCAGGCTGCCCAAAATTCATCTTTTTTTACAAAGTAAAAATACCCAGATTAAATTGGAAGTTCTAAGGACAGAAATTAGGCGTGGATATTTTCAAAGGTCCCAAGTGATTTTAATGTGCAGCTTATATATACAGAAACACTGTCCTTGGAGAAGCTCTTTTTCAACTTTCCAAAACTTACAGGAACAGTAATGGAAAATTTAAACAGTGCTCTAACTAATAAATTGAATTAATAATTTTTAAAAATGTCTATAAAGAAAATTTTAGATCTGGGATCCCTGGGTGGCGCAGCGGTTTAGCCCCTGCCTTTGGCCCAGGGCGTGATCCTGGAGACCCAGGATCTAGTCCCACATAGGGCTCCCGGTGCATGGGGCCTGCTTCTCCCTCTGCCTGTGTCTCTGCCTCTCTCTCTCTCTCTCTCTCTCTTTCTCTCTGTGTGTGTGACTATCATAAATTTTAAAAAAATAAAATAATAAAATAAAAAAAATAAAATTTTAGATCTAAATGAATTCACCAGCAATTTTTTTTAAGATTTTATTTATTTATTTGACAGAGACAGGGAGAAAGAAAACAAACGGGGAGTGGCAGGCAGAGGTAGAGGGAGACACAGGCTCCTCGCTGAGCAAGGGAGTCTGATCATGACCTGAGCTGAAGCCAGACACTTAACCAACTGAGCCACTCAGGGAATTCTAATGACGATCTTCTACAAATACTTCTAGAGAATAGGAAAAGAAGGCACACTGCCCAATTAATGTTTTTCCCATGCTAGGAAAACCTTGATACCAAATCATGTCTATATAAAGAAAGAGAAATTATAAGCCAATCTTATGAAAGATGCAAAGAAACACATATGTGTAAATGACACACATAACCAATGGTCTTCTTAGAAGGACACCTGTCAGGTCTGATTAGGGCCTCCAAAATAGCCTTATTTTAACATAACTGCCTATGTATATGGTCACATCCTGAGGCACTAGGGGGTTAAGACTTAAACATGGATTTGGGAGTATTACAATTAAGCTCATAACAAGGTAATGAGGAATTCTGGGGCCAAGATCTAAACAAAAGAGGAAATCTTGAGAAGTGAGCTTGGACTGTGTCACACTCATTTTCTTCTAGAGTTGAGAACCAATCTGGGAGAGACAACTCACAGGCTGAGGAGTTAAACACAGTTCTTAATGGATTCACAGAGCTAGGGGCCAAAAACTTGGAGAATACAGCCTACCAAGGGACCCTAAAAAGCTATACTTTCAGAGTAAGAGTGAAAAAAAAGGGCTACCCTGAAGTCAAAGCCCAGCTTTGGTTGGACTAAGGTGATTCAAGATTACTATTCTTTTTTTTTTTAATTTTTTTAAAATTTATTTATGATAGGCACACAGTGAGAGAGAGAGAGGCAGAGACACAGGCAGAGGGAGAAGCAGGATCCATGCACCGGGAGCCCCACGTGGGATTCGATCCCGGGTCTCCAGGATTGCGCCCTGGGCCACAGGCAGGCGCTAAACCGCTGTGCCACCCAGGGATCCCGATTCAAGATTACTAATACTTATGCCCCAGCAACCTGCCAGAGGCAAATAGATCCTCTCTGGAGGAAGATAAAAATTCTAGGCCTCAACTGTTTCTTCAATTTTTTCATATACATTGTTGGCACTCAATGATAACTAGCATATAAGGAGACAAGACATCGATTGAACCCAAAAGAAACAACAGAAAGCCCTTTAACAGATCCAGATAATAGAATTATCAACTATGAACTTTACAATAAATATCCTTAGAACATTTGTAGTGGACACTCTTAAGTCCTCTACCATGATTTATTTACTGGGTGGATTCACTCACTTCACCTATGCCCCCACCCCTACCCTCAAGTGTAAGCTGCTCATACTCTTTCCTAGAAGAACTATCGCCAATTGATGGGGTCATCTCTCCTGGAATTCCCTAGGAGGTTAGCCTGAACCACCACCACCCCCTCTACCACCCAGCTCTACCCTGGAAGGCAGTAACTGACTAATCCAGGAGTATTCAAGTTATACACACACACTACTTGTCACAAAGAGGACAACCGCGTGATGTTATTGGTGCTTCAGCACTCCATCCTATGGGATCAGGCTGAGGACTTCAGCCCTATCAACGTCTTGGGCTTCTTCCCATGCCTTATCCTGTTCCCTTCATAAGTTTTTCCTCAATATATCAGCCACACAAGAATCCCTAGCTCAGGCTCTGCTTCTGGAAACCTACCAAAATGTTAAAGAAGGAAAAATTCATCAGAGAATTAAAAACCATAAAATAGAATTTCTAAAACTGGACTAAAAATTAGCTAAATCATAAGAACTCTAAGAGTTAGTAGTGGACTGATAATGTAGTGAAGAAGTGACCTAGAATTAGGCACAGTAAGATAAAGGGATGGAAAATGAAAAAAGTGTAAGAGATATAAGGGATATAATAACATCTAATATTTGTGTACTTAAAAACCCAGAGGGGGAGAAGAGAAAGAATGGGACAGAAGTAATACTTGAAGGGACGCCGCTGGCTCAACGGTTGAGCATCTGGCTTTCGCTCAGGGCATGATCCTGGAGGCCCGGGATGGAGTCCCACATTGGGCTCCATGCAGGGAGCCTGCTTCTCCCTCTGCCTGTGTCTCTGCCTCTCTCTCTCTCTCTCTCTGAGTCTTTCCTGAATAAATAAATAAAATCTTAAAAAAAAAAAAAGAAGAAGTAATACTTGAAGATCTAATGGCTAAGAATTTTCCAAAACTGATCAAAGACTTTGAGCCAGAGATTCAAGAAGCCCTATGAACACCATACTGGATATATAGAAGAACAAAACAACAAAAACCAAAAGACTTCAAAGAAATAATAAAACTGATAGCTAACTTCATAATAGAAACAATGCCAAAGGGGATCCCTGGGTGGCTCGGCGGTTTAGCGCCGCCTTTCAGCTAAGGGTGTGATCCTGGAGTTCCAGGATCTAGTCCCACATCAGGCTCCCGGCATGGAGCCTGCTTCTCCTTGTGTCTCTGCCTCTCTCTGTGTCTCTCATGAATAAATAAATAAAATCTTAAAAAAAAAAAATGCCAAAGACCAAGGCATGCTATCTTTAAATGCTGCAAGAAAATAGTTAATCTAGAATATTACACTCAGCCTTAATAACCTTCAACAAAAGGTGAAAGACGCTTCAAAGAGAAGTCAGGTGAGTGAGGCGAGTGATTGTCCTTAGCAAGGAGAAGCAGGGATTGAGATCTGGGGGAGACAGCAATGTTTGCTGCATAATGGTTCTCATAGTGTCTTAGTTTGCTGCGTGTATGTGTATTTCACAAAAACCTTTAAAAATGTTACCCATTGTACTCATTTTTTAAAAGATTTTATTTGAGAGAGTGTGCATTTGAGCAGGAGGAGGGGCAGAGGAAGGACAGCGGGACAGGGACAAGCAGACTCCTCACTGAGCCTGACTCAGGGCCCGCTCTCATGGCCCCATGATCACCCCCAGATCTCATGACCTGAGCCCCAGTCAGGAGTCTATTGCTCAAGTGACTGAGCCACTCAGGTGCCTCCCATTATATTCATTTTTAATATTAAAACTTTTCATTTATAAATTCTAAAGCAGATGAGTCTGTATACTGAATGAAAAATACTGAAAAAATTTCAAATGTATATAGTTATATTTAATAAGAGGTTTGCAATGTTGAGATAAGAGATATATCTGGCTACTCATACAACCAAAATATATTTCTCATATATATTTGGTCTTCCTTTTTTTTTTTTTTTTTTTTGGTATATTTTTGTATTTGGTCTTCCTTCATAGTTCCTGGCTCACAGCTCCCCAAATCCTTGGAATTTCCTGAGTGATAAGAGCGATGAGAACATCTTTTGCAGGGATCCCTGGGTGGTGCAGCGGTTTGGCGCCTGCCTTTAGTCCAGGGTGCGATCCTGGAGACCCGGGATCGAATCCCACGTCGGGCTCCCGGTGCATGGAGCCTGCTTCTCCCTCTGCCTGTGTCTCTGCCTCTCTCTCTCTGTGACTATCGCAAATGAATAAATAAAAAAATTAAAAAAAAAAAGAACATCTTTTGCTATAATGTTTGGTCTCCTGTTTTCAATTTCTAAATAAGTGTTTCTGAGCCCTACAGGTGAAATGGGTGTCTTGTTAGTCATAAAAGCCCCTTTGCAGCACAGCTGGGTTTATGTTACTGCAGTGACTTTGGGGAAATGCTGAAGTGTGAGGACTGGTTGTGAGGGGAACCAATCCTGATCAAAGGGTTGGACTTTTCAGTCCCACCCCCTGATTTCTGGGGAGGAGACAGGTGTTGGAGGTTGAATCAATTATCAATAGTAAATGATTTAATTGACCATGCCTGTGTAAGAAAGCCTCCATAAAAATCCCAAAAGGAAGTGGTCTGGAGAGCTTCCAAGTTGGTGAACCAGAAAGCTTTCATGTGCTGTTCATTGTGCTGGGTGCCAAACTCCGTAAGGACGGAAGCTCCTCGTTTGGGAACTTCACTTCTGTATCTTTTCATCTGGCCTTAAAAATCCTCTGTAATAAACTGGCAACTTGGGATCCCTGGGTGGCACAGCGGCTTGGCACCTGCCTTTGGCCCAGGGCGCGATCCTGGAGACCCGGGATCGAATCCCACGTCGGGCTCCCGGTGCATGGAGCCTGCTTCTGCCTCTGCCTATGTCTCTGCCTCTCTCTCTCTCTCTCTCTCTCTCTCTCTGTGTGACTATCATAAATAAATAAAACTTAGAAAAAAATAAAAATAAATAAACTGGCAACTCGTGAGTAGATGGATATTTTGAAGGTCAGTGAATGACTCTAGCAAATTAATGGAACCCTAGGAGGGGGTTGTGGGAACCTCCCATCTGTAGCAAGTCGGTCTGGGTCAGTGATTGGTGTCTGAAGCCGAGGACAGTCTTGTGGGACTGAGCCCTCAACCTGTGGAATGTGACACCATCTCTGTCAACAGTCTCAGAGTTGACTTGAATTACAGGACACACAGCTGGTGTTGGAGAATTAATTACTTGGTGGTGATGTGAGGTAACCGCATCCCCACATTAGAATTGGTTCTAGAAACTTTAGGTTTAATTTTAAAATAACACTTAAAAATGGAGATTTCTTTTAAAAATATGTATTCTTAGCCTTTTCTTTAAAAGTGAAGTTCTAGCAAAGCTGGGCTGCCATTTTAAACGGCAGAAATCAGAGCTTTGTTGTGGCTTTTTACATGATATATATATACTACACCAAGTCCACGCTATTAATTGATCATTTCTCTCTGGTCTTGTAGATGTTTACGTATGTGGCCTTCACTTCAAACATTCGAAGAAAGCTCTCTCTTGCTTTCCACCATGAATCTGCTTCTACAGGCTAATGATTCTAGGATTGTGATCTGGTCATGATCACTCTTCTCTGGACCTTTCCTACTTACCAGTGTTTCTTTTAAAACATATCATCTGGCTATTTCAGAATGGAGTGGATGTAGACACTGGATCCACTTAAACCGTGGATACAGTTTAAGACACACACACCCCTCCACCCCCGCCCTTGGCAGGTAATCAACAGCTCCCTGTGCTTTTATTAGGAGAGGTCTTATTTTTTTTTTAATTTTTATTTATTTATGATAGTCACAGAGAGAGAAAGAGAGAGGCAGAGACATAGGCAGAGGGAGAAGCAGGCTCCATGCACCGGAAGCCCGATGTGGGATTCGATCCCGGGTCTCCAGGATCACGCCCTGGGCCAAAGGCAGGCGCCAAACCACTGCGCCACCCAGGGATCCCTAGGAGAGGTCTTATTTAACCAGCCCTTCATTTATCCTTTACTAAGAGCAGTTATTTGAACTTAAATGCAAGGAATCCTGTTTATTCTTCTGGAATTTCATCAGCTTAACAATGGATTTTCCTATCTTTATTGATCTTCTGTGTCTTCATTTCAGGCCGATAATGCTAAAACAGCTATTAAGGGAAAATAAAGACAAAGCTTCAGCAAACAGATCCCCACTTAATTGTCTTCCTGATGAAATTAACTGTGAATATTCTCATTAAAATCTTTCCCTAAAAAAACCTAGGAAACCTCAAATGGGAATTTTGACTACGTGAAGTGTTTTCAAGAGAATTAAAATGTGGCTAAGACCCTAAGCTTGGGGACCATTTCCAAACTGAAATTGGTAACAGCAGAATTTGAGACTCTTCTATAAAAATGCACTAGAGATTTATACACTGATAGCCCATGAAAATAATGCTAAACTTTCAATTAATTTGAAAAGTTTTAAGATTTATTTGAGGGAGAGCATATGAGAGAGACAGACAAACAGCATGCACATGAGAGAGCACCAGCAGGGGTAAAGGGCAGAGGGAGAAGCAAACTCCTTGAAGTGGAGCTAGATCCTGGGATTCTGGGATCATGACCTGAGCCGAAGGCAGAGGCCCAACCAAGGGAGCCACCTAGGCACCCCTATCTGATAAATTTTAATCCTGTGTCTCAATTCTTTGGGATTTTCTCTTAAACAATTACATCATTTATAAATAATGACAGTTTTATGTCTTCCTTTCCAAATATTATGGCTTTTTTTTTCTTTTTCTTACTAAAGAATCTCTGGTACAATGTTGATGAAAGTGAGGATAGTGAGCATCATGATCTATTTAAAGGAATGACTAGGGCAGCCCCAGTGGCTCTGCGGTTTAGTGCCACCTTCAGTCCAGGGTGTGATCCTGGAGACGAGGGATCGAGTCCCACGTTGGGCTCCCTGCATGGGGACAGCCCCTGCCTGTGTCTCTGCCTCTCTCTCTGTGTGTCTCTCATGAATAAATAAATAAAATCTTTTAAAAAATAAAGGAATGACTAACATTTCACCATTAATATGACATTGACCCTAGAATCAGTTCATGCCCCTAGAATCAGTTTGCTTCTATTCTAGGTTTGTCTTTTCCCCCCTTCCTTCCTTTTTTCATTCTTCTTTCCTTGTCCCCTAAATGATAAAAGGGTGAATTATTTATCTCATATACTGATTATTTTTTTCTTTAATTGGCTAATGTGTTTGATTGCATTAACTACCTTATTATTTAAAGATTTTATTTATTCATGAGAGAGACAGAGAGAGAGAGGCGGAGACCTAGGCAGAGGGAGAAGCAGGCTCCCTGTGGGGAGCCTGATGGGGGACTCAATCCCAGGACCCTTTGAATCACAACCCAAGCTAAAGACAGATGCTCAACCCTGAGCCACCCAGGTGCCCTAATTACCTTTTAAAATGAAATATAGTTGACATACAATATTATACTCGTTTCAAGTGTACCACATAGTGATTCAACATTTATACTGGGAACGCTTCCCTTGGTGTTTACCATCCGTACTATACAATGGTATTATGTTATTATCGACAGTATTCCCTGAGCTATTCTTCACATCCGCATGACTGATGTATTTAATAACTGGACGTTTATACCTATGGACGCCCTTTACCTATTTCCCCCATCCTTCCAACCCTCTTCTCTGGCAACCACCAGGTTAGTATCTGTATTTATGAATCTGTATTTATTTTTGTTCATTTGTTTTGTTTTTAGTGCTCACTTCAGCAGCACATAAACTAAAAATGTTTTTAGATTCCACATGCTAGGCCAATTGTATGGTGTTTCTCTTTGACTTATCTCACTTGGTTAGCTTAAGGACATCAAGGTCCATCTATGTCACAAATGGCAAGATTTTTCTTTTTTATGGATGAACAATATTCTGTTTGTCATCTATGCCACATTTTCTTTTTAAGATTTCATTTATTTGGGATGCCTGGGTGGCTCAGCGGTTTAGCGCTGCCTTCAGCCCAGGGCCTGATCCTGGAGACCCGGGATCGAGTCCTGCATTAGGCTCCCTGCATGGAGCCTGCTTCTCCCTCTGCCTGTCTGTGTGTGTGTGTGTGTGTGTGTGTGTCATGAATAAATAAAATCTTTTTTAAAAAAAGATGTTATTTTTTTAAAGATTTTTTTTTTAAAGATTTAAAGACACAGAGAGAGGCAGAAACACAGGCAGAGGGAGAAGAAGCAGGCTCCATGCAGGGAGCCCGATGTGGGACTCAATCCTGGATCCCAGGATCATGCCCTGAGCCGAAGGCAGATGCCCAACTGCTGACCCACCCGTGTCCCTAAGCCACATTTTCTTTATTCATCCATCAAAAGACGCTTAGGTTGCTTCCATGTCTTGACTATTGCAAATAATGCAATAAGCTTGGGGGTGTATATACCTTTCTGAGTTAGTGTTTTTGTTTCCTTTGGATAAACACCCAGAAGTGGACTTGCTGGATCTCTGGCAGTTCTGTTTTCAGTGGGGGGATAACTTTCATAAGTTCGTCCTAGTGACCGTGCCAACTTCCTTCTCCACCAACAGCACACAAAAGTTCCCTTTTCCCCTCTTTCTTGCCAACACTTGTTAAAATGGTTACTATCACACAGGAAAGGACAGGTGTAGGTGATCACTCCTTGTCGTTTTGATCTGCACTTCCCTGACTAGTGTTGAGCACCTTTTCATGTACCTCTTGGCCATTGGGTTCCACTTCTCTGGAAAAAGGTCCATTCAGAGCCTCTGCCCATCTTTTATTTTTTAATTTTTTTTCTGCCCATCTTTTAAATTCGATCAGGTTTTGGTTTTTGTTGGGTGTACTTTTTTGCTATTGAGGTGTAGGAGTGCTTTGTGTGTTTTGGATATGAACACCTTATCAGATGGGTGCTTTACAAGTATCTTCTCCCATTTAGTGGGCTGCCCTTTTGTTTTGTCGATGGTTTCCTTCATGGTGCAGGAGCTTTTCAGTTTGATGTGGTTCCAGTTATTGGTTTTTTTGCTTGTAGTGGAAAAAAAAAATCAATGTCAAGGAGGTAATGCCTGTTTTTTTTTGTGTTTTAAGGTTTCAGGTCTCACATGTAAGTCTTTAATCCATTGTGAGTGTATTTTGTATATGGTGTGAGAAAATGGTCTGGTTTCATTCTTTTTCAGTTTTCCCAGCACCGTTTATCAAAAAGGCTGTCCTTTCAGCATTGTATGTCCTCAGCTTCTTCCTCATACACTGACCATACATGTGGATTTATTTCTGGGCTCTCTCTTCTGTTCCTTTGATCCATGTCTGTTTTTATCTCTTTTCTATTGTTTTGGTAACTATAACTTTACAATAAAGGTTAAAATCAGGAAGCATGATGTCTTCAGTTTTTTTTTTTTTTTAAGATTTATTTATTTATTTATTAGGGCGAACCTAAGCAGGAAGAGGGGTGGGAGGGGTTACCTGGGGGTGCTGGGGAGAAAGCAGATCACACAGCCTGATGTGGGGGCTTGATCTCACCATCCCAAGATCATGACCTGAGCTGAAATCAAGAGTTGGATGGATGGCTGAGCCACTCAGGAGTCCCTAGTTTTGCTCTTTTTTTTCTTATGATTTCTTTGACTGTGTCTTGTGGTTCTATACAAATTTGTCAATTGTATCTCAATCTTTAAAATGTCACTGGAATTTTGGTAGGGATTGCGTTGAGGCTGTAGATTGGGTGGGTGGTAAGAACATTTTAACAATATTATTTCAACCATGAGCACTGAAATTGGCATTTATTCAGTTTTCTTCAATGTGTTACTTTTTTAGTGTATATGTTGTTCAACTTAAAAAATTATTTATTTTAGAGACAATGTGCACAAGCATGGAAGGGAAGGGGGAGAGGGAGAAAGAATCCAAGTGGACTCCATTCTAAGTACAGAGCTGGTGGCTGGACTCAATCTCATAACCCTGGGATCATGACCTTACCTGAAACCAAGAGTCCAACACTTAACCATCCAGGCGCCCCTATGTTGTTCACCTATTCTTAGTTGTATTTATATGCATTTTCTTTTTGAAATTGTAAATGAGTTTTTTTGTATGTTTTTTTTATTGGAGTTCAATTTGCCAACATAGAGCATAACACCCAGTGCTCATCCCCGTCAAGTGCCCCTCTCAGTGCCCATCACTCAGTCACCCCAACCCTCTACCCACTGTAAATGAGATTAATTTCTCAGATATTTCATTGGTTTATAGAAACACAAGAAATTTATTTATTTATTAAAATTTTATTTGCTGAGATTTTATTTACTTATTCATGGGAGGCACAGAGAGAGAGAGGGAGGGAGGCAGAGACACAGGCAGAGGGAGAAGGAGGCTCCATGCAGGGAGCCCATCGCGGGACTTGATTCTGGGTCTCCAGGATCATGCCCTGGGCTGCAGGCGGCGCTAAACCACTGAGCCACCTGGACTGCCCATCCATATAGGGTTTTATGTCGTTTCTTCCATTACCCATTTTGTTGAGAGATTTTATCATAAACAGATGGTGAATTTTGTCAAATGTTTTTTTCTGCTCTTTGGAGATCATGAGTTTTAGCCTTCATTTTGTTAATGTTCTGTATCTATGTTCTGTTCTTTTTCTAACTTAAGTTGGATCCTTAGCTCATTAACTTACCAGCCTTTCCTTTTTTCTAATATAAACCTCGCATGCCCTAAATTTCTCTTCAAGTCTCATTTTTACTACATCTCAACTTTTGGAAAGTAGTATAGGTATTTTATTTGTTCACTTCTACTTGTTTTAATGAGCATTATGATTTATTTAGGAGCAATTTCTATAATCTATCAAGCATACATAGAGATAAATAATAAAAAATAACTGAAGACTAATGGTCTTGTGGTCAGAGAACATGGTTTGTAGGATACATATTCTCAAACTTGTTGGGACTTGCTTTATACATAGCGTGTAGTCAACTTCTATAAATATTTGGATTTCTTTTTTATGTTTTAAATATTTGGATTTTTAAGAACAAAATTTTAATTGTTGGGTTTTATGTTCTGTGTATGTCTAATAAGACTGTTCACTGTGCTGTTTTATATTTTCTTGACTTCAGTCTGATTAACTTATTGAGTATGTTAAATCTCCTATCCACGTTGCAGAAACAGTTTTTTTCTGTTCTACCAACTTTTGACTTATGCATCTTTGAGACTATTAGGTAAGTACATGTATTTTATGTACCTGGTATACTTCCTTTGCAAAACAGATATAATAATATAGTATCTACCTTTAAAGGGTAGTGATAATATAAATTAATATCCAACCACAAATCACTAAGTACAATGTTTAACATTAGTACATTGTAAGTACTACCTATATACTGGCTTTAAAAAAAAATCCTGGGGATGCCTGGGTGGCTAAGCAGTTGAAGGTCTCCCTTCAGCTCAGGGTGTGACCCCAGGGTCCTGGGATCAAGTACCACATCAGGTTCCCGGCATGGAACCTGCTTCTCCCTCTGCCTGTGTCTCTGCCTCTCTCTCTCTCTGTCTCTCATGTATAAATAAATAAAATGTTAAAAAAAAAAAAGACTAGATGTGCCAATCTAAAATAGTGGCTATTTACATTTTTTGTGGGTACTGGTATTTTAAATTTAAACCTTCTTTTTTAAAAAATATTTTTTATTGATTTATTTGAGAGAGAGCAATCATGAATGGGGTCAGGGGCAGAAGGAGAAGCAGATTCCCAGCTGAGCAGGGAGCCCGACGTGGGCCTCGATCCCAAGACCCTGGGATCATGACCTGAGCTGAAGGCAGATTCTTCACCGTCTGAGCCACCCAGGTGCCCCAAATTTATACCTTCTTTTTCCCCCCTATTTGTCCTATTGTTTTCTCATTTACAACTTTTTTTTTATCTATTCAGGTTTTAATTCCCCTACCACTACCAGTTTAGAAATTACACTTTTTAAAACTTAAGTAGTTGCCCTTAATTTTAGTATATATACCTAATTTAACAAAGTTAATATCTTAGTTCCCATTTTGAAACTATATAAGACCCTTAACTTTAATTATCTCTTGATTGACAGGCTATCCAGGTTTTTAAGGCCCACAAAATTTTTTAGTTCATATAAATAATGATTTAAGACTTACTAAACATGTTATTAATCTGTTTACTTCTCCTTCTTACATTGCCTATCTCCCTCTGGGTCATTTTTCTTCTTTTCTAAAGTATATACTTTAGGGGCGCCTGGGTGGCTCAGTGGGTAAAGAATCTGCCTCCTGCTGGGAGCCCGCTTCTCCCTCTGCCTATGTCTCTGCCTCTCTGTCTCTCATGTTATTCAAGATTTATTTATTATAAATATTTTAAGTATATACTTTAGAATATTGCTACTCTTTTTTTTTTTTTTTTAATGATAGGCACACAGTGAGAGAGAGAGAGAGGCAGAGACACAGGCAGAGGGAGAAGCAGGCTCCATGCACCGGGAGCCCGACGTGGGATTCAATCTCGGGTCTCCAGGATGGCGCCCTGGGCCAAAGGCAGGCGCTATACCGCTGCGCCACCCAGGGATCCCAGAATATTGCTACTCTTAAGTGTTAGTCAACAGACCAGTAGCATCAACATTACATCATTTGATCATTTGAGAACTTTAAAAAGAAAATACACTCAGGGATCTGCTTCTTAGAAATAGTCTTGAGGTCCACTACAAATTTTAGATCAGACTATGCATTTTAACCAGATCACAAAATTATTTACATACATATTACAGCAAGCTTTAGAAGCACTGCTCTAAAAATTTCACTCAGTTGAGTCTGTTGATGGGAAAAGATTAGTATTTATCTGAAAATGTCTTTTTATTTTACCCTCACTTTTGGTAGTTTTGGTGATTTAACTGTAAGTTGACAGATTTTTTCCCCCCCCTCAGTGCTTAGCAGATACTGTTGTAGTGACTTCTTGCTTCCATTGTTGGTACTGAAGTCTGTGGTCAGTCTTATGGCCACTTGTACCTGTTTTGTTTGTTTTTAAAGTAAATTCTGTGCCCAACACAGGGCTTGAACTCCCAACTCCAAGATGAAGACACATGTTCCACCAACTGAGCCAGCCAGGCACTCTTTTTTTTCCCCCCTTCCTTCTGTATCTACTCTGCTTAAACATCTCATGCAGGGCTGTTTTACATTGTTCTGGTAGCAGATTCGGACCGCCTGATGACTGTGGATGCTACATTGTGCTATTTGTTTCTGCTGTTCTCCTCTAGGGTTGTTTCTTTGTGTTTGGTGACTTTTATGAGTTCTCCAGAGAAAGAGAACCAACAGGATATACACATAGCCCTGGCCCCTCCACCACACCCACTGGCTGACCCTCTCTGTGAGTGACACAGTCGCCCAGAGCAGAAATCTGAAAGCCACTGTGGTCTTCTTGCCACCATAGCCAATTAATCACCAGGGCAAACCGACTGTCCATTTCAAATCTCCAGTCTACTCCCTTCTCCATTGTCCTGTAATCTTTCCCTGTGCAGATCGGGGAGGTCCCCCCAGGTCTAATCTTGTTCTTTCATTTGACATAGCATGTTATTTGAATGAGCGTCATAAAATGTATAGTCACCCCACTCTTCCAGATTAAGACTTTTTTCAGGGATGCCTGGGTGGCTCAGTGGTTGAGCATCTGCCTTCGGCTCAGGGTGTGATCCCAGGGTCCTGGGATAGAGTCCCACATCAGGCTCCCCGGAGGGAGCCTGCTTCTCCCTCTGCCTCTCTCTCTCTCTCTCTAGGTCTCCCATGTATAAATAAAGTCTTGAAAAAATTTTTTTTCTCAGTTGTTCCCCATTTCCCGGAGGAAAAAGTTTAAGTATGGCGTGTCATGCTTTACACCAAGCCCTTCATCAGCCACCCTAAACCTCTTTCGCTCCTCCAATGTGGGGAGGAGTGCCTGGCCTGGCCTCTGTACACTGTTAATCTTTCTCCACAATCCATTACCTCCAAGGTAAATCATAATTCTTGATTATCCCTGCTCCACAGGTCAATTGCCATCCCCACCGGCTCTCTAGAGCTGCTCGGATTAGCCTGGCAACTAGAATAAAAGAAAGCAGAGGTGGCTTTATTCATCTCTTTTGTGAAGTTCGTTCCTAAGAGATGCAATCTGGAGAAAGGAGATTTTTGACTTCAGCAATGCTAGAGTTTACAGGATTCTTATAAAAAGAGCGCCAACAGCACCAACAAAATTAAAATAGCAGGAAATGGCCTTCAAATCAGGAAATAACTTTAAAAAGTAGTTTGTTTTATGGAAAAAGAATGTATTGGTAAGCACATAGATATAGCACTAAAAAATTATTTCTAAGACCAGTGGGTTAAAACAATAGCAAATTCATGATGAAAATTAGAATAAAATTAATCTGATTCAGTAATAACTAATAGAATATGTAATATGGCTTATGGCAATTTTTCAAGTAAGATTTCATTTAATAGCACTGTATATATTTAATATAGTCATTCAGTTTGTAAAATTTTTATGAACTTGCTTTAGCAAGGATATTTCTGTTTCTTTGCTCTATTTTAGAATGTCAATTATTTAGCAAAGGTTAAATTTAAAAGTTAAATTATCTAAAAATGAGTTCTCAGTAATAGTACTTTTAATAAAAACTTTCCTTTTGAGAAAATATATACATTAACCCCAATGCAAAATTTTAATAGAAAGGAAATCTGAGTCTCACTATGCATATGTGCACATGTGAATTTATACACGTGTACTTTGCAAGAGCAGAGATATACTTACGCAGGATGCAAAATGCGCACCAGGGAAATAAAAGCACAGGATATATATGTGTTAAGTGCAAACTCAATAAATTAGTTAAAATTTTATTACTTAGTAATGTGCGACCGGGTTACAAATTATCTGGCAGTGGTAGCAAAAGTGGCAGGAAGAAACTTAGCACTCAACATATCTAATAAATAAAGCTTGGTGATTCATTAAATATTATACAAGATCAAAACTTCCAACACTTGTATAGATCTTTAATATCTCTGAGATATGCCAAATATTCTAGGTAGGTAAGAAATTGCCTGAAATCATACTTAAAAGGAATCATCTTGGAAAATTATTGGTTTTACTGTCTACAAAAGCTATATAGATCCAAAATATGGTCTCCAAGGAAAAAAAAACATGTCTACCATCCTGCTATATCATTTAGGCTCCTTTTTATATCTTCAAAACCTTTTCACAACTCAGGTACATATCTGTACCTTATGAGTTGACGAACATTGTAAGTATGGTCCATTTTCTTTGCAATTAAGTATTCCCACCATTTATATTTTAAGATTAGAGTCACAGTTGGGCTTTAGCAGTACTGAGTAGTCCTCCGTCACTTCTGACATGTAGTCTCCAGGCAGTAGGAAATTAACAAAGATTAACATCAGTCCTACTGTGACTAAATGTTAGGACGCCCAAGATACGGATCTGGAGATAAGCATGTATTCCAATTATTCACTGTGTCTTCTGGAACTCCTACTATTTCTTTTGATTAGACTCAAATATATCAAAGAAGAACGCTCCTCTCAGAAAAGGCTAACATCTTTAGGACAATTCGGCTTTCTTCTGACAAATCTGTTTATATTAACTAAATGTTTAAAAAATATGAATCCTGAGCAACAGTTATAAGAACAGTTTTGACTAAAGAAAATCCCTTCATTGTTAAAACCCGAACAGCTTTAAAAATTCAACCATGGACTGGAATTCAGACTTCTGATGTCCATGGCAAACCTGAATACTCTGAGGAGAAACACACACACATAGTAGGTAACACACAACAGTAAGAAGCATCAGAAATCGATGCACCTGGATTCTGTTATATTTGACAAAGGTCACTCAGTGTTTCATGTAGAAACCTAGCTGGGAGCTCAGCACTGAACAGTGCCTTGCCTTGAACAGACCCCCCCACTTGAAAGGCAACACTGGATTCCTTTTTAGATAGGCACAGACTCCCCCCGTCCCACCCCACCGCCAAACGTTCAAAGACATAAAAAGACACACATTTGGAAACACAAGATGAATCCTGCTTTCATGAAAAGCCAAAAGTTCTGGCCACTTTGGAAACTGAAGTCACTTGAATTTTTAGTTCTAGCTACTGCTCGTGGAAAATAAGAGCTTACTACCCAGCAAAGCGTTATTGGGACAAAGTACTCGGATACAGTGAAGGCTTCAAGGAAGCGCTCCGCGGTGTGAGTCCACGGGAGCTGCTCTCTAAGGCCACGGGACTCAGCCATCTGTGTGATGGGAAGTGCACAGGGCAGGAAGTGAGCCTGCCAGTGTCCATCTGTCCACGCAGGACCAGCAGGCAGGGACCCCTGGCCCCCGGCACAGCCCTCGGTGCAGTTTCCATCTACCTTTCCTTTTACTCAAACTGTCTCTCCTCCTCTTCATCTGCTTCTTCGATGACCTGGATGTCCTCTGCTGGAGGTAAGGAGTTTTCCACCTGCAGCTTATTCCCGTCGGCTTTACATTTCTCTTCTTCCTCTATGATTTCCTTCCAGATCTTGTGGTTTTCGCTGAGGTGGTGCATGAGCTGACAAAATATTCGCCGTCTCCTTTTCCTCCTCTGTGGTTCTGCAAAATTTGAAGCACACTCTGTAATCCTAGTGGTACACTTCAAGCATCCAGTCGCTAAGCAGCCGCGGCCTTGTTCTTTTCCAGGCACTTCTCTGAGGAGCTGGGGTTGTCCTAACGCACAGCGAGAGGGAAAGCGTCTCTGTGCTGTGGTGCCCCCCTTCTAGTGGGAAGACCTTGGGAGGCAAAAGCAGCAGTATGCCACCGCATGGTGTCATTAGTGGCAAAAATAAAGCTGAGAAGGGGAGCGGGGAAGGCCGGGTGGGGTGGGAGGGGTGGATGGTACTAAAATTTCAAATGATAAATAGCAATATGAGGTTAAGCAACCTTTTTAGGATTTAAGTATTGAATTAAACACAATGATCAAAGTTTCAGGGAATATAAACAATTCTTGGAAGCCAGCCAACTTGCCCAAGATGGTGTGCAGAGGGGAGCAGAAGAGACTCTTCTGTTAGCTAATCCTGAATACAGCTGGGTAGCTGGGGGTCCTTTGTAATTATGTCACCTGTCAGCATTCAAAGCATGCTTGGGATGCTAGATATTTGCTCTTTAAAGGGGAATTTAAATTAAAACTGATTTCGTTTACAGCTGCAAAGGTGACAAATATTTTTTCCCATTTATATTCACTGCTTTATATAGAAAACTACTTCCCTCCAGCCTGGCAATTCGCATCCATAATGACATAAAACTTGATTCTCCTCTTAGAGAAGATACATTTCATCTTCTCCCAACTATTGCAATCCATCTTCCAAGTGTTTGGGAAGGGCAGGTCAGTGGGTCCGGGAGCCCCGGCCACATGAAGCCCCTCACCTCTCAGTCAGACACGGGGCCAGCCCTCCGGTGCATGCAAAGGTAGAGGCTCCGGAAGTGGGCTGGCTGAAGGACAAGACCCAGAGAGGCACTACTGTAACCGAGGCCATGTGGGACCAGTTAGCAGTTCCCCAGCACACAGGAGTTCCTCAGGAGGCTAATCAATCTGCACATTCCGACAGTAGTTACTCAAGATGTAACTACCGTATCTTATAAAGATCTAGGGCACCTGGGTGCCTCAGTTGGCCTGACTCCTGATTTCCACTCTGGTCATGATCTCAGGGTTGTGAGATTGGGCACCATGGCTGGCTCGGCATTGGGCATGGAGGCTGCTTAAGAATCTCTCTCTTCCCCCCTCTTCCTCTGCCCCTCCCTCTATCTCCTTCTCACTCTCTCTCAAAAAAACAAAACAAAAACAAAAAAACAAAAAACAAAGCAAAAACCCCCCAAAAGATCCAAGTTCAATGTTACCAACTGCAAATATCCATTTAAGAAATGACAACATCCCCATATTCTTACTAGGATTTAGATTGTCTTCTATTTCTTCATCATCACTATCTAATTCTTCACCATCTTCATCGTAACAACTCTCCGTGTCCTCGTCCTCCTCTGCCTCTATCCACTGACCCGGCAGCAAGCCAGCAGCGTCGTAGGAGTTACACAGAGGACCCACGATGTGGGTGATGAAAGATTCTTGGAGTTTTGCTAGTTGAGGCGAAGACCGATCCATGAAGGGACTGATGGGCAAACCCAGGTTTGCTTCTTCATCTCCCTGGATCATTTTAAGAAGAAAGGTACATTTTGAACTGTTAAAAGAATAACCACTGAGCTTTGCTGTTAAAATTATCTGGAGATTTTTAAATATTCATAGTCTACATCAAAACAATTTTTACAGAGAAGTATCTAATTACTCTGTCATTTCAACTGTAAGAATTTCTCCAATATTTGAGAAATCCTAAACAAGACTTTGTTTTCACACTCCACCAGGCAACCAGTATGATTGATATTCAGTGAACAAGAAAAATATACATTAAGAGAAATAACAAATCTAACAACCTGCCAAATTTTATGTCTCTTTCTCCTGTGGGGGAGGAGGAGGAGAGTTGTACCTTAATTGCCCAGAGTTGAATTTTGCAAATACCTTTCAACACCCTGCCCATTTCTAACAGCGGAAGTAGAGGTATGGTTGGCTGAGGTGAGGAGCCAGGTCCAGTGCTCCAACTGCCTGCCTCTGAAACCCCCCCACTCGTCTCCAGGGCTGCAGAGAGTGTATTTTGAGATCAGACACACGTGGTTTCAAACCCTGCTTTTGCCACCTACTACCTGTGTGGTGTTGAGCAAGCTCTATATCCATTTCATGTGTAAAATTTTAATAATCTACAAGGTTGCTATATGGATGAAAAGCAATGTTATACCAAGTATTTAGCACAGTTCCCCGAAGGATACTATTGATATTTTCGTTCCTAGTGTCTGAACTGGTGGGGAATGAAGAAACCCCAGAATGTACAGACTGTGTAGGCAAGCGGTGTCTACCTGTGATGAGGCAACGCTTTCCGGGGCAACAACCAGAAACTGTCCTAGTGACTGGCCCATGACTGAAAATCTATGATTTTTACCTTCTGTAAGGAAGAAAACCATTGTTGGCAAAAACAAAACCTGACTTGGATTTAGCCACAAGATTCTACAATTTTATAAGTTTGGCTTTTTTTTTTTTTTTTTTTAAGGAGTTTGGTTTTTCTAAGCCCATGGCACTTACACAGCTATAAGGGTTTATAAAGACAGGATGATTAGGCCAATAAAAAAATTAAAAGTTGGGCAAGGTTAGAATTTTGCATCCATATCCGAAGGATGTTTAACAATAGCATAACCAGATTGAGAAAGAAATTTGATAGTATTGATGAAGACTAAGCTTTTCATATAGATTAGTACCTTCAACCTTTATGACGACTCTGGCATAGGACATTTTTCTCCTTTAACATCTGAATAATGAAACTTAGGTTAAGTAAAACTGTCCGAAATAATGTTTTTAGTGACAGATCTGGAATTATAATAGCTGACATTTATTGAGCATTTACATGTCAGGAACTGTTCTAAGAACTGTGTTAGTTCACCTAATTCTCACAGCAACCTTGTGAGGTAGATACCATCAAATATTCCTATTTTGTCAATGAAGAAACTGAGAGAGATTAAATAACTCACCCAAGGTCATGCTTCTGGTAATGAAGAGAACCCAGGATTCAACATCAAGCATGGATTCCAACTTTTTAGTAAGAGTTTTATATACTTTAGAAATAATTATAAATTTGGTCTAAATGAGCTTTTCTAATGTTCTTTTTACTGAATTAGTGAGTGTTCTAAAATTGGCATATACTAATACCTTTTTCATTACCTTTATTTGCACAGATAATATAAAGATGGCCTTTTCCTTAGCATAAAATTCTTTTGTGAATAGGAACTGAAGCCTGAGGCCAGTTTCAATTATCTTTGAGAAGGAAGATGGTAATACACAAATACTATATTGCAATTGCAAGGTAAATATTTATAACCATTTAGATCTCAAAATTATATATAATTTAGTTCAAATGTATCAAAGTAGTAAAATATTAATAACCCTGGAGTACTTATGTATTCCTATGTTGTTGTTGTTTTTCCCCACAGTATAATATTTTGTAACTTGTAAATTGCAGAGTAAGTGTTGTGCTTGGATGTTCAGCTGAGGTGAGTGAGAGTCTGCACATTCACTATTCAGTTTGGGTGTAACACTGAATAGCAGATAAGTATGCATGGTTTATGGAGTCAAATTCATCACTCCTGCTGGAGTAGCAACTCGTGGCAGGCAAACTCTATCACAAAGGCCTCATTTGGTAGACCTCTTGATCTTGCCCAATTATTATGGCCAACAAGGACTCACAAGGAATGCGATTCTAAAGGTAAAAAGATCCAGTCAGTATTTTGGAGATAATGAAATGTTGGCCTGTGGAGAAATCCATATACTTCTACATTGTAGGGTGCTTCAGAATTGGATAAAAAAAAAAATGGTAAAGATTCTGCAAAGTGGTGGTGAAGCCAGAGACCTGAGGGTTAAGGGACTAAAGAATGCAACTGTAACTTTGTATCCAAGCCTGCCTGTCCTTGGAATGCAGCCTGCCATCACGCTTCTAAAGATGATGCTCTTGCCTGACATCATGATACCAAAATGTTGACTTAGGTGTTTGGCAGACTTGAGGCTTTACCAAGAAACCAGCCAGAACCGGTCAGGACCACCGACCTTCTCTGAGCACATACAGGTGTCCAATGGATAAACTTTTAATGTTGAAGCACCTAAGACCCCATCCTTCAATCATGCTAAGGATGCCATTTTCTGGTCATGGTCACAGGAAAAAATAAGCAGCAGATTCATGTAGGTGCGGACAACAAAATTATCTCAACTCTTCCCTACTTACTAACTTCCTTTATTTGATTTTGAAAGCCCACAGCTTCTCTCTCTTATACCCAGATGCTTTTCATTTGCCGTTAAATATTCCCAACTCTCCTACTTTGAGGAGGCAAATTTGAGGCCTGCCCTCCCATCTGCTAGTGTGGCTGCCTCTCAGACTCTTCCTTTGATGCACACTCAACATCTCAGCGGTCGGCTTTGCTCCACATTGGGCTTACAAACTTGAGTTTACTATATAAGATATAAGATCTTGTTTATATCTTTGATATAAGATATAAGATATAAGATATAAGATCATGTTTATATCTTTGAATCCTTAAATACCATGAAATACCTACTCTATCCCCATTTCTAACCCTCCACCAGGATTTTTGCCCGGTTGATGTTTCTAAGGCAGTCTTTATACAACAGAGCTGAAAATAGGTTGATATTCTTTGAATACAATCTAAGTATACCCCGAATCAACTGAAAACAATTTCAACTCAAAATAATTATCCTAGGTCATAGGCGCTCAGGGTTTTATTTATTTTTAAATTTTTATTTATTTATGATAGAGAGAAAGAGAGAGAGGCAGAGATACAGGCTCCATGCACTGGGAGCCCGACGTGGGATTCGATCCCGGGTCTCCAGGATCGCGCCCTGGGCCAAAGGCAGGCGCCAAACCACTGCACCACCCAGGGATCCCATGCTCAGGGTTTTAAAAGAGACCTTGTAATCCTAATGTAGTCTATTTTACCTCTATCTAGACTCAAGGGACATTTGGCCTATGTCAAATAAACAATAAGCTATTTTTAAGATCTTATTAGCAAAAACGAACTGAGAAAATACCAAGACCAGAGCAAATTCAACAATTTTTAACCATTTTTTTGGTCCAAACAACCAGACTTCAAACATTTAATGGAGCTATCCAAATCCCAAAGACTAATGGTCTTCAGATGGCAGCTCTCAAAATCCCGCCAATCTCACACTTCAGCTTACCTGCTCATAAAATTCATTGACAATGCCTTCTGTCCATTTCAAATGCAAGTCCCGAACTTTTGCTGGGCCGTTTATATCTGCCAGTTTGATGCACACTTGGCATACTAAGAGGCGATCATTTTCATTACTCCATTCTATACCATTACTATTTACATCATTGGCCTGTTTTGGAAAAACAGTTATTTTAGGTTATGAGGGCACAGGAGTGTGTTTTTTTAAAAATCAAATTATCTTAAAACTGCTTCCTGTCTAAATCACAGGAAGGAATATGGGTTAAGTTTTCATTATAAATTTGTTTCACTGGAAGCAGAGCACCATAAAAACATAACAAATCATTGGTTTCAATATTTGTGATTACCACAGAAAATTGTAACATGTATATATATATGTATATATAACATATTAATATATAATACACTATAATTATATGTATATGCAAAACATCAATAAATCATTTAAGAATTGTAACTAATTCTACTTCAAAAAAGAACACTTAGGATCTACAGAGAAGTTGGCTTTAGTTGTGAAAGGAAAATATAGTTGAAAGAAAAGTCTTAAAAGCTGATCCCTATGGTTTCAAATCCTGACTCAATGATTTATTCATTATGTAATATTGAAAAAATTACTTAATCTCCTTGAATCTATCTTCATCTATAAAACAGGAAAAGTGGTACCAATCTCGCCATATTACCATGAGTATTAATAAATGAAAAATGCCTTGTTCATAGTAAATGCTAAATGCTACCACTGTTATTTAAATAAATGGTAATTATCATCACTAATTAAGCAAATTACTCTGCCTTTCAAAAAGCTCATTTTCTCTTGGAAAAAAATGAAGTAAATGGGCCAGATCAATGGCTTTTGAATTTTTTTATGAGGGTAGTTTTTGGAGCACCAAACCCTTTTGTCAAAGGAAAATTTATGTAGGCCACCACTATAGAAAACACTTAAAAGGAGAGCTTTTTTGATGGAAACCATATAGGAGATCTAGAACCCCACTCATGGGATTCTCCTGAGCAACTTCAGAATAGAAACCTCCGAGGAACACAGATTCAAAAGTATTGGACTAGGTGATTTTTTTATGTGTAAAAACTTCTGTTACTCTGACTTAAGCACTTAAGTGAATTTTTATTATTAAACAAAAGTTAGTAGACCTACACAACTATAAAATACCTTTAAAGGCATATGGATTTCTCACTGATTTTTTAAGTATTTTATTAATATCATGACAGCCACATATCGGGTCTCCTCCCAGGGGGTGAAACCCAGTACTCCTTTGTTACCAGTTCCTTTACCCTGGAGGTACACCTTTCCTTTACATCACAAATGTCATCAAGGAAACAACAGCTTCCTGCTAGCCAAAGAGGGAGCAGCCTTCCCTCAGGTTTCTGTAGAGTAGCGGTTCTTAACATTTTTCCACTCCTAATGTCTGAGGGCTAGAACACATTCCAAGGAGTACCACTATCACATGAAGGCAGTGATTCTCCATTCCCTACTGAATGTGAATCTTTGGCGGCAGGGACTTGTACCTGTTCTTATTCTTTGCTGGCACGACTGCACAGAGTGGGCAATCCCAACAGTTGCTCAATGAGTACATTATCCTCAAGTGGAAGAGTAGAGAGTACTTCTCCCCCACACCAGCCAAACACTTATAAAAGAAGGGATTAACAGGTGCAGTGAGGTAAACATAACTGAGAAACACATCTTTAATTTCATAAAATACCTTGCTTGGCACTGTGCACAGCTTTCTCAGATCTGCCCCTAAAAGCTTTGACATCATTAATTGGCTTATCACCATGCAAAAGAAAGTTATAAGTCTGTGTATCAGTAAGGAAATGTAGCAAGTGATAGTATGTTTTGGACATGTTATGATAATGAGTTATTTTTTTAAAATATTGACATAAAGACTGTCTCACATCAGATTGGATGACTTTTTGAGTAGTATTCTAATTTTACACTAAAAAAACACTTATCAAAAAAAAAAACACTTATCAGTGATACTGACAATAATGATTCCCATCATTGAAACCAGACATTAATTGTATCACAAACCTTGGCATTGAACTCAGCAAGGAAATCAAAATGCTTTTTAAGATCTGTGGCAAGGATTGCTTCAATGACTAAAAAACGAAAGCGCTTGAATTCCACATGATCAAGATTAAGAAGGAAGTTGTATTCTGGGCGGGAAAGATACAAATTCCAAGCTGATGCAGCATGATGATTTTCTAAAACAGATCTGTCGTTGTACAAAACTGCCTGAAAAATAATAAAAGTGAGTCAGGCATCTCGGAGTTATTAATCTTTAATAATAAACAGAGTTAGGTCAAAAGAAGACAAACAATGAGTAACTACGATATGCCAAGCATTTTAATATCTCTGAAGAAGGGTTGTGATAATTTTCTAAATGAGTTTACTAAAGTACAAAAAGGTAAGGTACACTTTTCCAGCATACACATCCAGTGAGTGAAAGGGTCATTCGTCTCCAAAGCTCATCTTTGCAGACACCATGCTGCCCTCAAGAGCTATAAAGTTGATATCTGAGGTCTACTTCATTAAATCAGTAAACCTTCTTAGATAAAGCTTCCGTTAGTAAAATCATTAGAGAGAGAGGGCAGGTGGAGGGCTGCATTTCTCCTCTTCAGGGAGCATGGAATGAGTGGTGGTGACGACCAAAGAAAAGGAAGCAGGAGCCCTGCCCTGGGTGAAGCACAGACTAGAATGGTGGTTACCAGGGTGTGGGGAAATTGGGGAGATGCTGGTCAAAGGGTACAAACTTCTAGTTATAGGATGAATAAGTTCTGGGGATCTAATACCAGCATCGTGATTACAGATAATAGTACTATATTATATACTTGATAATTGCTAAGAGACTAGGTCTCAAATGTACTCACCATAAAAAAGATATATTACATGACATGATGGTAATATCACAATGATAATGTGTATCAAATATACTTTAAATTTAACACAATGTTACATATCAATTATATATCAATAATGTAACTTCTTAACATCATTAACACCAAAGAGAAAGAATAAGCTTCAAAGACCCTGAGGGGTCAATTTATATTTAATAGTGATTTCACTAATTCACATTCTAATCTGATGAAGACTGATATACTATTAGAACAGCTTTGTCTGTTCAGGAAGAAGTAATCCACCTTCCAGCTCAATAAAGCGCAGCATATAAGAAGTGCCCTGTAGAACTAGCTGACTTAATAAACTCTTGGCTAGCAGGATTGGTAAAAGAAATAAGTTCAGAATTTCTTCACTATTCTAACTGCCCTTTGAAATTACCAAGAAATATAAAGTGAGGGCAAAAAAAAATCTGAATCAATATTAAAATCTAAGGACACCTGGGTAGCTTAGCGATTGAGCATCTGCCTTTGGCTCAGGATGTGATCCCAGGATCCAGGATCAAGTCCCACATCGGACTCCCCGCAAAAAGCCTGCTTCTCCCTCTGCCTGTGTCTCTACCTGTCTCTCTGTGTGTCTCTCATGAATAAATAAATCTTTTTAAAGATTTTATTATTCATGAGAGACAGAGAGAGGGGGGCAGAGACACAGGCAGAGGGAGAAGCAGATTCCTCACAGGGAGGCTGATGTGGGACTTGATCACGTCCCAAGCCAGAGGCAAATGCTCAACCACTGAGCCACCCAGGTGTCCCTAAATAAATAAGTCTTTTAAAGAAATTAAAATTTAGATATTGGCACCATACTGAAAACTTCAAAGACATGGGGAAAGTGGTAATAGAAAGAGGAGAGGCCAACTGAGTTACTGCACAAAAAAGAAAAACCCATCTGGAGAATAAGTGGAAGGAGTCCCCTCCCTGATGGACCCCAATAAACCCTACCTATGGAAGAGTAGCGGCAAGAAACAATCATGGAGCAGTAAGTAGGAGGCAAACGTCAGTTCCACTATAGAAGGAATACTGGGTGAACCCACAGAACAAGAAGCCAAGCTTAAACTTAGAAAAACGATTCCAGGTAAAACAGTGACGCTTCAGCTGGCTTTTACCAAGGGCTCCGTGACAACCGGAGAAGGAAGACAACACCCCAGCTAATGTGGAGCTGAAATTACTAACATGCTTTGACTCTGTGCTAAAGCATCTCGACCCCTGCTTTTGCTAGCTATGGATCCCCTTCCTTCACTCCACAGGCAAATACAGCTCTATTTTGGAAAACAAAGTAATTGATCCAAACTTTGTTTGTTTGCTCTCTTTTTTGAGTTGGAAAGGTTTGAAACAGGGTTTAATACAAACTGACAGAATTAATCATAACAAATAATAAACATCGGGACGCCTGGGTGGCTCAGCGGTTGAGCATCTGCCTTTGGCTCAGGGTGTGATCCCAGAGTCCTGGGATCAAGTCCTGTATCGGGCTCCCTGTGAGGAGCCTGCTTCTCCCTCTGCCTGTGTCTCTGCCTCTCTCTGTCTTTCATGAATAAATCAATTTTTTAAAAAATCTTTAAAAAATATATACATAAAAAACAAATAAACATCTTTCAATAAATGAAAAGAAAAAACCCATCAGACATACCAAAGACTTTGATCAAACAAAGGAAGAGGCTGACATTCTGAACAAATGTGCCATTTTGAGACACAAGAAACAGGAGTAAACATTAAAATTTCCTTAGATCTTAGGGGCGTCTGGGTGGCTTAGTAGGTGAAGCATCTGCCTTTGCCTCAGGTCATGGTCCCAGGGTCTTGGGATCAAGACTTACATTGGGCTCCCTGTTCAACAGGGAGCATGCTCGCTCTCTCTCTCTTAAATAAATAAAATCTATTAAAAAAATCTTTAGGTCATAGGCATGAGATTAAATACTTCTGAAAACTGCAAAAATCTTGAATTAAGTGAAATTATTTTCTTTTCAAAAATTATTATTATTTTAAAGATTTTATTTATTTATTCATGAGAGACACAGAGAAAGAGAGAGGCAGAGACATAGGCAGAGGGAGAAGCAGGCTCCATGCAGGGACCCTGACGTGAAACTCGATCCCGGGTCTCCAGGATCACACCCTGGGCTGAAGGCGGCACTAAATCTCTGAGCCACCAGGGCTGCCACGAAATTGTTTTCATTTTAAAAAATGCTTAACAGAAAGAAAGAAAGAAAGAAAGAAAGAAAGAAAGAAAGAAAGAAAGAAAGAAAGAAAGAGTACTTCTTAAAGATATAGTCAAGATGAACATTTTGGGATCCTTTACCCTAAAGTTCTGGGTTTGTTCTAAAATTTCTGATAATCCTTTATCTTCTAAGACCCTCTGTTTTCCTTAGCACCCTTTTTGCTAAGATGTGTTTTTAGATAACTTTCTAAGGATGAATGGGTACATGATTTATTTCACCTCTATATATTTGGGATTCTCTTTATTTTTCTTTTAACACTCAGCTGTAGCTTAGCTGGATACAGAGATTTAACTTGAAAATAATATCTTACGCCAGCACTCCCCATCTCCTCCCCTGGGTTACTTCTTTCCTAGCACTTACATCATAATCATCTGTCTCTGACACACACTATTTATTCTTTTTCTTGCTTTACTAGCATGTAAGTTTTATTGGGGGGAGGGGCAGAATTTTTTTGGCCTGTTCTGTTCAATAATAATGCCTACAGGGCACCAGGGTGGCTCAGTGGTTGAGCGTCTGCCTTTGGCTCAGGGCGTGATCCTGGAGCCCCAGGATCGAGTCCCATATTGGGCTCCCAGCAGGGAGCCTACTTCGCCCTCTGCCTGTGTCCCTGCCTCTCTGTGTCTCATGAATAAATAAAATATTTTTTAAAATGTCTAGAATAGTGCCCCTCTCCTAGAAGGCACCCAATATTTGTTGTATAAATGAATGAATGTTGTATAAATGAATAAGTTCCTGATACTTTCCGTCTCCTTTTCTTTTTAGTCTAAATTTGGGGAGGGATAACCTGGTATTTAGTTCCAGTGCTTGTGTTGAATTTTTAAAATTTTTTGCAGTAATATTTTTAGTCCCTAAGAACTCTAATTTGTTCTCTGATGTTTCCTTTTTCATAGCTTCCTATTCTTAGGGATGCAGTGTTTCTCAAATTCTGAGATATCTTTTTAAAAAGCTGAAGGGCTTTCCTTAGGTCTTTTTCCCCTTGTAGTTGGTTATTCTGTCCATTTTATTTTTTTTTATTTTTTTAAAGATTTTATTTATTTATTCATGATAGTCACACAGAGAGAGAGAGATAGATAAGCAGAGACACAGGCAGAGGGAGAAGCAGGCTCCATGCACCGGGAGCCCGACGTGGGATTCGATCCAGAGTGTCTAGGATCGCGCCCCGGGCCAAAGGCAGGCGCCAAACCGCTGCGCCACCCAGGGATCCCTGTCCATTTTAGCCTTTTCTTTCCAAGCTACTGTCTGGTGACCCTTGGTTATTCTGTTGATAGTATAAAAAAAATAATTCTAGATTCTCTTGTGTTTGTTTTATTGTCGAGTCTCTTCTTTAACTGGGAAGGATGAGTAGGAACTCTGTGAATGTGGATGGCGTTTGTTACTTACTTAGCAGGTTTTGCTTTAGTTATAAGACCAGGTGCCAGCTGTTAGGTTTCCAGAATGAGAAGGATTTACTCTGAAGTACTAATACTCACACTAGTGATTCTTATTCTCTTTTGGCCGTTTCCTTCAATATCTAAGAGATGAGTTTTCTGCCTGAGGTAAGTGCATGGTTGCAGTAGCTTTACTTAAAGATGTGTAGTGTACATGTATGGGGTGTGTGCGTGTGTGTGTGTGTGTGTGTGTGTGTAGCAAGCAGGGGCAAATAGTATCAGGAGTCTCCTGTAGCCCCCTCTACTATACTTTTACCTCTTAATCTGTTTTTCATTTTTCAGAAATAGAAATTTCTGGAAAACTCTAATCTTCTGATAATACCCTTCCCCACCTATTCTTCTCTGTTGTAATAAGGAGTCAAATGCATGTGTTTAGTCACCATCTTGATCCATATTTTGGGGGATGGAACATTTATGACGGTCTTCAATTCATAAATCTCAGCCTAAAATTTCATTTCCTTTTATCCCAAATATGAAGATATTCTCAAACTCTAATATCTCAGGCACTAATCGCCATCTTTCAGCCAGCTTTTTATTCAAAAAGAACTCAGAAATCTCTTAGAATTATAATATTGGCATTTCTTCGGGATAAACCTGACTAAATGTTTCACCTTCTTTCATAGCAAGAACTTAAAATAATCCTCCTGTACTGTCCCAGCATACCTTCCTTACCATGAGAATGAAGAACATTTGATCCAGTTGGTCATATTGTACGCTAGCACTGAAGCAGTAATATTTTTCACTAATTATGGCCTAATTAGACCCACTGAGCTTCCCAAGATGAGAGAACCTACTTTATTACCTAATAGACACGCCTCACGCTTTCACAGAAGGGTCCTTATCTCGCACGCGCTAGCTGAAGAAGGTCTTGTGAATTTCATTACTTTGGGAAGAACAGAGTCTATTTCAGACAAGCTAGCAGTCCTGCAGAGCAAAGAAATCAGGCATCCTTCAACATTCAACAAATATTTACTAAATGATTTTTATGAGTTAAGCCCGATTCTAGGTATTAGGGAATAAAAGGCAAAAAAAAATCCCTGTTCTCAGGAAAATCTATTCCACTGAGGAGAGACCCATAGAAAACAAAATACATGGTATGCTGAATGATCATTGGTACGGGAAAAATAAAGCAGAGAAGGAACATAATGAGTGCCAGGAAGGAGCGTGTGGAATGTTACGAGGAAGAGGTGACAAAGTGAGACATGTTGACGCGGGGTGGGGATTGCACTTTGGGCAGGGAGCCCAGAGGCTCTCAGAAAGGGAGCGTGCCCGGGATACAAGCAGCACTAACAAGGAGGCCACTGAGACTGGACCTGGGTGAACAGAGCCGGAAGAATTAACAGGGGCTAAATCGTGTATGACCCTAGAGCCATGCCATGACTTCTACTAGGAGCGAGGTCAACGCCACTGGAGCATCTGGAACAGGAAGTGATGTGACTCACACTTACACAGGGGTTGCTCTGGCTGCGCTGAGCTGAGAACAGACCAAATGGGAGCAAGGAGACTGGGCAAAGGCTACACTTTTCAGCAACTGAACTCCCTGTCAATTTCCTTCCCATCCCGGCACTTCTCATGGCTTCATCTACTGGCAGTCCTTAACCGTGAGAAGTTAGAAATTACACGTGGTACTGATGTTATAGCCAGACTTCATTTTTTTTTACCTTGATTAGGACAACAGTTTCGAGCATATAGTCTGTAGGAACGATTTTCATGTATTTTCATTTTATCTGCAAGTGAGAGAAGTAATGCTGGAATTCACTCACTTGTCACATCTTTAGAGGAGAGGTAATAAACAAGTCCGACTCACTGATGCTGGAAGCTAATGAAAGACTTGAAGCAGGGAGTGAAGAAGAGTCAGTAATTTCTGTTTATATGACATCTGATTCAGGAGCCTCTCAAACACATGAAATAGGATACTTTCCATATGGTGTCCCTTTACCCTTAATCATTTCAGCTATGTATTCTGAGGTTCAGAAAGACAAGGGTGACTTGCCTAAGGTCATACAGCTAACAACTGGGTAATCAGAAATCAAACTCGGGTCTCTTGGCCTCAAGACCAGTGCTTTTGGGCAGCCTTGGTGGCCCAGCCGGTTTAGCGCCAACCTTCAGCCCGGGGCCTGATCCTGGAGACCTGGGATGGAGTCCCACATCGGGCTCCCTGCATAGAGCCTGCTTCTCCCTCTGCCTGTGTCTCTGCCTCTCTCTCTCTCTCTCTGCACCTCATGAATAAATAAAATAAAATCTTAAAAAAAAAAAAAAAAGACCAGTGCTTTTTGCATTGTGCTACTTCTGCCCAGCTCTATGACTCACCACAGGACCAGATTTTTAAAGATTATGAAGTGTGAAGCCAGAGAAAGAAAGCACCTCCAATTCTTGCAGAATGGCACTGTACATGAGGAGACACGCTCCTTGGTTTGTAATTTCTCCCAAAGCTATTCTTAGGAAGTGGACAAACATTAATATCTAGATTGAAATTCATTAAAAAGTTACCTGTGGAAATCATGAGCTATTAATAGATAAAGTCTCACTGGAGAAATGATCATGTAGCATTTTCAACCCTCTCTCCCCCTCTGTCTTGGAATCCTATTCTTGTTCTGGCTAGAGAATCTACCTTCCATATTTTAAATAGAGTGTGTGAAAGAGACGTGTGAAAAGTAACACAGAGGATGGCTACAGAAGATGAAAATCTCGGAAGTCAAGTTTATACACAGAGCGGTGAAGTAAAGTCATAAGATGAATTCAGCAAGCAGTCACTGATGACTTGTTCTATGTAAGGCACACAGAAACAAAGATGACATTTCAGGAATTGCCAGCCTAAACAAACACCCACGACCACTTAAAACCAAGGATTTAGTTCCAAGTCCTAATGTTTAAAGCTACTTCAATTACAATATCCATTTGTGGTAACTCCTACCTCTTATGCAAATTTTGATCATTAAGGAATCTTGCATCTTATCAGCTGTACTGGCTACAAAAATAATGTGGTACTAGAAGAAATGTTTACAGACACTAAAATATTCAGAGTTAAGAGATTTAGAGTCTGAGTCTTAAGGGGAAAAGAGGACAACAACAAAAACAGTACTTCTTCATCATTGCACTTCTAGCCATAAAAAGGGAAAAGGAAGAATAAGTCTTACAACTAGTCAGTTTTATCAATGTGATCACAGGCAAAAATATTGACAGCAAGGATTCCAGAATTTCCTAAAACAGTGAGTTACTCTTTCACGAACATTTTATTCATTTTCAAGTGGAAGAAGGTAATTTTTTCTTAATTCTTTTGCACATATCATGTCAGTGCCATGTGTTAAAATCCAATTAATTACAATGTAGATGGAATGGCTATCTGATTCAACTGAAGGATGCTTTAAAAAAGGATACACCACATGGTTGTAAAACCTCACAATCACTCTTTACACTTTCTGGAAAAGTATTTCCTACCTGAGGGGCATTTGTAGCCACTAGAAATGCATTTGTCCGCCCTGGGTGATCGTAATCATGCATGGCAGCTGCCACATAGAGAGCCATTAATTCCAGCGCAGGAATGTTTGAAGAAAGGCAACCATAGCTCTCATCTGGAATAGAGCAGCTCCTTGAAGAAATGTAAGCAGTTTGCCCATGGTTCACTCTACCATCAGAGTCTGAGGAACAAGCAAAATAAACCATCATTACACTTAACTTTGTCATAAAATGAGACTAAGAAGGGGATTCCCCATATGTAATATGATTATTTATCTTGTTGACTAAGCTAAGAAATAAACTCTATTTAGAAAAAAGGATTTAAAACAGTCTATTATTTCCAAAATGCATGCTACTAGAGAGGAATAATGTTAAACATGATGCTGAAGTCACTTACTTTATAAGACATTATGAGATTTTTATGATGCTCTCTTAGGCTAGTAATAATTTTTAAAAGATTTTATTTAATTTTTTTTGAGAGAGAGAGAGAGCACATGTGCAGGGGAAGGGACAGAGGGAGAGATTCTCAGACTCTATGCTGAGGATAGAGGCCCATCCAGGGCTCAATCCCACAACCTGAGGTCTTGACCCGAGCTAAAACCAAGAGTTGGACACTTAACTGTGCCACCCAGGCACCTCCAGACTAATAACAATTTTTAAAAACCTCTGGGTTTCTTAACATCTATTATTTAAGGGCTAGAGACAATGGCCAAGAAGTAACAGGAAAAGCAATCTAGAGAATAAAATTTCATGAAAACAGTACGGAGATTTAGGAATTTAATATATTAACAAACTAAGCTTCTCAACATAATTTTCAAATTTTACCAGAAAGCTTTTATTTCATTTGTAGCCCTGACTACAACTTCTCTTCCCCTTCTCTTTATCCTTCCATGAAGACCCTTATAAGACAATGGCAAGACAAACTATGGAAAATTAAAAGACATATAAAACTAAAGAATGTCTCATTTAACATAATTTTTCTTTTTTCTTTCTTTAACATGATTTTTCTTTTTATCCTCCAGCGAGAAACAATATTTTTACTATCAGCATTGTGTTTTCCATGACTTAATATCTTACTATTGATTTCTTCATTTTTTTATATTTAGTGGCTTTATCTATTTAGATGGTCATTCTATTACTTTTGCTAAAATAATCTTAAAGTATAAGAAGGAAAAAATAAACCATATTTAGAGTAGACAGCAAATAAAACCACAAAGATACCTGAGAGGTACAAAATTTCACTGATTGATTTCATCAGTGGAAACTAGGAATAATGTCCTGGCTTGTCAACATCCAAAGTGACCTTTATCATAACTTATTTCACTCAATATTTGCCATCACATGAACTTTTAACATAATGACTTTAATATACACTAGTGATAATTGTAAAGATAACTCACCATTTTTATGCTGTATATATATATATATACATTATATATAATAATATATAATATATATATTATTATATATATATTAAAGATTTTATTTATTTATTCATGAGAGGCACAGAGAGAAAGAGAGAGAAACAGAGACACAGGCAGAGGGAGGAGCAGGCTCCATGCAGGGAGCCTGATGTGGGACTTGATCCCCGGTCTCCAGGATCACACCCCGGGCTGAAGGCAGCGCTAAACCACTGAGCCACTGGGGCTGCCCCGCTGTTTATATTTTTTAAATTAAATTGAGTTTTAGAATCACACTAGAACTTTAAAAAATAATTATAAAAAATAAAAACAAGAAAGTTAAATGCATAAAGATATATCTAAATATTCAAATTTCTAGTAAGACGTTAGTTATCAGTATCAGCCAATAATTTGAATTTTTCCTATGTTATATACATTCTGGATTTCCCCTAGAATTATAAATACATATATAAAATATCAGAAATGGCAAAAGACATCCTTTTAACTCAGTAATTACTTATAAATTTGCATATTAGGGTCCTAATACATTCAGTTTTGTTTTGTTTTTTAAAGATTTTATTTACTTATTCATGAGAGACAGAGAGAGACGCAGACAAGAGAGGCCGAGACAGGAGAAGCAGGCTCCATGCAAGGAGCCCGAAATGGAACTTGATCCCAGGACTGGGATCACGCCCTGAGCAGAAGGCAAATGGTCAACTGCTGAGCTATCCCAGGCATCCCAGTTTTTCTTTTGTTTAACATGAAATTAAAAGTATAAAAACTAAAATAGCTGGCAAGGACAATTCAGTGTAATTATCATAGGTCCCATTTGTTTACTCTCTTTAAAAAATGGTGAGTCTTTTAAACTGATTAATTTAAAAGGAGGCCTCCAGACCGGAGAAGAAGAGTACAGTATAATCCCTAACAGCTTCCCCCACTTTGTGTAACATAAGTGCTTGATTTAAGCTTTCATCTCCCAGGCATCCATTTCAAAGAGGCACCTCAAAGAAACACACTCCCAGGCACCTGTCTAGATAAATGGTCACACCAGTTCTTTTTTTAGAAATCTTGGTTGATTTCAATAACTGACCATTTGGGCTGCTGGTTCTTTCTCTCCCCATACTTTAAATTCCTGCTCTTATGTTTTAAATTCACCAATAAAGAGTGAGCCAGTAATTCACTCCCACTCTTGACTTTAATAAAAAGCAGAACCTCAGGTGTGTCTGCTTATATGTATGCTTGAGCTCACGTGCTCTCATGCCCTCTCTCTCTTTCTCCCTTTCTGTGACCTTTCTCCCCCCATGATCATAATCTGTGGTCCCAACTATGCTGTGTAATTTTCAATTCCTGTATGTAATAAACCTTTATTTAAAAAAAAAAATTCTTGGGATCCCTGGGTGGCGCAGCGGTTTGGCGCCTGCCTTTGGCCCAGGGCATGATCCTGGAGACCCAGGATCGAATCCCACATCAGGCTACGGTGCATGGAGCCTGCTTCTCTCTCTGCCTATGTCTCTGCCTGTCTCTCTCTCTCTCTGTGACTATCATAAATAAATAAAAATTATTAAAAAAAAATAAAATAAAAAAAATAAAAAAAATTTCTTGATGGTTATGGCTAAAGGGCATCTTGCAATCATAATAAGCACAGGGCTGGTCCAGCCACAACATTGGTTATTGATAGACTGAGATCAACACACAAAAAGAGGTAAAACGATCTTCATTTATAGATGACATGCTCTGCAGACAGAAAAATCCTAAAAAATTCACTAAAAAAACTATTAGAATAGAGGTGATCATCAAGATTGTAGGATAAAAGATCAATGTACAAAAATTGGTAGAAAGAACTCAAACGTCCAGCAATATTTGAGTGGTAGGAGAATGAGAAAAAGGAAGAAAAACTTATTATGTAAAATAAATATCAATGAGGAGGGACAGGTGGGTGGCTCAGTGGTTAAGCATCTGCTTTTGGCTCAGGTGGTGATCCCACAATCCCTGGATGGAACATGGGGCTCCACAGGGAGCCTGCTTCCCCCTCTGCTATATCTCTGCCTCTCTGTGTGTCTCTCCTGGATAAATAAATAAAATCTTCAAAAAAAAATCAATGAGTAAAATACATATGGCTATTATAGATTGCACTTCTGTGGTCACATAGCTGTACTTTAGATTTACCATTTTCTTATTCCATTAATGTTCCATTTTCCCTCTGTCCTCAACCAGCACCTCTACTGATCATGGTACTTTGCCTAGTGGAATAACCTAGATTTTCAAGGGTCTTAACTATTGTGATCCTGATGATACTGGATTACTATAGTTTTCCATGATTTTTTGTCACTGGACATGGGAGTACCAAAAAGGCCAAAGAATCCCCTGGGTTACTGACATACATCCTCTCATGTATAGTAGGAACTTTATTTCCTCCTGATAATAAGAACCAGACAAAATCAATCACCCAAACCAGTACAGAATCTTTATAGCATGAGTTAGGTTGACTTATTCAAAAGCTGATCATATTTGGAATAGCTGTGGCAACTGGAATCACCACCTGATGAAATTCAGAATAATCTACCATCATTTTCCAAGATCCATTCATCTTGTATAAAAGTCAAAGTACCAAGTTGAATGGCAACGTGATCGAAATCACAACTCTATATCTATCAAGTATTTGGTAATGGCACTAATTTCTTCAATCCACCTGGAAATACGGTATTGCTTTGGTTCACTACTTTCCTAGAATAAGGCAGTCTCAAGAGATTCCATTTGACACTTTCTATCACAATGGTGCTCTCTACAAAGATCTAGGAACCAATGAAGGGATTCTGCAGGTTGCTCAATATGTTTACTTGAACTATGTATTCAGAAAACAGGTGGGTTCAAGGAACTACTACTTGTAAGACGGCCCAGGCCATAAGTCCTTTTATCACCTAAATTCCATAATCTCCTGAATTGATTGGTGGACCACTATGGCATTTCATTCCTCCAGGAATTAAGTACTTCAATGTTTTCTCAATATATGATGAAAGGGGACAATTTCTGACACTAAGGTAAAGGATGGGTAAAACAATTACAGGATTGACCCTCCCTCTTCAACATCCTATTCCTATAATCCTTTGATTTCTTTCCTCAGAGAGAGACTTGAAGATGCTGTGCTGCTGTCTTTGAAGCCACAGAATGTAAGTGGCTTCTAGAAGCTGGAGGAGGCAAGGAAACAGAGATTCTAGGAAAAACACAATCTTGCTGACACTCTGATTTTAGCCCAGTTGGATCTACTTTGAACTTCTGACCTCCCAGAACTGTAAGATAGTAAATTAGTATTGTTTATGCCACTAAGTCTGTGGTATTTGTTACAGCAACAATAGGAAAAGAATACAGACTTCCATACCTGGAAGTGATGTATTGCTGTAACAAACACCTAAAAATGTGGAAGTAGCTTTGGAATTGGGCAATGGACAGAGGCTGGAAGAATTCTGAAGAGCACATTTTGAAATCAATAAAAGTTATTAATCAACATATTCAAGAAGTTCACCAAACCCCAAGCAGCATTACTACAAAGAAAATACGCTGAGTATATCACAGTCAAAATGCTAAAAACCAATAGCAAAGAGAAAAGGGACATATTACTTTGCAGGAGAGGTAAGACTTACAGCTAACTTGTCTGCAGAAACTATAGAAATCAGAAGTTCATGGAATGCTATCTTCAAATATGCTAAAATATGAAAATATTCTTCTAAGAAAATAAATACATCTACAAACAAAAAAGCTGAAGAAAATGATCTGATGGAAGTACAGAACTAAAGGAAGTAATGAAGAGGATGGTGAAAGAATACATATGGAATGGCAGAAAACATAATGGCAGGACTTTGTGGCATGACCAAAGGCTGCGAAGTAATGGCTGAGCCTATGACATTTGCCTTAATTCGCATGATCGTATTTCTCAGGTATTTGTAACTAAGTAGATTCTGTCCTGGGGTGTGTGTGTGTGTGTGTGTGTGTGTGTGTGTGTGTGTATCTTACTGGAGTAGTTCTTCTCTCTTTTACAAACTAGAGTAAGAGAAACATGTTATGTAAATTCATTATATTTGTATAAATAATTATATTTATAATGAGGAACAGAATGAACTCTGGGAGCAAAACATAAATGTTATTTTTTTTTCAAAACATAAATGTTATGAAAGATTTTTAATATCATGATTTAAATGCTTACATGAGGCTTTTAAGTATGTTCACTTTCATTGTGAATGTTATATATTTTAAATTTATGCGATATACTTAAAACAAAAAAATAAGAATTGAAAGAAAAGAGCAAAGAAACGATTATCATACTATTCCAGGTAGCAAGCAGCAGGGTGGGACACAGAAAAGAAACATGGTAGATCCAACAGCACTGCATCTTAACCTAGCTCTTAAGGTGAGTCATAGGCTTCCTAATTTGCATGTCATTATTATGCATCAAAATTGATAGAGTCCTTTATATGTATCAAAGGTTACTTAATGAAAAATTTAAAAGAACAGAGGTAATGAAACGAGATAACTTGATTTATTATTTCTAGACAATTAAAAGGAAGACTTGTAGAAGGAAGTACCTGTTTCATTTCCTGATGCAGGATCATTGTGGATCTGCTGTAAACCAGGAATTGGCCGTGTTGTCAGATACCAAACTGCGTGTAGGACATCTGTTGCGTGTATGCGATTGTGATCTGAAGTTATCAAAATGTTTTATAAAAATGTTAGGTTTAACATGGGACATTTTTAAAAGTACAATAATTTTCTATTATCCTATATCCTTATAAATAAAATGTATAGCTTAGGATAACTTCCCACAGTTACATTCAATGCTCAATGTGGGGCTTGAACTCACAAGCCTGAGATCAAGAGTAGCATGTTATAGCGACTGGGCCAGCCAGGTACCCCTGTTTCATCTTTCTTTTTAAAGTCTCTTGTATCATAAATAAAAAAAAAAAAAAAAAAAAAAAAAAGGGATCCCTGGGTGGCGCAGCGGTTTGGTGCCTGCCTTTGGCCCAGGGCGCGATCCTGGAGACCCGGGATCGAATCCCACGTCGGGCTCCCGGTGCATGGAGCCTGCTTCTCCCTCTGCCTGTGTCTCTGCCTCTCTCTCTCTCTCTCTGTGACTATCATAAAAAAAAAAAAAAAAAAAAAGTCTCTTGATGTGTTAAAAAGTTGTCTTTTAAAAACTTTTACATACATTATGAAAACAGTAGGACAGTCAAAGAAAAGGCAAATAACAAGGGCTAACTGGAAAGGCATTGAAAAATTTACTGAAAGTTGCTATTTTGTAACTTTAAAAATACTATGTAAATAGTGTTGAATTATGGAGACCCATGCTTGCACACAGGCAACAGTCACAAATTCTGGATACTTGAACTCCCCCCCACCAAAAAAGCCACATACACCAAAAAAAGGATGAAACATATCTCTCAGGCCCGCTATAAGGATTAAATGTTAAAATGGTATATGAAAACATCCAAAACAGTGTCTGAGACATAGTATGTAATTAAGAAAACACTGGTTTACTGAAATTATCACTATGTGAAAAGGTAAGACCTACAAATGAAACCCAGCTTTGCCATTTCTAGTTTTATCATCTTGGGAAAGATTCTTCTGAGTTTTTACTTCTCACCTGTGAAAGGTAGATAATATAAACTTTTCAGCAGGGATGAATCTTCATGGATCTAATGATTATAGTCATAGCTGATATTCAATAAGGATTCAACACTTCAATAAATATTTAATGAGTACCATGTAAGAATCAGCAGATGACACAATAAAAAGGATTCAGGCTATCGAAATGACATGGTGTCATTCTGTAAGGAGCTTAATCATCCATACAGTTAACACCTTTTATTGACCATTTACTATGTGCCAGGAAATCTGATATGTGCTTTCCATGGCTTGTCACTACCTACAGAGAAAGGACTACTGTAATTTCCATCTACAAATCTGGAAACTAAAATTTAGAAAAGTTAGATCCAGAGGCTCTTTTCTTAATATATTCTAACTGGACCTGGAGACTCTATTGCCTCTTTTTTTTCCATTCCCCTTCTTTGAAGTCCATTTTAAAGTATCACTTTATTTATAAAATGCAGTCACTGTTTTTCAAGCATATCTTATAAGTGGAAATTATAGTACATATAACTCATATTAAGTATCATTATTAATGAGTTATGCCAATTTAAGGATAATTTGTTGTTTATAAAAGAGATTTCCCAAAATATGTCTTTATAAAGGGAAACTGTAGAATGTATAAATGTATAAGGAAAACTGTACCTTTTCCTATTATGAAATTCAAATTCTATTTTACCATAAAATCAAATAGCCGTTAGCAATTATTCCATAAATTAGGACACGGTTAAAAACAGAAATTCTGTGGATAAATTTTAAATATTTTGACATCAAGAATTTTCTCACACTCTTAGTTACCAAACATTTAAAAGATAAGGTATCTAGATGAAGAATTATTAACAAAGAAAGCTGTATACCACATAATAATTATGGGAAAGAGCACATTATAAATATATACCTGTATTATGATTCACTTTGTGAAAAATGAATTTTAAAAAGTTTTAAAGAATATATACCAAAATGTTAATAGTAATCCATTAACTCTAGGTAGCAGGATACAGATTACTTTTTTAAATCCCTATTTAAAAATTTTCCAAACATGTAATTTAAAAAGTGTTTAGAAATGAAGGAAAAAATAATAGTTTCAAAATCAGTATTATCTTATAATAAAATCTGCTGATACTTACAAGGAATGTCTCGGTAGCCATTCTCCAATGCACGAAAATAGTTAATGAACTGTAGAGTGGGGATTTTAAATATTTCCAATAAGCCAGTGTCTTGAAATAAGGTATACATAACCTAAATGTCAATTAAAATAAAATTCACAATAAAGTCAGAATTTCTATTTGTAGTTGAGCAGCATATGCTTTTGTGATCTGCATTTGGGAATGTTACCATGTCTTTAAGTTACTAATTTATTAAAAAACTTTCCTAGAAGAAATTCTTTTCAAAACATTAAAAAGGAAGATATCACCCTAAACTTTTGAAAACCAAAGAGAGATTACCACATCATGTCCCAATTTTAAAAATTTTCCATTCTCTGGGCAGCCCAGGTGGCTCAGTGGTTGAGCTTCTGCCTTTGGCTCAGGTCTTGATCCTGGAGACCCGGGATCACATCCCACATCGGGCTCCCTGTATGGAGCCTGCTTCTCTCTCTACCCATGTCTCTGCACCTCTCTCTCTCTCTTTCATGAATAAATAAATAAATAAAATTAAAAAAAAATAAATACAAAATAAATAAAAATTTTCCATTTTTCCCTTTAGCTTAATTTTATTTACAATTTATTAAACGGCATATGAATTCTATTCTACTCTAGTCCTAGGTGTTCACAGAAGTCAGAACAGTATATTTATTACATTTTTGTCTCTAAAAACTTCAGTGAGATGAAACTATATGCCATCCACATAAATTATCCTTAGGTTTGTATATTTCATTAATAAAATACTTTGAAGATAAGGAGAGTGATATTTTGGGATGGTTAATCTGATGCTGTTGTATGAACCCCTCAGGGAGAACACTGACTCTGGGTGTTAAAAAGGAACTATTTTCCCATGGTTCTAGCATGAAGTGAAACATTTGGCCTTGGGTAAAGTGCAGGGAGGGCAGGTGAAAAAAAAAAACTTAAGTTTCAGTGGTTAGAATTAGCTCACCTTTCATGTCCTTTTCAACCTCAGTGTTCAATATAAAGTAACTCTAATTCTATAGTAAAATTAAATCCCACTAATATATAACAAATACTTTTCCTTTATTCAAATAAAATTATATAAAATACATATAGCGATATAGTTATTTTTATATATGAGTTTTTGTATATATGTTTCTCTTTTTAGATTTTCTTTTTTTTTCTTTTTAGATTTTCTACTGAAAACTTCATTTGTGAAAAAAATTCAGTGAACAATGTTGAACTTGTGTCTAAACCAATATTACACATTTTTAGATTCTGTGTTTTATAAAGATTCAAGAAAATTTATAATTAAAAGGTAGAAATTTTAAACAAACCTGACTAAGGATCCTTCCTGATTTCTCTCCCATTTTTTCCACAACTTCAAATATTTGAAAATTCCAGTTGCTCATCTTTTCTATTAAGGAGTCATAATCTTCTATTAAAATCAGGTCCAGTGGTGCTTCCTGTTCAATCTGTACCCAGAGGGGGAAAAACACACAAACCTACTTAATCTTATCTTTAAAAAATATTGTTAAATCCACATCTAAAAATTGTTAAAATTGAAAATGAAAAAATGGTCAATAATACTTTTTTCTTTTTTTTTAATACTATTTTCTATACAAGTTATCCTCAAATATAACCTGTGCTTCCTAGTTCTCCTCTTTGTAAAATGCTATCTTCAGAAAAATGTAAAAATGTCTTCTCTTCCAGGTGTCAGAAGACTTACTGATTTTCACAGTGCTTTTTAAAAAGAAAATGCTGTATTTCCAAAACACTATATACAAATGTAAAATCATCCCCTATTTTCATTTAGAAGTTATAAGTATTAAAAGGGCAATAAAAAGAGACTCCTATCTTAACACTGGCATTTATTACTAGTTTAACTTCCCAAAAGGAATGGATACTTTTTTTCCCCTAAATAGCTTAAATTTTGAACTTAGGAACAAAAAAAACTGCTACTATAAGATGTTTTTTAATGCTTTATGCACATGTTCTTCACACGTTAACAGGAAAACATGTGATGAGGAAAACATCAGCATACAAAGTAATATATCTACTATAAAACTAAAAATCTGTTCATTTTACAATAAATACACTTTATTGTTCTAGGATGATGAAGAATTCAGAAGTACACTTGACCCTTGAACAACACAAATGTGAACTACGCAGGTCCACTTACACATAGACTTTTCATAGTCCAGTTCTGTAAATAAAGTATGTACTCATAGGACTGTAATATACAGTACTGCATTTTCTCTTCCTTATGATTTTTAATAACATTTTCTTTACTCTAGCTATTTCATTGTAAGAATACAGTATACAGTACATATAACACACAAAATATGTGTTAACTGATGTGTTTATGTTATCAGTAAGACTTCTGATCAACTGAAGGTTATCAGTAATAAAGTTCTGAGGGAGTTAAGTTATATGTGGATTTTTTACTGTGTTTCGGAGGGTCAGCACCCCTAATACCAGCACTGTTCAAGGGTCAACTATAATTATTATTTTAACCCAAGGTTCTCTTTAATAATAACTTTTCAGTAAAAAATTTAAAAATACTATTATATTAAAAATCTTGTTCTGGGCAAAAATAATGAAACTAGTACTAAACTAATATTATATTTCACCTTAACATAATCATATGGAAAGTTTATCTTTTACATTTGGTTGTGGTTCATTCTGTGCCTCTTCTGTTAGGTGATTATCACCTTCCAAAAATAATTTTCTGTAGTCTCCGTTTTCTGTTTCCACTTCTTGTTGCACTTCTGCACAGTTGAATGGTTGTTTTGGGGGAACAGTGTTGTCTTCATCACCTTTCAAAAAATATATACAGTGATATTAAGAAACTATATGCATAGTTTTTAAGGAAAATTACCTATAAAAATATTCAAATAGAGGCATCTGGGTGGCTCAGTCAGTAAGCACCTGGGATCGAGCACGTTGGGCTCCCTGCTCAGCAGGGAGTCTGCTTCTCCTTCTCCCTCTGTTCCTCCCCCTGCTTGTGCTCTTTTTCTCAAATAAGTTTAAAAAAATTTCATATAAAGTGAACCACCCTGGCATTCAATCTAATGACACTATTAAGTTGTATCCTACTGGACTATGTGGCCCAGGTACCTTGTGCTCAGGCAACACAGATATTTTACCTGATGTACCTATTCATGGACAAAATAAATGGGAATGGGGGGGTGGAATATTCTTTATAAAAGTGAGTATTCTTTTTTTAGTGACTAAAAAAAGTCAGTCCCTACCAAGAGGAACTTTTTAGCAACTTGATTATGCAATGTCCAACATCTTAAATTGTCTGAGTTTTGGCTATGAAAACTCTAAAGTCATAATTACAAATGAATGAGGACAAGGCACATCTAAAAATTAAAACACTGTATCATTTATTGTGAATTATTTCTCTACCAATGTGATTAATAATATTCTTTTTTACACAGATCTCATGGATAAGGGAAATAGCACTGGTAGCTAAACAGCATTCATTCACATTAAAAAAATTATATTCATTCTGTTGGCAGTATTTTTTTAAAAAGATTTTATTTATTTATTTATTTATTTACTTATTGTTTTTGTTTTTTAATTTTATTTATTTATTCATGAGAGACACAGAGAGTGAGGCAGAGACACAGGCAGAGGGAGAAGCAGGCTCCATGCAGGGAGCCTGACGTGGGACTCCATCCCAGAACTCCAGGATCACACCCAGAGCATGAAGGCAGACGTTCAACTGCTGAGCCACCAAGGAAGTCTCCTGTAGGCAATATTACAAACAGGAAACTTCCTTGAAACCCATCAACAGTAGAATAAATAAATGTAGTGTATTCATACAGCTGAACACTATGGAGCAAAGAGAAAGAATGATAACCACATGTAATAACATGAATGATTCTTAAAAATATAACATTGAATGTGATTCTCTTTATGGAAAGTCCAACAACATACCAAAACTGGTATATATGAGTACAGATAGCCAAGACAAATGTCATCTTTAGAGAGTATGAAGAGGCCATGAGGAGAAATTCTGAGGGGCTGGTAATATTTTATTTATTTTATTTATTTTATTTTATTATTTATTTTATTTATTAGTTTATTGAGCTAAGTGATTACACAGGTATGGTAAGTGTATGAATACTCAAGTTATAAGTTTAATTTTCAATATGTAGGGGCTTGTTCTAAGTAAAAGTCTTTTTTTAAATTTTTTTAAGTCTTTTCTTTTTTAAAGATTTTATTTTTATTTTTTATTTATTTTTATTTTATTTATTTTATTTGAGAAAGAGCATGCATGTATGCAACAAGCAGGAGGAGGGGGAAAAGGAGAGGGAGAGAATCTCAGGCAGACTCCACACTGAGCACATGGGGCTCAATCTCATGACCCTAAGAAGGTGACCTGAACCAAAACCAAAGGTTAGATGCTAAACCAACTAAGCCTTAGGCTCCTCTATGTAAAAGAATTTTTAAGAGTATTTAGTGGAATTGAGTTTCAGAAGAACTAGGTTCAAATCCTGATTTTTGTACTTGATAATGGCAAGCAACTTCCCCTATAAAAATAAGGATAACATCTATCTTACTAGATGCTACATATAAATAAATGATCCATAAATTTTAGTCAAATTTGAATCTAACACACTGAATATACTAAAAAAGCCATTAACTAATGATGATCAGGAAATAATATCCTTTGGAAAATATTATTTTATTCCCCTCCGCCCAAAAAACATTTAAAAAGTGAAATTTAGAATATGCAACTACTCTCGGTAAGTCAAGACAGTGTTAGTATAATAGTATTCTAAAATAGCCATCAATCTAAAAAATGACATTTAACATTTATTACATACTTTCTTTTCAATGACCCAAACTAATAACTATATCTTATATAAAGTAGTTATAAAAACAGTTGAAATAAATGTAATAATTTCTTTTCCAAAGATTCCCACAATACTGCCTCCTATCCCCCTTGCACTCTTTTGAAATGTATTCCTCCATCAAGACAAAGCATTTATTTCCTAATCCCCTGGAATCTGGACAGACAGTACGACTGCTCTGATTAACAGAATATGACCTAAGTACCTCTTTGTCTATTCTGGGTTGAGCCATTAACCTGACTGGCAGCTATCACATCCTCCTCTCCTGGAATCCAGCAAACATGTTGGAAGAAGCCCAAAGATAGTCATATTTAGATGGGCTAGTCAATAGTCAACAGACACATGAGTAATCCCATCTTGGAAATTCAGGCCAATCATTTCTTCAGATGATTGTCACTCTTACCAATATCTGACTGTAATCACATGAGAGTCCTCAAGTGACAATCTCCCAGCTGCTACCAGTCAATCCAAAGAACTATATGTGTGTATATAGTATAATAACATACTACAAATCCACCCATTATAAATGTATAATTTAACAATTTTAAATTTACAGTTGTACAATCATTATGACAATCTAGTTTTAGAACATTCTTATCACCCCAAAAAGTATTCTCTTGCTTATTTACATTTAATCCCTATTTTCATCCTAGGTAATCACTGTTCTGATTATTGTCCCTATAAATTCACCATTTTGTCTAGCATTTCATGTAAAGAGAATCACAACAATATGTAATCTTTTGAGCCTGGCTTCTTTCACTTAAAATAATGTTTTGAAGTCTATCCATGTAGTGGCATGTATCAGAAGTTTGTTCCTTTCATTGCTAAATAAAATTACATTGTATGAATAATACCACATGATATATATCCATTCGCAAGTTAGCGGACACTGGGATCATTTCTAGTTTTGCAGCATCATCAATAATGTCATAACATTCACAATCTTGTATTTGAGTGCTCATATGCTTTCTCATGGATAAATTCTTAGCCATGATATTACTGAGTGATATGGTAAATTTATGTATAACTTTTATTATTTTTTAAAGATATTCTTTATTTATTTGAGAGAGAGAGAAAGAGAGAGAGAGAGAGAACCAGAGAGCACAAGTGGGCAGAACAGCAGAGGAAGCGGGAGAAGAATCAGGCTCCCCATGACCCTGGGGTCAGGACCTGAGCCTAAGACAGACTCTTAATGACTGAGCCACCCAGTAACTTTTAGAGAAACTGTCAGAATGTTTCCCAAAGTAGCGAACCATTTTATACTCTCATCAGCAATGCACAAAGACTCTAATTTCTCTGCATCCTTGCTAATACTTGGTATTATCTTTTTAATTATAGTTATTCTAGTTTCAGTGTAGTATCTCATTGTATAATTTGCATTTCCTTAATAACTAACGATGTTCATTATCTTTTCTTGTGTTCATTAACCATTTGTTTATATCCTTCTCCAAATAACTTAGACCACAATATCAGACATCTTTTGCCCATTTTTTGAGTTGACTTCTTAATACTGAATTACAATTTTTTTATATATTATAGATATAAGACCTAATAAGATGTATCACTTCCAAATATTTTCTCTCAATCTGTGGTTTGTCTTTTCATTTTCTTGTTGTCTTTTGAAGTGCAAAAGTTTTTAATTTTGCTGAAGCCTAATTTGTCATTTTTTTTTCTTTCATGGGTTGTGCTTTTGGTATTATATCTAAGAATGCTTTATTCGACTCAAGGTTACAAAGACTGTATCCTATATTTTCTTCTACAAGTTTCAAAGTTTTAACTCTTACACTTAGGTCTATGATCTATTTTGAGTTACTTTTTGTGTAGACAGTCTAGATTATGCACTTTTTGTGTGTAAGAGTCCAGATTCTTTCTTTGACAAGTGGATATCCACTTGTCTTGGCCCCATTTGGTGAAAAAAACTATCCTTTCTCTTTTGAATTGTCTGGCTTCTATATCAAAATTCAATTGACCATAAATGCAAGAATCTATTTTTGGACTTGCAGTTTTTTGTTCCAATGATCTACAGGCCCATCTTTGTGCCAATACCTCACTATCTTAATTACAGTGGTTTTATAAGTTTTGAAATCAGGTAGTGTCAGTCTCCCAAATTCATTCTTTTTCCAAATAGTTTTGACTATTGTTGGTCATTGTCTAAATTTAAGAACAACTTGTCAATTTTTATCAAAAAAACCTGCTATAAGTTGATAAGGACTACACTGAATTTATAGATCGATTTGGGAGAACAGTACTGACAATACTGAGTTTCCCAATCTTTTTTTTTTTAAATTTTTTATTTATTTATGATAGTCACACACAGAGAGAGGCAGAGACACAGGCAGAGGGAGAAGCAGGCTCCATGCACCGGGAGCCCGACGTGGGATTCGATCCCGGGTCTCCAGGATCGCGCCCTGGGCCAAAGGCAGGCGCTAAACCGCTGCACCACCCAGGGATCCCAGTTTCCCAATCTTTTAATATGAAGTGCCTCTCCATTTATTTAGATTTTCTCTAATTTCTATCAACAGTGTTTTGTAGCTTTCAGTTTATAAATCTTCCTCTTCTTTTAAGTTTATTCTAACTACATCATTCTTATTAATACTATTATGAATGGAAATGTTAATTTCAATTTATGATGGTTCATTGCTAGTATACAGAAATAGTTAACTTTGTCACTGATCTTGCATCTTGCCTCTGTTAAACTGTTTTATTGGTTGTAGTGTGTGTATGTGTATTCTTTGGGATTTCCTACACAAAGGTTCATATGATCTATGAATATGGGACAGTTTCATTTCTTTACTTTTATTCAGGATGCCTTTATTTCTTTTTCTTTTTCTTTCTAATTTTCCTGGTGAGAATCACCAGTACCATGTTGATTACAAGTGCTGAAATAAAAAATCTTTATCTTGTTCTTTTTTTTTTTTTTTTTTACAATTTTACTTACGTATTCATGAGAGACAAAGAGAGAAAGGCAAAGACATAGGCAGAGGGAAAAGCAGGCTCCATGCAGGAAGCCCGATGTGGGACTTGATCCCAGGAACCCAAGATCACGCCCTGAGCTGAAGGCATCCACTACTGAGCCAGGCATCCCTCTTGTTCTTGATCCTAGGGAGAAAGAATCAGTCTTCTTCTATTAAGAATGATGTTTAGGTGTGTATTTTTCAAAGAGGCCCTTTATTCATACTGAAGAACTTCCTTGCTATAACTCTCCTGAATCTTTTTATCATGAAAGAGTATCATATTTTATCAAATGATTTTTCTGCACCTATTTAGATTATCATGTGTTTTTCTCCCCCTTTGTTCTATTAATATAGTGTATTACATTGATTGATTTTCAAATGTTAAACTACTCTTGCATTCCTGGGATAAATACTGCTTGGTCACAGTGTGACCATTTCCTGTGTTGCTGGATTCAGTTTAATATTATTTTGTTAAGGATTGCTGTGTCTATACACATATTGGTCTATAGTCTTCTTGGAAGTGGGTTGAATGTTATGACATCAGGATAATATTAGTCCTACAGAAGGAGTTGGGAAGTTTTCCCTCCTATTCTATTTTTTGGAAGAGTTTGTGAAGGACTGGTCTTTTCTGTGTGTGTGTGTGCGTGCGCGCGCGTGGCGCAAGTGTGTGTTTTATATAATGTAAGAACCAAAACCTACTGAATTGTACATTTTAAAAGGGTGACTTTTGTCGAAGGACATCATGGCTCCTTCCACAATTTGGCAATTGTGGGTACTGCTGCTATAAACATTGGGTTACAGGTGTCCTGGAGTTTCACTACATCTGTATCTTTGGCGTAAATACCCCAGTAGTGCAATTGCTGGGTCGTAGGGTAACTCTATTTTTAACTCTTTGAGGAACCCCCACACTGTTTTCTAGAGATGAATGGATAAAGAAGATGTGGTATATATACATTGGAATATTCCTCAGCCACCAGAAAGGACGAATACCCACCATTTGCTTCACATGGATGGAACTGGAGGGTATTATGAGGAGTGAAGTAAGTCAATCAGAGAAGGACAATCATCATATGGTTTCACTCATATGTGGAATATAAGAAATAGTGAAAGGGATTATAAGGGAAAGGAGGGAACTGAGTGGGAAAAATTAAAGAGGGAGACAAACCATGAGAAACTCTTAACTCTGGGAAACAAACAAAGGGTTGCAGAAGGGAAGGAGGGCGGGAAGATGGGGTAACTGGGTGACGGGCACTGAGGAGGGCACTTGATGGGATGAGCACTGGGTGTTATATGCTGGCAAATCAAACTTCAATTAAAAAAATAATAAAAAAAATAAAAGGGTGACTTTTATAGCATGTAAAACCCCTGTAGGGCCTATTTATTTCTGGTTTACCTTTATTCATAGGGTGCAGGGCTACAGAGTTTACCAAATTATCCCTACTCTGGTAAATCTTCAACTCTAATCTCTGTCTCCCTAATCCCACAGAACTACCCAAAAGACTGCTCATTCTATTAATCACTGGCCTCTCCGGAAGGAGCAAATACCGTTCTGATAGCTCCAAACTCCAGGCTCATTTTTGTGAATTTCTATCCTCCTCCAGATCTCATACTGGTAATTCTGAGGAACTTGTTAGTTTTCAATGGTTTTAAGCACATTTTTATTGCTAACAACTTGTCTGGCTTTTCTTTTTCTTTTTTTTTTTTTTTTTTTGGTCTGGCTTTTCTAGCTACTTTCAGGGGGGAATGATGGTCTGAGTTACCTAGTTAACTATCACTATATGCCAGGGTCATCCATTTTTTAAGGTTCTAAAATAACCGTAATTTTATTACCAACAATATTTCTTGTTTGAGGATATTAAATGTTTCAGAATGGTATAACAAATTAAATTTTATTTTATTTTTTTATTTTTTTTACAAATTAAATTTTAAAACAACTTCTTTCTATGCCATAAAAAATGTATGCAAACCCTTTTGGGCTTAGATAGTTCAACATTAACATAATTAATTTCATTGTTTATGAACCCTAGCCATAACTTGAAAAGACCACATTCATTTGTGCAGCACATTTTAGTCTTCAAAACACTTTTATCATGTTATTTTTAACTTGTTCCTAGTAACTCCTCTACTTATTTCCTAAGTATATAAAACATTACATCTTCATTTTAAAGATAGATAAACTGAAGTCAAACTCACTCATTTATTTACTTCTAAAACAATGTAAGAAATTGCTCCGAAATTCAAACACACATGACTTTTGCAATCTCACCTGACTTCCCATTGTGGCAGTCTGTACCAGACTCAGATTCAGATGTTGAAACATATTTCAATATTTGATGTCCACAGCTTATAGAATAAAACAGATAAATATACCTTTATAAATGAGGCAAACAAATTTTTCCCTAAACACAAATAGAAAATCTGCTTAATTTTTAAAGATCCTAACAGCAAAACAATGTACAATTCCAATCTCTCTATAAACTTAATAAGTAGGCTTTATCTTGGAAGGCATCCTATGTCCCTGAAGAAAATAACATCTTTTGAAAGTCAACCCTAAGGTCTGGTAAACACTTATTACTGATAAAAAATGGAGAAATAAAGACAAACACCATATGAACTGGGTACTAAGGTACAATATACCAAAGTAATTCTCATTATTTACTGGTATCTTGAGATGGAATACCACTATATATCCCCTCAGATAGCAATCACTTAATTGGAAAACAAATACTTGCACTAAAATGAGAAAAAGTGTATTAAGAATAAAAACTACTCAGTAAAGATAAAAGTTTTAATACATCAACTAGTTATAATAGAAAACTAGTAATACTTTATTAAAATAACCTATATTTTGAAATAGAAATAATGAACATTTGGGAAACTTACCTGTTACATAAACTGCTATCCGAATTTCTAAGTTGCTGGTAAATATCTGGTGAGTTGGGTGCACTGCCCAGAGATCTGTGTAAAATAACACCTGGCTTAGCAAGAAAATTGGCAGTGTCAGGAAATTCTATAGGTGATTGATTGGTTAGAGAGCCAGCAGATACTGGTCCATGGCTTGGAGAATTCACAGGGCTCAGGCTGGGAAAAGCACCTTAAAAAATTAAAAGAGAGGAAAGAGTATTAAATAAATAATAAATAAATAATTATTATTTATAAATCATATATATAAATAATATATAAATAAATTTATAAATAATTTATAAATAATAAATAAATGCATTTATTTATTTATTAAATAAATAAGTATGTATGCATAGGTAGGTGTTTAATGTCTGTGTGTATTTATAAAGAACATTTTCCTTCCTTAAAAAAAGCATTTATAATTAAATGATAAAACAGATTTCCAGGTGGAGCTATCTTCAAGACATGATAGGCATTTAAGCAGAATATAGACCATATCTGCCATCATCAGTGAGTGTGAAATAAATACCTTGTGGCAGGATGGCACAGATATTAAAAAGTGTACCTAAAATGTACAAAGTGTGGCACACATTTTCTTAAGTCACAGTGGTCTTTATCTTTCATATTTTATATCCCTATCAGCTTATTATCCACATGAACAAAGTATTGCTGCCAAATTTTACTGAGGAACCAAAGTTCTTAACAGCAATTAGCAAGTTGAGCAATGAAAAATTATGTTAACACGACAGCTGATCCCTTTTCAAAATATATCCAAGTATGTCCAGTTCATTCATTCATTTAACAAATACTTGAAAGCCCACTATAAGGTGGAAAATGTGCTGGGTTTCACAATGGAGAAAAAGATAACATCCCTGCAACTCAACAAACCTAAAGATTAGTGGAGAATACAAACAAGTGCTAAGCACTAAAATTAAAAAAAAAAAAAAAAAAAGCCAGAGTGCTTCAGAAATACATCTCTAATGCTATTGATTTGCTCCAAAAACCTTCACTGAGTGCCCTGAATTAAGGTGGAATGGGTATATCTGGAGAAAAGTAGGCAGATTAAAATTTTTATTTGGAAATAAAGATCCAAGTAAAGTGTGAATCAGAGGGGAAAGCAAACACAGTTATCAAGGAGCTAGGATTTTTTCAGACATAGTGGTATAAACACAGATCTGTGTGACAGTTAATTTTACGTGTCAGTTTACAGTCAATTTTACGTGGCTAGGCTATCTATGGTGTCCAGCTGTTTGGTCAACACCAGGCTAGAAGTGGCTGGAAAGTATTTTTCAGAGGTGATTAACATTCAAGTCAGTAAACTGAGTATAGCGGATGATCCTCCCTAATGTGTGTGGGTCTCATCCAATTGGTTGAAGGCTTTATAAGGAAAGACTGAGGTCCTCCAAAGAAGAAGGAATTTTGCCTCCAGACTGCCTTCAGGTGCAGGACTACGGTATCAACTCCTGCTGGTACTTCTAGCTGGACAGCCTGCCCTTCAAATCTCAAACCTGCCAACTCTCACAATCTTGCAAACCAATTCTTTAAAATAAACCCATCCCTCCAACTCTAGCTCTCTCTGTAAATACATACACACACATCATATTAGTTGTCCGGAAATGCTAACAGGGTGCTATTTTATTTAATACAATGTGTTATCTTAATAACTTTGTAAGTAATATTTTCATTTCACATGTGGGGTACAAAAAAAAAAAAACCTACAAAAAAAGTCTAAAAACTTGATTTAATTAACACAGTGAGATCATACTCCTCTAGAGCTGCCACTACTGTTCTATCAGATTGATTTATTTAGAGGCTCCTATACTTTCATACAGTGTTAGAGCCGAATGGGATTTTTAAAAATCTGGTCAACCAATTTAATGTTTTAGAAGAGGAAGTTTCCTCTGAGGACAAGAAAAGACACAAGAAGAGTCTTTCCTGTCATAACGATTAGTTACTAACTGGAAACTAAGGTTCCAATTTTTAGCCCCCGTTTCTCTAATTATACTAGTGAGTGTCCAATATCCTGACAGACAGGCTAATAAGAAGAACGGGAACATAATCTTAGGGTAGAAAGTTGACATAACAGAAAAACCTAGCAACTCTTAAAAAAATGCTTTCTATAATACAGATTCACCATTTTTATTTTAAACCTTTTTTAGTGTGAAATATAACACACATACAGAAAATGAACAATAGGAACACTCACCACTCAAGCTAAGACAGAGATCAGAAACCTGTCTTCTAACTACTACCTCTCATTAAAGGAAATCATTATTTTGACTTGCATGGTATTGCTTTTCTTCCTTTTCACTATATTGATGCCATGTGAGTACATATTTTTTTAACAATTGAGATTAGTTTTGCTTTTTTTTTTAACTTTGTAAACAGAATTAGACAGTAAATATAAATGCTTCTATGCTTTGCTTACATTTTAAAAAGATATTTCCAGGCAGTTGCATAAGATTGAAGTTCTCTGATTTTCAATGCCATATAAAATTGTATGCATGAATATAGCACAATTTTATTTCTCTGCTCAAGGACTGAACTATCAAATTGTCTTCCAAAGTGGCTGTAGCATTTCACTTTCCCATCGATGCATCGTGTTCCCACTTCTGAACATTTTTTACCACTTGTTCTTGTCTGTCTTTAAAATTACAGAGCTCACAGTGGGTATGAAGTCTTGAGTTAGTGCGGTTTTGATTTGCATTTCCCTAATGATTAATGATATTGAACATCTTTTCATGTGGTATGGGCCACTGGTATATCTTCTCTGGAGAAAGATCTATTCAGATCTCCTGCTCATTTTTTAATGAGGTCATTTGCCTTTTTATTACTGAGTTGTAGGACATCTTTGTATATTCTGGATACAAGGCCACTATCAAATATATGATTTGTAAATATTTTCTCCCAACCTGTGTTTTGACTTTCTTTAGGTGTCTGTAAAAATACAAATGTTTTTAATTTTAATGAATTCCAATGATCAGGCTTTCTCATTCATGAACTGTGCTTTTGGTATCACATATCAGAACACTGTATTCAATACCCAAAGTCACAAACATTTTCTGTTTTCTTCTACTAGTTTTAATTCCTACAGTTGAGTCTATGATGCATTTGTGTTAATTTTTAATTATGAATAACAGGTAGGATTCCAAATTCTTTCTTTTTCCTATGTATATCCAGTTGTCTCAGCGCCATTTGTTAAAAACACTGGTTCTTTCCCCCCACTGAATCATCTTGGCACCCTTGTTGAAAATCAGTTGACCACATAAGGATTTGTTTCTAGACTTTCAATTCTATCCCATTGAGACGGAATATCCTTTTGCCAGTATCAATCTTTTTTTTCTCACTCAAAAAAGTTTTGAGTTTTTTTTATTACTCAAAAAAGTTTCATTATTTAAAGTTAGCTTTCTGACTCTGTGCTTGTGCCTTCAACAGTTGCACAATGATTTTCTGCTCCTCAATAAGGAAAGCACGCTTGATCCTGTCACGAACACACTTAGCACACATGGAACCACCATAGGCCCTGCTGATGTGTTTTTTCATTTTAGACAATCTCATAAGGACTTTAGGTCTCACAGCAAGAACTCCTCAAAGTTGGCCTGGGCACATGCCACATGAAGACATTGGTGCTTTCCCAACCTTCTTGGTATAAAGGTAAACGATTCTATTACCAGGGGTTCCGGACAGCCTAATTTTGTTAGAGGCTGTAGGACAGCCTACAACAGCATGTCAAATGCTGAACCATTCTGAACACCTATGGACACCGTCCCCGGAAGATGCCAGTACCAATCTCGATTACTATAGCTTGGTAATAAGATTTAAACTTGAAAGTGAGAGTCCTCCAATTTCTCCTTTTTTATTGAAAATTGTTTTAGCTCTTCTGGGTGCCCTGAATTTCCTTTTGAATTATTTTTTAAGATTTTATTTATTAGAGAGAGAGAGAGAGAAAGAGAGAGAGCGCGAGCGCATGAGCACAAGTTAGGGGGGGAGGAGTAGAGGAGTAGAGGGAGAGGGAGGGAGGGAAGCAAACTACCTCCTGAGCAAGGAGCCCCACACAGGGCTCCATCACAGGACCCGGAGATCATGATCTGAGCTGAAAGCAGATGCTTAACTGACTGAGCCACCCAGGTGCCCCTCCATATGAATTTTATGATAAGCTTGTCAATTTCTGCAAAGAAACAAGCTCAGAACATGATAAAGATAGCATGAAATCTAGAACAATGTGGAGAGTATTGCCATCTTAACAATATTACATTTTCTGATCCACAAACACAGGGTATTTTTATATTTATTTAGACCTTTAATTTCTCTCAACAATGTTTTATAGTTTTCAGTGTACAAGTCTTATGCTCTTTTGCTAAATCTATTCCAAATATTTCATTTTTTTTACTAATAACTGTCCATGGAATTATTTTCTTAATTTCAGTTTGCATATTCATTGATTGTGTATAGAAATACAATTTATTTTTTGCATTGAGATCCTGTATCCTACCATACTGATAAGTTTCCTTATTGGTTTATAATAGATTTTAATGAATTTCTTCAGATTTTAATGAATTTCTACATGATGTCATCTGCAAATATAGTTTTACTTGTTCCTTTTATTCCTTCTTACCCAAATGCTATGTCTAGAACCTCCAATCTAATATTAAGTAGAGGTGGAAATTATTTTATAACTATTAAAATTATTTTATAGTTTCATTTTATAATTTCTAGTTCTCTATATTCTCTCTTTGATGAGACACTGTTGTCATAATTCTTCTTAAATACTGTAGATAGGGGTGCCTGGGTGGCTTAGCAGGATAAACATCTGCCTTTGGCTTAGGTCATGATCTTGGGGTCCTAGGATCAAGCCCTGGGTAGGGCTCCCTGCTCAGCAGGAGTCTGCTTCTCCCTCTCCCTCTCCTCCTCACTTGGGGTCTGTCTCTCAAAATAATAAAATTAAAAAAATTTTTAGATATGGTTTCCACTAGTACTTTAAACATATTTATAATAACAGATTTAAGTTATTACCTATTAAGTCCAAATCTAAGCCCAATTAGGGAAATTTTCTGTTGGTAAAAATTTGTTTCTTTGCATGTTTCATATTTTTTTGTTGAAAACTGGACATTTTATATAATATATTTAACAATTCTGGCATCAGATCCCTCCCACACCCAAGGCTTGTTTTGTTGCTGATTTGTGTCTGGTTTCTTGTTTCTGGCTGTTGAATGACTTTCCCAGACTAATTATGTAGATTCTGTTTTCTCTGACCCATATAGTCAGTTCCTTGCTGGCTGTTTTGTTTTTTTTTTTTCCTTCTTCTCCTTTAAGTTCTTGATTTATTTTTTAAGGTTGACTTCTGTAAGTCACCCACAGGTCAGTATAATTTTGTGGTCAACCAATGAGGAGTCAGAAGATTTCTTTAAATGTCTCGCCTAGGGCAGCCCCGTTGGCGCAGTGGTTTGGCGCCGCCTGCAGCCTGGAGTGTGATCCTGGAGACCGGGGATCGAGTCCCACATCGGGCTCCCTGCATGGAGCCTGCTTCTCCCTCTGCCTGTGTCTCTGCTTCTCTCTCTGTGTCTATGAATAAATAAATAAAATCTTAAAAAAAAATGTCTCGCCTATATGTCATCTATAGAAGGGAATCTGTAAAGATACATCTTCAAACTTCAGTTTATGGAAGAGCCTTGGATTTCACATCCTGCTTATAAGAGGCCTCTAGGTCAGCTCCAGGCAAATGACCGGAGCCTTCTCCTTTCCCAGATCTGGCCTGGGCAGATACACAGCCTGGCATATGTGCTCAGCCTCCAGAACCCCAGGAATCTGTCAGACGTTCTCAAGTTCCCTGTGGTCATCTAGTATCCAGGATTTCCTTGTAAATTCCCAGACAGCTCGTTTGCAGCAACTGAAGTCCCAGCCTTAGGCGCTCACAATGTTGCCTGGCATAAGGTTTGGTTCTTGCTTGTTTTTTTAGATTGCTGAGCTCTGAGTCCAATCAAATACCCACAACACCTGGGAACAGAGATTTCCCAAGGAGCTTCAGATTGGGACAGATTGCCAGTACTCAGTGGAGTTGAAGAAGAGGTCAGATCTCCCTGGTGGTAGCAATGCTACCTGCTTTGAGCAAAAGTGCCACTGATGGAGAGTCCCCAAAGAAAACATCACAAGACCCATAGTCTTACCCAGGTTTGGCAGTCTCTCTTGTTCTGTTTTTTTTTCCCTCAGGTTTTTATTAATTCCCAATATTCTGAAATGGCTGAGTTTATTTTGTTGCCCTGTTTTTGTTGTTTTAGAGGAAAGTGAGTTTATGGAGAGCAGAGATCTCTCTGCCATTCCTAAAGGTCAATCTCTATATAGGATTTCAACACTTTGAAACTCATGGAGACTTGTTTCACAGTCCAGCCAATGGTCTACTGTTCTCCATCTTGTGAGTATTCTTTGAAAACATATTCATCCTGTGACAGCTGAATGTAGTGTTTTGCAGCCAGTTAGGTCAAGTCAGTTTGGACGTAAAAATCTCCAAATAGGACTACGGATTTGTCTATTTCTCTCTTTAATTCTATCGATTTTTGGCTCATGTATATTATAGCTGAGAGATCAAACCTACCTGCAACTGTGTATTTAGAGTGTGCATCTTGTAAAGATGCATATGCTTGAGTCTTGTGTTATTAACTGCCTGACAATCTTTGTCTTTTAACTGGAGTGTATTTTCAATTTTTTGTTGAAAACTGGAGGTTTTAAAAATATGCGTAACAACTCCAGCAGATCCTTGCCTCTGCTCCCCGTCCCCCACAAAGTGTATGTTTAATGTAATATAGTGTTCAATCTATCTTGCTATTTCTTTTTTTAGTTGCTCCCTTTTTTTGTCTTTTATCTTGTTTTGGATTCTTTTGGCTTATTCAAGTTTTTTTTTTTTTTTTTAATCATGCCAATGTTATCTCCCATATTCATTTTTTTCTTATACTTTTTTCTTTTATTCTTTTAATTGTCACTCTGGATACTATAATGTATATCTTTGAAGTATGACTTTCTCTCAAATTTATACTTTTTACTACTTTTCAATCATTGTTAGTACAAGCTTAAATCTATTTACCCCTTCCTAACCCTTATACGCTATTTACCATATATTTAACTCCTTCATATATTATACATGCTACAAGAAAGTTATTATTGTGTTTTTAAACTAATATTCACCTACATATTTAGGCTTACTAGTGCTTTTCATTCATTTCTGCCTGTCTACACTTTAATCCAGATCATATTCCTCCTATCTAAGCTACTTCCTTCTCTGAATCTTAGTGCAGGTCTACTAACAATAAATTCTCTTAGCTTTCATCTGTATGAAAAAATATTATTTCCCTTTAATTGTTAAAAGATATTTTCATTGGGCAGCCCGGGTGGCTCAGTGGTTTAGCACCTGCCTTAGCCCAGGGCCTGATCCTGGAGACCCAAGATCGAGTCCCGCATCGGGCTCCCTACAGGGAGCCTGCTTCTCCCTCTGCCTGTGTCTCTGCCTCTCTCTCTGTCTCTCATGAATAAATGAATAAAATCTTTTAAAAAAAGATATTTTCATTGGATAAATAATTCCAGGTTGGCATTTTTTTTTTGTTTTTTCAATACTTTAAATATGTCATTCTATTGTCTCTGAGTTCATACTTGCTGTTGCAGAGTTACTATCAATATTACTGTTGTTTCCTGGAAAATAGCCTTTTTTAATCTGGTTGAGATTTTTCTTGCATTATAATTCAGGAGTTTGGCGGAAATCCCTAGCTATGATTTTCTTTATCTTCTTGGGGTTCACAGAGTTTCAGGAATTTGTTAATTCCCCTATTATTTTGGAAAACTATTCTGCCCTATTGTCTGTCTCCTCCCCTTTTGGAACTTCATTTATACATACATTACAACCATTAGTTGGGTCCAATATGTCTCTTAAATGTTCTGTTACTTCGGATTATCTATGTTAAGGACTATTACATTTTCCGTTCTGTATTACCCTTCTTTATCTCTGATAACTCCTTGCTTAGGAGTCTGCATAGGCTGAAATTAATATAGCTACACTTGCTTTCTTTTGATTAGAGTTAGCATGGTGTACTTTCCTCCATTCATTTACTTTTAATCTTTATGTGTCTTTATATAGAAAGTGGGTTTCTTAGACAATATATAGTTAGGTCAATATATAGCTTTTGATCTACTCTAAAAATATATGTCTTCATTTTTTAATTATTTATTTATTTATTTTAAAGATTTATTTTCATTTTTTTTTTTTTAAGAGGGACAGAGAGAGAGAGGAAGGGAGCAAGAGCAAGCAGGGTGAGTAGAGGGCAGAGGGAGAGAGAGAATCTTAAGCAGGCTCACACTCAGCACGGAGCCTGGATGCGGGGCTTGATCTCACGACTCTGGGATCATAACCTGAGCTGAAATCAAGAGTTGGACACTCAACCAACTGCATCACCCAGGCATCCCACAATATATGTCTTTGATTGGTGCATTTAGACACCTGATGTTCAAAGTGATTCCTGATACAGTTGGATTAATAATACCTATTATGTCAATTATTGTTTTCTATTTTTGCCCTTGTTCTTTGTTCTTATTTATCTCTCTTACTCTTCTGCCTTTGTGGTTTCAATTGAGCATTTTATATGATTCCACTTTCTGTCTTTTCTTAGAATATTAGTTATACTTCCTTTTCAACTATTTTTAGTGGTTGCCCTAGAGTTTGTAATATACATTTACAACTAACCCAAGTTCACTTTAAAATAACACTACACTACTTCACAGAAACCTTGTAATAATGAGTACCTTATATAATAAAATAATCCTAATTCCTCTGGTCTTATATCATTACTGTCATTCATTTCATTTATATAAGGATATATAAATGCAAATATATACATAAGATATATATATATATAAGCATGTAGAATTGAATACATTGTTGCTATCATTATTCTAAATTGTTACTTAGATCAAATAAAGAAAAATAAAAGCCTTTAATTTTATCTTTACTTATTCCTTCTTCAATGCTCTTCCCTTCTTTTTTTTTTTTTAAGATTATTTATTTATTTATTCATGAGAGACACAGAGACAGAGGCAGAGAGAGAAGCAGGCTACATTCAGGAAACCCAACGTGGGACTCGATCCTAGGACACCGGGATCACGCCTTGAGCCAAAGGCAGATAGATGCTCAACCAATGAGCTACCCAGGCGTCCCTGCTCTTCCCTTCTTTATGGAGATCTGAGTTACTAACCTGTAGTACTTTTCTTCTCTTTAAAGAACTTCTTTTAACATTTCTTGTCTGACAATCTACTGACAATAAGTTCCCTCAATTTTTGTTTGTCCAAGAAAGCCTTTTTTTCTCCTTCACTTTAAGAATTTCAAAAGTTACAGATTTCTAGGCGAGTGTTGATTCTCCCCCATCACTCTACTTGAATGGTTTATGAAGGTAAGTTTGATGTAATTATTCTTTTTGTTCCTCTATAGGTAAGTTATTTTTCCCACCTTTGGCTTTTTTAAGGATTTTTTATCTTTGGTTTTCTGTAATTTGAAAATTTTCTGGATCTATGGTTTGGTGTTTAACACCTTATTTGAGAAAATCCTCAGTCACTACTGTTTCAAATATGTCTTCTATTCTTTCTTGCTTTCTTTTTCTGGTATTTCTTTTGCAGTTGCCCACAATCCTTGGATATTCTGTTCTGTTTTCTCAGTCTCTGTTTCTTTGTTTTTCCAGTTTCGAAGATTTCTGTTGACATATCCTAAAGCTCAGAGATTCTTTCCTCAGCTGGAGGGGAGCTCCATTAAAGGCATTCTTTATTCTATTCAGTACTTTTGATTGTGAGCACTCATTTTTGTTTTGTTATTTTAGGATTTCCACCTCACTACTTACATTACCCATCCATTCTTGCATATTGTCTACTTAATCCATTAGAACCCTTAGTTTGCTTTTAGTTTTTTTAGTTTTCCCTCTTCCTTTGGTGGGAGAATGACTAGAGCAGACTGAAGCTGAGTATTTCCCTTCCCCCAGGTTAGCTGGGCTCTGATAAATTCTCGGTTAACTAGGCTCTGGTTAACTAGTTTCCTCTGAAGGCAGCCCTGTTAAGAAGAGGAAAGGGCTCTGGTGTCTTTAAAAATGGTTCCTTTTCCCTTCCCCCTGATAGAAGCATGTTCTCTATGATTTCTGAGAGAATCTGGTCAAGCTCTTAAAGATGAATCCCACAAAATTGTGGGGGGCTCCTTATGATTGGGTCTTTCGGGAGTTTTTAACACTCAGAGTTACCCTCCAGCAAGTTGCCAATTACAGTTCAGGCTTCCCAACCCCAGCAATGGTTCCAGGTACTGGTCCTGAGTTTCCCCTTCTCTTCTCCAAGAAGTCATTACTTTCTGTATTTGCTTGCTTCTCCAGTTTTGGAGGGACCCGCTGCCCTGTGTCCTATCTCTCTTACGGATCCTCAAATAGTTTTTTTTTTTTTTTTTAAAGTCTGTTCAGCTTTTTTACTTGTTAGGACAGAATGGCAGCTTCTAGGCTCCTTAACGTGCAGAACCAGAAGCCACAAGTATTCTGTTATCTATATATTTTTCCCCTGGTGTTTCAGTTTGGATATTTTCTATTTTTCTGTCTTCAAGTTCACTACTCTTATTTTCTGTTGTGTCTAATCTGTTCTTAAACCATTCTATAAGCCTTTTAATGTAATCAACCACATTTCCCAGCTCTACACTGTCCATGGTTTCTTTTCTGTGTGCTCCAGTTCTATGATAAAATTATCCATCCATTTTTGTCCACCTTTCCGTCTCTTTTTTTTTCTTTCTTTTAAACATTATTATTTTAAAGCTTCTGTTAAATTCAACATCAATATCATAGGTAGATCTCCCTTTAGTGTTGGCTTTTCTTGCCTGTCAATAACATGGTCCTGCCTCTTCACATGTTTTATTGTTTTTCTATTGTATGCCAAACATTGTATATAAAAGAATTCTGTAATTGTATATTCCATTGCCCATATCAGACATAATGTACTTTATTTATTTTTTTAATATTTTATTTATTCATGAGTGACAGAGAGAGAGAGAGGCAGAGACATAGGCAGAGGGAGAAGCAGGCTCCATGCAGGGAGCCTGATGTGGGATTCAATCCTGGGACTCTGGGATCACACCCTGGGCCAAAGGCAGCCACTCAACCGCTGAGCCACCCAGGCATCCCCATAATGTACTTTAAAAGTAGGTATTAGTGTTGTCCTGTATTGCTTATGTTGCACCTGCATCTGTCGTCTAAAACATTTTGAAGTGTTCTATAATCTTTTGAGTTAAAGAAAATTCCTTAATTATAGTGAGGGTGGGTGAAATGAGTAAAGGAACAAACCATGGGGATGACGACTACAGTTGTTAATACTGGATTGTATATTTGAAAAGTGTTAATAGAACAGATGTTAAAAGTTATCACAGGAAAAAATTGTGACTATGTATGGTGACAGATGTAAACTAGACTTACTGTACTGATCATTTTGTAATATATGCAAATATCAAATCATGTTTGTACACATGAAACTAATATACTGTTATATATCAATTATACCTTAAATAAATAAATGGGAAAAATTCTATTGGAAAGACTTACTAAGATAGAGTCAGGTTTCTTCCGCTCTCATATTAAAAATTTTTTTTCCTTTATAATTGCCACACTGCAAAAGAATACCCTTTCCAAAGAATTTTCCCTTGTTTTGGATATATGAATCTGGATCTGCAACTCTTGAGGTTAAGTAGCTCTGTATTTTATCCCTGAATCCCTAGTGCCTAACAAAGTACCGGGTGCAGAGTGAATGTTCAAAAACTGTTATTGAAGGAATGAGCAAATGGTCAACTAATAACCAATCCAAATTGCTTAGTCATATTAATTTACAACACATAAAATGGTATTCAAAGTTACCTCTAACTGTATATTGAAAATATTTTGCACTATTATATACTTTGAGATCTCCCACATTTAAATCATAAAGAATGATTTCTTACCAGCTCTTCTTAGACCTATATGGTGAGTTAGGGATACAGAAGATGACCTTTGCTTCGGGATTGTCAGAAGATTTGAACTAAAAGGCCCATTTAGATAGGATCCTTGACTAAAAGGGAAAGATAACAGATTAAGAATTTTAAAGCCATGGGAAATTTCCTCTTTTTTATTCATGGTCTTCAGTTCAACTAGGAAACATTTACTTATACATTCAGAGTTTAGACATCTATCTAGTGCTTACAGGCCTAAAGGAGGAGCCAGTAAATGTTTTCTGCAACGGACCAATTAGCAAATAAATACTTTTGGCTTTATAACTACTCGACCCTGAGTATAAAAGCCACTGTAGCATAAAAGCAGCCACAAATAATAAGAAATAAGTATGATTGTGTTTCAATATAATTTATTTGCAAAAAACAGGTTACAGACCACACTGAGCCCACGGGCTGTAGTTTGCTGAACCCTGGTATTAAGCAGGTTATCATAACATCTGGAGGACTTCTTAGAACACAGATTGCTAGTTCTACCTGCAGGTTCATTAGGTCTGGGGCAGGCAGGGCCAGTAATCTGCATTTCTAATAAGTTCATAAGTGATGCTGGCACTGCTGGGTCCAGGGACCTCACTGAGAATCACTGGCCTAAGATATACAGTTTTCACTATTTCCTGCCCCCTCTCTTCACAGCTATCGATTACCCATTAACTCAGTCACTTCCTGTAACTATTTTTTATAGGTTTCAGAGGTCTTATGAAGAAATTAAACATAGGTAGGCAATCACACAGTACACCAATGTGATACATAAAATGCAATTTAAGATTATATATTTGAAAGCTTTCCAGTGCCAGCCATATAGCAAGTACACCATAAATTTTACCCTTTCTTTGATACTCACTAGCTTGTTTTCTTCTGTCAACATCTCACGTGGGCACTTTGCCACAGGCTCAAGGACAAATCTAGATTATCTGCTTTTCACTCAGTATTTTTTAGTGTAGGCTAAGTTCTCAATAAACTCTTCTCCAACTGCTTCATTTTTTCTATATGTCCATACTCATTATTCAAGGAAGGCCTATTTTTTCTGTGACGTAAAAGATTTTATTCGTGTCTCTATTACATTTATACATAGTGTATTAGAATTTCACTGATTATAGATTCTTTTCCCTCATTATTTTGTGATTTTCTCTAGGGGCTATAAGACATATCTCTACATCCCCAGTGGATATAGCACAGTGCCTGATAAAGGTGTTCAATGGGATAAATGAATGATCTTCTCTTTAGGTTCCTAGTCTCAATTTTCTAGAGAATATATCGATCATTTTTGCTCCCCAATTTTGGGTGGACTCTCTTTCTTTCCCTAACTCTTGCTTTCAGGCTCTCCTTGGACCTTTTTCTAGAAACCCATGTTTGTTCTATATTCCCATGGAAGAAAAAAATTCTGTATTATAAAAAGAGAAGGCATGCAAAACCAGTTAGCAATCATTAAAACTTCCTTACTGACATTAACAAAAATTTTAACACTATTTTATTGTGTACCATTTATTGTTTTAGGTAGTTTACATACTTTTATCTTTTTTTAAGTCTCCTACTATTTAACAGATAAGGAAACTGAGGCTTCTAGAGGCTAAGTAATGTCCCCCCATTCACACAGCTAAAATTTACAGTGGCAGAGCTAAAATTCAACCTCTAATTTGTCTCTAGAAGGAGAAAGCATTTATTTTCTACCTATTTTTAAAAGGTGTTGGCCACATCTCCCACAAAACAATTCTATCTTTGTGTGTTTCTCCATCTGTAAAATTAGAGATTCAGAAGTAACGCCCCCCGCCCCCCCGCCCAGTTTCATGGGTAGAATTTATTGATTCATCAGTTGCATATAACACCCAGTGCTCATTACATCAGTGCCCTCCTTAATGCCCATCACCCAGTTTCCCCATCCCCTCATTCATCTCCCCTCCGGAGGTAAGGACTTTTAAATGAACATCTAACTTTTGGAGTCTATCATGTTTTATCCTCAAGCCAGTAGTAATGATAATTTGTTGATGATGTCACAAAAAGAGGCAGTATGCAAGTAATGCCACCCAATAAATTCATCTCCGGCTAACACTCAGTCCTTCTTTGTATTTGAGATTTCCTTGCTCACATGTTAAGTGGGGGAAATGAGGAAAGCGCAGTAAGAATACCACTCAGGGCTATCTTCAAACAGAAAAATTTGTGTATTCTACCAAAGTTTACTCCCTGATTAATTGTCAAAACAAAGCTACATCTTTGTCCTTTTCAAAATGCGCCCACAGCAAGGCTCCATAGTTTTCTACCTTGATCTAGGGTCTTAACATTTGAAGCATACCATACAGTCAGTTAGCTGTGTAGAATTGAGAGGTACAGGTCAAATTATAGGTTTTCAGCTGAGTTCTAGAATCGTCTCATTAATTCCTGGCCTACAACCAGATAAATGTACACTCCAATGAGATTACATAAAATACTGAAGAAAGCAGAGGAAAGAAGGATGGGAATCTAAAAGTTTATTAATAGTTGGTAGGAGGATGATTGAAATCATATTTGGGAATCATTACAAGAGATTGTCAAGTTATGGTCACAGAGTTAAGCCACATGTTAAGAGTTGATTTTCAGCTAACCAATGCAAATTACCCTGATAAGGTTTGTATGTGTGTGTGTGTGTGTGTGTGTGTGTAGCTGTATAAACTTGTTGGCTGTATGTCTAGATTCACAGAGTAATTCTCTTAAGAAACTGAGTGAGATGATGCCATTAGCCCCCTTGAATCTCTTCAGCTCAAATAGGGTCCAGGGATTGGTATAAATCTCTAATACATTATGAGATCCAGAATTGAGAAGCTGGTTCCCTAGTGCATTATTTAAGGAACATAGTTCCTAACAAGTTCTTTCACTGATTACCAGATCAGTTATGGAGAGGAAGGATAAATTGGAGAATGAGTTAAAGGGAAGGCTCCTTAGCGTAGGGGTGACTTAGTCAATAGCCCACGGAGTTTTGGGAAACAACTTGCCTGCTTTTCCCCACGGAAAGTCTGTTCAAAGGAAGTGAGCTGTGAACTCTAAATATATGTATGTGCTCTGTTTAGCCACAGGGAGGGCTGGGTCCTAGCAGTCAGTCCAAGGATACAAGCATAGCCATTTTTTAAACCATAGTGTCAACCCTGGAACTCAGAGATGGGTAATCCAATTGTCAGCTAACTCAAAAAAACCTTATTCTACATTTCCTGGAACTTCGTGACCACAGAATCTTTATCCTAGGTCTTAAGCTTCAGCAGAAGGCAGCATCCGTTGTCATAATCTAATATGGACACCATACTCTTGCAGGACATTTGTTAAGCAGCTGTTTACCTTTAAAGATCCATTTTAATGCAATCAAACTCATCACGGTAATCAAGCAGGCCTCAGAAGAGCAGTAATGACTAATACACAGCAGAAAGTGAAAGTGCCAAAAAATAAAATAAAAAATAAATAAAAATAAAAAGAAAGTGAAAGTGCCATAAAAGAGGTAAAGAAAAGGTGTTAAGGAGATTCAAAGGTGAAACAGATTACTTCTCCTTGGAAACCAAGGGAGGAAGACATCAGGGTGTTAGTCTTTAGAGGTGACACCTGAGCCCAGTCTTTTAGGCTATACAGACATGAGGGTGAGAAGACATGTTCCAGGGGGAGAGAGCAACTATAGGGGGGCATAGAAGCAGACAAATAGAGGGAAGCGCAAATAGTTAAACATGACTGGAGTTTCAGATAAATAGAGAAAGACTGATGTATTTTGGTGTTGTAATCAATTAAAATCTCAAGTCCTGTGAGAGATGAACAGTGCTGAACTCTTCAGGGCAGGTAATACGGTGGCTGTTCAAATGCAGTAACTCTTCTGCCCTGGGGTTTTCTTCCTTTGGATTCCTGTTATCATATCTATCATAAAGTGTATAATACTTCACTTTTTTCTCCAGACAAAGCATGAAGAAAGGCAAAATTCAATCCTATAGGGCAGCCCTGGTGGTGCAGCAGTTTAGCGCCGCCTGCAGCCAGGGCGTGATCCTGGAGACCCTGGATCAAGTCCCACGTCAGGCTCCCTGCATGGAGCCTGCTTCTCCCTCTGCCTGTGTCGGTGCCTCTCTCTCTCTCTGTGTCTCTCATGAATAAATAAATAAAATCTTTAAAAAAAAATTCAATCCTATATTACTCTCTATTCAAACAAGGTGGGCTGGGAACTTTAATTCAGCTTAATTTTCAAACGGGTTAAACTAAAAATGAAAATTATCAGGAAAAGTTGAAGGAAGAGTTTAACGCACGTCACATGCCTACATTTTCACCTAGAGAGCATTCCGAGTCATTTTTCTGTTCTCATTCTTTGCAAGATTGCTCATGTCTTTTAGTTTGTTTACTTTTTCCAAGTAAGAGTGCAGCTTTGACATAAGGGAATTACAGGGTTTCAAACCCCAGGCTAGGAATTTGGGTCCTATTCTATAGGCATTGGTAAAGGTTCCAAAAACTTGATGTCTGTTTAAGGAAGATTTGTGGCAGACAGGTAGGAGATGGATCAGGCTGCGAAGAATATTAGAAATAGAAAAGCCAATTAAGAGGATGACAGTCCAGGTAAGAATAAGCATGAAGCAGTGTAGGCAAAGTGAAAAAGGAGAAGAGAGAGCAGAAAAGAAACAAGATGCAGACATAGACCTGACAGCTGGTATCAAAAGGATGCAAAGATAACATCAACTTTTCTAGCTAAATCCATTTTTTTTTAAGCAACCACCAAACTAGAGTGTAGTAGCATTATGTCAGGAAATAAGGGCAGAAACACAGTAACATGAAAATGTACTGGAGGGATGAGAAATTTGGTTTCAGTCAGAGCTTTGGGGAATGAGAGGTTCAATACTGGAATCACGTTGAAAACACAGTTGGGAGCATTTTTTTTAATTATTTTTTTTAAAAAGATTTTATTTATTTACTCATGAGAAATGCAGAGAGAGAGAGAGAGGCAGAGACACAGGCAGAGGGAGAGGCAGGCTCCATGCAGCGAGCCTGATGTGGGACTCAATCCCGGGACCCCGGGATCATGCCCTGGGCCAAAGGCAGGCGCTAAACCGCTGAGCCACCCGGGCTTCCCATTTGTTGGGATCATTTAAAATCACAGCGAAGCTATACGCAGAATCCAACGCTAGGTTCAAATCAAGACTCAAAAATATAGGACATGTGACCTCAGTTTTGGGTGCTCTAATAAAGTCAAGATGAATGCCTCATGATTCCAGATTCATAAGTCTATTCGCTTAAAGCCTAAAGGTTCCTGAACAAAACATTACCATATGTGAAAGATCTATAGCTATGCTGCCTAAAATGAGTGCCATACACGGACGCCTGCGTGGCTCAGTAGTTGAGTATCTGCCTTCGGCTCAGAGTGATCCAGAGTCCCGGGATCGAGTTTCACATCAGGCTCCTTGCATGGAGCTTGCTTCTCCTCCCTCTGCCTCTCTGTGTCTCTCATGAATAAAAAAATAATATTTTAAAATAAAATAAAATAAAATGACTGCCATACATGGCTATAAGATGGCCACATATGACTCTTTGTATTTTACTTAAATTAATTAAATCAAATTTAAAATTCAGTTCCTTAAACATACTAGACATATGTCAAGTGGTCAGTAGCCACAGGTAGCTAGGGATTGCCATACTGGATGGTATGGATATAAAATATTCCCATAATCACAAAAATTTCTTTTTAAAACATTTTTAAAAAGATTTTATTTATTTATTCAGGAGAGACAGAGAGAGAGAGAGAGAGAGAGACTGGCAGAGACACAGGCAGAGGGAAAAGCAGGCTCCATGCTGGGAACCAGAGGTGGGACTCTATCCCGGGTTTCCAGGATCACACCCTGGATCGAAGGCAGTGCTAAACCACTGAGCCACCCAGGCTGCCCCATCATCACAAAAATTTCTATTGGACGGCACTGATCTAAGATAATGTTTCTCATGGTTAAGAAATATGTCATATTTTCAGTTCCTATCATCATTGACTTCCCCATATCCCACTTCCATTAAAAAGCAAAACAAAACAAAACAAAAACAAGACTGTCATGTTTAGGCTCTGCATTTGCATTCTCCAGTACTATGCTCTTTCTACATCAATCCACTCCTGTTTATCTATTATCTATCACTCAATTTTCTTTTAATAAAAAAGGAGTTCATCTACTTGAATATATTATAGAAAATTCAAATTAAAAAAAATCACACAAGAATCTAGAAAATTTTGTTTGCTCGTACTTCCTATATAAATGTTAACACAACTTTTAACAAATTCGTATGATCCAACCCTGCCATCTGCTGTTTCAAATGTGTAACTGTACAGCTCGAGCTAAATGCAGTACAACACATGCCCAATAAGGACAGCGCAGAAAGTTTACGCTGATTCCAAGTCTCTTAACATCCTTAGATGAGTGGCTAAAGAGCAGTTCGTAACTCCCACAGGAGAGCACTATGTTTCCTGGCTGCTTAAAAACAAAGTACTGAATCTTTGGTTATGAGGGTAAATGGGTATATTTACATTTAGAAAATTTCTGTCCCTGCATCTTCCCAGGTTCATTTAGCTGCAGTTACTGATGGCTTTCGTGTGCAGCATTAGCACCGGTCAGTTCCAAGTCAACCGTCCAGTGAGTACAGGATGTATTAGTAGTCGTAGTCCTCCAGCAAGAACAGAGCTTAGGGAAGAGTTCTGCTACCTTGTGTCTACCCTCGGAGAGAAGCCTGGGAACGTGCTCCTCCGCTAGCAAGTCAGTAGCTCCGCTGACCCAACTTTGGATGCTGTGCACCGACGGGTGTGATCGCCCCCATAAGCCTAATTTAAAAGCTTTCCTACCCTGTCCTAAACTGACTCTCACTTCCTCAAACCGCCTCCCTGATTTTTCTTCTCAAGGCCCCAGCATGCCTCGTACCCAAGGTACTTAAATGTTTTGGAGAAGACACGTTTGCTTCCTTTTAAGGATCAGTTTCTCTATGGTGCCTTATGACCACCCGTGCTGTCCTAGGTCTAAAATACTTCAACTGTTCCTTCTGCTTTTAGTTATTTCAAACCTCATTCAACAAAGTGGATGTATTTGACTCAAGTTTCTTTAAAAGACTGGGGATTTTACCTCGAAATGCCAAACTCTTGGTGTGGCCTCTTGCCATTCCCGCGCTCCCACCTTGAAGACTGTTCTGCGGGCGGCGGGCCTGAGGCTGTGGAGCTCCTCCTCAGCTGTGGAGTCGATAGACTAGTCCTACTGCTTAGGCCCTGCGGAATAATTGAACAGTGGTTAAAATCGTCACCTTCAGATCTGCTGTGTGTGCATCAGTCAAGAGGACGTACAAAGATATCAATGCAAAGTATCTTTTTAACAGGTACAGGAGAAAGAACATTTTACTCTGAAAAGCCATCAAATGACTCCAAATTTTACATTCTATACTGTTGTTCAATTATTAACTCTTCCTCCCACTTAAAAAAATGATCTCTGAATGCCCTACAATTTAACAAGATACTTATTTTTTGTACACATCACCCCCTCGTTTCATGAGAAACAAATGCTTACAAATTCAAAAGTTGATATGAAAGATTTACCCTGAAAAGCAATTGCAGAGGACAAGCTTCAGATCAGGGACAAAAGCCCTATATCCTAAGCCTTTTTTTATTTTCAGTACAGTGCTAATGTACATAGGGTTAATCTGGAGAAAGTGAAAGATTCAGAGCCATCTTTTTTTTTTTTTTTTTCAGAGCCATCTTTTTATTTTTTTATTTATTTATTTTTTCAGAGCCATCTTTTTAATTAACAAACTCAGAACACGATTAGCATTAATAATATCTTAATTTTTGGGCAGCCCAGTGGCGCAGCAGTTTAGCGCCGCCTACAGCCCGGGGTTTGATCCTGGGGACCCTGGATCGAGTCCCACGTCGGGCTCCCTGCATGGAGCCTGCTTCTCCCTCTGCCTGTGCCTCTCTCTCTCTCTCTCTCTCTGTGTGTGTGTGTCTCTATGAATAAATAAAATAAATAAAATCTTTAAAAAAAATCTTAATTTTTGAAAATATTCCGAATTGATCTACTCAATTAACCAAAGTTGTTTTTTTTTTTTTTAAACTACTGAATGGGTGGGTTTTTTTTTTTTCTTTTTTTCCCTGAATGGGTGTTTTACTGAGATTTACATAAAACAGTTTTTGCTTCTTCTGAATTTTCCCCATTAACAGATACTGAAACCATCTCAGAGATAAATATCTCCTATGTTTAAATTTCCCAATGATGTTGATTTTGTAAAGATTCATAGTTAGACTCAGAGAAAAAGTTCTTTGTGGAACATAATCCTTTCTGGCTATAATTTAGGTTCATATAGTCTTTCTTAGTTCTTAACACACATATAAGACATTTACATTAAATTACTTTTTACAACTCCTTTTCCTCACTAATTATCTTTTCATAAATAGCTATGGTTCTTTTCTGGAGTAGCGTCAGTCTTCTATTCTATTCCAAAAGCAGAGACAAATCAGATGTGAAAGAAGTTTAAATAACACAATGAAACGAAATAAAGGTTACTTCCTGGTTCTTATAGGACTTACTCCTATCAGTACCAAAAATAAACCTGATTACCTAGAATGTTCAGGAAATGAGGCACTTAGGCATCCTGTTTAATTAATATTGTTTAAAATGTTTTTAAAATGTACTAGTGCACTTTTTTACACAGTATACACAGTAACAAACATAATGGTGTCAGTAAGATTTTCCTGATTAAGATTTTTAAGGAAAAAAAAAAAAAAGATTTTTAAGGATTATTATTTTTAAGATTGCTCTTCTGTTGTGTCCAGTATACTTCAATTGAAAAAAGAAAAAAACTGCAAATGACATCAAATGTCAATGGAAAATACAAAAGAGCATATCACATATGTTCATAGTTTCCACATGTCAAGTGAAAACTAAGAATAGAGTTATTTAATTGATGAATTTTTTACTGTCACTTTTTGATGCTTGTGATTAACCTATTTCTCATAGGTAGAGTGCTAAAAAGAATGTCAGACAGCTTGGGGCAGCCCAGATGGCTCAGCGGTTTAGCTCCACCTTCGGCCCGGGGCCTGATCCTGGAGACTTGGGGATCGAGTCCTGCGTGGAGCCGTGGAGCCCACTTCTCCCTCTGCCTGTGTCTCTCATGAATAAATAAATAAAATCTTTAAAAAAAAAAAAAAGAAAGAAATAAAGAATGTCATGCAGCTAAGTACCATTGTTAATTGGACTTTGACGAAGGCAGGTGCTACTGTATAAATTTCTTAAAAATAAAAGCATCATATAATCACCTATCATCTAGATTTATGATCAGTAATTACCAAAATTTTGCCCTAACTGGGCTTGCTTAATTTTTCAACATTTCTATATTCTAATGCTGAGAACTAACACAATGAACTATCTGATCAAAATCCTTCCAAAACTATATTTAACTGTTTCTAAGCTCTATATACACTATTACAATGAACAAAATTAACTGATTTGAATTTTATCTTCTCTTGATTAGTTTCTTTACCTGTGTAGAATAAGTTAATCTAGAATAATCTCTAACATATTATTTCTCAAGTTTATGATTTTAGCTATTGATAAAGATATCGATTAATAAAATAAAGCTTATATTAAAAGCACTCTGAATGAGCATAATATAAACCTACTTAGAATAGTATTTATTATTTCTTAAAGAAAAGCCTATTTTGAAGCATTGATATTAAGAAAAATTAATCCCATATCTAATAATGGAAAAAATCAATGTCTATTGGGCTATAGCGATCCTTAGAGGGTAAAGGGGAAAAAAACAGATCAAAAAGATGTGAAAATTCATTTAAGATAATGCTATGTAATTCATAAAATGAATATTATAACGATCAATTCTTTGTGGTTCAATAAGAACGATTCCTGGATTCTAAATAATACAATAGATTAATTAATGACATGACTGGACTACTACTTTGTTATACAAGCCTAGAATTCAATTTGTGTGTTGTTTTCTACTTCTTAAAAACAGTAACAATGATAAAGAGTTGTAACCGATGAAGTGATAACTGCTGATTATAGCAAAGTTATTTAGAATTAAAGCTGAATACTCAATTAGAATTATTTGAGATTTATAACCACCTCTTGAAGTCCCAAACAGCTCAATATACAGTATAAAAAAGCTGATCCTTGAAAAAGAAAGTATATTTTATCTAAGCTATAAAGGAGCACTTTTAATTTGAAAATATTAAACATGGTAAGTAGGGCTGGCTAATTACTGTATCTTGACCTTGTGAAGTTTTCGATCTCCTTTCTCAGTTGGGTCCTCTATTTCTGAGCAGGGGTAAAATCCAGGAAATGGCGTGAGAGGATTAATCTTTGGCCTACAGGAACCTGAGAAAGCACCCATCAAGCTACTGATACTCCGCAGGGAAGAAATGACTTGTGGGGGAAGGGTTGGATCAATCAGAAGATCTGACACCATATTTCGAGCCTCATTTAGCACTGAAAGATCAACTCCACTTCCACCTCCAGAATTCTAGAAAAGAAAAGAAAAAAGTAATATTACAGATTTGCTATTTAAACATTCTAACATTTCAGAATTATTCTATTTTAAATCAATAGAAATATACATTACACATCCACAGCAGTTCTTTCACTTACTTTACACACTTAAGAGGCAGTCGAGCACAGTGATAAGGCTCCATTGCAATGACATTGGGGCTTGAAATCGACACTTTAATCCTAACTCTATGATTTTGAGCAAATTATTTAACATCTGCACCTTTTAGTTTCTTTACCATAAAATGGAGATTATAACATCTACCTCATTAAGGGCTTATGTGAGACTTTAGTCTGAGAATACAGGTAAAACACATAAGGCAATGTATAGTGCATATATTAAAAGTGCAATAAATAATAGTATATCTGTCGATATTATGGAAAATAAGATAAAAATACAGGAAAACGGGGTCAGAGTTCAAAGGAGACAGTGATTAACTTTGAACTCATGGTCACCAATAGTATCATGGAAGGAGTAACATCACACTTCACCTTAAAGAATGTATAGAAAAGATATTTTTAAAATTTAGAATGAATATTTTATTGACATATACACGTGGTCTGATTTTTACTTTTTGAAAATACATATAGGGATCCCTGGGTGGCACAGCGGTTTGGCGCCTGCCTTTGGCCCAGGGCGTGATCCTGGAGATCCGGGATCGAATCCCACGTTGGGCTCCCGGTGCATGGAGCCTGCTTCTCCCTCTGCCTATGTCTCTGCCTCTCTCTCTCTCTCTGTGTGTGACTATCATAAAAAATAAAAAAATAAAAATAAAAATAAATGAAAATACATATATATGATGTTCAACTCAATTACCCATAGAAATGAGAACATGCATAATCAGAATAGTGAATTAAATGTTACTTGTGGTGCTTTTATTGTACCCTGAACTTATATTTGAGTGTGTCTGAAATTCATAATTACTGAATGCATGTAATGAGTTTACTATAAAACTGTTTAGTAAGTATCCTCAACACATTTTGGGACTAAGAAATGTTATGAAAGTTAGAACAATAATTAGCTAAATAATGTCTTTGCTCTTTGGAGAATTTTTTTCCCTGGTGAAGTATTATTTTATCTTAGTTTTTATGTGAAAATATTCCCTATTGCTAGGGTATAGCCCAGTTATTTCTAATCTTTATGAATAAATACTCCCCTATATATGTCACTATAGATAATTAAGGATATTTCTGACAAATAGCTTCCCATAAAATTGAATTTCTGAACCACAGTAAATGAACAGGTTAAGATTTGATCATTACTGTAAAACTGCCCTCCCATATGTTGGTTAAATCTATATGTCCACAAATGTGATTATAATAGCATCTATTTTCCCACACCTAAGTGAGAAATCTATTGATATTTGAGTTGGCATTCCCGTACAATCATGTGTCATTTCTCAAATGTTTAATTATGACATGGCTTGCAGATTTTGGTTTTGGGTTCTTTTTTTTTCATATTTGGGATTCACTCAGCTTCTCAAATTTGTAAGATTATGTCTTTTGCAAAATTTGGGGAAGTTTTCAGCCATCATTTTTTTCAAATAATCTTTTAAACTCACTCTCTCCTTCTCAGATACTGATATGAATTTTGGATCTTTTGTTATTGTCCCTAAGACTCTGTTCATTTTGTTTCCACCTATTTTCTTTCTGTTGTTCAAATTGGGTAAATTCTATTGCTTTAGCCTGAAGCTCACAGATTCCAACCTCTGTCATCTCCACTCTCCTACTGAGCCCATTCAGCAAGTTTTAATTTCCATTATTGCATTTTTCAGTTCCATAGTTTTCATTTCTTTCTTTTTTATAACTTCTATAGATCTACCTCAGAGATGTTGCAGGTTTGGTTCCAGACTACTGCAATAGAGTAAATAGCACAATAAAGTGAGTCAAAAGAAATTTTCTGGTTTCCTAGTGCATATAACAGTTATGTTTACAATATACCGTAGTCTATTACATGTGCAATGGCATTATGTCTAAAAAAAACAGTGTACATACCTTAATCTAAAAATACTTTATCTGGCCACCTGGGTGGCTCAGTTGGTTAAGAATCTGACTTTGATTTCAGCTCAGGTCAGGATCTCAGGGTTGTGAGATTGAGCCCTGTGCCAGGCTCCATGCTGGGTGTGGAGCCCGCTTAGAATTCTCTTTCTCCCTCTGCCCCTCCCCTCCATACTCTCTTCTCACTCTTAAAAAAAAAAAAAAAAAAAAAAAAAAGATACTTTATTGCTAAAAAATGCTAACTATCATCTAAGTTTTTGGTGAGTTGTCCTCTTTTTGCTAGTGGAGGGTCCTGACTTTGACACTGATGGCTGCTGACTGATCAAAACAAAATGGTGGTTGCTAAAGGCTGGGGTGGCTCTGGCAATTTCTTAAAATAAATGAAGTCTGCTGCATTCAGTTGACTCTTCCTTTCACAAACATTTCTCTGTAGCATCTGATGCTGTTTGATAGCATTTTATCTACAGCAGAACTTCTTTCAAACTTGGGAGTCAATCCTCTCAAAACCTGCTGTTGCTTTATCAAGCTTATGTAATATTCTAAATCCTTTGTTGTCATCTCAGCAATCTTCACAGCAGCTTCACCAGGAGTAGATTCTATCTCATGAAACCACTTTCTTTGCTCATTCATAAGAAGCAACTCCTCATACGTATGTTCAAGTTTTATCATGAGATCGCAGCAATTCAGACTCTACTCCTGATTTTATTTCTCTTGCTATATCTACCACATGTGTAGTTACTTTCTCCACTGAATTCCTGAACCCCTCAAAATCATCCATGAGGGTTGGAATGAACTTCTTCCAAATTCCTATTAATGTTGGTATTTAAAGAAAAAAAAAAGTTGGTATTTTGATCTTTTCCCACTAATCACAAATGTTTTTAATGGCATCTAGAATGGTGACTCCTTTTCAGAAGGTTTCAATTTTCTTTGCCCAGATCCAACAGAGGAATCACTATCTATGGTAGGCATCCTAGTTTAACATAATTCATAACCCTGTGATTTTCAGAATAGTAAATGAGCACTGGCTTCAACATCAAGTCACTAGGCCCTGATGTCTCCTCTCTGGCCATGGGAGGGTCTAGGTGCCATCTTCCAATAGAAGGCTGTTTCACCTGCACTGAAAATCTGTTGTTTAGTGTAGCCAACTTCATTAATTAGCTTAGATCTTCTGGATAATTTGCTGAAGCTTCTACATCAGCACTACATCAGCACTGACTTGAACTTTGATATTATGGAGATGGCTTCCTTCCTTTCCTTCCTTAAACCTCATGAACCAACCTCTGCTACGTTCAGACTTGGCTTCTCCAGTTTCTTCATTTCTCTCTCTCTCTCTCTCTCTCTCTTTAAAGATTTATTCATTCATTCATTCATTCATTCATGAGAGACACACAGAAAGAGCAGAGACATAGGCAGAGGGAGAAACAGGCTCCCCGTGGGGAGCCAGATTTGAGACTCATTCCTGGGACCCAGGATCATGCCCTGAGCTGAAGGCAGACACACTCAATCACTGGACACCCAAGTGTCCCTTCACTTCTCTCATCTTTCCTAGAATTGAAGAGAATTAGGGTCTTGCTCTGGATTAGGCTTTGGCTGCAAGGAATGTTGTAGCTGGTTTGATTCTCTATCTAGACACTAAAGTTTTCTCTGTATCATCAATAAAGTTTTACTTTCTTATGATTCACATGTTCACTAAAGTTCACTTTTACATTTCCTTCAAGAACTTTTTCTTTGCATTCACAACTTGAATGTCTGGGCAATAGGCCTAGCTTTTGACCTATCTCAGCTTTTGACATGCCTTCCGCTCTGAGCTTAATCATTTCTAGCTTTTGATTTAAAGGGAGAGACGGGGATCCCTGAGTGGCGCAGCGGTTTGGCGCCTGCCTTCGCCCCAGGGCGCGATCCTGGAGACCCGGGATCGAATCCCACATCGGGCTCCCTGTGCATGGAGCCTGCTTCTCCCTCTGCCTATGTCTCTGCCTCTCTCTATTTCTCTCTCTGTGACTATCATAAATAAATAAAAATTTAAAAAAAAAATTAAAGGGAGAGACGTGTGACTTTCACTTGAACACTAAGAGGGCCTTGCAGGGTTATTAACTGACCAAATTTCAATATTGTTGCATCTCAGGAAATAAGGAGGTCCAAGGAGAAGGGAGAGAGATGGGGAAACAGCTGGTCAGTGGGGCAGTTATAACATATACAACATTTATTAAGTTCACTATCTTATATGAGCATGACTCATGGCACCCCAGAACAATTACAATAGTAACATCAATCTGATCGTAGATCACTTTAACAAATATAATAATGAAAAAATTTGAAACAATTTACCAAAATGTTGGAGAAACACAAAGTGAGCAAATTCTGTTGTTAAAGTGACAAAGCAAAAATAGATTTATTTGCTTGATGCAGGATTGCTACAAACCTTCAACTTATAAAAAAAGTCACAGTATCACTGAGGGGGGCACTTGACGGGATGAGCACTGGGTGTTATGCTATATGTTGGCAAATCGAACTTCAATAAGAAAATATACAAAAATAAATAAATAAAATAAAATAGAATAAAGCTGCTAAAAAAATTTTAGCTCATTACTTTACAATGTCAACTCTAAAATTCTGAAGGATGGAAGAATCATATATAATGTAGTAACCATTAAAAACTTACATTAATATTTTCAAAAAAAACCCCACAGTATCTGTGAGGTGCAATAAAAGGGGATGTGTCTGTATTTTTGTTATTGTTGAGATTTTCTATTTTATTTGTAATTGCTTGTTAGAACATTTTTATGATGGCTGCTTTAAAATTTGTCGGGGGTGCCTGGGTGGCTCAGCTGGTTAGATGCCCAACTCTTGATTTGGGGGTTTAATCAGGTCATGATCTCAGGGTCATAAGATTGGGCCCCATGTCAGGCTCCCTGCTCAGTGGGGAGTCTGCTTGTTCATCTCCCTCTGTTCCTTGCCCTGCTTGTGCTCTCCAAAATAAAAAAAAGAAAATCTTAAAAAAAAAATGTCAGATAATTCCAAATCCGATTCATCTTGGTATTAAGCATTGTCTTTTCCCATTCAAGTTATGACTTTCCTTGTTCTTAGTATGAAAAGTTATTTTTTTATTTTATCATCAACATTTTGGGTATTATTCTACAAGACTCTAAGGTCCTATTTAAATCTTTTGTATTAGGAAGTAGTCTCTGTTAGGTAGGTCCTGGTCTACTTTTTCAGGCTGTGGTTCTTTTTTTCTTTTAAGATTTTATTTATTTATTTATTTGAGAGAGAGAGAAAACAGGAGAGTAATGGGGAGAAGCAGATTTGCCACTGAGTAGAGAGCCCAATGATGTGGAGTTTGATCCCAGGACCCTGAGATCATGATCAAAGCTAAAGGCAGATGCTTAATCAACTGAGCCACCAGGCACCCCTCAGGAATGTGGTTCTAATGATATTTTAGTTTTCAGAGCATTCACCGTGGTATTTCAGCCTGCTTGATGGTTTTCTGATGCCACTAGGGTTCCCACTGGTCCTTGTTATACCTCTGTGGGTGAGGAGATGGGAGGAATTTCCTCAGATTGAATCTCTAGGTGGGGGAAGAGAGTCTTCAGGCCACAGGGAGAAAGCAACTTCTGGATTAGACACGTGTTGTGGCAATAGCCCCTCTGCCACAACATGTAATAAAATTACTATAATTAATATTACTGAAAATGATGAAATGAAAATATAGATAAAGTGGCATTGGAGTTCAAAGAAGATACATAAACTTTAATCTGAATGGTTGGCAGAAACTTTATGGAAGGAGTAGCATTTGAGCTAGTAATTTGGTAGGATTTTATTTATAAAGATTATAATAAAACTACAAATGTATTTGGGGTGTTTATTCTTCAAGAAAGAATACAAATAAAGGTACAAAAGTAGTAAAATAGCCAAGTACAAGGAACATGAAATTATTAAAATACAGGCTTCATTTTTTTCTAAAAGAACATTGGAAAATAAGATGGAAAGGCAAGTTGGGACCACATTTTTGAGAACACGAGATCCCAGCTAATGGATATGAACAAGGGAAATTCATGGATTCTGAGCAAGTTAAAGAGGAAGAATCAAGCAAGGAAAGAGAAAAGGAAGTAATGGAGGCCACTGAAATGTTAGAGAGGATGAAAAGATAACTCTTTATGTTAAGAACGGACAGAGATGGGAAAAGAGCATTCTAGGCAGAGAGACAAGCAAGTGTGAAGACCCAGACACCCAGCCTGCCTAGCATGTTTGAGGAATAGAAGGGGACTGGAGTCACTAGAGCAGAGTAAATGAAGGAGAAGTTAGTAGGACACAAGGTCAGAGAAGTAAAAGGGAGTAAAGTGGGGGACTATATTGTGTAAGGTCATTTGGTAAGGATTTTTAACCTTTATTATTCTGGGTGAGAAGAGCAAGAGTGACAAATTTTTAAAGCTGAACTTAAATTCCTATTTCCCACTGGCTTACATGTGGCAAATCTTGGTTTTTGCCCAGAGAGCTGGGGTTGATTAAAGAAGAGGACAAGGGAGAGGTAGGTGGCGTTCATGTGCAAATGCTAAAATATTTACTATTTGGCCCTTTACAGAAAAACTCTGCTAAGTCCTGTCTTGTATTATAATTTCAGAGACCCTTAGAATTCATTATTGAAATTAATATAATATTAACTCACATTTTTAGAGTGCTACCTACTAGACATTCATCATCATCATCATCATAATCAGCCCTCTGAAGGAATTGGTATCATTCCCGATCTATAGATGACAAAATAGATTCAGAGTGCCTTAAGAGGCTTGCCTTATTTTTCAGCAAGGACCCTGTCTCAAAGCAACTCTTCCGCCTAGAATAACTGGTCTAGAAAAGCTGAAATAAAAAGAACACCCATTTCAGGGCATCAGAGCACAGTCAAGCAGCCAGGCCTTGAAAGAACAAAAAGTCAGAGTTTAAAAATTAAAATGAACCCACCATACTGTACTACTTTTTCTCAAGGAGTCTGCTGTGGATTCATAATTGGCCAGGGCAGAGAGGACAAGAAGCACAGTAGTTAAGAGGTAGGAAATAGAGTGGAGCTTTCTGTAGTCACAGGAGGCTCAAAGACCAAAACTGGAGTATAGGGTTATCAGGACAGGCAGGGCTTTAAAGCCCAAGCAAGATCTCAGAGAGGAGAAAAAGAAGCAAGGTTGAATTCAGAGCTGCTTTCCCTCAAAGGCATTTGCCAATTTGCAAACAGTGGCGGAGAGATGGAGAAACCCAAGCAAAAATTCTCAAACAGATTTCTATTTTGAGAGTTAAATAGAGCTTTCAGCAGTCTAGAGGGAACAACATCAAAAGGACTTCCTAGAAAACACCACTAACCAAAAATTATTATGAGACAGAAAACTTAATAGGCCTAAAACTACTGAAGAAACTGAATATATAATTTAAAATTTGCTCATAAAAAAAGCTCCAGACGGAGATGGCTTCACCATAGCATTCTTTCAAACATTAGGGAAAGAATACCAGTCTCACCAAACTTTTCTAGGTAATAGGGTGAGTATCTCACTTTATTTTATGAGACTATAACCTTTATATCCAACATATGCCAAGAACATTATGAAAAACAGGAATTATAGGCCAACTCTCTCTCATAAACATAGATTCAAAATTCTAAAACAAAATATTAATAAAATCCAGTGACATATATAGGTATTTATATATATATATATATTTTTTAAATATCTTAATCAAATTTGCTTTATTCTGGGAATATGGGGATTGATGTGAGAAATAAAGACAGAAGAAAAATTATTAATTTTTTTTTTTACTCCCTACAGCCCACTGACAAGTCCTTTAAGAAAGGCAGAGTGACATTCCTCTAGGAACTCAGCTGCCTGGATGTTAATACTTTGCTAAAGAGCAAAAGGCAATCTTAGCCCAAGCTCCAGGATCTTATAAGTCTACTTTAACATATAAAAATTCCTTTAGAAATTTCCTTTATCTCTTAACTCCCCAAAATACTTGTTGGCAATCATCCCCCAAGCATATGACCCACCAATATACATCTGAAGGGTCTCATGACTAAGGTTTTATTAGATGATAATAAACGACAGTTTCCCAACAACAGCTAGCCCCCTCAAGGTCCTGGAACCCTTGCTTCCAAAATTCCTCAGAGTCTTACACTACCTCTAACCCCCTCCCAACTTGAAAGTATATAATGGGCCTCTCCTCTTGACCCCAGTATAGCTCCTTCTGCCCACAGGTCCTGTCCCTGTGCTTTAATAAACCACCTTTTTGCACCAAAGACATCTCAATTCTTTTTTGGCTGTCGGCTTTGAACTCTAATGTCTTTTCCTATGTTAGGGATGGTTTAACAGAGACACAGAATTAAACAATACAATTCACCACATTAATAAATGGAAAAAATCCAGGAATCATCTCCATAGAGGCAGAAAAAGCATCTGATAAAAATTGTACACCCATCCATGACATCCATGACTAAAAAGAGAAAAAAAAATGTCTTTAGTAAACCAGGATTAGAATGGAACTTCCTTAATTTTTTTTGAACTTCCGTAATCTGATAAAGGATATCTCTAATAAATAAATAAAATCTTTAAACAAGTCAAAGATCTGACCAAAGAATATCTGAGCAACCAATTAACATATGAAAAGATGCTCAACCTGATGAGTTACCCATGAAATCCCAAGTATTAAAAGCACAATGATACACTCTTCCACAGCTACCAGAATGATTTAAAAATAGACCCTATCAAGAGTTCTCAAGGATGTGGAGCAACTGGAACTCTCAAAGGCTGATGGTTGGGTAAAAATTGATACTTCTTGGAAAGTTGAGTGCTATCTACTGAAACTCAGCATATGCACACATACCCTGTGACCCAGCAACCCCCTCTGACATATACCCAACAAAAGACCTCAAGAATGCCAGCAGCATTACTTACAATAGTCATGAAGGGGTTCAGGACAGGCCATCCCAGAATGTGCCACTTTGGCACGTGTGTTATTTTGAGCTGAAAGCACTTGAAGTCCTGTGGTCTTAAGGGAAACTTTTGCCCCTCCTTTAAGTACACAGAAGACTCTAAATTGGGGGCTTTTCCCAGAAGAACGGTTTTTAACAGAGATAAATTTTTTAAAGGATGTTAAGTAATCTCTACGCCCAACATGGGTCTCAAACCTGTAACCCCAAGATCAAGAGTTGCATGCTCTACTGACTGGGCCAGCCAGGCACCCAGCAAAGAGGAATTTTATGTGAGTGAACCATCTACATGGTAAGGCAAACACCTAATTACCAAATATCTGCTCTTCCTACCACCCTGTGAATTACATTCCTTTCCTCTTAAGTCCTGGACCTCTGTTGTCCACTTTCTCCTCAGCTGAGAATGACATAGATATCTTATTTTGCCTATCTTTAGAATTTCCAAGTCTCTGTGGATTACCTATACAGATACCTATTAAATTTCATTTTCTCTGTTAATCTGTCTTATGTCAGTTTGATTCTTAGTCCAGCTACAGGACCTTTGAGGGGATAGGAATTCTTGCTTCCTGACACACAAAAAGCTGAAAAGAAAAAAATGTCCATCTATTATTGAGTAAATGAAAACATTGAGAGTATATTCATTCAATGAAATACTAAAGGCAATGAAAATGAATGAATTACTATGGGCAATAACAATAATATTAATCTTATAAATAAAATTTTGAAAGAAAGAATCAAAATAGAAAATATATATCATTAATTCCATTTATATAAAATCCACAGACAGGAAAAACTAAGTTGTAATGACAGAAATCAGGACCGAAATAATGCTTGGGAGAAGTTGATGACCAGGAGGGGAGCATAAGAGAGGCTTTGGGGGAGCTGAATTCTTCTTCTGAAAGATGGTCACATGAATATAATCACTTTGAGAAAATTCATCAAGTTGTACACTTACAATTTGTGCATTTTTATGTATGAGTGTATATTAAAATTTTTGTAAAGGGATCATTAGAAAGAAAAGAGGAGGAGCATCTGAGTGATGCAGTCCGTTGAGCTTCCCACTCTTGGTTTGGCTCATGTTATGATCTTGGGGTTGTAGGGTCAAGCCCTGGGGTAGACTCTGCTAAGCGAGGAGTCTCTCTTTGAGTTTCTCTTTCCATCTTCCTCTGTCCTTCCCTGACCCCAGGCGGGCAGGCACAAGCTCTAGCTCTTTCTCCCTCCCTCTCCATCAAATAAATACATAAATCTTAAAAGAAAAGAGGTGGTGAGGGAAGAGAGAAAGGAAAAAGGGAGAAAGGTGCCTGATATCACATATCAGTGTGCTTGACTACAAGCCTATGCTCTTCACCATTACTGCTTATGTATTTTTAGATTTTACTGGTAGTTTAAATACTCTTTTAATTGGAAACTGAGGACCTTGGTGAGTATGACTGGTAAGGAAGCCCTTGTGTGGGTCAAAGAATCAGCCTTTTTTAGGTCAGAAGTGGCTTTCTTGATTTCACCTGATTGCAATAGGTATGCTTTTTGTTCACCAAAACCCAGAGAATATTTTGTTCTTCTGGGCTGTTGTGGCTCTTCCATTCACACCTTAAAAATAAAACCCATTCAGGGATGCCTGGGTGGCTCAGTGGTTGAGTGTCTGCATTTACTCAGGCCATGATCTTGGGGTCCCGGCATCAAGTCCTACATTGGGCTCCCCAGAGGGAGCCTGCTTCCCCCTCTGCCTATATCTCTGCCTGTGTCTCTCATCAATAAATAAATAAATTTTAAAAATAAATAAATAGATCTCATTCAAAGGAATTTCTCAAAAATGGTGATAGAAACAACTAAATAAATCTAATAAACAGAGGTAATGTTTCTTTGAATACAAAAGACAGAGATTTAATATTAATGTTTATCTATCAGTATAAAAACCACCAGGTTTTAAAACAGCATATTATAACATAATTAAATTAATTTATTTTTATATATTTATTAATATTTGTTATTCTGTATGTTTACATATAATTTACATTTATAATTATAATATATAATTATAATAACATATTTTTTGTAGAATCGAATACACACACATTTCAATACAATAGGAAAATGGGAAAATATCTGTAAAGATATATATCATAAGTTAACATAATTAACATAGTTATTGCTTGATATTTAGGAATGGGTTTTCTTTTTTCTCCTATACTTCTATTTTCAGTTCTTTTGATATGAATATATATTACTTAAGTGATCAAAAAAGTTTAAAAGTACATATTATATGATTTCATTTATATATATAAAGTTCATAAATAAGCCAAACTAATTGTTAGAAAGTCAGGACAGACATTATCCATGGGGATACAGTCAATAACCAGAATGGTACATAAGTGAGGCTTCTGGAATGCTAGTAAAGTTCTATTTCTTGATACAGGTTCTAGTTACATGGGACATTTAGTTTGTGAAAATTTATCAAGCTGTGCACTTTTCTGTATGTATAATTTAATTAAAAATTTACCCAAAACTTAAAAAAAAAAAAAAAAAAAGCCAAAAACTCTAAGTAGAGTGTTTTGGCTTCCCTAATAAAATATTCTGCCAATTGTTTTGCTTTTTCTCATATATGGCTTTTAATCTACTTTTTTCCCTGTCTGAATGAATTGCCCACAATCAGAAAAAAAAAATCTCAACCTTAATATAGAATTATTAGTTTATTCTGAGCTCCAATTATATTAATATTTTAAAAATAACTTATACAAGTATGATTTATCATTTCCCTTTCCTTCCCTCATGATTAAAAATGTCTTTTTAAAAAAATTATCTAAATGAAAGTTGTTTATTTTAAATTAGTTCAGTTAAAAAAATCTCATAGCATAGAAATCTTACAAATCTAACTTTTTAAAAATGTCTAAAGTTTCAGGGTACCTGGGTGGCTCAGGTCACAATCCCAGGGTCCTCGGGTTCCCCGCTCATCAGGGAACCTGCTTCTCCCTCTCCTTCTGTCCCTCCCCCATTTCCTCTCGTGCTCTCTCAAATAAATAAATAATAAATAAATAAATAAATAAATAAATAAATAAATAAATAAAATCTTAAAAAAATAGATGTCAGAAGTTTCATTACAGTATATCAGAAACATTATGTGTCAACTATACTTCAATTAAAAAGTTTCATTACAGATATTATTAGTAATATTTACTTATATTTACCTGATAATGAGGTTTATACCATTGCTTTAAGTCCCAATCCCAAAGAATCATCTGGGGAAAAAGAAAAAGACAAAAAACCACTTCGTTACAAACCAGAAATAAACAAATATATGTAAAGACAAAATGGAACATCTTCAATTATACCTAGCTTACAGTTTGGGAGAGTAATTGGGAAAGTGAGAATAAAAATTATCTCTAGACAGAATATTCCATAAATTATGCACTCTGATTGAGAAATCAAAAAAATAGAATAAGGTCACTCTAATAAGCTATATTAACCTTCAAAATACCCATTACCACAATAAGGAAAATACAAATCAGAATAACACCCAGTTACCAAAAATACAAGAAAAATTACAAATCATCAGACACTCTCCCTCCCCTCATCATCTTCAAAGGATCATCACTCAACATTCTAAAGCAGTGTCAATGGGTGGTGCTATTTCCTTACTAATAAGGCACTTCTGTCAAAAGCAGTTTAAAAAGCCTGTCCTTTGGGTTAGATTAAGTATAAAGTAATGGATTTTAAAAAGCAACATTCAACCCTTTTGATATGCAGATAATTAGGATGGTTTTCCTATTTGTCTTCTTTATAGGCTACCAATGATAACTTCTTAGTCCCAGACTAGTATTTTCCTCTCTGTTTTCTTCCCAGAAAGCTTTCTGGCTGCTTCCCCTTCTCATAGTCACCATGCTCTAGAAGAAAACATTAGCTTTAATTTAGCAAGCTATAACTACTACCTATAATTAATCCTAAATTTCTCTTAAGTTTACTTAATTGGTCTCCATTTGCCAAAATAAATTGATTATAATGGCAATTTTCTATATAGCTTTGAACCTTAGGCTCGAATTTAAACCTAGTTAATTTGTAATATAACCACCTGATTTCTATATGCTGAATATTTTTTTTCAAGTAAATTCTACCCCCAACAGGGGCTCCAACTCACAACCCCAAAATTAGGAGTCACGTGCTCTACTGACCAAGCCAGCCAGGCGCACCCATATGGTGAACTCTGCTGTTTTTCATCCTTTGTCGTCTGTCTCCTGGATGCAAAAGATCTTAAAGTGTTATCCACTCTATCACCGGCCTAATATTTTATCAGGAGTTGGCATATTGTTGTTGTTTTTTTTTCTGTAGAGGGACAGATAGTAAATATTTTAGGCTTTGCAAGCCACCTAAGGTCACTGTGACATAATCTTATTTTGTTTGTTTTACAATGCTTTAAAATGCAAAAACATTCTTAGCTGGAGAGCCATACAAAAACAGGATGCTGGCTGAATTTGGTCAGTAGGCTATATAGCTCGTTGACCCCTATTTTAGGTAATATACCCAAACCCTAATCACTCAAAAAATTATCAGTTGTCATTATCACCATATCCTTCTCAACATCCTTGCAGAGGGTCATTTCTTGCCAGTGAAAAGAAATCTATTTCTTCCCAAAGAAAATCCAGACATACAATACTATAACCACATCTAAAACTTCAGTACAAAACAACAACAACAACAACAACAACAAAAAAACTTCAGTACCCACAGAAGAGCTGTTGTATGTAACTATATGCAAAGTACTTCATGAATATTAGTAGACTCATTAAATTTATGCAGTATTTTATATGGCCCTAAGTGTAATCCTGACATAATTATTTCAGGTTGTGATTTGACCAGAACACATTCTAGATTCTAGACACATTAATTAATGAGGTTTAAGATGTTAATTACTCTCTCAGAACACTCACATTAAGAGTAATGTAACTTGGGGTGTCTGGGTGGCTCAGTGGGTTAAAAGCAGCCAACTCTTGATTTGGCTCTGGTCATGATGGTAGGGCTCTGGGATTGAGCACCGCGAACAGACTCCACGTTCAACCCGGGTCTGCTTGTCCCTCTCCCTCTGCTTCTCCCTGTCCCATTCTGTCTCCTTCTCTAAAATAAATAAATAAATAAATATTTTTTAAAAAGAGTAACTTGACCTAAATCCCCTTGTTTCTTTTATACTTGGCATTGCTATGCTCCACTTTGTCCATGCTATTCTTACACACTTGGTATTTTTTTAAAGCGTTTATTTATTTGAGAGAGACAGAGAAAGAGCTCATGCTTACCAGCAAGCACATACACGTGCACACAAACACAAGCAGGAGGAGGGGCAGAGGGAGAGGGAGAAGAAGCAGACTCCGTGCTGAGCAGGGAGCCCAACAAGGTCTATCCCAGGACCCCGGGATCATGACCTGAGCCAAAGGCAGATGCTCCACCACTGAGCCACCCAGGCATCCCCACAATTGGTATTTTAGACTCAACTGCAATACTTTACTTCTGTCCTTAATTTAGCCTGTCAAATTTTTCTTTTGATATTGAGGATGTCAACTCTCCACCATTCCTCTCATCATCTGCAAATCTGAGTTTTTCTTAAGTACACCAATAGAAGCACAGAATAGACAGGCGTGAAGTCAGAGCCACATGATGTGTCACCAAAAATTACCTAGGAGATAGGCATCAATTCACTAATTTGCATTCTAAATCTACAAACTTTCCTAACTGTACTGTCCTCCAAAACATACTTCTACGTTTCTCCTACAAAGTTTGCCAAAATCAAACAGTGACAAATGCCGATTCCTTACTTTCCCAAATCATGAATCTAAGTAGAAGCTGATCTTTTGCTAAATCAAGCACATTTTCATTAGGACAGTTTCTTAACATTGAGTCTTCCTTGTTCCCCACTTCATTCACCTACATGACAATTAAATAAATATATCTTTTTAAATGCTTGTACTCTAATGCCAGAACCATATCTGTATTCATATCATGCATCCTTAATGGTAGCCCTATCACTCCCCAGCAGGTAAAAATTGGTTCTTAGGAGACACACACACACACACACACCAAAAAAAAATCTTAAAAATAATAAAATGGTTGTAGCCCTCCAAATGCCACATAACATAAATAGACAGACCGTCAATCTACAGTATTGAAATTTCATTGAAGGGGAGGGACAATTAGAGAAAAAAAAATGTCTAAAACAGCTCCTTAGGGAAGTGATAATGAAATTAAGGTTGAGAAAAAAATGCTATAAAGGAGTCTGGTTTCTTGCTTATCAAAGCAACATTAGCTTATATTCTGAGGGAAACTGTGTCGAGGATGCCGACTCAGAAGCTGCTGCTGTAACAGGAGAGCTAATGTACACCCTATTCTAACAGCCCTTGGAGGTCTTTGTCTGAGATCCCCTGCATGTTAGGGGCTGAGAAGAGGCACAGTGAAAGTCACAAACTGCTAGAAGACTGTCTTCCATTTAATCTGAACAACAAGCATATTAGTGATTTTGAGAAAACAAAATTTTTGCATAGGTAGTAGAAGACATATGATCCAGGAATTCTGCAGCTAGGTATATCTAAAAGCAATGCTATTCGAAGTGTGCTCCAAGTAAGATAAAGAAATTAAGAGTACATGTTTAGAAACAGGTTGCTGAAATATTTCTAGTGTATTTTATAAAAGCATCAATTCACAACCAACAAATTAGGAGAAAAACCTTTCCAAAACTTGAATTTGCTATATAGTCAAACTAAGTGCACATAACTGCACTGTTCGGGGTAGCAAGAAAACTAGATATAACCCAAATGTCTATCCAAAACAAAATGGGGAAATTTGAGTATATTCATATTATGGAATACAATGGTGAAAATAAATGAAGTACAGCTACATACCATATAAATAAATCCCAGAAACATAAGATTGAATGAGAAAAGTCACAGGATACCTACAGCAGAATTTCATACATGTAAAATATACTGAAATATACTTTTTAGGAATATAAACATATGGGAAACTATAAAGAAATTCAGGATGGGGATTGTTTCCAAGGGAAAAGAGAAAAAAAAATGGATCTGGGAGTGGCATACAGGGAACTTCAAAGTTATTGGTAATGTTCAAAATTAATGGTAATGGAAAGTATAGATGGCATTTGTTATCCTTTGTCTGTACTTTATGCATACTTTACAAGTATTTATTAAGCTTTAATTAAGAATTTAGAAAGGTAAAGAAGACAGTGACTGGTGAAAACGCTTAAGAAATTGTGCTGTAAATGTCAAGAATGAAATGGGACAATAGTTGGGAAAGAATGTGGGGCTAATACTTTATTTTATTGTTAACATGGTTAACAAAAACTCTAGGTTCTAGAGCTTGTCTATACCTGATAAGAATGATCCAGGACAGTAGGAGAACTAATAATACAAGACAGATTGAGAGAGATATTCAAAGTAACAAAATCCTTAAGGAAAATATTGTTCAATGTCTCTATAATATTAGATAAAATTTAAACTAGGAAACAGTAATGGAGGATTAGCCATTATTTATCAGATTATGATCTGCGAATCACTAGTCATTCATCAATGCCCTGGAATATTTAGAGGGAAAAGGAATCTATGTAGTTTATATATATTCCAAAATTGTGAGACACAAGATTAATTCAGAAATCTCATCATCTTCATCTTAATAACAATTATATTCTTAAAAGCTAGGTAGGTAGGAAAAAAAAAGTTAGGTAGGTGCCCTAAGGCCTGTGTTATTCTTTACGAGTCAACTAAAATATTTTCATGTCGTTGGGATATTACTGTTCACATCTATTAAATTTGCATTCTTTTCATTGTGTTGCACTATATCTCCAATCAAAAAAAGAAATGGCTCAAAGCTGATTTCCTAAAGCTTGAAGTGTTGATAAAAATAGAAACATAAATAACTCAGAGTAAATGTCAGGCCTAGATTAAGAACAAGACTTTAATGCAAAGAAATATAAATCTAATGCAAATACCACACAAAGCCACAGAAATGAAAATATTAGTAGGACATACAGCAGTGACTATCTAAAAGCTAATTTTTTTAGACTTGTAAGTCATTTACCCTGTATTCTTCTGCATATTTTCCACTCTGAAACTTAACTGAATAATGATGATAGGAAGCCATGAAAACTTTTAAGACATATTCAAATGAAACATAAAAATCTTTTTGGTAAACCAACAGAATTTTTCTAGAACAAAGCACATAACGCTTTCTTATATGAATCTGAAGATTTTTGTTTTTAAAACAGAAGAGACAAAATCTATAGAGGCACCTTCCAGATTCTGTACTTCTCACTCCAAACGCATATAAAAAAAAGATAAACTATTGCCGAGAGCTTTGTAAATCCAGCCACACAGATGATAAGCATTATGCCGGAAGAGAGAACAGATCAAATAATTTCCAACAAATACTTACCATATGACACCTTGGGACATCACAGAATTGAAAAGGCATGTGATGTAGAAGAGTAATTACTACCATATTTGCATACAGCAGATATTTCACTTTACTGCTGGATAAATGCATTCATGTATTAAGCCTGAATCAACTCTTGTTATGTACAATACTTAGGAGGAAGAGTGGTAGACAGGTTTTTATGTGTCTATCACTGAAAACCCATGCTACAAAAAGCTATTTTCTCCCCTATTTAATGATTATTTCAGAACTCTAACAGAAACTGAGAAGCCAATGTTAGAGTAAGTTCTAAGAGAATCAGTTTTCAGTGCAGCAAGGAGAAGTCTTGCTAAACAATGAGAATATCTCCTAACTGCAAGTTTATACGCTACTCTATTCACAGAAAACAGCTGGTAGTTTGAAAAACATATACTGGTCATAATTCAGCATTAAAGAAATAGCATAAATATAACTGCACTCAATTTTTGGCCACGGAATATACATCTTTTCACTGTACTGTGGAAAATGGAGCAAATGCAAAACTCTTAAAAAACAAATATATAGGGGATCCCTGGGTGGCGCAGCGGTTTAGCGCCTGCCTTTGGCCCAGGGCGCGATCCTGGAGACCCGGGATCGAATCCCACATCAGGCTCCCAGTGCATGGAGCCTGCTTCTCCCTCTGCCTATGTCTCTGCCTCTCTCTCTCACTGTGTGCTTATCATAAATAAAATAAAATAAAATTAAAAAAAAACAACAAAAAAAACAAATATATAATATAAAAATAAATAGCAAATTCAATAGAAGCATTTTCTTCAATAAAATGCACAGAACTTCTATTTCTCAAGCTTTTAAAGATTTATTTGGAGTTTGTGTGTGTTGGGGGGGGGGAGGAGGGACAGAAAGGGAATCCCCAGCAGAATTCTTCCTGAGTGTGGAGGGTGATGCAGGGCTCGATCCCACGACCCTAAGATCATGACCCCAGTCAAAATCAAGAGTCCGGTGCTTAACCAACCAAGCCGTCAGGCACCCCTATCTCTTAAGCTTTTAAAGTAGATAATGCCCATTAACTTAGCAACTGACACAGCTCTGAAAATAATCTTTGGTGAGAAATCTCTTTATAATTGCAGGGTCCATGTTGAATTTGAGTATTCAGAACCAGCAGCCAAAAACACTTGCTGGCTTCCATCACCCAATTATGATTTTGCTTGGATTTTTCTAATTAAAGAGAAATAGAGAAAAGAAAGAATTTGGTTGGATACAGAATGAACCTATGAATGGATACAGAATGAAACACACACCCTAGTTACTTACCAGTGAGCTACAATAGAGATACCCTTAATACTGCAAACAATGTCCATGGATATAAAAATATAGTAATTTTTTTTAGTTTTTAAAAATTATAATGAATCATTTTTATACATTTATCTAAAATTGGCAGGTGCCTACCACACATACTGAATATATAGTGTATGATACATGGATATTAAAAGTTTAAGAAAAGGTGGCAGAAACATTCATTCCTCCCATGTAATAATATATAGCTGTTTTAAAATCTTACTTGCAAGTAAACAGTGTATGTGATTATATATATATTTCCCAAGTCTGCAAATTTTAGGCATCTAAACTTTAGTACCAATACCAAAGTAGATTCTGTAAATAATTTAAATAAAAAAATAAATAATTTAAATTAGCTAAATCTTGAATCACAGTAAAAAAAAAAGAGTCTGTAGTTGGTATGGTATGTTTTCAGAATATGGTTCTACTATATTAAAAGACATTGTTTAATGAAAGTATGAAATTTTAATTGCTGTTTTAGGAGCTACCAATATTTATGTTTCCTTCTAAGCTCAAATGTACTATAAAAGTTATTATATATCTTCACACCCTGTGGTTATCTGTTCAAAACTAATTTTACAAACAGCATTCTAAGTAACGTATGAGGTATATACTACTAGAAGAATTTTTTTTTAGTTGATTTGATAAAGTGAACCCAAGACTACATCTTCATATAAATTCAACTTTGTGGTTAAAAAGTTAAATCCTGATAAAAGTTTCTGTTTGAATATGTTTATAAGTCCAACATGCTTTACAGAGCTCTACAAAACCACCAATACCACAGTGAAGCATCAGCAGTGCAACCAGGAGATGTTATCAGGTTCAATTACGTCAATGAGGTTTTATTTCATTGTTCCCTATGTAGCTGAAAAGAAAAACATGTATGTGCCTTCAAGTTAAACTTACAGAACTGTTGTACTTATGTGAAATTTTAAAAATATTTATCATGGTATAGCTGTGACTTAACTGTTAATAATACCCTTTATTCTCATATTTCTTAATGACATTTTACTTGAGCTTTGTGTATAAATCTATGCTAATGAAACAGATTGAATTTCAGTATTTCCAACTTTTTCTATTTCTGTGCCTTCCAACTTAGGCCCAATAAAGAAACCATTAAACTCTGTGATTGTATTTATTGAACATAAGCCAGAAACATAAATGGACAGCCGAAGCATTAAGCTAAAACTGGACTTTCTAATAGTCTACAGTGCAAAGATTGCACCCTGCACCCCTATATGACAAAGCAGGGCCGCAGACAGAAGAGCTGAGAAGCAGGAAAAAAAGTGTGTGTGTGTGTGTGTGTGTATAGGGAAGGTGGTAGGAAGACTAATATTACTTGGATATTGCCCCTACTAATCAAACAATATGATCATGGTAACTTAGACCATATGCTATGTACCAGCACTATGTTAGACACTTAATACATACTGTCTCCTTAAATCTTTGCTAGAATTCTCGGTGGTAAGCTTCTCCTCCCATTTTATAGATGACACAACAGAGGCTAAGTAGGGTGAAGTAATCTGCCAAAGTCACATGACGAGTAAATGGCAGAGACAGAAACTAAATTTGGCTCTCACTCCAATGCTTTAAGGATTCTTAACCATGAAGCCACCCACTATCATTTTATTATCATTTACTAAATACAATCAGGTGTCAGCGGTGTGACAGATACTTGGCAGCCATGTAAAATCACAACTTTGCAGGTCACCCCATTTTCTACAGGGAGAAGCTGAGGCTTGGTGACTATACTAATAATTCTGTATCTGCCTCCCTGTTTCCTTCTTTGCCCTGCCCTCCGTCCTCGGGAGGTTGGTGCCTCTTTCTGCATCACCTCAGCTCCCATGCAGCTGGTTTCTGTTTAGGTTGGGACCCACCAACAGGAAACGAGAATCTGAGAGGAAAGAGAAACCAAGGTCATTTCTTTCTGCTGCCTACGTACGCACCATTGTCCCTGGTAATAGCTGTGTGTGTCCCCCACCAACCCTGTGACTCCAACACTTACCAGACGGCCTTCCCTTCACAGCTGAAGCTGTGACTCTGAAAACACGAATTCCACCTCTATTTTCCCACAGCCCCAGGTGAAGTAGCAGCTTTTCATGCTAGCTAGTCTCTAACCATCTCTTGTCCATTCTCTTAGCCCTGCTCATTTTCTCAAAGTAGATTCTTCACGAAAATCTTTTTATTAGAACCACCTTGAGGGATCCCTGGGTGGCGCAGCGGTTTAGCTCCTGCCTTGGGCCCAGGGCGCGATCCTGGAGACCCGGGATCGAATCCCATATCGGGCTCCTGGTGCATGGAGCCTGCTTCTCCCTCTGCCTATGTCTCCGCCTCTCTCTCTCTCTCTCTGTGTGACTATCATAAATAAATAAAAATTAAAAAAAAAAAGTTTTAGAACCACCTTGAAATGAATTCTATTTCTGCACCCCTAAATAGTACAGGGATGTTGTAACTAAGTAAATTAATAAATAAATAGCTAGTAAATCACAGAGCTGAACTCAAGAATCTGAACTCAAATTTTATCTCCCTCCAATTTTATTCCCCTCCTACTATGTAAAAGGAGAAGTATTCATGCTTTTTTATGAGAGCTTTCATTCCCCAAATGAAAAGTATCTACCAAGACTTTTTTTCTAATCCAATCACTCTCTAAAATCTGATCCCATCTTTTCTGCATTTCATGCAGTTACTATAGACGGACTTTCTGAGTCAATTCCATAAACATACTAGATCCGTCTGCCTACTTGAAGATATTCAAAGCTACTCTCTGCCTCTCTCCTACAACATCATTTTCTCTCTCTACAAAATCAGTCCCATTAGATTATAAACATGCTGCAATTTCTCACATCTCACCTTCACATATCTTTTGGGATCACACTTACACCCGGCCACTGTCCCATTTCTCTGCTCCCTTTTAGAGCAAAACTCCTCAAAGGAGTGACGTTTGCCTGTTGTTTCCAAATCCACTCCTATAATTCTCTCTTAAGAGGACACTGATCTAGCTACGCTGGTTTATTTACTGGTCCCTGAACATGTCGGGCAAGTCCCAATAAACTTCATTCCCCTTATCTTTTTCTTGGAAAAAGCAAAAGGAAATAAATTACATAATACTGTATTATAAGGTATGATTTTCTGAAGCTGGACTGATAATTCAGATTTTAAGTAGGACCCGAAATACAAGTTTTGTTCTGTTTTCTGTCAAGAATACAAAATCTGAGATAAAGATATTTAAAGGGACAGGAATAAACATTAGGTTGAGTGAGCAAAATACAAAAGTACGAAAGTCATACACTGAAATACATAGAGCTTTAACCTGTGAAAGTACCAATTTCTGAAATCTCTGTCCTACTGATAAACTAGTAAACACTCAAAATTTTTGTTTTAAGACTATTTTGTTTTTACCGTTTGATGTTCTGAAATAGAGTAAAACACCTTTTTTGAAACCTTACAATTTTTCATTATTATTTAAAAGTTACAAAACAGTTCCACATACCATGGCCTAATTAGCGTGCTAAGGAAATTCAAGCACAGAGAGCCATTTCCTAAGAAGAAAATGTAATATCTTCTATCTTACCAGTGTTCTTAAATCTCTTATTCTCTCTAGAAATTTTCAAAGTTTTATCTACCTGTTCCTCTTCCAGATCTCCTATGTCTTTCTCAATATCTATCTTGGTGCATGCCTCAACTGCTTTCTCTAACATATGACTGAACAAAATTTTATCTCCATCCCTGACACAGACTCTACATTCTCACCAAAGGACATATTGTTCTGGGGGTAATATGTCGAAACTAACTGTAAAAAATTGGAATTGTAAACCTTTAAAGAAAATAATTTCAGAACGCCTGAGTGGCTCAGCGGTTGGGCATCTGCCTTTGGCTCAGGGTGTGATCCCAGAGTTCTGGGATCGAGTCCCACATCAGGCTCCCTGCAAGGAGCCTGCTTCTACCTCTGCCTATTTCTCTGCTTCTCCCTCTCAGTCTGTGTCTCTCATGAATAAATAAATAAATCTTAAAAAAGAAAAAAAGAGGGCAGCCTGGGTGGCTCAGCGGTTTAGCGCCGCCTTGGGCCCAGGGCCTGATCCTGGAGACCCGGGACCGAGTCCCAGTCGGGTTCCCTGCATGGAGCCTTCTTCTCCCTCTGCCTGTGTCTCTGCCTCTCTGTGTGTCTGTCATGAATGAATAAATTAAAAAATCTTAAAAAAAATAATTTCTATTTTCCCCCTACCATGAATGAATAAAATATCTTCCTTTTACGTTGCAATATGATGTTTAGTAAAATTTAAGCTAGTAAGAGGATCAAATTAATAATAGCAAATATTTTTTAAAACCTTACTAAAACACTTGAAGAATTCAGGATTGCATGAGGAATATCCTAATAAATATTCTAGAATTCTAAGTGTGGTTGATAAACAAGACCAAAAGAGAAAAAGAAAATGGCTCCTCACTTCGAAAACAAAAATTTGCTACAAACTTGATTCTGGGTCTGGAAAGAAAACCAGGAGATCATGAGGTCCTTCCAGGTCGATGTGGGATCCACCTAAGATGGTGATCTTACAACCAAACCTAAAGACACCCTCATCTCTACATACAGTAACAGGTAGACCAATGCCCAAGCCCAGGCTCAGACACTATACTCCACTGCTTCCATCTACATATGGCTCAAACAGAGGAGTCTGGGTTGCTTTTTTCCTCACAATCAGCTCTATACAGCTCACACAACTAAAAGATCCACAAATCACAGACATTCGAGTAAAAGAAAGGAGCTAGCTGGTCCTACAGACAAGCACAACCTCTGACTAACAAAGCAAATACAACATGTATTTCGCCTCTGATTGCCCTTTAAAATTTATTTGGGGGCAGATAAATTATAGTTTAAACTTAAGAATGGTGAGCCAACCAAGACACAAGCAGTACTGTTGAAATAGTAGAAAGAGAGAGAAAGAGAGAGGAAAAATTTAAAAATAACATGCAAAATCTCTGCTGGAAGTCCCTTTGTTTCGGAATCTGCTCTCTGGCTCTTTTGTATCTGGGTCTCATCTAATGTGTTTACAGAGACACATAATCTTTATATTCCCAAATAATACAATGGAGAGTGCTATGTGGGTATTTTACCATGGGCAGAGATTACAAGTATACTTCATCACCAATTTGTGATCTCTGCCTCAAGAGGAATACTGAAGGGGACTGAAATAAAGACTCTTCAAGGAAAAAGCTAGAATTTCCCTTCAAGGGCTCAACTCTAGGCTTTGATATCCTCTCTGCAGTCTACCCATCCTACACTGTCTTTGACCATTAGAATGATCAATGCCAGCTATGGGCCCAGGACCATTCTGACTATCGAAGTTTCCCATTTTCAAACATGGGTTTTGTCCAATCCATCTTTGGACAGAGAGTGGGAAGCCCTGTAGGTAATATCTAAATACTGTTTGAGTCATGCATTTGAAAGAGAACAAACGGTCCGTCTCAATCTTTTAGTGTTGTCAAATTTCTGTCTCATTGCAGCTGAAACAAAGTAAAGCCTACTTAAAAAAGGAGAGGCACCATATGCAAACCATATGGTCTGGCAAACCATATGCAACAAAAGCGAGTGAAAACATGTATGTTCACTATGTTAGGCATTCTGTTGGGAGCTTTACGTACATTATTACATTCAACCTTCATATTCAACCTGTGAGATCAGGGTTTTTTTTTTTTTTTTTAATGTATAATGAAACTTAGATTAAATAATTTGTTGAATGACTCATTTTAAAAATTCCTCTTTCTTCTTCCTTATACCAATCTAATTCAATCTAGATATTTCTGATTTTCTGTCATCACCATATTTTTACATTTTTATTACATCAAGCCTGGATCACTTAAACCAGCCTCCAATCAATTTTCCTCTCTTACAATTACATCCACTTTATACAATAAAATCAATCTTCAAAGCCATTTGTATCATGTTACTATCCTATTATAAATATTGAGAATATATTTTAGCTGAAAGGAATTTGGAAGTCAACAATTCCACTCTTCTCATTTTACAGACAGAGGAAACAAGGACCAGAGTAATTAAGTTATTTTCCTTCTCTTTCTTACTTCTGCGCCTAACCTCATTCAATTAAAAAAATCTACCTGTAGGCAGACATCTGAATTTTTTTTAAAGGAACGGTTTGGTTTTAAGTGAGACAAGCCTTCTGCAAAGAAAATACAAACATCTCTCTCTGATTACCTTTTATAATTCTACCAACTTAACTGTCCAACTATGATCACATCTGATTATCTCCCCAAACCAACTGCGGGGGTGGAGTGGGTAGATAGACCTGGAAATGCAATCTGCTTACCACTTTCTGCATCTGACTTAAACCTTATTTTCCTTGGTTTTATTCTTTACTTCCTATTTCTTAAACTCAGTTGATATATCTGACCTCTTCAAACAGAAGAGGTACTTAAAGGCCACAGTGAAAGTATTCTTTAAACAATAAAGCTTTTTGGAAGCAGCAGCTGTAAGCTAATTTAGAAATTAATAATCAGAAATAGATTATTCAATATGAAGAAGCACATTGCCAGTATGGTTAAGATATAAGACCAGAAACAGATTCTGGTAAATGGCTACATCTCCAAAACACAAAAGATATTCTATACAATAATGACTATTTTGGAAAGCAGCATAGGTATGATTAAGAATATTTGCTTGTCACTTGTGTGAAACAAAACAACTTCACATGGATAAAATTTTAAATAATTATTACTATCATTGTTAATCACTGTAACAGAGATACATTTACTAGGCCTTTTTCTGCCTTTATTATGCAACTGAATGTTAAATTTAGGAGATAAAGACATTAAAGAAAGTTGTCATAAAGGCATAGATTGTAATTAACCAAGAAAAAAATTTAAAATCAATGTATAGTAACAAAATTATTCTTTTTTGCATTTAAAATGAAAATTTACCATTTTTATTTGTGATTTTATTGGTCAGATACAAATTATTCAGGTTGCCAGCAGAATCTGTTTGACACTGGTAGGCATTAGTTGAGTAAATAAGTTTTGTCATGGTAACAGAGCTTAAAATTAAGCAAACAGAGATACTAGCCCCATAGTGACTTGATTTGAAAATGAAAATAGAACCTCTAGTCTATTAAAAAAAAAATCAGATCCCCAAGGATTGTCATAGTATATCCTAAAATTGTGAAATAAAGTGTACTAAAAGCTTTATGCTTTGCATGAGCAAAATGACTTTTTAAAATAAATTTTAACTAGAGATACTACATTTTAAGGAAAACATCACCATGTTGTAGACCGTCAAACACTATTTTTCCATGGATAAAATTTAAAAATCTGAGAATTACTTCACATGAATTTTTATTATAATGTGAGATGATCAGCTAAAGAAACTGACAGATCAAAATCAAGCCTCACGTAACTTTTAGAGATCCTATATAAACTGAGGGCAACTGCTGACTGTCCAGTGTGGAATAAATTTATTCTCCCAAACATTAAAGTTTCTGATAGTGCTGCACAAGTAATAGTCATCAACAGTACAACAGTAGCTCCCACTGGCATAAAAAAGGAAACTAGACAGGGGCACCTGAGTGGCTCAGTTGGTTGAGCATCTGCCTTCGGCTCAGGTCATGATGCCGGGGTCCTGGGATCAAGTCCCACATCTGGCTCCTTGTGGGAGCCTGCTTCTCCCTCTGCCTATGTCTCTGCCTTTCTCTGTCTGTCATGAATAAATAAATAAAATCTTAAAAAAAAAAAAAAAAGGAAACTACTTAGTTCTATTAAGACCTGTCGATGATCAATATATAAGAATTTTTTTAAATACCTCTATTTTTAACTTAATAGTCTTTTTTACCCCTAAATTGACAGCTGCTCATTGATGAGGGGGACAAAACCACACCAACCTAGTGTTTTGCCAAGATTAGTGAGGCTAGCACAGTGACAAATTGTGCTAATTCTTGACAACAAGGCCATTAAAAAACAAACTAACCTAGCCTTTTTGGTATGCTGATGGTTAATGAGGATAGCTAAATAAACCATTAGGTTGGCAACAGGTATGTCAGCATCAGCACTGCTTACTAATTCACCAATTATTAATATAAATCAGAAGCAAAATACGGACCTTCAGTCTCTAGGAGGACATTGGTCTGATTTGTTCTCAACTGTGACTCCAATATCTAACAAAAGTTGCTTAATAAATACTTGTAAAATTAATTAACCTATAAATATCACTCGTCACATTTTGTAAATCTGAAATCCTGATCATGGAAATTATCGATACTACTACTATTAGCTAAACTTTATTGAGAGCATACTCTATGCCATTATGTAGCTTAAGACCTGTTGTTCTCTTTCTGGCAGTTAACTATGGCCAAGAGACACAAAGTAACTTGCCCAAGTTTACATGGCAGGTTACTGACAGAGCCAGAATTCAAACTGTGGCTTTCGTAACAAAATCCAGAATTTTAATCTCAATATTATACTAGAATCTTCACATCAGAACAGTTTATAAAAATATGAAAATGATGAATTTTCAAATGATAAATACTCATAAAATATGACTTGCCTTCCTAGCTTTTATTACTTGGTCTTCTGCTAAAGTTGAGTTCTTAACCACTTATAACATCTTCTTCTATTAGAGAGTTGAACAACTTAATGCAGTCAGAGTGTCCTACAACTTAGAATACCAAGGACTGCACTACTTTTGTTCCAAATGTCAGTATAGAAATGAATGCACTATTTATCGTGAAGATAAAAATAAGAATGTACTTTATAAAATGTAAAGCATTACAAAAATGCTCAAAAAAATGCTCATAGAATACTTTAGGTGTGGTTATGCCATTGTCTAAAATACATGATGTCTGGATTGCTCACACTTAATAAATGTTACCATGTATTGTATAAATTATCTTGCTCCTTGGGCTGGACATTCTCCATTTGTCCCTTCAGATTCACTCTCCAAATGGCAGTTTTCCATGGGAGGCTTGACCTTCTTAGACTGACTCAAAAGGTTGTCATCTGGTTTTTCATAGAAGACTCCAGGAGACACCAGCAGAGATGAAAGGGTGGGAGGAAAAGGAGGCACTCCTTCCTACACACCACAGGCTGGCAGTGGCTGGATTCCTCCCCTCCACGGAAAGCTACAGCTTCTGTTGGGAACCCTCTCCTGTAGCTCTTACAGCTACCCCTTGTCTCTTTAGGTGTTGGGTGGTGGTAGGGTTGTTCCTTTAACTCCCTCACACCTTTATAAATTGTCTTTGTTAAACGATCCTCACTCCACTTTAGTGTGCCATTTGTTTCTTGCTGGGAACCAGATTGATACACTCAACTAGATTATAAGGTTCCTCAATGATTTAGACTGTTTCTCATACTTCTTTATTGTCATCCTTAGAACCAACATAAACACTTACATATAAATAAAGTATACTAAAAAGACACTGGATAGGAATGCCTCAGTGGCTCAGTCCATTGAGCATGTCTGACTCTTGGTTTTGGTTCAGATCATGATCTCACAGTCAGAGCCCACATCGGGCTCTGTGCTCAGCACAAGGTCTACTTGGGATTCATTCTCTCTCTCTCTCCCCCTCTCTCTCTCCTCCCCCCACCTCTCCTGCTTGTGCTCCACCCCCTTTCTCTAAAAAAAAAAAAAAAAAAAAAGGACACTGGACAGAAAATAAGAATATTTCAGTTCTACCTTCAATTCTACCAGTACTAGCTCCCACTAAATCTTGGATTCTTTTTTTTTTCTTAAGATTTTATTTATTTATTCATAGAGACGCAGAGAGAGAGAGAGAGAGAGACAGACAGAAGCAGGCACCATGCAGAGAGTCCGACTTGGGACTCATCCAGGGTCTCCAGGAACACGCCCTGGGCTCCAGGCGGACTTAACCGCTGCGCACCCGGGGCTGCCCTAAATCTTGGATTCTTAATTGCAAAATAAGGATTAAACTGGATTAAATGGTCATCTAAAATTTGTTCCAAGAATGATGTAGAATTATTTTTTCTCTGCTAATAGTTGAAATCCCACCAATAAAGATTTCTTTCTTTTGTGTTTGGATAAGCATGGTATCACTTAAAAACAAAATAATCATTGTTTAGCTCCATATTGGCAAACTTCTTATGTAAAGGGCCAGACAGTAAATATTTTAGGCTGTGTGGCCAGGAAACAAAAAAAGTACTATAAAAGTATTTCTATAACAAGAGAAAAACGTATAGTTTTTATTGACAAAATGCAAAATATAATAGTATAAACTTTTATAATGCCAGTCTGCCGATGAAAAGAATGGAATTATTTTGGGAGGAGAGCATTTCATTTCACTGGGACTCAAACTTGGTATTGTCTATCATCAAAATCAATGTTCATCTACTAATGCTCATCTATAATATGATTTTATATATATCACCCTTGAAAATGTCTTTTCAGATGAATGGATAGAGAAGATATAGCAGCAATGGCCACAATAGCCAAACTGTGGAAGGAGCCTCGGTGTCCATCGAAAGATGAATGGATAAAGAAGATGTGGTCTATGTATACAATGGAATATTACTCAGCCATTAGAAACGACGAATACCCGCCATTTGCTTCAACGTCGATGTCCTTACTGGGGGAGAGTATTTTACTGCGTGGAGTACGTCAATCGGAGAAGGACAATCATTATATGGTTTTGCTTATATTGGAAATATAAAAAATAATGAAAGGGATTATAGGGGAAGGGAGAGAAAATGAGTGGGAAAAATCATAGAAGGTGAATCCATTAAGAAACAGAGACTCCGGGGATCCCTGGGTGGCTCAGGCTTAGCGCCTGCCTTTGGCCCAGGGAGCGATCCTGGAGTCCCAGGATCGAGTCCCACGTCGGGCTCCTGGCATGGAGCCTGCTTCTCCCTCCTCCTGTGTCTCTGCCTCTCTCTCTCTCTCTGTCTGTCATAAATAAATAAATAAATCTTAAAAAAAGAAAGAAAGAAAGAAAGAAAGAAAGAAAGAAAGAAAGAAAGAAAGAAAGAAAGGGAGACTCCTAACTCTGGGAAACGAACAAGGGGTGGTAGAAGAGGAGGTGGGTGGGGGGTTGGGGTGACTGGGTGACGGGCACTGGAGGGGGCACTTGACGGGATGAGCACAGGGTGTTATACTATATGTTGGCAAATCGAACTCCAATAAAAAATATACATAAAAAAAGAAAATGTCTTTTCATTGATATAAATACTACCAAATATTAGACACCAGTCCTGTCAAGCATATGATTTTAACTGAGTATATTCAATATTTGAAAAGTATTCACAAAATCAGATTCTTCTGGTATGTGCATTTCAGCTTGTCATTACATTGATCCAGTGGAAGGTTACTTGAAAAGTTCCTTCACTGGGCAGTTAAATGGATTCTGAAATATAAAAAATCCTTTACTTGTACTCAGTTCCAAAAACCACTGCTCAAACTGTACTTTGATCTTAGAAATATATCTGCTGCAAATCTGTGTGGAAATGTAGACCCCACTTCTTGTTTTAACTTTTGCCATGTAAAGTACATAAAACAGCTTGACATTATTTGTGATTCAAATAACATTCATTCTCACCAAAATTATTTTTACTGCAGCATAAATTTGGCATTTAAGTATTGTTATTCCTTGTAATTCTAGGTTGAATCCATTAAGAAACATTATCAAGTTTGCACACAGCATAAGCTAATTTCCAAAGTCATTCAGTGTTTAACAATGGTTGAGGGTGGTCCTCTCATTCAGAAAAATTTCAATCTCAACTCTGAGCTCAAAATATACAATAGACAATAGTGGATATATTACAGTGATTGTCTTTCCAAGACTGAGCTACATCCGGATTTGCAAGAGCAAAAGGGAGGCCAGAGGTGACGGGCACTGAGGGGGGGCACTTGACGGGATGAGCACTGGGTGTTATATGTTGGCAAATCGAACTCCAATAAAAAAAATAAAATAAATTTTAAAAAAGGGAGGCCAAGGGTGCATAGTCAAAGATGCCAAGAAAGTTGAAGTCTAGAGACTGACATTATAAAAATATTAATAAAAATAATAATTAAGAATGAGGAGATTTATAAATCACACGTTTAAGAGGAATGTTGTCATATATAAAAATCCATATGTATAAAGTAGATAAACTGGAAGTATGGCTGCTCACTTTCCAAGATACAGTTCATTTTTCCAAAGGACTTACTGCAGAGTTCTTTTAAGTAATATCATCTATAAAACAGTAATAACACTCACACTCCAGTTATTTACATCAAATGAAGGCCTACATATTACTGTAAAAATTGACCTCAATAAATGTTAACATTATTTACTACTATTGTTTGATGTTAATAATGAGTTCTCTTGACTTAAATGTTTACAAAATTTTGAGGAATAATGAGCAGTAAGACTAAAGTGTTAAAGAAACTAGCCAGGGCAGCCCGGGTGGCTCAGGGGCTTAGCACCGCCATCAGCTCAGGGCGTGATCCTGGAGACCCGGGATCGAGTCCCATGTCGGGTTCCCCGCATGGAGCCTGCTTCTCCCTCTGCCTGTGTCTCTGCCTCTCTCTCTGTCTCTCTCATGAATAAATAAATAAAATCTTAAAAAAAAAAAAAAGAAACTAGCCAGTAAAATTATATTATCAAATTAAATTATCTAATTATCAAGGGAAAAAATAAAATTAAATTTCCATAAATATCCACGCAAATCAGAAAGGAACAACTAATTTATGAAAAGTGAACTATCATCCCTCTATGCCAAAAATGCTGTCTAACGTCTTTGCCTATCTACTGAACCAAGTCCATTCTCACAACCCATATTACTTTGCCTAGGTCTTTGTTAGAGCTACTGTGAAAAAAAGAAAAAAAAAAAAGTTGTATGTAATTTAACACAATCTACGCAGGAAGTTCCCTAAACACAGGCTTCCATAATCATTCTATTTTCTTCAAAATTAAAAATATATTTTAATTTTATATTTATTTACATATTTATTTTTATAAAATGAGACTCTGTTGGTGTGAAATAAACTATTTTTATAACAATTCTTGTTTTCTAACTTCCAAAGCAAGACACTATTTATTCATCTAACATCAAATGAAGATTTAAAATTCTTTGGTGCTGGGCAGCCCCGGTGGCACAGCGGTTTAGCACCGCCTGCAGCCTAGGGTGTGATCCTGGGGTCCTGGGATCAAGTCCCATGTCAGGCTCCCTGCATGGAGCCTGCTTCTCCCTCTGCCTGTGTCTCTGCCTCTCTCTCTCTGTGTATCTCTCATGAATAAATAACTAAAATCTTTTAAAAATAAAATAATAAAATAAAATAAAATAAAATAAAATAAAATAAAATAAAATAAAATAAAATAAATTCTTTGGTGCCCATCGTTTCTTGGCCTTTTGGCTAAGATCAAGTGTAAAATTCTCTGGTGCCTGCTTAAGCTTTCCCAGAAAAGTAACAATTTTAGGGCTTTATGTGCATTTTACTTACTAAAATATTTGAACACTTGAGTTGAATGAACAATGCAGAAAATATTATTCATTATTTAAGGAAACAATAATGAATATGAGGGAGTTTTAAATTTTAGATGATTTCCATATTAATAAACTTATTTTTTATTATGCTAAAAATAGTTTGAAAACAATATGATAGCTGTGACCAGATGGGGAGTTCCTGCTCCTCTCTAATCCCCTAAGATGGAAAAACTTTTTAAGTTTTTCATTCTCTTTTCAATTAAATTATCTTACCTCTATCATTTAAGTATAGAGGCATGAAAATATCAATTTTGTCTGTAGAAAATACTGATGATATGGGGATGGGTGCTTAGCTTAACATTTATTTTATTTTATTTATTTTTTAAAGACTTTATTTATTCATGAGAAACAGAGAGAGAGAAAGGCAGAGACACAGGCAGAGGGAGAAGCAGGCTCCATGCAGGGAGCCTGATGCAGGACTCGATCCCAGGACCCCAGGATCATGCCCTGGGCCAAAGGCAGATGTTCAACCGCTGAGGCACCCAGGCGTCCCAGCTTAACATTTATTTAAGGAAATCAGTTACTGGGTTCTTAGGCAAACATAATCTTTAGCCTAAGGAAATCGGAATTGGCTTCTGAGAATAACATGTCAACTTTAGACACCTACGGTTTAACTGATGACCCAAGGATTATCAGAATATCAAATGTTTTTACAAAAGAGATTTCACTGAAAAACTCCTGAGAATATTCAAGTGCATTTTGACATTAAAATTCGATCTTTTAAAAAAATAAAATAGAATTCATTTTCTGTTTACATTTTCATCTTATAAATCCTAGGCTCTTTGATGACAAGGTTCCTGCCTTATTTATCTTCGGTGACTAACGAAATACATTATTCACGGAAGGCACTCAAATAAACGCATCTGAATAAATAAATGAGAAAATAAAAGTCAGTTATCAAAGCGAGCCTGAGAAAACTATGACCTGCTGAAATGTTTATTGGAATGTCACCTTCTTAACACGAAATTTTTGCAGACTTTGGAAAAGTTTCCTCCAAATATGTATCCTAGCACAAACTACCGAATATTCTGAGATTAGGCTGGTTTGGCATTTATTTCACTACTTGGATTTTAAAATAAAGAAAGCTTTTACAATACTCAAAGTCATGCAGCATACATTTCATTCCACATCTATGAGGGAAAGGCAAGTGAACAACAGACAAATCACTGTAATAGCTCTTTTCCAAGAAATAAGTTTCACTGCTGTGCTGGTATTAGTAACCATTCCCACTTGGGATATATACCAAGTTCACTGCATCTACAAAAAAATCATTACATCTATACTACTTTACCATAATTAACAAACATTTGTTGAAAACTGTTATTTGAGATTGCCTATGACCAGGATGGACACATGGACACACTCATTCCCATTGCCTCTGTCCCTCCCTCCATCCCTCCACTCCCCTCTCCATAGTGGCTTGTTTAAAATCCCCCAAATCAATCACATCTTTCTCTCAGATGACAGTGATTAGAGCTAGTACCTACACTGGCCTCTCTCCCCCACTCTTCTATTCCAGTTTACCCTAAGAAATGCAGAACTCACTTTGTTATACTTAATATGACCCCATAACATACTCTCTTAATTTTCCCTTGTCTTCTCTTTTCCTTAAACACTTTCTTCTGTGCTACTCAGTGCTTTCCTTTCTCCTCCCTTTAACTTTTCCTTTAACTAGTCATAAAATAAAATTTCAAAACATATATTGATAAAACTATATAGACATGTTCATTTTAAAATAACCTGAGTAGAAATTTTCATATTTCTCCTTCCAAATAACTAAACTACTTTTCCTTTATGTTAATCGCTAGTTGATATTTCCTGTGATCCAATGCCTCACGGATAAGAAAAAAATAAAGGAGGTGGGGACAGAGATCCTAGGTTACTGACAAAACACAAATAAGTTATGTTTCCACTTCCAAACACCATGATTCCAAATATTGAGCCACAAAGAGTTTATCTAATAGATTAGCTATAATGACTGAATAAGGGTCCTAAGGCAGTGAGTAAATGAGAGCAATGATGATAGTTCAGATTGTGAAAGTCCACAGTTCATACTAGGACAGACCTTTCTAGATAGCTTTCAGAGCAAGAGGGAAAGAAGGGATGAGGCAAAAGAAGAGGATGGGGTAGGAAAGAAAAAATGACAGAAGCCTCCATACTGCAGGAAGACAGAAATACTTATGGAAAGGTCCAGGGCTAGCTGGAACCAAGGAGAGGATGCCAACAGCGACCACGCCAGCTCAGTGTTTATGATGGTCATACAGAAAGTCTGGACACAGTCATTTGTCTCCTTACATTTGAGAAAACATTTCAAAAATTTCACAATAAATATAGCCATGATTCCATAGCATCAAACTCCACAGACGGAGGAGCCTTCAGACGAATAGGAAAAGAAATTAAAGTTGACCAGTGGATTAAAAAAAGCCAAACCTCAAAAATAGCTATTGCTTGCAAAATGCAAGGGAAAACAAAAGGAAGTCTTTTTTTTTTTTTTTTTTTTGGCTAGCTCAAAGAACAAACTAAAAAAGTAGGCTTATCTCAGAAGATAATATAATCCCAAGAAAGAGAAAATGAAACTTTTTACCTTCTAAATTGTCTCAGTTTTCTGTCAGGGATCGAAAAGGTTGAACAAAACACTGTAAGTTGGAACTAAAGCCCAAGACGGGGAAGTCCAACGCCCCTGTCAAGATGAATTAGTTATAGGATACAACAAGCAGTAGCACATGAGGTTATTGGTAACCACTAAAGAATACTAGAAATGAACAGTTATAATTAATTTTTAAAAGAGAAGAAGATAGATTCTATAAAAATACAAAAGATGAGGGTAGCAGGTGACACATCATAGGTCCTCAGCCCACTTTTAATCATAGTTATGGTGGATTGTCCTGGGACGATTGCCCGCCCTTTAGACAGAAATTCTAGGAGGCATTCTGAACACTTTTCAAAACAGAGGGAGTTAGTTACTACTTGACCCATCCTGAAATGCTACAGGGAGTCCTCTAGGATGAAATGAAAAGACACTACAAAGTAATTTAAAGTCACATAAGGGCATAAAGAATGGTAAGGGTAGCTGTGGTAAGTAAATAGGAAAGCCAGTGGTATTGCATTTTGGTAACTTTTATTTCTATAGGATTTAAAAGGCAAATGCATAAAGCAGTAATTACATAACTGTTAAAGAGGGAACATGAAGTACAAGATGTAATTTGTGACAATAATAATAGAAGAGGGAACCGGACTGTTAAGGGCTATAAAGGGATAGTTTTTGTTCACTATTGAAATTATGCAAAAAAAAAAAAAAAGAAATTATGCTGGTATTAATACAAACTTGATTGTAATGAGATGTTAATTGTAACCCCCTGGGTAACTACGAAGGAAAAAACAAAAAACAAATAGGTTGAAATTGAAAGGATAGAAAAAGATTTTCCATGCAAAAGTAAGCAGAAGAGAGCTGGTGTGGCTATACGAATACAAGACAAAACAGACATTAAAACAAAAGATTTTAAGAGACAAATAAGGACCATATACCTAGATTAAAAAAAAATCTCTCATTGGACAGTTATTTCCAGGAATTATTTTGGAGGATTAGATGAAGTAATGTCTGTGAAGCATTTAACACAGTGCTTAGTATACACTCAGAGTTCAAAGGATGGTAGCCATTTTAATTATTAGCCTCCTTCTGACTACCATGTACTCCTTCTGCCAAACATATGGTTTGGTTCTTAATCAAAAAACTAATACCAATTATTACCAACCAACATAGTCTCTCAGACACGGTTACAAGATTATAAACTACCCAACTACAAGAAAGTCTATCACTTTTTAACTTTTTCCATCTTCTGTTATAGAGTCCATTCAGTTTTATGGATTAGCCTCTGAAGAAGTATTTTAAAGCTTTGAAGTAGCAAATACAGTATCACAAAATACCAAATGACAAAAATGTAAGGGAGGTTAAAAAAAAAGTTGAGTATTACTGAAAATGAGGCTAAACACAGTGTGTACCACTTAGCAATGATTTTCATAAGAGACAAAATTATTGACAAAATTTATCGTTGTTATTATTACCTTTTCTTCAGTATTATAATACTTAATATGGAGGATCTATATATGCCCCCAACAAAAGAGAGAATCTAAGGAGTTATAGGTAAGTTCCTGACACAGGGGAAAGCACTGGACTAAGATTCAGGAGAACACCTGTGAGTGTCTAGCAAGTCTTACCACTTGCTAGCACCACCTTCTAACCTTTCTGGCTTTCAGTTTCCTGGTCTATGAAACAAAGGAATGGGCCACAAGAGGTTCTCAAATTTCATGAGAATCATTTAGGAAACTTTTAATAAGTACAAATCCCTGGACTCCACACTGAGCCTATTAAATCAGAACCCGTGGGAGTGGGTACAGGAAAACAGCATTGTTAAGGGCTATTCAGCTGATTCTGAGGTATAGCCGGTTATGGGAACCACTGTACTAAAAATCTAAGGTTCTAAAAGCTAAGGTTCTAAAGCTAAGGTTCTCTTTTAGTTCTAAATTCTATGGTTTGTATACTTGTGCTTTTTTTATTCTGCCTTTATGATGGTGAGACCAATGAGAGAAAAGTTGGTGTCAGGAATGTACTCAAAACAGCTAGTCTAGCAATATTATTACTAGGATTAGAAGAAGCTGATCTATTATCTCATACCTTCTCTCTGCATAGAAATCATAGTAAAGGCACTTTGCAAAAGTGCAAAGACTTGACTCTACTAACCATGGGACCTTGGGCAAGTCATGTAACCTCTGTATACATTATCTTCCTCATTTTTAGGATGCTATTGGGCTAAAATGAATATATTGTACTAAGAAATCCCTTGTATATACTGTAATAGTTTGGTATATTAATAAAGCTCTTTATTACCAAGAAAAATTAAATATCATAGAGCATAATTGTGGTTATTAAAATAAGGTATGTAAGTACTTGAAAGATTTTTCAACAGAAGTGTGTTAAAATATTGGCCATGCTTAATTATTCTATATGCTTTTAAAATTTTAATAAACTACAACCTATGAGCCATGTGACACTGAAATAATTAGTTAATTGTAAGATTAAAATCAATTCACTGCTACTGGTTTAAGAGTCAATAAATTATTAAATATAAAACTCCAGTTAGGTGGAAGTTAACAGTGGATTCTAAAGTCTAATCAAAGGAAAGCTGAACTATAACAAAGGAAGAATAAAAATTCCGATCTCAGCAAGAAACACTAGGGATACCACCGAGGGTAACATTGATTCTGATAGTCTGGAGTACGAATGCTAATATCCAAACTGCTTATAGATGGGCAAAACAGTAATTTTAGGAAAAACAACAAGGGTCTCATAATGATGACACCCAATGTAAAATATTCTACCCTAAAATTTCCTAATGCAAAATGTAATGGGGTGGGGGTGGGGGAATATTCCACAGTATAGTTACAAAAGTCAAAGTTCTTTTATCCTAGGCAATAATATAGATTCATTTGGTTGTAGTTAAGTTTCTTTTTCTGGATGAATGCCTACAGACTTTCCAAAAGACGGCGTAATGACAAACACGTGTTTTGAGAAAATAGAAATGCCACAAGCTGAAGAAAGTCAGATATATTAATGTCAGAAATTAACTTCGCTCCATAATGGCACATCTCAAGCATGAACACCATATTTCAGAAAACAGTGGAGTTGAGACATATTTGTTACTTGGTTTTACAAAGGAGGAGGCTAGAACAATATCTGACTCAGTTTCCAAATTTCCTAAAATTCTTTAACCAAGAATTTAACCTAACAGCACAAGAGAGTTTCTTGGTTATGTACTACCATTGTCAAATCTTTTTTTTTATTCCTATTATCCTTCTTTCCATGTTTCTTTCTCACTTTTCCTTATTATATTCCCTTGGTCTGTTGTTACCACAGCATATTCCACAGACCTCCCAGTGACATCTTTGGTATTGGTTTATTTATTTAATCAGTAAACTTCAAACACATTTTTTATTTCTTCTCTGTAATAACAATTACTTGAAATTACCCTTTAAATTCTTCTGGTCATGAGTTTAACTTCAATTATAATGAAAGGAAAGAGACAAAAGAGAAATTGGGTTAGTCATCAAACAAGTTATCCAGACCCTACACTGAAGACAAAGGAAGAGCTGAAGAAAAAAATCCAGTTCTTAGAAAGCTAAAAGGCAAATTAATAAATGTCAAAACATAATTCTACATTTAAAATACATTTCTTTAGGGGCGCCTGGGTGGCTCAGTTGGTTATGTATCAAGCTCTTGATTTCAGCTCAGGTCCTGATCTCGGGGTCGTGGGATTGAGTCCCGCATCAGTGGAGCCTGCTTAAGATTTTCTCTCTCCCTCTCCCTGTATCTTCCTCCCACCCCATATATATGAGCACTCACTTGTGCTCTCTCTCAAATTAATTAACTAAATAAAAAATAAAATACATTTCTTTAAACAAAAGTGCTCACTATAATTGATGTGTCATTATAACTAAATAAATTATAAAATAAAATAACTAAATAAAAATTAACTAAATAAAAAATAAAATACATTTCTTTAAACAAAAGTGCTCACTATAATTGATGTGTCATTATATCACAATTATGAAATTCAAAAGGTTCATTAAAGTTAGGTAGGATAAAACAATTTTGGGGTGAAAACCAAAGATTATCTGAACTTTAAGTACTTTCTTCCTGTCTTCCTCATTCTCCAGCAACTAGATTATTACATTTTTTTTAAACAAACACATACAATATGTTGGGGGGGTGGTCAGCAAACTTTTTCTGTAAGGGACAAGACCGTAGTATTTAGACTTTGGGCCATGCATCTTCTTCTTTGTTGTTTTTTAACAATCCTTTGAAAGTGTAAGAACCACTCTTCGTTCACATATGCTGGATTTGGTCCACAGGTCGTAGCTTACAAACTCATTACTATGTACTTGCTATAATCCTAAGGATGTCTGAATATTAAATCCAGCAATCTAGGAAGCAGGGGTTATGATTACCATCATCCCCATTTTAGAGACAGGGCACAGAAGGATTGGGTAACTTGCTCAAGATCACGGACCAAGGAAATGATCAAGCAGAGATTCAAATCTGGGCAACTGGGTTCCAGAATCTATGCTCTCAACTACTGTTCTACACTACTTTTATAATGAAGAACTGAAAGTGTCAAAGTCAATTCAGAAACCTTCCTGTCAACAAAGAAGGGAATGGTGGTGCTAGTCACTCTCTCTACTTTCAGAGAGGAAAAAATAAATTCCATCTTCCAGGAATCAGACTACAATTCAACTTCCAGCAATCCTGGATGAAAGAAGATATTAGAACCTTCCTATTTCTGAAAAGCAATGCTCAACAACTTAGAAACTATACGGATACTCTTCAATCAAGTCTGGGAGTGAATAAAGTCATATTCAAGTATGGAAGAATTCAGAAAGCATATGGTCCACATATTCTTTCTTCAAAGGCTACTTGAAAATGTACTTTAGCAAAACAAAGGAGTAAGTTAAGGAAGAGAAAAACCAGTTAAACCTTAAATTATTAGGGAAGTTCAAAGGAAGAAGAGTGGACCAAAATTAGCATCTGAGTAAAGACAATCTCAAATTGCAGTTCCACAACAACACTGATTTTAAGACTTTCTAGATGGTCTCTTAAGTTTTCATGCTTTTGTACGTATTTATATTATTTTTACATATAAAATATATCAAACTAACCAAACTTCATGAATGTTTAGAATCATGAAAAGCAGCACATTCTTTGCATTTATTGGGGAGAAATAACATCAAGGAATTATCAGATAGGCCAAGTAGCCAGGGAAGCCCTTCGAAAGAAAATGAAAGCCTCTTTGTAACTCAGTTTCCTCACGGTAAAATAGAATTGAACAGGTAGTAGTAGCAGTGCAATAAGGAGTGAGAGTGGCTAGCACCACCATTCCCTTCTTTGTTGACAGGAAGGTTTCTGAATTGACTTTGACACTTTCAGTTCTTCATTATTTTTTTTTTAAGGGTGGGGGAGGACAGAGGGAGTGAAAGAATCCCAAACATCAAGCATAGAGCCCAGTGCAGGGATCCATCCCATGATCCTGGGAGAGATCAAGACCTGAGCCAAAATCAAGAGTTGGAACACCCAACTGTCTAAGCCACCCACCCGTCCCTCCATTAGGTCTTTTATTATTTAAATGTCACCTTCCTAGTAAGATCTTCCTCAAAGGCTCTGTTTAAACTCCAATTCCACTGTCCTCCCTAGAATCCTCCCTAATCACCTTTTACCTTTCCTTTCTTAATTTTCTTTATAGCCCTTACTTATCAACAGCTGACCATTATTTTTCACATCTATTTTCTGTCTCCTTCCAGTAGCATATAAGCTCAGGGAGGGTAGTTTCTCTATGAAAACTAAATTACAGCCTGACAGTTAAACAGCTCTAAACATTAATGTCTTTCTACTGAAAAAAAAAAAAGAAAAGAAAAGAAAAAAAGGACATTTAAACAAAAATACATTTAAAAAAATTAAGCATACTCTGACTTAGTTATATACCAAAAGTCCTTAAATAAAGTCCTTAAATCACTACTTCACAGAATGATCTTAAGTCATTTTTCCTCTATACCCCTCAGTTTCCACATCTATAAATTGATATTATACAGGGGTGTTGTAAGGATACAAAGTAAATTGCTTTAAAACTTTAAAATAATATACAAATGTAAAATGATAGTGGCAGGGTATAACTAAGAATTATTTATTTAAAATATGAACAAAATTCTAAACACAGAACTCAGGGGAACTGAGACACACTGATCTAACTTGATTACCTATTACTGTATATAAATTTAAAATTAGACATATGTGGAATTGAAGCAACAAAATAAATATACAGACGCCTGGGTGGCTTAGCAGTCGAGCGTCTGCGTTTGGCTCAAGTTGTGATCCCAGAGTCTTGGGATCAAGTACCACATGGGGCTCCCTGCAGAGAGCCTGCTTCTCCCTCTGCCTATGTCTCTGCCTCTCTCTCTGTGTCTCTCATGAATAAATAAAATCTTTAAAAAATAATAAAATAAAAAAATAAAGAGCAAAGAGATGTTATCAGAGGGGAGGTGGGTGGGGGATGGGGGAAAGAGGCAAAGGGGATTAAGAGGACACTTATGATGATGAGCACTGACTAACGTATACACAATTGTTGAATCACTATATTGTACACCTGAAACTAGTATAACAGTATGCTAATTACACTAGAATTAAAACTTAATAAATAAAATTTAGATATTGACAACTTTAATATGAGCATCTACATCAACTGCATACTTGAGACACACTAAAAGTATTTCTTCTATGTGCACCCAACTCATGCCCATGCTCTAGCTCAATGAGGGGGAAAAAAGGACAAAGTTCCTTAATTTTTGTGGCTTTTTCATGTTTAATCATTCATATTTAATCAAAAATTCTTAAGCTACTTAGCCTCTCTGTGGCTCAGTTTTCTCATAACTAAAATAGGAATAATAATAATTAGCTGCCAAATGATGATGGAGTGACAGGGGTTACATCCAATCCCAAATCTGGCTCTGAAGTTTTTGTTCTTTCCATTATACCTTCAGAGCCAAACCAGTTACAAAGGTGGGGCTATACACAGGGGAATCACATCTTTCAGAAGTAGTAGAAGGCTATGATGAAGTGATAATGTTCCAGCAGCAGGATCAGTGTGTTTGTTACCAATACCACCATGACTTCAGGAAACACACTAAAACAATAACTAAAAATAAGGGTGAAAAATGACCTGAAACAACAAAGAACATCTAGAGTAATATTACTTCTCCAACCAAGTCTCTCAATTTAAAATTTTAAATCATTTTATACCTTTTTATCTCATGCTCTCATTGGTTAAAAGAATGAAAGAAGTTTAGATGTGGTAAAAAAGAGAATGTAAAAAAAAAGAGAGAGAGAGAATGTAGTGGATATCTGTCCATCAGGGGCCACCCCTACATCTGAACCTCTTTCCTACATGTGAGAAGTCCCCTACCTGACAAGTGTGGATGGCCCACAGAGCTTATTTTCCACTACGCAACCTGAAAACACCAGGTACTCACTTTGTAACCATTCTTGTAGTTCCGCATTAACACAGGACCTTAGATAAGCTACTCAGAAACATGGAACCAGGGAGGGCTGTGCTTTGGGACATAATGATGGAATAGAGGGTGACACCAGAGAACCCATCCTGGAGACAAGTGGGAATTGATGGCAGCAACATCAATGCCAGAGGTGATGGTGGGCATTCATGGGCTATAGCAATCAAGAAGCAAGTGAGAGTTCGCTGTTTGGTGGCAGCCACACACATATTCACCAGGCTGATGTGATTTGGACTGTGGTCTTGTCTGCTGCCTAACTTCTAGTATTCTTGCCTCCTCACTTTTTTTAAGGCTAGTTTTCTAGACTTCCCAGTAATTTTGTGAATTTCTCAATATCTTTTCCATTTTTTTTTTCAGTTCTCAAAACAGCCAGAGTTGATTTCGATTATTCACAACTAAGAACTTTAATTTATTTGCCCTGCTTAATAACTTATTCGGTCATCTTAGTCACACATTATGTTACAAAGCATTTGAATACTCAAATGCAGAACAAAATTTAGGACTATTGATTCTATGCTCAAAATTTGTTTCTGCTCTTACATATAGAAATTATATACTGTATAATGGGTAGAGTCCTGAAAGTTACATCAAGTATTGCATATCAATCTTGTTTATCTCACAGGATCTAAGTCTTACAAATGTTTCAGCCAAACTTTTTGCTTGCAAATTAAAACATAAAAAGTCCTAAGGTCTCAGTATTTTATTATGTAGTACTTAATTTCTACAACCAAGATGGGATAAAATAGAGAAGTAAGCAATGGTGATAGTGAAATGCAGGACTTACTTTTTGCTAAAGTAAAATCCCTTATTATAAAAACTACAACTAGCTAAGTTCCACCCAGGACAGAACTTTATTGCTTTTGGTCAGAGGTCACTGGAAAAATAAGCACAATGTGATCTTTGAAATGTTATAAAATGCAAACAAACAAAAAACCAGTAACACAAAAGTCAGTATATCCAAATTAATTTTAGCATCATCAGATTAATACATTACTATCACTTTATTCGAAATTCCTAAAACAATTGAACTATGAATCTGATCAATAAGGGGACTGAAATGCTTTCTTACATATCCACATTGGTCAACAAAGCACTTACTGTTGGCATTCTAAAATAAATGCTAAGGAAAATTATGTCCAAGAAACAAATGTCTGATCTTGGTGCATCTTGCTGGCTTAGTCAGTGGAGCATGCAATTCTCAATCTCAGGGTCCTGATTTCAAGCCTCACAATGGGCATGGAAAAGGAAAAAAGGAAGGAAGGTAGGGAAGGAGGGAAGGAAGGTGGGAGGAAGAAAGGAAGAAATGTGTGATCTTGTCCTTATCTGAAACTGTATCAGAAGTAACAGGGAAGGTTCTCTAACTCAGGGACCCCTACAGAAATGAACTAGGTAGAGGTAAAGAGGAGGTTTATGGGTATCTGCAATGTGGCAGTGAATGCAGTCTGAAAGCATGCTTCTATGAAAGCTCTTTGAGGGGATCCCTGGGTGGTGCAGCAGTTTAACGCCTGCCTTCGGCTCAAGGCATGATCCTGGAGTTCCACGTGGGACTCCCTGCATGGAGCCTGCTTCTCCCTCTGCCTGTGTTCTGCCTCTCTGTGTGTCTCTCATGAATAAATTAAAAAAAAAAAAAAAAAAAGGCCCTTTGAGCTCCAACAAAACATCAGTGATATGTACATTTGACAGATCTACTTTAATTTAAACTATTCTATCGCACTCTGATAGATGAGGCAGTTGTGCAACTTAGTACCTGTATTTGAAAAGACCAACAGGCTTCTATAGAAGGAATGTTAACATCTTGATGTTTATGAAAGCCAAGTGAATAAAAATAAATATCATGGAAATTCTGCTATGACATAGGGTAATTTTTTAAAGATTTTATTTGTTTGTTTGTTTATTTATTTATTTATTTGTGTGTGAGAGAGAGAGAGGGACGGAGAGAGACAGAGAAAGAAAGGGATAGAGTGAACTTAAGCAGGTGCAGGGGCAGACGCAGAATCTCAAGCAGACTCTGTGCTAAGCATGGAGCCACATGAGGGGCTCAATTCCAGAACCCTGAGATCACGACGTGAGCTGAAATCAAGAGTCATTCGTTTAACCTACTGAGCCACCTAGGCAACCTTCTTGGTCCTTTTTACAAAGAAAATTATTGGGGCGCCTGGGTGGCTCAGTCAGTTAAGCATCTACCTTCGAGTCAAGTCATGATCCCAGAGTCCTGGGATACAGCCCCGCCCGCACTGGGCTCCCTGCACAGTGGGGAACCTATTCCCACTGCACCTCTCCTTGCTCATGCTTTATCTCTCTCTTTCAAATAAATAAAATCTTTTTTAAAAATTGGAATAGAAGAAAATTATTCTGAGGCACCTGGGTGGCTCAGTTGGTTAAGCGACTAACTCCTGATTTTGGCTCAGGTTATGATCTTAGGGTTGTGAGATCAAGCCTCCCAGTTGGGTTTTGCACTGGGCATGGAGCCTACTTTAAGAAAGGTAGGAAGGTAGGAAGGAAGGAAGGGAAAGAAACCAAGAACAACTCCGTGAAGCAAGAGCCTAGATTGGGCTTGAATATCAAATAAATCTAGATCTGAATTCTATCTATGTGATCTTTATCAAGATAATCTTTGCAACAATAGTTTTCTCAACTGTAAAAGAGGAATCATTAATACTTACCCTGCAATACTTCTGTGAGAATTAAATGAAATAATATAAGTAAAAGTCCTATCACTGAGTGTCCTATAATACAATAGGTGTTAGGGAAAAAATGTTACTTTCTATTCCTTTTCTCTGATTCTCTCCATTCTCTGCATCGCCTCTAAAGCGTTCTTTGTAACACTAGCATGAACAGTACTGACTAAACCCATGTCAATACAAACTCCTCACAGCTGCAGCAGTGAAGTGAATTTTCATTCATTTTAAGTGTGACTTTTACAAAAGCATAAGAACCTATTTAAATAAGCTTTTAACCTTTCAATATTAGAACAACTTCATAACTTTTATCAGCCACAGTTTCAACCACCTGAAATAAAATAGCTTGTTTAAATTCATAATTCAAAAAATTTAAATTCTAGTACTAAAATAACTCTAGGGGATGCCTGGGTGGCTCAGCGGTTAAGCCCCTGCCTTTGGCCCAGATAGTGACCCTGGAGTCCCAGGATCGAGTCCCACATCGGGCTCCCTGCATGGAGCCTGCTTTTCCCTCTGCCTGTGTCTCTGCCTCTCTCTGTGTGTCTCTCATGAATAAATAAATAAAATCTTTAAAATAAAATAACTCCAAAATTTATATTCCTACAAATTATTCTATTTACCACGGAAGAATATTACTAAAAACTTTATAAAAACATCACTCTGTATTACATACTCTATAGTAAGCTTGTCAATAGACCTTCTTATATTAGATAAATGAAAGAAACTTGTAGAGCTATCATAAACAGTTCTAACATTCCTTTTCAATGATGTCTATGAGCATGCTCTTTATCACTGTCAAAATGGAATGTCATGAATCCAAGAGTATATTTAAGAAGTGTAAACTTGATAATGGCTACTCTGACATTCTGGAAATAGTGGGTCTTGTAAGATTAGTAAAATTACACATTAAATAAATAGTGTTTATTGTTGTAAGCACAAATAAATTTAAAACTAAAGTTCAGAGCCAACAGAGGTAGACCAAAAAGATATGGGGATGAGGGGACAAGGAATACAATTTAGAAAACAGATTTATCTTATTAGTAAATTTTATTCCATTCTTTATTTAATTAAATGTCCCATCTGGCTCTAAAACCTGTTTTATTATTAAAACATGATTATTGGGATCCCTGGGTGGCGCAGCGGTTTGGCGCCTGCCTTTGGCCCAGAGCACGATCCTGGAGACCCGGGATCGAATCCCACATCAGGCTCCCGGTGCATGGAGCCTGCTTCTCTCTCTGCCTCCCTCTCTCTCTCTCTCTGTGACTATCATAAATAAATAAAAATTTAAAAAAGAAAAAAAATAAAACATGATTATTAAAAAAATAATGGAATTATCAGTAACCCAGTCCAAAACATACATTCATATAACAGATATAAAAGTGGAGAATTCTTGAGGCACATGGATGGCTCAGTAGGTTAAGCACCTGCCTTCAGCTCAGGTCATGATCTCAGCATCCTGGGATTAAGCCCCTGTTGGGTTTGTACACTGTGAGGAGTCAGCTTCTCCCTTGCCCTCTGCCTTCCTTCCCCCTCCCCTTGCCCATACACATGGTGTATCTATCAAATAAATAAATAAAATCTTTCCTAAAAAGTGGAGAATTCTTGCTTTACGGAAGTAATTCACCAAAGGCATATTTACTTAACATTACTGGGAAATGAAACATTTGCTTTGAAAAGAGACTTTTTTTTTTAATGTAGAGACATAGCTTAGAGGTTACGAGCAAAAGCTCTACAACCACAATGACAGCCACTTAACTATATAATCTTAAGGAAATCAAGTTAAAACTTTCTGTATCTCATATCTTTGGATCCTATATTGGGAATAATAATAGTACCTGTCACCCAGGACAGTTTTGAATACAATAAATACATATATATCTCTTCAAATGGTCCTACAGACATAGTAAATGTCAATATACATTAGCATCTTATTACAATTACTATCAATATTACTGACACTAGAAACTACAATGGTTATACAATGCATCAAAATCATCAAGAAAAGCAATCAGTTGAAAAACCTTAATTTGAAGAAGAAACAGGAAGAAACAGGAAACATTTACTAGATTCCAAGAAATGGAGGAAGAAAAAGCACCTTGGTATACAGAAGGTTTAGAGGGGAAGCTAGGCTTTGCCACCTCGCAAAATGACCTAATCAGCCAACCCTCCAGTCAACTGATAACAACTAGACCTCAGTACAAGACGAGATAACCAAGATGGGTAGATTCCAAATTCAGAAAATTCTGAGAAATAGTTAAGCCTTCCATTGACTTCTTTTCTTTCCTTCAATAATCATCCAATTCTCTGTTCCCCTTCAGAGCAAAACCTCTCACGGGAGTTCTCTACTTTGCTCTTTCTACCTCTTGACCTATATCATTCACTCTTCTAAAATCTGGTTTCTAGCCCAACCACTCCACTGAAATAACTCCTGCAGGCCTCAGAAGAACCTTTCAGGCCTCAGAAGAAACTTTATCTTGGCAAATCCAATGGTTGGTTCACAACCCTCATCTTGGTCAACCTCTCAGTATCATTCAGCACAGTTGTGTCCTTATACCATTTCCTTTCTTTGTTTCAATGATTTATCTCTTCTGGCATTCTTCCTAATTTGCTGGATCCTCTTAGTCTGATTTATAGATGGAAAAATAGCCCAATGCTAAATTCTAGGTCCCCTTTTCTACTACAGCTATACACTATTCCTTGATAATCTCTTTCAATCCTACAGTTTTAAAAACCATTCATGTACTACAGACTCCTTAAATTTACATTTCAGCACTGAACTTTCCCCCTGAACTATGGACTTACATGTTCATTTATTCGTTCATCAAATATTTATTGAACATATATATTATGCATGAGGCATTATTCTAGGCTCCTGGAATACAGAGATAAAAAAAGAGAGATGTTTTTGTATTCTAGAGAAAAGGAAAGAAAATAAGCAGACATATATATATAAAATAAGCAAATATTATAAGCAAATATTACATATGATAAACATAATTATATAGAAATATAATACATATAAGTAATAAAGAATGACTGCTGGATTTTTGGTCTGTGTATATATATATATATTTGTGTATATATATGGTCTGTGTATGTATATATATGTATATATATATATATATATATATTTGATGGTAAGTACAATGAAGGAAAATAAAGTAGGTTAATGGAATACAGATGATAGGCAGATCTAGGGACAGGTTATTTATAAAGGATGGTCAGAAAAAACCCTCTCTTATGTGGTCACACCTGAAGAGAAATCAGTATGAAGTAAAGGAGCAGGCTATGTGAAAGTAAGGAGAAAGAGCATTCTAAGCAGAATAACAAACGCCCTTAAACTCAGGAATAATTCTGATACCTTGAAAGAAGAGCAAAGGGTCTTGAAGTAGAATGAAAGAATATTTAAGGGCAGCCCAGGTGGCTCAGCAGTTTAGCGCCACCTCTGGCTCAGGGTGTGATCCTGGAGACCTGGGATCCAGTCTCTCCCACATCAGGCTCCCTACATGGAGCCTGCTTCTCCCTCTGCCTGTGTCTCTGCCTCTCTCTCTCTCTCTCTCTCATGAATAAATAAATAGAATTTTTTAAAAAAAGAAAATATTTGAATATGAAGTCAAAAATTTGAAAGTGACCAAATCTTACAGAATTATAGAGCACTGTAAAGCACTTAATTGTTATGGGGAAAAAAAAGCAGGAGCATCTGATTAAGGAAGTGACATGATAAGATTTTAGTTTTTAAAAGATCACTCTGGGGGCGCCTTAGTGGCTCAGTGGGTTGAAACTCTTGGTTTCAGCTCAGGTCAGATCTCAGGGTTGTGAGATCAAGCTCCATGTCCGGCTCCGTGCTCAGTAGGGAATCTGTTGGAGATTCTCTCCCTCTCTGTTTCTCTGTGCCCCAGCAGGTGCATACGTGCACATGCACCAGGTGTCCTCCCTAAAATAAATAAATAAACCTTAAAAAAAGATCACTCTGGCTGCAATATGAAAAATAGATTACATGGGGACAAGACTGGAAGTTGAAAGACCAAAGAAAAAGTTACTGCGATGATAGCCTAGGCAAAAGGAATGGTGGCTTGGCCTAAAGAGAGAGTACCAGTAATCAGTGTAATCAGGCTGGGCACACATTTTAAAGATAGAGTTGTCAGGAATTGTTAATGGACTGAATATGGGAGAAAAGACAAAGAGAAAGGAATAAACAGTGACTGCTAGGGTTATGGCTTGTCAAATGGGGTGAATGGTCATGCTACTTACTGGCATGCAGCAGCTGCTAGTGATCACTTGGCTATCAGACACCTCAAAAGCAGCATGGCTAAAGGAACATTCTTTCTTTTCATCAAAAACCTTGTTCCTCTCTAGCCTTCCCCGGCTCAGTTACTTCACATAACCATTTCCTATCTCCTACTAGCATGTGCCCCTATCTGAATTACTTAGTTAATTTATTTACATCCACTACAATGTATGCTCTGTGACAGCAAAGACCTTGATTGTCTAGTCCACTGCTGGATCCCTAGTTCCTATACTACTGCCTGGTAATAAGGTAGGCTCTCGATAAAATGTTTGTTGAATGGATCAGCACATGAGTAAAAAAATCCTCTTACTGTCTCCTCTGTAAGTTATTCTCTTCGGTTTGGTCAGTTGATGTTAGAGCTCCTCAATTTCCAGAACCTTTTCTGTTCTCACTAGCTCTCACAAGGCATTTCTTACCCATCATCTCAATTTCCATCTATTTGCCCACATTTTGGATATTTTTATCTCCAGCCCAGAGTTCTCTGAGATCCGACCTGTTTCAAGATTTCACCATGGATACCTAATAGGTATCTCAAATTCGCTAACAGTGAGCTTTCCACCAGACCTGTCCCCCATCCATCCAGATTAGCAAGCCAGAAATATTCTCATCATCCTTGTTATCTCCTCCCCTCAACCACTGGTAATCAATCTATCACCAAATCCTACTGATTTTATCTTGTAACCATCTTTCAAATATCTTTTTTTTCTTTCATCTTTCAAATATCTATCTCTGTTTCTTTCTTTTTTTTTTGTTTTAAGTAATCTCCATGCCCAATGTGGGACTCGAATTCACAACCCTGAGATTAAGAGTCATGCTCTGCTGACTGAGCCAACCAGGCACCCTTCTATCTCTACTTCTGAAAAGACTTTTGCCATCGCCCTAGCTCATCTTTTAGTTGGGATTATTGCAACAGCTTCCTAATAGTCTCTCCTCAGCCACTCTGGTATCCCTACAATGAACTGTCCATGTTTCGCCTAAGGAGTCTTTTCAAAAAAAGAATACCGCAACATCTACTACATAAAACTTTTCTATAGCTTCTCATGGCCCTTAGGGAGAAGAAGAAAACATCACCTTCCAGGGCCTTGCCAATCTAGCTCATGCATATCTTTTCAGGCTCATCTCATACCACTCTTCCTTTTTGTTTTCTGTGCTACAAACATACCAGCCGCCTATCAGCTCCTAAACATGCAACATGACCTTGCTTTATTCCAAGGTCTCACAAAACTCACCTTCATAGCACTTACCTCAATTTGTAAATATATTCTTATTATACTACTGTTCGCTTCAGAAGAACGTATCATGAAAGCAGAGACTCTGTCTCACTCTACAACTCCAGCATCTATCAAAATCTAAGAATTCTTCAGATGTTTGCTGCATGGATTTCTGCACCAGAGGAGTTTTCTGATGGCAGATGGTACGCTGGCTGAATTGGCATGAAGAGTCTAAGTCCTGAATGCATCTGCCTATGTAAATTAGGAAAGTTACTTAACCTCTTAAAAATCTGAAAGCACCTCAGGATTTCATGAGGATTCAGTAAGATCACATACAGGGTATGCTGAGCACAGTTTCTGACACACAGAAGTTCAATACATGTTAGCTGTTATTATTAGCTATTTTCATCCATTCAGATGCCCAGATGCTGGGCAGCCCCGGTGACCCAGTGGTTTAGCACCACCTTCGGCCTGGGGTGTGATCCTGGAGACCCAGGATCGAGTCCCACATCAGGCTCCCTGCATGGAGCCTGCTTCTCCCTCTGCCTGTGTCTCTGCTCCTCTCTCTCTCTCTCTGTCTCTCATGAATAAATAAATAACATCTTTTAAAAAAAATGCCCAGATGTCATTTAGAGTGGCTTAGAAAAAGTAATTTATATTCAGCCCTTTTCTTTTTAAACATTTTTATTTATTTATGACAGTCACAGAGAGAGAGAGAGAGAGAGAGAGAGGCAGGGACATAGGCAGAGGGAGAAGCAGGCTCCATGCACCGAGAGCCTGACGTGGGATTCGATCCCGGGTCTCCAGGACCGCGCCCTGGGCCAAAGGCAGGTGCCAAACCGCTGCGCCACCCAGGGATCCCTATTCAGCCCTTTTCTAATTTTACCTTTAACTATATAAAGTAGTAAATATATTTCTGTAAGTAATTTAAAAAAAATGTTTAAACCTATATCTATCTGCTCAAAGTTTAATATCAAGTACCCTCATCCTCATCCTAAAATAAAAAACATAAAGTATTATATTATTTATCTCCTTCTGTGTAAAAAACTTACCCCAAAACTTAGGACTTAAAACAATAAACATTTTTATCTCACAGTTGAGGGTAAATAATCTGAAAGTGGCTTAGCTGAGTGTCTCTGGCTCAAGTTCTCTAAAGGGGTTATGGAAGTCAAGCTGTCAGCTGGGGCTTCAGCCATCTCGAGACTCAACTAGGCCTGGAGGATCCACTTGTAAGCTCTCTCACATGGTTGTTGGCAGACTTTTAGCCTTCACAAATTTCTAACAAGGTTTAATGTGGCCATAAGATGAAAATGTCTCTAAAAACAATGTCATCCTTATGCTATTTGACATGCCTTACAAAAAATTTGCAATAAATTTGTCCTTGTGTTTCATCTTTGGGAAAAGTTTCTCTCTTGACAAAAAACAGAATGTCTTTTTATTATAGAAAAGTATTGTTTTTTATTGGCTGTCTCCTTTTTCTCTAAAAATTGGTACAGATTTTTTGCCAAACTCTCTCCGCCTAGACTTTCCTAGATTTCTCTCCCTCTTCTGCACTTACTTACTTCTTTTATTATATGGCTCTTTCCCTTTTATCATTATTTTGCTAATCCTATTATAAATATATTGCTTTCTAACATTCACATACAGCATTTGGTGTTGGGCAGAGTATAAATAAATCAATTAATACCTAATTTTATTTTATTTAATTTTTGTAACAACTAATTTTACTAGAGAACTGACAAAAAATAAAAATTCATTTACTGTGCAACCACCAATAGCATATTTATATAAATTTAAAATAATATTCTGTTATAAATATGTATTTACTATGTTTAAGTGAAAATATTGCTTGGTCAGCCCTTCTAAACTACATAAAGCTAGAAAGACATCAAAACTGCTGAACTCAGGGGATCTCGGGGTGGCTCAGCAGTTTAGCGCCGCCTTCAGCCCAGGGCGTGATCCTGGAGACCCAGGATGGAAGTCCCACATCAGACTCCCTGCATGGAGCCTGCTTCTCCCTCTGCCTGTGTCTGTCCCTCTGTCTCGTGAATAAATAAAAACTTTAAAAAAAAAAGAACAGAACAAAACTGCTGAACTCTAGAACTGTGCTGTCTCATACCGTGGCCACTAGCCTTTGTGGCAATTTAAATTTAATTACAATTAAGCAAAACTAAAAATTCTATTTCTCAGCCATGCTAACCATATTTCATGGGCTCAATAATAAACATGAATTTCAAAGCTATATAAATCTTTGCCTTTCTGCAACTCACATCCACAAACAGAAAAACAGACAAAATGGGACCAAAGGAAGAATGCAATCATCTTGACTTTGCAACCTGCCAAGACCAATACAAATAGCAATACACATTTTTTTTTAATTTTTATTTATGATAGTCATAGAGAGAGAGAGAGAGAGAGGCAGAGACACAGGCAGAGGGAGAAGCAGGCTCCATGCACCGGGAGCCCGACGTGGGATTCGATCCCGGGTCTCCAGGATCGCGCCCTGGGCCAAAGGCAGGCGCCAAACCGCTGTGCCACCCAGGGATCCCCAGCAATACACATTTAAACACATTTATACTGTCTTTCTAAATCTAACCATTCCTTCCCCTGGAACTAGAGCATGGCAAAGTAATGAAAAATGATCACAGGTAAAATTAACTAGGATGCTAAGAAAGTAGCCTTCCTCATTATCCAATAATCAACCCACTTGCTACTGAAAAAAAAAAAGTATATATATATATATACCACCACCACCATCCAGTAGTAGTTAGGTAGTGGTAAAACTAGTATCCTCCTACAACTCTTCTGAAATGCAAAACAGCAGCAGAAACACCCTAAAATCCAAGTCAAATTATACTACTGGAGATTGCTCCCATCACATATGCAATTTCCTCTGCCTATAGTTTTCCTTTAATACCTTCACCTAGTGAAATCCTGCTTACCCAATAGTTTAGCCTATGCTTTAGTTCCGCCTTCTCCATGATACCTTTCTGAGTTGCTCTGTATTAGTTGGTGTAATCCACAGAAATAGAATTAAGAGGAAATATACAAAAAAAGAGGAAATATACAGATACAAATATTATAGGGGTGCCTGGGTGTCTCAGTGGCTTGAGTACCAGACTCTTGTTTTAGGCTCCAGTCCTGATCTCAGGGTCCTCAGATTGAGCCTTGTGTCAGGATCCGCATTCAGTGAAGAGTCTGCTTATCTTTTTTTTTTTTTTAAGATTTTATTTATTTATTGATGAGAGACAAAGAGAGAGAGGCAGAGACATAGACAGAGGGAGAAGCAGGCTCCTCGCAGGGAGCCCAATGCAGGACTCGATCCCTGGACCCAGGATCATGCCCTGAGCCAAAGGCAGACACTCAACTGCTGGGCTAACCAGACATCCCATGCTTGTGTCTCTCCATCCCACTGCTTCTCTAGTGCTTGCTCTCTCTCAAGTAAATAAATCAAAATCTTTAATAATAATAGTAATAATAATAATAATTTATTATTAAAAAACTGGTTCAACTATTATGGAGGCTGGTAAATCCCAAGACATACAGAGTGAGTCAGCAAGCTAGAGACCCAAGAGAACTGAGGGTTTAGTTCCAGTCTGAGTACGAAGCCTGAGAACCAGGAAAGTTGATGATACGGTTCCTGTTTGTTGACCAGCAAGCTTGAGACCCAGAACTAATGTTTCAGTTTGAGTCTACAGATAAAATGCTGATGTCCCAGTTTGAAGGCAGTCAAGCAGGAAAGAATTATCTCTTACTGGGAGGATCATCATGCTTTTTGTTCTATTCAGACCTTCAACTGATTGGATAAGGCCCACCATAATAAAGAGGACTATTTGCTTTACTTCATCTACCTATTTAGATGCTAATCTCATCCAAAAATACTCTCATAAAAACACCCAGAATAATATTTTGACCAAATATCTGGGCACCCCATGGCCCAGTCTAGTTGACACATAAAATCAACCATTACATACCCCAAATGGACTTCAATGACATTCTTAGGCCTTAAAACACTCAGTTTATACTCAGCAAATGTACTTAATATACAATGCTTTGAGTAATAGATACTTGTGTAAAGATTTTAAATCCTGGCACCTGGGTAGCTCAGTTGGTTTAAGCATCTAACTTTGGCTCCGATCATGATCCAGGGGTCCCGGGATCAAGCCCCATGTTAGCAGTCTACTTCTCCCTCTCCCCCCACCGAACTGCTGAGCCACCCAGGGATCCCCCTGAATAAATAGATCTTTAAAAAAAAGACTTTAGGGTGGCCCGGGTGGCTCAGCAGTTTAGCGCTGCCTTCGGCCCAGGGCATGATCCTGGAGTGCCGGGATTGAGTCCCACGTCAGGCTCCCTGCACGGAGACTGCTTCTCTCTCTGCCTGTATCTTATCTCTGCCTCTCTCCTGTATGTCTCTCATTAATAAATAAATAAAATCTTTTAAAAAAAGATTTTAAATCTTTCTGAGAATATAATTGGCCTAAGGTATAAACTATTTCTTGTCTCCTCTGTATTTATCATAGTGTCTTACATACAACTGGTATTCAAATTTTTAAAATAAATACGAAATGAAATAAGTCTAAGTGCCTGACAGTAAAGCATCTCAATCACAGTATTTTGTATAACTTTATGAGATATATACAAGGAAATCATGGGATAATTTGTAGTATAACCAGTTCGTTATTTAAGACATTTTATTAAGGCATTATTTAAATCTAACCCTAGTAGGAAGACTTATTCAATTTTCCCATTGCAACCACTTACAAAGAAAATGAAATCAATATACAGGATTATCATCTACTTTTTATTTATTTTTTTTTATTTTTTTTTTTTTATCATCTACTTTTTAAAAAAGATTTTATTGGGGGATCCCTGGGTGGCTCAGCGGTTTAGCTCCTGCCTTTGGCCCAGGGCATATCCTGGAGCCTTGGGATCGAGTCCCGCATCAGGCTCCCTCATGGCGCCTGCTTCTCCCTTTGCCTGGGTCTCTGCCTCTTTCTCTCTTTCTGTGTGTCTCTCATGAATAAAAAAATAAAATCTTTTAAAAATTATTTATTTATTTATTTATTTATTTATTTATTTATTTGAGAGACAGCACACATGAGGGGGTACACAGAAAGAGAGGGAGAAGCAGACTCTTCGCTGAGCAGGGAGCAAAGTGCAATCCCAGGACTCCAGGATCATGACCTGAGCTGAAGGCAGATGCTTAACCGACTGAGCCACCCAGGCATTCCAAGGGTTATCATCTATTTTAAAAACACATCTCTAACACACCAACATAAACCACTTTTCCAATATTGAGTAAAGTTTAAAACTAATGCACATCAAAAAAAGAAAACAAGTACAAATGGTAGGAGCTTGTGCTCCTACTATTCTCTAGATACAGCTATCCTTCGACTTAGAAGAATGACTACATTTTTTTCTTGGCTTCTCAGCTTCTAACTATTCATTTCTACCACTCTATTTAGTGTCCAGGATGATTTTAAGGGGAATTTTTTCCTTCCCTAACATGTTCTCAAATCCTAATCGCATTGCAAATTTTTTTTTAATATTTTGTTTATTTATTCATGAGAGATACGGAGAGAGAGGCAGAGACATAGGCAGAGGTAAGGCAGGCTCTGTGTAGGGAGCCTGATGCAGGACTCAATCCCAGGACTCTGGGATCATGACCTGAGCCTTAGGCAGATACTCAACCACTGAGCCACCCAGGCACCCACATTTGCAAACTTTTATGTGAATGTGGCCATGGTGAGATCTCCATCTGACTATCCCAATGGAGAGCATAGATACCATTTTTGCCAGCGGAGAATGCTGACTCAGTACCCTTCTGGTCCTCTCCCTCTCATTCTAGGTCACCCTTTAAGCTTCAGACCAGTTAGGGTCTAGTCCCTCTGAGATAGTTAAGTAGAGACAGTAAAGATTCAATCCATAAATAACTGCAAATGTAATTTTATCCCCTGTACTCATTCTTTCTATAATTCATTCTAGCAGATTAACCTAGACTGGCCAGGTGGCAATGGGGAATGGGTGAACGCAATAAATTCTAAAACAAAAGGGATTAGGTGGAAGGGGATATCCTGGGAAACCAAAAACTTCAACTTTCACACTCAACCCAAAAAGAATCCCAAAACAATCATCTATTCAGCACCACATGTGCACTACATGCGTCATTAGACCTTTACTTATACTGTCTCACTGAAGGCCCACGATGTTATCAGAACAGTATTATCACAGCCATTCTCTAGATAAGAGTGGATGGTTAAGTAATGGGGTGTCTGGGTGGCTCAGTCAGTTAACCATCTGCCTTTGGCTCAGGTACTGATCCCAGGGTCCTGGGATCGAGCACCATATCACATAGGGCTCCCTGCTCAGCAGGGAGTACGCTTCTCTCTCTCCCTCTGCCCCTCCCTCTGCTTGTGCTCCCTTGGTCTCTCTCAAATAAACAAAATCTTTTAAAAAATTTAAATTAAAAAAAAAAAGAAAGAAAGGTTAAGTAATCTGTAAAGGTTAGAAAGCAGCAGGTAAGAGGATTCAAAACCAGTTCCAATACCAAGACCTACGTATGTTCATTCATCTATTCTATAACGTCACCCCAAATGTCCTCAAAACCAAAAACTGACCTTGACTTTACACTACAACTTCTTGTTCAGACAAAGGGCTTAAGGGGGTGTGAACTATCAATGCAGGGTGTTGTTTTACCTTTAGCAGGATTCCTCTGGCTCATTTAATTGTAAGAATACAGTGTATGATACATATAACATATAAAGTGTGTGTTACTCAACCCTTTAAAGAGTCAGTAAGGCTTCCAGTCAACAGTAGGCGATCAACAATTAACTTTTGGAGGAATCAAAATTTATACATGGATCTTGGACTGTGAGGCGGGTTGGTGCCCCTAACCCCCGCACTGTTCAAGGGTCAACTGTGCATGGAAAGCCACAACACAGAAACTCGTCTTCTCAGCTTTGCACTAGTGGAACTGGAGCATCTCCCCTCTGAAGCTGAACCACCAGGGAGAACTTACACAGATTTGTAATCTGAATTCACATGACTAGTATGCTAAGACCTCAACCACAAAATTTAATTTAAAATGGTCTCAGGTTCCGGGCAAAAGTGAACACACACTTTTTATGGACGAACTGACTTCAATCCACACTGTGAGAAGGTGGAGGAGGGTCCGACTGAAAAGGCACTTTGAGACCAAAAAATGTCACAAACCATTCCGTGCCATTTACACAGAGTTTTTACTCAGGATAACAGACTGACAGAAGGGTGGTCTGGCAGGGCGACGACCCATGGCACTCTGAAGCCATGCTCTGACCCCACTCCCTGTCAATCCAGACCCTGATCCCTGGCTTTTAGAGCGAGGGGCATGGGTGATGAGGTCACAAGGTAGTTGAAGTGGTGCCTTCTGTGCTCCTCTTAGGGAAGATCAGGGCAAGCCCTCTCATATTCGGGTCAGGGCACACATTAACCTCCAAGAGGCCTGGGATGCGTAGTCCTGAGGGAGGTCATTGTGGGAAGGGGTGGGGGATGATGAAGAAAAAGATGGAGTCACTGAGTCAGTGTGGTCGGCCCTCCTACACACAGACACGGATGGTCACATGCCATTGATTGTAAGGCACGTACAGATCTCAGTGGTTTTAAAATGTAAAGAGAAAAAAAAATACATGTTAAAAATCAGTGAGGTATGTGGGGCACCTGGGTGGCTCAGTGGGTTAAGCATCAGGTCCTGGGATCAAGCCTGGTGTCCGGCTCTCTGCTCAGTGGAGAATCTGTTTCTTCCTCTCCCTCTGCCCCTTCCCCTGACCCCTCAGCTTGTGCTCTCAGTTTCACACTCTCTCTCAAATAAATTAAAAAAAAAAAATCAATGAGATATAATAAGTGAGCCCTGAAGGAAAAGATTGGAACCACTGCTCCACAGTGGCAGCCTTTATATGGATATCACTTTCCAGATTCACTTTCTCCAGTTCTGCACTCTCCTCTCCCCATTTCATTTCCATGTCTCTAACTCACCTCACAGCCACTACTACCACACTAGTAGTGAATGAATTAGTATCATTTCCGACTCAATGAGATTTAGGCACATTTGGGAATTATTCCTCCCTAATTAATACATAATAAAATACTACCAATCAAAAACTTTTGTTTTTATAAACAGCTCTTGAAAGTCACCTTTACAAACAAACAAACAAACAAACAATTTATCCTATTTTTTTTAACATTTTACTGGGACATAATTTCAAACTTATAGAAAAGTTGTGCAAAAATAAGATTAATGCATAGGAGCCCTGTATGTCCTTTACCTAGACTCATCTATTTGTTGGCATTTTGTCCTATATGCTTGATCATTTACACACTCTTGGTGCACACTCTTTCTCTCTACACATACATACTTCCCCTGGAACTTTTTGAGAGAATACTGCTTATATGATGCTTTTTATCCTTAAATTCTTCAGTGTAAATTTCTTAGAATAAGGATATTCTCTTATGTGACTACATTATAGTTATCGAGTTTAGAAATACCAACATTGCTAAATACTTGTACAAACCTGTACTGTTCCAATTCCATTCCATTGTTCAGTAACAAACACCCTATAGTTTTTCCTGCAGTCAGGTATTACATTTAGTTATGTCTCTTTTGTCTCCTCTGATACCTTTCTAAATCTTCCCTTTGCCTTTCATGACACTGACCTTTTTAAAGAATATAACTTTTGGGGGAATCTGGGTGCCTCAAGTCAGTTAAAGGACTCCTGACTTCAGCTCAGGTCATGATCTCGGCATCATGAGATCAAGCCCCACATCGGACTCCACTCTGGGCATAGAGACTGCTTAGATTCTTGCTCTCCTTTTCTCTCTGTCCCTCCCGCCTCAACTCATGCTCGCGCTCTCTCTTAAAATATGTATGTATATATATATATAACTTTTAAATTTTTTAATAGTTTGGTCCTCCTTTTGGATTTGTCTGATGTATTTTCATAATTAGGTTTAGATTATTCACTCCTGGTTGAAATTCCAACACTACTTAGAGAATGATATCTGGAACCACATAGTTTCCATCTACCCTTTACTGTTTTTTTGTTTTGTTTTAAGATTTTATTTATTTATTCATAGAGACACAGAGAGAGAATGAGAGGCAGAGACACAGGCAGAGGGAGAAGCAGGCTCCATGCAGAGAGCCTGAGGTGGGACTCGATCCAGGGTCTCCAGGATCACGCCTTGGGCTGCAGGCGGCGCTAAACCGCTGCGCCACCCGGGCTGCCCTACCTTTTACTGTTAGTGTTAATTTTCACAATGGATAAAGACGCTGCCTGGTTTCCCCTCTGTATGGTTATTATTTTTCCCTTCACAACTAATAAGCAAGCTGTGAAGGAACACTTTAAAATCATGCGAATATCCTGTTCCGTTTCCCATAGATTAATCATACATTGATGATTCTTGCCTGATCCAATCAGTACTATGATGGCTGCAAAACTCAAATCCATTTTAATCATTCATTTTAAATATATATTAATTATTATTTAATGACAGGTAAAATCTACTCTGAGTTTATTTTTTTTTTAAAGATTTTATGTATTTATTCATGGGAAACAGAGAAAGAGAGGCAGAGACACAAGCAGAGGGAGAAGCAGGCTCCATGCAGGGAGCCAGATGTGGAACTTGATCCTGGGTCTCCAGGATCACACCCTGGGCCGAAGGCGGCACTAAACTGCTAGGCCACCAGGGCTGCCCTACCCTGAGAAGTTTAAAACTGTATTTATTGTTATTTGAATTACATGAACTTTAGCTTACATATAAGTATTATTTTTAAATATTAATCACTTCAGCTCATTCATGTGCTGTATGAGTTTTCTTTTTCTTTTTTTTTTTTTAAGATTTTATTTATTTGTTCATGGACAGAGAGAGAGAGAGAAAGGCAGAGACATAGGCAGAGAGAGAAGCAGGCTCCATGCAGGAAGCCCAATGTGGAACTTGATCTCAGGACTCTGGGATTGTAACCTGAGCCAAAGACAGATGCTTAACCTCTGAGGCACCCACGCTTTCCGAGTTGTTTTCTTTTTTTTTTTTTTTTTAAGATTGTATTTATTTATTCATGAGAGACATAGAGAGAGAGAGGCAGAGGGAGAAGCAGGCTCCATGCAGGGAGCCTGACGCGGGACTCAATCCTGGAACCCCAGGATCACACCCTGGGCCAAAGGTAGGTGCTAACCCACTGAACCACCAGGGATCCCCCTGCTTTAAAACTCTTAAAGGCATATACTCATGGATAAACTGCAAGTATACCATTACAGGGAAACCAAAACAACCTACATGTTTATCAAGAGAAAAAAAAATCAATAAATTACATTTTATTCAAACAATGGAATATTAAACAGCTATTATAAAGAATAAGATAGATCTATGAAAGCTAAATATAATATATATTAAGTGAGAAAAATGCTGCAGAACCTGTATGTGCAAAAAGAGAAAGGGGGATATAGTATAAATGTAAACTTATACATACACACACCGTCACATAAACTTGCATAAATAGAACATTTCTAGAAGGAAATACAACAAAACTGTTAACAATGTTTATCTCTGGGAAATAAGGCTATGAGGGTCAGGAACTTTTACTTTCCATTTTACATCTCATTCTACCATTTGAGTTGCTAACCACAAGCATGAACTGTTTACAATTTTTAAAAATTTATGTCAATTTTTTAAATACCAGAGGTGAGCTAGCTAACACAACTGAAAGTGAAATAAAAGGAATTATCATCTGCTAGGAATAGCATTAAACTATATCTTTTGAGGGACACCTGGCTGGCACAGGGGTTGAGCCTCTGCCTTCTGCTCAGGGCATGATCCTGGAGTCCCTGGATGGAGTGAGTCCCACATGGGGCTCCCTGCAGGGAGCCTGCTTCTCCCTCTGCCTGTCTCTGCCTCTTTCTCTGTGTCTCTCATGAATAAATAAAATCTTAAAAAAAAAAAAACACTATCTTTTGATATCCCAATTCTATTGTCCAATCCAGAAAGAAACTAGCAATTGTTATGCACATATACATATATAGTAGGCATTTACCTAATGTTATTCAATATATTATTTTTCTATTAATAGTGGCACAAAATTTCCAGATGTTTGACTTGTGGCCTGTGGCCAGGAAACATAAAGAGAAAAATCACCTACCAACATGACAGAAGTTAAACTCCTTGTGAAAAACTTCAATCCGTCTATTCCATCATAAAAACATACTCAAATAAATTACTGAATGAAAAAAAAGAATACATATTCTGACAACTAAAAGATTAATGCAATTCCTCAAAGTATATTAATCCAATATCATCAGTATTTTTTCATTAAAATACATTATATTGCTTAGAACACATGTATAAAAAGTCATAATCAAATGTGAAACAAATTTTACTCAACTAATCCTTACAACACCACTAGGAGTTATGGTACTGTTATCACTGCCATTTTACAAATAAGAAAACTGAGAACAGAGAACTTAAATAATTTACCCAAGGTCCCTCAGTAAACTACAAATTTCAATCTACTTCCTTAACTGAATTACAGATGCCAAGAAAATGTAATGCTTTAAAAAAAATCAATTACTATATAATAAACTCTACTTAAAATTATAGTTTTGATTTTCCTTCATTCAATTCAATTTTTTAAAAAATTGGGGCAGCCCGGGTGGCTCAGTGGTTTAGTGCCCCCTTCAGCCCAGGGCGTGATCCTGGAAACCTAGGATGGATTCCCACGTCAGGCTCCCTGCGTGGAGCCTGCTTCTCCCTCTGCCTGTGTCTCTGCCTCTTTCTCTCTCTCTCTCTCTGTGTCTCTCATGAATAAATAAACAAAATCTTTTTAAAAAATTATTTACACAAAGGGTACCTAGATGGCTCAATAGGTTAAGTGACTTAAGCTCAGGTCGTGTTCTCAGGGTCCTGGGACCCAGCCCCTGGAGCTCCAAGCTCAGTGGGGAATCTGCTTGTCTCTCTCCCTCTCCTCCTGCCCCTCTCCCACTTCTGTTCTCTCTGCCTCTCTCTTGAATAAATAAAATCTTTAAAAAAATTTTTTATTTACACAAGCGTAAGTCTAGATCAGTATACAGATTTAACTTGCAATACCATCATCAAAAAAGAAGGCAGAGAGAAGAGGAGAGGAAGGAAGAAAGGAGGGAAGGGATGGAAAATGGAGAAGGAGGGAGGGAGGTTATTGCTAGCAAGTTTGATACAAATGGTTTCCAGGGCAACAGCCAAAGTCCTGGAGTGCCTGACTCAGCACTTCCTCATCCATGTACAATCACTCCAACAGTCTAACAACATGGTCATTGAATCCTATTTTGTTCAGAGGTTAATTCAACACATAAAAAACAGTGGTTAAACTTTTTTGCCTTTAAGAGACTCACATTAAAGATCTAGAAATACCTATTATCCACATTTTTAAAAATTGTATACAGTTTTTTCACATTATTATATAAATTAAAGATATTCCTAGTTAATATACAACAGGGTGTAACTGTAACATACACTAAAACATTCATACTCTATCAATGTTCAATTAAAGGTTAAAATATTTTATAAAAAGAGCCAAGATCATATATACTTTCTCCACTGTAAATACACATTCAACTATAAACAGTAAATACAAGGTAAATACACTATAAATATACATTCAACTGTAAACATTGTAGTTTGACCACTATCATGGGTTTAAAGTCACAAAACCAAAATCTAGAAGCTACAATTTCATTCTCAAAAGTGTTTTTGCCTGCTTTATTATGCAGTATGTAAAATAAAGCTACTATTCCTCAGCGTTTTCTTTTGGGAGAGTGGGAGGAGGAGGGATCTCTCATAGTTAAAGACTACATACACTCACACCCCATCCAACATACAAAGTTAAAAGGAGCAGTTATAATTCTTCTTGAAATTAATTTTGATTCCAGAATTGTATTTTATTACTATATACACTAAACTATCAGTTTATGCCATAATACTAATGTATTAAAATAAGTAAAAGCTTATTTAAAAGGACACATAATTATATACTATAGTAATTGGACAAGAACATGGGATTCCAATTCAGTGTTCATTTTTCTAACATCAAATTTATTAAAGTAGAATTTACCATTTAAATTGGGTAATATGGTAATTTTTGACAAATATTATACAACTATATAACCATCACTGTAATTAAGGTACAAAATATTTGCATCACCACAAAAATTCCTTCACACTCCTCTGCAGACAATTCTCTTTACCACTAGCCCCAAAAACAATTCATTTTTGACACTATAAATTAGCTTTCATTTTCCAAAATATAATAAATTGGATTATGTAGTATTGACTCTTTTGTATATGGCTTCTTCCATTAAGCATAATGTTTTTGTTAATGTTTTGAGATTCACCCACGTTGTGTGTATTCAAAATATATCCTTTTATTTGTGACTAATAATCCATACAAAAATATACCCCACAATTGGTTTACCCATTCACCTATGATGAATATGTGGGTTGGTCCTTTTCTCTCTCTCTTTTTTTTTTTTTTTTAAGATTTTATTTACTTATTCATGAGAGACATAGGCAGAGGCAGAGGGAGAAGCAGGCTCCCTGCAGTGAGCCAAATGTGGAGATCATGACTTGAGCCAAGGCAGACGCTCAACCACTGGAGCCACCCAGGAATCCCTGGGTTGTTTCTAATTTAGGGCATTATGAACAAAGTCTATAAACATGTACGAACAATTTTTTTTTAAGGATATATGTTTTCATTTCTCTTTGGTAAATACCTAGGACAGAAATCAAAGATCATATGCTAAACTGTCGAAATATTTTCCACATGTATGTACCATTACATTCTTACCAACAACATTCAAATCTTTTGCCTAATTTTAACTGGATCATTTGTTTTCTTTTTATTGAGTTGTAAGACTTCTTTAAATGTTCTAGATAGAAACCATTTGTCAGATATATATATCGTGAATATTTTTCTCATGCCTGGTGTTACCTTTCCATTTTCATACTAATAGATATCAGAAAACAAAATATTTTCATTTTGATGAAATCCAGTTAATTTTTTCTTTCATGATTTGTGTTTCTCATATTCAATGCCTTCTTCTAAATGTCTTACAATTTTTAGTTTTAAATTTTAGTCTGTAACCTATTTTTTGTGTATGGTATGAGGTAAGAGTGTTCACTTTTTTCCCCACACACATTATTCAGTTGTTCTAGCACATTTGTTGAAAAGACTATAACTTCCTAATTTGAATTGCCTTGGTACCTTTGCCAAAAATCAACTGACCTTATATATGTGGATCTATTTCTGGACACTCGATTCTATTCCATTGATCCACTATGTCTATCTTTATTACTACTACTACGTTGTATTTAAGTAAGCTTTAAAATCTGGTAGCATAAGTTCAACTATGTTTTTTATTCTTTATTTCTTTGACTATTTGTCTTTTCATGTAAGTAATTTCTTTATTTTTTTTTAAGTAATTTCTTTAAAAAAAAAAAAGACTGCTGAGATTTATATTAGAATTTCACTGAATGTATATATCAATTTGTAGCTCAATATTTCTAAATCCTTATCTATATATCAGAATTATCTGGGGCACACTGAAAGATAATCCAGGCCTAGACCCCTATCCCAAACCAATTAAGTCAATAGGTTCTAATACAGAGTCATGATTCAGAAATGCTAGTTCAACCTTTTGAAAAAATTCTTGCCATTAAAATTAAAATTATCTGAGATTATAAAAAGCTTTTTGTCATAAATATTGCTGATATCTAATTAGAAACTGGGTATCTATTTAAAAATTAATTTCCACGTTATAGACCTAAAGATCTAATATTAAAGTAAGATTCAGGCTAAATATCAAGCCACCTCATCATCATGCCAAACTTTAAAAAGAAGAAATCTGGAAACATTTCAAAAGATATTTGAGGAAAAAGGAAAAGAAAAAAGCTCAAGAGGAAAAAAAACCTGCCAATCTAGAATTAAATACCTAGCTAAACTGTCATTCAAGAGTGTTTTAAAAAGAAACTGTCAAACATACAAAAAGAGCTTACTACCAGCAGATCATAACTGAAAGAACTATTTTTTAAAATTTACTTTAGGAAAAAAAAATTAAAACAGGACAAAGGAGTGTGACATATACACACACAAATATAACTAGGCCTAAACTGTTGTTTAGCCAAGCATTTATGAAGCAGCTAACCCCAATTTTGTACAAAATATTCCAGATAACAGAAAAAGAAATAATATGCACTAGCTTTTTTCCCCCATAAGTCTAGTATTACCTTAACATCAAAATAAGAAAAAAAAAAAAAGTAAGAAAAAAAATAAAAAATAAATTTTAAAAAAACCATCAAAATAAGATGAGAATAGATGTTATAAGAAAAATACATTATATGCCAAGATCTCTTATGCAAACAAAGGCAAAGTTCTCAATAAAATATTAGCAAACTGAACACAGCAAAGTAGAGAAGAAAGAAACAATAAAATCTCAATAGCCTTGCTATCAATGAGGGGCGGCAAGTCTCTTAAGTTTAATCAAATCAAAGATGTGGGGCCTTTAAAAAAAGACAATGATCTGGACCTACCTCAGTTTATCCCAATATTATAAAAATTACAAGTATATTTTTCTTTATGCTTTTCCATATGTTTGAAACATTATATAGTTGACTGTTGAACATAGGTTTGAACTGTGCAGGTTCACTTGTACACGGATGTTTTTCAATAATTATATATACAGTACTGTAAATGTATTTTGTCTTCCTTATGATATTCTTTTTTTTTTTAAGATTTTATTTATTCATCCATGAGAGACACAGAGAGAGAGGCAGAGACATAGGCAGAGGGAGAAGCAGGCTCCATGCAGGAAGCCAGAATTATGTCCTGAGCCGAAGGCAGATGCTTAACCACTGAGTCACCGAGGCATCCCTCCTAATGATTTCTTTTCTCTAAATTATGTTATTGTAAGAACACAGTATGTAATACATATAACATACAAAGTATGTGTTCATCAGCTGTCTAAGTTAGTGTAAGGCTTCTGGTCAACAGAAGGCTATTAGTAGTTAAGTTTAGGGAGAGTCAAAAGTTATACATGGATTTTCAACTGCACAGGGAGTTGATACCCCATAGCCCCCATGTTATTCAAAAATCTACCACATATCATAATTTCTGTCTTAAGCTGTAAAGGAGTAATAATTTGTAGATAAAAGAAGATTGAAACCTAAATGCCCAGAGTAGGGGATTTTTTACAGAACATGAGAGACTCCTAACCCTGGGAAACGAACAAGGAGTATGGAAAGGGAGGTGGGCAAGGGGTTGGGGTGACTAGATGACGGGCACTGAGGGGGGCACTTGACAGGATGAGCACTGGGTGATATGCTATATGTTGGCAAATTGAACTCCAATAAAAAAAATAATAAATGGGGATCCCTGGGTGGCGCAGCGGTTTGGCGCCTGCCTTTGGCCCAGGGCGCGATCCTGGAGACCCGGGATCGAATCCCACATCAGGCTCCCGATGCATGGAGCCTGCTTCTCCCTCTGCCTGTGTCTCTGCCTCTCTCTCTCTCTCTGTGACTATCATAAATAAATAAAATTTAAAAAAAAAAAAAAAAAAAAAAAAAAAATAATAAATGAATGAATGAATGAATGTCCAGAGTAGGGGATTTGAATATGATGCCAATTTACTTCACAGAACCCTCCAAAGACAGAGCTAAAAGATAGCAATTGCCATGGAATTTTGCAGTAAGATTTCCCACTAAAATCTGAGAAGTGTAGTTGAAAATCTACATATTTTTGCTTAAAAAAGACTACCCACACCATAGCCAATCAAGTGACTACTTGGTTCAAACTGGTGAAAATCAACTAGATAAAACCTGCATTTGGTGTCATCAGGTGCCCAGCAGAAAATAAAGGTGAGACGGTAGACTGGTACAGTCCCTGTTAGAAGTAGGTCAGAAGTGACAGGAAGTTCACAACTCCAGGAGCAACTTTTAATCAGTAAGGGACAGAGGCTGGTAGATAAAGAGCTCAGTTTTCCCACACTTCAGTGGGGCAGAAATTCTGAGTTATATTCTAAACCAGTATGGAAATATTCTATATTTGTGCTATCCAATATGGTAGCCACTAGCTACAAGTGGCTACTTAGTACTTGAAATATGGCTTCTAAAACTAAAACTGAACTTTGAATTTTATTTGGTTTGTTTAAACTAATTTTTTTAGAGAAGCAGAAGGAGCAGAGTGAGGAGAGAACTTTTTAAAAGATTTTATTTATTGGGGATCCCTGAGTGGCCCAGTGGTTTGGCGTCTGCCTTTGGCCCAGGGCGTGATCCTGGAGTCCCAGGATCAAGTCCCACCATTGGGCTCCCTGCGTGGAGCCTGCTTCTCCCTCTGCCCATGTCTCTGCCTCTCTCTCTCTCTCTCTCTCTCTCTCTCTCTCTCTGTGTCTCTCATGAATAAATAAATAAAATCTTAAAAAAAAAGATTTTATTTATTTGAGAGAGAGAGAGAGAGCATGCGCATGAGGGGAAAGGCAGAGGTAGAGAAATAAGAAGACTCCACTGTGAGTGTGGTACCCCACATGGGGCTCAATCTCATAACCTGAGATCATGACCTAAATTGAAATCCAAAGTCAGATAGTTAACTGACTGAGCCACTCAGGCGCCCCTAGTTTATTTAAATTTAAATAACCATATGTGGTTAGTGGTTAGTATTGAACAGCACAATTCTATAGGTTTCCTGAGGATCCTCAGTAATATTGAACCTCAACTGCTCACAGAAATTAATTCAGGGACTGGGTTGGCTCAGCGGTTGAGCATCCGCCTTCTGAGCATCTGCCTTCAGCTCAGGGCTTGATCCCGGGTCTGGGGATCCAGTCCCACATTGGCTCCCTGTGAGGAGCCTGTTTCTTCCTCTGTCTGTGTCACTCTAGAATAAATTTTAAAAAGAAAAAAGAAATTAATTCAGTCAATACACTTTATTAGATTTCCTCTCTTCTGTCTCACTTTCCTATTCTCTCATTACAATTCCTTTTTTTAAAAAGGTTTATTTATTTAACTATTTATTTATTCATGAGAGACAGAGAGAGAGAGAGAGAGGGAGGCAGAGACACAGGCAGAGGGAGAAGGAGCCTTGTAGGGAGCCCAATGTAGGACTTGATCCCTGGGCTCCGAAATCACACCCTGAGCCGAAGGCAGCCATTCAACCGCTGAGCCACCCAGGTGTCCCTCTCACTACAATTCCTGAAATCATCTTCCAAATTAACCAAATCAGAGTATTTTACAAGTATGCTTTGGAGAGCACTAAGTAATAGAAAGTCAAAGATCAAAATGAGCCCCAAGAAATTAGGAAATAGAAGAAAAACAAAAATAAAAAAATGAATAAACTGTTATTAATAATCTCAGAGAGGTAAGAGTAGATATTTATTCCACGAAGCAAAAACAGAGTATTAAAATAGGAACACGGGCAGCCCGGGTGGCTCAGTGGTTTAGGGCCACCTTCAGCCCAGGGTGTGATCCTGGAGACCCAGGATCGAGTCCCACATGGGGCTCCCTGCATGGAGCCTGCTTCTCCCTCTGCCTGTGTCTCTGCCTCTCTCTCTCTCATTCTCTCATGAATAAATAAATAAAATCTTAAAAAAACAAAATAGGAACAGAGAACAAGAAATTCCTCTAAGGAAATAAAACTATGGTAACATTTAATTCAGTAGGATAGGAAATGAAATAAAGGCAACTAGAAAAACAAAAAGCCTAAGAGGTGGACTCTGGGAAGAAAAAAAATTTTTTTAATTAAGCAATTATTCTAGGAGATATAATGTCAATCTAGGATATCCAGTGTCCAACTAATAGGAAGTCCAGAAAGGAGGAACTGAAAATAGGGAAAAGAAGAAAGTACCAGAAACCACAGGAAAATTTCCCAAAATTAAAATGCATGAATCTCCTAAATAAAAAGACCCATCAAATATCACATGACTGAAAAAATACATATACCAAGGCACAACACCACAAAACAGGGTAAAGAAAATCCTAAATGCTTCCAGAGAGAAATCAAAAAGGCTTTAATCTCTTTAAGAGTAATACTGGATTTAAAAAAAAAAAAAAAAGCTACTTACTTCAATCATAAATACTAGTTCCATAATCAAAGCATGTAAACACCAAAAATAGGTTTTAAAATTGTAACAGCTCCAGGTAGAGAAAAAAAGAAAAGTGGAAGGGCAGGATTCTAAGAGACCTAAACTCTCAATCACAAGAGCTGCTGAAACCAACATACTGGTAGAGAGGCAGATTATTTTAAATTATGTAGATAAACACCATAATAAACATTGAAAAGAATCAGAAGTGATTATATCTGAGGAGCAAGGCTAGAGTGTAGGGAAGAACTACAAAGGGGACTGGAATTTTTATTTTAAGTGTTTTAGCACCTTTTGATTTTTAACTGTGTGCATGTGTTACTTTGAAAGAAATAAAATCGTGACAAAATTGAACAGAAATTTTATATTAAAACTTTTTGAGCTGTCAAAACTATTTTTGTTTTTTTTTTTTGTTTTTGTTTTTTTTAAAGATTTTATTTATTTATCCATAGACACACAGAGAGAGAGAGAGAGAGGCAGAGACACAGGCAGAGGGAGAAGCAGGTTCCACGCAGGGAGCCCGACGTGGGACTCGATCCCGGGTCTCCAGGATCACACCCCAGGCTGCAGGCGGCGCCAAACCGCTGCGCCACTGGGGCTGCCCTGTCAAAACTATTTTTGATTACTAGTTTTAAAGAGATGATGTCAGTAATTGGAATCCAAAGATAACTGCAATGTAGGTAATATCTACTACTCATTTCAGCCTTCTCATTTACTAAAATGTAAGAAAATGCTAACAGAAAATAGAGCTATACCTACTCATTCATGCCAATGGGAGAGAACCAGGATATTAATAAATTGATTTATGTTTGTCATTAAAATAAATTCAGTGAGGAAGATTAAGTTATCTATGTTTTACAACATTAATATTAAAATTGATTCCTATCACTTGAGGACCGTTGATCAGCTGGGTATTTGCAGAAATGTACATGACACTCGGTCGGATCTGTTAACGAAATAACCAAAGGAGATTCCCTAAGCAGAGCTCCTGAAAAACAAGGAAATGCCAGTACCAATTTAAAATTGACCATGGATACTACACAAGGAGTAACTGATAACTGACTAGTGTATATTTAACCACTTCTAGTTTCAGTTTCATCTCTCCTCTCTTCCAGCTAACCTTTTGCCCTTTCACTGTGTCAGGTTCCCATAAAATAACTGAACATAGAAAAGGAAATAATGACATCAGAACATCTACAACAGGAGAATAAATTCACTCTTACTAGGAGAACTTACTAGCAAGAGTATCACTTGAACATTAGAAGCAAGACCATACAGCAGAAAAACTTCAAAAATTTCAATAAGATTTTTTTTTTTAAGTTCACCAAACATTTTAAGAAATAATACCGTAAAAATGGGAAAAAATGGCAAGCCTTCTCTAGGATAGTTTTGAAAGCACTGTACTAATTAATCTTAGGCAAAGTATTATCGTTTTCAGTTCATAAATAATTCAACATTAATATTCCTTATTAAATACTTGTTTCTGGCAGTTTACCTTGATAATTTTTTATTTTTCATATCATAGCATTATTATAATAAAATCAATCAACTTCTCCTTTTTCTATCTCAGAATTTTAATACAACTTCTGGAGCAAATGTTTCCAATCCTATTAAAATACTGAACCTCTAAAACTTAAACTTCTATTATCCAGCACAAATAACTATCAAGTCGATTCAGGTTTAGCTTTATATAAAAAAATCAAAATGAAATCCTTAATTCTCACACTAGTAAATAATCTTACTAAATATTACGAGTCCACATAATAGACCTATAGAATACAAAGAGAATAACAGTCTATTTTTACCAGCAGAACTAAAAAGAAGGGAAGGAACTAGTAGGCCAATACTTTAAGTTTTTAAGGTGACAAGGCTAAAAATAACAGCTATTCCTTTAAACTAAATTTGTATCTCTGTTGTTAGAGGCACTCATAATTAATAAAGAATTTTACAAAGTAGTAAGTACTAGATTTCTCAGGAAAATAATCTCCTTGAGATAACAATATCACAAGCACTAGAAGGATTAGATGGTCTCTTAAAAAAGTTTCCAGCTCTAAAGTACTGAGATCTTATAAACATAGAACACTTTTCTCCTAAAAAGAATTACCTTCTTTAATATTATTCTTTTGTAGGTTTCACTAAATAATACTTCATGCTTTAAAACTGAGAAGCTGTTTCAAACTTAGTTAGAAAGTTGACAGAAAATGAGACAAACTTATTGAGTCCTTCATATGAAGAAATAAAATGATGTGATTGGCACGGTATAAATTTTAGTGACTAAACAACATTATAACTTGCCACAAACTCCTAAAAGAATCAAACATTTCCAATACAATCCTGTGAATGGTTATATAGAATGAGAAATCATTAGTAAACAGTTATTTGAAAATCTGAAGTCTTTAGTAATCAACAAACAAGGTATACCTTTTCATGTATTTTGTATTATTTTAACAGAAGGAAAAGATGCTTCCACATGAAATAAATGTTGAAATTTCTTTTTATAAGAAAGGCTCTTTGATGAGAGTGATTGAACCTGGGGACATATAACGTGTTAGATAAGTCTTAAAAATCACCTTTTATTTCCCTGTATGAAGCTTTTCCCCGAATCCTTGGACTTGTCAGTACAGGGTGAGCTGACTCTTAACCTATCATATGCTAGAAAAAGTCAAGGTTGGAAATATCTGAACTTCTACAAAGCCAAAGAATTTTTGCCAGGACTATGTGGATTTGGAAAAAGAGGAATTCCAGTAAATTCCCAGTAACCATTTGTTCCCACAGAGAAATAAAACTGATTTGTGCAGTTTTGGAATGGATGGACTTTTCATTTGACAGAGCCAACAGAGAGTTATAAAGCTTAGCTCCTTTAAGCCACAACCCTCACAAATAGCTAAGACGTAGTCATCATTAGTGTGATTCTCAGACTAGCACAAATAAGTTTTCAAAAGAACAACTCCTAGTATTTCTTCAGACCTACCTATGACCACTTGGGTCAGTCATTTTCCTCCAGGTGCACCGTGCTGCGTGGGCTTTGAAGTAAGGCAAAACTCATTTTTAATACCCGTTCAGTAAATACCAGCTGCCGAATCCTGCTCACTTTCTCTAACCTTGTTTCCGCAACTGTAAAAGAAGGCAACCATAACCCTGTTTTGAGGACTACTTCATGAGTTTTATAAAAGGGAGGAGGAAGAAATGATCATGCAGATGAAAAGTAGCAAAAACCAATCTTAAATAGTTTTTTTTTTCAGCAGTGAAAAAGAAAACACTAAATCTTTGCATAAGGCCATCATAATCCTAATAGCAACACCAACATGGACATTATGAAAAAAGAAAATTACAGATCAATATCTCTCATGAACATAGGTGAAAATTCTAAAAATAATAATAATAATCTTGCAAGGTAAATACTATAATAGATGAATAGGATAACATATATGACCAAGTAGGGTTTATTTTAAGAATACAATGTTAGCTCAACATTCAGAAATAAACTGAAGTAAATCACTACATACACAAAATAAAAAAAGAGAAGTCCTAGAGTCATTTCAATACACGCAGAAAAAGTGTTTGATAAAATTTAACACTCATTCATCATTTAAAAAAACCTCTTGGGTAGCCGGGGTGGCTTGGTGGTTTAGCGCTGCGTGTGGCCCAGAGCATGATCCTGGAGACCCAGGATCAAGTTCCACATCGGGCTCCCTGCATGGAGCCTGCTTCTCCCTCTGCCTGTATCTCTGCCTCTCTCTCTCTCTGTGTCTCTCATGAATAAACAAATAAAATCTTTAAAAAAAAAAAAAAACTCCCAATAATCTGGGAATAGAACATAAATTTCTTAAAGTGATAAAAGGTATCTATGACCAAAAGACCCCAAAACAAACTAACAAATAAAAACACCACATATACACACACCACCCACAGTTAATATCAATCATAGTGGTAAATATTGAATATCTTTCCCAGAGGTTAGGGACAAAATGAGACTGTCCACTATCATCATTTCTATTCAACCATTATATTGGTGAATGCTCAATATCACTAATCACCAGGGAAATACAAATCAAAACCACAATAAGATGTCACCTCACACCTGTCAGAATTGCTAAAATCAAAAACACAAGAAACAAGAGGTTGTCAGCAAGGATGTGGAAAAAAAGAAAGCCTCATTCACTACTGGTGAGAATGTAAATTGGTGCAGCCACTGTGGAAAACAGTATGGAGGTACCACAAAAAATTAAAAACAGAATTATCCTATGATCCAGTAATTCCACTACTGAGCATTTATCCAAAGAAAATGAAAACACTAATTCAAAAAGATATATGAACCCTTATGTTTATTGCAGCATTATTTACAATAGCCAAGATATGGAAGCAATGGAAATGCCTATCCATAAATTTCCATCCAATGGAAATGCCTTCATATCCATATATGAAGTACATATATATATAATGGAATATTACTCAACTATAAAAAATAATGAGACCTTGCCATTTGCAACAACATGAATGGACCTAGAGGGTAAAATGCTAAGTGAAATCAGTCAAAGACAAACATCATATAATTCCACTCATATATGGCATTTACACAACATAGCAAACAAAGAAAAAAGAGACAAAGAACACTCTCAAATAGAGAACTAGTGGTTGCCAGAGGGGAGGTGCTATGGGGGTAGGGAGGGGTAAAATAGATAAAGGGATCAAGAGGACAATTATCTTGATGAACTGAGTAAGGTATAGAATTGTTAAATCATTATATTGTACACCTGAAACTAATATAATGTGGTTATGTTCATTATACTTCAACAGAAAAAGAAAAAAAAAGCTAATTAAAAAGTAATAAAATAATTTTTTTAAAAATAAATTAAAAATAAGAAAAATATTTAACGGTGTAAATAAATGGAGATACAGATCACCATTTTTTGAAATGGTGAAAAACTCAATATTGAAAAACTCAATATTGTTATGATCCCAATTCTCTCCCTAATTAATCTGTAGATGCAATGCAATCCCAACCAAAATCCCAGCAAGCTTTTTTGAGGTAAATAACTGACACTAAAATTTATATGGAAATACAAGGATCCCAGAGTAGCCAAGTTTAATCTTTAAGAAGAACAAATTGAAGTACTTACACAACCAGATTTCAAGATTTACTGTAGTGTGATAGTATGACAATAGTCAAAGGATAGACAAATAAGACCAATGAAACAAAGTCTAAAAATAAATCCACATGTATACATCCACTCAGTTTATGAAAAAGATATCACTGCAAATACGTGAAGGAAAGACAATCTTTTCAATCAATGGAGCTAGAGTAGGAAAAATATGAACCTTGAAAAACACTGAAAAAACAATGAACATTCACCTCAATTTCACACCACAAATGAAAATGAATTCAAGATAGATCACAAAAGTAATCTAAGAGTGAAAGGTAAAACCATAAAGCCTCAAGAAAAAAATATGAGAATATCTTCATGATCTTCTATGTAGGCAAAGATTTTTAAAATTAATATTCAAAAGACTACTTATCACTAAAAACTAAAGCTATTAAGCTAGCAAAGCTACTAAGATACTAGGAAAAAATAAGCTGGACTACAATTAGAATTAAAGATTTCTTAAAAAAAAAAAAAAAAAAAAGATTTCTGTTGACCGAAAGATATCACTGAGAACAAAAAGATAAGCCACAGACCAGCGGGAGATATTTCCAATACACATCCAGAAACTTATATCTAGAATTCCTAAAGAATATAAAGAAGTACTATAAGTCAATAATAGAAAAAAAGACAATCCCAGGGTGCCCGTGAGTTAAGCATCTGCCTTCAGTTCAGATCATGATCTCAGGGTCCTGAGACAGCCCCACATCAGGCGCCCTGCTCAGAGAAGCCTGCTTCTCCCTTTCCTCCCTGCTCATACTCTCTTGCTATCTCTCGCTCTCAAATAAATGAATAAAATTTTTAAAATTAAAAAAATCTAAAAATTTTTAAATGTAAGACAATCCAATTTTTTAAAGATTTTTAAAATATATTTATTTGAGAGAGAGAGCATGTGCATGCACGAACAGGGTGGGGGCAGAGGGAGAGAGATAGTTCCAGGCTGAGCACCAAGCACAACAATGGGGCTTAAAGCCCCCCATGACCCTGAGATCACAACCCGAGCCAAAACCAAGAATCAGCCAACTGAGCCACCCAGGAGCCACCAAACAATCCAATTTCTTAAAGAGGCAAAAGATCTAAACAAGAACTTCACAAAAGAGAACATCCAAATGGCCAATCAACATATATAAAGGACTCAAGCACCATGAAATGCAAATTAAAGCAACAAAGACACACACCCTACACACATCAGAACAGCCAAACACTCATTCGAGATGTTAAATAGAATATGGAGATTGGACTCTCATCAATCACTACTGGGTATGTGAAATGGCATAACTTTGGAAAACTGCTTGGCCATTTCTGTAGAGGTTAAACATGTGCCAACCTTGTAATTCAGTAAATCCACTCCGGGTATGTAGTCAATAAGAATTAATGTATATAACTACCAAAAGATAACATAAACATGTTCACAATACTTTTGTTACTAATGGTCTCCTAAAAATGGAAATGACTCAAACATCCATAAACTAAAGAATGAATAAATAGTGGTACATTTATACATAAATACTATACAGAACTATAAATGAAACTAGTGAGACCTGTAATAACATGGATGAACCTTGTAGGCATTCTTTTCAGCAAATGAAAACATATAAAAGATGACATATAATTTGATTTTTATGAAATTCAAAAACAGGCAAGAGAAATTGATGGAGACAGAAGCTATTAAAATATTGGGAGGATCCCTGGGGTGGCTCAGCGGTTTAGCGCCTGCCTTTGGCCCAGGTTGTGATCCTGGAGTCCAGGGATCGAGTCCCGCGTCAGGCTCCCTGCATGGGGCCTGCTTCTTTCTCCCTCTGCCTGTGTCTCTGCCCCTCTCTCTATATATATATCTATCATAAATAAATAAATAAAAATCTTTAAAGAAATAAATAAAATATTGGTTATACATAAAAGGAGTAATGACTCCAAGGGTAAACAAAGATTTCTTCTGTTGTCGGGGGAATGTTCTATATTTGACTCTGGGTGGTGACTGCACAGGTATATGCCTGTGAAAATATTCACTGAGCAGTATATTTAAAATTAGTATACTTCACAGTATGCACATTATACCTCAATGAAAAAAAATTTTTTTGATCTCTAAACTTAAAAAAATAATTCTACTGCAGTGTGGAATTTGGAGCTATAAGCAGAAAAAGAAGATACTTCATAAAAGAGTGGGTAATCTTAAAATCTACGTGGTTCACATAAAGGCATAGATAATAACTAATAGAAAATAAAGTCATATTAAAAAGAAGAGTCAATGTTTATTGGGAGATGATAATATCTCAAGCACTGTAGTGAAACTATACCGACACATATAATCTAAATATTATTTGTTGCCCTGCAACAAACCTACTAGGCAGTTACTGGTTGGTTTGTTTTTTGTTTTTGTTTTTGTTTTTAATAGTTAGTATCTTTTTAGGCGGGGAGTTGTGGGGGGCAGAGAGAGAGAACAAGGAGAGAAACTTAAGCAGGCTCCACCTCCAGAGTGGAACCCGATGTAGCTCAATCTCACGACCCTGAGATCATTGACCTGAACTAAAATCAAGACTCGGACACCTCACCAACTGAGCCACACAGGCACCCCTTGGTACTTACTAATCTTAATTAATAGTTTTAGAGATGAGAAGAAAACAATGGTGAATAGATGTTGCTCTTATGAAATTTTATTTTTTTTATTTTTATTTTATTTTTAATTTATGATAGTCATACAGAGAGAGAGAGAGAGAGAGAGAGGCAGAGACACAGGCAGAGGGAGAAGCAGGCTCCATGCACTGGGAGCCTGACGTGGGACTCGATCCCGGGTCTCCAGGATCACGCCCTGGGCCAAAGGCAGGCACCAAACCGCTGCACCACCCAGGGATCCCTCTTTTGAAATTTTAAATGAGATGATCTTGGTAAACGCATTTTGGCTTGCATAAATATACTAACAAAAAGTGGTATGTCAATATTCTACCTGGATTTCCTACCACACTATCTGAATATCATCCTTCGCTACTCCGTCATCTTACTCTCCCTTATTTTCCTTCATAACACACCCTACCATCTGATAGTTGGACAACAACTAAATTTTGGACTTCATATAGTCTAAAAAGAACTTGGAAAACTGAGTTTAACATGTTAGACTAATACAGATAATTATCTTCCGGTTATGTCATGAACAACATAACCATCCAAATGTAAATTTTAGAACTGTATTATTCTCAGGAGCCAACTCAGCATAATGTATGTCATGGTTTTAGAAGAAATACTTGGGACCAACATTATGAAAACCAATTACTGTACTCAGCATTAATACAGGGCTAATACAGTGATAACTAAAGAACTACTGATGTATATAGGGATAGATGTTTGCCCCTTCATTGAATTCTATAGTTTAGGGTACTCTCATGTCTTGATCCATTTCTTTTGACCACCTTGCTCTGGCTACTATCTCTGCTTTGACCTCTCTTGCTATGGTCTTTAACTTTTCCTTCTGTGCTACATGTATCTTTGCCATATTTAGATGTACACTAAATATTTAGATGTACACCTATTTTTATTTTTATTTTTTAAAGATTATTTATTTATTTATCCATGAGAGAATGAGAGAGAGAGAGAGAGAGAGAGAGAGGCAGAGACACAGGCATAGGGAGAAGCAGAGACACAGGCAGAGGGAGAAGCAGGCTCCATGCAGGGAGCCCGACGTGGGACTCGATCCCGGGTCTCCAGGATCAGACCCTGGGCTGAAGGTGGCGCTAATGTACACCTATTTTTAAAGTGTGCGTGTACACATATGCATGCACACATACACACACACACAACTTTCCTGTTCCTTGTTTTCGGCCCCCCAAAATGCCACTCTTTGACTCCACTGCCACTTTCTTCAAAATTATATACTACTTCCCACTCCAAAATTCATATTCAATCCTAAAAATCATCAATGATGATATCTATCACCAAATCAAACTGCCTTCTTTAGCTACCTTAATGCATCACTTAAAACAGAACACATCTTCCATCTTTCAGTTGTCTCCTCTTGACATCCATGATTTCCTACCTCCCAGGTTTCATTGGGTATGAACATCAAAAGAATTGAGGCTCTCTTTAAGGGGAAAAAATAGGATTACAAATACAACATTAGGTACAGAGGCAAATACTTATCAGGGCACCAGCATGGCTCAGTCACTTAAGTGTCTGCCTTTGGCTCAGGTCATGTTCTTGGGGTTCTGGGATCAAGCCCCACACTGGGCTCCCTGTTCAGTGAAGAGTTTGCTTCTCCCTCTCCCCATGCCCCACTCATGTGTTCAATCTTTCTCTCTCAAATAAAGTGGTTTTTTTTTTTTTAAGGCAAACACTTATCCAGAAATTAGAGGAAACACATATAACAAATTTCACAAAAGTCCAAAAAACATAACATAATCATTCTAGCAATAAATTCTCTAACACACTTCTAGGATACATTTTCCACGTTTTTACTGCATATGTTTTATGACCATCTCTTCATATGATTTTAAATACTCCCTCAAGACTAAATTGTTATTTACGTTTTAGAAGATATTATTTTAGGTTCATAAATGGTTACTGGTCCATATCATAAAATTTTGGTATTGTTGTCAAATTTGGGGAATCTTCATTTCTTTTATTACAAGCTTTCAGAAGAATTTTTCCCAAACTGGTTTCTGGCTCTGTATATTTTAAATTGTATTTCTCTTACCCTAACCACATACTTCTATTGTCAGGAACTATAGAATATGTTCATATAACCTGTGATCTCTGGCCTGGCATCTTTGTGCCAAAACATTGAATCAGCACAGAGGATAATAGTATTTCTAGGTGTCATTCCTATAGCAGAACACTTGGCAAAAATTTATATACTCCAAAGTGACAATGAACCAATTAAATATATGTCACCCAAACTAATTATAACTCTAATTCAACCCCCCCTTAGCTAGATCCCAAAAACATCTGCAGTCCCTTCAATGCTACATGAGGGTAAGTCAAGAATGGAAAGAGACGCCAACCTTAAGTTGTGATCTTATTTTTTGAAATCCTACAGAAACATATGGTCATGTGAACACCTTTCTCCCAAAGTCTTAGAAGAAATCTTGAACAAGTAAGAGACCCTGAAGCTAAATTAGCTTCACAGGAAGTTCTCCATATCCTACCAGTAGTTCTGTTTTCTTTATCATGCCAACCACAAAATATAGGTACTTCCCATAGTCCTTGCCTTTCTCCCCCAAATCTGCACAGTATAGATACTTCCCAAAATCACTCTGTCCTTAATTTAATTCCATCGGGATCCCTGGGTGGCGCAGCGGTTTGGCGCCTGCCTTTGGCCCGGGGCGCGATCCTGGAGACCCGGGATCGAATCCCACGTCGGGCTCCCGGTGCATGGAGCCTGCTTCTCCCTCCGCCTGTGTCTCTGCCTCTCTCTCTCTCTCTCTCTGTGACTATCATAAAAAAAAATAATAATAATAAAATAATAAAAAAAAATAATTCCATCTACACTCTTTTTCCCCAATCCCATCCATTACCAAGCTTCACCTATGACCTTCTAGGCTAACAGTTCTCCCTCTAGAATCTAGTGACTAGACTATCAAATCCATGTGCACGAAAACCTGTCTTGTGGTTTGCATGAATTCCAGGGGCGTATAGCTTATAGCAGGCCTTCCATGAAATACACTGGGTAACTTCCAAAGTACATCTGTGGCTTCATTCTTTCTTTCCAACTCCAAACCTGCAATCTTAAACTGCCTACTGATTTCATCCACCTAGATAACTTCTGCCCTCCCCTCCTCAAGAAAACACACACAAAATCCCATAGCATGTGGAGTTCTATGAATCTCATTTTAACTCTCAATGATACATATGAAACTCTTAAGTAATTCTCATAGTAGTGTTTAAGAAAAGCAGGCACAATGAAAGTATAGGCCTTGATCAAGAAAAAATCCAGATTATTCTACACCCAATAACTTAAATTTATCTTCTAAAAACAAGTGGTTTAGCCATATATATATATATATATATATATATATATATATATATATATATATTTAATGTTAATGACTTATCTGGGAACATACTCAGTACCCTATACAATGACACCATAATTAGAAATGCAAAGCCTACTGCCAGATAGCAAACATGAACAGATAAAATATTTTGGAGAAAGAAAATAAATACAATAAGACTAAATATCAAGAGCTAAATAACAATAAATATGCCTGTATACATAAGTCTTAAAGTTTACACACAGAATGTACTCAGACAATACAGAGTACATACTTAGTCGTGTAGTCCTGCTCCACTGAAAGACCTCATTGTAAACACACTAGTAAAACAAAAGAGTTCCCAAGCAAACAGAACAAACTGCTGACCTAAGTGTAGCATTGACGTATCTATTTGCCTTCAGTTGCTAGGATTCAGTGTATCCATTTTTCTCTAAGCTTTAAAACATGCAACTCTTTGATGTTATAAAGATTCCATAGTTAAGCAGAAGACTGACCAAATGCTTGATATATACAAGATATTTCAAATTCAAATCTCTAACTTCTTGAAAAGTCACATTTTCTCTAAGGTAAAAAAAAAAAGTGGAAGTGAAATTTTTATTTTCTTTACCAAAAACGACAGCAAAACTCAATCTCAACAAAATAGAATGAAAAGACAAACTGTATACTTTCAAGTTACCGTCACAGTAATAAAATTCTGAGTGCGGCTTTAAAAGAAAATAGCTCCTATCTATTCAGAAACTTTTTGAATCTCTGTAATCATAAAGGGCATTTTGCAATATTCAAAAAAAGAAAATTATGTAGTGATCCAAGTGAACTCCCAAAGCTGTTTCGGGTAGCATCCATTTCACCTTTAGAATTATAATCCTAAGATATGTCTATCGATTGGACACTAATAAACTGAAGTGTATGTTATCCATATGATCTAGGAGAGAATAGATAAGAAATCTGCTTGTTAGGCAAATAAAACAGAAATAGTGGCAACCTCAGACTATTTTTTTTATAGTTCTGTAACTATCATCTTATCTCAAATTATGGGTCAGTGAGAAAGTTCCCTCAGGAACCTCCACCTGCTCCTGGAACAGCGCAGGTATGATGCATCAAATGGGCTTTGGTTGACAGCAAAAACAATCGAATTTCCTGGAAAACATTTAGATGTTCAATATTTAATAATAAATAACACAGTTTCGTTGTTAGGAAAACAACAGTATTAAACAATGTTGCTTCACATTCCCCACTGGTTTCCAATCATTTAAATATTTTTTAAAAATATTTAAATATTTTTAGATCCTTTAGGATATAACTTCCACATTGTATTTCAAAGTTCAAATATTTTAAATCAATTCAACGTAACTTATTATAAGCTTATTATAAATCTGTTATTTAAATAACTTTTAGGAAGTCACAAATTAGTAATTTTTCTACCTATACAAAATTCTGTATCTTCACTACCTGATGATTAATATTCTTCACAAATCAGAGTTCCACAAAAAGCACCCTAAATGCCTGTTATCTTAAATTTTGTGCCAAGTGTCTGGCTTTTTCATCCTCACATTTGTAAGTAAAGCAGGGGGTATTTGGGGTATTTCAGTCAAATTTTACAAAATCAACATTACCAAAAGGAACAAATATAAATAACATTTACTTAAAATGGTAAGCTTGCATGCTGGGTATTTTAATTTTAATAATTATTTTAATGAAAGAATGACCTTGCAGTTAGCAACATTTATTTTTTTTAAGTAAACTCTAACATTCATTTTTTTTAAGATTTTATTTATTTACTCATGAGAGACACAGGCATAAGCAGAGGGAGGAGAAGCAGCCTCCATATAGGAGCCCAATCCCATCCTGAGCCTAAGGCAGACACTCAACTGCTTAGCCACCCAGGCGTCCCTCGTTTTCTTTTTTAAGTAAACACATTGGCTCATTTTTAAGTTAAACAGAAGTTAACTTTTCAAGTTTTAACCATTGATTTAAAAAGCTAGGTGATGGGACATGTAGGTGGCTCAATCAGTTAAGCTTCTGCTTTCGGCTCAGGTCATGATCTCAGGGTCATAAATTCAAGCCTTGCATGGGACTCCACACTGGCCATGAAGCCTACTTAAAAAAAAAAAAAAAAAGTTAGATGTTTTCCTGCCATTTAAAATTGAAAATAACATCTCAGTCTAAATTATTCCCAAAAAGGAAAACCTTTCTTTTATAGCTTAGACACTGACACTATTTCAATTATCTCAAATTAATTCCAGCCTAAGCAACTTCTACTAATCACTGAATTATTTTCTTTAAAGCATAGATTCAGGACTAAAAGTTACATACCTGATTAGAGAGGTTATAAAATATAGCAAATGCCCACAATCAGCTCTTCTTTAAGGACAGAATTAAATATTTATCATTAGCAATAAAGTGTTAAGAATTCATTTCAGACAAAGATATGAGCAATCTGTAGAATTCAAGTGGAAGACATGTATCCCTCTAAGGTAAAAATGTTTAAAAAAAGAAAAAAAGAGGGACACCTGGGTGTTTCAGCGGTTTAGCACTGCCTTCGGCCCAGGGCGTGATCCTGGAGACCTGGGGTGAGTCCCACATGGGGCTCCCTGCATGAAACCTGCTTCTCCCTCTGCCTCTCTCTCTGTGTGTCTCTCATGAATAAATAAATAAAATCTTTAAAATATATAGTTTTTAAAAATAAATTAATTAATTAAAAATAAAATTAAAAAAGAAAAAAGATTTCAGGCCACCTAGGTGGCTCAGTGGTTCAGCATCTGCTTTGGCTCAGGTCATGATCCCAGGATCAAGTTCTGCGTTGGGCTCTCCTCAGGGAACCTGCTTCTCCCTCTATCTGTGTCTCTGCCTCTCTCTCTGTGTCTCTCATGAATAAATAAAATCTTAAAAAAAAAAAAAAGAATAAGTACAGCAGAGAAAATATCATCCATGTGAACCAAATATACGTAGAGAACTGAAAACATATGAAGTATGCTTTCTAACCATAATGAAATCAGACTAGAAATCAGTAACAAAAAAGATAATAGAAATACTCCAAACACTGAGAAATTAAACAACTTCTAAACAAGCTATAGTTCAAAAAGGAAGTTCAGGGCAGCCCGGGTGGCTCAGCGGTTTAGCGCTGCCTTCAGCCCAGGGCATGATCCTGGAGACCCAGAATCAAGTCCCATGTTGGGTGGGCTCCCTGCATAGAGCCTGCTTCTCCCTCTGCCTGTGTCTCTCTGCCTCTGTGTGTGTGTGTCTCTCATGGATAAATAAATAAAATCTTTAGAAACAAACTAATTAAAAAAAAAAAAAGGAAGTTCAGAGGGCAACTAGAAAATAGTTTGAACCGAATAAAAATTAAACACAACATCAAAATGTATGGCACGTAGATAGGATTTTGCTTAGAAGGAAAGGTAAAACTTAAATGCTTAAATTAGAAAAGGAAAAAATATAAAAATCAATAATCTAAGATTCCACCCTTACAAGCTAGAAAAAGAACAAAACAAACCTAAAGCAAACAGAAAAAAGATAATAATAAGATCAGACATCACTGAAAGTGACAATAGAGAAACAATAGAGAAAATTAGTAAAACCAAAGCTGATTCTTTGAGAAGATTTTTTAACAAAGATAAACTTTGGGCTGCCTAGCTGGTTCAGTCTGTAGATCATGGGTCTCTTGACCATGGGGTTGTGAATTCAAGCCCCACATTGGACACAGAGCTTACTTTAAATATATATATATATATATATATATATATATACATATATATATATATATATCTTAAAGATTTTTATTTATTTATTCATGAGAGACACAGAGAGAAAGAGAGGCAGAGCCACTGGCAGAGGGAGAAGGGAGAAGGGAGAAGGGGGCTCCATGCAGGAAGCCCGATGTGGGACTCGATCCTGGGTCCCCAGGATCAGGTCCGGGCTGAAGGCAGTGCCAAACCACTGAGCCACCCGGGCTACCCTAAAAAAATATTTTTAAATAAATAAAAAGATTGGTGGTGATGTTATTATATGTGATTTTTTTTTAAAAAGTAACCTCTAACAAAAGGAACTGAGAAAAAAGGAAGAAAAGACACAAATTACCACCAGGAGTGAAAGAGGGACATCACTACCAATTCCACGGAATTTAAAATGTTAACAAAAGAATACTACAAACAGGGACACCTGGGTGGCTCAGCAGGTGAGTGGCTGCCTTCCTCTCAGGGCATGATCCTGGAGTCTCAGGATCAAGTCCCACATCGGACTGCTTCTCCCTCTGCCTGTGTCTCTGCCTCTCTTTCTCTCTGTCTGTCATGAATAAATAAATAAAATCTTTTGAAAAAAAAATACTATGAACAACACTTTGCATATAGACAACTCAGATGAAACGGACCAACTCCTTGAAAAACTACAAACTATCAAAACTCACCAATGATGAAATAGATACTCTGAACAATCCTATAATTATTAAATAAACTTAATACATAGTTTAAAACTTTCCAAAGAGAAAAAATAAATTTCTAGTCCCAGGTGTTATGTCTGGCAAATTCTTCCAAAGTTTTCAAAAATAAATAAAACTAATTCTACATACTCTGTTCTGAAAACAGAAGAGAGAACACTCTCCAACTCATTCTGGGCATCACCATTAATCCTGATACAAAAAACAAACAGCAACAGTACACAAAGAAAACTAAAGACCTATATCCCTCATGAACACGAGAGCAAAAATTCTCAACAAAATATTAACAAATCAAATCCAGCAATAGGTAGAATACTAAAGTACTACAACGAAGTAGGACTTATCGCAGCAATACAAAGCTGGTTCAATATTCAAAAAACCAATCAGTGCAATCCACCATATTAATAGCCTAAAGAAAAAAAAGGCAAATATGATCCTATCATTTGATGCAGAAAAAGCCTCTGACAACATCCCAACTCTTAGCAAAAAGAAAGGAACTTCCCTAACCTAATAAAGAACATCTATAAGAAAGGTACAGCAAATACAATATTTAATGGTGAAAGACTGGATGCCTTCCCCCTAGATTAAGAACAGAAAAAAAATGCTGACTTATCACTTCTACTTGGCATGGTACTAGAAGTCCTACCCAGTTCAAAAAGGCATACAGATTGAAAAGGAACAAATAAAACTGCCTCTGCTCATAGTCAATAGTATTGTCTACATAGGAAAATCAAGGAATTTATGAAAACTACCTCTATACCTAATAAGAGAATTCAACAAAGTCACAGTATACAAATTCAACACAAAAAAATAATCATATTTTTGGGGATCCCTGGGTGGCGCAGCGGTTTGGCGCCTGCCTTTGGCCCAGGGCGTGATCCTGGAGACCCGGGATTGAATCCCACGTCAGACTCCCGGTGCATGGAGCCTGCTTCTCCCTCTGCCTGTGTCTCTGCCTCTCTCTCTCTCTCTCTCTCTCTGTGTGACTATCATAAAAATAAATAAATAAATAAATAAAATAAAAATAATCATATTTTTAAGTATTTATTTTCTTTTCTTTTTTTTTTTTTTTTTTAGTAATCTCTGAACTCAACAGGAGTCTCAAACTCACGACTCCAAGATCAAGAGTTACATGCTTTTCTGACTGAGCCAGTCAGGCACTCCAACAATCGTGGTTCTACATACTAAGAATGAATAACTAGGGATGCCTGAGTGGCTCAGCGGTTTAGCGCCTGCCTTCAGCCCACGGCATGATTCTGGAGTCCCGGGATCGAGTCCCACATCAGGGTCCCTGCATGGAGCCTGCTTCTCCCTCTGCCTATGTTTCCGCCTCTCTCTCTGTGTCTTTCATGAATAAATAAAAATAAAAATAAAAAATATTAAAAAAAAGAAAACTCTAGCTTTAAAAAAAATGAATAACTAGAAACCAAAATCTAAAAAAAAAAAAAAAATTTACATGTCATTTATAATAGCTCTAAAAAATGAACAAAAGGTATATAGGATTTTTCTGCTGAAAATTACAGAACAGTGAAGAATAAAATCAAAGACTCAAAATAAACAGATACTGGATGTTTGTGGAATGGAAGACTCAACATGGTAAAATGTCAATTCCACCAAAATTAATTCTACAGGTTTAATGCAACTCTAATCAAAATCCCAATTTTTTTTGTCAATATAAACAAGCTAACTCTGAAATGTATATATGGGGAGGCAAAGGAACAAAAAAATTAAAAAAAAAAAAGACTAAAGATTCACATTGCATAATTTTACAGTATCAAGGTAATGTGGTATTATCAAAGGGAAAGATGCACTGACTGATGGGATATAATAGAGAACCCAGAAACAGATCCACATAGATACAAATTGATTTTTGACAAACATACCAAGGCCATCCAAGGAAGAAAGGAGAGTCTTTACAACAAATGATATTAGAACAATTGGACATCTGTATATAGAAAAACATGAACCCCAAATTAACTCTTTATAAGAAATCAATTCAAAATAGATCACAGGTCTAAAGGTAAAATGTAAAACTATAAATCTTTTAGAAGAAAACAAAACATAAGAGAAAATCTTCATGACCTGGAGTCAGGCAAAGAGTTCCTGAACATGACATCAAAACACGACCCAGGGAAAAAATTGGTTAAGTCAGACTTCATCAAAATTTAAATCTTTGCTCTTTGAAAAATAGTTCATAGAATGAAAAGTCAAGTCACAGAGGGGAGAAAAAATTTGCAAATTACATATCCAACAAAAGACCTGAACCCTTATACCCACTTCATCAAAAATGATATACTAATGGAAAAAGAAATGTTCAAAAGCATTAGCAACCATTAGAGAGATGCAAATTAAAATTATGATATCATTATACATCTATTAAAATTACAAAAATGAAAAATAGTAAAAATACCAAGCGTTAGTAAGCATGTGGAGTGACTGGAACTTTCATACATTGCTGGTGAGACTGAAAAATGGCACAACCACTCTGGAGAATAACTGGCAATTTCTTATAAAGTTAAACAAATACTTATCACATGACCAAGCAACCCAACTCTTAGGTAGAGAAATAAAAACTTCCATTCACACAAAAATCTTTACATGAATCTTTACATGAATAGCAGTTCTATTCACAATCAACAAAACTGGAAACAACCCAAATATCCTTCAATGAGCAAATGGATAAACAAATAGGTACATCCAGCCAGTAGACTACTCTTCAGCCAATAACAAGGAATATATTGACACACATGACAACTTGGAAGAATCTCAAAGGCATTATGCTAAGTGAGAGAAACCAACCTCAAAAGGTTAAATGCGGGCAGCCCAGGCGGGTCAGCGGTTTAGCGCCACCTTTGGCCCAGGGCATGATCCTGGAGACCCAGGATCGAGTCCCGCGTTGGGCTCCCTGCATGGAGCCTACTTCTCCCTCTGCCTATGTCTCTGCCTCTCTCTCTGTGTGTCTCTCATGAATAAATAAATAAAATCTTAAAAAACAAAAAGGTTCTATGCTGTATGATTCTATTCCTGACATTCTTAAAAAGGTAAAACTGCAAAGAAAGAGGCTGCCAAGAGTTGGGAGAGGAGAGAAGATATGATTACAAAGATATACTACAAGGAAACTTTGGCGGGGTAAAGAATCTAACTATTTAGCATTCTGATTGCTAGGATGGATCCACAAATCTATACTCAATGTTAAAATTCACAGAACTTTCAGCCCAGGGTGTGATCCTGGAGACCTGGGATCCAGTCCCACGTCGGGCTCCCTGCATGAAGCCTGCTTCTCCCTCTGCCTGTGTCTCAGCCTCTCTCTCTCCCTTCCTCTCTCTCTCTCTCATGAATAAATAAATAAAATCTTTAAAAATAAATAAATAAAATAAAATTCACAGAACTATATGTCCAAAAGGTGCATTTTATTATGTTAATTTAAATTTTTTAATTAAAAAATAAGAAGTACCTAAAGTTTGGGAGAATGAATAAATGAGACTATTTATAATAAAGCGCTTTGCACAATGTCTAGCACATAGGACTTGTTCATCATATATGTAAGTTATTTTTATTAAGTCCCAATCTGAAAAGGTAAAGATCATGGGCTACCTCACCCTGTATCATGGGTCTCATACCAAAGCCTGGATTACTTCCCCAATCTTCAGAATGATTTGGCTTTAGAAGAGATTAAAAAAAGAAGAAGAGATAAGCTTCTTCCCTTTTTCTGATGAACTCAGAATGTATTCTGAAATGATAAGACCAAGAGACTATAAAATATAATCAAATTAAGTACCATCTTTCTCCTCCTAGGTTCTACTCCTAGTTTTCATTTTATTAGTTTAAATTAGAAAAAAAAGAAAAACAAGACTAGAATTCTATATGTAAACCCACAAATATATTATCAATTGATTTGAGACAAGGGTATCAACTCAATTCAAGGGTAAAAGAAAAAAGTCTTTGTAACAGTGCTGAAACAACTGATTATCTACATGGAAAAAAGAAATCTTGACCCTCACCCTATACACAAAAAGATTAATTCAAGTTAAAACATAGACCATAAAGCTCTCAGATGAAAACATAAGAGAATATCTTTGAGATGTTTAAGTAGACAAAGGTTTCTTAGAACAGAAAAAAGCACTAAGTGTGAAGGAAAATAATACATTAGACTTGAAAAAAATAAAAAATTCCTGCTCATCACAAGTTATCATAACAAAAAGGTGAGAGCCTACAAGAAAATATTCATAATATATACATATGGCAAAAAACTCATAGTATATAAAGAACTCAAATCAATAATTTTACAGTCAATATTCAATTTTTAAATTAGGAAAATACTTGAACTGACACTTGACAAAAGAAGATAATACAAATGGCCAATAAGTATAAAAAGGCACTCAATATAATCAGGTATTATATAGCTAAAATAAAAAAGACTGGCAATACCAAGTATTGATAAAGATGTGGAGCACCTGGAACCATCATACAATGCTGGTGGGAAAGTTGGTAAAACCACTTTGAAAAAAATGTATGTGAGTTTCTTACCAAATTAAAAAAAAAACTACTCTATGACTTAGCACTTCTACATTTAGGTATTTATCCAAGAGAAAAGACATGTTACTACAAAAAACCACTTCTACAAAAATACTCAGAGCAGCCGAACTCATCAGCCAAAAACATAGACATCCATCAACATAAAAATGTATAAAAAGTGACAAATTACGACAGTCATAAATAAATTCAGTGAACTTAATTTAATATGTTCATAGAACTAATAAAAACAACATAGATGAATCTCAAAATATTATGTGACATAAAAGAAGCTCAACACAAAGAACACCTACCACATAATTCTATCTATATAAAATTTAAAAACAGATAAAACAAATCTGTGGTACTAGAAATCAGTAAACGGCTGCCTTGGAGAGGCTGGCAGGAATTGACTAGAAAGGGACTCAAAGTAATTTCCTAGGATGGAGGAAATGTTCCTTCTCTTGTTTGAGGTCATAATTATATAGATATAAGCAAACATCAAAACTCACTGAATAGTTGAGTCCATGCATTTTATTGTATATAAATTAAACCACAATTTAAAATTTTCTGGATGTTAAAAAAATAGGCAAATAAGAAAATGAATAGCAATATAAACATTAGAACTCAAAAGAATATGACACAAGAAAATGATATAATGTTACAAATTAGAAAATGATATAAAATTCAAACTTCAATTTCCATAAAAGTTCAAAAACAGGCAAACCTAATCTATTAGGATAAAAGTCTGACTTTGTAGGCATTTCTGGATGTGGGCTATCAACTGGGACAGGGCATAGGAGAGCCAACCGGGGTATTCGGAATGTTCCTTATTTTGATCCAAGTGGTAATTATATGGGTACATACACATGTAAAAATTTGTTGAGCTGTGTACTTAACATTTGTTCACATTACGGTAGGTATAATATACTTCACTTGAAAAAAGAAAGAGAAGCGATGCCTGGGTGGCTCAGCAGTTGAGTGTGTCAGCCTTAGGCTCAGAGTGTGATCCCAGGTCTGGGGATTGAGTCCCAAATTGGGCTCCCTGCGAGAGGCCTGCTTCTCCCTCTGCCTATGTCTCTGCCTCTCTCTCTGTGTCTCTCATGAATAAATAAAATCTTTTTTAAAAATTAAAAATAAAAAAGAGAAAAAAGGTTTTTTTGTTGTTTTGTTTTGTTTTGTTTTGTTTTGTTTTGTTTTGTTTTTAGCTGCTCCTGTTGAATCAATATGGCTAACACCTCATTTCTCCAGAGGTTCTTTCTTTACCAAAACAAGCAAAAAAGGTCTCTGGGCCATCAACATATACATTATTAACATTCATACACTTGGGACACCTGGGTGGCTCAGCTGTTGACCCTCTGCCTTCAGCTCAGGATGTAATCCCAGAGTTCCAGGATCAAGTCCTGCATCGGGCTCCTGCATGGAGCCTGCTTTTCCTCCCTCTGCCTGTGTCTCTGCCTCTCTCTGTGTCTCTCATGAATAAATAAATAAAATCTTTAAAACAAAACAAAACAAAAAAAATCCATACACTTTATTCAGGAGAAAGACTTTCAGATCTATTCATTGTTTACTTTCATGACCAATCCCAATTAGCTTGGTTAACTAGTTTTCTGACACCTGCTGATAATCGATAACAAATGGTGAAGGGGACAGGGAGTCTGTTAGAGATAGATAACAGTAAGAAGTAACACCAAACAGCAAGAAGTGATAAAATAACTATTAAAAAGCAGGTAAAAATTCAAGATACACCAAGTCTGAGATCATTTAGTACATGGCAAGGAGGTTTTATAAGCATTTAGAGCATCACTGATGATGCCACAGTAAGATGGTGTTATCAGGGAAATAAAGAAATATTCTCATCAAGATCTCAGTAAGTACAAGAGGGTATAAACATACAAGAAACAGAGACAACTAAAACGTATTTAAAATGGAAAGGCATTACGTGTAAAAGGATAAACCTAGGATTACCTGATAAAAATGTACTCAAAATAATCAAACATTAAAACAAAAATAATCACATTTCTAGAGACTGCTAGCTAATTATGACTAATAATTACTATTTTCTTCCTTGGTGAACTATAAAATTAGCATATTTGTACTAAGAATGTGAAGTTTATCCAAGAAATTTTATTTTTTTAATTTATTTATTTATGATAGTCAGAGAGAGAGAGAGAGAGAGAGAGAGGCAAAGACACAGGCAGAGGGAGAAGCAGGCTCCATGCACCAGGAGCCCGATGTGGGATTCGATCCCAGGTCTCCAGGATCGCGCCCTGGGCCAAAGGCAGGCGCCAAACCGCTGCGCCACCCAGGGATCCCTATCCAAGAAATTTTAAAAAGTGAATCTAAGCACTGACTTTTTCTTTTTAAAATTCAAATGATTAAAAAAATATTATAAAATTCAAATAATTAACATGTAGTATATTGCAAGTTTCAGAAGTAGAGTTCAGTGATTCATCAGTTGTATAAAACACCCAGTGCTCATCACATCACGTCCTTCTTAATGTCCATCACTCAGTTCCACATCCTCCTTCACCACTCCCCTCCAGCAACCCTCAGTTTGTTTCCTATGGTTAAGAGTCTCTTATGGTTTATCTCCCTCTCTGATTATGTCGTTTTATTTTTCCCTCCCTTCCTCTATGTTCCTCTGTTTTGTTTCTTAATTTTCATATGAGTGAAATCATATAATTGTCTTTCTCTGATTGACTTATTTCACTTAGTATAATACCCTCTAGTTCTATCACATCATTGCAAATAGCAAGATTTCTTTCTTTCTTTCTTTCTTTTTTGGTGGCTCAGTAATATTCCTCTGTGCATATATATACTACATCTTCTTTATCCATTCATCTGTTGATGGACATCTGGGATCTTTCCATAGTTTGGCTACTGGGGACATCGCTGCTATAAAAGCACTGACCGTGTTCTAGCAACACTTGTTGAGTATCTAACACCTAGGAATTTGTAACCAAACTGTAAACATTTTTTGGTAAGCCATATCTGAAAAAATGTCAAGGTTGTTTATAATATTACTAAGTCACTACAGCATCATTTCAAATCATCAACTGTATGCCACCTTTTTTTCCCTAAGAGACAACTCCTACTCACTATGTCCGGCATTAGTCTCCATTCTCCCAACATAGTGTTCTTCTAAACCTCATTTATAAACTCTGGTATTCACCTACCTACAGCAAATATCTCCACTAAAGAAGATCACTGCTGGGTTCTGTGATTTCAAGAACTTATTCTTTAGGCATCCTCTTCAAGTTACTTTCAATAATGGAATTATGGACACTGTGAAGCAATTAGGAATAAATGTCATAGTAAATGATAAACAGCATAGTATTTAACAGAGTATTCAATTTAATAAACTATCTGGTATATCTCAAGGACCAGAGATACACAAATGAGTAGAGATAATGTCTCTGTATTAAAGAACACAAAACAGGGCAGCCTAAGTGGCTCCGTGGTTTAGCGCCACCTTCAGCCTGGGGCGTGATCCTGGAGACCCGGGATAGAGTCCCACGTCGGGCTCCCTGCGTGGAGCTTGCTTCTCCCTCTGCCTGTGTCTCTGCCTCCCTCTCTCTCTCTCTGTGTCTCTCATGAATAAATAAAATCTTTAATTAAAAAAAATAATAAAACAAAAAATAAAGAACACAAAGAGGTGAGCGAGACTTGTCAACACAAATAAAATGAAGTGTTAAGAGCAATAATAGAGGGGCACCTGCATGGCTCAGTGGGTTAAGTATCTGCCTTCAGCTCAGGTTATGGATCCCAGGGATTCTAGGATGGAGACTGCATTGGGTTCCCTACTCAGCAAGGAGTCGTCTTCTCTCTCTGCCCCTCTCCATGTTCATGCTTTCACTCTCTCTCAATCTCTCAACTAAATAAATAAAATCTTAAAGGAAAAAAAGTGATAATAGATACACATGAGAAAGAAATGACTCAATTTGTCAAGAGAGGAAAGAAAGAAATGAAGATAGAATCTAGCTTCAGTTTTAAAATGACATACAGGGCAGCCCGGGTGGCTCAGCGGTTTAGCGCTGCCTTCAGCCCAGGGCCTGATCCTGGAGACTGGGGATCGAGTCCCATGTCGGGCTCCCTGCATGGAGCCTGCTTCTCCCTCTGCCTGTGTCTGCCTCTCTCTCTCTCTGTCTCTCATGAATAAATAAATAAAATCTTTAAAAAAATAAAAATAAAATAATAAAATAAAATGACATGCATTCCACACAACTATGTAAAACCTAGCTGTAAAAACGAGAACACGCAAAACTTAAAATACTTGTTATACGAAAAGTGTTGGGATTACAAATGCCTTTTTCTTATTTTCATATTGAAAGGCAATGCCTGTTCCTCAATCCTATGGTTTTCATGAGGAGGATTTTTCCCCTAAAAACTCTAGCCTCTCTCTAACTCTTTGTTACTTTCTTCCTAAAACGGGAATGGTGACTTAGGTGATTGGCAAATTTAGACATAAGCAGACTTGTACCCACTGCTTTCTGCTCTTGGGAGCCCACCCGCTAGCTGGAAGCAGCTCTCTAGTGTTCCTCCATGGTTAGGTTTCTCCATAAATAGGGAGGAGGTTCCTGGCCCTGTCCTGCCTGTGGCCAGGTACATCTATGTAATTCTGGGGTTCAGTAGTAAAAAACAAAACTGGGGTACCTGGGTGGCTCAGTGGTTGAGCATCTGCCTTCGGCTGAGGGCATGATCCTGGGATCGAGTCCTGCATTGGGCTCTCCAGAGGGAGCCTGCTTCTCCCTCTGCCTATGTCTCTGATGTCTCTGCCTCTCTCTGTCTCTCATGAATAAATAAAAGCATTTTAAATAATAAAATAAATGAAAATTAAAAACTGCCTGCACTGATGAAGCAAGTTCTCCAGTACAAGCTTTATCAGCAATGAAGGTGGTATTCTGATCTCTTATCTGTCACTCTTTTTTCAATTTTTTCAAGATCAAAAAAAAAAAAAAAAAAAAAGCCTCCCAACAAACCAAAGTCCTGGACCAGATGGGTTCACAGGTGAATTCTACCAAACATTTTTTTTAAAAAGATTTGTATTTATTTATTCATGAGAGAGACACACAGAGAGAGGCAGAGGCAGAGACACAGGCAGAGGGAGAAGCAGGCTCCTTGCAGGGAGCTTGATGTGGGACTTGATTCCAGGTCTCCCAGACCATGTCCTGAGCCGAAGGCAGACCCTCAATCGCTGAGCCACCCAGGTGTCCCTCTACCAAACATTTAAAAGAGTTAATACTCATTCTCTAAAACTATTCCAAAAAATAGAAGAAAAGGCAAAGCTTCCAAATACATTCTGCAGACCAACTTTACCCTGACGCCAAAACCAAAGACACTACAAAAACAAAACGAAACGACACAACAACAAAAAGCTACGGGTAAATATCCCTGATGAACATGGATATTAAAATCCTCAACAGGGGTGTCATCAAAACAGTATGGTACTGACACAAAAAGAAACACATAAATTATGGCGAGTACAGAGCCGAGAAATAAATCCACATTTTAAATGGTCAATCTGCAACCCAAGAGGCAAGGCAAGTCTCTTCACTAAATGCTGCTGAAAAAAACTAGACAGCTGTATGTAGAAGAATGAATTTGGACCACTTTCTTACACCATATACAAAAATAACCCAAAATGGATTAAAGACCTAAACATGAGACCTGAAACTATAAAACTCCTAGAAGAAAATACAGCCAATAATCTCTCTGACACCAGCCTTAGCAACAGTTTTCTAGGAGTGACCCTTAAAGCAAGGGAAACAGAAGTAAAAATAAACTATCAAGACTATCCCAAAATTAAAAGCTTTTGCACAGCAAAGGAAGCAATCAACAAAACAAAATGGCAATCGACAAAGTGGAAGAAGATATTTGCAAACAATATATCTGAGGTGTTAATATCCAAAATATTTAAGGAATTTATAAAACTCAACAGCAAAAACACAAACCATCTGATTTAAAAATGGACAGATGACCTGAATAAACATTTTTCCAAGGAAGACATACAGATGGCCAAAAGATACATGAAAAGGTACATCAGCATCTCTAATCATCAGGGAAATGCAAATCAAAACCACAAGGAGAGGGATCCGTGGGTGGCGCAGCGGTTTGGCGCCTGCCTTTGGCCCAGGGCGCGATCCTGGAGATCCAGGATCGAATCCCACGTCGGGCTCCCGGTGCATGGAGCCTGCTTCTCCCTCTGCCTGTGTCTCTGCCTCTCTCTCTCTCTCACTGTGTGCCTATCATAAATAAATAAATAAATAAATAAATAAACCACAAGGAGAGGGATGCCTGGGTGGCTCAGCAGCTGAGCGTCTGCCTTTGACTCAGGGCATAATCTCTGTGTCTCTCAAGAATAAATAAATAAAATCTTAAAAAAAACACACACACACACACAAGAAGATACCACTTAATATCTGCCAGAATGGCTAGTATCAAAAAGGCAAGAAATAACAATGGTTGGTGAAAATGTAGAGAAAAACGAACCCTCATGCACTGTCGACTGGAATATAAATTGGCACAGCCACTGTGGAAAACAGTATGGAGGGTCCTCAAAAAATTAAAAACAAAAATACCATAAGACCCAGTAGTTCCATTACTGAGTATTTACCCAAAAAACAAACAAAAAACCCCACTAATTTGAAAAGATATATTTTTTTAAAAGATATATGCGTCTGTATGTTGGCAAATTGAACACCAATAAAAAATAAATTTATTATTAAAAAATAAATAAATAAATAAATAAATAAATAAATAAATAAATAAATAAATAAAAGATATATGTGGGCAGCCCGGGTGGCTCCGCGGTTTAGCGCCGCCTTCAGCCCAGGGCATGATCCTGGAGACCCGGGATCGAGTCCCACGTCAGGCTCCCTGCATGGAGCTTGCTTCTCCTGCTTCTCCCTGCCTGTGTCTCTGCTTCTCTCTCTCTCTCTCTCTCTCTCTCTCTGTCTCTCATGAATAAAAAAAATAAAATCTTTAAAAAAAGCTTTAAAAAAAAAAGATATATGCATTCCCGTGTTTGTTGCAGCATTATTTGTGTTTGTTGCATTATTTACAATAGCCAAGATATGGAAGCAGCCATCGACAGATGAACAGATAAAGAAAATGTGGTACATATGTGCAATGGAATATTACTCAGCCATATAAAGGGATGACAACATGGTTGGACCTAGAAGGTATTGTACTGCACGAAATAAGTTAGAGAAAGATGAATATCATGTAACTTCACTTACACATGTAATCTAAAGAACAAATAAAAAGGAACAGACACATAAAGACAGAGAACTGCTAGTTGCCAGAAAAGAGGGGGCAATGGGCTAGGGAAAATAGATGAAAGGGAGTGAAAGGTACAAGCTTCCAGTTATGGAATGACTAAATCATAGGGATAAAGGAAGAGCATAGGCAATATGGTAAATGGTATTATAATAGTGTTATATAGTGATAGATGATAGCTACACTTCTGGTGAGCCCTGCATAACATAAAGAGATATTCAGTCACTATGTTGTTTGTACAACTGAAACTAATGTAACAATGTGTGCCAACTATACTTCAATTTAAAAAAAAAATAAGGGGAGGGTAATGGGGGAACACCTGAGGGGTTTACTTGGTAGAACATGAAACTATCGATCTCAGGGTCATGATTTCAAACCCTACATGGAGGAGAGAGCTTACATTAAAAAAAAAATTATATGAGGGCCCTCTTGTTGTTAGACATTACTGTATTTTATTCCTCTTCAATTCCCTTGTGCCAAGGTCAAGACAGGCACTGGGGGAGTAGCACTTTGGGGTCTCAGCTCTTTTTTTTTTTTTTTTTTTAAAGATTTATTTATTTATTTATTTATTTATTTATTTATTCACGAGAGACAGGGAGAAAGGCAGAGACATAGGCAGAAGGAGAAGCAGGCTCCATGCAGGGAGCCAAATGTGGGACTCGATCCCGGATCCCAGGATCACAACCTGAGCTGAAGGCAGACACTCAACCGCTGAGCCACCCAGGCGTTCCTGGGTCTCAGCTCTTATGCAGAGGTTTCTTATTAGATTACTGACTTTGGACAGACTCTAGATTTTATGTCTTGAGTCTAGCCATATCTAACAAAAGCAAATGTTCAAAGTCTCTCGGGATGGTCAGAAACTCTTCCAGTGAATACCGGAATTAATGTCTCTTCCCTCTCAGAATTTTTACTGAAGGAGAGCAGAGCAGAATTTGCCATCCCCGAATATGCTGGCATGTGGATTACTATGAATTAAAGATACCGGAACAGCATAGGAAAGATAGTCAATAATACTGTAATAACTTTGTATGGTGATAGATGATCACTACACTCATCATAGTGAGCATTTCATAAGGTACATAATTTGTCAAACTGCTCTGTTTACCTGAAACGAATATAATACTGTATGTCAATTATAGTTCAATAAAAATTAAAAATTAAAATATAAAAGGTATTTGAGAAACAGTTGGGGCAAGAAGGACACCCTAACCCTCTTTTGTTTCCCCTACCCCCAAAAATCTCCAGTGTGAAAGGTACCTCTCCTTGTGCCAGGAGGGTAGAAGGCATCCTCATCAGCAGAGACAGAGAAATTAGAGCCAAGAAGGCTGTATAAACAAATCTTGCTATTTCTTTACTAACTTACTGCTCTAAGCCCAAACCCCTTTGTCTTGTCAGTTCTTCATAAATGTACTGCTTCGTTGTCTAAAATGAATAAAAAAAACTCCTGCTTTGGTCACTTCTTAGAGTTTCATATTTGTATGGGGCTCCCATAAATGCAAAATTAAATTTGTTTTTCTCCTGTTAATCTGTTTTATGTGAATTTAATTATTTAGACCAGCCAAAGAATCTAGAAGGAGGGAAATGTTTCCTACCCTACACTACTTTCACTTCTTTTTTGGGGATCTACGATTTTCTTGCTCACTGATTCCTATCAAAAGGTATTCTATAGGGACACCTGGGTGGCTCAGCAGTTGTGCGCTTGCCTTCAACTCAGGGTGTGATCCTGTGGTCCCGGGATCGAGTCCCGCATCGGGCTCCCTGCGTGGAGCCTGCTTCTCCCTCTGCCTGTGTCTCTGCCTCTCTCTCTGTGTCTCTCATGAATAAATAAATAAAATCTTTAAAAAACAAACAACAACAAAAAAAGTATTCTATAAAATGTTTAAAACTGTAGTTGTTTCTGTTGAGAGAGTTCTTAGGGGTTTCTTTATACTGAAAATGGCACTTAGCATGGTATTTTCTATGTACCAGCAAAGTCATTTGGGGCTAGTTAATTCACCTTTCTGCTTTAGTGTCCAGCTGCAAAACAGGATCCCAATACTTACTTCACAGACTTAAGACGAGCACCCAGAGTGACTACTTTCTGAAGGCTTTCTGACTCTCCTCCTGGAAGAGTTAGCTCCTTCCATAACGTTCCCATGTTTATACCTGTGCTATATCACTTACTACATTGAATTGTAATTATTTATTTACATTTTCTGGGATCCCTGGGTGGCGCAGCAGTTTGGCGCCTGCCTTTGGCCCAGGGCGTGATCCTGGAGACCCGGGATCAAATCCCACGTCGGGCTCCCAGTGCATGGAGCCTGCTTCTCCCTCTGCCTGTGTCTCTGCCTCTCTCTCTCTCTCTCTCTCTCTCTCTGTGTGTGTGTGACTATCATAAATAAATTAAAAAAAAAAAAAAACTCTGGTATTTACATTTTCTCCCTTCATTAGATAGAGTTTGAGCTCCTTGCAATACAGACCCTGCACCTGTCATCTTAGTATCTCCAGGGCCTGGTATATATAAAAGGCAATTTACAAATACACGCTAACCCTGATAAAATTAGTTTTTCATTACTTTCCTACATTAACTTCTCAGACATTTGAAAGGTGCTTTCTCTCATGTGCCCTTTTCGTTGTTCCTTTGATAAGTAATTCTATCGAATTTGAAAAGTTTATTCTCTAAGTACTCATAAACATGAGAAACAAATCGCAAACTATGAGGGAGGAAAACTGACAAATCCACCAGTAAAGTAAAATTTTTCATATTCTCTCCAGTTACTGATAGGTCAGGATGATTTTTTATTTTTATTTTTTTATTTTTTTTTTAATTTTTATTTATTTATGATAGTCACACACAGAGAGAGAGAGAGGCAGAGACACAGGCAGAGGGAGAAGCAGGCTCCATGCACCGGGAGCCCGACGTGGGATTCGATCCCGGGTCTCCAGGATCGCGCCCTGGGCCAAAGGCAGGCGCCAAACCGCTGCGCCACCCAGGGATCCCTGGGATGATTTTTTAAAAAAGTCACTAAGGGGGCATCTGGGTGGCTCAGTTGGTTGAGCATCTGCCTTTGGCTCAGGTCGAGATCCTGGGGTCCTGGGATCGAGTCCCACATCGGGCTACCTGCGTGGAGCCTGCTTTTCCCTCTGCCTATGTCTCTGCCTCTCTGTGTCTTTCATGAATAAATAAATAAAATCTTTAAAAATAAATAAATAAATAAATAAATAAATAAATAAATAAATAAATAAATAAAAAGTCACTAAGGACAAAAAAAAAGCGTGACAAGAACATTTTATAGCTTTTACCTACCAGAGAGCTCACAAATATTGTACCTAAAAATTGAAAAAGATGTATTATTTTCAAGCACATGAAAACCAATCATGTTAGGCCACATTCTTTGCCCACCAGGCAATTAAATCAGAGAACAACAATAAAGTATCTAGAAAACCTGCATTATTAGAAATTATTATTATTTCTAAACAACTTACTAGTCAAAAGGAAAATGAAAATCAGGAAATGCTTAAGGCTGAACAATAACAATACTACACACCAAAACTCTTGAGATTCAACTAAAGCAATATTTATAGGTAATTAAATTAAAATGAGGTCATTAGGGTGGGCCCTCATCCCATATGACCAGGGTCCATACAAAAAATATTGGGACACAAAGGCACAGAGGGAAAACAATGTGAAGACACACAGAGAAAGTGCCACATGAAGGGGAAGACAAGACAGATGTGATGCATCAACAATCCAAAAAATATCTAAGATTGCCAGCAAAACTCCAGAAGTTGGGAATCAGGCATGGAACAGCTTCTCCCTCAAAAGCCCTTACAAAGAAATCAACCCTGGCAACACCTTGTTCTTGGACTCCTAGGCTCCAGAACAGAGACAATGGATTTCTGTGGTTTAGGCCACCAGGTCTGTGGTGCTTTGTTATAGCAACCCATGCAAACTGTTACAGCAATTAATGCAAATACATTCTTTTAATAAATAACTAAAAATTCAGTGGTATAAAGCAACACAAGTTTATTTTCTTACCGTTCTATGTGTCAGGACTGGTCTGACTGAGCTAACATCAAGGTGTTGGCAGGGCTTCATTCCCTTCCGGGAACTCTAGGGGGAAATCCACTTCCTTGTCTTTTCCAGCTTCCTGAGGGTAGCTGCTTTCCTTGGCTCCTGGCCTTCTCCCATTTCAAAGCCAAGGGTGGGTTGAGTGAGTCTTTCTCACACTGTATCACTCCAACCCTACTGCCACTATCACCTCTCTTTCTGTCATCTCTTCTGTCTCCCTCTTTCACTTTTCAAGTGCCCTTGTGATTACATTGGGCCCACTCAGATAATCCTGGTTGATCTCCCCATCTCAAGGCCCTTCACTTAATCTCATCTGCGAAGCCCCCTTTGCCATGTAAAGTAACAAATTCACAAACAAAAAAAAATAAAATAAAATAAAAACAAATTCACAAATTCCCAGGATTAGAACAGGGACATCTTTGTGGTGCCATTATTCTGTCTAGTAAAGCTGAATGCGAACATAACTTGCAACTCAGCAATTCTGCTTCTAGGGATCCCTGGGTGGCGCAGCGGTTTGGCACCTGCCTTTGGCCCAGGGTGCGATCCGGGAGACCCTGGATCAAATCCCACGTCGGGCTCCCGGTGCATGGAGCCTGCTTCTCCCTCTGCCTGTGTCTCTGCCTCTCTCTCTCTCTCTCTCTCTCTCTCTCTCTGTGTGACTATCATAAATTAAAAAAAAAAAAAAATTCTGCTTCTAGATGCACATATGCACCAGGAGACATTTACTAGGATTTTCATAGCAGCATTGTACATAATAGAAAAAACTGAAAGGCACCCAAGGGTTTGTGAACAGTGGAATGGATGAATAAATTTTACTATGGCCACACAATGAAATACTAGATAGTGCTGAAAAAATAACTACAACTATCCAAATCAACATGGATGAATTTCAGCGCTCAGCGGCTGGGCGCCTGTCTTTGACCCAGGGCATGATCCTGGAGACCCGGGATCGAGTCCCACATGGGGCTCCCTGCTTGGAGCCTGCTTCTCCCTCTGCCTGTGTCTCTGCCTCTCTCTGTGTGTGTCTCGTGAATAAATAAATCTTTAAAAAAAAAGAAAAGAAAAGAAAAAAAGAAAACACCAGAAAAAAAAGGTTATGGAAGCATTCATAGAGCGTGATTCTATTTACTTAAAGTTCAGACATAGGCAATACTAACAACACATTATTTACTTAAATACATTCATGAGGATTATAATTATAAAGATAGGCAAGGGAATGAATAGCAAAAAAAAAAAAATCAGGATAGATGTGTTGCCTCTGGCACAGGGAGAAGGAGATGCAAAATAGGTTATGCAGGGAACTTCTAAGAAAATGAGTGGTGAGTAGATGACTTTGGTTTTATTTTCTTCTTTAAACCAAATAAAACTATACACATGTATAGTCTTTCATGTATGGCATTTTTCTTTTTTTTTTTTTAAGATTTATTTATTTATTTATTTATTTATTTATTCATGATAGACCTAGAGACGGAGAGAAGCAGGCAGAGGGAGAAGCAGGCTCCATGCAGGGAGCCCGACGTGGGACTTGACCCCTGGACTCCAGGATCACACCCTGGGCCAAAGGCAGGCGCTAAACTGCTGAGCCACCCAGGGATCCCCTTTAGTTAGCGTTTAAATTTGTAAACGAAAAATAAATAAATAAATAAATAAATTTGTAAATGAAAAATGCCATATATGGGGATCCCTGGGTGGCTCAGCGGTTTAGCGCCTGCCTTTGGCCCAGGGTGTGATCCTGGAGTCCAGGGGTCAAGTCTCACGTCGGGCTCCCTGCATGGAGCCTGCTTCTCCCTCTGCTTGTGTCTCTGCTTCTCTCTGTGTTTCTCATGAATAAATAAATAAAATCTTAAAAAATAAAATAAACGCTAACTAAATAAATGTAAAATACACTGAATGCAAGTTGTATGAAACAAAAGGAAGAAGTAGTCAAACAATATACTCTAACTGATGGAAGGGGGCGGGTAAAGAAGATCTTTATCTTATAAAAATAAGATATCTGCTAGGTATCAATACAGAAGGGAAAGTTCTAGGTTATAAAAGAAAAAGACAGTGGGAAATACATTCCTCTGCCCCAAGTTCTAGGAACAAGCTTTTAACAATCACTTAAATAAACGTGGATTAACTTGTAAATAATAAGGTGAACAATGTCATAAACTGTCAGAAATGACTCAGAACTCAGCTGGCCTCAAGTTTTGCTTGGCTAACACAGTTGTTCAGTTTGTTTTGTTCAGATTGAATGCCCTCAGGCAAAGTAGGCAATAGTCAGTTCACTTCCCATTCTTCTTAACCCTCCCCTCCTTCCGCAACATATAACATAAATGTGTTATGTAGCTGGACTCTGAGGGCACTTGAGTTTGAGACCAGCTGCATCCTGATAAGTCACCCTGAAACAACCACATCAGGTACCAAGTATGTTTTCAAGGTCATTATGAACTAGGCAATCAAGAGTCTCTCCTATCTCTCTCTTCTCTTTCCCGTTACTCCCCACTCCCTACTGCCCCTTTTTACCAAGGATATCATTTATCACATAATTGCAGATAACTGGCAAAATTAAAAGCAGTTTTTGGAAAACTATGACTGCAGGCGCACATGCTCTTTATAGGAAATATAGCGGGACTAGGAATCAAGATCTAGGCTCTAATCCCTGTATCCCAATAATTCACAGCATAACCTAGACACGATATTATCTCTCTGCAGTTGGATTTCTTTCCTTTCTATAAAATGGTGTTTCCATTAGATAAATTCTAAATCTCTCTTATCTTCTATAGCTATATAAACACACTATGTTAATCTTGAAAATTTCGGCAAGTATAGTTTGTTCTTGCTTTGGATGGGGTATAGAAGGCAGAAGAATGTGTGAGGGAAATGGGCTAACACAGCAACCCAGTGGGAAGGAAAAAGATTAGGGCCTCCTTCAGAGGAGGATAAAAAGTCAGAGGACTTTTGAAGCATTTTGAAAACAAACTTTATACAGTTTTACTCCTGGGTGACCCAACTTACCTTTCACTCAGTGTGGGAAAACATATACTATTACTATGGGGATGTTACTATTTCATATGATATAATGAAAATATTCTATCTCACATCATCACCATTTCACATGATCTCTCGCCTTTTTTTTTCACCTTTTATTTTTAAATATGGCCAACTCTGTTATAATGGTGCTTTGTCCTCAGCATACACATTAATTTGAGTATCACTGTACTTTCTAAAGATTCTTAATCTTATTTGTTTCTTAAAGGAGATTTCAACCTGTGTGAATGGTAAAAGCGGGAGAAAAAAAAAACTACAAGTCAATAACAATAAGCAGTCCTCAAAGAGCTAGAACCAAGGATGGAGGTGAGGAAGGGGTTCCATAAGTCCCCAGATGGCTTTTTAAAAAACAAAACAAGCAAAAGGCTTTTAAAAAGCAGGTTATAAAGGACCTTTGCAAGCAAGGGTCAAGAGCATGAACTTTATCCTGTGAACAATGAAAAACCCAAGAGATTTTTAAGAGTGAGTGATCTGATTAAATCTGTGTTTTTGAAAGATAACTCTGATGCCAGAGTACATACCATGTTTACAAAATAGAACATAAAATAATTACCTAGGTTGATAGTTTGCTACAAAAATATTAACATGAAATTAGACTAAAACACTCTTTAAAGCCATAAAATAAATTTCACAAATACTTAGGTATTATTAAAGAAATTCATACCAGGGTTTGCCTTGCAAATTCCTTAACAGGGTAAACAATCACTTAAACTTTAAACTCTTTTTTAAAAGCCTCCATCTTACATGTGTATATCTTTTTCAAATAAAATTAACACTTTAAATAATATTTATGGGCTTTAAGGCCACAGAATTTTTAAATATTTACCTAACCATTTAGAAAGCACTTAGCATTTTAGGTATAGAAAAATTTCTCACACACTAACTTACACCTCTCAAAACCTTGTCCTTACCTAGTCTATCACACACAAAGAATCTGGTTGAAAAGCTGAAATCTACATTGTACAATACACAATTTAAAAGGCGTAGATATGTAGTTTGTTAAACTCTGGTCAATGCTTCTATGTAGACAACTGATTTTTTTCTCTTTTAGCTTTCATCTGACTGCTGGCAAGCGTACTACAAACTTAGTGCTTCTTTCCATTAACCCACCAGTAGTAACTAGATTTAAACTTTAAATCTCTAAATGCTTTGCAGGAAAACGACAAAAACCCTTCGCTAAGAACTGACAAATACAAAGCTTTTACATCAAATACCACCAATTTCATTATGAAAATCAAGTGTCTTACAAACACATGCCCTTATTTTTCAACATCATACTTATCCTAAAACTTAATAGTTTAAATCCACTCTGACACAACTAAAAACGTTTATACTAATACGAATTATCAATCGTTCTTCAAAGATGTTCATAAAAGGGATCCCTGGGTGGGGCAGCGGTTTAGCGCCTGCCTTTGGCCCAGGGTGCGATCCTAGAGACCCGGGATCGAATTCCACATCGGGCTCCCGGTGCATGGAGCCTGCTTCTCCCTCTCTCTCTCTCTCTCTCTCTCTCTCTCTCATGAATAAATAAATAAAATCTTTAAAATTAAAAAAAATATGTTAATAAAAATATTTAAATTCTTAAGGAAATGAAAGTATAGCAATTTTGTTATCAATCCAAAAATGAATCCACATATGCTTTTTAGAAGTTCTTATTCGAAAAATAGAGTATTTGGTTCATCTTTTCCAGTGAAAAACTATAGCTTAGCAGTATCAACGTTCAACATTTAAGTTTCAAGAACTACTCATTTGTGATGTTTTAGTTATATTTGTATCTATAACTTACTCAAAGAAATGGATTCTAGAATTGAAAGTATTATAAAATCAATGTACTGGGATGCCCTAAGTGGACAGGATCCTGAGACTCAGAAAGGCTCACTTACTAAAACTCTTCCAAAATCATACAGCAGAGGCAAGACTTTACTCTTGACCCTCTGCCTATGAATTCAGGACATTTTTTCTCCCTGTACCAAGTTCTACCCAAAATCTTTTTTGTCTTCCTTCACTTTCTGAAACAAGAAGGTAGCTTCACAATTGTCATTATACATAGTTCAGCACTTAGAAAATTAGGAAATCTGGGATCCCTGGGTGGCGCAGCGGTTTGGTGCCTGCCTTTGGCTCAGGGCACAATCCTGGAGACCCGGGATCGAATCCCACGTGGGGCTCCCGGTGCATGGAGTCTGCTTCTCCCTCTGCCTGTGTCTCTGCCTCTCTCTCTCTCTCTCTGTGACTATCATAAATAAATAAATAAAAAGAAAATTAGGAAATCTCTTGATCTCTTACTTCCATAAAAGTACTGGTTTCCCCTTAATATCTTTAGCATAATCAACCTGCAAACAAAACCACAGACCCACTGTTAAACTTCAGGAATTTGGCATAAGTAAAAATATGTGTTATTACAATCTCTGTTAAGTCAAAAATATCTAGTAATTCCTAGCAATGCCATAATAGTATTATTTTATGACACTGCATGTTAAATAACATGTATAAATCCTCAGAATAACATCATATAGTTAAGATCCCAAAAATGTTCCTATTCATAGTGTAACGTGTTTTCTTGAAATAAGAAATTCTGTCCTTTTTAAAAGTGAAATTGTATTTTCCTCTAATACAGATAATAAATGGAGCAACCTAGCAGTAACAAACACCTCTGCACCTAGCTGAAGGCTGGAAAAGGTTGTGGTTAAAGAGCACCAGACTAGGATTAAGAACCAGGAATTTTCAATTTACAAGAGAAGAGCCACAATGACTAGGCCGCCAGATTACATTTAAAATACATTAAAGCGCAATACTATTAAATACAGGAAATTTGCCTGCAAATGTGATGAGATTGCTAAAACACTTTTCCGGTGTTAAAAAAATGCAATCTATTCACAAATAATCAAACCAAATGCCATACTAGTCTATGAAAAGAGCTGGTACGACTCTGCTCTGCAGTAAATCTTCTCACAACAGTTTTTCTCCTGACACACATTTTTCTAAGCATTGTCTAGTATCACTGGCTGTAAACTTAGAAAACAAAAGGCATAACATTTTTTTGAACAATTCTTTCTAGCCCTGGCCAAAATAACTACAGACCACAAAAGCAGCCCCGGAGAAAACTTTCCAAGAAGCAAAGTGTGGTCTCATTGGAACACTACAGGATCAGTGTGAAACATAAAATCAATGTAGCTAGCTTGAAGATAATACATTGAGAGCATCCGATGTAGCAAGAACAAGAAACTTTTGTTTCAAATACACTGGGTTCCAGTGTAAAACACATCATCAATCAAAAAGTCTGAAAACCAATGGTATAGACTCCCACTCTCCTAGTTAAAAACCTCTACCCTCATTCTTTTAGTTGCTTAGAAAACAGCATAGAAAACGGAAAGGTTTAGGTTCAAATCCCTGCACTGCCACTAACTGGATGTGTGAAGGTGGGTAACCTCTCTACGCCTCAATTTACTCATCTCTAAATTGAGGTTGTCATCTGCCAAGCAGGGCTTCTGTGAGGATTTGGGACAATATATGTAACGTTTCACACCTAGCAAATGTTAAACGAGTAGCAACTTTTTGCTGATTTCTTGATGATGTAGAACAAGATTTCCCTAAACCACATAAAGACAAACTCTTCCCTGACCGGTGATTTCAATTCCTTTAAAAAACAAAAACATGTAAATCTACAGGGGGGAAAAAAGAGGGGTGGGGGGGAGAAGGGGGGGAAATGCTTTTGGCATCTTTCCAGACATTACCAAGTTTAAAGGTTAAATTGTTACAACATTCTCCCAGTTATGCAACAAATACACACGACCATGAGTTACTCTGTAAAAAATTATAATGGCCTATATACTACTGAGATGGGGGGGGGAGACAATCCCTTAAAAATTATTTCCAACAATCTTTTCATCTACACTAATCCTCAATTCCAAAGCTCATCGGTGTTCATTGTATGATCTCAGATTCTTCCTCTCGATTATCAAGAATGAAACCGCACTCACACACACACACACACACACACACACACACGTACATGTTCAATCTAACGGGTGTATGCTATGGTTGGGAGGACAGCACCATTGTAACAGCGACAAATAGCACCAAAAAAGACCTACGTCAGTCTATGCCAAAGGGGCAGCCGTCGATGTATTAAACCGCCAATAACTCACTTCAATCCTGAGAACTCGTGTACCGGGATGAGAAAAGTCTTTTAAAAAGTGCAATATGATCCGTGTGCTATTGCATTTCTATTCCAAGACCCAAAAAAAGGGTGCTTTTGAATGTTTCAAGCGCCTCCTTGTCATTCAGAAACTCTTTCCAGGACAACCCCCCCCCACCCCACCCCACCGCACCCGGGTCCCCCAAGCACCCTGGAGGCGAGCGCGCTCCCAGGTACCCGCATTCGGGCTGGGCGCCGGGGCGCCGGACCCGCGCGCGCATCGCGCATCCTTGGCCGTGAGCCGTACCTGCTCCCGGGAGATGCAAGGCAGCGAAGGTCTCCTGAACATCTTGCAGCCGCCGGAGCGCCCGGCCGGGGTCTCCCCGAACGACACGCAGCTGGACCTCCTGCGGGGTCTGATCACAGGCACTTTGTCGTCGGCCGCCCCCGCCGAGCGAGCAGCGCGCGGAGCCTCCCGGATCGGAAAGAAGTGCTCGAGGCCCAGGGCCAGCAGGCAGCCGGCGACCCCGACCAGGCAGGCGAGCAGCGGCCGCAGCGCGGCGGGCAGCGACCCGAGCCCGGTGAACGAGACCCACCAGACCCAGCCGGAGAAGAGCAGCACCAGGGCGCTGTGGCCGAGCCTCGCGGGGCGCGCGAGCGTCAGCAAGCCCACGCAGCTCAGCGCCGAGCACAGCCGCGCCGCGGCCGGAGCCCCCGCGGGGCCCGGCGCCCACGCCCACGCCCACGCCCACGCGCGCCACAGCAGCGGGTCCCCCAGGTAGCAGCAGGCGGGCAGCGCCAGCAGCCACCACGCGCCGCCGCCGCCCGCGCGGCCCGGCCCGGCGCCCCGCTTGCTCCGGGTCAGGAAGCAGGTGAGGAAGAAGAAGGCGCAGGCGATGCTGAACAGGGGGCTGAGGCTGTGCGAGCACACGCTCAGCAGGGTCCGCAGCCGCGCGGCCCCGGCGCCCCAGCCCCAGCCCCAGCCCCAGCCCCCGGGCCCGGGCCCCGCGCCCAGCAGCAGCGCCAGGACAAAGGCGGCCAGGGCGCCCAGCGGGACGCGCGCCCGGCCGAGGCGGGAGGCGGGCGGCGGCGGCGGCAGCTCCACGTTGCACAGGCGGCAGAGGTGGAACAAGAAGCCGCGCGGGGGGTCCTGCCGCAGGGGGCTCACGCAGCTCTTCACGTAGCCGTTCCTCGGGCCCTCGGGGGGCGAGCCGGCCCCGTCCGCCGCCGGCGGGCACCGCATGGCCCCGGCTCCCGCTCGTCCCGCCGCGGGGCTCCGCGCGCCCCTGCTCGGACCCGGCCCCCCGGCCCCCGCCCCCGCCCCCGCCCCCGGCCCCGGCCCCGGCCCCCGCGCGCCCGGCGCCCCCCGGCTCCGCAGCGCCTCAGGGCTGCCCCCGCCGCCGCGGCCCGGGGTCCCCGCCGCGCGGCCGGAGGAGCGGCGGGCTCGGCCACATGCCGGCGCGGGGCGCGGGGCGCAGGGCGCGGGCGGAAGGCGCCCCTCGGGGTCCCCCGGGCGCGTCCCGGCGGCTGGAGACGCGGCGTCGCCTCCCAGCTCCGCGGGCCGCGGCCGTCCCCTCCCGGCCCCAGCCTGGTCCGTTGGGCGCGCGGGCGGGCGCTCCTCCCCCGAGCCTGCCCCGGGCGGCGCGCGCCCCTCCCGCCTCCCGCCGCCCGCCGCCCGCGCGCGCCCGCGCCCCGTCCCGCCGCCCCGGGGGCGAGCAGGGACCCCGCCGGCCGCGCCGCGTGCGGGGACCGCGGGGACCGCGGGGGCAGCGGCCGCCCCGGGGCGAGCACCGGCCCCGCCCGCCCCCCGGGACCCCTGGCGCGCAGGCTCCCCGCGCGGGTAAGTCGAGCCACGCCGCCCGGCACTCGGGTCACCCCCGGGGCGCGCGGGAAGGACGGCGCTTGCGGCCCCCCCCACCCCAGGGCCGTGCTTAGCTGGGAAACTGAGTTAAGGGGGAGGTGGAGGAGGGGGGCAGCCGCGGCCAAGCCCATCCCGGTGCGGGGTGGGCCCCCGGGAGCCGGCCCCGCGCTCGGCGGCGACGTGGACCTCCCGGGCTCGGCCGCGGCTCCCGGCGACGAGCGTGCACGTGGGCTGCTGCCCGAGCACCCGAGGCCGCACCGCGGAGCTGCGGAGCTGCGGAGCTGCGGGAACCAGCGCCGCGCCCCGCTGCCCGCCCCGGCCCGCCCCGGCCCGCCCCGGCCCACCCCGTGTCGCCCCCAACAAGCCCCGAGAGGACGCTGTCCCACAGTCGCTGCACGCCCGAGTCTTTTTCACGGTAACAGCACGTTCTTCTAGAGAGGGCGCGTGGGAGCATTAGAAGTCCTCCCCGAGACCATTGCCCAGTCGGGAAGGGTCGGCCACCAAAGAAGCCAGAGTCCGATGCTGTGAATCGCTGGTGGAACTGGCCACATGGAAACGCTGACTTGAAAGTGAGGACTTCGCTGCGCCCGAAGAGACGGCTCTGGAATCTGACCAATCCTAACTGCCTCAGTGACTGAACCGTGTTTCCAAACTCCACCGAAACTCTCCCTTCGGCCTCATGACAGGCCTGCATTTCTCAAAGAGCTAATTCCACATTTTTCCAGGGAGATGAGAAACCTTACTGTGTGGTAAATCCCACAAACAGGCCCATTTTTCACCAATTAATCTCTGCCCACAGCCATGACCTGAAACAGACCGTCTTCGCATATGGCCATAGTTCACATACGTAGCAGAAATCGCTGAGAAATTAGCACAAGCATTTGACCAAGATGAATAAAGGACCAGAATTCCCTCTTCTTTTCTGTCTCTCGGACAAAGGGGAAAATATTTGATAGAGTTTTCAAATTGATTACCCGAATGCTTTCCTTAAAAGATAAAAATCTATGGTGTCTTTTTTCCACCATGACAATGGAAGTTTTTGTGCTTTTTTAAGTATCATTTCAACACAACTCAACAAATATATGTTTTAAGTGATATGCACAGAATGTATCACTACCACAGCGCCTGGGTGATTCCATTGATTAAATATCTGCCTTTGCCTCAGGTCCCAGAGTCCCGGGATTGAGCCCTGAACTGAGAGCCCCAGATTGAATCAGGCTCCTTGCTCAGCAGAGAGCCTTCTCCCTCCCTCTCTGCCTGCTGCTCCCCGTGCTTGTGCTCACTGTCAAAGAAATAAATACAATCTTAAAAAAAAAAAAAAAGGAAAAAAGAACTCACTACCAAAGATTAAAGTAGGAAACTTTCTGGATACATTTTGAGCTTTTTGCAGAAGGGCATGAAAAAACTGTCAAAGGCATCACTGAAATGCCCGTGATAAATTCTCATGAGAAATAATAAACTGATTTCAAAATTAGAACAAATTCAGATTAAAGTTGTTTTAAAGCCTTGGGTAGTAATCTGAGGTGGGGGATAGGCATGGTAAGAGCAGTGGACTAGAAATCCATCTCATAGCTTCTAAACCTGGCCCAGCCATTCAGGCCCCGGCATTAAGCAAGTCACATTAACATTTCCAGGCCCCATTCACCTCAATTGTAAAATTGCCAAAAGCTAATTTTGATGACCTTTAAATTTCTTTCTGGTCTTAAAAAGCTTGACGAAAGTATATAGGCATCCTAGGATCCATGCTTCGGATTGCCAAGAGCAACCTTTCGATTATTTGTACCATCGAATTAAAGCAAACTCTCAGTGTTGACAAATCAAAATAAAAGAATTTGTATCAAAGAATTATTATCTGACAAGTAGAACTCAAAATACTCTTCATACCTCCCAGTTCTTTCACCTTTCAGCTGTCTTCCCAGGTCTTTATAAAGCTAAAAGCCCAACTCTCTTAATAACCTATATTTGGAATGCATACCTCTAAACACCAACCCCAGCACCTGACAGGATTCTAAAATAAAATGTAAGGATGTAACCAAAGACCATCAGTTTACTTAACTAAAAATATGCACAAAAAGAATGAGCTTGCTATGTTTATAGCAACTCCCTTCTCTGTTTACAATCCATGTCAAAGATTATTAGTAAGCTGCATTTCTTAAGAGTTCAAATTATTTTGCCAGATTTAAACAACCAATAGAATTACTTAGCTCTTGTGTTTAGGTTCAGGAATGTATGACCATTATCTGTTGTGGGGAAGAAAAAAAAAAACGACCTAAATTTACAGCATACCTTTGACTTTTCTCAATACTCTACCCCTGCCTTATTTTACCTGACTTTGCCCTTGCTTGCATCTTGACCCATGATCCCTCCACCAGAATCATTCTCTCCCAGTTTGATGATCCATGACATGGATCCTAGTGCTTACCACCCAGCTTCTGAGTTACTCTGGTGCAAGGCAACCCCCTGTGTCTTCCTGTATTCTTTTTTTTTTTTTTAATTTTTTATTTATTTATGATAGTCACAGAGAGAGAGAGGCAGAGACACAGGCAGAGGGAGGAGCAGGCTCCATGCACCGGGAGCCCGATGTAGGATTCGATCCCGGGTCTCCAGGATCGCGCCCTGGGCCAAAGACAGGCGCTAAACCGCTGCGCCACCCAGGGATCCCGTCTTCCTGTATTCTTTTTTTTTTTTTTTTAAATTTTTTTTAACTTTTATTTATTTATGATAGTCACAGAGAGAGAGAGAGAGAGAGAGAGGCAGAGACACAGGCAGAGGGAGAAGCAGGCTCCATGCACCGGGAACCCGATGTGGGATTCGATCCCGGGTCTCCGGGATCGCGCCCTGGGCCAAAGGCAGGCGCCAAACCCCTGCGCCACCCAGGGATCCCCCGTCTTCCTGTATTCTAAATGGAGTTCTTGCTCTCAAGTTCCAAGGAGCACTTTTCCCATGTTCCTCAGTTTGTAGGATGAGAATTTTGGTCTCCTTTTTAGGTACCCACACTGGTAAACTGATAGTGCCCCCCAATTAACTATGGAAGAACTAAAACTCTGTTTAGGTCTTTCCAGTCTCAGGGCCCAAAGCTCTGCCCCTAACCACTAGTCCACTAGTCTAGTAGCTGAGGATCTCCCTTGACAGACCTTCTAGATGCCACTGCCTGCCCACCTGTCTAACCTTATAAGCACCAGGTGAGATGTCCCATCAATGGGCTCAACCCAACTGTTAGAACACCTGCCTGCCTCTTCATCTAGGATCTCTGGTGCTCACCACTGCTGGCCTGGAAATTGCCTTCTCTACAAATTATCTCATGCTCTCCTTAACCTTCATCCTCAGAGAAGCGAAATAACAGTTGAGCTTCATGTTAGAGCTCAGCTCCTCCTCCCCACCTGCCCTGTCTCCTGATAAAGTGCAACTATACCTTGCACTTTTGATCTTGTTTAAGAAGAGAGGCTTATTGGGATGGCTGGATGGCTTAGCGGTTGAGCCTCTGGCTCAGGGTGTGCTCCTGGAGTCCCAGGATCGAGTTCCGTGTCAGGCTCCCTGCATAGAGCCTGCTTCTCCCTCTGCCTATGTCTCTGCCTCTCTCTTTCTGTGTGTGTGTGTGTGTCTCATAAATAAATAAAATCTTTAAAAAAAAAAAAGGAAGATAGGATTATTTTCTAATTCAAAAATGCAGATGTAAAGAAACTCCATATCTTGAGCAGAATTCCCAGAAATTCCTTTCTAAAATTAAATACTTTTGAATGGCTCTTAGCAGATACACCTGTTGGTGACTATTACAGTTATGATCATGGAATGTAAGAAGGAAAGGCTGGTAAAGGGGTTGGATGAGGAATAGGACTCCAGTCATTACCCCTGTCCTGTGTCAGGTCACTACTCAGGATGAAAATGAGCAGCCTCTAAAGATCTGCTAAGAGCTGTTGAAAAGCTGGGAATAATTGGCTACCAGTTCTTTAAGAGCCTTTTTATTACTGTTCCCAGTCTACCGTGTTGCCTCTCAACCAGCATTTTAAAACGTTCAAGAGAAATATTATGCAAACAAACTCATGGTTACCAGGGGGGACTGGGGGGGATTAAGAAGTGGACTTGTAAAGAGTACCTGGTGATGTATGGAGGTGTTGAATCACTATATTTTACACCTGAAACTAATATAACACTATGTTAACTGACAAATTTAAATTAAAACTTTAAAAAAGGAAATATGCAAATAAAAGCAGAATGCTCTTAATGAAATGGAGGTGTCCCCCAAGGCCTGACATCCCCAATTAGGCAGTTCTGACACCTTCTACTCTGACCTGAAGGCCCTCTCTAGAACCCTGGGGCAAAAGAAGGGTGGGGGAGGAAGGGTGGGAAAGGAAGAGAGAAAAGGAGGAAGGATGAAAGGGAAGGAAAAGGAAGGGAGGAAAGGGACCGAGCCTAGGTGGCTCAGTGGTTGAGCATCTGCCTTTGGCTCAGGCAAACACAAGTCTTCAAACACAAGCAAGCAAGTGCAAAAATCTGAGGAACAGATTCGTGATCCCAGAATCCAGTCCCACATTGGGCTCCCTGCGAGGAGCCTGCTTCTCCCTCTGCCTGTGTCTCTGCTTCTCTCTCTCAGTCTGTGTCTCTCATAAATAAATAAATAAATCTTAAAAAAAAAAAAAAGGAGAAAGATTTTAAACTTCTGAAATAAACCATAAAAAATGGACTTAATAAAATGGACTTGAACTGGATTTGTGAAAATGCTTAGAACTGTTAAGTGCTTAGAGCTGTTATGTGCTGTTTCTAAAATGCAGTTTTTCTGAATTCAGTAATAAAAGCAGCCTTAATTTCTGAGAGATAATGATATAAAGCAGTCTGACGAATTCTAAATATCAAAGAAACTTTCAGGAATAGCCCTACATGTGGCTCGATCTCAAGACCCCGAGATCACAACCCGAGCTGAAACCAAAAGATGGATGCTTAACTGTCTGCACCACCCAGGCGACCCTTGACTCACCCTTTAGTTCATTTGACAAGTGTTTACTGAGGGCCCACTATGTGCAGAGCATTCTGCTAGGTGCTATTTATTTATAGCAGCTCCCTTCTATAAACTATAGAATTCTTTAGAAAACTATAAAATTCTTTAGAAGCTTCCTCAAGCTGCAGGTCTGTGTGGGAGATAGGGCTACATAGGCTGTACACAGACTGTTAAGGAGTACAAGAGAATATATGATAAATACTGTCAAGAAAAATGCTTCAAACATATTAAAAAAGAAGAGACTCGTTCTTTCCAGAGTCTCCCCACTGTATGGTTGCCTCAGTGTATTTTCGCAATATGTTTCTCCTCTACCAGTTCCAGTTCTCTCCCCAGTCTGTCTGCATGGCCATCTCCCTATCTCTCTCCCCTCTCCCTGCCTTCTCTCTTTCATCTTTGTATTTAATTCCCTCATGTTTTTGACTTCTTCAGTTCTCCTATTCACCACTCCCCTCCTCCAATATTTAATCTCTCTCTCTCTCTCTTAATGAGTGCATTCGTTCATTCAACATTTATTACGTATCTGGCATTGTGCCGGGCAGTGTGCTAGGAGACAATGACACAATGATGACAGGTATAGTTCCTGCCTTTAAGGGTTGATAGTGGAAGCTAGAGAAGCAAAAAGACTGCAAAAGACCAGGGTAATAGATACCGTGATGTGGGGGTTAGGAAGCACAGTGTACTCTGGTAGTTCAGAGGGACACCTAACCCAGGCCAGGGTGGGAATAGGAATTAGGTAAGGAATAATGTTCTTGAGGAATCAGAGAAAGAGATTTCTAGGCTTGGTATTGAAAGGTGAGTAGAAGTTACCCACATAAAGTAGGGAGAAATATAACCTGGGCAAAGGAAGCAAGCAAGTGCAAAAATCTGAGGAACACGACCATGGGGCATTTGGGCAATTTCAAGTATCCTTTGACTGCAGGATTAGGTATACAGGGACAAAGAACAAAAATGAGGAGGTTAGAGAGATGATGTGGCTTTAATATGGAACTGGAATTTATTGTTACTATTGTTACTATTATATAAAAGTTCATACTCTGTTAGCCTGTTTATTTATATGGCTACCTCTTCATTATAGTCTTCAAACACAAGAATTCTGTCTAGCTCAGTCTTAGCTCAACCTCCATGCCTTGACTAGCAGAGTACTCAGTTAATACTAAAAAAAAAAAAAAAAAAAATTAAGTAAGTCTCTATACCCAACACTCAAACTCACAACCTCAAGACCAAGAGTCACATGCTCTACTGATTGAGCCAGCCAAGTGCCCCAATACTCAATGTGTGTTTGATTTTCTCAAAAAAATTTCATAAATCAGGTTTTTTTTAGTTGTATATGCTTGGATGTTTTTTATCAGTCAATGAATTTAAATTGAAACTCTTGGGGTGCCTGGGTGACTCAGTTGGTTAAGTGTCTGCCTTTAGCTCAGGTCATGATCCCAGGGTCCTGGGATCCAGCCCCCCACTGAGCTCCCTCCTCAGTGGGAAACCTGTTTCTCCCTCTTCCTCTCCCTGTTGCTCCCCTACTTGGGCACTCTCTCTCTCTCTCTCTCTCTCTCTCTCTCTTTCTCTCCCTGTGTCAAATAAATTGAAATCCTTACTACATGATTAAATACAAAAAAGTTTCCATACTGTTATTGAAAAGTGTTTTTGTTAACATCCATTTTCACAAAATCAGTAAAAGAACCCTTTCTATCTTAGATTTATAGAAAACATTATACATATATTTATGTCTGGTTTAATTTCCAACATATAATAAGTGTTTAAGAGCATGTGAGTGAATTTTTTTTTTTAATTCAGATGATGGTACTTGGATGTCTTTTGCCATGAAAAAAATATATTCTACTACTTTAAGAATTTTCCTTTCTCTATTTCTCATTTTCAGAGCAACAATTGTATCTATGACAAATCCACCATACTTTTTATGAAAAGCAACTGATAAAGGTATTAAATATATAACTATTAATCTGAAATTTCCTGGATTTTGTGTATTAAACCTAAAACCTGGAACTTGAACAATAAACAGCAATGCAAACTCCTTCCAAGTTTTCCTGTTCCCTCCTTAGACAAGCAGTAGTTTCTTCGGCTCTGGCTATCCCAGCAGATCTGAAGGATCACAGCCACTACGGTGGCAGCCTACCGTTGACACTGAACTTGTGGTTAATTGTGGAGTTTTGCCACAAAACCACCTCACTACCACAAGCTGGATTTTTGCCCAGGAGAGTGACAAACTGCCAGGCCAAGCAATATCCAGGAGGCAGCAAGAGCAAACTGCCTTTTACCCCAGACAGCAGTCGTTTCTGGATTCCAAATGGAGCCAGCAGCGGGGCACACCAAGGAAAAATGTAGACGCATGCTTTCTCCACTAAACCTCCTGAAAGTGTATTCTTGTTGTTTTGCAAGAGCAGCTCAAAAAGTTTCATCCGAGTCATCATCTAGCATCATCGATAAATGTAAGGCTATTCTGTTCATTAGTAAAATTTTTTAAATAAGCATTGAGACTGGAAATAAAATTGTGATTATATTACTCCCAACTACTAAGTGAGCCGTCTACACATGATCATTGCAAATAGGAGCAAATAATGTGTCTCTGTGTGTCAGTAAGCAGCACACAGCAGCAGGCCGCTCTGGAAACTGGGCTGCATGCTGAGAAGGAAGGAAACTAGTCGGTCATATCTAGTTACCACTTAGTAGCTGCATGACCTTGGAGATCACATCATGTCTCACGTTACCCAACTCATCTACAAAATGGGGATAACAGTGTCTCTGCCACAGGGTCATTGTTATGGACTAAATTAAATTAATACATAAAATGACTAAAAATTACTAGATGCTCAGTAAATGTATTTTTCTTACATCCTACCCTGTTCCTTCCTTCTCCCCATCCTTTCAGGGCTTTTCAAGATTCTGTCAATTTTGAGTTTTGCCAAGGGGATCCCCCAGATTAGATCATCTGCTCAACTCATCTTCATGGCTTGCTTTCTTTTCTTTTCCCCAGGCTTTCTTTCAATGCCATTTTGCTCAGCTAGGTCTTTGTCTTCCTAACTATGCAATCAAATAGATAAATTAGCAACTCTCTTTAATCAAAAGGCAAACAACGCTATAGCAGCTTTAATGTTCTATTCTAACTCTGTACTATAAGTGCAAGGAATTTTGATACATTAATTCTTAAAGGAATGGCTGCATATAATTGTCATAATTTTGTGGTCCTGGGGATCCCTGGGTGGCGCAGCAGTTTAGCGCCTGCCTTTGGCCCAGGGCGCGATCCTGGAGACCGGGATCGAATCCCGCATCGGGCTCCCGGTGCATGGAGCCTGCTTCTCCCTCTGCCTGTCTCTGCCTCTCTCTCTCTCTCTCTCTCTGTGTGACTATCATAAATAAATTTTAAAAATTAAAAAAAAAAATTTTGTGGTCCTTTCATCTTGGATTTCATTCTGCTGAAAAGATGTTGATTTAAGGCCCACATGTGGTAACATAAAGAAATAGGAAAAATAGGGATCCCTGGGTGGCGCAGCGGTTTGGCGCCTGCCTTTGGCCCAGGGCGCGATCCTGGAGACCCAGGATCGAATCCCACGTCGGGCTCCCGGTGCATGGAGCCTGCTTCTCCCTCTGCCTATGTTTCTGCCTCTCTCTCTCTCTCTGTGTGTGTGACTACCATAAATAAATGAAAAAAAAATTAAAAAAAAAAAAGAAATAGGAAAAATAAATCAAACCTCAATAACCAATTTCATGCATTAAACTTAGTGAAGGCAAGAAAACATCTATGTTTGCAAACGTTTATTCATTCGTTCAGCATGTGCCGGGCATTGCCCTAGACACTGAAAATACAAATATGAATAAGATATAGTCCTTGCCCTCAGTTTGGTAGAGGAGAAAAATGTAAACAAGTGCAGTACAGCATGAAATGGTCTAATATAGCTCTTACCAGGTACAGGGGTGGGATAGAGAGGAGTTCATAGATAAAGACATGCTAGTTCAGGTATTGAAGAATAATAGAGATCCCTGGGTAGACAAGGAGAAAGTTGAGCATGCCAGACACAGCACAGTATGTCCAAAGGCATGGAAGCATGAAACAGCATGAACATTTCTGCAACCAGGTTGGTATCATTTGAGATGGTGGGAGGGTAAGCATGGAGAAATGAGAGTGGATAGGCAGGTGGAAGTCAAATCCTGGGAAGCCCAGTAGACTATAAGCCATTCTGAAGAGCCTGGATTTTATTCTGTGAGTGATAAGGAACCTTTAAAGGGAGACGCGTGGGTAGCTCAGTGGTTTAGCGCCTGCCTTTGGCTCAGGGATTGTTCCTGGAATCTCAGGATCGAGTCTCGGGATCGAGTCCCAGGGATCGAGTCCCACATCGGGCTCCCTGCGTGGAACCTGCCTATGTCTCTGCCTCTCTCTCTCTGTGTGTGTCTCTCATGAAAAAATAAATAAAATCTTAAAAAAAAAAAAAAAGTAACCGTTAAAGGTTTTAAAGCAAAGAACAGGCATAATCATTTTTTTTTTTTTGCACACCTATTTGAATTGTGTATTTCAAATCTCAAAGCTGGTACCATATGAAGAATAATTTGGAAGAATATGAACCCAAAGCCAGAAAAATAATTCAGGAAACCATTATAATTGGCTAAGTGAAATATATAAAGTTCTATAAGGCAATGGCAGTAAATTTGGAAAAGAAGGATTGAATTAATAATAGCAACTACAGAACTTTTTGATCAATTCCACAGGTGGAAGAGGGGAATACAGAGACGGTTCAAGCTAGGGGACTGCAGTACCTTGAAGCCATTAGCCAGGATAATAAGTACCAGAGGAATAACTAGAATAAAGATTATGGGTTTCATTTTGAAAAGGTTGAATCTAAATGGAGATGCTCCTTGGCAGTTGGATATATGAGTCCGAAGCTCAGGAGAGGAGTCTGGACTAGAGATGTAGTTTGGAGGCCTGTAGTATGTAGGTAGAAGTGGAAGGCCAGAAGTAAAATGGAGTATCCCCCCGGAAGAGTATATATATTTTAAGAAATTCTGCATCTGAACTCTGAGATCAAGAGTCGCATGCTCTACCAACTGAGCCAGCCAGGTATCTCCTTCCCTATATCTTTATAAAGGCATTATAAACTAGCATGTATTTTGTATTCATAGTGGTGTCCTACAAATAAAGGAATTCAAAATATGTCAGTGACATACAGAAGCTAATAAATAACATATCTCTGAAAGGTCATTTTTAGGATTTTATTTATTTATTTGAGAGAGAGAGATCACAAACAGGGAGAGGGATGGAGGAAGAAGCAGACCCTGGTTGAGCAGGGAGCCCAACATGAGACTGGATCCCAGGATCCCAGGATCATGACCTGAACCAAAGGCAGACTCTTAACCAACTGAGCCACCCAGGCACCCTGGAAGTGTTTTTTTTTTTTTTTTTTTTTTTTTTTTTTTTTTAGCTTTGATGCATAGTGCAATCTTGGTCTGATTCTTTTTTTCTCATATCCTTTTGAAGTTGATGAGAAATCATTTTTTGAGAAGACTCCTTTGATGAGATTATTTAAATGCCTTTGTTCAACATCCTTTGCTTAAAATCACAATATTTTCACCAGCTCTGTAAATAGTAAGCAAGCCACTAGATCTAATGAAAGACAAGAGGTGGATTTATACAGTTAGAGAATTTCTAAAAAATATCTGGTCAGATAATCCAGACAAAAGCAAGTGTATTTAATGTCCTTTTCCTGATAAATAAACAGGATTTAATGCAGTGTTCCAGTTAACCTGCCATCAGTCTTCACTACAATTTTGTTTGGACCATTCCCAGTGACAACTCTCTAGCATGGTTTGGTGCTTTGGTAACTATATTAAATGTAAGTGCAAACTGTGAAAAATAACAAGAACCCTTATATAAATTCAGGATTTTAATACTGTCTTTTGGCGATGGGATGTGTAATCATATTTGAAAGGTTGACTAACATCTACTCTAACACGGACAAGACTTTAAATAAACCAAAACTATGATTTGTAACCAATAAACCTCATGGGTATGGCTGACTTTTATTCCTCAGTAACTTCTCCTTTTTACAGGTGAAAAGGTTTACATCAGATTTCCTCTCATTATAACCTCTCAAATGTTGTCTGGACCAGCAACCCACTCTTTTTAAACAAATACCAGCCAACCAGGAAACCATGAGGTTTTATTGTGCTATAAAATAGACCAGACATTTCCAAGCCTTCATAGGAATGAACCTGACTAAATCATTACTAAAAATAGTTTCAAAATAAACTGCAGGCTCCAAGTTTCTCTAACAATCAAAATTCCTTCATCCTTCATCAACCTCGTACTCAAGCTCTTTACTCTTCCAGAGGTACATTGCAAGCAGTCACTCTGGTCACATATTCACAGAACTAAAGGGTAGTAGAGGCCGAAAACTTTTCCCTTTTTCTCTTCTAGGTTCTTTGGCTGCCCAATAATTAAACTGATATAAGATGGATTAACAGAAGAAAAGCAAAATTCATAGATTTAAGAGTCCCATAAAAATATGGCAGCCAGGTAATTGAAGTTCTTTTTTTTTTTTTAGATTTTATTTATTTATTCATGAGAGATACAGAGAGAAGGCAGAGATATTGGCAGAGGGAGAAGCAGGCTCCCTGCAGGGAGCCAGATGTGGGAACTCGACTCAGAACTCCAGAATCACGCCCTGAGCCCCAGGCGAAGGCTCAACCGCTGAGCCACCCAGGCATCCCCAGGTAGTGGAGTTTATATAAGATCCTAAACTAAGGAAAGCCAAAGGGAGAAGGCAAGTCACAGGCAGACAGAGGAGAGGTTTAGAAAACAAAGATTGCTCTGTTATGCAGATAAATTTACTAGTTAAAAAAGGTATCCCTGGTAATAGCTCTCTTCCTGGTCCAGGCCTTTTTTCCAATGTAAATTTAGGCAGTTAAGGGGAAAGTAAAGAGTTTTTCCCAAATCTGCTGGGTTTTGATTGTCTTTAGCTCAAAATAGTCCTCTTGCCAAAGAGACAAATTTGAAGATGGCAAAATCTACTCCCCTTTAGGATTCACTTCTATGCAATTACTGGGGCATAATAAATGAGAAAAATGTTAGTGTCATTTCCTGAATAAATTTACATTGATCAAAATTCTGTTTCTAGTTTTTCTGTACACTACCAGACCCTAAATCATGAGCTACTTCTTCTAGTGTATCATAGACATGGAGTGAATTTTGCAAAAAATTAAACCAGATCTTCAGCTTAAAAAAGTAGATCACCATTGATTCCATTCAGCAAATATTTATTAATGTAAACCCTATTCTAGTTTCCCTGAAGGAACACATGTTGTATGTATGTGTGTTGCACATGTGGTTGTGTTTGGGATGGGATGAGATGTCAGCAGCCAGCAGAGAACAAGACATGTGCAAATAACTATGATGCAAAATGGAATACATTAAGAGATAATCATATTGTAATCGGGATCAGGAAAGGTGCCCTGAAGTAGGTGGGATTTACAGTACACCTTTATTTATTTTTGCATATTTTTTATTGGAGTTTGATTTGCCAGAATATAGCATATCACCCAGTGTTCATCCCGTCAAATGCCCCCCTCAGTGCCTGTCACCCAGTCACCCCATCCCCCACCCACCTCCCTTCCACTATCCCTTGTTCCTTTCCCAGAGTTAGGAGTCTCTCATGGTGTCACCCTTTCTGATTTTTCCCATTCATTTTCTCTCCTTTCCCCTTTAATCCCGTTCACTATTTTTTATTACTCAACCATTAGAAATGACAAAGACCCACCATTTGCTTCAACGTGGATGGAACCAGAGGGTATTATGCTAAGCAAAGTAAGTCAATTGGAGAAGGACAAACATGATTTCATTCATGCGAAGATTATAAAAACCTCCTTAAAGGATGGGTAGGATTAGAGGTGAGAGAGAAGGGAGTTGTGAGGAAGAAAACAGAACATAAAATGAAGAAAATTTTCATGGAGCCACTATATTATCAGGACACAAAGTCAAAAAATGATAAAAATGTTTAAACTATTAAGCACCTAATTGAACTTAAATAAGTTTAAAAAATTATGAAGCATCCTTTAATCCTCTGTCTCTACTCCTCACAACTGTCAGAAGATAGTAATAATGTTCATTCTACATATAGGTAATTGAGAGATAAAGTATTTTGGCAAATATTATACAGCTAGTAGTTGGTAGAGCAAGGATTCAAACCCAGACTTTGTGGAGTGTGACTCCAAACTTCTAGGTGTGTCCCATTGTATCAGTAATTATTAAGCTGTGGTTCACAAAAATCATCTAAATAACTTTCTCCCAGACGGTAAAAATTCAGATTGCTGAACCTCAACGATTCTGATTTAATAAACCCAAGATGAGACTGAGGCATTTGCATTTCTACCAAACATCTGAAAGGATCCTGATGGAGGAGGTCCAGAAACCACACTATCCCGAGGTAGACCAAGGCAGTATTGAGTGGATCTAGAACAGCCTTGAACATATTTAAAATATTTTATTTATTTATTCATAAGAGATACAGAGAGAGAGGCAGAGACATAGGCAGAGGGAGAAGCAGGCTCCATGTAGGAAGCCTGACGCGGGACTCAATCCAGGAACTCTGGGATCACGCCCTGAGCTAAAGGCAGACGCTCAACCACTGAGCCACCCAGGCATCCCAACCTTGAACATATTTAAAGGATCAGTGCTCTGGACTGAATTGTGTTTCCCCCACCCCTGTCAAAAAAAATTCATTTGATGTAGCTGTAACTTCCAACCTGACGGTTATTTGGAGGTAGGGTCTTCAAAGAGGTAATTAAGGTTAAGTAAGGTTGTAAGGGTAGGGCCCTGATCCATCATGACTAGTGTCCTTATAAGAAGAGGAAGAGACACCTGGGGTGTGCCTGTACAGAGACAAGCCAGGTGAGGACATGGCAAGAAGATGTATCTGCAAGCCAAGAAGAGAGTCCTTGAGAGAAACCAACCCTACCAGGACCTTGATCTTGAACTTCCAGTGTGCAGAACTGTGAGAGTATAGGTTTTTTGTTTGTTTGTTTTGTTTGTTTTTAAGTAGGCTCCATGCTGGACATGGAGCCCATTGTAGGACTTGAACTCACAACCCTGAGATCAAGACCTGAGCTGAGACTGAGAGTTAGATGCTTAACCAACAAAGCCACCCAGGTATCCCAAAAGTATAAGGTTTTGTTGTTTAAACCACCCAGTCTATAATATTTTGTTACAGTAACCCTAGGAGACTAGTACAATGAACTAAATTAACTTCCTGTTTCTCTTAAGTTACATACATTTATCGTATAGCAGAAATGGTGCCAAAGAGGATTCTTAATTATCATCACTATCATAAAAGTTCACTTCTATATGGCATTTTATAATTTACAAAGCCTTTTCACATGCTCTGTTGCATTTGAACTTTGCAACAAGCTCTGAGGTAAGCAGGACTCACTAAGGCAATAGGACTTGCCTGGGGTTTCTTAACAAGTTATAGGGCTGAGTTCAGGTCTTCCAAACTCCAAACTTAAGCTTGTTTTTGCTACACCACACATACACACACCATGAAGTATGGTTATTATATAAAAAGCCCACCTGGGCAAATACCTTTCTTTAGCTTTAGAAAGTAAATAGATTTACCCCTATTTTCTTGTTAAATAAAATATGGTTTCAGGAATTCAAGAGATGTACCCAAATATTAACAGCAAAGATGAGCTCAAAAATACTATACAGATTCTTTTTTTTTTTTTTTTTAAGATTTTATTTATTTATTCATGAGACGGAGAGAGAGAGGCAGAGACACAGGCAGAGGGAGAAGCAGGCTCCATGCAGGGAGCCCAAGGTGGGACCCGATCCCAGGACTCCAGGATCATGCCCTGAGCCAAAGACAGACATTCAACCGCTGAGCCACCCAGATGTCCCAAAATACTGTACAGAAGATTCCTAATGACTAGTTCTCTTCTGAAACAATGGACTAGGCAATAACCAAATTCTCCCATTTATATGGACTAAGATTAAGCCTTTGGTTCTTGAGGTCACATGCTCAAATGGAGTGGTTTTCTAGTAATAGGAATAGGTTTGCTCCAGGTGCCAAGTGATTAAGTTTGCAGAATGCCAGACTATGCAATAGGCTTCAGCTTAAGTAATAAGAGAAACTGTAAGGGGGGAGGGGGGGCGAAAGAGCAGTAAAAGATAGAGGAAGTGATTCCTTTACTTTCATTTTCTCTCCTTTTGCTAGCACTTCCTTTTTTCAGGTAGCAAAATAATAAAGAAATTGTGGATTGGCATTTGCAGACAACAAAGCAAACACCGTCTGAGCAGAGACCCAGTACAGGAAGGTAGATTCTAAATCTATCTTCTTCATATTCTACATTTTCCTTTTTTTTTTTTTTAAGATTTTATTATTTATTTATTCATGAGAGACACACAGAGAGAGAGAGAGGCAGAGATACAGGCAGGGGGAGAAGCAGGCTCCATGCAGGAAGCCCGATGTGGGACTTGATCCTGGGACTCCAGGATCTCACCCTGGGCCCAACGCAGGGGCTAAACTGCTGAGCCACCCAGCGGTTTAGCCGTACATTTCCTATTTTACATACATTTCCTATTACATTTTACATTTACATTTTCCTATTAGTTAAGATCTCATTTCCCCAGCAGCACTGTGATAGTTTGTGTCTTTTGAGAAGCAGATGCCAAGATAGAATTGGACATGTGAGGGATTTATTGGGGGAAATGCCTGTGAAGAATAAAGGAGAGAAAGTCAGAGAAAGCAGGGAGAGCCTTAAGATAGTGATGCCAGTCTGACACCAGTGAAAGAGAACAGGAAGGAAAGAAGATTAGGTAAGAAAAACTTTACACTACAGCACAATTCTAAGTTTCAGCCAGACCAATAGTGAGTCCTTGAGCCAAAGTCACCTGTTAAAGGAGTCTCTGTCTCCCAGAAAAGGGCTTCCCTTAGAACCCCTGCCATGCTGTCATTGGGTAGGGGAAGCCCTATTAGCTCAGTGTAAAAACAGGGGTGGATCTAGAGGGTAGGGTTAGGTCCAACAGTCACCTTTGCTCCCCACAGCAGTTTGAGTGGCACATTTTTGTGGTTGCCACAGTCCACCCCATGCTATGGAGAAATCCACTTCTCTATGCAGATTTAGAGAACAGATCCTCCATGATTCCTATAGGCCTTTCCTCCTGAAAGAAAACTTAGAAGAAGGAAGTTAGCAGGATGAATCAGAGCTCCCATTGCTGCAGCTGGTCTTGGGACTACAACTGATATTCATCCTCTCCCTCCTCTATTGTCCATTCTCAATTCCCATCACCCTCAGCTATCACTTTAGCAAGCCAGGTAACTTACCTCGTGATATGACTCAAATCTTCATTTCTTTTTTTCTTAAAATTTTATGTATGTATATATGTATGTTTTTGAGAGAGAGCTCAAAGAGGAGCTTTGAGTTGACTCAAAGGTCAACTACAAGAATTAGTGGTTTGTCCTCACAGGCATAGTTCTACATGCTGCATATAGTCTTACTTTTCCTGATTACAGGGACTCAGCCAGCACCACAACCCAGGAGCTTACAGAATGCCTGATCCATGAGTATAGAGTCACATACAGTGAGACATCTGAACAGTGATCCACTTCACCGTCAAGGAGATGCAGGATTGGATTCAAGACCATGGGGATGCCCTACCATATATCGTATCATATCTTGCATCGTTTTGAAGTAGAACACTGGAATAGCCTTCTAAAGGCACAGTTGAAATCCCAGTTCAGAATCAGTCTCTGATTCCTCAAAGAGGAAGTGGGACAAGCAAACTCCACGCTGAGCCTGGAGCCTGTTGGAAGGCTGGATCCCATGACCACGAGATCATCTGAGCTGAACCCAAGAGTCAGACAGTCAACCAACTGAGCCACCAAGCACTCCCAGACTTTCATTTCTGATGAACTTCAATTCTTGGCAATCACACCCTGTTCAAGTCAGTGTTGCTGTCCATATCATTCATAGTTACAGTGGATCAAGGGAGTCCAGGAGGCTTCTAAGTAGGTCACTTGAGTTCTAAACATATTCCTATCTATGTTGGATAGAAGCAGCACTATCTTCTTCTGATGATCAAGGTTGACTACCCCCGCCAACATGGCGAGTCCTCTTCTCATGTGCCAGTCTCTGGACACAAGGAGTCCAAAGCACCCTGGCAGTATCCATAGCTTATAGTTCAGTGAATTTACTGTATCCCCTGACAAGAGCTCACCACTTCTGGGGACAAGAACGGTCAGAATTGCAGGTACAGGAAGCACAAAATCTCCCAGTGAATGTTGGGAGTGTTGGTAAGTGGCACCGTTCTTGATTCTACCCCCTTGGTGTCCACTGTGTTCTTCCTACTGGGGACCATACAGAGGTCTCTGATTTAGCCCAGCTCCCCATTTCATCTGCTGCAGTTGCAATAATACCCCTCGCCTAGCTCATTCTTATGGTTATATGGGCAAGGAGGAGAGGGTTCTATGTGACCAGTGAGGAAGGAGGAAAAGCCTGAGGAAGGATGGCACTGCCTCATTTCAGGGTACTGATTCTGAACTGGGATTTCAACTGTGCCTTTAGAAGGCTATTCCAGTGTTCTACTTCAAAATGATGCAAGATATGATATGATATGATATATGGTAGTGCATCCTCATGGTCTTGAATCCAACCCTGCATCTCCTTGACAGTGAAGTGGATCACTGTTCAGATGTCTCACTGTATGTGACTCTATACTCATGGATCAGGCATTCTGTAAGCTCCTGGGTTGTGGTGCTGGCTGAGTCCCTGTAATCAGGAAAAGTAAGACTATATGCAGCATGTAGAACTATGCCTGTGAGGACAAACCACTAGTTTTTGTAGTTGACCTTCTGCCAATTAGCCAGTTTGTCTCATCAAGAAATAATTCTATGGGTCTCTGTTGCTATCAGGCTTGGGTATTCAGAAGCAGCAGAAGCTAGATCAGCTTTGGTAGTGGGATGTCCACACTATTGGACTCATGCATAGCCTGTCTCTGCCACCTTGGCAACTTTGTCCATGTGCCACCATGGCTGTTCCAGGGAGGCCAATGACAGGCCGGCCTATGTCCACTGGTCTAGTTATTATATTCACTTGGTTATTTACAGTTCCTCTTCACAGTGGATGCTTTCTGTTGAGCTACATTTAATGTGTGATGCAAATTCATGTTCATCTACATGCTTCTAACTTTTTGTTTCCAATTTTCTAATTCTTTTCTTTCCAGCCACTTCCCATATTTGTATATACTGGGCCATGTACCATTCCACAAAACATAGACAACTAGGTGCATCGTTCACAGCTCCACCCATTGGGAAGGTTTTCCCTCTCTTTCTCTCCACTATGTGGCCATAATATAGCCATGGTCCATTTTCAGCTTGTACCCACATATTGAACAGACCTAGCCATAGTCAAGCTTGAGCTCTTTCTTTCTCCTTTAGTTGGTCTTATAGGAACACCCAAAGGGCCATAAGAGCAAGCTGAGGCAGGCTGTGGCTGCAGCTGTTGTGAGGACATGCAGGTCCGGTCTAGCTGCTCATGTAGTGTCCTGTGTCCTCTGTCCTGCTCGGGCTCAATCCCAGACATAGCATTTCCATATTACCATGGACTGCTGCTTGGCCTATCTGACTTTATGATTTGACATATCAGACAAAACGCAGCTTGTAATGGGCAGCTCTGGACCCATGCTCTCTTGGTGCCCCATGATGCGTTCTTCCTCTCTTAGTCCCAATAACTCGCCAAGAGCTATTACTCAAAAGACATATAATTCTATGCTACAAATAGCTTGTTCTTTTCCAGAATCTCAAAGGCCTGCATTATTATTTTCCCCAAAAGCTTTCCATAAGACATTATCTTTTCCCACCAGAGACACCTCCAACACCGTAAGATCTGGTGGATTGTATGACCCAAATAGTGGGGCTATTTGCACTTTTGCATGGACCTCTCCACTCAAAGCTGGCAGCTCTCTGTGTCACCCAGTATATGGACCACTTGTAAATTTGGAATGTGTTGCCTCTAGAACCCAAAGAGCCCTACCAGGAATGATGTTCCCTTCTTCTTCTTCTTCTTTTTTTTTTTTTTTAGGATTTATTTATTTATTCATGAGAGACACACAGAGAGAGGCAGAGACATAGGCAGAGGGAGAAGGAGGCTCCCCACAGGGAGCCCGATGTGGGACTTGATCCCAGATTCCAGGATCATGCCCTGAGCCAAAGGCAGATGCTCAACCGCTGAGCCACCCAAGCATCCTGTTTCCTTCTTTGTAGGAGCAAATACAAGATGCAACAATATTCTTTTACTTCAAGAAAATATCTTGTCATGCCTCTGACCACTGAACCCCTAAAATTTTCACTGAAGTGTCAGATCCCTGAATCTCTATAGGATTTATCTCCAATTCTTGGGAACACTGTGTCTTACCAAGCCCTTCAGCATACCAGTCACTTCTTGCTCATCCCAAACAATCAGCATGATGTCATCAATGTAATATATCAGTTGGATGTGCTGTGGGATGTCCAGGCAGTCCAGATCTCTTCAGAGTACAGGACAGTAAATGTAGCCCTGAAGCAAAATCTTAAATGAATATTGTGGTCTGTCCTACAGCAATGTGAACTCTTTCTGAATCTGTCTTCTAATTGGAATAGAAAAGACTGTATTTGCCATATAGATTGCACATACCATGAGCCTGAGGCCTTATTAATATAGTCTATTACACAATGCCCAACAAATCAGCTGTAATTAGGGCTACTAATTGCTTAACCCTGAATTCCTAAAAGGCAGACTGGGTACTCAGCCTTATCTATTTTTATATCTAGAGCAACTAGGACTTAACAGACATTCCTTTAAAAAAAAAAAAAAGAAAGGTTTTATTTACTTATTTGAGAGAGAGAAAGAGAGCACAAGCAGTGGGGAAGGGCAGAGGGAGAGGGAGAAGCAGACTCCTCGTTGATTAGGAAACCTGATGTGGGGCTTGATCTGAGGACCCTGAGATCATGACTTGAGCCGGAAGGCAGACACTTACCGACCAAGCCACCCAGGTGCCCCCTTAACAGACATTCTATAAGTATTTTATAAATGAATTAATAAATTGGGAATGAAATTCAAGAATATGGCTGCCCAGGTTGATTTAGATGAACTGATCTCTAACTCATCAGGTTATTACAAGGACTAAATGAGCTTCCTACCAAGTGTTTTCAACAGTGCCTGGAACCTAAAAAGCACACGATATATCTTATTAATTTTGTTTTCTAGGTCATAGAAAACTATCAAGTAATAGAGAGATGTGATGTCAGGCTAACTCCTTGACCAGAGTTTTAAGTGAAATATGAGAGATGTGAGCTGCCCTTCAAGGTGAGAATGCCTGGAATATTTTTCCTGAGGGTGTGAGGTTTCCAAGGAAAATGCAAAAGAAAATGATTGTAAAGCTGGAAAGAAATAATTACTTATAGAAATAGATATTTATCCTAATGGGAAGAAATGGTGGTTGACATGTGCCAATTCATTACCAGTGTTGCCGTAATTTCATGAAATCTTGAAGTTGGGATGCTTGACAAATGCTTTTCACTAATAATAAAGGAAAACCTGATCTTGAAATAAAATGAATAAATGCATTTGTGCCTAGTAGCCATCTCACAAAAGCACATTTTTCTGTTACCTAAGCATCTGTTTCTGTATATTAAAAATATAGATATTCAGATTTTTCATCTCTAAGAAATAGGTTAGTGTAAGGGTGGCTGGCTGGCTCAGTTAGTTGGTAGACTATGTGACACCTGATCTTGGGTTGTGAGTTTAAGCCCCATAATGGATATAGAGCCTATTTTAAAATTTTTATTTATTTAAAAGATTTTATTTATTTGAGAGAGGGACTGTGTGTGTGTGTGTGTGTGTGTGTGTGTGCACAAGCAGAGGGAGGGGCAGAGGGAGAAGCAGATTCACTGCAGAGTAGGGAGCCTGACACAGGGCTCGATCCCAGAACTCTGGGATTATCATGATCTGAGCTGAAGGCAGGTGCTTAAACAACTGAGCCACCCAGGCACCCTTAAATTTTTTTTTGAAAAATAGGTTAGGGTAAGAGCCAGTACAGAAAAATGAAAAAGTAGTATACTGAAACACACACACACACACACACACACACTTCTAGTGTTGGTTAAGACAAATATTGTTCTTGCATATTACTGTGATTGAGACAACATAAAACTATTACCCTCTGGCACTAGCTTAATAGTCAAATTTTTAATGATTCTGATGATTCTCAGGGAACTGGCAAGTCCCGTTACGCTTTCCCAACAATTGTCATGGTGAGAGCTATCTCTGAGAAGGGATCTACATTTGCCACTTTGAAGAGAGCTAGGCAAAGGGTGTCACACAAAATCTGAACAGGGCATCTTTCATTTACAGAAAGAGTTTGAGCACTATGACAAGGGTCTGGTACCCACTCTCAGTTATCAATATGCCATCTCACAACTAGGCTTAGATGACCTGGAAACTGGGGAAGTTGCTCTATTGTTTTACTGCCAGTGACACAGCCTTCCCAACCAGAATCACCAGACTGAATTTACTCCACCAGAGGCTTGTTAGCACGTTTGGCATCCAGATGGTTCAAGACCAAGGCTACACCAGGGATAACTCCCAGTCTCACCAGCGGAAAGTCTCCCTTGCTGAGGGACTCTAGTCTACTGGGCCAGGGGCCAGGGCATGGGTTTCTTTCGCAACCTGTCAGCACTGTGGTGGCCTCTTCTATAACCCTTGTAAGCTGAGTCACCTGAGAGGCCAAGAGTTAAACTAGCTGCACAGTCTGAGTTGTGAAGGTTGGAAGTAAATCTTAATGGACCAATAGCCTGGATCTGTTTCATGAATAAACAGAGGAGTTCAGGTGTGGGACCCTATGAAGTTAAGTCAATATTAGTTATAGAGGAAATCCTATTTGTTCTTCCTTCTGTTATAGTTGCGTTTATAAAAGAACTCAAGTAGAGCTTTTTTTTCTGTGTTATAATGCAAAAAATACCATTTAAAACATACACACACACAAACACACCCTAACCAAGAATGTTTGTAACCAAATAGGACATCACTGTTGTCTTTAAGTACATGAGAATTAAAAGTATTTTGCAAATATTCTTCAGGTATAAAACTTTATTTTTTTAAAGATTTTATTTATTTACTCATGAGAGAGACACACACACACAGAAGCAGAGACACGAGCAGAGGGAGAAGCAGGCTCCCTGCAAGAAGCCCGATGTGGGACTCGATCCTGGATCCCGGGATCACCCCCTAAGCCAAAGGCAGACACTCAAGCACTGAGCCATCCAGGCATCCCAAGGTATAAAACTTTAAATGTCCTTATTTATGAAGTGGGAAATACTCATCTAGGTTCTAATGCCATGTAGTAACCTTATCATAATTATTAAGATAAAGGTAAGTGATTGCTATTAAAACCCTTTAGTTCTGCTTATTTGGCACAAATTGCTCCCAGTACTTATTTCTAGACTACTAGAAATTATATGTAACAAGGTAATCCAGCATTGAAACTTCTAGTGCACTACTAGGGCAATGATTTCCAACCTCTTTGAAGTTGTGACAACTTGTCTTATTTGTGAGATTTCATAACTATCCTGCCCATTATGCTGTTCACTAATACATTCAAGGAAAAATTATTAATCTAGTATATGGAATTAAAAAAAAACACTTAGATAAATTTATATTAATCTTACTTTGCCTCAGGATTTTATTTTGTTGTTTTCTTTTCTTTTTTTTTTTAAGATTTTATTTATTTATTCATGAGAGATACAGAGAGAGAGGGAGAGAGGCAAAGACATAGAGAAAGAAGCAGGCTCCATGCAGGGAGCCCAATGTGAGACTTGATCCTGAGACTCCAGGATCAGGCCCTGGGCTGAAGGTAGACGCTGAACCACTGAGCCACTAAGGCGTCCCTGTTGTTGATTTTTTTAAAAAAACTATTTGTTTATGTATTCATGAGAGACACAGAGAGAGAGAGAGGCAGAGGGAGAAGCAGGCTCCATGCACCGGGAGCCTGACGTGGGATTCGATCCCGGGTCTCCAGGATCGCGCCCTGGGCCAAAGGCAGGAGCTAAACCGCTGCGCCACCCAGGGATCCCTGAACATTGTACTTTTGTCGGTTAATTTTAAATCTGTCTACCTGGCTTAAATGCAAGGACCATGTCCTATTTGTCTTCTTTTCCAGAATTTCTAGCACAGTTTTTTTTTTTTAAGATTTTATTTATCCACAAGACACACACACACACACACACACACACACACACACACACAGAGGCAGAGACACAGGCCGAGGGAGAAGCAGGCTCTGCACAGGGAGCCCGACGTGGGACTCGATCTCAGGTCCCAGGATTAGGCCACGGGCCGAAGGCAGTGCTAAACTGCTGAGCCACCTGGGCTGCCCCGAATGGTTCTTAATACAGAGGAAAATTTAATAAATGTTAGTTGAATTAATTAATTACTGAGTGAACAGTGGCCTTGAGGCAGAAAAACACCCAGCGTGTCAAAAATACAAAACAGAGGATCATTATTCTAGTAGTTTATTTTTTTTTAAAAGATTTCATTTATTTATTCATGAGAGACACAGAGAGAGAGGCAGAGACATAGGCAGAGAGAGAAGCAGGCTCCATGCAGGGAGCCCGATGCGGGACTCGATCCCGGAACCACGACCTGAGCCAAAGGCAGACTCTCAACCACTGAGCCACGCAGACATCCCTATTCTAGTAGTTTAAACATGGACCCATGTAAGATCTTCTGTTCTAGAACTCAAATCCAGTTAAGAGAATGGATGTGAAATGCTTTATAAACTGTGAAATCCTATATGAATATGAGCAAATATCCCTGTTACTTATTATTCAGCAGCCCTCAGGGAATAGTTTTTGAATTGTGAATCAACAGTCTGTGAAAACAAGAATCAAGTTAGCTTGTTGGAATAGGAAGACCATGGAAGGGTAAGTTGAAACAAGTTGACAAGAAATTGTCCCATAATCCAGTAGGAGTCCAGTTTTGGAAACCAGGATCTTGCTGAAGTCTTTCTCGATTATTCATTGCTGTGTCTTGGTTTATTAAAGACCATTTCTTTAGATTTTTAGGACTTGGATAATTCCACATAGCATTCCCAAAAATATGTGTTGCTGGGTACAAACTATACAAGCTTGATTGGTCAAGGAAACGTGTTACATTTGGATAACTCTGTTGAGATGCTAAAATAACTGACGCATTTTGAAGTGACTATTGGTAGTAAGCTTCAGTGGTTTTGGAAGAAGCAATAAAAATATCAAGGCAATTGGACAAGCTACTATGGTTCAAATAGATGTTAGTGGTAGCCAAAGTTCACAATTGTGTCAATGAAGCTAGATTCCATTAGGTCAATCAGTAACCAAGGACATAGTTAATTGAGATACAATCACAAACCAGAAAAACAGGATAAATTAAAGAAGTAAGGAATAATCACATTTCTCGATAGTCACATGCTATCAGACAGCCAGAATCTGATGTCTAGAAGATAAAGCAGGCAGGTTTTAAAAATGGAAAAGGAGGCCATGAGCCAGGGTGTAATTCCGTAAAACTGGTCAAATGAGAATCTTTCTGAAAAGCAGATGATGTCCTCACAGAAGGGAATTGCCTACTTGACGGGATGAGCAATGGGTGTTATGCTATATGTTGGCAAATTGAACTCCAATAAAAAAAATTAAAAAAAATAACAACCAAAAAAAGAGAGAAGGAAATTGCCTAAAAATGTCTAGAATATAGCTCCTATACTACAAGAATAGTCTGCCTAAGGTCACACAGTTAAGTTGTAAAGTGGGTTTTCAAAACCAGATTAAATGACACCAAAGCCCTTGTCTTCTTTCTGCTAGACAGGGAGAACCAAGCTATGTGATAAGCTGCTATTCTGTTGTTCCTCAACACTTTTTCTGATTCCAGTTTCAAAAAGGTCATGATTAGCAGCGGTGGTAAACAGGAAGTTTTCAGCTTGTCCACTACACCTGTTAAGGCTTTATATTAAAAACAAAAAACAAAAAACAAAAGAAAAGGCCAGGAAGTAAAGAGGTTGAGAATGAACTCAAATCAAGGAACTGAAATTCTGAAGCAGCTAATCTATTTCTGAGTTAACAACTAATCCTAGTGTGTATTAAATTCTTACTTCTGTATTTTCTGGGGGTGAGAGAAAAATATCTATTTATTCATTCTTTTGTTTAATGAACAATTATTGAGTGTGTACCATGTGCCAAGCACTGGAGATCCAGAGACTGATAAAAAAAGATTTCTGCATAGGTGAGGAAGGAAGTGGGTGGTAGATACAGACAAGTGAATGATTACAGTACAATGTACATTGATATTAAGAACTAAATAGGTAATAAAAAGTAATAACTATAGGAACAATACATTGGGGGAAAGTACCTTTTCCTAATTCCTGGTATTTCCTTCCTGATGGAGGGGGCTCCATGAGTATAATACCCCAAACCTTCCTCTACCCCTCAACTCTTCTCTCCTAGGAGAGGAGGATTTATTTTATCTGATTGATGAGTATGAAAAAAAGTGGGCATGCATAAGCAAACCCCCTATTTATTCCCTTTCTCACTCTTGCTCTCTTTCTCTTTCCTTGCAGTCGGCCTGCCTGCAAAGAAGCCTGCTCTTCCATGTGCTCGGTTTTCCAGAGACAGATCTCACGCAAGGAAGGCTGCGGAACTCTAGCGCTGTCTGTGGCTAAGGGTCTATTATTAGAAATCCTTCTTGTTCGGAACGCCTGGGTGGCTCAGTGGTTGAGCGTCTGCCTTTGTCTCAGGGTGTGATCCCGGGGGTCCAGGATCGAGTCCTGCATCGAGCTCCTTGCGGGGGGCCTCTACCTGTGTCTCTGTGTCTCTCATAAATAAATAAATAAAATCTTTAAAAAAAAAAAGAAATATTTCTTGTTTATAGATACAAATCACATTCTCTAACATTAGTTTTATCCAAAATAAATGTTATATCTCAAGAGGCAATGTAGTATAGTGGTTAGGTGCCACTGGTTCCATGGGCACTGGAACCAAACTGGTTAATACCCCAGATTTGCCACTTAAATAAAACCATGTGACTTTGGGCAAGTTACTCAACTTTCCTGTGCTTCAATTTCTCCATCTACAAAATGGGACTAAAGGTATCTATTCATAGAGATGTCAGGAAGATTTTTACATATAAAGCTCTTAGAACTTTGTCACAAAATAAGTGCTCTCAAAGTTTGAGCTGTGATTACCGTTATCATTATTTTTTGCTCTATCTGTTGTAATCTTTTTTTCTCAATTTGTTGAAGACTTGGGCAGGAAGGAGAAGTGCTAAATTGGGATTCTCCAACTCTCCCTTCTAAAGTTATAAAAGTTCTTGGAGTCATTGCCCTTTTGTTTATAGTTCTTTGTGTCCTTACTGGATGAAAGCTGGAAGACTCTATCAGTAAATTCCAAATGCCAGGCCAAGCATCTCAGGCTTTAGCCCAAGTTGGTATTGAGGTTGATACAGCTAATTAGTTGAGTCAGATTTTTTAGTCCCTGCTTTCTGATTTTTCCTTGTAAATATAGCCTTACTTTTCAACCAGACTGACTCCTTGGATTAAGGCAGGCAGGCAGTTCCTTACCTGATTCTCTCACGTCTCTCAGGTTTTCTGCACATTCTGGGGAATCCCTCCTTGCTCTGGCCTCTGCATTTCTACCCTGGTTTTTTGGCAAAGCCCTCCTAGGAAAGGAAGGCTCATTTCTACCTCATCACAAAGATTCTTTCCCTGGATTCAGACCTTTTCTAAGGAGTTTAATGGGGGAAATGGACAAGTAGGCAAAAATAATTGGAATATAATACGTTACAAACAGTTATAGAGCTATCTAAATGGTACTGCAGGAGTGTACCAGTCGGCACAGGAAACAGATGGCACACTTAAAAGGAGCGATTAAAGAAAGTTTAATAATGGATTTATTTACAAATGTATAGTCAGAGTTAGGGATAATTAAGCATCAACATGGAGAAACTGACCCCACCCCCAGGCCTGAAGAGGCCAAGGAAAGAAGCTACCACCAAAATCCAGAAAGAAAGCTCTAGCTACAAGAAGATCTGCCCAACTGGAACTCTTTTAGTAGATTAATGTAATCCCTGCCAATCCAAGGCCCAGGAGGAAGAGAGTTCAGGAGAATCTTGCTCTCTTCTGTACATTCTTCTGAGCTTCTTCTAGGGCCTCCCATTATTCAAATCCACCAAAAAGTCAGAGGACAAGAAATTCGAGTTAATGTTGTCTGAAGGGGTGAGCCTCCAACGGCACAGGGCAGGTAGAGAATGGTGGGCAGGGAATCCAGAGAGGCCAACAAAGAGTATAGCCCAGCACAGAGAGTAGAGGTACTGATATTTCCAGATAACTTCAAGGATGACCTTTTAAAGGAGGTAATATTTGAGCTACCTCCTGAATGGTTAAGTAGGGGTTTACCAAGTGGAGACGTGAGTAATGACATTCCAGGAAAAGAGCATACCCAATAGCTCATAGATATAAAAAGAGCATGCACGGAATACTTGGGCAAGCAGCCCCATTGGACAGAAGCATGCAATACTTGTGGAGAGATAGGCCTGAAAAGAAAACCTAGGACCGGATTATAAAAGTTCTTAAGTGTTATGTTAAAATGATTGGACTCATTCCTGTAGTTAATGAGAATCCATTCAAGACTTTCAGAGAGAGAGAGAGGGAGGCATGAGCATACTTAGGTCAGAAAAAGACAACTTCATAACAGCAGTGTAGAGGGAGACTGGCATATTGAGAGGCCAGAAGCAGCAAGATCATTTTGGTGGTGTTTCCAACACCCCAGGCAAGAGTGGCACTAAAGCAGTGGCACTGATGATGAAGTGAAAATTCTGGACCTATTCCGAAGATAAAATTAACATAAGTTGATGACCTAAGGATTATGATAAATGCCAGCAAAGACAGGCTGAAAAGCCAGGTGGATGGTGGTAGCACTAAGTATGGGAGAAAATTCAAGAAGATTAGACAACATAGAGTTCGGCTTTATACATGCTGAGTCTGGCATGCCTGTGGAAGATGAACCGGGAAATGTCTAGTTGGCCATGGATAAAAGATGGGTAGGACTCTAGGTAGAGACTGGGGAGCCATGTATATACTTTGAGAAACAACAATTTACTTTTCATAGCCTATGTAAAATATAGCCACCAGGTTTTTTCAACCTCTGTAACTAGCAAAGGAAAAAAATCTGACTCATTGTATAATGAAATAAACCACAAGGAGAGTCAAATAATCCATCGTTGGTGCTCCTTGCCATGGCAAGGTTTTTCATTTGTTAGTAAAAGAAATGCAGAACTCAGAACTGCATGGTAGTTTAGGAAGTTTCCTTAAAAAACAAACAACCCAGCGGCCTTAAGTTTTGAAAAGACTGAGTGCTATTTGCTCCTTAAATGTAAGCTCATTTATTTTGTAAATAAACTCCAAGTTTCCCATAGCAGCTTCATTTTATTATATAAACTCATATCTCAGTGACATGCAATTATTCTTCAACTAAGGCATTTGGTAATTCTCTGTCCAGAAAAGTGCTTTCCCTTGTAGTAGGTACATAATAAATATTTACTGGATGAATGGATAGTAGACACATGGATAAATGAAGGCAACAGATTATATTAAAATACATTACATTAGGAGTTTGATATGCATATGTAAGTATGTAAAAATATGATCAAGGGAGAATTAGAAACTGTCTGATTTTGCTTCATCAGTGGAAGAAAGCCAGAATTAGACCACTGCCAGTTTCTTCCTACTATCCAGCAGCCTCAACCATCTCATTTAAGAACTGAAATACTTTTCTTCCAGTTTTTTTTTTTTTTGCTGTGTTAAATGATAGGTAGAGGGTCTCACAATTTTACTCCTTTTGTATAGTTTCCAGCATAATTTTTAAAAATTATTAGACATGTAGTTCTAATTATCTGAAACCAATGAAAGTCTACCATTAATAGCATAAAGAGTCAACTGATTTTTTTTGAGTCAACTGATTTTGACTCTAAATTTATTCATGACCAATAGGTATCTTCATGTACCTATTGAAAATTATGAAATTATTGACTAGACTGTTAAAATTCTCTTTTCAAAATTTTATTCAAAATGGCTTTAGAAAAAAATTCTGCTTTGGTGACTGTCCTTATGAAATGTGAAATGAGTCATTAACATACTGGGTAACCATGTCCCCTTTCTACCTCCATTTTAATGTAGTTTCTTTGTCCTCAGTGGGCCCTGTCAACACTACCTTTTATCACTCATCCACCCAGCCCATGTAACAAGTGCTGCTTCTCTAAAGAATGAAATGCAAATACATGTGGTCTAAAGAGGACTAGACCTCAAGGTAAATCATGATACACCCCAGGCTCCCACAGATCATATGATCTCTTGGTAAACATAGCCTACCTCCAAATGACTGAGCTAAAGGTAACAGGAAAATTCTCAAGTACTGCAGGTGTTTGGCAAACTTATCCTTTCATTGAGTTTTTCAAATACATGTATTTTATTTATGTCTCTCTCCTAAAGGGTAAAGTCCCTGTCCTAGTCATCTATGCATTTTTCTCAGCACATAGCACAGTATCAATTGCCAGGAGAATGAATTAAGAAAATGCCCCATATATAGTTTTTCCTTCTTTCTAATTTTTTGTTATCCAATTTTTCTTTCATGAAGATAAATTGCTTATATAATAAAAAATAATTTAAAGTCCAATATTTTGGTTTTGTTTTTAAGATTTTATTTATTTATTCAAGAGAGACACAGAGAGAGAGGCAGAGACACAGGCAGAGGGAGAAGCAGGTTCCATGCAGGGAGCCCAACATGGGACTCCATCCCGGGTCTCCAGGATCACGCCCGGAGCTGAAGGCGGTGCTAAATCGCTGAGCCACCCGGGCTGCCCTATTTTGTTGTTTTCAATGTATGCATTTTATGTTGGTCTTGATATTGTATATAGATAGATACTCTGTACAATATCAAGATCGACATAAAATACACACACACATACAGTCATAATTGAAACAAGTCCCATGGTCTTGTGAATCAGTCCATAATATAATTTCCACATCTTAGGGTCATTTTTTAGTTAAAACATAGACTATCTAGATACTGAATGTGTGTGTTATTCTAAAAGATGATGAACAAAAATTGAAATGACTCTTTTGGCTGTTTTCTTATGACACAACTGGGTGAAAAGCAGAACTACGCGGAAGTTTCATAATAAAACTCCAAACCACATTAGGCTCATCTACTGTCAGGTTTTGTTACATTCTCCCTAACTCAACCTAGACTCCCTGAGATTGGCAAATAGGGCAAAGTTTGAGTCAAAACCACACCCTTCCTTTGAGCTTTAGGGATGCACTTAGAATTTGGTGAGAAACCCCAAGAGACAGCAGCAGCGTCCTCCAGACTTGACAAGTCTGTCACTTTCAGCATTTATTCAAATCTGAAACTCAGCCCAACAAATAAAGACAGTCGCCTAGGAGAAAAAGGGGGAGAAAGGCAAAAGAGTCCTCAAGTTCTATTCTGCTCAGAAAGTGGCGTTAGTGTGGTCAGATTCCCTAGGAGGGGGGGTGCAAGTTTGGAAGAAGGCAAGGCAAGGAGGGAGGCAGGAAGGGCAGGGAAGGAAAGAAAAGGGTGGGAGGAAGGCGGGAGAAGGGAGAGAGGGAAGAACCAGAGGAAAGTATGTCATAAGCAATGATTAGGATTAATCCAGTTCTATGATCCTGAGATCTAAGGAAATAATTCACAACTGACCTCATCATGTTCATTTGTCTGGAGGCTGGTTCCATGTCTGAAGCAGACTGTATTCATGGATGATCATCAAAGGACACTTTAAGGCATAGAGTTTTACTCTTAAAGACTCTGAGAAAGAAAAATCCAGTATTGTAGAATTTGCTTGGTTGCTCTACTCCTGTATACAACAATGTGGAAATAATTTTCATCTCAATTTTTCAATTCCTTTTTGATTTATAATAGCCAACATTTGAATACTAATCTTTTTGCAGGCACTGTGCTAAGTATTTTACATAACTTTATGTGGAAACACTTACCTCCTGATATTTCCTTCCATATGGGATACATTTCCTTCCAGTAGAGTACAGTAGTAGATACCTGAAACTGTGGATAGTCCCAACCCCTCTACATAACTGTTTTTTCCTATACATACATACCCATGATAAACTTTATTAGTTAGGCTCAGTAAGAGATTAACAACAATAATAGTAAAATAGAACACTTGTAACAATATACTGTAAGAAAAATTAAGTGAATATGTTCTCTCTCTCCCTCAAAATATCTTATTGTCCTGTACTTACTCTTCCTCTTGTGATGATGATAAAATGCCTATGTGATAAGATGAATGACGTAGGCACAATGACTAGACTCCTACTGACCTGACAAGATGTCAGAAAGAGGATCATTTGCTTCCGGATTGTGGTTGGGTCTCAGGTAACTGAAACCGCAGAGAGCAAAACCATGGATAAGGAGGGACTGCTGGAATCTTCCTGGTCTGTCTGCACTTACTACTTCACAGGAGAGGAGAAGCAACTTTGACGAGTTTGGGATGAGGGGACATGATAAAGATCAAATATAACTAATGTTCCTTTCCCCTTCCCCATTCTTTCAGATATTCCAGCCTGCAAAAGGCACATGTTCTGGTCTACTCTGGACAAGGCTAGTAGCAGAGTGGTAAAGGTCCTGCCCCCTGCAAGGCTGAGAAAAGACAATGATAAGTCAAGCCCAGGCCCGGATTGGATATTGATTTACTAGGAGAATGTCTCCTGGGAACAGTACGCAGCTTAGAAAGGTGAGAGTTTCTTTGCTTTTGGCAAACACAAAATGTATAGGTTTCATATGTCTCTCTATGAAAGACCTCACAAAGCAAAACCTAGAGGTATATATAAGAAAGATGCATATCTGGGCCAGAAAACAAAAAGAGACAAGAAAAACGTTGTGTAACAAAGCAAAAGAAAGAAGCCTGCTCAAATCTAGCAAACAGTACTAGCCTTCCCATAGGTAGAGAAAGAATGGGAACGAGCTAAAAAACAGGTTGAGAGGGCACTTGATGGGATGAGCACTGGGTGTCTTACTATATGTTGACAAACTGAATTAAAAAATAAAACAAATTGAATTGTTATAAACTCAGATGAGTTTTTTTAATAAAAAGATTTTATTTATTATTTACTAGAAAGAAAGCCCACGCAAGCAGGGAGGGGCAGTGGAAGAGGGAGAAGGAGACACCCTGGTGAGCAGGGAACCTGATGTGGAGCTTGATCCCAGGACCCCAGGATCATGACCTGATCCACAGGCAGACCCTTAACTGACGGAGCCACCCAGGTGCTCCCTAAACTCAGATGAGTCTTGCTGAAAAATAGCAGTGGAACAGAGGACGGAAATATAACCCCAGAGGCCCAATCTCTGGCTGCAGGAAAATATGTAGCTGAAAGAAATGCTCCTCAAGGCTTGTGACATTCAGAGTGAAAGACAAGGTCTTAAGCAGATGTAACACAAGTAATAGAAACTCACCAGGCCCATAGGGCCACAGGTTCCAAAAGCAGCATTGATTTAGGTCTCTGTTGAGAGTGATTGTACTGCTGAAACAACTGTAAGAAGTAGAAGGAAGTCATCCATAGGAGGCAGGAGGCAGCCACATTATCCCTGTGGCTCAGGATTGAAATGCTACTCATAAGACATTAAGGAGACTGTGTAACAGGACTCCTGGGTGGTTCAGTGGTTGAGCATCTGCCTTTGCCTCGGAGTGTGGTCCAGGGGTCCTGGGATTAAGTACCACATTGGGCTTCTTGTATGGAGCCTGCTTATCCCTCTGCCTGTGTTTCTGCCTCTTTCTGTGTCTCTCATGAATAAATAAATAAAATAAAAATAAGGCTGTGTAACTACTCAGAGCCCCACTCTTCAGCATGGGAATGTCGGAAACATGAGACTCAATGGGAAAAGGGAAATTAAGAGATTTTGAGTGGGGCACCTGGGTGGCTCAGCGGTTGAGCGCCTGCCTTTGGCTCAGGTCATGATCCTGGGGTCCCAGGATCAAGTGCCGCATCGGGCTCCCCACAGGGAGCCTGCTTCTCCCTCTGCCTCTGTCTCTGCCTCTCTGTCTGTGTCTCTCATGAATAAATAAATAAAATATTAAAAAAAAAAAGAGAGAGAGACTTTGAGTACCTTAGGAAGGAAGGAATGGCACTTTAAGTAAAACCTACTGACTAGGGCTGCCATCCTGCAAAGATTTTTCCACTTTTTTAGAAGCCAGAGTTACAAATGCCACTCCCTGAGAAAGGAGATAGTATGCAGATGTGGCTCTTCCCCCAAGATTGGAAGTGAGAGATGAATTTTTGATGGGTTTAAGCCCACAGTTTCTCCACTCCAGGAAACTGAAAGTGATTGCCATCATACTATGTAGAGAAACCCAACCGTTTATCATTCCTCTCACTGCTATCACCTTGGTTCAAAGCATAATCTCATCCCTAGATCAGTGCAATAGCTTCCTGAATGATCCTCTTGCTTCTGTACTTGGCCCTGTAGAGTCTCTTCTGAACATGGCATCCAGGATAATCTTGTTAGTTCAAGTCAATACTCAACTCTAAACCCTCTACTGGCTTCTTAGCTCATCAGAGTGAACACTAACAAGGCTCCACACAATTTGTCCCACTCTGTCCCTCTAATCTCTTTCCCTGGCACTGTCCACCTTACTTGCTGTACTCCAGCCACGCAGGCTTCCTTGCTGTTGGTTAAGCACTCTTAGAGCACTCCTACCTACCACCTTTGCATTTGTTATCCCCTCTACCCTACAATAATTGCTCCCTAGATATCCTCCTGGCTTGCTCTTCAACATCTTCCAGGTTTTTATTTTTTTATTTTATTTTTTTAAAGATTTTATTTATTTATTCATGATAGACAAAGAGAGAGAGAGAGAGAGAGAGGCAGATACCCAGACAGAGGGAGAAGCAGGCTCCATGCTGGGAGCCTGACATGGGACTCAATCCCGGGACTCCAGGATCACACCCTGGGCCAAAGGCAGGTGCTAAACTACTGCTGAGCCACCCAGGGATCCCCCTCCAGGTTTTTGTTTAAAATTATCTTCCCTGTGTATCCTAGCTAAAATTGTAATCCCCTCCCAACATGTCATGGCCTCCTTTTTTACTTATTTTTTCTCCTTATCATGTCACTAATATGTTACATATTTAATTATTTGTCCCATTTAAAGAATGCCTTCCCAATGGAATATAATTTTGCTCCACGAAGGCAAGTACTTTCATCTATTTAATTCATTGTTAGAATACCTCTTGAAACACAGCAGTTGTTCTATAACTACTAATTTTATGGATAGATGAGACTTGGTGAAATAAAACCACAGATTATTTCCATCTACTCACCTTTGGTATAGTCTTTGACTTCACCCAGTGAAGTGATTTGGGAGCATAATTTCCCTGTAGTAGCTGCATTATGAGGCAGAGATTGGTTTGCTTTCTAAGTTGTATAGTTATTTAACTAGAACTTTAAAAAAAATTTTTTTTTTATGATAGTCACACACACACACAGAAAGAGAGAGAGAGAGAGGCAGAGACATAGGCAGAGGGAGAAGCAAGCTCCATGCACCGGGAGCCCGACGTGGGATTCGATCCCGGGTCTCCAGGATTGCGCCCTGGGCCAAAGGCAGGCGCCAAACCGCTGCACCACCCAGGGATCCCAACTAGAACTTTTATAATCTTGTATGTTCTAGGAATTCTTTGGACTTTTTATAAAGTGGGGACCATGAAGACAAATTCTATTTTTTTTTTAAAGATTTTACTTATTTGGGCAGCCCCGGGTGGCTCAGCGGTTTAGCCGCCGCCTTCGGCCCAGGGCGTGATCCTGGAGACCCGGAATCGAGTCCCACATCGGGCTCCCAGCATGGAGCCTGCTTCTCCTTCTGCCTGTGTCTCTGCCTCTCTCTCTCTCTCTTTCTCTCCCCCCCATCTCTCATGAATAAATAAGTAAAATCTTTTTAAAGAAAGACAGAGAGAGGCAGAGACACAGGCAGAGACAGGGGAAGCAGGCTCCATGCAAGGAGCCCGATATGGGACTTGATCCTGAGACTCTGGGATCACGCCCTGAGCCAAAAGCAGATGCTCAACCGCTGAGCCACCCAGGCGTCCCACCACGAATACAAATTCTAATCCTGAGTTTTCAAGGGCACCACATCCATTCCAAAAGTGCTGTTCAGGGAACCCAATCCTACATCTTGACTAACCCAATCCTACATCTTGACTTGATTGACTAAGATAAGAATTTGGGGGAGATAAATTTTGGATTTTAACTTTTTTAAAAGTAGGCTCCATGCTCAGGATGGAATCAAGAGTCAGACACTTAGCCAACTGAGCCACCCTGGAAAAAAGATTTTATTTTTAAGTAATCTCTATACCCAACATGGGGCTTGAACTTACATCCCTGAGATCAAGAGTAACATGCTCTACCAGCTGAGCCAGCCAGGGACCCTAGACCTTTAATTCTTTTGAACTCGAACTTAACTTGCAAGACCATCTAATTTTGTTTTAATTTTACTATAATTTCTCCCTGGAATATGATCATGGGAAGGGGTCTATATTCAGGTGTGAAGCATCTTGTTCTTTTTTTTTTTAATTTTATTTATTTATTCATGACAAAGGGAGGTGTGGGCAGAGACACAGGCAGAGGGCAAAGCAGGCTCCATGCCAGGAGCCTGATGTGGGACTCGATCCTGGGACTCCAGGATCACGCCCTGGGCCGAAGGCAGGTGCTAAACTGCTGAGCCACCCAGGGATCCCAGCATCTTGTTCTTAATGTATTATTATGGGTTTATCTTTATCTTGTCAAATTATGGAACCTCTGATGGGCTATACACATGTGGTGGCCATGAAAATACACTGCTGCATGGGGCATAATGGACTTTGATCCATCATCAATCACATTCATGCAGACGTCATCCTTTCTACTAACTGCTCCTAGACGATGACCGAGGATGGCTAGGGTACTAAAGTAGGCCATTTACAATGAAGTGTAGAACTCTTCCGACAAGCAGCTTTGGCTCAAGGATTCTCCATCGGCCAAGTTTAACCTTTCTAGGAACTGCACTGTGGTCTAAGATTCCTCCTATCCAGGTGTACAAAAAGTCCTTTCCTTCTCTTTCTTGCACAGGCGTCAGACTAGCACTGTGGTTTGAATGCTGTCTTCACCTTCTATCCCTTCTCCCTGTAGATCTCTTACATGCCTGGTCCTTTCTTAGAATCTGCTTCTCAACAGACATGAATAACACAATATGTGCGGTTGACCCTTGAACAACATAGGTTTGAACTGTGCAGGTCTGCTTAAACGCAATTTTTTAAAATAAATACAAAACTGTAAATATATTTTCTTTGCCTTATGATTTTATTAACATATTCTTTTCTCTAGATTACTTTATTGTAAGAATAACAGTAAACAACACATATTCAAAATATATGTTAACTGACTGTTTGCATTATTGGTAAGGCCTCCAGCCAACAGTAAGCTATTAGTAGTTGAGTTCCTGGGGAGTCAAAAGTTATACATAGAATTTTATTGTGTGTGGGGTCAGCATCCTGAACCCCTGCATTGTTCAAGGGTCAGTTGCAATTGGACAACTTGGCTAGACATAATTTGGGCTAGGAAATAAAATAAGAAATTGATTTTCAGCCTTGGGCACAATGAAGCCTCTAGGGCGTGGCTATCCCCTAGTTGAACACAGGCTAAATGATCTAGCCCAATGGATTAAGAGAACAAAAGTCTAGGCAATGTCACCCTACCCCAATGCTTATAGAAGGAGCTTCACTAATATAATACTCCTGTCAGCTCTCTGGAAACCCCTTTCAATTTTCCCACAGGGAAAGAGGAATGACTTCTCATCTTTTTTTTTTTTAAATACTTTTTAAAAAATATTTTATTTATTTATTCGTGAAACACACACACACACACAGAGAGAGAGAGAGAGAGAGAGAAACAGAGAGAGAAAGGCAGAGGGAGAAGCAAGCTTCATGCAGGGAGCCCGACATAGGACTCAATCCCGGGTCTCAGAATCAGGCATTGGGCTGAAGGCGGCGCTAAACCGCTGAGCCACCAGGGCTGCCCATGACTTCTCATCTTGATGAACTAAGAAGAATTTTAAAATGCCTATCTCGGCTCCTTCCTACCTCATTTTAACCCAGGATCCACAGAAAGCGGACATTCTATCCTGCTTCTCCATGCCATACATTTAACAGAGGCAGGCTCTGGTGTGGGGAGACCAGCAGATTCAATGCTAGTCAGTGTATGACCGTGATTCCTTATTAGGATGCCTACTGTTTCCATATATCCAAATCACACCTTTAATTCTCATCTTTATCAGTTTAGCAGGTGATATTTTGATCACCATCTATCTCGCTTTCTGTCTCACAACTGGTTCTAAACTCTCACGGGGAGATGGTACTATTACTCCCTTTTTACCTAAGAGGAAACTGAGAAATGGTGAGCCAAGCAACTTTGAGAAGATCAATTCTTCTTGAACTAGAATTCAAGAAGAAACTGAGTTCTTAGCTTCTGTGCTTTTTAATTTAGTTATTTCTTATTATAGTTCTATTTTCATAAGGAAAGCTTTGAGGGGTAGCCTGGGTGGCTCAGAGGTTTAGCGCCGCCTTCAGCCCAGGTTGTGATCCTGGGGACCCAGGCTCGAGTCCCAAGTCAGGCTCCCTGCATGGAGCCTGCTTCTCCCTCTGCCTGTGTCTCTGCCTCTCTCTCTCTCTGTATCTCTCATGAATAAATGAATAAAATATTTTTTTAAAGGAAAGCTTTGACATGCACAAATTAGAAACATCCACTAGTGAATACATTAGCAGTGCTCATAAGATTTAGTTCTGTAGTCTTGCATCTATTTATCTTGGATTATTTTTAAACTTTTAAGTTGTCACATTTGAAATTTCTCCCCAAATATCTTTTTTTATTTTTTAGAAGATTTTTTATTTATTCAAGTGATCTCTACACCCCATGTGGGGCCGGAACTCATGACCCCAAGATCAAGAGTCCCATGCTCTTCTGACTGAGCAAGCTAGGCACCCCTCACTGAATGTCTTGACAAACACTTCGAAAGATTTGAAGGAAAACAACTTATAACTATCTTATTCTCTCATGTGACCTCTAGCACATGACGAAGAATAGCCTAAAATTGTGTTTGCCTCAATATTTTCATCTTTGTGTTGGGGACCTGGGAAGGCTTTAATCTAGATATTTCAGGTAGTTTGAACATAATAGTCAAGGAAGTGGAATTAACCTGATTAAGTACATATTTTAAAAGTCAGGTAAAATTTATCAAACTTACAAATCTACTCCACACCTTCTAGGAAGGGAATTCATTCCCCAAGCAAACATTTATTGAATATCATGTTTTTAGATACTAGTGACTCTCAGATGAATGAGACCCTGACACTGTCTTCTGACATTCTATAACATACCTTTTCTATGCATAAATTGGGAATCTCAAGCATTTGCTAATTAATAAAATTTTCACGATGGTGTCATTAGCTACTGGTCCTATTTTGTCTGGATTGTATTACAATCTGTAAAGCATTGTTGGTTTATGCAATGATTTGAATATTTTGTTTAAACCTATTTTATAAAAATGAGTAGAAAGCAGAAAACTAAAATGCTAATACTTAAGACTATTTGAGTAAGAAAAGATGGAAATTATTAGGCATGCTAAAAGCAGCAAATACGTGGCCTCAATTAAATTTTTATTGGACTTAGGCTGGTCAACTATTTAATTATAAATGCAGAGTGTAGCAACAGAAAAATAGATCCATAAAATTATGAATTGGAAATCAGTATCAAGAAATGTCCCAAGGGGAAAAAAAAAAAGAAATGTCCCAGGAATCTGAAGGCAAAGGGAAGCTCTAGTCTCATAGCTCTGCTAAGAGGGATACATACAGCTTGTGGCTTGATTCCTTTGTAAATCGAAAAAGGAGACTGATGCTTAACTTTCTCTTGAGAAAGTTAGCATTCAATCTCATGTTTGATTTCTTATGAAATCCTTAGCAAGCCTTTTCCAACATTACAATATACTTCTTCTGACTACTGAATGTCCTTTCCAATAAGCAGAGAGAGCTAGACTTTCAAGTAAGACATTACTTTAAGAAGTACATTTTTGTATATGTTTGGTAATCTATGCAAGGGGTACTCAGTATGGTATTAGAACCTCTTCAGTTGCATATAACAGAAAAAGACACTTGAAACACAATGGCAGGCACTTTGAGTTACTGGACTCTTAGGGTGCAGTCAAGAACAACTTTTCCTTTTGTCCACACTCTGATCATAAGGAGCTAGTCCTTCCTTTGAGAGAAATCCAGACTAGGACACTCTTAGATTATAAAAGTCTCCTGATTACATCTAGTCATAGGAATAGTCCTGTTTTGTTAATAAAAATGTCCATTTATTTATTTATTTATTTATTTATTTATTTATTTTAAAAGATTTTATTTATTGATTCATGAGAGACACAGAGAGAGAGAGAGAGGCAGAGACACAGGCAGAGGGAGAAGCAGGCTCCCTGCAGGGAGCTTGACGTGGGACTTGATCCCGGGTCTCCAGGATCTGGCACTGGGCTGAAGGCGGCGGCAAACCGCTGGGCCATCAGGGCTGCCCAATGTCCAGTAATTTAAATGTAAGAGTTGAAATTCCAAAATCCATTTAAAGTTAAAGTTTCTCCCCTTGACAAAGTGCTTGCAGTGAGAGAGGGGGGCTTAGTTAGCCCCATCTCTGTACCCTACTTGGTGCTTCTACTGCTCCATCCCCACTTGCCCTTGGGCCTTCTCTGGATCCTCCAATATTAAAACTGGGGCAAGAATAAGAACAAAAAGGTAGTAAATATCTTACTTGACTGGCACCAAGGTTCTTTGGCATCCGTTTCCTCTGGCTGTGGCAAATGTTTAAAGCTGCTTCTTTCTGATTGATGTTCAAAGCTGACTATTCTTCTCGTGGGTGGTTTCATGGGTACTTTGGAGGCTCCCACATTGAACTGCCTGTACTGTGGGTGAAACATTTACTTCCAGCTGGTCACTTATATTTCCTCCCGCAGCAGTGGGAATCAGGTGAACCAGCCCCTTGTTAGGGTCACTTCATCTTTTTGAGTACAACTCCTGAGTGAAAACTGAAATGGCTCCAGGTTGGCTCTCTTCTGCAGAGCCCACATCTAATCCATGAGAAACACTCACTATCTTTGTCTCTGCTTTCAGTGTAAATGCAGCTAGCACTAGGTGCAAGCTGTATGCTCTCTTTCCCTTTCTGTACTGTAGATCAATAGCCACAGTTTCTTGTTTTGCCTAACCAAGTTTATTTATTTAAACTTCATTCCCACTTCATCCACTGTATTACCAACCATCATTTTTAATACCTGTCCAAATATGGCTACTCCAGGATTATGAGCATGATTTTCCATCCCTGCTTCCAAAAAAGGGTCAAATTGTAAGCATTTTCAAGATTATAAATTTATAAGATAATAACTATTTTTATACATTATTATTATATATAAACAAATTTCCATAACGATCATTCTTTCATGCCTTCAAAGGTCTAAAAGCAGCTAGAAAGCGTGACATAGAGCTTTCTGCCCACTGAATAAATACACTAAGTCAAGGAAGAGACTATGAAACAAGGTCTACTCTTTGCTCTTAAACAAATGTCCCAGGGAGGTGATAATGAATAGGACAACTTTTTTTTGCTACTTCCAATAGCTTGATGATAGCCCAGCCATTTCACTGCCCCCACAGTTTTGCCCAAGTGCCTAGTTCTGGGAAACCATCTTCATCCTAGTAATAGAGATTCCCTCTTCATCCAAAGTTTAGTGGTCGTGGGTTCCTCCATCCTGCTAGATCCTCTTTCCCTGGTGGGAGAGATCTATGATAAATGTGTGCCCAGGAAGCTGGTCCCTTTGAGCCTGAAATAGGACCCACATATTTATTTGTGATATACTTGGTGTGAAGCATTAAGCTATGCATATATAGTGAGGAACCACTGCTCTATATTGAGAGTGAAAGGCTTCAAATTTTGGGTGGAAGTGAAAGGTGGGGGATGGTGACAGGTCAAAGTGAGGATCCATCTCATTACCTTTGTCTGACTGCAAGCCCTTCACAAGATTTTCTCATGTATGAAGTTACTTGGCACAAACTTTGAAAGGTCGCACTTAGTGTCATGGTTATGTGCCCATATGTTGGGAGTTAGACAACTTGGATTTTATTTTATTTTATTTTTTATTTTTAAAAAAAATTTTTTTTTAATTTATTTATGATAGTCACAGAGAGAGAGAGAGAGAGAGAGGCAGAGACACAGGCAGAGGGAGAAGCAGGCTCCATGCACCAGGAGCCTGATGTGGGATTTGATCCCGGGTCTCCAGGATCGCGCCCTGGGCCAAAGGCAGGCGCCAAACCGCTACGCCACCCAGGGATCCCGACAACTTGGATTTTAATCTTCACTCTTCCACTAAGTAAATGTGTGGCCTTGGATAATTTACCTGAGCAAATTCATGGGGAGCAGAGGGAGAAGTGCTCATTCTCACTCCTTAAAGCATCTAAAAATCTGTTGAAATGAGATCTGAAGCCAATGGCTATCTTATTGCCCTGAAGGGAGCATGTAGACAAGAATTCCTTGCTCTATTTTTATGGAGTTGCCATTTCCCCAGAGTTATAAACAACTCAAGAGATGAGTCCACCAGAAAGGTGGTTGATCAGTAATCAAAAAACTCCCCAAAAACAAAAGTCCAGGACCATATGGCTTCACAGGCAAATTCTACCAAACATTTAAAGAACAGTTAATACCTATTCTTCTCAAACTATTCCAAAAAGGAAGAAGAGGAAAAGAAAAGGAAGGAGAACTTCCAAAGATGCCAGCATTACCCTGATGCCAAAACCTGATAAAGACATCACCAAAAAAGAGAACAACAGGCCGATGTCTTTGATGAACATAGATTGAACATAGATACAAAAATACTCAACAAAATACTAGCAGACAGAATCCAGGAATACAACAACAACAAATCACTCACCATGATCAAATGGGATTTATTCCCAATAAGTAAGGTTGGTTCAATATTCATAAGTCAATCAATGTGATACATTACATTAATATGAGAAAGGATAAAAATCATATGATCATTTCAATAGATGCAGAAAAAGCATGACAAAGCACAACATCCATCATGAGAATAGCCCTCCACAAAGTAGGTTTAGTTTTTTTATTTTTTTAAGATTTTATTTATTTATTCATGAGAGACACAGAGAGAGAGAGAGGGGCAGAGACACAGGCAGAGGGAGAAGCAGGCTGCATCCAGGGAGCCTGATGTGGGACTCAGTCCTGGGTCTCCAGGATCACGCCCTGGGCTGAAGGCAGCGTTAAACTGCTGAGCCACCCAGGCTGCCCAACAAAGTAGGTTTAGAGGGAACATGCCTCAACTTAATAAAGGCCATATATGAAAAACCCACAGAGAACATTATACTCAATGGGAAAAAAAACTGATAGCTTTTCCCTTAAGGTCAGGAAGAAGACAAGGATGTCCATTCTCACCACTTTTATTCAACATAGCACTGGAAATCTTAGTCACAGCAATCAGACAACAAAAAGGAACAAAAGGCATCCAAATTGCTAGTGAAAAAGTAAAACTTTCACTATTTGTAGATGATGTGATAGCCTAGAAAACCCTAAAGACTCAACCAAAAAACTACTAGAACTGATAAATGAGATCAATAAAGTCACAGGATACAAAATCACTGTGCAGAAATCTGTTGTATTTCTATACATTAATAATGAAACAGCAGAAGGGGAAATTAAGAAAACAATCCCATATACAACTGCACCAAAGACAATAAGATACCAGGGAATGAATCTAACCAAAAAGGTGAAAGACCAGTACTCTGAAAACTATAAAACACTGATGAAAGGAATTGAAGATGACACAAAGAAATGGAAAAGTATTCCATGCTCATGGATCATAAGAACAAATGTTAAAATGTCTATACTACCCAAAGCAATCTACACATTTAATGTAATCCCTATCAAAATACCAATAGCATTTAAAAAAATATTTATTTACTCATGAGAGACACACACAGAGAGAGAGAGAGAGTGGCAGAGAGACTGGCAGAGGGAGAAGCAGGCTCCATGCAAGGAGCCCGACGTGGGACTCAATCCCAGAACTCCAGGATCACGCCCTGAATCAAAGGCAGACACCCAACCGCCAAACCCAGGCATCCCACCAATAGCATTTTTCACATAACTAGAACAAAAAAATCCTAAAGTTTGTATGGAACCACAAAAGACCCTGAATAGCCAAAGCAATCTTGAAAAAGAAAAGCAAAACTGGAGGCATCACAATTCCAGACTTCAAGTTATATTACAAAGCTGTAGTAATCAAAACAGTGTAATGCTGGCATACTTAGCCACATAGATACATGGAACAGAATAGGAAATCCAGAAATAAACCCACAATTATGTGGTCAGTTAATCTTCAACAAAGCAGGAAAGAATATCCAATGGGAAAAAGACAGTCTCTTCAAAAATAGTGTTGCAAAAAATGCTCAGCTACATGCAAAATAATAAAATTGGGCCATTTTTAACATCATACAAAAAAAATACAAAATTGATTAAAGACCTAAATGTGAGATAGGATACCATAAAAATCCTAGAAGAGAGCACAGACAGAAATGTTTCTGACATTGTCCACAGCAACATATTTCTAGATTTGTCTCCTGGGCTAGGGAAATAAAAGCAAAAATAAACTACATCAAAATAAAAAGCTTTTGCACAGCAAAAGAAGCAATCAACAAAACTAAAAGTCAGCCTACTGAATGGGAGAAGATATTTGCAAATGACATATCCGATAAAGGGTGAGTATTCAAAATATGTAAAAATTTATGCCATTCAAAGCCTAAAAAGAAAATAATCCAATTAAAATTGGGCGGAAGACACGAACAAACATTTCTGTAAAAAAGACATCCGGATGCCAATAGGCACATGAAAGGATGCTCAACATCACTCATCATCAGGGTGATATAAATCAAGACCACAATGAGCTATCTCCTCACACCTGTTAGAATAAAATCAAAAACACAAGAAACAAGTGTTGGTGAGAATGTGGAGTAAAAGGAACCTTCCTGTACTGTTGGTGGGAATGCAAACTAGTGTAGCCACTGTGGAAAACAGTACAGAGATTCCTTGAAAAGTGAAAAATAGAACTAACTACCTTATAATCCATTAATTGCACTACTGGGTAGTTACTCAAAAATACAAAAACACTAATTCAAAGGGATCTATGCACTCCTATATTTACTGCAGCATTATTTGCCATAGTCAAACTGTGGAAGCAGCCCAAACATCTATCAATAGATAAATGGATAAAGGAGATGTCACACACACACACACACACACACACACACACACACACCCCGAGGAATATTATTCAGCCATCAAAAAGAATGAAATCTTGCCACTTACAACAACCTGGTTGGATCTAGAGAATATAACGCTAAGTGAAATAAGCCAGCCAGAAAAAGGCAAATACCACAGGATTTCACTCATATGTGGAATTTAAGAAACAAAGCAAACAAGCAAAGGGTAAGAGAGACAGAGAAGCCAGGAAACAGATTCTTAACTATGGAGAACACACTGGTGGTTACCAGAAGGGAAAGGGGGAAGGATGGATGAGACACAGGTGATGGGGATTGAAGAGCACACTCGTCATGGTGAGCATTGCGTGGTGTATAAAGTGCTGAATCACTATAGTGTACCCCTGAAAATTATATAACACTGTATGTTAACGATACTGGAATTAAAATAAAATAAATTTTAAAAAAGAGAAAAGAGAGAGAGAGAGAGCAGAGTCTGACCTGGTCTACATCTCCTCCAAGCTATATCGAAAGGATCTCAGACAAGAACACAGGCAGCCAGCCCCCTGTTTTGAAGTGGAAGTTCAGTAGACATTGCAGGTTTCAAGTAGGAATTTCACAAGACCCAGGAACAGCCATGTAGCTGGGCACCCAGGAGAAGAGAACTCAGTATAGAAATGGGAGGAATCCCTAAAACCCTCAACTGCAGTACTTAGGGGATCTTTTCTCCCTTATTACACCATTGACCTGATAGCTGCTCCCCTTCCATTTGTTTCTAACGCAAGTCCCACTCTTACCAATTTAGGAAGCACCCTTTAGCGGGCAGGGATCCAGCCCTGTTGCAACAGCCTCTGCAAACTGTGTGTGTAACTGAGGCCCAGCCCCTGCTTCCTGAAACAGTCAACTGACAGTCACCTGAAATAGGGAGTCCTCCAGATTCTGGAGCAGAATAATGCCCAGCATGATGCTACTCACTGGAAATGAGGGATTCATTTCCTTATCTAAAATGCAATCCCTCTAATATGCCTCACAAGATATCTGGCTCAAAAATAGATAAGCAATAAAGCACATAAGAAAGCGAAGGAGAGAACATTCCATGTTTCTGCTCTGCCCTCACACTTCTCTTAGCTCTGCCTACCCCCCAGGACACATGCAGACACAATAACACCCCTGTCTATGCATCTCTTTTCCCCCGTCGGGTAGTGACAGGTACTTTCCCAGAAGTCCCCAGACAGACTGGCCTTTATCTGTTGCTGACCAGAAATGTGTAAGGTGACCTTTTCATTTCTACACCATTCAGCAGCAGAGAGATAAGGAAGCATGAGGCAGGGTGAGAGAGCGTGCGTTACAAGGGCAGACATGGGGCTCTGTGAGAAAGAGGAAGAAAGAAAACCATGTCGAGTAAACAAATACCAATGTCTACTCAGCCGCTGAGGATCTGCAGGCTCCTCTGTGCTACAGGCCAAACTTAATTTTCTGCGGTGTGACTTACTCAGGTTCACATACTGAACAGTCAGATTTTGCTGAAAGAAAGGTGATCTTTCTGCCTTACTGGGGCTACCTTATTATTTATTTATTTATTTACTTACTTACTTACTTACTTGTTTATTTATTGTTGTCTCTTTCACCTAGATTCTTCTCCTTTTTCATTGCTTTTTTGACAATAAGCCTGGGCTCCTTTTCCTACCCCATGGAGAAGGCTTCTATTCTTTCATCCCACCCCACCTCTTAGGCGTATTAGGCCACATGAGATTAGAATAGAGTTATGTTATTGTTTCGTAAGTGAAACTCTACCAACTTCCCAAACAAATTGGGTTAGAAATGTTATAACAGCATTTCCAAAATATATCCGTAAGACTCCAGGAACATTCCGCCAAAAAAGAGGATTCTGTGGTCAAGTTAGTTTGGACAACGTTGCATATGCTTTCACTCCTTCTCTTATAGATTACAGATTCAGAAGCTCTGACAAGTCCTGCAGTTGAACAAATGAACTCAGAATGAGTTCTGAAATCAAACTGCCTGTGTTCAAATCTGGGCTCTACCACCTTCCAGGTGTCTAAGTACTTTATTTTTTTTTTAAATATTTTATTTACTTATTCATGAGACAGAGAGAGAGACAGGCTCTATGCAGGGAGCCCAAAGCAGGACTTGATCCTGGGTCTACCAGGATCACACCCTGGGCCAAAAGTGGTGCTAAACCGCTGAGCCACTGGAGCTGCCCTACCTTAAGTGCTTTATTTATTTATTTTTAAATTTTTATTTATTTATGATAGTCACACGCACGCAGAGGCATAGGCAGAGGGAGAAGCAGGCTCCATGCACCGGGAACCCGACGTGGGATTTGATCCCAGGTCTCCAGGATCGCGCCCTGGGCCAAAGGCAGGCGCCAAACCGCTGCGCCACCCAGGGATCCCCCTTAAGCGCTTTAAGTCTCTGTTTAGTTATTGGAGAAAAGAGGAGTCTAATTGTACCATTTAACAGGGTTGCTGTGAGAAGGTGAGGTAATCCACAGGAAGCTGTTAGCACAGCTTTTCTTCATTCACTTAACAAATATTGATTGAATACCTAGTATGTGCCAAGGACCCAGGGCTCCAGGAGAACCCACAATGTTCTAATGCAGGAACAAGGGGTCATACCATAAACTAGGAAATAAATAGAATACGTTCAGATGGTGACAAGTACTATGAGTAAAAGAAAATGTGATGACGTTATAAAGAGTAACTAGCATGGGAAGGGCTATTTTATTTATTATTTTTAAAAGATTTTATTTATTTATTCATGAGAGACACAGAGAGAAAGAGGCAGAGACGCAGGCAGAGGGAGAAGCAGGCTCCATACAGGGAGCCTGACATGGGACTCGATCCCCAGTCTCCAGGATCAGGCCCTGGGCCAAAGGCAGACACACAACCGCTGAGCCACCCAGGCATCCCAGGAAGGGGTAGGAAATTTGGAGAGAGTTTCTGAGGAAGGCATTTTACCTGAGACCTGAGACAGAAGGAGATTGGAGTCATTTCTCCACTCAGTCATTTGTTCAACAAATGTTTGGTGTGCACTTACTATGTGTCAAGGCTGTTTCAGGTACAGAACAAGAAACAAAATTCGGATCCCTGGGTGGCGCAGCGGTTTGGCGCCTGCCTTTGGCCCAGGGCGCGATCCTGGAGACCCAGGATCGAATCCCACATCAGGCTCCCGGTGCATGGAGCCTGCTTCTCCCTCTGCCTATGTCTCTGCCTCTCTCTCTCTCTCTCTGTGACTATCATAAATAAATAAAAAAATTAAAAAAAAAAAAAAAAGAACAAGAAACAAAATTAGATAAGAAGACCCGTTCTGGGATCCCTGGGTGGCTCAGTGGTTGAGCATCTGCCTTTGGCTCAGGTCGTGATCCTGGGGTCTTGGGATTGAGTCCCACATCAGGCTCCCTGCAGGGAGCTTGCTTCTCCCTCTGCTTGTGTTTCTGCCTCTCTCTGTGTGTGTCTCTAGGGCATGAATAAATAGATAAAATCTAAAAAAAAAAAAAAAAAAAAAGGACCTGTCCTAACAGTGTTCACATTCCGGTGTGGGATAACAAAAATAAAAAGGAAAATATAGTGTGTGCCAAAATGGTAACAAGTACTATGGGGAAGGGATCCCTGGGTGGCGCAGCGGTTTGGCGCCTGCCTTTGGCCCAGGGCGCGATCCTGGAGACCCGGGATCGAGTCCCACGTCGGGTTCCCAGTGCATGGAGCCTGCTTCTCCCTCTGCCTATGTCTCTGCCTCTCTCTCTCTCTCTGTGACTATCATAAATAAATAAAAATTAAAAAAAAAAAAAAAAAAAAAAAAAACAAGTACTATGGGGAAAAGTGGGGAGGGGGGGCGGAGAGGGAGTGACTATCTCATTTTGACTTCAAAGTTTAAACAGGGTTGCAGGGATCCCCCACTGAAATGGTGACAAAAAAGCAATGAAAGACCTGTGAGAGATGAGAAAGTGAGTCTTGCAGAAACCTAGAGGAAGATAATTCTAGGCAGAAAGAAACAGCAAGTGCAAAAGCCCTGGGGCCAGAGCATTCCTGATATATTCAAGAAGAGCAAAGGGATAGAATGCTCAAAGGAGACTAAGAAACAAAGTGTCCGATCACATAAGGAGAAGCAAAGGTCTGGAGTAAAACTCTTCCAGGTAGATGGAATGGCAACTGCTAAGGCTCTGAATTGGAACCAAAGATTGGCCCATCTGAGCAACAGAAAAGTAGCTGAAAGAGCTGGAGTCTGCTAAGCCAGAGGAAGAGTTGAGATGAGGTACAAGATGCCACCTGGGTCAGGTCATGTAGAGCCTTATATGATAATGACAGGCCAGTAGTGTATGAAATGTAGATCTATGTATTTTTTCCAAGTACATTGAAAAAAATAGCTATAACTATTGCTGTTATTCATGAGACGCTATTCTGCTGCATAGATTGAGGAATGCTGCCTCAAGGTCAACTCGAACTAACCCTCCTGCTCATCCCCCATATCAATCCCCAAGTGCTGTGAGTCCTACCACAGTAGGACCATCGCAGGAACTTGCTAATCGGTTTGCCCAAACTTCACTTCTCTATTTCTTTGGCTGCTGAAGGATCAAATCACTCCTCTCCTCAAAAATTTCCTGATTTTTTTTTTAACTTGCAGAATCAAGGCCAGGCCCAGGAGCTGGCAAGGATTTCAGGGTCTCCCTCTGGGTGTCTCTCCACATATTCCCGTTAAAGGAGCTGGCTGGCCAAATTGTGCTCTAACTGCACAGGCGTGTTCAGGGCTCTACTGTTAGTTCATGCCATTCCCTCAGCCTGAGCTCCCCTTCCTTGCATTTGTTGCTTGTTGGGAGTCTTCTCTTCCTTCGAAGCCAGCAGGGTTCTCACTCCTCTAGAGCTGGGCTTGATATTCCTAGGCAGAGTCAGTCCCTCACTCTTTCAGCCATGGATGCACCCATGTTACACATGCCTCAGTTTGCTGTGTTTGTCCGAACACCTTTCCGAAGACTTAGTTGTCGTTGGGTCTGTTACTCCCATTAGGTTGTAAGCACATTGAAAGCAAGGGCTTTATTTTCATCATGTTTCCTAGAACCAGAGCCTAGGACAGTTGCTAGCACAGAGCAGGAGCTCAGTAAATTGCTGATGAAATAAAAAAAAATTTTTTTGATGAAATAAAATTTTCAGAGGCAAGAATGTGACAAATACCTTTATGTAACACACTGGGACACAAAGAGAAGAATAAGACAGCCATGCTGTCAAGGAATTTGTAAGTCATTAATGGTAGCTACCGTTGATAGAGTCCTAACTATGGCACAGGTACTCTCCATACGGTATGGCTGGGCTTGTGTGCTGTTCAACACTTCAACACTTACAGCAGCCCAGTGAGGTAGGCGTTGTGATGCACCCCCCCCCCCCCATTTACAGAATGAGGTTAAATCATTTGTCCAATTTCATAGAGTAAGCAACAGGATTCATATTTAGGTACCTCCAGCTTCCAAGACTGTCCCCCCGCCCCCCACTTTTTTTACCTATACATTGTATCAGTTGGGATCCATCCTGGAGAATAAATAGGTTTCCAGAGGAAGGGGATTTTAATTAATTAATTAATTTATTTATTTACAAAGGATTAGTTACTTAGATAAATGGAAGAGTGAACAGCGAAATAGGGAATGGTGAAGCAACCCAGAGATTTGGTAAAATCCTTGCTGCACAGATGACACTGGGTGGGAGATGGTGTTTCCAGAGCCTCAAGTCATCAGCCAGAGGAAGCTAGAAACACTGCCCAACTTAGAGTTGGGCCTAGATAGGAGAGGCTGTCCAGTGGGACCCTGCCAGATTTCACAGAGAACAGAGAAAGAATGAGAAATCCTCTGGCTTCTCCCTTCCACTGCTTCCAAGGTTTGATGGTGTGTCCCATAGCATTAACTATTAAGAGCCAATGTATAAGAGACCCATGAGAGACAATCAAAGAGCAGAGCACAAAAAGGTGAGATTGGATGTGAGGCCAGAGCAAGTGTGCTACCTCTTTACTCTGAGATGCAGGGACCAGGAAATGACATGGTACTCAATTTAGAGCTAGGAAGAACAGCAAAGATATTAAGCAAACTCAGAAGAAGGGGAGATTCAAGTGACTGCAATAGTGAGGGAGAGACTTCACACTCCTAAAGAGAGAATTTCTGTAGGGGAAGAAGAGAGACTGAGTGTTCCTGATAGAAGGGACACCTAAGAATTTTCCTGCAAGTAAAGAATACTACTCATTGTCTTTAAAGATCTTTCTACTCAGTAGATAAAATGGAGTATCTATGATATATGTGCACAGTGTAAAGAATAAAGAAAAACAGGGGCGCCTGGGTGGCTCAGTTGGTTAAACATCTGCTTTTGCCTCAGGTCATGGTCTCAGGATCCTGGGATAGGGTCCCATATCGGGCTCTCTGCTCAGCAGAGCCTGCTTCTCCTTCTCCCTCTGCTTTTCCTCTCCACTTTTGTGCTCTCTCACTCTCTCTCTCTAATAAATAAATAAAATCTTAAAAAAAAAATAAAGAAAAACATACACATTTTAAGCTCAGGAAGGAAAACATCATTATATGTGATTTAAAAAAAATTTTTAACCATGAAAGATTTTGTGTATATATATATATATATATATATATATATATATATATATATACACACACACACACACACACACACAAATGTGAGTATATAATAAAATATACCATGGAGCGCCTGGGTGACTCAGCCAGTTAAGTATCTAACTCTTGGTTTCTCTTGGGTCATGATCTCAGGGTGTGAGATTGAGCCCCACTCTGTTCTCAGGGAGAGTCTGCTAGAGATTTCCTCTTTCCCTTTCCCTCTGCCCTCTCCCCACCCCCCGCCAGTTGCACTGTCTCTCTCCCTCTCTCTCAAATAAACAAATACATCCTTAAAATATATATACCATTTTAACCATTTTTTAAGGTTTAATCTTTTTTTTTTTTTTTTTTTTTTTTACCAATCTCTACACCTAATATGGGGCTCAAACTCTTGATCCCAATATCAAGAGTCACATGCTTTTCTGATTATGCTAGCCAGGCGCCCCCATTATAACCATTTTTAGGTGTATAATTCATTTGTTATAGGCAACAGTTGCACTTACAATGCTGTGCAACCATTAGCACTATCTGTTTCTGATATTTTTTTATCACCCCAAAGAAACTCTGTTATCAAAGCAATAACTCTTCATCCTCTCCTCTCCACGTGCGCAGGTAATAAATTTATTCTAAATATATTTTTAAAAATAAGATGAATTAATGGATGATCAGCAGAATGGTAATAGATAGATAGACATACAGTAATGAAATGTTACCAGATAGACATGTATAATATAATGGTGAAGTTCAACTGGTGGATATACAGGATGTCCTATAAATTTTTTTTCAACTTTATTGTATGTTTGAAATTTTTCTCAGTAAAATGTTGTGGGGGAAATGCTATGCTCAGGCCCTAGCCTCAGAGATTCTGATTTAATTGGTTGTGTTTGGGCCTGGAGGCAAGAAGCTGTTGCCCAGCGGATCACCAAGAACACGGAATTGGTCAGGGTGCTCTGAAGTTCTAAAATGGGAGTGGGAAGTTTATATTAATTTAGCATCTAATGTGGCATGATTCGTGCTTCTCAATGTCTCCTTCTAAAAAAGTGTGTCTATTCTTTCAGAATAATTTTTATCATGTTAGGTCCCTTTAACCTTGAAAATGGTTTAAGATCTATTTTTAACATGTATATACATACATGTTCATATTTTTCTAACTCCTTGTTTTCATTTTTTTATTTTTTATTTATTTATTTTTAAATATTTATTTATTTATTTATGATAGACATAGAGTGAGAGAGAGAGAGGCAGAGACACAGGAGGAGGGAGAAGCAGGCTCCATGCCAGGAGCCCGACGTGGGACTCGATCCCGGGACTCCAGGATCGCTCCCTGGGCCAAAGGAAGGCGCTAAACCGCTGAGCCACCCAGGGATCCCCTGTTTTCATTTTTTAAAAAGATTATTTATTTATTTATTTATTCATGATAGACAGAGAGAGAGAGAGAGACAGGCAGAGAGAGAAGCAGGCTCCATGCAGGGAGCCTGATGTGGGACTCGATCCCGGGACTCTGGGATCACACTCTGAGCCCAAGGCAGATGCTCAACCGCTGAGCCACCCAGGCATCCCTTAAAACCATTTTTATGGAGGTGAAGAAATGGGCTTATTGGAACAGAAACAAAATACTGTAACCTGGGTGGCTATGGGTTTCTGCGTCAGCTGGAGGGAACAATAGAAAGGTAGGCTTGAGTAAAATAGGGGCCAGTGGTCAAGTTTAGCTGTCAAGCTTGAAAATTTGACAATTCCAAAGAAATATCTGTAACCCAGTTAACCAGGAAAAATGATAATTGATGTTCCCCAGAGAACTGGTATCTATACTGCCCAGTTAGGCTCTGCCTTCTGTAGTAGTGCAAATATCTTCGTATCTTCTGTAACCCTTCTTCCACCCTCAGCTATTTTAAAATCTTACTCTGGGGGTTATGGTGGTGTGTAAAGTTGTTTGTCTTTGCAGCAAATGATCCCAGTTCATATAACCATGTAAAAGGAGACAGGAACACTAACATCTGATCCCTTGTCATGGGACCCTAGCCTGGTTCAGTCCAAGTGCCAGCTGGAGACAGAACAGGGCCCAAGGGCGGAAGCAGAATGGCCTATGAGGAAGAGGACCAAAGGTCAGCCATAGAGCTGCTGTATCACAGGTGAGATCTAAGGGGAAACTGCCAGGCTAAAAGCAGGAAGCAAACAGAAGTTCAGGAGCCAGAGGAATGCTCAAGCAAATCAGGAAGGAGGACGCAAGACAGGAAGGGAATCAAGCATTGGCTATAAATGAAGCTCATTCTTGTTGGGAGCTTACCCTGTGGTGCTAGGGTGAGCAGGAAGGAGTTAGGAAGTGCAGGGTGGGATAATCTTAAAAAAAAAAAAAAGAGAGAGAGAGAGAGAGAGAGAGACCTCACACTATATTATCACATAGCCTATTAACTGAGGCTCACTTTGATGACCCTGAGCCATCCAGAAGAGGTTAAATGTGGTTATTTCCCATTTTGAAAGTAAGGGAAATATATAAAACATTTTAGAAAAGTCTGCAAATAATATGATTGAAAAAAATAGTAAGAGATCCTTTTACACTTGAAAGGATAACCTTCAGGCTGCCAGGAAAATTCACGTATGTGTAATCCCACATTGCCCCCATAAATCTAGGTAGCTCTCAGCAGCGATTCAGAGAAGTGGAGGCATAACTTTTAAAATTTGGATGTCTCTTTTCTTCCAGCTAGGGTGACAGCTATTTTCCTTTCTCCCTCGTTTTTTAGTTGTAACATATATTAATATTATTATATAGCTTTGACCTAATTTAGAAATTCTGGAAACTTACATTTTTTTAAAAGATTTATTTTATTTTATTTTATTTTATTTTTTGAGAGAGAGTGAGAAGGGGGAGGGGTGGGAGGGAGAGAATCCTTCAAGTAGACTCCCCACTGAGCTGTGGAGCCTGACACTAGCTCTGGGGCTTGATCCCCTGACCCATGAGATCACCACCTGGGCTGAAATCAAGAGCTGGATGCTCAACTGACTGAGCCACTGGGCCGGGGGACACAGGGTGTGTGTTCCAAATTTTGGAGACTTTCAAGGAAGGACTATAATGGGCTGGCAAAAATCATGTGTTTATTTGCTATGTCCAGGGAGCTGTGACACTGTAATTGGTCCCCCAGTGTACTATCAGTGATAGGTAGGAGGGAGAAGGGGATAGGGGAAGGGTGGGTAGGAAGATAGAGCCCTGAGGCCATATGGAGTAGGAAAGGAGTGTCCCAACGAGGCTGGTGATTTCAGAAGTAGCAGTGTGGGAAAAATGCAGGGCAGACAGCTACCACCATCTATCAAGTTTACACAGGTAATGAGGGAAATAACAGAGTCCTGAACCCATGATCATCTATCTCTAAATGTTTTTTATTCCTACTGACGTGTCTCCTTTGCTTGGGGAAAACATTTACAGTTGCTGCCAAACTCCTGGTATTCCACTGTGTCTCTCCTCTCTCATACCCTGCTTTTACCCCCAGCCTGGAGTCCACTTGGGTGGAAATGCAGCATATAAATGGGCCCAGAGTTAATCATCTGCAGGTTTCCCCTGATAAGTCACAGTATGTTTGCTGCTCTCCTTCCAAGAGTCAATAGCAGCTGTGGGGATGTGCCGAGAGTGGCCTATGGCATTCAGAGCACTGGCCCAGATGGGAGGTAGTGCGCTGGGGAGCCTATCTGAACACCACCATCTGGAATGCCTCTGTTGCCCTGAAGGCACTTGTCTCCATCTCCAGTGGACACAGCTTAGAGATGCCAAAAATTGAGCCAAGTTCACTGGATGTACAAATGGCCTGACGTCAGTGGAATTTGCTCATAATTTAGGCCTCATGTGTGATGTACTGTCTGAACTCAAAGATCTGTCAAAATAATCAGGGCGAAAAGAGGAGAAGGAAGTAGAAAAAGTAGAGGAAAAGGAGGAAGAAGAAGAGAAGTAGGAGGTGGAAGAGAAGGTAGATGAGAAGAAGAGGGGGAAATCAGGACATGGCTGGGAGCTGTGGCAGGACAGGTTCAGCTTTTGACTCCTGGGGCCAACGGTCCCTGTAAGTTTGTTGAAAGCAGCAGTGCCAAATAAAACATGGCCTTTTAAAGCACTGAATTACGTGAGTGCAGAGCTGTTAAAATCAGTGCAGCAAAAATCCAGCTGGGTTTGGCTAATGCCACAAAGTACAAAATGATGATCACTTGTTCTGCCAAGACCCAAGGTTCCCCAGACGTGGTGGCCTGAGCAGAGTTATATTGATATATGTCCAGATTGCCATTCTTTAAAACAGGGAATTCGCTATTAAGAAATAAACATCTGTTGTTTTGCTTGCCCTGTGTCCAGAGGTGGATTTGTTGTAAAGCTAACAAAATTTAAGCTTCAGAGCTCCTCACTTGCATGGGTCCTTGTAAGTGCTGGGAAATTCCAGGAGTTATAGAGTGTTCTAGATGGGGAGAGGAAGTCACCTGACAAGAAGCATTTTTATCTGAAAAATTGCCTAAACGGACCTCAGAAGAAAAGAACCCAAATCTCTAAGATTCCAGAATGATTTGATATTTATCCAGCTATGTTCGAGGAAGGACCAGGCAAGCATAGAGTCCCTCTACTATTCTGCCGTCTTAACTCTCTTCCCTGAATCTCCGAGATTCCATTAATTGGTTGTGGTTTATTTTCTCAGTCTAAATAAAATTCAATTTCAGACATATTTTTTTCAGACATATTTTTTTAAAATATTTTTTATTTATTTATGATAGTCATACACACAGAGAGAGAGAGATAGAGAGAGAGAGAGAGAGGCAGAGGGAGAAGCAGGCTCCACGCACCAGGAGCCTGATGTGGGATTCGATCCCGGGTCTCCAGGATCGCGCCCTGGGCCAAAGGCAGGCGCCAAACCGCTGCGCCACCCAGGGATCCCCAGACATATTTTTTAATTTGTAATTTTATATTTTTTTTTATTAAGGAGTGCCCCAAATACAAAGCTTTGGGTTCCCTCAAAATCTGAATCTGTCCCTAATCTGTTTCCCTCTACTGGTTTTCTTCTGGTAAGCAAGACCCTACTTTGTCTTTGTGGAAAGGCCCTTTTACACTTAGGAGTAGGCACTTGATCAAGCCTCACCAAACAGAGAGACAGTGATTGGTTGAGGAATAAGCATATGATACAACTCAGGCCAATGAGAATCAGGGCTGGAATTTTTGCTGGATCTTTCTCTTTTTTTGGCAGGGCAGGGCGGGGAACAAGGGAGAAGGAAGAGAAAGAATCTTAAGGAAGCCTCATGTCCAGCAGGGAGCCTGATGTGTGGCTTGATCTCACAACCCTGAGATCATGATGAGCAGAAATTAAGAATTTGATTTGACGCTTAACTGACTGAACCACCCTGGCACCTCTGCTGGATCTCTCTACCATGGTTGTTCAGTTGTGAGAATGTAAACCTGACATTGCCAACAGTCATTTTGCTTCTACTAGTAGAACCTGCCTGAGAATAAAATTAGCAGAGAAGAAAGCAGAGCTGGGATAAAAAGAAGCTGAGTCCTGATAATGTCACTTTGTGTTCCTGAAACCGGCTATATTGAAGCTGGTATACAGAACCCTGGGCTTTTCAGATAGACAAGTCAAGAAAGCCTGCTTTTTCACCTTAGCTAGTTTGAGCTGGGTTTCTATAATTTACAACTGAAAGGGTCTTACTAATATAGATCCATTTGTGCTAGAAAAGGATCGCTATTATTTTTCAGTTCATAAGGTGGCACGTGAGTGTGTTTGTTTCTTCCTCCCTCAGCTTTATTGAGATGTAATTGACATATAATATTGTTTAACTTCAAGATGTATAACTTGATGATTTGATCCTTTTTCTATTTGCCTCTTAATTGCTATAATAGATGATGCTTATTGATTATTTTTATTAAAGGCTTAAATAAGCCATTGTAACTTTATTTATTTATTTATTTTAAATTTTCATTTATTTATTCATGAGAGATACCGATAGAGAGAGAGAGGCAGAGACACAGGCAGAGGGAGAAGCAGGCTCCATGCAGGGAGCCCGACGTGGGACTCAATCCCGGGTCTCCAGGACCACGACCTGGGCGGAAGCTGTCGCTAAACCGCTGAGCCACCTGGGGTGCCCTCCATTGTAACTTTAAAGGAAATTTATGATATATATATATATATATATTTTAAAGATTTTATTTATTTATTCATGAGAGACACAGAGAGAGAGAGAGAGGCAGAGACACAGGCAGAGGGAGAAGCAGGCTCCATGCAGGGAGCCCGATGTGGGGCTCGATCCTGGGACCCCAGGATCATGCCCTGGGTCAAAGGCAGGCACTAAACTGCTGAGCCACCCAGGGATCCCAAGATATATATATTATTATTATCATACCCATTTTACTAAAGAGAAAATTGAGGCACACAGAAGTTAAACAACTTGTTCTAATTGGTATGCACTCTGGTTTTAGACTGTGGGGATTGGTAATTACTACACTGTGCTACCTGAGCCTACTGATTCAAAGGTTATTAACATCATTTTTTTAAAAGATTTTATTTATTTATTCATGAGAGATGCAGAGAGAGAGAGAGAGAGAGAGAGGCAGAGACACAGGCAGACAGAGAAGCAGGCTCCATGCAGGGAGCCCGACGTGGGACTCAATCCTGGGACTCCAGAATCACACCCCGGGCCGAAGGCGGCACTAAACCACAAGGCCACCAGGGCTGCCCTATTAACATCATTTTTAAGACTTCTCAGACCAAGACCTTTGTTTGGTTTTACAAATTACAGAACAGTTATTAGTTGTTGCCAGCCTATGGATCAGATGCCCTGAACAAATACCAGATGTGGGCAATATGATACACTTTCCTCAAAATCACCTAAGAATGACAGGTGTCAAGAACATAATAAACTCTTAACCAGTACATGTGTACTGGCCAATGGGGCCAAATATCATATCATTGTCTTGTTTAGGAAGTTCCTAAATAGTCTCTTCCACACATTCCCCTTTGTCCTCTTCCCTTAATTCATCCCGTGACTACCCAGCTCCCTGGTGTCAGTACTGACAATTTCTAGTTGTAGCTCATCAGTCATCCCTGTCCCTTCTGATGTGTTGTCATTGATATTGATGGGGAACGCCAGCATGATTCCACTTCCCTGGTCTCTATGCTGAACATGGGAGAATGGACCATCTTAAACCATCACCACTATGCCCTCAAACTGGATAACTCAATTTCCTATGATACCTTTTTCTTGTGCTCTTCCAGACTTATTTCTAGGACTGCCTCTGTGTTCTTTTCTACCCATGGCTCCAGCCTGACAAGATTTTACAGAGTAAAATCCTGGGTCCTACTGTCACCAAACCAAGTATCTTAGACTTGAATCCATGATGACCCAGGAAACATTTATTGGGCACCTACTAGGCATCAGGGATTCAGGGATAAATATGATACAGTTTTTTTCTGAAAGCTCCCAAACTACTGAAGAGAGGTTGGATGGGACAGAGGTCAACAGTTCCCACAAACAGAGTGACTTGAAATCACAACGGAGGAAGGTGCCCACTCATGGAAAGGACTGAGGAGGCTTGTTGACAAATTGCAGATGAAGTGTCAGTAAGAATCAGCAGGCAGAGAAGAGAGATGAGGATTCCAAGGAAATGGAAGAGCATATTCGAAGCTAGAGAAGCAACAAAGGTCATGACTTGTCAGGAAATAGAATGTTTATGAGGCAGGAGAAGGCAGTCTTTCAGAGAGAATGGTGAGAAAGGAGTCTAGAAAAAAATTAGACAGAAGCTAGCTTTTGACAAGTCCTTGTATGCTGTGTTAAAGAATGTAAAATTCATTCAGTATTCATACATAGGGAGCCACTAAAAGATCTCAAGTGACGGAGTGACATGATTACATTTGTTATTTCTGACAGATCGTATGGACAACAATGTCACCCCCTTATAGTAATTAAGCTCTTCCTGCTAGCCCTGCTCTTTGGATTCAAAGTTCTTCAGATTGAGCCCATTTTTAGCCTCCAATGATCACTACTGTTTTCAAATATTTTTCTTTTCTTCCTCAACGCATAATTGGCGTACCCTAAGGATCCTCCCTTACCCATCCCTTAGAGACGTAATTATCACTTGTGTGTGGTTGTGTACACTGTGGGAAAAGTATATCATTTTACTTTGGAGGGCATTTTCAAAATACATATGCCTTTGCAACGTCTTCCTCTTTCCCTGAAATTGTGATAGGCCTAAGGTTTGGGAGGATGGGTTGGGTTGGTTGGGGAGACCAGCATTTTGGAAAAGGTTCTTTTTTTTTTTTTTTTTTAAGATTTATGTATTTATTTTGGGTGGGGGCTGGGTAGAGGCAGAGGGAGAGAGAATTCTGAAGCAGACTCCCCACTGAGTGCAGAGCCCTATGTGGGACTCACTCACTCAATCCCAGGACCCTGAGATCAGACCTGAGCCGAAATCAAGAGTCAGCTGCTTAGTTGACTGAGTCATCCAGGGGCCCCTGGAAAAGTTTATTCTTCTAAAGAATAGAGTTTTGGTTATGGAAACTTGAATCAAGATAATATCCCTTTCGATTTCATGGTTGTTTTTAAAATACTGTAAAATCAGCACTGATATTTGAATAATGATAACCCCTGTAGCTCGCTAAATGGTGGCCTCCAAAAAGATACGTCCATGTCTTAATACCTAGCTCCTGTGAATGTTAGCTTACTTGGAAAAAAGCTCTTTGCAGCTGTAATTAAGTTAAGGATAATGAGATAAAATCATCCTGGATTATCCTGGTCAGCCATAAATCCAATGATGAAAGTCCTTATAAGAGGTAGAAGAGAAGATGGAGACAAAGAGGAAAGACCACATGAAGTTGGAGGAGGAGATTGGTATTTTGCAGCCACAAGGCAAGGTATGTCTGGAGTCACCAGAAGCTGGAAGAAACAAGGATGCATTCTCTTCTAGAGCTTTCAGAAGGAGTGTGGCCCTGATGACACCTTGATTTCAGCCTTCCAGCCTCCAGAATGTTGAGAAAATAAATTTATTGTTTTAAGCCAGCAGTTGGTGGTAACTTATTATGGTGTCCTTAAAAAACTTACACACTCTCTAAGAGGTTATGCTTAATGGTCACTTATTTTCAAGAGTGGTGTATGGTGGTGTGATGTAAACGGATTTGGGCAAGGTAACTTAATCCTTGTGAGCCATTTTTCTCACCTGAAAACATGGCAATAGTAGTCCTATCCTCACAGAATGTTTAGACTATTAAACAAAATAAAAGAAAACTAGCCAGCAGACAACTGGCAAAAAAGGCAGGTGCTCAAAGATTTATCCATTTAAGAGTAGGACCGGACACATACAACCCAGACAGACGCCTTAGTGAAACAAGGCCTCGTGGGATGGTGAACGTGCAAAGTCAGGGCCCGGCTCAGAATCTTTTTTGAATATAACCACTTGACACCCATGTGGTGTCAGCTCCCGTTCTCACCAACTAACCACTGCCCTAGCCCCCAACCTTCTCTACTTCCTGTTTACGTAGATGGCTGCTTCCTGGCCAAGGGAACTGAACAGTTTCAGCCAGACTGCTTTTCCCCTGGACCTAAGCCAAGAATACTTTTCTTTGCTCAACTCTCATTCTGCTTTCTTCTTGTTTTAGAAGCCATCACATTACTGAGGAGCAAATTGCTGCCCCAAGCAATCCCCAGCTAAGCATTTGGTTCTCTTCCAGGCTATTGGATTGAATCAGGTGGACAGAAGAAAAAAAAAACTATCACGTATTATTAGGTATCAAGAAATCTGTCTATCTCTGCTCGCTGTAGGCCCTTCAGGCTATTAGTACTGATGCTTTTTTATTCAGTCGTGCTGGTCCCAATGCCTCCACTCTCAGGCCTAGACTTGACCTGTTTGTGCAAAGCAGTCCTGAGGCCAGTGGGACAGCAGTAGGTCGAATTCGACTAGGACGCCATGTTAGTAGGTGGTTAAAATGATTTAATTTGTGGTTCTCAATATGAGGCCAATGTCTAAATCATCCGAGAGTCTCTTTCAAAATAAATAAGCAAGAAACATTTAGAACAGGAGGGTAGGCATGGGTACTTTTTTTTTTTTTAAGATTTTATTTATTTATTTATTCATGAGAGACACAGAGAGAGAGAGAGAGGCAGAGACACAGGCAGAGGGAGAACAGGCTCCATGCAGGGAGCCTGATGTGGGACTCGATCCTGGGACTCCAGGATCATGCCTCGGGTCGAAGGCAGGCGCTAAACCGCTGAGCCACCCAGGTATCCCCGTCATGGGTACTTTGAAAAAAAAAAGCCTCCAGATGATAATGCTTTTCCCCACAACTCCAGGTTTATCACCCTTCACATAGTAGATAAGAATGGGGAATTGGGATCCTGAACTGGATTCCAGGTCTGGCTTTAACATCTATAAAGCTGTGTGACATTGCACATATTATGTTCCATTCAATTTCCTCATCTGTAAAATAGTGGTCCTAATACCTACCTTCATCACAGAATTGTGAGGAATGAATGAGTCAGCACGTGAAAAGCACTTAATCTATATAACTGTTTGCTATTATCATTACTTTTATTGGGTTTATTGACCTGCTGGAGGGAGAGGAAGTTGGCCAGAGGCTGGGATGCCTCAATTAGTGATTTGAAGTTGACACAGGTAGAGGTGATGGCAGAGTTCATGGTATGACAGTGGAAGTGGGTCGTGGAGGCTGAAATGGAAAAAAAAACCCATCACCGGAAAGAGAAAAGTTGAAGCAGTGAAGCACATGCCCTCTGGGATCAGAGTGCCTGAGTTTAGTCCTACCCTCATGCGTAATGGGTGACATGACCTGAGCAGTTTACTTAATTGCTTCCTTATTTGTAAAATGAAGATGATAATAAGAATGACCGATCTTATAGGGCTGTCATGGAATCAAATGAGTTCATCCATGACATGCTGATTTCTTAGACTGGTGACCAGCATGTTGCCAGTGTTAGCTTTTATTCTTACCATTTTTTACTGAGATGAGAAGATCAAGGAAATGAGGAGCCAGCTGTTGGCTGGACATTGGCACTATCTGAGGTGACAGAAAGGTTTGAGGCAAACAGGAATACTGTGAGCCAGGTGTAAAAGTCTTTGGTGAATGAGATGACCAAGAAGCTGATAGTAAAGCAATGAGAAGGAGGTGAGTCATCATAGCCAAATGGCATTAGCCTCCAAAGGCTGAGTCTTTCGTGAGAGTGTGGAGGCATGTACTGGGAGCTAAGCAGACCCATCACCATATCCTGGCCCTGAATGAAGGTAATCAAGGAAAGCCAAGAGTTAGAGGGAATAGTCAGAGAAGGTACTGAGGCTATAGATAGTTCTCTGGTGAGGGAAAGACAATCCAGATGGTGTAAGAATCTGGAAGGTAGAGGAAGGATGGGGATAGGACTACATTTGCTAAACATCACAATGCCATGGACAATAAATGGTATAAGTGAGCACTATCAACTACAATCTTAAACCGTGATGGAAATGTTCTACATCTGCACTGTCCAAGATGGTAGACATAAGCCACAAGTGGCTACTGAGCCCTTGAAATGAGGCCAGTTCAATCAGTGATCCAAAATAATAACAGAAGAATTTCTTCCTCAGTTAAGATGCAGAACTCCAGGCCCCACTTTCAGTCCACTCCACTAGAATCTTTAGGGCTTGGTCAGAGATCCCCAGGTGACAAATATGCAGACAAATTTAGGAATTGCTGTGTGATCTAAGGAGGTTGGAGAAAAAGGGTATCCACGTGGGCATAAATGTAGGAAGGGCTATTACAGAAGGTCTGATTTGGAAGGGTTTCAACTTTTTAATATATTCTTAGTGGCATGGATCTCATTGATAGTCTTATTTTGATAACGTCTGGCTTGGTTGATATAAGAAAATTCGAAACTAAAAGAATATAACAGCAGCGAAAATTGTATTTACATTAAAGGTTAGCACTAGTGTTCATATCAGGGGAGAATTAACTACTTGAGAAATTTTTGGATAATTGCTTGAAACCAAAAGTGTGACAGTGGAAATCTGCTCTGCATAAAAGGGAAGGAGAATTAGAAATCTGGAGGACCCTGTGGATTGGATAACGTTAGAGTAGAGAAAGCAACAGGGAGTGGAGTCACACAAGATGGCAGTGGGCTATCATTGTACCATACAATGTAATAGCACCTCCCCTGAAAAGACCTAAGAAAGTCCACGAAATTGCAAGTGTTCATTGTTCTCTCTGTGCCTCAATTTCCCCTTCTGTAAACGAGTGATAATAATACCTACCAGTATGTAACACAGATTTTTTTTGGTTGGGAGTAACATGTGAAAAAGCTGAGTTTTCCAGCTCTTTGCAAAATTTGGGTTGAACGGGGGCCAGTTAGAGCTAGCACAACGGAATGCAGAAAGCTGGAGGCAGAGAGGGTTAGGGAAGTAGAAATCTCTGACAATTCCCAAAAAGTTGGGGAAAGTTTTATGTTACTCTATGTCATGGAATCAGGTAATTGAGGCAATCTCCTCTAACTCTCATTGGGCAGGGAAGCCTCAACCTTCATCTGGGTAACAGCAGGAAAGAAAGCAAAACAGAAAATGGCCTGTGGGTCCTGCTCCTAGAACCACCTGACTCTTAGGCTGCCCGCAAAAGCCACTGTGCATGCATGGGCCTCTCTGCTAGTCTATCAGGTCTCTGGGGCTGGTCAGAGTGGCCTGGTCAGCTCTGGCCTCAGCTCTTATCACTCCCTCAGATAGTGTCACAAGGAACTATGTAGATAAGTATTGTAGATCCTGGGGTCTAAGGGGTTAGGGAAGGGAGACAGCAGTGTGGGCCTGAGTGATTATGTATCTGATTTGCCCTTGAGAGAGGCCAGATTAGGCCTGGTAGGGCCACAGGCAAAAGTGAGGCCCAGGAGGCAGAAACAGCTTTGGAGTGCTAGGGCGCAGAATTCCCCAGAGCATTTGGGATATGATTGAGACAGAGAAAAAGAGCAAATGTATTCTAAGAATATATGTCAGCAATTGAGCCTTAGAAATCAAACCTGGGGGCACCTGGGTGGCTCAGCAGTTGAGCATCTGCCTTTGGTTCAGGGTGTGATCCCGGGGTCCTGGGATGGAGCCCACATCAGGCTTCCCACAGGGAGCTTGCTTCTCCCTCTGCCTATCTCTCTCTCTCTCTCTCTCTCACTCTCTCAGAGAGAAAGAAAGAAACCAAATCTGCATTAAGTCCAAGGAACAAGGAATGTCAGAAATAGAAGCAGCCCAATGTCAGAAGCAAGTAAATGTAGACACAGAGCAGCAGACAGGGTCAAGACAGGAAGGAGCAAAAGGAACAGTATTTCTAGCCACAGCGCTAGGTTACCTGGGGCTCCTTCTCCTCAGTGGGAGGTAGAGGTTGGGGAAAAAAACTGTATGCCTGCACATTAAAACATATCTTTTTGTACGTGTGTTCAATGTATATGAAATTTACTATTTTAAGTATAAGTGTGCAGTTCAGTGATACTAAGTATATTCACATTGGAGTGCAACATCACCACTATCCATCTCTAAAACTTTTTCATCAGCCCAAACTAAAGCTCCATATCCATGAAACAACTCCCGATTTCTCCTTCCCTCAGCCTCTGGCCACCACTCTTTTGCTTTCTATTTCTATGAATTTGACTACTCTATGTACCTCATATAAGTGGAATCGTACAGTATTTGTCCATTTATGTCTGGTCATAGCTTTATTTATTTATTTAGAAATTATTTTATTTATTTATTTATTTATTTATTTATTTATTTATTTAAGATTTTATTTATTTATTCATGAGAGACAGAGAGAGAGAGAGGCAGAGACACAGGCAGAGGGAGAAGCAGGCTCCACGCAGGGAGCCCAATGTGGGACTGGATCCCGGGTCTCCAGGATCAGGCCCTGGGCTGAAGGCGGCGCTAAACCACTGAGCCACCTGGGCTGCCCAAGATTTTATTTATTTATTCATGAGACACAGAGAGAGAGAGAGAGACGAGACAGAGGGAGAAGCAGGCTCCATGCAGGGAACCCGATGTGGGACTCGATCCCGGGACTCCAGGAGTCCCTGGGCTGAAGGCAGGTGCCAAACCGCTGAGCCACCCAGGGATCCAAGGTTATAGCTTTTAATATCCTCTCAAATTCCTAAGGAACCTGCTGTCAGATGAGCCCCAGGTTGTACCTCTATTAGGTCTTCCAATAAACCAAACATGTGACCCTTACTCACCACCGGTTGTGATTCTTCCCTTAACAGAGATGTGTGCAGTCAAGAGCAAGATGGTCTATTTTCTCCCTTTCCATCATTTCTGCTAGTGCTGTCAATTTGCATCTCTCTCCCCCAACCTTGATCACCATACCAATGCTGGCTCTATTTAATCACACCACAGTTCTCTCCAATGCTAAAATGGAATAAAATTGTTCCTCTAAAGAATGAAAGCACTTCCAACAAATCTTAGGTTGTCTGGCATCTCAAGTGCATTTGGACTCAGATAACCATGAAGCTCTTTTCATTAACTAAGGTTTGATTTGGTCTGGAACTCCCTTGGTGACACTATCTATCTCAGCACCCCTTCCCTATGTGATTTGTGCCCATAATAAGACGGATATATCTTTTCACTGTCCAGTACCACCCTAGTCTCACCCAGTGCCACTCTAGTCTCACCCTACTCTCACCCAGAGGGTGCCTGGCTGGCTCAGTAGGTGGGGCATGCCTGACTTTTGATCTTGGGGTTGTAAGTTTGAGCCCCACGGTGGGTGTAGAGATTAGTTTAAAAAATAAAAACAAAATCTTTTCTAAAAGGGGGAAAAGATAGTCCTTTAATTTTCCAGCATCAGGCATCTGCCCTCCTCCCAGGATTAGGGCCTACTTCATCATCCCCTCTCTGTTCAAGGGTGTCAACCATCTCTCTAGGGTCCCAATCATTAGTTCCCATGATCCTCTATATCATTTCTCCTAGAAGGCCTAATAGTCTTGATGCAAATCAGGCTTTTGGGGGCTGCTGTGACATCCCAGAACTCTCAAGGTGATGTGCAATTGAATCTTACCATGACCCTTGTGACCTGTCAATTTCACTTTTTGGAAGAGATGATGGAGAGGCAAGTTGAAGACTGTAGTCTCATGATCAGATACTGTCAGAGGGCTTTGCTGAAAGGTTCTTGCCAACCAGAGAAGTTTAATTTAAAAATTATTATTTTTTTAAGATTTGATTTATTTGACAGAGAGACATAAGCAAGGGGAGTGACAGGCAAAGGGAGAGGGAGAAGCAGGCTCTCTTGGGACCCTGGGATCATGACCTGAGCCAAAGGCAGATGCTTAACTGACTGACCCACCCAGGCATCCAACCAGAGAAGTTTAAGCACTATTGCCCTCATGATCTGAGAGTGAACACTGAGTAGGAGGAAAGCATTTGGGCTTTGGCAAAAACTGTGATTCAGACCCTAATTCCTTCATCTACTAGTTGGATGATCTTCACAAATGATTTAATCTGACTCAGCCAGTTTTCTCAAACCACAATAATATGGTTCCTAGTATATAGAGTGTATCAGTTTGCATCTGTATTGGCTGTGAGAATCAGAAATACAATAAATGTGATTTAAACAATATTTTATTTTTCTTTTACATCAAAGTTCTGAGTTAGAAAATACAGAACTTCTCCACAATATCTTCAGGGACCCAGGTCATCTCCCTGTTCTTCATTCCTTCATTGTGGCCCTCACTGTCATGGTCCAAGATGGTAACTATCATGGCAACCATCACATCTGTGTTCCAGGAAGCAGGATGGAGGATGGGGTGAAGAAGAGTCAAAGAGCATGTACCATTTACCTTTTGAGGACAATGGCCGGAAGCTGCCATACAACACTTCAACTTGTATCTCATTGACAAGAACTGAGTCTCATGGTCACATCTAGCTGCAAGGGAGGCTGGGAAATTCCAGGCAGCTTTGGGCACAGCTAAAACTTGGGAATCCTATTACTATGGAAGTGGGGCGAGGTGTTTTGAGGAGGACAATTTGAGGCTCTGTTAAAGACTCAAGTGCTCGTAAAGATTTAAGAGCTCCAACAATAAATGTCAGTTATTTTTAGTACTCTTCATTGAGGGAATACCAAGGAGTAACTCAGAGAAGCGGGGGTAAGAGTGTCCCCTGAAAGAAGAGAAAATGTAGCTTTCATTCTATCTTTTGTCTTCTTTTTAAAAAATATTTTACTTAAATTTCAGTTTGTTAACATACAGTGTAATACTAGTTTCAGGTGTACAATACAGTGCTTCAACACTTCCATACATCACCCAGTGCTCACCACAGCAAGTGCCGTCCTTATGGCAGGTCTCCATTCCCCTGCCCACCTCCCCTCTGGTAACCATCAATTCTCTATAGTTAAGAGTCTGCTTCTTGGTTTGCTTCTCTTTCTCTCTCTTTTTCCCCCTTTGTTCATTTGTTTTGTTTCTTAAATTCCACATATGATCTCTTGTCTTCTTTCAGATAGTGACTCACCCAGACATTGTAGCTTATGAGATGCTGACTTAAAATTTTCAAAGTTCTTATCTCCTTTACAGATTTAAATAAGTGATACTCTGATGGGACTGAATTTGTTTTGAGAATCTCATATTGACTCACGATAAGCCAACCAGTGGTACAGCAAGGCAGCATCTCAGAAGGGACCATATCGATATCCTAACCACATATAGTCCCTAAAAGGGACAATTTTCAAAATATCTGTGTACCTCCTCATACCGCATTTACCATCACTGTGAGGGGTTCCTTTTCTGTAGAATCTTCCACTCTCTAGTGCCGGATCAGCACTGTCTTTAACACGAATCTGACTTCCCCTCAGCTCTCAGCTTACATTCGGTCTGTGGGGCAGCCAAGTGCCTGAGAATCTTGCTGCTACTCTACCTTAATAATTCTTGCGTCACTTACTAGCTGAGATGATTCTCTTTCATTCTAGAGAGCAAAGCCCCTAATCACATTCAGAGGATAACCAAGGCACTGGCATTGGAAAAACTGGTTAATTAACTGGGGACAATTAGAACAGACTTCCAGAATCACAGGGACGTGGTGGTCAGATTCCAGTTTAATGGCCTTCAAGAGGCTATTTTAGCAGAACTCCATCCCATCTTCCTTTCTATTGAAATATTATATTGCATCCCAATATGTAGAACTAATAATAGCAGAACTGGCCTGATGGAGGGTGGGAAGAGCCCAAAGCCCAGCCCACTCAGCTTGCCTCTTACCAAGCACCTTCATTCCCATGTGAGGAGCCTCTGAGTACCCCCATAAAACTCTAGGGTTCGCTTCAGTAACCTCACTTTGAACAACTCTATTCTGGTTCATTCCCCAGCTTTAAGGCTGGTCAAGTGAGGGAAAAGAAAAAAGTTGAGAAATGTTTTAGAAACAGTCCAGGTGTGAAATGTTCAAATCTTACTAGCTGTGTGATTTTTGGGGCTGTAATTATCCCACTTGTAAAAGGGAGATCATAAAAGCTGTTTTCCTGCATTATAATGAGAATTAAAGTAAGTTTAAGATATAAAGTCTTTTAAAGTTTATTTATTCATGAGAGACACACAGAGAGAGGCAGAGACATAGGCAGAGGGAGAAGCAGGGTCCTCAAGGGAGCCCAATGTGGGACCCCATCCCAGGACCCCAGGATCACACCTTGAGCCAAAGGCAGATGTTCAACTGCTGACCCACCTAGGCGTCCCAAATATAAAGTTTTCAACATCAAAGCAGGTTCTCAATAAATGTTTCCTTCCCCTTAAGATAAGATGATATACAGCACATCTTTCTTTACTTAAATTTTTATTTTAATTCCAGTTAGTTAACACCCAGAGCTATATTAGTTTTAGGGGTACAATATAGTCATGCAACACTTGCATATGTCATCCTGTGGACATCTAGCACATCTTAATAGATTGTTTAAGATCTTCTCCCCACTACAATGATCACTGTGCATGTACATGAGTGTTTCTTCACGCATGTATCTAAGAAGGTATGAGTGTGTCTTTCTGTACATATCTAAAACAGTACAGGCACCTCTGAGTAGGTTTAGGAACTGGCAGCTAATGATTATTGTAGTTTGTGTAAACTGTCCTCAGGCATTAATTGAGTTAGTACCTGAGTTAATCGGTTAGTTTCGAGTTAATGAAAGTACTATCAGATAAGGCTGGGACGTAGAATGGACGGATAAGCTTCTTATGTTTGAAAATATTCATCAAAGAAAAACTTGATCTATTAGCTAGCTATCACAACAAAGAATCTGAATGTGAAGAAATAAAAAAAAATTTCTCCTACCCACCAGTTTGAGCAGAGCAACCAGAGTACTTGCATGCTCAGTGTATGGCACCTCACCTCGGGTCATTTTATATAAAGGTCAAATGAAGTGAAGGGAGCTGGGGAGACCAGAGACCAACTCCTCCAGCACGAGATTCATGGACACCATCACAAGGAAGATGGCTCGAGCCTGGTATCTGAGGGACTTTACTAAATTCTAAATCCGGGTTTAGAATCACAGAGCAGGGCATAATGGATAAGGGTTGTTGAAGGTGGAACAAGAGCCCCCAAATATACACATATCTATCTCTGGAACCTATGAATAGGTTACATTACAGGGCCAGGGAAATCATGGAACTATGGCAAGGGTTGCAAATAGAATTAAGGTTGCAAATCACCTGACTTTATTTTCTTTTTAAGGTTTTATTTATTTGTTTGAGAGAGAGAGAGCACAGCGGCGGGGGGGTGGGTGGGTAGTGGCAGAGGAAGAGGGAGAAGCAGACTCCTCCCCAAGCAAGGAGCCTGATGCGGGGCTCGATCCAAGGATCTCAGGATTGTGACGTTTGCTGAAGGCAGATGCCCAACCAAGTGAGCCACCCAGGCACCCCAAATCAGCTGACTTTAAAATACGGAGATTATCCAGGATTATTCAGGTGGGCCCTATCTAATCATAAGTGTCCTTTATTTAAGATTTTATTTATTTATTCATGAGACACAGAGAGAGAGAGAGAGAGAGAGAGGCAGAGACACAGGCAGAGGGAGAAGCAGGCTCCATGCAGGGAGTCCGACGTGGGACTCGATCCCGGGTCTCCAGGATCAGGCCCTGGGCTGAAAGCGGCGCTAAACCGCTGAGCCACCCGGGCTGCTTCATATGGAAGAGGGAAGCAGAAATTCAAAAGGAAATATGATGACAGAAGTAGAGGTTGGAATGACTCGGTGTGAGGACTCACTCTGCCGTTGCTGACTTTTGACGATGCAAGGGGCCATGAGCCAAGAAACGCAGGTGGCCTCTAGACGCTGGAAAAGTAAGGAAACAGATTATCCCCTCCAGGGCCTCTAGAAAGGAACATAGCCCTACTGACAACTTGATTTTAGCCCAATGAGGCCAATTTTGCTCTTTTGATATCTAGAATGATAAGATCATAAATCTGTGTTGTTTAAGCCACCAAGGTTGTAATCATTTGTAACAGCAGCATAGAGAACTAATTCAGCGTAAAGAACTAATTCCACAGATGACAGGCAAAAACTGGGGGCCTGGGGGGATTTTGCATCAGTGAGCCCAGCCACGGGAAACTATGGGAAATGTTACAGAAACTGGGGAGGTAAAGCCAAATGTGCCAGGGCTTACAGTAGCTTAATAGCCAGCTCTCTGGCTTACTGGCTTGTTTGTTGGTTAAATTGGATTTGGCCACTCCTTACAATCCAGACCTGTAGAGAGAGGGCAGCATGCAATGTGGGCAAACTTTCCCAAAGTAAAACTTTTACGCTTTTCCTAGTTAATCACCCTCTCATCTTGAGAACTAACGGTCTCCAGAGCCCCCATTATAGTCACTGCTGTGGAATTCTACAGGCTTCCTGACCCTTAAACTATCAGAATTGCTTCTCAGACAGGCTGTCTGAGTGCCTGTCTTCCTCTTAAGAATTCTCAGAAACTCAGTCTATTTTGCTTCCATCCCAGAGCTGAGAAGAAAAGAAAATACCTCACTTTGTGTAAGTAAAGAGCACAAGATGATCATATTACTAATGATAACAATTGGTATCATTTGAGTTTCCTAAGCACATTTCACAAAACTTGATAAACCTCATTTCCTTTAGTCATTATGATCCTATAAAGTGCATACTATTGGTTTTTTGTGTGTGTGCATACTATTATCTTCATCTTACAGAAAAAAAGAAGTAAAATCCAGAGTGATTAAGGAAACTGCCCCAAACTAGAGAGCTAGCAAGTGGTAACCCAGCTCAATCTTACTCCAAAGTGCATGCACTTTTTCCCATGGCCTCAAGTACCACACTACTTCCCATGGCCTCAAGTACCACACTACTTCTCCAGAATTAGCTGCATATTGGGAAGCTCCAGCTTTCTGTAGCTTTCCCAATACCAGGGCAGAGATTTTAACTGACAATCATTTCTGATACTAAAATAGCAAACATGGTTCAGAAATCTAACAACATTTCTTCAGCCTTAACTCCTATCCTATATTTATTGGTGCACTAAGTGTCCTTCCTTCCCTTCTTAGGCTCCCAGTCAAATATATCCATCTCTTCCTGGCCTGGCTTCCCATCCCCTCTTCCCTATCCCCTCTCAAACCCCATTTGCCATGACTGATGGAGGGGAGAAGGGGAAAGGAAATAGGGCAGAAGAGGAGAGGGACTGGGCTAGGTTGATGGTGTGGTAAGTGTCCTGAGACCTGTGTGAGAATGGGCAGCACTGATGCCCAGCAGTTCTAGAAGCTGAAGGCTGGGGTTCCTTAGTTCAGAGACAAAACTAGCTCCCAGTTCAAACCATAGCTCAGGCCTCCTCTTCCGTATATGCCTCCACCCCAGTCCTGCTTGGGATGCCCAGATCCATCTTGCCAGAAGTAATGAGATAAGCCATAGGAGAGAACATGAAGAGAAATGAAGAAAAGAGGCAGAGAGATTCAACAGAATGCAGCTCCAGTTCGCTTTCATTTACGGTTTCTTTTTTTTTTTAATTTTTTATTTATTTATGATAGTCACAGAGAGTGAGAGAGAGAGAGAGAGAGGCAGAGACACAGGCAGAGAGAGAGGCAGGCTCCATGCACCGGGAGCCCGATGTGGGATTTGATCCCGGGTCTCCAGGATCGCGCCCTCGGCCAAAGGCAGGCGCCAAACCACTGCGCCACCCAGGGATCCCTCATTTACAGTTTCTTGACTGCCTCCCCTGCTTCCTGCAAAGCTCCTTCTCCTGCCATGCTTGCTCTGCTTTGTGCCTTTAAGGATTCCATTCTTGCCGGTCTACATCAGGACTCTTTCCCCCTGGGAAAGATAGGGATCGGTCTAGGTGCCCAGGCCTTCATTCAACAAACATCACTGAGCACCAGCTCTGTGCCAGACAGTGCTCTAGGCAAGGTGATTCAGAGATGAACAAGATGGTTCCCATCCAGCTGAATCTATCAGGAGCAAAGTCGTCGTCGTCGTCTTCTTCTTCTTCTTCTTCTTCTTCTTCTTCTTTTTAAAGGCTTAAGGTTAAAAAAAAAAGACTTAAGGTTTTATTTATTTATTCATGAGACACACACACACACACACACACACACACACACACACATACAGAGGCAGAGACATAGGCAGAGGGCGAAGTAGGCTCTCTGCGGGGAGCCTGATGTGGGACTCAAACCCAGGCACCTGGGAGCACAACCTCAGTCAAAAGCAGATGCTCAGACAGCCAGAGTGGCTCAGCAGTTTAGCGCTGCCTTTAGCCCAGGGCCTGATCCTGGGGACCCAGGATCGAGTCCCATATCAGGTTCCCTGCATGGGGCCTGCTTCTCCCAATGCCTGTGTCTCTGCCTCTCATAAATAAATAAATAAATAAATAAATAAATAAATAAATAAACAAACAAATAAATAAATAAATAAATCTAAAAAAAAAAAAAAAAAGGAATCCAAAAAGCCTTTCCAGAGAGTTAATCAGATGCTCAGAGCTACCATGGGGTCTAAGCTTTGAAACAGACTGACATATTTGCTTAAAATCTAAAAGTTCCTTAAGCCTGGCAACTCAGATCCTCCAAGTGCATGCTTGATCTTTAAGGACGCCGGTTATCATGCAAGGAAGATAAAGGTTTCATCTTAGATGCCAACTCTCATCAGTTGGTAGTGGTTGCCTGGAATCCTGGCTTGAGAAGGGCTGTGGAACCCCATCAGGGCTCAAGCAGGAAAAGAGGTTGTGGTAGATGAGAAATGCCCGCCACACATATTCAAGGGATGAGTGATGACAATGTCCTACATATGACTGTATCCCAGCCCTAATGTAGATTCTACTGTATTTTCCATGGTTGTTTCATATCTGTTCATTTCCCAATTTCTCCGTTCTAGAGAAAGCAACATTGTGCAGCGGAAGGAGCACTGGAAGCTGCACAATGCTCTTTCTCTTCTGAAGCATGGAATGGTGGAATGGAATGAGCATGAGGCGTCCAGAAGCAGAGCTGCGCATCCACACTGTTCCACTGGTCCTGCACATGCTACAGTGGATTCTTGTTTTTTACGGTAGCTCTATAAAGTCTGGGCAGGCACCGAATTAGCAAATACTGAACTGTTACTCCCAGAGGAAATACAGGGTTAGATTCCTGTGGGCCTCCAGTCATGATATTTTCATCAACCAATTAATGTATAACTTTATTTTATGTTTGTTTCTGTTTAAAGACAACTTAATATATATTACTGGTTCATTAACACTGACTTCACAGCCAACAGCACTCTAACTCCTGCCTAAACAAAGCTCGTCTAACACATATTTTTCTCTATAAGGCACGTCATGGCCTTCTTGTGCTTAGGAACACAGACAGCACTTCAACATTGTAACCAGGGACCATATGAAGTGCTGAAATCACCAACAAACAGCACACAATGTGGACAATGTGATGCTAAATAGACTGCAAAAGGGAAACCTGTTTACGGTATGGGAGCTGAAACAGGCTAAGTGTTACCTCTTCTACTGGGTTAGGAACAGTGCCTGAGACTATTCAATTTTTTTCACCACTCTGCGCGTGTCTGTGAACACTGTGAAAGTACAGGTGGTGCGCAGCCCAGGTGGCTCAGTGGTTTAGCGCCGCCTTTGGCCCAGGGCCTGATCCTAGAGTCCCAGGATGGAGTCCCATGTTGGGCTCCCCACAGGGAGCCTGCTTCTCCCTCTGCCTGTGTCTCTGCCTCTCTCTCTCTCTCTCTGTTTCTCTCATGAATAAGTAAATACAATCTTTGAAAAAAAAAAAAAAAGAAAATACAGGTGGTGTTGTTTTGGGGTCACAACTAAATTTTAGGGAGTAGGCAAATTGGCAAATACAGATTCAGTGAACAGTGAAGGTGGATGGTACTTACCCTCAGTATTGCTACCTCCCTAACCCTGCAGATCAAATGAGACAAGGTGTGTAAAATGCTTCACCTGATTCCAGCTACTTCTTTATCCCAAACATTTGCATTTCACCTTTTGTCCCTTGTCTGCCATGCTCAATCCTGAGAGATACGTAGCTATCCAGAAATATCCAGCTAAATGTACCACCCCTGGAGCATAGACCAAAAACCACTCCCACCAGCTCAAGTAGAAGAGGAGGTAGTTGGAAGTGACACAGAAGGTGCTCTCCAGGGGCTCTAAAGTGCAGGGATCAGCACAGGTGTCCTGGCTGTGGGATGAGCCTGAAACAGGAAGGGAAGATGCTGTGCCATGTCTCACGTGGCTGCATCACCTGCCATCCCTGCCTCTCTCTCTGCCTTCTGCTTCTCTCAGGAGACAGCTTTCCTCTGCTTTCTCTGGCTTCCTTGCACTCTCATAATTTTGGCTCAGGTGCCCTTCTGGCTACTACAGAGCCGACTCCAGCCTGACGTGGCTCACCAGGGCACACCTGTCGTCTCTGTCTAGCACCATCCCCCATCTCCAGTAACAGAGGAGGTGACTGTACCTCTGGCTCCAGGTCTGGCCAGGGACCCTTCCTCCTGAGAATGTGATGCTGTCTTAGTCATCTTCTATCACTTCCATCATTACTTTGTGTATCTTTTTGCTGCCTCGTGGTTTTTGTTTGCTCACGGCTGGTGTTTATTCACGGCTTGTGCTTACTCATGAAGTCTGACTACTGCCTCTCTGTGTGTCTGTCAGCTTCTGCTTTCATGGAGTGTCTCTTCTTGTTTCTCCAGTTCTGATTCCTGAAAGAGAAAATCATTGGCACAGTTAATTGCCATTTGCTTGGGCAAAACTTTCGTGCCAGGAAACTCTGTAGGCTAATGTCCAGCCCACTGATCAGCTGCTTGCGGGTAAGCACCTACCATCGTCCAACAAGCTGTGAGCAAGGTTGTAGGAGTAGGAAGGGTGCGTGTGGTATGGAACGCGGTCACCTACCTTTAAGGATTTATATCAAGCTGGTTATCCACATGTCTGTCTTTTTCAAACACCCCAAGTCCAGTCTGTGAAGAACTCCTATTAAAAAAAAAAAAAAAAAAAGAATTCCTATTAACTCTCTCAAAATGTATGTATGTATTTTTAAAGATTTATTTATTTTAGGGGGAGGGGGCAGAGGGAGGGAGAGTCTCAAGCAGACTCTGCACTGAGCATGGAGCCTGACATGGGGCTCAATCTCACCACCCTGAGATCATGACTTGGGCTGAAATTACGAGTTGGACGCTTAACCAACGGTGTCACCCAGGTGCCCCTCAAAATGTATTTAGAATGTAGTCACTTCTCACTATTCCCACTGCTACCACTCTGCTCCAAGCCACACCGTCTCTCGCTTGCATTGCTAGAGTACCCTGCTATGAGGTGACCTGTTTCTACATGTGGTCTATGCCTCACATAGCAGCCAGAGTGATTCATTGAACACCTAAACCAAGACGTGTCATTCCTTTGCTTCATATACTGCAGTGGCCTCCCTTTTCACGTCGAGCAAGACCCAAAGACCTGGCCCCCTTTATACTCTGACTTCATCTTTACCACTTCCCCCCTTGCTCACCCTGCTCTAGTCACGCTGGCTGCCTTGCTTTTCCTCAGATAGTCCAGGCATGCTCCCACCACAGGGCCTTTGCTCTAGGTGCCCCACCTGTCTGAAGCACACCTCTACCAGACACTGGCTTCACTGACTCCTTTAGATCTTTTTTTTTTTTCCTTTAGATGTTTACTCAAATCTCACCTTCTCCACAAGCCCTGACCAACATATTCAATACTACACACATAGTATATCAAATGCTGTACTGTTAGTACTATAGCATTAAATGCTCTAGTTCCCCACATGTCCATTCCCTCTTATCCTGCAGGACTTTTTGTTCCTGTACTTATTACTTTCTAACATACTATCTAAATGACGCTTATTATTTATTGTGTGTCTCCCCTGGCTAGAACGTAAGTTCCACAAAGATAGAGATCTTTGTCTGTTTTGTTCCCTGATGTATACTGAGGATTTAGAACAGTACCTGGCCCAAGCACTCCATAAATATTTGCTGAATTGAATTGAATTCCTCGGTAGGGAGCTATGCACACGGTGGGTACATTAAGGTTTCCCTACACAATAGAAAATATCTCTTTCAGGGAAATTAATTAACACTAAGTGCACATATGAGAAAAGAGGAAGTCTCAGATTAATAACCTGAGCTCCCATTTAAGAGGCTAGAAGGAGGGCAGCCTGGGTGGCTCAGCGGTGTAGCATCGCCTTCAGCCGGGGGCGTGATCCTGGAGACCCGGGATCGAGTCCTAATCAGGCTCCCCACACGGGGCCTGCATCTCCCTCTGCCTGTGTCTCTACCTCTCTCTCTCTCTCTCTCTGTATCTCTAATAAATAAATAAAATCTAAAAAAAAAAAAAAAAAAGAAGCTAGAAGGAGAGAAAAATAAACTCAAATCAAAAGAAAGGAACTAACAAATAGCAGAAATCAATGATTTTTATTTATTTTTATTTTTGTAAAAAGTTTTTATCCGAATTACAGTTAGTTAACATACAGTGTAATATTAGTTTCAAGTGTATAATATAGTGATTCAACATGTCCATACATCATCCAGTGCTCATCACAAGTGCTCTTCTTAATAATCCCCATCACCTATTTCACCCATCCCCCCTACCCACCTTCTCTCTGGTGACCATGAGTTTGCTGTCTATAGTTAAGAGTCTGTTTCTTGGTTTGCCTCTTTCTCTCTTTCTCTTTTTTTTTCTTTGCTCATTTGTTTTGTTTCTTAAATTCCATAGATGAGTGAAATCATATGGTTTTTATCTTTCTCTGACTTATGCTTAATAATCTTTAGCTCCATCCATGTCATTGCAAATGGCAAGAGAAATCAATGACTTTTTAAAAAATACTATGGCAACTCTATACACATAAATTTGACAACTTAGATGAAATGTAGTAATTCATTGAAAAACACAAACTAACACAACACACCCAATATGAAATAGATCATTTGAATAGCACTATAATAATTTTTTTTAAGATTTATTTATGTATTTGAGAGAGAGAGCACGAGTAGGAGGTGCAGAGGGAGAGGGAAAGAGAATCTTAAACAGACTCCACGCTGAGCAGGGAGCCCAATACAGGGCTCTATCCCAGGACTCTGAGATCATGACCTAAGCCAAAATTAAGAATTAGATGCTTAGCTGACTGTGCCACCCAGGCACCTTAGCACTATACCTATTAAGGAAAATCATAACTATCAGGATGGCTAAAATAAAAAGCTAACACCAAGTGCTGGTGAGGATGCCGAGAAATCAGATCATTCTTACATTGTAGGTAGCACTGTAAAATGGTACAGCCATTCTGGAAAACAGTTTGGTAGTTTTATAAAGCACTAAACAGCCAACCACCATACAACCCAGCAATTGCACTCTCGGGTGTTTATTCCAGATAAATGGAGACTTCTGTTCACATAAAAATCTATCCATGAATGTTTATAGTAGCTTTATTTATAATAGCCAAAAACTGGAAACAACCCAGATGTACTTCAGGGGACGAATGGTTAAACAAATTGGGTATGTCCATTCCATGTAATACTCAACAATAAAAAAAGAACACATTATTGATATATGCTAAATTTGGCATGCTGAGTGAAATTATACTGAGTGAATAATCATTAACTTTTCTAAGTTAAAAAAAGTATTATGCAAAGTGGAAAAAAAGCCAAGAAAGTACATACTGTGTGATTCTACTTATGAGCATTCTTGAAACAAGAAAATTATAGAAATAAATGAAGAACAAATTAATAGATGCCAGAGATAACAGCCCCAGTAGAGGAGAGGAGAATGGAACAGAGTTGCCTTATAAAAGGGCAACATGAGGATTCTTGTGGTGATGGAATGTTCTGTATCAATATCAATATCCTGGTTATAGGGCATCTGAGTGGCTCAGTTGGTTAAGTGTCTGACTCTTGGTTTCAGCTTAGGTTATGATCTCAAGGTCGTGAGATGGAGCCTCATACTGGGCTCCATGCTGAGTGTGGAGCCTGCTTAAGATTCTCTCCCTCTCCCTCTATCCCTACCTGTGCCCCATTCCCTCTCAAAAAAAAAAAAAAAATCCTAGATCTAGTACTGTACTACAGTTTTGTATGATGTTACCTGTAGAGGAAACTGGGTATATTAGTTAGGGCTCTTCAGAGAAACAGAACTAATAGGATTATAGATATAGATGTTGATGTAGATAGACATAGATTTGTAAGAGGAGATTTATTATAGGAATTGGTTCACATGATTACAGAGAAAGTCCCATGAGTGTGTATATTTATTTATATAATCCTGTACATCAGATATAGAAAACATTTAGAAGAAAAGATACCAAAATAACAGTAGTCATCTCCAGGTAGTAGAATTATGAGCATTCTTTTTCTTTTCTTTTTTTTTAGCTTATGGGCATTTTCTCATTTTTGTATAGTGAACTCTTATTACACGTGCAATTTTCAAAGAACATATTTTTAAGACATTATTTAGACTAACCTTTAATCTGTTGCCTAAAAAACCCGTAACCAATCTCCAAATAATTAGTCATTTCAGTCTTTCATATTATAGAAATGAATATTTCCCAAACTAGTCCAGGTAGCTCGAATTATTAGAAATGAGAGCTGTTGAAAGCAAAGGTCTGTACAGCCTGTGCCTTCAGAGAGTATAAAGACATGGATTTGGTCCTAAAACAGGTCATTTAACTTGGCTCATTCATGGGGGAAAATGGGAAAGGTACACCTCCCAATGGCTCACAAGAGCCACGTGCTACTCAAACATTGTCCACAGAGACACAAACACGTGAAAGCAAACAGGTGACACAAATCCATCTCTGCTCTGCACCCCTTCTCACACTGGACAATTCTCCATTGCCTCAAGTGGTCAGCAGGGAACATAAATAGATTTTAAAATATTTAGTCGTTATAATCAATATCCAGAAATGAAAGTGTAAAAAACAGTCCATTCATAACCAAGACCCCAAGTCCCCACTAAATATTTTAATGTATACCTAACAAAAATTATAAAGAAAATCCCAAAACCTTAATGACACAGTAAAAGAAAATCGGACTAGATGGAGAGTTAACCTTGCTCAAAATTGGAAAGACCAAACAAATGGTAAGGTAACACTTCCTGTTCACACATTTAATGCAATGCTAATTAATGGAGCATTAAGAGTTTCATAAATATAAAATACAAAACAATTGGGATGCTTGAGTGGCTCAGCGGTTGAATTTCTGTCTGCCTTTGGCTCAGGGCATGATCCCGGGATCTGGGATGGAGTCCTGCATCAGGCTCCTGGAAGGAAGCCTGCTTCTCCCTCTGCCTGTGTCTCTACCTCTCTCTGTGTGTCTCTCATGAATAAATATATAAAATCTTAAAAAAATTTTTTTAAAAAAATACAAAACAATTGTAAAATGCAACCAAAAAGAAGCATACAAAAATGTTAGTGTTCTGGGAGGGAAAAAGATAATGTTGCAGAATTTCCCTTTTCTGGATTTAAAAACGTTGTAATGTCATAGAACAGCAATGATCACAACTATTGGGCAGTTCAACTTCCAAATGCAGGATCTGTTCTGAGTCTGCATGGTGAAGGAAAACATGGGGGAAGAGGCCTGGTCTGATGACCATGATGGGTGTCTTGGGAGGATTTGTTTCTGAGACAAGGTAGCTCAAGTAAAAGGAGGCCTATTTTAAGACTATAATAAGTAATTTCACCTCACTGAGGATGGAAACAAAATAGTACGACTCATTGCACGAAAACTATGAACCAAGACAACTCTCTCCGTATCTTTTTTTTTTTTTACATTTTTAAAATTTTAAATTCAATTTGCCAACATATAGTATATCTCTCTCCATATCTCAAGAACCCTTACTAGTGTATCCACAATCTCCCAGCTCTGAGCACTGGCTGAATGACACCACCTCCTACCTACCTTTGCAGTTCCCTGGAGAATGTTCATGTCACCTCTTCACTTATGTTCTCCCAGTCTTAGAGTTGGTAGCTGTTTGCTGAAATATAAATCTCTGGTTTTCCTAGCTTCCTCTTTTTTTTTTTTTTTTTAAGACTTTATTTATTCATGAGAGGGACAGAGAGAGCGATGCAGAGACACAGGCAGAGGGAGAAGCAGGCTCCATGCAGGGAACCCGACGTGGGACTCTATCTTGGGTCTCCAAGATCACGTCCTGGGCTGAAGGCGGCGCTAAACCGCTGAGCCACCCAGGCTGCCCTAGCTTCCTCTTTTTTACGCTTTTCCAGCTTTCCAACAAATTGCCTGAATTAAATCCTTCTGTTTAACATGTCCATAGCAGTTTTTGTTTTCCCGATTGGACCCTGATTGCTACATGGCCAGCTCCAGGGATGAGCTTTGTGTGTTTTGTGATTTTTTTTTTTTTTTTTTTGAACCAGAGTGCACAGATCACAAGCTGTTTCTCTTGTGGGCAGAATCCATTTCTGGTCTAAAAAACCATGTCCAGGGCATGGCTATTTTGAGCAGATGGTCTGTCACCCCAAACATTCTGATGCAGCTGAGAATAGGACAGACCAGAAGCTGGTAGAGCTGAAAGTGGGTGGGTAGTATGGAGGTGAGGAGGGTTGATAATTGAGGCAGGACTACAAAGAGATTTGAGCTGTAGCCCAAACACGGAAAGAGCAAAATCTGGTATCAGAGATCTAGAAAGAAATCAGTGACTGTTAAGTCACTGTGGTAACCAACTGGGTCAAACACCAAAGGCAGACATAGCTGCAATCACAGGTAGTAGGTTCCAGGAATAGGACTGAGATAGAACAGGACAAGAGAAGTAGACATCTCAGAAATGTCAGGGGCAGCTATGCAGAGATGTACGTACACAGAAGGCTGGATGGTGTCAAGCAGAGTCACATAAAAGGACTTAAGAAGAATTGCCATTTCTAAGTTTGCCCCCAGTGTGACATACTCCCTATCCACCCCTTCTTCATATTTTCCTAATAAGTGCCTTCTATTTCATGATTGATATTTTTGTGTTCTTCACTTTGTTCAAAGAGTTTCTCTAGTTTTAAGCAATGAGGTTGATTTTAATGTAACATATATTACATTTATAGATAAATGACAAGAATACAATGAAATGGTAATCCAACCATCCAAGGTTAACCCTCCAGACTTGCTAATGTCTCCATATGCATATACCTATACCTATAGTCATATGCACATATTTTAGAGGTAAGAATCTTATAGTATTAGATTTTTTTTTAAAGTAGACCAATTGTGGGTAGTACAGTCAGTTAAGTGTCCAACTCTTGGTTTCAGTTCAGGTTGTGATCTTGGGGTCCCGGGGTTGTGGGATCAGCCCATGTTGGTCTGCATGATCAGCAAGGAGTCCACTTGGGAATCTCTCTCCTACCCTTCACTATCCCCCTTGCTCAAATAATAAATAAATAAATCCTTTTTAAAAAAAGAAGAATTAGAAACTGCAGAAATAAATTCAAATCTACACAATAATGTATAAAAAATGTGTTGAAACAAACAATAAATAAATGAATACTTTTTTAAAAAAATTATTTATTCATGAGAGATACAGAGAGAGAAAGAGAGAGAGAGGCAGAGATACAGGCAGAGGGAGAAGCAGGCTCCATGCAGGGAGCCCAATGCGAGACTCAAGACTCGATTGGATCTCCAGGATCACACCCTAGGCCAAAGGTGGTGCTAAACCACTGAGTCACCCAGGGATCCCCAAATGAATACCTTTTAAGCCACAGAGGAGAAACTAGATATCATTTAAAAGACTATACATATATGATCCCATGTATACTCTTTGCCATAACAGATTTGGAGGAGTTAAATAAACTGAAATAGATTTTCATTTGAAGATAAAAATTTCAAAAATTTATCATAAAACATAGAAGACAATCCAATAATATTCCTTTCGTAAAAGAAAAACAAGGTATCAATGTTGGAATATTGAGGCACTTAAAGAAATCATTACTGCCAGTGTGGTTTTTATGCTATAAAAAACAAAGCCAACTATTAACTAAAAAGTGAATTCAAGAGAAAGAGCAATGAAATGAGAAACCACTGAAAAGAAATGTCAAGGGATCCCTGGGTGGTGCAGCGGTTTGGCGCCTGCCTTTGGCCCAGGGCGTGATCCTGGAGACCCGGGATCAAATCCCACGTCAGGCTCCCGGTGCATGGAGCCTGCTTCTCCCTCTGTCTATGTCTCTGCCTCTCTCTCTCTCTCTCTCTCTCTCTCTCTGTGACTATCATAAATAAAAAAATAAATTAATTTTTAAAAAAAGGAAACTGAATTTAAAACAATGATGAGGTGACAATTCATCCTACTATGAAAAGTACAAGTGAGAAAAATCCACAGTTAGCATAATAATGAGGAAACAGGCATTCGAACACTGCTTATAGCACTGCAAATTAAGAAAATCTTCCTAAAGAGCAACATGGGAATATATCTGTTACTCCCACTTTGGGGTAAAAAAAAATATTTTTTTTTAACTTTTTTTTTTTTTTTTTTTTTTTTTACGTTTTTAAAAATTTATTCATGAGAGAGAGAGAGCTAGTGAGAGTAGGAACAGGGGGGAGGACAGAGGGTCAGAGGGAGAAGCAGACTCCTTGCTGAGGAGGGAGCCTATATGGGATGCAGGGCTCCATCCCAGGGCCCTGGAATCATGACCTGAGCAGAAGGCAGACATTTAATTTAACCAACTGAGCCACCCAGGTGCCCGTTAAAAACTATTTTTTAAATATGCACTATTTATTATTGTGAAAAACTGGATATAAGTCAAATGTTCCAAATAGAGGGAATAAGTCATTATGAAAACATTGATATACTAATATGGAAGAATATTGAATTGCTAATAAAAATAATAAATCTATGAACAATGGAAAACAAAAAAACAGAATTTTAGAAAAAACTGAATTAATGGAAAAGAAAAAACAGAAATTAAAAGGCTATGAAAACAACTTAAGACTATGTAAACATTATGTCTATACAATAAAGATTTTTTTAACAGATTTTATTTATTTATTCATGAGAGACACACACAGAGAGAGAGAGAGGCAGAGACACAGGCAGAGGGAGAAGCAGGCTCCACGCAGGGAGCCCGACATGGGACTCGATCCCAGGACCCCAGGATCATGCCCTGAGCCGAAGGCAGACACTCAACCACTGAGCCACCCAGGTGCCCCACAATAAAGATTTTTTTAAGAAGCAGGAAGAATCTCATAAATGGTGAATATTTTATGATAAAAGCATTCTTTGTACTTTTTGTTGATCTGTTTAGAAATTTTTTTGCTGGATCAACATAAAGTCATAAAATATGCCGTTTTTGATGAATTTTTCCAGATAATCAACTATGAAATTTGACAGGTGATAGATATAGCTCACAATTCTCTATCCTAACTCCAACCCATTCCCATTCCAGAACTCCTCGGAATATCTGAAATCTAAAGCAGAAACTCATCATTTAGTCATTGTAGTGGATTCTGTGGTAGCCTGCCTCCCTAGACCTCCCATTCAAGAGTGAGGAACTCATCCCCACTGCCCCCCAACCCCTCGCTGCAGGGGAGTTGGCTGACAACTCTCAGAAGAGCATCTCTTCAAGAATTGCCCTCCCTCAACTGAAGATAGCTGCCTTATCCAATGTTGTGCCCCCTCCTTGAGGGCAGCCACTTCTATTGTCTGGCCAATGATGGGGGAGGGGGAAGCATAATAAAGACCAGACTCCCTTGTCTCAAAGAAGCACACCTCTGATGGGTCATCTGGGCCCAGAGCTCCCTATGGGAACCTTTGTTGGAACTGCATCACTGTTTACCTCTCCCTCTGTCCAACTTGCCACCAAGAGATACCAAGCCTGAGGCCCAATACAGCACCATTTTTCTGGGAGAACAACCAGCCATTTGATGACAAGCTGACTACACCGGAAGGGGCAGTGACTCATTTTGGCGGAAATGGATATGTATTTGGGGCATAGGTTTGCCTTTCCTGCCCTCAGTCCTCAGCCTGTGGCACCATCTGAGGGCATGCAGAGTGTTTGATCCACCAACATGGAATCCTATGTAATATTTTTATTGGATCGAGGAACCCATTTCATTTCACAACAGAGTAGCTGCAACAGTGGCCCATGACCATGGGATCCACTCTTCCTACTTTTCACACCATGCTACACAGAAGCTGTCAGCCTGACAGTGACGAAATGGCCTTTTGAAGGTGCAACTGAGCTACCACTCTGAAGGTGAAACCTTTCAAGAATGGAGTGACATCTTCCGAGATGTTGATGCAAATCAATAATTATCATATGAGCCTATGTTCTCAGTAGGCATAATACATGGTTCTGGAATCGAAGGGGAGGAAGTAGGAGTGGCTTTGAGCCCTGCTTATCATCCCTCACAGTGACCCACTTGTGGTATATATGCTTCTTGTCCCAGTACCTCTAAACTCTGTGGGTTTAGAGGTCCTGATGATTGACTAAGAAACACTTTGCCAATTGTGATGGTAAATGGAGCTGAGAGTGAAGGAAACAAAAATGGGTTATAGAGTAGGGAGTTAAATATCAGTTGCAACCTTCAGGCCAGGAGCAGTATGGGGGTACTGGTAACTGTAGTTTACCCTACTAACCTTCTTCTTGTAAGTTTCCCCAGCAAAAGAGACCACCTGGGGTACCCCAGGAGTTCTCAGACCTTATTATACAAACTGAGTGAATCCAGTGCAAAAGGTTTGCTGTAATGGATGCTATGGTGTACCACTTAGATCCTCCTTTCTGGATCAAGGCAATCATTCCCTCAGCTACTAGGAATACTGGCTGCTGATGGCTCTCAGATGAGTGTCTCTTCTGATATTGTCCTCACCCAGAGAGTCACTTTGCCCACATCTCCTGACTGATTCATACCCAGATATAAATGCTCAGCCCACTTCACTCCAAGGCAGGACAGAGTTCCCTATAGGACTGGCTGAGAGGCCTTCATGGTGACTACACTGCCATTCAATCCCTCCTTCACCCAGTCCTATTTCCTTCACTCCTCTACTGATGTTGAATCCCTGGGTGCTCACTAGTAGACTTCCTGCATGCAAATCTCCAACTCAGAGTTTCCGGGGGACTCAGTATGCAACATTTATATCAGTTTAAAAAAAAATAGAAAAATACCATCTAACACACAGGCTTTGTGTGGCTATCATATATAGAGACATTAAGAATCCCTGGATGATCTACATTTGGAAAGCCATTGAGCTTACCAACAACACTGACTCTATTTCTTCTCCTTTTAGAGACTTTGTTTTCTTGGACTCTGTTGCAGGTGTCAAATACTAGAAACATCCAGGAAGCCTTCTGGTTCAGCTTCTGTCTCATGGTCATTTCTTTCCTTCTTCAGCTCTTTGGTTGTGCCAGGCTCTGAGCTTTTCTATCCCATCTTTCCAGAAAGCTACTAGTACCACTAGCTGTCTCCCTCCACTTGTCTCCCTCCACCCACAGTCAAATAAGTTCCAGATGCTGAGGGAGTTGTGGGAAGTGTCACCAGGAGGAGGGGAGCTTAAATTCCTTTGGTTACCAATCACCATCTTGTTTCTGTTTCTTTCATTTGCCCCCATTGACTTTCTTTCATGATCAGAGAGTTAAGTCATTTCCTTACTCCACTGCTTCTTCAAGTTCCTCTGCCCTCTGGGATTTCAACACCCTTTTATAGTAAATCTCTGCATTACACTTTTAAATTTTATTATTATTATCATTACATTATTATACTTTAAAATTTTTGAATGACAAAGCTATAAATGAGAACTAAAAAAAAAAAGAAAAGAAAAAAAAAAGAGAACTAAGCTCTTTCCTTCCTTCTAACTTTCCTTCCTTCCTTCCATAAATTTCTTGTGTATCAACTCTGAGTCATCTCTTAAGTGAAGCTGGACTATACCTACCCTTACTTAAGGTTATTAAATGTGATATTAGGGACACAATCATTCCTTCTTGCAAATTCCCTAGGGGCCAAAGTTGGCAGCAGATTGCTGGTCTGGCTGAGTCTTGCAGCACATCCCACTGGAACAACAACCCAGGGCGCGTGCCCTTGGATGGAGAGCATATTAACAGCATTCTCTTTGTGTAGGAAGGCCTCCAAGTTTTGTAAAGGCCCACTATATTTAGCGTAGTAAAGTGAAATATCCCTGACCAGTAGATTTCTATCAACTAGCCAGTCTTCAAAGGGCAACGGGACCAGGAGGCTGGAAACCACAACCCAGCCCCCTCTGCAGTGGCTCCTTTAAGACATCAAGAGCTCTTGGGCACTTCTAAATCAAGAGCCACATAAAATTGGACCTTCTCCATCCTCACATTGTTGTTGACCTTAGTTCTCAAGCCTGGACACACTTAATCTTTCTACAACCTCCAGATTTCTGACCTCAGAATTCATTCTCCCATATATAGCCTTGCCTCTCCCTCAGGGCAGAGTTTGGGGTCAGCTGAGGGAACTACTGCTCCTCTTTAGCACATTATCTCAAAGTACAGTCTTTTCAACCGGAGAAATATGTAGAGGAGGTAGACAAAGACTGTGACTTTTTAATAAAGTTTTTGTTTATTTATTCATGAGAGACACTGAGAGGCAGAGACTTGGGCAGGAGAAGGAGGCTCCCCACAGGAAGCCTGATACGGGACTGGATCAATCCCTGGACCTCAGGATCATGCCCTGAGCCAAAGGCAGACTCTCAACCACTGAGCCACCCAAGCGCCCTCCACTGCGACTTTTTAAATATGATTACTCCTCCAGTTTCAAAACACTTCTTGTTTCTTGCTCATCTTTTGTGCTTGACCATAGGCATCATTTCTCTGACTTTAACTTCCAACTTTTATTTTGCTCCTAAATCAGGACTCAGGCTCCCTCACACTGGGACAAATTAAAGAAGGCTGAAAGAAGTAAGATAAATTGAACCAAAGAACCCTGGAATACTCTGAAATTGGAAGCATCAGGTGCCCCTGAAGATGGGAATGTGGGGTAGAAAGAAAAGATTACCTAAACGTCTTTACAATGACCAGTTAAGTATCTAGTTCTTCTTCCCAACAGCACAGCCAAGTGACTACCTTTCCACCATCCTAGAAGAGGCCAGGCAGTTTATTCTTTTGAGAGCCTGGGTCAAAGGCTCTAGGCTGGCACACCAGGCACAGTGGAAGACTGGGGTGGGGGTGGTTAAATGAAAATCTCTAGAAAGAATGATGAATTCCCCTCACCCCACTCTCCAGCCCCTTTCCCCTGATAAGCTCCCAGAAAGCTAGAAACTAGGTTAACAAATTCCCATGCAAAAAAAATTTTCTGACTGACAGCCTAGCCTAAGAGAAAAGATCTTCACATGATGATATTTGGAGGTCCCTCCCCACAAAAAAGGAATGGGAAACTACTATGAAAGCTCAACAGCGAACATGATCTGCCCATTCACAGGAGGAAGTTTTGCTCTTTAATATGAACAGACAGGCATTCATGAGAAGTCATTAATGTGAAATAAAAACAAAAAGAGTATCAGAGGGAGACAACAATAGAGGAAATAAAAGGAAACCTCAAACACTATAATTAATGCCCTTAGAGAAGTGAGAGAAAATACTGCATCCACAGAGCAAGGATAAGATGTCATTTAAAAACAAAGCAGGGCGGGCAGCCCAGGTGGCTCAGTGGTTTAGCACAGTCTTTGGCCCAGGGCATGATCTTGGGGACCCCTGATCGAGTCCCACGTCTGGCTCCCTACTTGGAGCCTGCTTCTCCCTCTGCCTGTGTCTCTGCCTCTCTCTCTCACTTTGTGTCTCTCATGAATAAATAAATAAAATCTTTTTTTTAAAAATAAATAAATAAAAACAAAGCAAAACAAAACCAGGACTGGAGGGAAAGGACAGTCAGAGAATAGGATAGAACTTTAAATAATAACAATGGTAGAAATTTAAAAATTCAGTACAAGAGTTAGAAGACAAAGTTAAGAAAATCTCCCAAGAAAAAAGTATAGGAAAGATATGAAGAATATTACATTAGTTCAAGTGAACCAACAACTGAATCAAGAGTTCTAGAAAGAATAAGCAGAGAAAATGAAGGGAAGGGGATGACGAAAATAAGACTATACGTTAAAAAAAAAAAAAAGAATATATGTAATAATTTCTCAAAACTGAAGGAAATGTGTTTTCAGGTTGAAAGAGCCCATTGTGTTGAATTCATTCCACACAGTGGATGAAAAGAGACCCTGTTCCAAAATGTATCAACATGAAATTTCAGAACATTAGGAAGAAAGGGAAGATCTCAAACCTTCCAGAGAGGAGGAAAAAAAAAAAAACCATGGAAGATGTTAGTGGTTCAACAACAAGGTAGAAAGCTAAACAGCAAGGAAGCAATGCCTTTAAAATTTCGAGTGAAAATAATTTTCAACCTGTAATCCTATACCCAGACTCTCATTCAAGAGTACTGCTAAAACAGAGGCATTTTCAGACATGCAAGTTCTCAAAAAAATTTACCTTTCATGAATTTTTTCTCAGGAAGCTATTGCAAGATGAGCTCCACCAAACCAAGTACATAAAACCAAAAGGTAAATATGAGATCTTGCAAACAAGGAATCCAACAAAAGAGAAGAAATTCCTAAAGTGATGTAAAAGGGAAATCTTGGGATGACAGTTGGACAGCTGACCTAGAGAGCAATAGGGTCAGACCTATGCTGGATGATGGAAAGTTCCAGAAGATATATTTGGGAGGAGGAAACAAAAAAAACCATAAAATTGATGAAGTGAAAGATATATAATTCTGTTAGAGGGCTTGGGTGGAAATTAGTAATTGCTGTATGTAACTGAAGCTTAAAAAAGACAACTAGTAATCTAAGGGAAAACAAAATTATTGTATAAGGTACAAAGTGAACAGCTCACCTATGAACAGTATTTCCATAGGCATAATAATGCAAACACTGAAAATGAGTTTAACCAAAATTGTGATATAATCATAATGGGAGGATGGTTGTAGGTGAAGGGTGTGTATTATAGATAGTGGTATAAGAAAACAAAATCCTACTCTCTGTAATAGGAACTCAGGAGATAATATTTAAACTGAAAAGTCAAGGGGGAAAAACAGAATAAGCACTACAAGAAATAGCTAAAAGGTATGAGTATAGTTGGCTCTGTAGAGCATAGGTGAGGAGGAGTGAGCAAAGGGACTGCCATTTTGTTTTGCTGCTGTTATTAAAAGCTTTGTATTTGATCTTTTTATACTACATGCTTGTATATTTTGATTTTTAAAAAGACTAAGGAAAAAGAGTGAGGAAATACAAACAGAAAATTAGAGTAGAAAAAAACAGATGAAGTCAGAAGTAATATTAGATCTAGTACACATCATTGCTAAAGATAGGCTGAAAATTTGGTTCTGGGCTTTTTAGCAGACAGCACAAAGTGGGAAATATAATCATTTATACAGTTTCACCATGTCCAAGAGATAAAAAACAAACTACTTACTCAGGAGCAATACATCTATTCCTGGTACTGAGATCTGAGACACACTTTTCCTATCTGTCCGCCTAAAGGGGTTATCATGTGACATAGTGAACCACATCCTCATCAACTTGCCTCCAATAAATGCAACAATAATTTTCATTGAGCTATTTCTTATGATGCTTCTTGACATAGGTTAATGACAAAATGCCAGTGCAGACTCCAGTAAACACAATTCTGTGAAGAGATAAAAATCTGTTCACTTCAGAGAGGTAGTGAAACATAGTGGCTCGTGTGTGGACCTGAGTTCCAAATCTGTCTCTTAAGAAAGTTACTTAACTACTCTGCACTCAGTTCTCTCTACTATAAAATAGGTCTAAATATGATTATTTTGTAGGATTCTGTAAGGATTAAATAAGTTTATGCTTATGAAACTCTTAAAGCAATGCCTGGCATGTTATAAGCCCTCAAAGAAAAAGATAGTTTTTATTCAAAGAAATGTTTTTTTTAAAAATGCATCGAGTGAGGATCCCTGGGTGGCTCAGCGGTTTGGCGCCTGCCTTTGGCCCAGGGTGCAATCCTGTAGTCCCGGGATCGAGTCCCGTGTCGGGCTCCCGGCATGGAGCCTGCCTCTCCCTCTGCCTATGACTCTGCCTCTCTCTCTCTTTCTATGTATATCATAAATAAATAAAATCTTTTTTAAAAAATGCATCGAGTGTGATAAGACTATACTAAGCAAAACACCATGATATTGGTGAAGGGATAGATATGCTGGTTAATGGAATAGTATACAGAAATAGATCCCCACAAGTAGAGCCAACTGATTTTTGACAAATGCGCAAAACATTCAATAGAGGAAATAGTCAAAAAAATGAACTTTAATGTAAACTTCACACCTTATACAAAAATTAACTCAAAAATGGATCATAGATTTAAATGTAATATGTCAAACTCTAAAACTTTAGATAAAAACAAAGGAGAAAATCTGCAGAACCTAAGGCGAGATGAAGATTTCTTAGATACTCAAAGCATACTCAGTTAGAGAAAATGTGATAAATTGGACTTCACCAAACTTAAAAATGTTTGCTCTGCCCTATTAAGAGCAAACCTGTTAGGGCACTTGGGTGGCAGAGTAGGTTAAACAATCGAATGAATCTTGGTTTCTCAGGATCATGAGATCAGGACTCACCTCAGACTTTGTGCTCAATGCAGAGTCTGCTTGGAGTTTCTTTCTCCCTCTTTGTCTGCACCTCCTCACACTCCCCCCCACACCACAATCTCACTCTCTCAAATAAATAAATAAATAAATAAATCTTTAAACGGAATAAAAGAGCAAACCTCTTAAAAAGACCCTGTTAAGAGGATGAAAAGACATGACACAGACTGGGAGAAAGTAGTTACAAACCAAAACGAGTTGCAGAAGGTAGTACAAATCAAACATCTGTAAAGGACCATAAAGAACTCTCAAAAAATCAACAGTAAGAAAACAATCCACTTGGAAAATGGGCAAAAGAAATATAAAGACATTTCTGGAAAGACGACATACAGTGGCAAGTAAAAATATATTCAACATCATTAGCCATTAGGGAAATGCAAATTAAAACCATGATGAGATTTCACTATACATCTCTAAGAATGGCTAAAATAAACTATAGTAACAAAACCAAATGCTGGCAGGGAAATCGCTCTATCACATATGGCTGGTTGTAATGTATAGTATGGCAATATCTTAAAAAAACTGAACATACTTAAGGCATTACCCAGCAATCAATGCTCACACACAGCTATGCACGCACACACACATGCGCACATACACAAGTGCATATAAAACTGTGAAATCTGAATCTGAATAAAGTTTATTGAGTGCATCAAGGTCAATTTCCTGGACTTGATATTACATTGTTGTATAAGATGGTGCCACTGGGGGAAACTGGGGGAAGAATATACTGTGCTGGCAATTTCCTGTTAATCTATTATTATTTCAAACTAAAGTTAAAAAGGAAAAATAAATGCTATGAAAAGTGTTAGGTAAATCTTATCAATATGGGAATTAAAGTTATCTTCATTTAGCAAGCTCTTAATATATAAAAGGTTAATTTAAATATTTGAAGGGTTAGTCGAAATTGTAAAAATTCATCTAAGAATAGTGCTTCTATCAAAATACAGTGAAGGGAGAGGTGTGTGAGGAAGGGTGTATGGAGGCAGGGTGTTTCTGTAGGTACTCAGTTTCAAGAAGGCAAGTAGCATATTTCCAAGAGTCCACACAAAGTGACACTTCTTACCATAGCCCTGTGTCTGGCCCTCGGTTTTTCAGCTCAAAAAAACTGATTTTCTTGCAGAATGAGCATGGGTTCCCCATTAACTGAGCTCATAAGACAGATGTGCTGTGAGTGTCGATCTCAACCACACTCAGATGTACCAGAAAAGCCAAATTTCTCTCTTCTTTTTTTTTAATTTTTAATTTTTATTTATTCATTTGACAAAGCGAGAGGGTACAAGCATGGGCAGTGGCAGGCAGAGGGAGAGGCAGAAGCAGACTCCCCACTGAGCAGGGAGCCTGATGAGGGACTCAATCCCAGGACCCTGACATCATGATCTGAGCTGAAGGCAAACACTTAACCGACTGAGCCACCCAGGTGCCCCTCTCTCTGTTCTTTAAATCAATTTACTTTGATTTAAAGTAGGAACCCCCTTCCTATGAGCTGGAGGAAATTCAATCTAAGTAATTCTTTGTAAAGGCATCGCTGGTCTGGTGACTGCACAGATACTCACTACTGTTGTCTGAAGGGTACTCCCCAAAATGCTGTGGCTTTTTTTTTTTATAGATTGTATTTATTTGTTCATCAGAGATGTAGAGAGTGAGAGAGAGGCAGAGACATAGGCAGAGGGAGAAGCAGGCTCCTCGAGGGGAGCCCGATGTGGGACTCATCCCGGTACTTCGGGACCATGCCCTGAGCTGAGGGTAGATGCTCAACTACTGAGCCACCCAGGCACCCCTGACTGTGGCTTTTGTGATACTTGAGACTCTGCAGTCTTCAGTGCCTAGACAGCAGCGTCTCTGAGTACTCCATGCAGCTTTTTCCCTGAGGTTTTGCACCTTCTCAGGCTCTGAAATCTCCCCCTCTCTTGCCTCAGAGAAGCTCCTAGAGAATCCTCTAATTTCTCTAATATCCTTTCTCTCCCAGTCCTCCAGGATATCCCACATCATCTGATCAATCAGTTTAGCTTTTCCAGAAGGTGGGAAAAATCCTAACTTGAAGCTGCTTTTATTTTTGGTCCTGCAAAAATACCCATGGTAATTACAAAGCCTCACTACTTTCTGAAACGTGGGGGAAAATATAGGGAGAACAAAATGAAATTAATGTTTTAACAAATCATTCCGCCAAAACTACATCGAACCGGAAATGCCATTTAATTGCTTTGCAAGAAGCAATGAATATCACAGCAACAGGTCACATCCACGTGGCTAGCCCATTCTGTTCTCTTTAACACAAATATTCAAGATTTTAATTAGACCGTTGCTTAATGACCCTAAAATCAGAATCAGGGAAATTAGAACAACTCAACATTTAAAGGGGTCAGGCTGAATGAATGAATGAATGAATGAATAAATAAGTGGGTCAGACAGTTGCAGTCTGATACATCAATCCATGGTAGGGATACTCACATCATGCTAAGGGAGTTGGAAACACTGGAAGTTCGTTGGCTATAGTCCCCTGGGTCCATGTTCACTTTGAGAATGTCCTTGCCAATGGAGTTGCAATATTCAGAGGCATTTGGCCAGTACTCTCTCTCCCAGGAGAGCACTTGGATGAACACCACCACCATTTGTCCTAGAGACTGTCCTTTTTCTATGCTTCCACAACTGACCACCTCTTTCATCAAATAACAGGCCAGTCCTGCTGACCTAGGATTCATGTCTCTTTGGGATGATTTTGCATAGATCTGTTCCAATCAGTTGCACAGGGACTTTAAATTGAACTCTCAAAGAGCCATAAAATTTCTTTGTTCTTGAGTTACTCTTTCTGTACTTGCCACATGCTGATAATGGTATATATAAAACTAATCATATTAGAAGATTTTCAGTGTGGGGTTCTTTTTTTTTTAAGGTTTTATTTATTCATGAGAGACAGAGAGAGAGAGAGACAGAGAGGGAGAGAGAGAGGCCGAGACACAGGCAAAGGCAGAAGCAGGCTCCATGCAGGGAGCCTGATGTGGAACTCCATCCTGGGACTCTGGGATCACGCCCTGAACCGAAGGCAGATGCTCAACCGCTGAGCCACCCAGGGGTCCCTCAAAGTGGGATTCTAAATACATAAACATTTGAAATAATTATCTTTAAAAGTTTTAAAAAATAATTATACTTTTAAAAATTCAATCATTTTAACCACTGAAGAATAATTGTTAGTATGCATGATGATGGGTGAAATCTGCTGGATACAAATGATAAAACAATAATGACACTGAAGTCAGATTTTCAAGTGTTGAGTGCATACGGTTAAGTATTGACTGTTAATGTTCCTAGGTATTTATGTTTTAGTGGGTAACAATATCTTTTTGGATTATTGTATGTATGCTGTGTTGAGATATCTAAAACCTCAGATATATCAATAATCTAGTATGGGACAAGCAAGTCCATGACATTTCCTCCCCCTCTTTGCAGAGAAACAATGGATGTTCTAATGAAAGTATTGTAGTCTGAATTTGAAAGTGCTTAAAAGCAAACTTTGTGGTAATTCTTCACCTATATTCTCTGTGTGTATATTAAGAATTATTACCCTATTTTCTACTTTATAGAAGAATAAGAAAATATAATTAATAGTAATAGCAACAATAATATAGAGTTCAAGGTCATTTTTCCTATAAAAAGTTTAAGTTATATCACCCATGGCAGCAAGAATAAAATTCAGACTAAGCTTGCTCTCTCAAACTGTTTAGTTACCTTGTGTTCTCTAGTAACTTCTGCTTGCTTTTTATTTCTCTTTTCAATCTTATTTTTCTTCACTAATTTTCTGAAAATGGCACAGAGTACTCATCATTACTAATGAGATCTTCCCAATTTTAATCATTTCATTATGTCCAATAAAGCAAGAAAAAAACACCAGCCAACCGACCTCATGAATGATTTTGTAATAACTTTATCAAGATAGATAGATATGCCATTAACATATTAGGGTTTCTGAGTAATTCCAGTATAATTTTAGGCTTCCAAAGGCAGTATATGAGAAAATGAAGTTTTTTTAAAGTTCAGTTCAACTGGTTTGGGGGTAAAATAGCATAATGTTTCTATCAAGTTGTGCTGTTTTATTTTGATTTGATTCCTTGACTATTTATGAAACACATGAATGTTTATGAAATACATGAATATATTTACTTTGAGCTTTGCTTTCCTCCAACTCATGCATAATGACCCTTTTTTATTTATGTGAACCTGAAATAATAATAATAAGCTAGTTGTGTTCAGCTCTGTCCTTTGAGATGAAGAGATGCAGTCATAGCCGCAGAGGGAAGTCATATGGTCTCCATTGCCCTCGGCATGATTACAAGTAATGACTGTGCTCAGAATCTTGTTCAGATGATCATTTCACCTAAGATACACTTTTGTCAAATACAGAACACCAGGCATTAGGGTAAGATGAGGCTTAGAAGAGTTAACATGTTTTGTTTTGCTAAGACAAGAATAGATCCGGTTCCATGTATTACTCTTGTCTACTGGCTCCATCCTATTGCAATTGGAGCATCAGAACAGAGACTCTCCTCTTGTCCTCTGGCTCTGGCCAGAGCTCCAGTCTTGAGCACACGCTGTGACACTCACTTGGCCAGGAGGGGCGAAGGGCACAGGGAGAGCTGCCGACTGTTGCCACGTTGTATGAGGTGACAAGAATATCTCTTCAGGTTTAATTTTCACTGCAGGAAATTTTAAGATCAGATTACTGCACATAATGGGGCTCACTCTAAGAGGCTAGATTTAGAAGCCTTCTAGCCCACTTACCAAAATGCTTATGGTTCCCATTTAACCGCGGATGAAACAATAATAAATAGTGAGCAAAGGAAGTTAATTCACATCCGGAGGATTGTACTAAGTCAAACAACAAAAGTTATGCAGATCCCAGGCAATGAGGTTCATATTAAAATTCACAGCGACCCACAGGCACATTTCATCAAAAGCCTTAAGAGAGAGGTTGTAATGTATCTTTTTCATCAATGACTCTATCATGAGTCCAGCTGAAAAACAAATAGTAATCATGAACATCAGGGTTGCTTTATTTTAATCAGTGTTTTTCTTTTAAGCAGCATAGCAGATCTAGGGACCTATCAGATAGTGTCCACAGAAGAGTATCAAAACATTATTTCCTATAAAGAAATGTATCATTTTATAGCAAGTATCTTCTAAAGAAATCTTTTTAATTGATCTTTAATCAATTAGGCTGAGTGTGAGGGAAAGCAGGTCAAAATAAAGTTATTATGCAGTCTTAATATTTTTATTTTATTTATTTATTTTTTGTCTTAATATTTTTAAACTTTGTTTTATATTTGGGAATTTTTAATTTATGTGTGGTTTATAATAGATCTATGTGATATGTATACCCAGTGGCATACTGGTAAGTCAACCCTTCAAATAGGTAAAGTCTTGATTTACAGCCTTTGACAATTTCTACGCTCTAAATACTCCCACTGTGGTCAGTTTCAAGCTACCGACGTGATGCCACTGAATGTGAAGCTGGGAAGAGATGTGCATATGTGGCTCTAGTGAGTCAGTACAAACAAGCTCTAACTCCCTGCTGTATCTACACATAGGAGTGAGTGTACATGTAAATATACAGACATATATAAAGATATGGGTGCACACATGGGTATGTATACAACACACACACACAAGAAAGCTATGGAATAGAGAGCAAGACCGAAGCCAGTGTTACTTGGAAATCCCACCCTCACACATCTCTAGTTATGTGACTTTGGGCAAATCACTTAACTTTTCTGTTCCTCTGTTTCCTCTTTTGCATTATGAACCTAATAGTAATTGTACCACTTAAAAGGTATGCTATGAAGATTAAATAAATTAACATATGTAAACTATTAACAACAGTAAAACGTAAGTGCTATATAAGTATCAGCTATTACTATTGCTGTTGCTATTAATATTACCTCTATTTAACTCTGTGTGTGCATATATGTGTGTACACACGTGTAATTTGTCAGGATCTTGCCCACCTGAAGTAGCTGCCACCATCCTGCATCTCCTTCTCCACTTCCCAGCCTCTGTGCCATCTCTCCCCTCCTCTAATTTGCAGGTTTAGGTTAGCCTTATAGGGATTAAACTCTGTCCCAACTGGAATCAGCAAATCTTTAGACTTGAGGAAGGGGCTGTTCCGTTACGGGGCATTAAGTATGTTGTCATGTCTTTGTGTCCTCTCCATCAGTCCTGGAGAGGTCCAGTAAGTGGAGCATTGCCCTCGGTGTTTAGCTACCTTCCTTCATCCCCCAGAGCCTTTGAGCTCATCTGACTGCCTCTCTTTCTATTGCTTTCTGACTGGTATCTTTTCCTAATCCTTGCTTTAAGTGTGTACCTGGATCTCTGGACCTCAACTCCTGGGTTTTGACCTCATGACCTTACTTTGGTGTGAAACCCCAACTGATGATCTTGTTTTCAACCTTCCCTATTTCTTATCTGTTTTTACTGCAATTCCAATTCTCTTGATCTGGGATTTCTATAACTATAATGGTCACTCAGCCTGGGTTTTCCAGATAGTGTCAATTTTAAATATTCTGTCCTGTTGACTCTAGTGCTTTGTTATTACCAAGTACATTGCCTAGAGAATTTTTGATGACAGAAAGAACTACAAAACCCCATACTCAAAATGTCTTTTTTTTTTTAATTAAGAAAAATCGTGGTTTGTCTAACCTTTTAATTTCCAATACTGAAGTGACCACTATTTTTTAAATTATTTATTTGTTTATTCATGAGAGACACACAGAGAGAAAAAGAGAGAGAGAGGCAGAGACATAGGCAGAGGGAGAAGTAGGCTCTTTGCAGGGAGCCCAGTGTGGGATTCGATCCCGGACTCCGGAATCACACCCTGAGCCGAAGACAGACGCTTACCTAACTGCTGAGCCACCTAGGCGTCCCTAGTCTTTTTTTTTTTTTTTAAGATTTTATTTATTTGAGAAAGAGAGAGAGAGAGAAAGAGAGCGAGCATGCATGAGTGTGAAGGAGGGGCAAAGCAGAGGAAGAAGCAGGCTTCCCACTGAGCAGAGAGCCCAAGATAGGGCTTGATCCCAGGACCCTGGGATCATGACTTGAGCCGAAGGCAGACATTTAATCAACTGGGCCACCTAGGGACCCTAAGAAGTGACCACTAGTCTTAATGGCCAATCACAAACCATGGTCCAGGTCCTACTACTCTATCGGACAGTAACATTTTGCATGATGTAAATGATTTGGAAAGAAGGCACAGTTAGTTCACAGGAGGACCCAAAATCTTTCTTGCCCCAGATTTCAAATAATGGCAGAAATGTCACATATTCTGTTCTCAGTTTTTTTTTTTTAAGATTTTATTTATTTATTCATGAGAGACAGAGACAGAGGCAGAGACACAGGCAGAAGGAGAAGCAGACTCCCTGCAGGGAGCTCAATGTGGGACTCGATCCTGGAACTCTGGGATCAAGCCCTGAGCCAAAGGCAGATGCTCAACCGCTGAGCCACCCAGGCATCCCTCTGTTCTCATTTTAAAAATTATTTACTCTGTTTGTGTGTACATATTGCAATCATCTGATATTTGTTGCCTGAATGTAATGGAGGCAAACAACTTGACTGTTTTCCTCCATTCCACCTCTTAGTGACCACATGTGTATTAGCAGCTGTCTCTAATGCTGGCATGCCTTGGTAAACTCCTCTGTAAATCAAAAAGTGGCTAAATTTCTGTGAAATCTAAAATCAGTGGTTGGAGCTTGGTTACCCCACCATTTCCCACTGATTCAAACTCTTGACGACAGCTTTCCTGCCTTGCCAGGCATTCAAAGGCAAATTCTTGAAAATATTCCCTCTAAGAAAACTGCAAAATTCACACTTCCACTGAAGCTGTAAATAACAATTATTTCTCAAAATCTATGTCTTCTACTGAAAGGGAGAAGAAGCATTGTAACATCATTTGGTGATGGTGGTATGGTAGTGGGGCTGGGATGTGTAGGTCATAGGGGAAGGTCATAGCCAAAAGTCCTTTTTTCTTTAGAAACTCCCATGCCAGCAAATCTTGGGTCCCTCTCTTTTTAGAAATGACTCACTCTAGCAGTTTAAATAGAACTCCTTCTTTTCTACTTATTGCCCTATATTAAAAGAGAAAAAAGAGTAGGGTTAGATGGGGTACTGAGTTGTCAGGAAGCACAGATTTTAAAACAGCTTTCTTACCTATTTTCTTGATGAATCCCTCAGGGGTCTATAGATGGACTTGAGGGTATCAGTGAATTTGGAAGGGAAACAAATTATATCATTGCTAATTGAAAGTTAGTATTTCATTCAGTACCTCCCCAACCTCAGCCCTGTCTGTTACTGCTTCCCATTTGTAAGCCTGAATGTGCTATGTAGTCCTTCAATTATTACTATAGATAAGAAACCAGAGCGTTAGTAGTACTTATGCCTTTTCACTAATAGAACCAGACATTTTCTTATTGCTTTTATGTTTGTTGCTGATATCTCAAAATATCACAACCATTCATCACTACTTCAAAATTATGGTAGTTTACAGATTTGCTGCTATATCTTATAATGTGTTAATAAAGAAGCACATATATTACAGATCACATATTTGTTTTTTAGTATTCTGATAACTACATTTCAGTAGAATTGGTTTCCTTTGGATTTTCATGTATTCTATTTTTAAAAAACATCTTCATTGAGATATAATTCATATAACATAAAATTTACCCATTTAAAATGTACAATTCAATAGCTTTACTGTAGTCATACAACTGTGCAACCATTATTATAATCTAAGTTTAGAACTTTTTATCACCACAAGACAAAACCCATACTCATTAGCAATCATTCTCCATTCTCCTACCCCGTAGCCCCCAGCCCCAACCAACCACTAATCTATTTTCTGGCTTTATAAATTTGCCTATTCCAGACCTTTCATATAAATGGAATCATACAATATGTGGTCTTTTGAGATTGGCTTCTTTCACTTAATGTCATGTTTTTAAGGTTCATCTGAGTTGTATCACATATCAGGACTTCAGTTCTTTCTACTGTCAAAAAATATTCCCTTGCAATGGATGGACCATGTCTTGTTTATTTGTACTGATGGAGATTTAGGTTGTTCCAACTTTTTAGCTATTCTGAATAATGCTGCTCTTAGCATTTATGTACAAATGTTTGTGTAGATGGATGTTTTAATTTATAATTGGTTTATACCTAGAATTGTTGGGTCATATGGTAATTTCATGTTTAACCTTTTGAAGAATTACCAGACTGTTTTCCAAAGTGGTTGTACTATTTTATACCAGCAGTGTTTGTGAGTTCTAATTTCTCAATATCTTTCCTATCTCTTGTTGTTGTGTAGCTTCATATAAAGTGGTATCTCATTGCGGTTTTGATTTGCATTTCCTAATGACTAATAATGCTTAGCATTTTTTCATGTGGCTATCGTGGTGTCTAATGGGGTGTTTCTCGATCAAATGGGCCCCCCCCAAATGTGGGAAAACAATAGAACAGTGAAAGGATTACCCTGAGGCAGAACAAAGGAGACAGAAGTTTATTGAACATACCACAGAGAAGTGGTAGGCAGGACAGGAGAGGAGAGGAGAAGCTGTCTGCAATGAAGCAGTAGGTGGGGGCTGTTTTTAAAGGAGGGAAGTGAGGAGGTATGGGGACACCCAGAATTCTCTCTTTTTTGGTTAACTGTGCCTGGTCATAAGTAACCCACTGGTTAGTTAAGGCCTATGGATATCCCGACGTGGGTTGCCTAATGGCCCTTTACTACATTCCATGGTTCAAGCCTGTTTACCTGAAAGCAGGCTCCACACTTATGGGCCATTTGTATTTCTTCTTTGAAGAAATATCTATTCAAATCCCTTGCCCATTCTTGAATTGGATCATTTGCCTTTCATTATTGAGCTATAAGAGTTCTTTATATATTCTGGATACAAGTCCCCTATCATATGTATAATTTGGAAATATTTTCTCTCATTCTGTGGGTTGCCTTTTCACTGACTTGATGGTATTATTTGCAGCACAGAATTTTTAAATTTTGAAGTAGTACCATTTACCTTTTCTCTTTGTTCCTTGTGCTTTTGATGTCATATCTAAGAAACCACTGCCTAGGTAACGATTGTACAACTCCATGAATATGGCAATAACTATTGAATTATACATTTCAAATGAGTGAATTATAGAATATGTGACTTAATCTAAGTGAGATACCTTTAAAAAATAGCAAAAGAAAAGAAGACATAGACTGAGAAAAATCTAGACCTTCATGTCACTGGTCATCTCTGTACATAACCCAATAAATCTTCTTTATTGTTTAAAAATAAATAAGTGGGGCACCTGGCTGGCTTGGTTGGGAGAGCATTTGACTCTTCTTGATCTCTAAGGTTGTGAGTTTAAGCTCCATGGAGGATGTAGAGATTATTTAAAAAAATTTTTTTTGGGTGGGGGCAGCCCCGGTGGCTTAGCGGTTTAGCGCCGCCTTCCGCCCAGGGCGTGATCCTGGAGCCCTGGGATCGAGTCTCACGTCAGGCTCCCTGCATGGAGCCTGCTCTTCTCCCTCTGTTTCTCTCTCTCTCTCTCTTTCTCTCTCTCTTCTCTCTCCCTCTCTGTGTGTCTCTAATAAATAAATAAAAACTCTTAAAAAATTTTTTTTTAAATCAATAAATCAGATCCTAAAGTTAGACCATGATAATGGTTGCACAACTCTGTAAATATACTAAAACTGTATATACTTTAAAAACGGATGAATTTTATGGTATATAGATTATATACCATATTATATAGATTATATAGCTGTTTTAAAAAAGAAGAAATCATTCCCTAGTCTACAGTCATACTCATGTTTATTCATGTTTTCTTCTAAGAATTGTATTGTTTTAGTACTACATTTAGGTTTTTGATCCATTTTGAGTTAATTTTTGTTTATGGTGTAAGGAAGGAGTCTGACTCCACATACTTCATTTTATGTTCTTAAAAAAAAAAAAACAACACAGACTTTATTTATTTATTTATTTATTTATTTATTTATTTATTTATTTTAGAGGGAGAGAACGAGAGCATGAGCAGAGAGAAGGGAAGGAGTGAGAGGGAGAATTACAAGCAGACTCCCCACTGAGCATGGAGCCTGACCCAGGGCTCTATCTCATGACCTGAGGTCACTACCAGAACAAAATCAAGAGTTGGGTATTCAACCAACTGAGCCTCCCAGGTGCCCTTCATTTTATGCTCTTAAGAACATTATTTTGAGAGGGAGTCCATAGGCTTCACCAGACTAACAAAGTGATTCATGGTACAGAAAAAATAAGGAATCTTCCTATTAGAAATTGAATAATATTCTTACTTCTCTGGGCCTCAATTCCCTCTCTTGGAAAATTCATGGCTGGGATTAAATTGGGAAGCCCCTTCCAGTTCTGTGCCTTTTATTGTGCATACATTATGGGTAAAGATCAATGATTCTTTTTTTAAGAAAGTACCAGTTGTTGGGGTGCCTGTGTGGCTCAGTCAGTTAAGCATCTGCCTTCAGCTCTGGTTGTGTGATCTCTGGGTCCTGGTATTGAGCCCTGTGTCCATCTGGCTCCCTGCTCTGTGGGAAGCCTGCTTCTCCCTCTCCTCTGCCCTTCCCTCCTACACGCGCATGTGCTCTCTCTCTCAAATAAAATTTTTAAGAAAAAAAAAATACCAGTTGCTTCCAAGTATTTTTTTGTAAAGGAAGCCATGCTTTGGCAATCATGAGAGGGCTCAGCCAGAGCTTTATGAAGTGTTTTAAGGGGTAGAGGTGACACAATAGGGGAAGGAAATGTTTTCTATTGAAAAGCAGTCAATTGCCTTCAACAAGTCGCCAACAAACTGGGAAAAGATTTTTTTCCCTCTGGTTTCAGCTGAATGCCAGCTTTTGGAAGGTAAATAGAGCAGGCTAGATGAAAGGGTAATAGACACCCCCAAATGAGGGAGGGCATTGTTTGCACAAAGTTAGCAGGAGGAGAGATGCCAAGCATGCAACTGAGCCACTGACACTAAAGTCATCAAAGAGGAAGAAAAATCAGGAAAATACATCCAATCTTTACTTTTATAATGATGAAGGTAATTTTATAATTGTTGCTCCATATTATTTACTTTTTCTTAAATTTTAAACATGGTATAGAAGGTGTTACATATTACTTGGGTCTCTTTCAAAATTAATCAAATGAATGCGAAAAAAATCATTTGCATTTTCAAAGGCTTTCACATTGAATTCTATAAGCTATTGGATCATTGTCTATATGACCAATAATTTTCCCTGGAATCTATTTCTATACAATGGAACTACTGATAATAATAATTACAAAAAAGAGGCAACCCATTTAAAAAAAGTTCCATTACATATGGAGTTTAAAAAAGACTATGGGGGGAGGGGTCCTGGGTGGCTCAGCTGTTTAAACTTCTGCCTACAGCTCAGGTCATGATCCCAGGGTCCTGGGATCAAGCCCCGCGTCGGGCTCCTGCTTTGCAAGGAGCCTGCTTTAACCTCTCCCTCTGCCTGCCACTCCTTCGGCTTGTGTTTCCTCTGTCAAATAAATAAATAAAATCTTCATTTTTTAAATTTTATTTATTTATTCATGAGAGACACAGAGAAAGACATAGGCAGAGGGAGAAGTAGGCTCCATGCAGGAAACCTGATGTGGGACTCGATCCTGGGACTCCAGGATCATGCCCTGGGCCAAAGGCAGGCGCCAAAACCACTGAGCCATCCAGGGATCCCAATAAATAAAATCTTAAAAAAAAAAAAAAGACAATGGGGATATTTGCAGAAGGGCTAGCATATTCTTCTGAGGCTTGTAAATGACGCTGATGCATAGGCAATGCTAACTTGTCTCATATTTTTGCAAATTCTGCATGTCATCCATTGACATCCTTTTAAATTGACAATATCCTGTATCAAGGACGGGGAGAAAATCCTTAGAGCCTCCAAAGGCAGGACTTGCACTTTTCCTCCTCTCCCCAGCCCTTTTTCCTTGGACTTTTCCCCTTTTCCAAGAAGTACCAACAGTGTGGGGAAGAGGAAGAGTGCAGGCAGAGAGGCAGCAGGGTCAGGGCCTGAAGCCCCGCCAGCTAGTCAAAGGTCAGCGCGGAAGGGACTGTCTGTGAGAGGACAAGGAAGCTGAACTTCTTGTGAGCCAGCTGAACTGGACGGGGGCCAATCTATCTCCTTCCTGGGCCTGCCTGGAGCTCTCCAAGGCTCCCTGCCGCCCTGCGTCAAAACAAAAATACTCTGTAGAAATAGGGTCTACTTTCACCTTTTTAAGGTGAGCAGACTGAGCCAGGTTGCAGCAGGGGTTCAAGGGACAGAGGACAGAAAGGACCAAACTGCTATTTGCTCTGTCAGGAACTTGCAGGCTTATTTGGAAAGACTGAAACTAAATAAAGACTTCTTATGAGCATAGGACTAGAGTTGTGAAATTTGGTCAAAGGGTTTTATGCAAGGACGCCTACATACATACATACATACATACATACATACATATATACATAGATACTCTCATGGTGATAGGGAAAAGTAAAGAAAAATGCAATCATTTAGTTAGGAAAGAAAGCTATTGTTTTTCATAAATTCATAACATTTCTAGGCCAGCTATTTTCTTTGTATACTGGAACACGGGAATTATACTCCCAAGTTTTTGCCCCTCTCCTCAAAATGAAAGGGAAGTCAAATTCTTTTCACAGAAGTAAAAAGCACTTCAAAGAAAAAGAGCATGAAACCAATATTAGATGACTTCTTATAAAACCATCTTCCACTTTAATTTGTTTTTTTCTTCAGGTTTTCTAAGAAGGAAAATTGATGTCTACCTAGATTTGTTAGTTCCCTTTTTTGCTTTCACAAATTTTTTTTTTCAAACATTTACTTCCGGGGGGAGAGGGGGAGTACTATTTTATCATTCTGTGAAAATCCGATTATAATGCATCAGGTATCAGTTGTTAGTAAGGTAACACGTGTAAAACTGAAAAAGACATTTATGTCCGAAATAATGGGCCTTTTGCTCTTTATGCGTGTAGGTGATCTCAGCCTATATTCTGGAAATGTGTTTTGAACTGTAAGTGATAACCGAGCTCTCCTGAGGACATGATATTTTCTAAATGCCTGCCTGGTTTACTTTTTCATGGAAGGAATAATCCTGAGGCCTGGGTCCAACAGGGAAGAATGTTACCAAATGTGGCCTGAGACAACAGGGCTGGATGGAGAGTCCCAATTTTCCTCATCCTGTTTGCAAGGAGACCAGGTCATGGCACTGAAGACAACCTTGTGTATTTGTGGGCCAGGCAAATGCAGAGAAGTAAGTGGTGAAGCTGAGATCAGGTGAGTGAAGACCTGAACACAGTGAGGTGGGTGGAGAAGGTCAAGGGTAGTGTTTCAGTTCTGAAGCCACGAATGGGAAGTGGTGCCAGAGCACCTCTTTTACGTCAGCTGTTGAGAGAGGTTCTATTGCTTGGAGTAGACACCCACCACTCCAGGCTAACCACTGAAAATCAATAGGTACACAAGACATATTTGTATTCACTCTTTTAAATCCTTCCGTTTCATCTCAGGGCTGTCATAGTTTTTTATCCTTTCATTCTTCCTTCCATGGGTTCCTGTTTTTAAACTCCATTCTCTACGGTTCTAGGTTCCTTTGAATAAAACCTTTTTGGTTTTGTTTTAAGAGCTTTGTGAAGGCGAGCAATTTTGCCTTTTTTCCCCCTTTGTTCATGTAGTCTAGCCTGGAAACCAGGACTTTATGTTGGCCTAGATTTCCCAGGTCTCTAATCAACTCTGCATAAAGTGAAATAGCTTGCCAATGGGCATAATAATAATAATAATAATAATAATAATAATAAAATAATAGTGAGTACAGAACTAAGAAATGAGATTCAAAAATAAGAAGGAAAGTGATAGAGTCATAGGCTTTCTTGCAAAAATACCCACTCTGGCCAACTTAGAAGCACCCTTACCAATCAGTTAATACCATCTCTCCATGTGGAGAAAAGCAAAACCATTGGGAAATACTGCCTTCAAGTGTAAAGTTTGCTTTGTGTATTACCTTCTGGTTAAATTCCCATATATAAACAAACCTTTGAAAACCCATGATGAAAACAATGGCTGCCACTAGTAAGATTTCCAAGGGTCCTTTGAAAACATAGAGTAGATTTGTTTTTCTGGCACAACTACTTCAGAGAAGTTCACGCATGGTCATTTTATATCTCCCATATTTGCATTCTTGTTTGCTAAACGTAAGTCTTGTCAACGGGTTATTTTAAAAGTACTTTTTAAAGTTACCCACACCCTGAACAGCAGAACTGCTGTGTGTATACAAATGCTCTGGAAAGGCACAAGTCAGGTATTGGGTGTAGGCACAGGACAAACCGCATGGTCTGCCTTGGCAGCCGTGTCCTCACCTGCAAGCTGCCCACACACACTCCCTTCCAAACGGTGCCCTTCTGATGCCAATTGGCTGACTGAGCTACTCTGGGAGGAAGGCCTATGGGAGGGGAAGGGGGAGAAGGTGATGTGGATAAATATTTTATAAACTAAACTTTAAGCTTAAAATTTGATATATTCTTTCAAACAATTCACACCGTAAGTCCCATCCCTTAAAAACCTTGGACACTGAAGAGTTAAAAGGGTATGGAAGCTGGTGTAGCCTGGGGCTGTCATCCAAGGCCAGCAGAAAAGGCAGCAGGAAGGGTTTGGTTCTGGCTAGGCTACAGACAGGCCATCTGGATGCAGGGAAGGCCTAGAATGCCAGAAGCAGCTTTTCTTTTTGGTGTTAGGCTTCATTAAGTTCAGCCTGGGGAGAGTCTTTTTGGTTTAAGACCCAAACTGAGAGTCTTCTTTGAGTAGGGATTTGATATTTTGAATTTTATGTAGCAAACACCCATTACATATAGTCTTTGGTAACGAAAGTCACAAAAACATTGTACATGAGTAAGCATATTTTTAAAGAATGTAGACCAGACTCCTAGATTTATAAATACACAGAAACGATGTGTAGTCTTTAAACAATTTTGCTAGGAATAGATAAATCTGAATAGGTTGTCTGAAGAAAAATTGTTTTTTTATAGTCTCCCAGTCTGTGACTCCCATAAAGACTTATTTTATTGTTTTTCCTATAGTTCACCTGAAAAAGCAGCTTTACCCCACTGGAATTGCTTTTAGGTCTTTAAAATTACTTCCTTTCTTCATTTTTGTTTTGTATTTAATTATATTACGTTTGGCATAAAGCTGGCATGGGCCAGTTACAATTCCTTTCACAGGAAATTTTCTTTAGTAAAATTGAAAACAGAAAAAAAATGCTGCAGGGAAATTATAGCAACTTCCTACTCTATATCACTCATGAACATACACTCTTTTTGGAAACCACCCTCTTTAATTTAAAAGATATGATCTATTTTTCCCTAGCTATAGTAGTCAGCTTTAGATTTGTATGTGTTATTCTTAACAATTAAAGGAAAAGGTGAATGTAAATTCACTTGGACAAAACAAAACAGGAAAGAGAATATTATCCTTAAGAGAATTCTTACCTTAAGGAAGAGAAAATGCACGTATCTTTCTGGGCCGGAAGGGGGGTGGGTGCACTTTTTTTCTCTCCAAGGCATTAATTGCCACCTAGCAGTGGAGAAGGGAATTGCACACTAACTTTGGACTTCAATTCTAGAAAACATGGGTTTTTGTTTTTGTTTTAAGACTTTATTGATTAGAAAGAGAGAGAAGCGGGGGGGAGGGCAGAGGAACAAGCAGACTCCCTGGCTTAATCCCAGGACCTTGAGATCATGATCTGAGCCACCCAGGGACCCCTAAAAAACATTGGTTTTAAAGGGCAAGTTACTTTTTTTTTTTTTTTAAGATTTTATTTATTTGCGAGAGAGAGAGAAAGCATGAATGAAAGAAAGAGAGAGAACATGAGCAGAGGAAGAGGCAGAGGGAGAAGCAGACTTCCCACTGAGCAGGGAGCCCGATACAGGGCTCGATTCCAGGGCCCTGGGATCACAACCTGAGTTGAAGGCAGGTGCTTAACCAATGGAGCCATCCAGGTGAAGGCCATGTTACTTTTATGACCAATATATTTTTTTTTCATGACCAATATTTAAAGAATTATTTGCCTACTGGTAGATTAGGGATTGAATTTTTTTGTCTCTTGTCATGAAGGAAGAAAAATAAATATAACAAATGAAAAACTTTGGCTTATTTATAAGAATGCTCTTTCCATCATAAAATGTCTTGCTGGGATGCTTAGGTGATTCAGTGGTTAAGCGTCTGCCTTCCAGCCCAGGGGGTGATCCTAGAGTCCCAGGATAGAGTCCCACGTCGGGCTCCCTGCATGGAGCCTGCTTCTCCCTCTGCCTGTGTCTCTGCCTCTCTCTCTGTGTGTCTCTCGTGAATAAATAAATAAATAATCTTAAAAAAAAAAAACAAATAAAATGTCTTGCTTTTTTGTTTCTCAATGGTTACCCTTGCCACCTCAGCAATAGGCCAAAGGAAAAGAAATGCTGAAGTCACCCTGACACTAAAAAATGCTGGCTTTGGCTTATTAAAGGAAGAAATGTCTGTTTTTAATACAGAAAGTGGTTTCCCAAATAATCTCAGGGTGGATTTCTATAAAAACAAGATCAAAATGGATTTTATTTTGCTAGGACAATAAGGGGTCATTTATTTTGAAAATCATAAGATATCGTCCTATAAAGGATGAAATAATTTCCAGACCAAATGATTATTCAAAACTGTTTAAGAAGGACATCCTTATTTCAAACTTTACAAACCACGTGTTTACTTTTATAAAAGTCAGCCATACTGAATGCCAAAGTTTTAAAGGAGTCTCTTATTGTGTTTCATAGATCTTGGCAGCTAAATAAAAATAACTTATTTCTCCAAAGAAGACCTACAGATGGCCAACAGACATATGAAAAGATGCTCAATATCACTCATCATCAGGGAAATGCAAATCAAAACCACAAAGAGATTATCACCTCACACTTGTCAGAAAGGCTAAAATCAAAAACACAAGAAATAACAACTGTTGGTGAGGATGTGGAAAAAAAAGGAAACTTGTACACTGCTGGTGGGAATGCAAACTGGTGCAGCCACTGTAGAAGACAGTTTGGAAGTTCCTCAAAACATTAAATACAGAACTACCCTATAATACAGCAAAAAATTGCAGTACTGGGTATTTATCCAAAAAATACAAAAACATGAATTCAAAGGGATACATTCACTCCTATGTTTATTGCTGTATTATTTACAATAGCCAAACCATGGAAACCCAGTTCCATTGGACCCAAGTGTCCATTGACTGATGAATGAATGAAGATGTGGTATAGATATACAGTGGAATATTACTCAACCATCAAAAAGAATGAGATATTACCATTTGCAACAATGTGAATGGAGCTAAAGAGTATAATACTAAGCAAAATAAGTCAGTCAGTAAAAGATAAATATATATAATTTCACTCATAAGTAGAATTTAAAAAACAAATGAGCAAAGAGACAAACTTAGACTTTTAAAAAGATTTTATTTATTTGAGAGAGTGAGCAAGCGAGAGAGAGAGAATGAGTGAGAGAGGGGCAGAGGGAGAGGGAGAAGCAGACTCCTCATTGAGCAGGGAGCCCAACTAGAGGCTCAATCTGAGGACCCCAGGATCATGACCTGAGCCAAAGGCAGACACTTAACTGACTGAGTCACCCAGGTACCCCTAGACTCTTTTTTTTTTTAAATAACTAAGCCTTATACCCAACATTGTACTTGAACTCACAACCCCAAGATCAAGAGTTGCATGTTCTACCAACTGAGCCAGCCAACCAAGAAATAGACTCTTAACTATAGAGAACAAACTGATGGTTACCAAAGGGCAGGGGAGTAGGGGAGCTGGGTAAATTAGGTGATAGGGATTAAAGAGTAGATCTCTTGTGGTGAAAAATAAGTTACACTTTTAGCCAGGAACTTTATTTCAGCTTGTTACCTTTTGAAGTCCTCCTAAATTTTTAATTTTGCTTGAATCTCTTTTGAAAATGTTTATTTTATTTATTTATTTTTTAAGATTTTATTCATTTATTCATAGAGACATACAGAGAGAGAGAGAGGCAGAGACACTGGCAGAGGGAGAAGGAGGCTCCATGCAGGGTGCCTGACATGGGACTCGATCCTGCATCTCCAGGATCATGCCCTGGGCTGAAGGTAGTGCTAAACCGCTGAGCCACCTGGGCTGCCCCATATTATTGCTATTTTATAGGTTTAAGTAACAACAACAAAACAAATGTTCAGAGAGGTGAAATAAAGCATTGAAGGTCTCACAATTTATAAGTAGCTAAGCTCAAATACAAAGCCAGTTCTGTCTTCATATTGGAGTGCCCAGTTTAATTCTTGGAACTCTTGTATCTGCTTTTCAGGCTATGGCTCTAAATACCTTCCCTAGGATGACTCCCAATTTTATTTTATTTTAGATTTTATTTTTAAGTAATCTCTACACCCAATGTAGGGCTCCAACTCACAACCTCAAGATCAAGAGTCACATGCTCTATCAAGTGAGCCAGCTAGGCGCCCTAGTGACTCCCAGTTTTAAATCTGCAGCCTCCATCTCTCCAGTGAACTCCAACTCATATGCCAACAAATTATGCCTTAACTCCACTCAGATGTGTAACAGACATCCCAAAGTTGAAATATACCATACTGCATCATCATCTTTCCCCAAAACCTGCTCCTCCTATCTCTTCTTCCTTGCACTTCATCGCAACTCCATTCTTCCATTTGCTCAGGTCAGTAACGTCAGCCATTTCTAAACCTCTTCTTTTACAAGCCACATCCAATCCACTAGCAAAGTACTGTTGGCTCTGTCTTCAACATATATGCAGAATCTAATTACTTCCTACCATGTCAGCATTACAACTCTGGTCTAAGCCATTATTGTCTCTCATTTGGATTACTGTAAGAGCCTTGATCTTGTTAGCCTGCTTGGCCCCCTATAATCTGTTCTCAATACAAGGGTCAGGATAATATCTTTTAAATGTCAGTCATGGGGCATCTGTCTGGCTCAGTTGGAAGAGCTTTGACCCTTGGTCATGAATTTGAGCCCCACAGTAGGTGTAGAGATTACTTAGAAATAAACTTAAAAAAATAAAATGTTAGTCATGATATTTCTGTATTCAAAACCCTCTAGTAGCCTTTTATGTCTCTCAAAGTCTTTACTGTAATCTGAAAGCCCTATACTGTCTGTAATCTCCATCCCATTTTCTCTCTGATTTCATCTCCTATTCTTCCTTTGGAATTTTTGTCTGTTTACTGAGGCATTTTTAGTATCTTAGTGAAAATGCTTAGCATTTAGTAAGATCAACACATATTTATTGAATGAATGAAAAATATCTGACTCCAGAAATTTCCATTTTCATCATTCTCTTCTATGTGTATATTGGTGACTCTGTGAGTTGAAGGTGATTGGCTAGACTTGGAGAGGCTCTTCTATCAAAGCTTCACTGGTAGACCAACAGAAGAGACATTTGGTCTCTTGGGGTGTTAATGGTTTTCAGTTCCTCTAAGTATATGATGTAAGGACTTTGCTCAGGGTGCACCCTAATTTTTAACCAATAGTTGCAAAATTGATCAATAAGGGAATTTAGTAAAAAGCGCAGACCAGAAAAGTAGCCTATTTCTCTAATTTAAAGGCCATTGTTTGTTAGTTTAAGATTTTTTAGAACTAAATGAAAATAAATTCTAATAAGAGCCAAGTTGAAATTTTCCCATGGACATGTAACATTCATTGTTACCCAACTATCTAGATGACTTTCTGTAATAATTGCTTCATTTCTTGAAAAAAAATATTTCTAAACAACTCAAGTATGCCAATGGCTTTTGTACAGGCCTCACTTTTGGTAATACTGAGGGAGGGAAATTATAGAGTTTAGATAAGATTCTAAATTGTTACCCTTCTAAATTATGTCTATTAGTTCCAATTTTTTTTTTTTAATTTATTTATGATAGTCACAGAGAGAGAGAGAGAGAGGCAGAGACACAGGCAGAGGGAGAAGCAGGCCCCATGCACCGGAAGCCCGACGTGGGATTCGATCCTGGGTCTCCAGGATCGCGCCCTGGGCCAAAGGCAGGCGCTAAACCACTGCGCCACCCAGGGATCCCTAGTTCCGATTGTTCTATTCCAATCTTTAATTATTGCCAGAAGAGAATATTAGCTTCTGAATAAATAGAAAAAATAAAAAAGGTAGTAGTAGAACAGATAAGGTTGCCTTTAGAATGAGCTATCAGTTAAATGTCAGTTAAATAAATTATGATATGTTTGTATGATGGAGGATCCTACAGTTACATAGACATTTAAAAGCATGAAATGTGACATGAAATGTTTATGGTATAATGTTTAAATAAAAAAATCAGGGGAAAAATAAGCATTTATAATTTGATATAAATTTTTGTGGCAGGTTATTTTGTTAAGATTTTAATTCTACACGTTCTCCTATTCCCTTGCCCCTTGCCTCTGTTCAAGCAGGTATCCAGACCCCCATATTTTTGTGAGGCAAAAAGTAAGAGCTGCTTAGAGACAACATGGGCTCTTACTGTCTTTTGAAATGAGAAGGGGGGAAAAAGACAGGAATGCCTTTGAAAGTGAGGTGAAAGAGAGATTCCTCAAGACTTAGAAGTCTGAAGCCCAAAGGTTGAGTGAGCAGCTAAGTCTTCTGTCTTGCTCTGTGACAGAGCCCAGGATGGTGGCAAAACCTCAAAGGAGAAGGCTGCACCTGGGTGCTGGGGCTGCCAGATTCACTCATTTGATTCCAGATTCTTGAGTTCCAAGGGCAGTAAAGGAATACTGGAGTCATCAGGCCAGAGGGAAGATGGCATAAACAGGAATCTCAACAGTAAATCAATGTGGACAGACAACTAAATAATTTCCAGGTACAGGGAGCCTGGGTGGCTCAGGTCATGATCTCAGAATCATGGCTCCCTGCTTGGTGGGGAGTCTGCTTCTCCCTCTCGCTCTGCCCCTCTCCCCAATTCGTGTACTCTCTTTCGCTCTCTCAAATAAATGAAAAATAAAACCATTAAATAATAATAACAATAATTGCCAGGTACTTCCACAATAGCTAAGGCCCTAGAAACTTCATAAAATCATAGGTGGAGAGGAAATGCTCAGTAACTGAGACTGACTTTTCCACCAGCATGGCAGGGTGGGAGTTCAGGGTTAGATTCAGGTTGATCTAAAGAAATGCAGTATTTATTTCTATGGAATGAGAGCCACACCTACAATACACATATGCATATTATAAATATTAGAAAATATATTCTCAGGGTAATTGTCCTCCTTTCTTTAGATACATATTGTAGGGGAAAAAAAATCACTAAAATTTTAACAGTGATTTTTCTCTACCTAGTGGATTATAAGGGATTTTGTTTCATACCGTTTGCATTTGAAAAAGTTTAATTAAATGCATATTCCTTTTATTATTGGAAAAAATTATAAAATCTTTATAATTTTACAACCAATGGTAAGCTGACTTTTTTCCCTTGTATATTTGAGCAGGTAAAAAAACAGGGAAGGGTATACATCATAACCTTAGTTTCTATTTTCCAGCTGTTTCAGACCTACCAATACTAACATTCTTAGAAGTATAATATAAACTCAACTTCAGGAAAAGAAAAAAAGTTTTTCTCACATTAAAAAAAAAAAAGTATTGTATACCTCCTGTACCCTGTAAAAATTTTAAATATTATTGAATCAGTCAGAGTCCCAGCAGGAAACAGATGGCACACTCAAAACGCACAACTGAAGAGAGTAAACTCAGAATGTAGGCAAGGAAATAGCAAGAGATGATATAGTATCACTGCCAAGTAGTTGTGGCCAAGGTGGAGAGAGGGAGGGTAATAAATACCCCCAGATCTCTTTCTCCCACTGCTTTAAAAAAAAAAAAAGATTTAATTTATTTATGAGAGACACAGAGAGAGGTAGAGACACAGGGAGAGGGAGAAGCAGGCTCCATGCAGGAAGCCTGATGCGAGACCCGATCTCAGAACTCCAGGATCACGCCCTGAGTCGAAGGCAAATGCTTAAGCACTGAGCCACCTAGGCATCCCTCTCCCACTGCTTTCAGATCTCCTGCTAGTGCCCTCTATCAGCTAAGCTCAACCAGAAGCCAGAGGGGAAAGTGACATTGCTAATATAATCCATAAAAGCTGAAGATAGAGGGGCAATGGAAACTATCTAGCACAGTAACATAAAGTAACATATACAAATTTGCTATAAATATTTCCAAATTTAGGAATAAAGAGATACAAACTTCTAGCTACAAAATAAGTCACAGGGATAAAAAGTACAGCATAGGGTATACAGTCAATAATACTGTAATAACTTTGTATGGTGGATAGGTGGTGACTATACTTACTGTGGTAAGCATTTTGTAACGTACATAATTGTCCGACATATATAATTGTCCAATAGCTATGTTGTACCTGGAATTAATATAATATTATATGTCAATTATACTTCAATTAATTTTTTTAAATAGAAAAAAATACTCCCAAATTTAAAGATTTTTATTAGAAGAGTATTGGAAAGACAGTTTTATACATTAACCTTTGGTAGTACGCAATATGTTTGGAATTATTACTACTAGTGCTAGTGTACTTTTATTCATTCTTAACTTTTTAAACTATATTGAGCATAGTTTGTAAAACACATTATATATATACATATATATATGTGTGTGTGTATATATGTGTGTGTATATATATATATATATATATATATAAAATATAGGCCCTGTCATCCATCTATTATGATTTAATAGATGGAGACAATATATAAACAAATAGGTGCAATTGTTATATGTGTGTAGCAGAGTGTTAAAATGAGACTTTATCTCACTTTTGTCTATGACTCTAAGAAAATAAATTATTCCCACATTCCATGGTAAAGTGGAAGACCACCAGAAGAGGAAATTGAAAAAATTGGGGGGGGAGGGGACTGCTTTTGCAACTCTTACTTGTCTATTGACTTCTAAGTCAAAAAAGGTTGAAGTTTAGATTTTGAGAGGGTTTTTAGTGTGCAACAGTTGACATTGCTTTGCCTCATCTTCATGCTCAGGCAGAGAGGCTTTAATGGAACTTTGATATATGGCCCTTCGAGCTGGAGATTCTGAGATCCACAGTGGATTAGTGTCAGGATCATATCTGAGGAAATCATTCATTCAATACTTACAGAGCACATCTCACTTGTACAGTGAACCAGTTACAGTTGCTATAGTACACAGGTCCTATTCTAGGCACAGGTGACTACAGCAGTGAATGAAACACATGAAAATCCCCTGCTTTTATGGAGCCAACATTTTAGGGGAATCTGGACAAGTAAAGATGACTAGCTAACTGCAGAGATGAATTTTGAGTTCGGTTAAAATCCATACTCCCAGAGATGTAAGGCAAAGCCACTCTGTGGATATTTGGATCAGATATGGGCTACTGAAGAAAGAGTCAAGTGGAAGAGTAGAGACTTCCATAGAAAGAAGCTTGAGGCATATAGCACAGATGCTAGCTACTGACATTGAGCTTATTGCCAGATTGCGAACATTTACCCAAGGGCAAGCAAGAGATGGCCAGGACTTGCTCATCAGTGTAAGGTGAGGCTAGAGGTGTTTTCAAAGAATGCATAAAGTAACAAGTGTCAATTGTAAACACCTGTTAAGCTCAGAGAGCATCCACCTTTAATTACAGAACTATATTAGCCATGTTAAGGGATCCCTGGGTGGCGCAGCGGTTTGGCGCCTGCCTTTGGCCCAGGGCGTGATCCCGGAGACCCGGGATCGAATCCCACGTCGGGCTCCCGGTGCATGGAGCCTGCTTCTCCCTCTGCCTGTGTCTTTGCCTCCCTCTCTCTCTCTCTCTCTGTAACTATCATAAATAAATAAAAATTAAAAAAAAAAAAAAAGAACTCTCTTGCCCTTCCCTCTGTTCCAACTTGGGAGAAATAAGGCAACCTACTTGTTGTCGGTAATGGGAAGGGGTATTAAAAAAGAAATTTTAGGTAGGGACACAGAAAGGAAGTCACCCATTCCCCTTTTATCATGGCAGGTTCAAGCTGGAGGGAAGAGGTAAATAAACTCCTAAAGATTTTATTATTATACTGAATGTATCAATTACTAGTATGAGGCTGTTGAATTGACTAGTTAGTACTTGTTATATTTGTGCCATGTTTCATTCAAGGAGCAGGGAGTCATTAACTCACTGGCATGGTTTTTGTTTTTTAAGAGAGAGAGTACCAGGGCACATGCCCTGGGGGGAGTGAGAGAGGGGTCAAGGGAGAGGGAGAAAGGGAGAAAGAATCTTCAATAGGCTCCACACTCAGCACAGAGCTCTACTGTGGGCTTGATCTCAGAACCCTAAAACCATGACCCAAGCCAAAATCAAGAGTTGGATGCTCAACCAACTGAGCTACTCAGGTGCCCCATCCACTCGGTGTGTTTTAATATATGGGGGAAAATAATCAGTTATTTGCAGATTGCACCATACACATCTCACTTGTACAGAGAACCAATTACAGTTGCTAAACAGAGTAACATACTGAGATTTATATGCCCATAGGGAAAAAATTTCAACTTGGCTTTTATTTAGTATTTACTTTTTATCTCATTCTTAAAAAGCCTGATATAAACTAACCAATGGCCTTTAAATTGAAGAAGTAGTGCTACATTTCCTGATGTAGTCTTCTTACAAAATATCTTTACTGATCAATTTTTCAGCTCTTGGGTAAGGACCAAGATGTATCCTAAGCCAAATCCACAAAACAAGCAGAGAGGAGCTCAAAGTCATATAAAAACTTCAGTAAGTGCTTAGGAACTTCAGTTTCAACAAAAAGGACAATCAATGGCCCTTCTGATGGCTCATAAGTGGAGCTTTGACAAGAGCCACTCTGCAGAGTCTAGACAATCACTGTTAATGAATAATGTATCACAAAGCCTCATACATTTGCTTAGGAGATAATAATCAAAAGGGCAAGTTTGAGAGTAAGAGATTCATCATTCTTTCATTAAACATATGTTTAGTGAGTGTCTATTATTATACCAGGCTTTGTTCTTTTTTTTTTTTTAAGATTTTATTTATTTATTCATGAAAGACACAGAGAGAGAGAGAGGCAGAAATACAGGCAGAGGGAGACGCAGGCTCCCCACAAGGAGTCTGACATGGGACTCCATCCCAGGCCCCCAGGATCACCCCTCCAGACTCACCCCCACCCGCCCACCCCCGGGCTCAAGGCAGCCCTAAACTGCTAAGCCATTCAGGCTCAGGCTTTGTTCTAAGCACTAGAAATACCTCAGCAAATAAAAAATTCCTATCCTTGAGTGTTTATGTGATTCCCTGTTACATATTTACAGTATTCCCATGTTGCCCCTCCCCCCAACTTTTACTTGACTTAGCCTCATTGGGTTTCTTTTCTTTGTATTCAACAGATTCCTTCCAGAAAAGTAACATGGTAACAAGGGGTTAACTTCCTAATGGAAGGGAACTCCTAAAATCAATGAGAAAATGACTAATAAAAATAGAGAAAAAAATTATTTTTTCCATTATAATAGCCATCTTTATTTGTAAAAATCCAGATATAAAATGTATTCGCTCAGTCTTTCCAAGTTTTTCTTTTTACAAAAACAAAAAGGCACATGAAAACCATCCCCACTGTCATTCCCATAGACGATGTTTTTCAGGCAGCCCTCCCCCCTCCCCCCCATATAGCTACATGCTAAGTGACAATTCACTAAAGCAACATAAATAGTCAAGAAGTACATGAAAAGATTTTTTTTGCTAGTACTCAAAAAATACAAATAAAACTAAAGAGTTTTTTTTCTTTTTTCTATCAGCTTGATAAAAGTAAAAAGTACTTACCCTATTCAGTGCTTGGGAAGGCATAACGAAAGTGGAACTCACAGGCACTGTAGAAAAAAATTGATATAACTTAATTTTTTTAAATTTAGCCATATTTACAATCATAATTATAAATGCAGGTTCCCTTTGACTGGGCAATTCTATTACCATGAATTCATCATAAGAAGGCAATCAGGAAAGTACATAAAATATGTGTATGTATAAGAATATTCACTATAGTATTTTTATGATAGCAAAGGCTTGGAATTAATCTAATGGCTCACCCATAGCTAAGTTAATTACTGTATTTCTACACAATGGAATAATATGCAACTATTCAAAATAATATATATCATTTAAAAAAAATAATAATATATAACATTACTTAAGAACACAAAAACATGGCCATAACCTTTTTTAAAGATTTATTTAAGAGAGAGTATGCTCACATGTGCACAAGCATGGGAAGAAGCAGAGGAGAAGAGAGAGAGAGGGAGAGAATCTCAAGTATACTTCCCACTGAGCGTGTAGCCAATATGGGGCTCCATTTCATGACCCTGAGATCATGACCTAAGCCAACACCAAGAGTCGTATACTTAACCAACTGAGCCACCCAGGTGCCCCTGCATGACCTTAAGTGTAGTATAAAACAGTTCAGTATGATTTTATTTATAAAAACAACTATATATATATATATATACACACACACACACACACACACACACATATTTAAGTAGGCTCCATGCCCAGCATGGGGCTTGAACTCACAATTCCTGAGATCAAAACTTGAGCTGAGATCAAGAGTTGGATACTTAACGGACTGAGCAACCCAGGTGCCCCCATTATACATATTTTTGGAGCAAGTGACTATATACATATGTAGAATAGTCAAAATGTTATGTACTATATAAACATTTTTATTTTTTATTTTTTTAAAGATTTTATTTATTTATTCATGAGAGACACACACACACAGAGAGAGAGAGAGAGAGAGAGGCAGAGACACAGGCAGAGGGAGAAGCAGGCTCCATGCAAGGAGCCCGATGTGAGACTCGATCCCGGGTCCCCAGGATCATGCCCTGGGCGGAAGTTGGGCGCTCAACCACTGAGCCGCCCAGGCATCCCCTGTACTATCTAAAATTTTTTAAATGAGTAGTTAATCATTCAACACTTATTAAACAATATTTATTAAGCATTTAGTATGTACTAGGCATTATGCTGAGTGTTAGAAAAAAGGAACAGTTAATTTAAATTTGATAATTTAATCTACTAAATTAACAGTGATTGGGATCCCTGGGTGGCGCAGCGGTTTGGCGCCTGCCTTTGGCCCAGGGCGCGATCCTAGAGACCCGGGATCGAATCCCACATCGGGCTTCCGGTGCATGGAGCCTGCTTCTTCCTCTGCCTGTGTCTCTGCCTCTCTCTCTCTCTGTGACTATCATTAAAAAAAAAAAAATTTAAAAAAAAATAAATTAACAGTGATTTTGAAAAATGACAACTAATATTGGTGAGTTTAAGTATATTATGCTCATATACTATTGTGGAGAGTATAAACCAGTAAAACATTTCTGGAGGGCAATTTAGCACTTTTTATTAGTAGCTTTAGAAAAATCCATTTCTTTGATCCTGCAATTTTTAGGAACTTATTCTAAGGAAAGGAGTATAAAAACATGTATCAAGCAGCATATAAACAAGTGGGTGTGTAGGGGGAACCTAAATATCAAACAATAGGGACTTGGGTAAATAAAACATCGTGTGTTCATAATGCAGATACTAGGAAGTCCTATTTAACCTGGAAAATGTGTAACAGGGGGAAAAAAAATATATGTATATATATAAAGGGAGGGGTTTAAAAAGACTGTGATACTGAATTGCTCCAAACTCGAGCAAATCACTTAAGTGATCTGAGTCTGTTCCTTCAACCGCAACGTTTAGATCACTAAGGACCCTTTCAACTCCTAACTTACCTGAACCTAGGTACTTACCTCTTCTACTTTATAAAGAAAATAAATCATCATCATTGGTGCAAAGTAGATATTAAGCTGACAGATGTGGGGCACCTTGGGGGGACTCGGAGGTACAGCATCTGCCTTTGGCCCAGGGTGTGATCCCGGAGTCCTGGGATCGAGTCCCGCATCGGGATCCCCATGGGGCGCCTGCTTCTCCCTCTGCCTGCGTCTCTGCCGCTCTCTCTCTGTCTCTCATGAATAAATAAATAAAATCTTTTTTAAAATAAAATGAACGGACAGAGGTTTGCAGAGCTGTACTAAATCAAGTCTTTCATCTGGGGACTTGCCAAAAATCCTCAACAGAGAAAACAGTGTTTCGGAAGAAAACGGCCAGTTTTTCTCAGTGGTCCAATCTACCAGATTAAAAAAATTCGTTTAAAAACATAAAAAAACCAAGCCTCATGGATGGTTTTGAGACCATAGAAAGGCATGAGCGCCCTCGTGGAGTTCAAAGTCCTGTAGAGGAAACCAGGGAGGATCACAACGGGTGATCACTGGCAACGGGGCCTTGAAGAAGCTATCTCCGGGGAACGGAGCAAAGGATTCCAAAGTAGAAAGAAAAGCGTGTACACAAACAACACGCTTGACGAAGAGTGTGGCTGACATCTACAAACGGACCATTACTTTGTGGTCTTTCTTTATTTTTAAGATTTTATTTATTTATTCATGATAGACACAGAGCGAGAGAGAGAGAAGCAGAGGCACAGGCAGAGGGAGAAGCAGGCTCCATGCAGGGAGCCGGACGCGGGACTCGATCCCGGGACTCCAGGACCACGCCCCGGGCCAAAGGCAGGCGCTGAACCGCTGAGGCACCCGGGGATCCCCTTTGTGGTCTTTCTCACAGCCTCATCCTTACAGCCCCCCACCCCCCGCCCCCATCTCCGTGGCCCCTGAGCGAGCGATGTCCGGCTGCACACCGGATCACCTGGAATCGCAGGCGTGGTCTCGAGCCATTTCAGGTGGATCGGCCGGGCCGCTGAGGACCTGGCGGGACTGCAAGGGCCCAGGTAATGATCACGGAGCATCCAAGAAGGGTGATTTGTAGCAGCCGCCCCCGCAGCAGATTTCCCGCCAACCTCAACTCCTCCTTCTTCCGAGGCCCCGCCCACCTCCCAGGGGCCCCAGAGCTTCTGAGGGCGGGGAAAGCGTTGGGCGTCTATCGATAGCTCTGGGATCGACTGCCGTGCCCTGCGCCGCCGCCGTCCAGATCCCGAAGGCTTCTCTGTAGATTGCCGAGCGGCAGTTGCGGCCGCGCTCCTGAAGCCGCCACCTCTGCCGGAGGCCGCAGCGGGACCCGCGCCGGAACCATGGTGCGTTGGATCCGGAGCGCGGGCAGGGTTGGGGCTGAGGTGCGCCGCCGGGGGGTGGGGGGGCGGGGATGGCGAGCCGCGCCCCCCGACCTCCGCAGAGCCGCCCGAGGCCGCGGGGTTCGGGGCCCGCCGCCGCCGCCGCCGCCGGGAGGGTTCGGCGGTGATTCAGCATCTCCGGCCTGGCCCCGAGGGGCGGCGGGGAGTCGGGGCGGCCGCTCCCCGGGGCTCGTCTCGCTGTCCGCCGGGCCCCGGACGTGCCCGCCGCTCCAGGTCCGTCGGAGGAGCGGGTGCGAGGGAGGAAAGGAACAGGAACTGGGGATCGACCCGGCGGCTTCCCTGTGCCGCCAGTGCGGGCTCGGCCCCCGGCCTCGGGTCCAGGACGGCGGCCGCCTTGCCTGCGGGGCCGCCCGATTTCTCTTCCATCCTAGAGCTTGATGGCAACAGATGCTTTTCAGTCCCTCTGTCCGGGCCCCCCCGTTTTACAGATGAACAAACCGAGGCCGAGAGGAGACGCGTCCGCATGGTTCCAGCCTGGGCTCGGGTCCTCCAGCCTCCCCTCTGCAGCCCCCGCGCTCGCCTTTCTCACCCGCCCCCCCCCCCGCCCCCTCCTCTCTCCTCCATCTTTCTCCCTGTATCGTGAGGCCCTAACGATTCTGACCCCGGAGCTGTGTGCGTCGGCATCTCCCCTCCCGAGAACACCCTCGTGTCTGTTCATTCTATAGGGACGTTTATACACACGTACAGGGCACCGTTTTGAGTGCAGTAAGGGTTGGAAGATAAATCTGCCGTGGCTCTAATCACAGAGTAAAAAAAGAAGGGATGGGAGGATGAGTTGGAATTTGGGGAGAAAAGATGGAGATGACCTAAAGAGGTAGAATTTTGAGCTAGTTTTTGGCCTTTTGGTTTTTTTGTTTTGTTTTGTTTTGTTTTTTGTTTTGTTTTTGGTGAGTGCTTTTAACCATTTATTAGGGCCAGTGTAAGAGAAGAGCATAAGCATGAGAGAAGGAACATGACCCTATGAACCTTAGTGACTGAATCCAAAGGGAGTGCTACCAACAGTAGTAAAATCGGAAGTTGGGAAGATAGGTCCCATCGAGATCCGCCTCTCCCTTCTAGCTCATGGTAAATTCGGAGCTGGCTTGCAACCCACGACAGTCGTGATCCTCCAGTGAGGTTGTGTGAACAGCAAGTGTTGCTGTTGAATGGAAACAGGTGGGAGGACATTGTTTAACCATAGAGCTTGTTTAAAATTTGTGATATTTCGAAAGTTCATTTGTCTTTTTTTCTTTCACTTGCAGTTTCGCAACCAGTATGACAATGACGTCACTGTTTGGAGCCCTCAGGTAAGAATATTTTATACTTTTATCTGTGGCTTTAGAAAGTCATGAGGAGGGACGCCTGGGTGGCTCAGCGGTTGAGGGTCTGCCTTGTGCCCAGAGTCCAAGGATCAAGTCCCACATCAGGCTCCTTGCCTGGAGCCTGCTTCTCCTCCCTCTGCCTGTGACTCTGCCTCTTTTTCTGTGTCTCTCATGAATAAATAAAATATTAAAAAAAAAAAGAAAGAAACTGATGGAGGGTCACCTCGTTGGCTCACCGGTAGAGCGGGGGACTCTTGAACTTGGGGTCATGAGTTTGAGTCCCATGTTGGGTGAAGAGCCTACTTTAAAAGCAAAGAAACTTATGAAACTGTAGGCTGTGAGAATATGGAATATAATCATTTTAGACATTCCTGGAACATAAGTTTATCATTAAAGTGATTTTCCTAGTTTAAAAAAAAAATCTTGGGGATCCCTGGGTGGCTCAGCGGTTGAGTGCCTGCCTTTGGCCCAGGGCGTGATCCTGGAGTCCCAGGATCGAGTCCCACGTTGGGCTCCCTGCATGGAGCCTGCTTCTCTCTCTGCTTGTGTCTCTGCCTCTCTCTCTCTCTCTCTCTCTCTCTCTCTCTGTGTGTGTGTGTGTGTGTGTCTCTCATGAATAAATAAAATCTTTAAAAAAAATAAAATTAAATTAAAATTAAAAAAAATCTTTTGAGATTTTAACTATATTCGCCTGAGATTTGGGACCACTAGATCAATATTAAATATATAAAAGGTGACTGTAAGATGTGTTTTCTCTTTAGGGCAGGATTCATCAAATTGAATATGCAATGGAAGCTGTCAAACAAGGTTCAGCCACAGTTGGTCTGAAATCAAAAACCCATGCGGTGTTGGTCGCATTGAAGGTGAGTAAAGCAGTACATAAATCTTCTTCATGTAGAAAATGGAACTAACGGGGATCCCTGGGTGGCTCAGTGGTTTGGCGCCTGCCTTTGGCCCAGGGCGCGATCCTGCAGTCCCGGGATCGAGTCCCACGTCCGGCTCCTGGCATGGAGCCTGCTTCTCCCTTTGCCTGTGTCTCTGCTTCTCTCTCTGTCTCTCTGTGTCTATCATAAATAAATAAATAAATAAATAAATAAATAAATAAATAAATAAATAAATCTTTAAAAAAGAAAGAAAATGGAACTAACAAATTTAAGTTTCACTGAAATAATAAAATTATAAATGTGTTTTTATGTTTTATAATGTTTCTGTTTAGAGAGCACAGTCAGAGCTTGCAGCTCATCAGAAGAAAATTCTTCATGTTGATAACCATATTGGTATCTCAATTGCGGGACTTACTGCTGATGCTAGACTGTTATGGTGAGTATGATCGTGAAAAACAAAAGAAACATCCCTTTTGATTCGTCCAGATAATATATTTTAGGAAGTTGTATGGCAGAGTTTATAAATTCAGATTGTTAATACCTCAGCATATTTGGGCTCAGTTACAAGTACTCCATTTCTTGATTCCTCTAGTAGTAACTACTAGAATTAATGATGTTAAGATTAAAGCTTTTGAGAAGTCAGGGAATAATGTGATACTTGTTAACTCAAGATATATGGTTTGAGACAATGTTATGTCTAAGAAGAGCTTGACACTTTTGTCTGGTTTCTAAGGACCTGGCAAACTACACTTGCTTTCTTTAATATGCCAGTATTTATTAGATACTTATTTTTTGTGAAGCTCAATACTAGATGCTGCAGAGTACACAAAGGTGAGTCAGATATATATCTTGTGTTTTAGGAACTTAAAATCTAGTAGTATATCTATAATACAAGGTAGAAAGTAGAGAGTAACAGATTTTTTTCTTTTTAAGATTTTATTTATTCATGAGACACAGAGAGAGAGAGAGAGAGAGACATAGGCAGAGGGAGAAGGCGGCTCCATGCAGGGAGCCTGATGCAGGACTCAGTCCTGGGACTCCAGGATCACACCCTGAGCCAAAGGCAGGCGCTAAATGCTGAGCCATCCAGGGATCCCCAGTAGCCGATTTCTATGAGAGTCCAGAGGAGATAGAGATGATGTATAGTTGAGAGGTGTTATAAGTGAAGAGCCAGGGCTTTGAAATCATGGAGATTTCATTCTTACCTTTACCACTTAGTATTTTATTTTATTTTATTTAAAAAAATTTTTTTTAAAGATTTTTTTATTTATTCATAGAGACTCACAGAGAGAGAGAGAGAGAGAGAGGCAGAGACACAGGCAGAGGGAGAAGCAGGCTCCATGCAGGGAGCCTGATGTGGGACTCGATCCAGGGTCTTAAGAATCACGCCCTGGGCTGCAGGCGGCGCTAAACTGCTGCGCCACTGGGGCTGCCCACCACTTAGTATTTTAGATAAGATGCTAGTTACTTAAACCATCAGTTCTTTTGTATTTTCTTTTTCAGGGCTATTGTTTAAGAGCCTAACATGTAGAGCACTTAATACAGTGCCTTTTACATAGCATACGAATGTGTGTGTTGGGAGGTCAAAATTAGCCAAAACTAATTTCTTTTCTTTCCTTTTCTTTTTTTAATCTATAACTCCCAGGGAAATCATTTTAGGAAATTTTATCAGTGTGTCCTCAGGTGATTGTTTTTAAGATTTTACTTATTTGGGCAGCCAAATAAGTATTAGCTTTTGAAAGCTCTAGAAAATGTAAAATATGCTGCATGGTCAAACATTTTATTTAACCCAATCTATCCAAAATACTGCCATGTCAACATGTAATCAATATGAAAACTTTATTGAGATATTTTACGTTGTTTTTTGTACTAAAGTCTTTGAAATTTCATGTGCATTTTGCACTTAAGGTACTTCTCAATTCAGACTAGCCACTTTTTAAGTGAATAGTCACATGTAACCAGTACCTGCCATGTTGAACAATGCAGTTTAGGTAGCCTTGGGAAATGGACTTAAAAGTATTGAACAAATAGCATGGTTCCTGCCATCAATATTTGATTCTCAGATATGTGATGTACACATAAACTGGACAAAGCATCATGGAAAGAAAGGTGCATATCCATTTCTTGTTGTTTATCCTTTTGTCTTTAATAGTTAGGCAAGAATTCCCTTTTCCCCAGTGTGACATTTGCTTGACTCTTACCGGGTTTAACAGTGAGGCTCAATAGTCCAGTGTCCAGCATCTCCTCTAGAGTACTGCTTATGGATAGAAGCAATGTTGGCAGGAACGTGTAGCAATGTTCTAGTATCACTTCAATATCTTGCAATTGCTCTGTTGGGAAAATTTCAGTTTCCAAAAAAACAAGTAGTTATGCTCTTTGGTGATTCAAGATCTAGAGTTGTTGCTGACAGTGGGAAGGGTAAGAAAAGAGAGCTTGCTCTTTAGCCTCTAAAATTCTCAGAGACCAGGTTTATCCAAAGTTAAGGAATATTTTAGTCTTTTTTTTTAAACCTCGTGTGGCCAAAGAGTTTGGTATAAAATGCATCCTTGTGTTGTGACTTTCTGATTCCCTTATATGGATGTAATCCATGTGAAGAAAGCAAAAAGAAATTAAACTATTTTATTTAGATTGAAATAATTCTGATTTGAATAACTAATTTTCCTTGTTTCTTTTTTAGTAATTTTATGCGCCAGGAGTGTTTGGATTCCAGATTTGTATTTGACAGACCTCTTCCTGTGTCTCGTCTTGTATCTCTAATTGGAAGCAGTATCCTTTTTTTTGTTTTTAGCATTTATGGATGTGAACTTTAAATAGATTTTTTTTTGATACTTAAGCCTTATGTTAATTACTGGGAATATAATACATAGCATAGGTTAAGAGTTTGAAAACTAAGGTTAATTACTTCTCAATAACAGAATATTTAAAATTTAGAAGAAGAATTTTGGAAAATTTTGCCATGGAAAAATGTGTTCTAAATAAGGAATTGGGTTGCTCTTTCATCAGCCCTTTTCCGGGTGTCAATGAGACCAATTTGAGGAAAACCAGTCAAGTCTCATTTTTAGAGAAGATTTAAAGTTTTTTATTGGTGGTTCTAGATGTCCTCCAAAATTCTTGACCCCTTATATCCAAAACAGATGAGGTTCTCCACATGAGAAGAGATCATTTTGCTAGCCCTCAGTCTTAGGTTTGGTGGATAGTCCTAACATTTTTTCATACTAAGCCAAGAAATGTTGCTCTTTTATTTTCTTCTTGGTGTGGTAGATTATGCAGCAATTAAAAAAAAAAAAGCAGAGCTCTTTCTTAATAGTGTTTAATTTGAAAATAAAGATAGTACTTTATTCCTTGTTAGAACAGTTTCTTTAACTAGTTTAAGAGACCCAGATACCAACACAGCGGTATGGCCGGAGACCATATGGTGTTGGACTGCTTATTGCTGGTTATGATGTAAGTTCATAGAATCTTATTATATTTTAATGACTTTTTAAAAACTAACTAGAAAATATATAGTGTGTGTGTGTGTGTATACGTATATACATATATATATATTTCTTACTATTTGTAGGATATGGGCCCTCACATTTTCCAAACCTGTCCATCTGCCAACTATTTTGACTGTAGAGCCATGTCCATTGGAGCCCGTTCTCAATCAGCTCGCACTTACTTGGAGAGACATATGTCTGGGTTTATGGAGTGTAAGTGATTTTTTTTTTTTTTTGCCCCCTCTAGTCTTTTTTTTTTTTTTTTTTAAAGATTTTATTTATTTATTCATGAGAGAGAGAGAGAGAGAGGCAGAGGCAGAGATACAGGCAGAGGGAGAAGCAGGCTTCATGCAGGGAGCCTGACGTGGTACTCGATCCTGGGTCTCCAGGATCATGCCCTGGGCCAAAGGCAGGAGCTAAACAGCTGAGCCACCCAGGGATGCCCCCCTCTAGTCTTTATATAGTGAGTAAATAGTATCCTAAATGAAAAAACTATCAGCCTTAGGGTAAGAGTTTTTTTGTTTGTTTTTAAATAAGTCCATGGAGTGTTTATTATTTCTGTCATACATACTGGTTATTACCCCATTCAGCCTTCACAGTAGTTTCAATCACTAGAACTTTGTCAAAATACAAATACCAAAATACAGAGGTCTTCAACTTTGAAGAGCTTGGTTCAGTTAGTCTGAAGTATGCCCCATTCAGAGTTGAGAACTACTTACCAATTATAAGTTCTGTTACCAGCTTATAGTTTTCTGTGATTCTGTTATTTGGAGCCACACAGACATTTCTGCATTAAGTAGTCCATAAACATGTAAAAAACTTGGTGTAGCTTTGAGAAAGGTAAAAAGCATTGATGTAAGTTGTGATCATAGGGCAGGTTTTCAAACTTGCTTTACTCATGCAAGTTTCAAGGACTTAACACATGCTTTTTGGACATTCTTGAGTTGACTATGTAGTGGTTTCTCCTTCATTCTATCATGGTGTGGTGGCATTATTTGACTTCTGAATTTTTTTTTTAAGATTTTATTTATTTATTCATAAGAGATGCATAAAGAGACAGGCAGAGACATAGATAGAGGGAGAAGCAGGCTCCGTGCAAGGAGCCCAATGCGGAACTCAATCCCAGGACTCTAGGAACATGCCCTAGGCTAAAGGCGGGCGTTAAACTGCTGAGCCACCCAGGCATCCCTTGACTTCAGAATGTTAAACCAGCTTGCATTCCTAGAATAAATCCCTCTTCCTCATGATTAATAGTATAAAAACACATTCTCTCTCTCTATGTATATATCTATAAATGTTTACATTAACATAAATGTTGCTGGATTCATTGCGCTGATATTTTCTTGAGGTTTTTTGTGTTTGTATTCATACAGGTTATTGATCTATAGTTTTATTTTCTTGTGATAGCCTTTGTCTAGTTTTGGTATCAGGTTAGTACTGGCCACATATAAAGAGTTGGAGACTTTGTTTATAAAGAGGAAACACCTTCCATAGAATATATTCTACAAAATTTTGTGTTGTATCATTTGTGAATCTGGATTCTCATTTAATTTATCACAAAACATTTAGTAACAAAAATCATGTATTCTCCCATTACATAAAATAATGGCAATGCTTATTATTATTGCCATGTTATCATATGGCTAAACATTAAAATTTTGGCTGTTATTGTGATATATTTAGTATGTGACTAAAGCCACAATTTCAGACTATAGACCACAAATAAAAGCAGCCCAGTATGAAGACGAAATTAAGAAATAATTGTTAATTTATTATACAGGCAATTTGAATGAACTGGTTAAACATGGTCTGCGTGCCTTACGAGAGACACTTCCTGCAGAACAGGACCTAACTACAAAGGTAGGTATCATGTTTTCCAACTTGAGATTTTAACATTACAGGTCAATCACTTATATTTATGAAATATAATAGAGGTCTGTATACTTAACAGTTCTTTAATTTGGGAGATGTTTACCTTGGTTCATTGTTTCTCCTTAAGCTATTCACTAAATGATCTGATTTTGAAATGATTTGCAAACATTTCTTCTTGGTATAAAGCAATAAAACCAATAAGTCTTAGGGAGATCGTCCTTCATTTCTTCAGCAGGTAGAAACATCCTTGTATTATTAACTCAGTTAACAAATATAGATAGATAGATAGATAGATAGATAGATAGATATAGTACCTACCATGTGTAGACACTAGATACTGAGACTATAAAGTAAACACAGCAAACATTTTGACCTTCATGTAACATCCATCCAAGTCAAGGAGATAGACAATATACCCTTAAGTAAATTATACATTAGAAGATGACAAATGCTACAGAAATAACTAAGGTTAAGAGGAGAAAGAATGACCATATAGGGGGTAGGAAGGTATGGTGAGAGAAATTTAAAATAAAGTGGTTAAGGATTGCCTTGCTGAGAAAGTGAAATTTGAGGAAAATAAAGGAGATGTGTGAGTGAGAGTGATTCAGATGTCTAGAGCAAGTTCATTCCAAGGAATACAAATGTAAGGGCCTTGAGTCCAGAATATTCCTAGTATTTGAGGCAAAGAGGTCACGAATGTTGGAGTCAATGATCAAGAGGAAGAGAAGGAATAAAGTCAGGTAATGGAGGCCAGATCGTGTATAAACCATTGTAGGTACTTTGGATTTTTCTGAGTGGGCAGTTAGAGTTTGAACAGAACAGTACCATGATTTGATTTAGGTTTCAAAAGAATTGTTCTAGTCACCATTTTGAAAATAGATTGTAGTGGGCAACAAGGGTAAAAATAGCTTTACAACTATTTAGATCATATAGATGAGAAATTGTGGTAAATTAGAGGAGAGCCTTAGAGTTGGAGATGAGGATAAGTTTTTTTGAATTAGAGTGAAAAACGTTTGCTAACAAATTGGTTGTAGGGGTGTAGGAACAACAAAAATTGTTTTCAAAATTTTGGGCTTGATTAGAGGAGGGAGAAATTTATGATTTACTGAGCTAGGTAAGACGGTGAAAACAAGTTTTGGGGCGGGAGCTATGAAGAAAGATCAGGCAGTTAGCTTAGACTTAGAAAACTTGAAATTTCTATTGTCCATTGGTGATATAAAATAAGCAGTTATTGGGGCGCCTAGCTGGCTCAGTCAGTAAAGCATGTGGCTTTTAATCTCAGGGTCGTGAGTTTAAGCCCCATCTTGGGCATAAAGCTTACTTAAAAAAAAAAAAAAATGCAGTTGTCAGATGTGTATCTCCTGGAGTTTGGTGGAGAATGGTCTAGCCTAGACTTACAAATTTTGGAGTCTTTATGTAGAAATGGTGATTTAGATTGGATGACACTGCTAAAGGAATCAAACAGTTTCACAAGAGGTTTGAGGCCTGGGCTAGGGGCACTCTAACCTTTAGAAATTGGAAGGTATATAAGTATCAGCAAAAAGGGACTGAGAACGATGACCAGGGAGGTAGGAGGAAAACTTGGAAAGTGAGACATTCTTGAAAACAAATGAAGAAACAATTTCAAGGAAGAAGGAATGAAAAATTCCTAGTAGATCAAGGAAGATGTGGAGTGAGAATTAACCATTAGACTGGCAATGATGTCACTGGGGACTTCACTAGACAGTTTCATTGGAATGGTGAGCCCAAAGCCTGAAAGGAATGGAATAAGGAGAGAATGAGAGAGGAGGAATAGGAGGCACCTCTATGGAGATTTTTCTCTTGCAGGTTCAGAGAAATGGGGGTCCTGGCTGGAAGAGAATGTAGTGAGTGTTTTTGTTGTTTTGGTATTTTAAGATGGGAGAAATTATAGCACATTTGGTGCATGGTTATAAGAATAATCCAGTGTAAAGGGAAATATTTATGTAGGAGAAATATGAGAAAAACTGCTGGACCAATGTCAAACAGTATACAAGTGGAAAGGTAGACCTTAGAGAGGAAATTGGACCATTCATTCACACTAACATGAAGGGAGAGAATCTAGGGACATAGATACAGGAAACACTAGATACTGTGGGAGCTTGTGAACATTCTCTTCTAATTGCTTCTGTTTTCTCAGTGAATCCGTGAAATAAGGAGCAAGGAGAATAGAAAATGTTAGAAGAGACTGAATGATCTAGGGACCTGTCTAGTACAATGCAGGAACCATTATGGATCTCCTTGTGGTTAATGATCATTAACTAAAGTGAGATCAGTCAGCATTTTGTAAATCCATTTTATTATAGTGTTTGGATAATTATGTATTATATATGTGAAGAATTTATAACTGGCATAATCTTTTGAAAATAATTTTTACTATCCTAAAAAGAACTTTTTTCCAAAACAATTTGGAATGTACATAAAATTATTTTTAAGTGTTTAAAGTACCTATAGTGGCACCTAGTGGCTTAGTCTGTTAAGCATCTGACCCTTGATTTTGGCTCAGGTTATGATGAGATTGAGCCCCCGAATCTGGCTCCATGGTGAGCATGGAGCCTTCTTAAGGTCTCCCTCCCATAAATAAATACATACATACATACATACCCACCCACCCCATAATGCCATCACTCCAAGGAGACTATCTTTTATTTATTTAATTTTTATTTTTTAAAGATTTTATTTATTTATTCATGATAGACATAGAGAGAGAGAGAGAGAGAGGCAGAGATACAGGCAGAGAGAGAAGCAGGCTCCATGCCGGGAGCCCGACGGGGACTCGATCCCGGGACTCCAGGATGGTGCCCTGGGACAAAGGCAGGCGCTAAACCGCTGAGCCACCCAGGGATCCCCGACTATCTTTTAAAATTTGGGTTTACTCTTGACATTTACAATTTGGGAGTTTGCTCAGGTATCTGGCTTTCTGATTTTATATTTTTACTGAATCATGGAGAATGGTTCAGTGAAATCATTGAGAGAAGGCTTCAAATTCTCATGCCTCAAATTTTCACTAAAATTTTCATCTTCCAGGGGGACCTTTTTTACATTGGGTAGCATTCACTGAACATTTTAAAACTTGCTCTTTAATTTTAACATGTAGAACATAGTTCCAAGACCCTACCAGATTTAACACAAGATCCCACAACTTATTCTCTTTCCTTTTAAAGAACCATCATGTCTTAATTTACACAAGAAACAAACTGATTATTTCTTTAGAGTTAGGCTTACTTCCCAGCTAAGTTGCTTGCTCCGTTAGCACTAGTCTGCAGCACATTTCCATTATGAACCAAGTTACAAATTTCTAGGTGGCATAGACCTTCAGTGTTACTCATGATTATGAAAAGTGAATATTAGATCTGCAAGTTATGAGGATCTGCTAGTTTTCTTCTTTTTTTTCTATATTTACTTTTTAGTCTTATTAAAATAATGCTATATAAACTTTTATTCTGTTTTTCTTCACCCCATATTTAACAAAAGCATTTTCCCATCATAAATTCTTTTAATTTTTACCTTTTTTCCCCCTCACTCAGAATGTTTCCATTGGAATTGTTGGTAAAGACTTGGAGTTTACGATTTATGATGATGATGATGTATCTCCGTTCCTGGAAGGTCTTGAAGAAAGACCACAGAGAAAGGCACAGGTATATAACTATAATAGTAACACCAGAGGCTTTAGTCCTATCATAAACTCTGTTCCTACCTCAATTGTTTAGTAAATCTTCCATTTTTGTCTTTAAGTATTGAACTGGGCTCACAGTTCAAATAGCAGTAGGAAAAGCTAGAACTGAATGATGTAAAATACTGAGAGGTAGTGATCTCCACAAGCAAAAATTGATGATTTGGTTATCTAATGCTATTTTTCACAATTCTGTTGGTTGACTATGGCTAAGTGATTCTTTTGCTGGTCTCATTTAGAGTCTCTTGTGTTGTAGTCAGTTGAAGCAACGGGACTGGAACATTGAAGATGGCTTTATTCACATGTCCTCTTTATTCATACTCTTTAGGTATATCCTAGAAGGATAGCTAGAAGGCTGGGACCTCTGTCCATGTAATCTCAAAGCCTCTCTTTAGCAGGGTAGTAGCTCAGAGCTTGCAAACGTTGAAAATCTCAAAAGTGGAAGCTGCTAGACATTCTTAAAGGCTGAGGCTCAGGAGTGGCACAGCATCAATTTTGCTCATTTTGTTGATGAAATTATAAGGCCTGCTAAGAGTCTACAGGAGTGGGGACTGAGAGAAAGTTCATTGGGGGCCCTTTGGAAACTAAATTGACTCTTCATAAATATTGAGAAAAGAGGAAGTATTGGGAAATCTCAGATTAAATATTGGTCCTTTTTGTTGGATATTTAGAATACACATTTGCTATTTATAGATTCTTATTTGATAGCTGTGTAATTGAAAATAAAGTTTCCTGGGGAAAAAATAAATAAAGTTTCCTGGAGAGAAGTATTTTCTACAGTATGAATTTTTTTTTCAACCTGGAGAGGATATTGTTGGTACAATTTGGAGGAGTAGGATTTGCATTGTTTAAACTGCTGTTGATAAGAACCAGCACTGTTGGGAAAAATGCTGTGAGTTCCACACAGCTGATTTGTTTTAAAATGTTTTCTCTGTGTTGATTAGTGCTAAAGAGGATAAGAATGTCTAAAATATACTGATTATATTCTAAGGCTAGTAGTGTTAATACAAAGAAGGACTTTACTCCTGAACAAGATAAAGTGATTAAATGCTAAAATTGTTCAATGATGCTTAGGTTTTCAGACCTATAAAATTATGTCTGTTTAAGAAACAACAGCAAAACACCCTTGGTTCAGAAATTTTAACAGGACATGAACTAAAATTGAGTATCCAAAATATCTCCTATCCCCTTTTTCATGTAAATTCTTTTATAATATAATATCTGTGATTAGAAGTATATATTGGTCAAGTGATTTTTTTTAACCTGTTTTCTTTTTTCTTCCCCCCCGCTACAGCCTGCTCAACCTGCTGATGAACCTGCAGAAAAGGCTGATGAACCAATGGAGCATTAAGTCACAAACCAGTCTATATGTGTATTATCAAATATGTAAGAATGCAGGAGCCTTTACTGATGACAGTAATCTATACTTTGAACCAAAAGATGCAGCGTGGTCTTCTGGTATGTTTTAGGAATCGGTCCAGATGTGTTTTTCCCAAGTAACTTGTCTGAACCATATAATGGTGTGCATTTTTCTTTGAGAGGGTCTATATAATCATTTTCTAGAAAGTATAGTTATCTGTACTAATGTTTTTATATGAAGAACATAGTGTCTTTGTGGTTTTAAAGACAACTGTGAAATAAAATTGTTTCACCTGCCTGTGTATTGGGTTTCTTTGTTTTTTTGTTTTTTTTTTTTTAAAGATTTATTTATTCATTCATGAGAGATACAGAGAGAGAGAGAGAGAGGCAGAGACACAGGCAGAGGGAGAAGCAGGCTCCTTGCAGGAGCCAGATGTGGGACTCAATCCCGGATTCCAGGATCACGACCTGAGCTGAAGGCAGCCGCCCAACCCCTGAGCCACCCAGACATCCCTTCTCTTTGTTTTTTAAGTAGCTTCAACTATAATGATTATAAGGAGATTACAACTGGTTATCTGCCACATTTGCCAAATTAATTTGCCTTAAGTTTAGTGATGAGGGAAAATAATACCTCTTATCTGTCACAGCCTTATACCAATTCCCTATGTATGGACTAGCTACATGAAAATCATGGAGATTTGGTTCAGAATACAAATTGCAGGGTTCAACGCTGAAGATTCTTATTAAAACCTAAGAAACTGGGATGCCTGGGTGGCTTGGTGGTTGAGTGCCTTGGGCACAAGGCATGATCCTGGAGACCCGGGATCGAGTCCTGCATCAGACTCCCTGCATGGAGCCTGCTTCTCCCTCTGCCTATGTCTCTGCCTCTCTTGCTCTATGTCTCTCATAAATAAATAAATAAAATCTTAAAAAAATATATCTAAGAAACTGCCACTTCCCAGCAACCATAGTATCAAGATTTCTAACATGTAAATGGTTTTTCTTTGCAATCAGCAGATGGCAGTAGTGATAGCTCTGGTCTCTATAGAGAACTTTTGTAAAAATAACAAAAGGGAAAGTTTAATCCCAAACCTCATTTCCTCTTATGCTCACCCCACTCTGCTGTAATCTTTCGGTTGCTTTCTATTATTGTTGTGAGCAGTGTATGCAAATATTGCAGAACAATTTTTGTTTTAGGCCATGCAGAATGAAATTCGAGGAAATCTGATTTACAAAGCAAAATACTCCAAAATTTTGCTAAGAAGCCTTGAGTTTTTTATTGCCTGAGATTTCTATCTTTCTAGAGAGGAGCAGTTCATTCATAGATACGGAACTTGGATTAAAATTCTACTAATTAGGGGTGCCTGGGTGGCTTGGTTGGTTGTGTCTGCTTTCTGTTCAGGTCATGATCCCAGAGTTCTGGGATCAAGCCCCACATCGGGGCTCCCTGCTCAGTAGTGAGCTGGCTTCTCCCCTCCCTCTGCCTGCTGTTCCACCTGCTTGTGCTCTGTCAGATAAAATAAAAAACTCTAAAAATTGGGGCGCCTGGGTGCTTAGTGGTTGAGCATCTGCCTTTGGCTCAGGGCATAATCCCAGGGTCCTGGGATCAAGTCCCACATTGGGCTCCCTGCTGGGAGCCTGCTTCTCCCTCTGCCTGTGTCTCTGCCTCTCTCTCTCTCCCTATCTCTCATGAATAAATAAATAAAAATATTTTTTTTAAAAAAATTATTCATGAAACAGAGAGAGGCAGAGACACAGGCAGAGGGAGAAGCAGGTTCCATGCAGTGAACCCGACATGGGACTCGATCCCGGGTCTCTAGGCTCACGCCCTCAGCCAAAGATGGTGCTAAACCGTTGAGCCACCCAGGCTGCCCAATAAAAATCTTTAAGAAAAAAAAATTTTATTTTTAAGTAATCTTTACACTCAACGTGAGGCTCAAACCTACAAGGCCAAGAGTCACACACTTCATCAACTGAGCCAGCCAGATGCCCCACAGATTGCCTAAAACTTTAAAAGCTTGTTAGGGATCCCTGGGTGGCGCAGCGGTTTGGCGCCTGCCTTTGACCCAGGGCGTGATCCTGGAGACCTGGGATCGAATCCCACATCGGGCTCCCGGTGCATGGAGCCTGCTTCTCCCTCTGCCTATGTCTCTGCCTCTCTCTCTCTCTCTCTGTGTGACTATCATAAATAAAATAAATAAATAAATAAATAAAAGCTTGTTAAATCTACAAATCTCTTCTTGAAGGTAAAGTGCTAAGAGAAACTCTGGGCAACTTTGTTGAAAGACCTAACTAAATACAGTAATGTGTGAGATGTTGGATCTCTGTTCTGGAAGGAGCCTCAGGAGTCTACCATTTGAGCTTGGGATGAGGCCCCAAGGACCATGTGGCCATTTGACCTACCATCGAGTAGGTCACCATTTGACCTACCACCGAGTATTTGCACCTTCCACACACATAAAGTGAATGATAGGGAGCCCTCCCACCTGCCTTCAGACTCATTTCTATTATAGTCTGGGTGAGGGAACATAAGTGGGAAATTTCATAATTTGCTCTTTAAAGCCTCAGGTAGGTCTCTCTCCCTTCATGTCTATCATTGTGCGAGCCTGTCTTGTTGGGCAATTCTGTTGTTTAAAGAAAATGTGTAATATTTTGTACCTGTTCCCTAAATATAAACCAATTACTTGACTGGGGAAAAAATGTGATCTGTATTGTACTTCAGAGGCAGTTTTAGTAATCTTTTTATTATATTTTAAAAGATATCTGTATCTTTTATTTTTAAAAAATTAAAAAAGACTTTATTTGAGACAGAAAGCATGTGCACAGTACGCGGCAGGGGAGACAGAGGGAGAGGGAGCAGACTCCTCGGTAAGCACAGGGCCCGATGCAGGGCTCTATCCCAAGACCCAGAGAGTGTCACACCTGAGACAAGCTGAAGGAAGATAATTCACCAACTAAGCCACTCAGGTGCCCCTCAGTAATCTTTTTAATATGTGATGTTAGTCTCATACACTAACCTTAGAACTTAACATCGTTTCCACCCCAATAAGATTCAGTCAACTCCACTATCTCCACAGAGTTCATTATGATGCCTTTTCATTGTTTTGTCTAGAGTGTTATATTTAAGTAACACTCTCTTTGGTCTGTGTTAAGTAATTATAAACAAAAATATTCCTAATAATATCCAATCATAAAACCTAACACTGATATAATGTTCAATTCACCTGGAATTTATTAGGCATCTATATGTGCAGCTTTGCAGAATTCACATGGTTGAAAAAGAAGAGGCAGTGCAGTAAGTGACAGGATTCAGGTTTTAATACCAACTTTCTCAACGTTTGGCCACTTTGTGATTTGAGGACAAGTCCCTTTGCTCTAGGCCTTGACTTCCTAGACATCTATCTGAATTTTTATGATTCTTGGTATATGTCAAGGTCTTTGCTCTCAAGTTTAAAAAGCATTCCAGATGAGGGATGGCTGAGTGGCTCAGTTAAGTGTCAGATTCTTGGTTTTGGCTTAGGTCATGATCTCAGGGTCATGAGTTGGAACTCCAAGTGGGTCTCTGCATCCAGTGGGGAGTCTGCTTGGGATCCTTTCCCTCTGCCTTTGCTCCTCCCCTTCTCTCTTTCTCTCTCTCTCTCTCTTTTTTTTTAAATTTTTTATTTATTTATGATAGTAGGCGGAGGGAAAAGCAGGCTCCATGCACCGGGAGCCCGACGTGGGATTCGATCCCAGGTCTCCAGGATTGCGCCCTGGGCCAAAGGCAGGCACTAAACCGCTGCGCCATCCAGGGATCCCTCTCTTTCTCTCTCAAAAAAAACCACACACAGACACACACACAAACCTCTAAAAAAAAAAAAAAAGCATTCACGACAATATAATTGCTAGAGTAAAAATAAGACCCAAAACAAGGTACATATTAGGAAGAAGAAAGAAATTGGCTATATAAGGTCCTGATATCTGATGAACAAGCTCTGTATTTAATATACAATAATATATATAAAATTCCAATGACATTTTAAGTGCAGATAAAATGTGGTTTTATAAAATACATTGCTTTCTTACCTTCTTTTCATACTTAATAGTTTCCTTAATGACTCGGCCATAATATCTCCAATTTTCTTCTGTAACACAATGAACTTCCATTGTGGGTATGGTGGTTGGTGCTACACTATGGTGGCTCAAAACTGCTGAGCTTTCTTATTACTAAATCTAGTTTTTGTGCTTTCGGGGGCCTCATTTCATGCCAACAGATTGTCCCTTCTTGGTAAGTGGGCTTGGAAACCAGATACTGTTCCTGTAAAGTTTCATATTAAACACCAATACACAGAAGTGAAACAACCAGTTGTTCTCAAGGGAATTATATTGCATGAAAAAAAATCTCAATGGTTACATTGTATAGTTCACATATACTATGTCCTTGAAATGACAAAATTACAATGATATGGAGAACAGGTTAGTAGTTGCTAGGGGTTGGGGAGTGAAGTGGCTGTGACTGTAAAAGGATAGCAGGAGGGATCCTTAAGATTGTTCTGTATAGTGCCAGGTGGCGGTCACATGAATCTAAACATGGTAAGATTGCCGAGAACTAAATACACAAGGGAGTGCATGTAAAACTGGTGAATCTGAGGAGTAAATCATATCAATGTCAATTTCCTTGGATTTGATATTGAACAGTATGCATAAATGTTACTACTGGGAGAAACCAGGGGAAGAGTATACGGGATCACGGTATTTAGGTCACTCTGCAATTATCTCAAAAACTTAAAAAAAATCAATACATAGGATTTGAAGAACATTCTTAGTGCTGTAAACACACGGCCTTTGTGATATATTTTGGGTGCTCAAATTTATACTTTGACGGTTCTAAAAAAAAGAAATCTCAAATAGCTGGATTCTAGATACATGAGACAGTGCTCGTGTTCTAGCTTCCTAACAGAAGTGTACCTGTTAAGGGCAAGTCTTTTATTCACGGTATTTTGCTCAAGGCTTAAAACATTTTTTTTAAATTTTTATTTTATTATTTTATTTTTTTAAAGATTTTATTAATTTTTTTCATGAAATACACAGAGAGAGAGAGAAAGAGGCAGACACAGGCAGAGGGAGAAGCAGGCTCCATGCAGGGAGCCCAATGTGGGACTCAATCCCGGGTCTCCAGTATCATGCCCTGGGCGGAAGGCAGACACTAAACCGCTGAGCCACCCAGAGATCCCCCCGCTTTTTTTTTGATATTTGAAAAACGATTTTAAAATGATAATTGGCCAGAAAACCCTTTGTGGGGAAGGTGCTGCTTGGGGGGCATAATAGAACCTTATATGTGCAAACCCGAAGATGCTATGGCTGATAGCAGCTGCAACTATTAGGGTATTTTGGAGATACGTAAAATCCTTTAAAACAGTGACTGTCAAACTTCCTTTCTGCATAAAAAACACTAATTTCTTGGGATCTTGAAAGGGACCATTAGGGGCAGCCCGGGTGGCTCAGCGGTCTCGCGCCGCCTTCAGTCCAGGGCGTGATGCTGGAGACTTGGGATCGAGTCCCGCGTCGGGCTCCCTACATGGAGCCTGCTTCTCCTCTGCCTGTGTCTCCACCTATCTCTCTCTCTCTCTCTGTCATGAATAAATAAATAAAATCTTAAAAAAAAAAAGGACCATTAGGAAATAATCAGTTCGACTTTGACATCAGCCCAAGTGCGGAGGCAGAGATTGGGACCGCGGGGTGACTCCCTCAAACAGCAGTCGCTCTCCCCGTCTCCTAGGGGGTGAGCTAGGAAAGCGCTGGACAACACAGCCCTTAGAAACTGGGCTTTCCCTCTTTCCAAGCACTCCCCCCCCCCCCCCCCCTTTTCTAAGCAGCATGCAAAAGACCGCGGCGCTGAGCTCAGAGCCTGGCTTGCAGGACTAGCCCGGGGAAGCTTGCGCAAGCGCGGGACGGAGGAGGCTTGTCCTCTCCGCGCTGCCGTAGCGGCGAGGTGGCTCGTCGCCTCGCCCCCACCCCCGCCCCCACCCCCTTCCACGTCAGCCGAGGACTGTGCGGAGCCGCGGCTGCTGCCGCCGCGGGCCGGAGCCGGTGTGGACGGTCCCAGCGTCGCCGTAGCTGCCGCCCCGTGGAGCCAGGTGATGAGCCGAAGGCCCCCAGGCCCGGGGGGCGTGCTGGGCTGGGCCGCGTCGGAGGAGCGGGCTGTCCTCCGGGAAGATGCGGAAGGGGAGTGACTAGGCCGCTGGCGTCCGGGCCCGGCGGGGTGGAGCGGGGGGCTGGGAAGCCCGGGCCGGGGGCCCTTCCCGGGTCTCTGGTGCCCCCGGGCCGGCACCCGGGCGCGTCCACCCATCGACGTAAGGGCAGGTAGGAAGGTGCACGGCGTCTCCGCGGGGGCACCTCTGAGGAAAGATCATTGTTCTGTCAGATGGTTGGCTGGGAGGCTGGCCAGCGCGTCTTTTTTATTTTATTTTATTTTATTTTATTTTATTTTATTTTATTTTATTTTATTTATTTATTTTATTTAAATTTATTTATTTGTTTATTTATTTATTTATGACGTGTCTTTTATTATATTCGGCATTATTTTTATGGGACACAATAGAAATTGGCCCTACCCTGCGGATACTTTAAAACTCCTGAGCCAGACTGAGTGAACTTTAGACCGTCAAGATCACGATAGTTAACCGCTCGTGTGTGTGTGTGTGTGTGTGTTTTAAATGTATTTATTCATGAGAGACGCAGAGACACAGGCAGAGGGAGAAGCAGGCTCCACGCAGGGCGCCCGACGTGGGACTCGATCCCGGGTCTCCAGGGTCACGCCCCAGGCCGGAGGCAGGCGCCAAGCCGCTGGGCCACCCAGGGATCCCCGTGTTTTTGTTTTCTTACTTGTAGTGATAATCCTCGTATTTTCCTTTTCCTAGATTTCCCTGCATCTGTCATCCTTCATTCTCGCATCGAGGTTCGCTTATATCCGGAAACCATGACGGCCGCCGAGAACGTGTGCTATACGTTAATTAACGTGCCCATGGATTCAGAACCACCGTCTGAAATTAGCTTAAAAAATGACCTAGGTAAACTCTGATAATATTTTGAAAATTAAGTGGAGGGAAAAAAAATGAGAATAAGGAGCTCATTTCCATTCCGAGTTGTCTTTGTAATTAGAAATACTTAATTTTTGTCTAACTACTTTGTTTTCTAGGATCTCTTCCTCAGAACTTTGATCTTATGACAAATGAAGACTTGTTACATTTAGACTTGCAGTGTTGATTCTTTTTTTTTTTTTTTGGAAACAAAACGTCTCAGTTTAGTTTACTAAAGCTAAATAAATAGTTGTTAGACATTCCTCAAAGTAACACAATGGCTTGTGTAGTTTAATATACGCTTAAGTGTAGCTGACAGTTTTCTGTAGGTAACAGGTTGAGAATGGGTGTTTGAACGCTCAGTTCCTCTGTGCATTTAACTTCATGTTACTTAGCTCGTAAAACCAAAAAAACTATGTTCTTTGGGTTTGCCACCTATTGAACTAATGAAGTCAACCTCGGAATATACATGTGTTTTCCAGAACAGTTTAAGCCTTTCAAGCATGGAGGTTTCAAAAGCTTCAAGCTTTTTAAAAGCATTTATACAAAAAGAAAACAGATATATTTCTGGACTTTTTTAATTTGGTTATTTGACAGAGAGCATAAGTAGACAGAGTGGCAGGGAGAGGGAGAAGTACACTCCTCGCTGAGCAGAGAGCCCAAGGTGGGCCTTGATCCCAGGACTCTGGGATCAGCACCCGAGCCAAAAGCAGACGCTTTTAAGTAAGTGACTAAGCCGCTCATGCACCCCCCTATTTTTGGATTTCATTTTATTTATTTATTTTAAGAATTTATTTATTCATTCATGAGAGACAGAGAGAGAGGCAGAGACACAGGCAGAGGGAGAAGCAGGCTCCATGCAGGGAGCCTGATGCGGAATTCGATCCCAGGACTCTAGTACCACGCCCTGGGCCAAAGGCAGAGGCTAAACCGCTGAGCCACCCAGGGATTCCCTATTTCTGGATTTTAAAAGTGTATACTCTGTCTTGTCTTTTTTAAAGTGATTCTGTCAAAAGCATTTTTCAAAGTAATGCACATTCCAAAAAAAATGATTCTTGTTTCATTGGAGTACTAAAAATAAGTTAAACTGGTTGGTAACTACTGTTTAAAACAGAATAAAATGAAAATTATGCTTCCCATCTTGAAAATATTTTTTAGAAGATAGTTTGCAATTTGAAAGACCCTATTTTACTTGCCTATTCCCACCTCTTAATAAGCAGTAACGGAATACCTCCTGATTATAGGCTACTTAATATTATGTTTCTGTTGAGATCCATTTTTATTTTTTATTTATTTATTTTTTATAAGATTTTATTTATTTATTCATGAGAGACACACACACACACACACAGAGGCAGAGACACAGGCAGATGAAGAAGCAGGCTCCATGCAGGGAGCCCGATGTGGGACTCAATCCCAGGTCTCCAGGATCACACCCTGGCCTGAAGGCGGGCACTAAACCTCTAAGCCACCCAGGGATTCCCCGAGATCCATTTTTAAAGAAGGAAAAAGAAATCCTCCTTTATGGCATTTAAACCCATACCCTCTTATATACAAAAGCCATATATAGTACTTTTTTTCCCCGTATTTATGTAAGATAGTAGAATGCAATGTACATTAATGAATAAACTTTCATTATTATTTTTTTCTTATAATTTGAAAGTTTTTGGTGTGCCTGGCTGGCTCAGTGGATCTTGAGTTTAAGCCCCATGTTGGGTATAAAGCTTACTTAAAAAAAGTAAGCTTTAGATCCCAAAATACTTAAGGTAACCCCTGTGACAATAAAGAACAAAACCTGTCCATTGTAATAATACCTTTTCTTTAAATTGTGGCTGCCTTAGCTATCCTCCCCCACCAAGAAATAAATAAGTAGTCTCAATTTTTTTTTAAGATTTTATTTATTTATTTATGAGAGACACAGAGAGAGAGAGAGGCAGAGACACAGGCAGAGGGAGAAAAGCAGGCTCCACTCAGGGAGCCCGACGCGGGACCCGATCCCAGGTCTCCGGGTTCACACCCTGGGCTGAAGGTGATGCTAAACCACTGAGCCACCCGGGCTGCCCACAAATCTCAAATTTTATGTATATTTTTTTACTGTATCTCAAAAGAGTTGAGATGAGAAAAAAATTAGAAGTAGTGTCCAATTTAAGTAACATTTTTTAGTTTGGTGAAATACTGAGTTATTTTACTTAAACTTTTAGCTACTGGACATGAGTTCTGATAACTATACATTAACCAGAGTAGGAAGTACTTGATATATTATGGTGAACTGAATTAATATTTGAAATTTTCCATATTTTTGTAATGCTCATGGAGGAAAAGTTTTGAAAATTTTGAAGATGTAGGAAAAAAGCATTTTTCACCTTATTTTGAATTGTTGGAATAAATGGAAATTGAAGTTAAGAGGGCTTGGATTATAAATGATACAGATTTTTTACAAGTTTTCTATGAATTTTTAACATTTAGTTACAAGAGGAGCTATATCCTGCTAAACTCTTAGAATTTGCTAATTTTTTTTTTTTAAAGATTTTATTTATTTATTCATGATAGTCACACAGAGAGAGAGAGGCAGAGACACAGGCAGAGGGAGAAGCAGGCTCCATGCAGGGACCCCGACGTGGGATTTGATCCCGGGTCTCCAGGATCGCGCCCTGGGCCAAAGGCAGGCGCCAAACCGCTGCGCCACCCAGGGATCCCAGAATTTGCTAATTTGGAAAAAGTAGTCAAATGCTGGAATAAAAGAAGATATCAGCATTATAGTGATGCAGTTTTATGCTTTTTGGACTTTGTGTCCCTTACGCTATCAAACAGATTGGGAAAAAAAACCCACAATTTTTTTATATTCAGAAAGGAAGCTCAGGACAAAGATAAAATCTCTTTAGCCTCAGCAAATAACTGATTATGGTTGTTGTTTCTTGATTTGATATGGCAATACCAATTTTTTTTTCATATGTGGCAGAGATGCATGAGAAGGTGTTATGTTTTAAACAAATATGTTGACCCTTGTGGCATAAATTGGGCAAGAACCCTTCCTGTAGTCTCAGTTGAACACAAATTGAGAACCTGAGGATATTCTCTATTCTGCAACATGTAAAAATATCATGTCAAACTACTAATAGATAAATAGCCTTCGGGGGCTAGAAAGAAATTTTGATTTAGGTATTATAATTCTTCCAAAGCTTAAATCCTTTCTGTAACTCTACCAGCTGATTGTTCACAGTCTCTTATCTCTGGCAACAACAAGGAACTCTCATTTGATGGCCACTTAGCCCTAATGGTTGGAAATGTATTCCTAGTTCTATTCTTTTGCTCATGATAACCCTAAGAATTTTTTTTTAAGATTTTATTTATTTATTCATGAGAGACACACAGAGAAAGGCAGAGACACAGGCAGAGGGAGAAGCAGGCTCCCTGTGGAGAACCTGACATGTGACTTGATCCCAGACCCCAGGATCACACCCTTGCCCAAGGCAGACACTCAAACACTGAGCCACCCGGGTGTCCCTAACCCTAAGATTATTAAAAACTTTGTCATCCCTCTTTGTCCTCCCCTCTCCTAGATACTTGTTTATTTCTGTGATGTAAGCCATTGTAGTGGTGTGCTTGACTCTTAATGTTCCTGCCTTTAAATTTTGGATACAAAATGTTTTTTACCATAAATTCTTCAGTATGCAGTGATAGTGATGAGATTAGAGATTGTTTTGCATAAAATAGTTTATGGTGTAAATTGCTTTAAGCTTAGTAACAAAAAGCTAGTATCATGAGTGTGTCATCCTTAATTCTAAATAATGGTTACCCATCTAGTACATTTTATTTTCTTCCATTTTTTAGGCAATTTCTTAAAAAAGAATCTGAAGTTTTGTAGTCTGTAGAAACATCATGAGATTTTGGAATTAGTGTATTAGTCCCTAGCCTTTTTGAATTCGAAGATCTAATGTTAAAAAAAAAAATGTCCCTGATCCTTCTCTTGCCCTCATAATAGTGGTTATCACTTTGATTAATGAAATGCACAACTAAATAAAAGCTACATTGAATTCAGAAGCATTCACTCTAACAGCATCTATTTACACTTTGAAAAACAGTTACAGGGGCACCTGGGTGACTTAGTGGTTGAGCATCTGCCTTTGGCTCAGGTCATGATCCCTGGGGTCCTGGGACCGAATCCTGCATCAGGCTCCCTTCAGGGAGCTTGCTTCTCCCTCTGCCTATGTCTCCTCCTCTCTCTCTGTGTTTCACATGAATAAACAAAATCTTTAAAAAAAGGGCAGCCTGGGTGGCTCAGCGGTTTAGTGCCACCTTCAGCCCAGGGCGTGATCCTGGAGACCCGGGATTGAGTCCCATGTCAGGCTCCCTGCATGGAACCTGCTTCTCCCTCTGCCAATGTCTCTGCCTCTCTTCCTCTGTGTGTCTCTCTTGAATAAATAAATAAAATCTTAAAAAAAAAACTTTAAAAAAGTTATATATTTGTTTGAGACATGCATTATTTGGTATATCTATAGATGTGGTGGCTTCTGCATTGATTCCTTGGGTTAGGGACCAGAGATCTCACCCAGTTTCTTTATATTCTGTATTAAGTATCATGAGGTTCAGAGAGATAAATGCCTTCTGTAAAGTCATTCAGCTTGTTTGTGGCAGCTAGGTCGAAAACCCTTATGACTTTGTTTAGTGCCTTTATTATCATTACTACGGATACAGTGAGAAAATGTTTTATTCTGTTAATTGTAAAATTTTCTGAGGAATTTTCCTTTGAAAAAAAATTTTTTTTACATCAGAAAAAGGAGATGTGAAGTCAAAGACTGAAGCTTTGAAGAAAGTGATCATTATGATTCTGAATGGTGAAAAGCTTCCTGGACTTCTGATGACCATCATTCGTTTTGTGCTACCTCTTCAGGATCATACCATCAAAAAATTACTTCTGGTATTTTGGGAAATTGTTCCTAAAACAACTCCAGATGGGAGACTTTTACATGAAATGATCCTTGTATGTGATGCATACAGAAAGGTAAACTAAACCATGGTTATTTCTGAATATTGCCTTGATTTTAATTGTAAAATTGGTGGAATGGGAGTTCTCTTGATTTTTAAAATTAAATCTTGGGTAAGGTCTAAGTTATCAATAATTGGAACTGCAGTTGTAAAGAGTTATTGTAAAAAGTTTTATTGTTACTTTCTTTGGATATTTTCAATATATTTTTATGTTACTAATAAAAAAAACACATAGAATATGATACATTGATGTGATAGGTGAAAATTGATTTGACAGGAATATGAAGGAAATTGTCAGATAATCTAGATTTTTTCCTTGAACCTACTTATTTTATCCATAGGAAATTTTGCTCTTAAAAATTGTGTGTTGTTTCATAAAAGGCTGTAACTCAACATTTCATATTTAACTTTTATCAGGATCTTCAGCATCCTAATGAATTTATTCGAGGATCTACTCTTCGTTTTCTTTGCAAATTGAAAGAAGCAGAATTGCTAGAACCTTTAATGCCAGCTATCCGTGCTTGTTTGGAGCACCGACATAGCTACGTTAGAAGAAATGCTGTTTTGGCCATCTATACAATCTATAGGTAAATGAAGGTACTCTTGTGGCTTACTTTTGTGAGGATTGTTTAGTCTAGAGGTTCCATAGCATTTCCTTACAGATTGTACATACTTGTAGATAACTTTTTCTTTGGCCTTAACAATATTTTTTTCTTATTATCGTTATGTTGTCAACATTGAAAAGATCTGGCAATACTGGGTCCTAGTTTCTGCATAGCAACAATATGCTGAAATTGACAGTAGCTCCCTTAAATAAGTTGTACACTTTCCAGTTTACAGTGCCTATCATTGTAGTACTTTAGCCCACTTAATTCATTTGTTGACTTGCTTAGCCTCTTTAGGATTTGAGTTTTTGACCCTGCTTTTGAATTCTCTTTATGTGGAATGTGGGTCTTAACCTTTTTACCCTTAGAAGCCTTAAGTAGGGAGCTTTTTATTTTTTTATTTATTTTTTATTTTTTTTAAGATTTTATTTATTTATTCATGAGAGACACAGAGAGAGAGGCAGAGACACAGGCAGAGGGAGAAGCGAGCTCCATGCAGGGAGCCCAACGTGGGACCCAATCCCGGGTCTCCAGGACCACATCCTGGGCTGAAGGCAGCGTTAAACCACTGAGCCACCTGGGCTGCCCAGGAGGGAACTTTTTAATGAGAAAGGTTATAGTTCTCAACTGATTCCTGTTCTTGGAAAGCTGAAGTTTCTGGATTTTAAAAATGATTCAAAGAATCAGATAAGGCTATAATGCTTGGTTTTTATAATCACTAGTGTTAATCCATTTAAAGATTTTATTTATTTGTTCATGAGAGACAGAAAAAGAGAGAGGCAGAGACACAGGCAGAGGGAGAAGCAGGCTCCGTGCAGGGAACCTGATGCGGGACTCGATCCCGGGTCTCCAGGATCATACCCTGGGCCGAAGGCAGGCACTAAACCACTGAGCCACCCAGGGATCCCGGTGTTAATCCATTTAAATGTAGGATGTAATTTTTATAAATGTCTTCGTACTTTAAGAGTTGATTGTTACATAATTTCACAGTTCTCTTTACAGTTCTCTTATTGCTATATTATATTTTGTTAACTGTTAGGGCAGTGATATTCTGGTTAATAATGTAGAATTCCTTAAAAGTTACCATATAGACTACAAAAATTTCAGAACTTAAGCTAGACTGCATACACAGGAATTACAACATTTATTAAACAATGGGAAATTTGAACACTGTAGATGATATTAAGGAATGTTAAGTTTTTAAAGGTATGATAATGGCATTATGATTTGTTTTAAAAAGAAAGAATCTGGGATGCCTGCAGGGGCTCCGCGGTTGGGTGCCTCCCAGGTCATGATCCTGGGATCCGGGATCGAGTTCCGCATCGGCTCCTTGCGAGGAGTCTGCTTCTCCCTCTGCCTGTGTTTTTGCCTTTCTCTCTTAGTCTGTATCCCTCATGAATAAGTAAATAAATCTTTAAAAAAATAAAATAAAAAATAAAAAATAAAAAAGAATCCTTAATTATAATATGTCAGTATATTTACAGAAGAAGTAGTAAGTGGTCTGGGATTTGTTTCAAAATAATATTGAAGGAGAAGAAGTGTGCAGGGGTATAGGTGAAACAAAAATGGCCATGAATTAACAATTGTTGAAGCTAGATGATGGTTTTTAAACTGGTTTTCATTATTTTGTATACAACAGGTACTTTAAAATTTCCTGAATAGGAAGTAAATTAACAAGTAAGTGAATAAGTAAATATAATGCATAATTAATAAAATTCAAGGGACTCCTTTTTTCCTGATAATTCTTTTTTTTTTTTTTTAAGATTTTATTTATTCATGAGAGACAGAGAAAGAGAGAGAGAGAAAGGCAGAGACACAGGCAGAGGGAGAAGCAGGCTCCACGCAGGGAGCCCGATGAGGGACTTGATCCAGGGTCCCCAGGATCACACCCCGGGCCCAAGGCAGGCGCCCAACTGCTGAGCCACCCAGGGATCCCCCTTTTTCCTGATAATTCTTAATGAACAATCTTTCAGTACCTTGAGATTGTCATTATGTGCATTTTATTCCTAAAGTATATGAAAGACAATTATTAGAGATATTCAGTTGAAAGCATGTGGAAAAAGTCAGCTTTTTCTTTATTAAACTAGATAATATATAATTGATAATTTAATAGATAAAGATGTAAGTTTGTAATTTCTATCCACAGTTCTAATTGACTTAAGGTTACAAAATGCAAAACAATTAACAATGTTATAAAGCTTGATAAAGATAAATTTTAGTAGTGTTCAAGGAGTTACTAAAATAACAAAGCAAGTTTTATTAAATACGAATATTACCTGTTTTATTTCAAGGAATTTTGAGCATCTTATACCTGATGCTCCTGAACTCATACATGATTTTCTGGTGAATGAGAAGGATGCAAGTTGCAAAAGGAATGCATTTATGATGCTAATTCATGCAGATCAGGTAAAGTAGTTTTTTATATGACTGTATTCAAATGAGAATTAAAAGTACATAGGCCAAAAAAAAAAAAAAAAAAAAATTCATAGGCCTAATCAAGTTTTATTTAGTCCATGATTTAGCTTATACTACAAGTGTTTGTATATTTTTTTTTAGATTTTTGAACTTAATTTGTATAAAATAGTTTTTTCTTAACCCTTCTTCAGACAATTGCTTATGTATATACTTTATTTTTAGTAAACATCTGAGAAATAGTTAATAATGGCCACTTGACAGTTTTTCCAGATTGAAGTTATTATGGCTATATTTTGTGGCACTCTATTTTGGGGTTTGAGCCTGATTATCCTTCTGTTGGTATAGGTCTAAAATTGTTTAGTAGAAAAAATAGTAGCATTGTATAGGGTTCACCCTGAGCTGTGTCTGTGAAAGAAGCATAGTCTTCAGTGTAGGTGTGTATCCTTACTAGACTCTTCAGATTTCATAAGTCAGTGTCAACTCTACATCCAGCTCTTGTTGGTGCTTAAAATGTACGGATCAGCTGGTGGGTTAGCAGTGAATCTGCATACTTTGATGGCATATTATCCTGAAATTTTTGCTATCCAATATTCTCAAAATGTGGGAAATAATATGCATGAAGACTGAAAGATATAGAATCTATCCATTTTTCTGAAATTTAGATGCTGTCATTTTGTGTGTGTGAACAAGACGATAAGAAAGCTGCTTATTTGGGCCAGAATGTTTTGTTCTCTTTTGTTCAATTGGTATTATTGACCTATATATTTAATACTATGCTGTTTACCCACATGGGGGGCATAATCAGAAAAAGATCAATAAAATTTTCTGATACTTTTTCTGTAGAGATATTGTTGAGATCATAGTTTTTTTATATCCCAGTATTCAGTATATGAGAATCGTTGAGATTTTTCTTTTAGGTCTTAGAAGTAAGAATAACCATGTTCCTAAATAGCTGGTTTGTTTTGGTTGTGTGGGTTCTCTGAATCATGTAACACAGTATTTTCCTCTTCAGTTTAGCTGCTAGAAAATTCATACCCCAGATTTGTGGCCCATTTCTAGAATATGTATTGGACTTTCTTACATGTATATGTTAACCTTCTTTTTTTCCTTCATTTGATTTTTCTTTGCCCTCATTTCCACATTCATTTTATATTCAATTGTGTATGTTTTTTTAAGGTTGCACTGATTAAGTTCTTTTGTTGAATGAGGTGGAATTTGATAAATATATTTTTATTTTGTTAGGATCGAGCTTTGGATTACCTAAGTACTTGCATTGATCAGGTTCACACATTTGGAGACATTCTTCAGTTGGTTATTGTTGAACTAATTTATAAGGTAAGACTAATCTATAATGGATAAAATATACTCTAAGAGTTGTCTCTTTCAGGAATGCTGCTTAATTGTTGGGATAATATGTTTTAATAATAGAAATCTATGTATATATTTTTTAAGACTTATTTATTTATTTATTTATTTATTTATTTATTTATTTATGAGAGAGAACACAAGCAGGGAGGGGCAGAGGGAGAGGAAGAAGCAGATTCCCTGCTGAGGAAGGAGCCTGACATGGGGCTTAGTCCCTGGACTCCGGGATCATGACCTGAGCTAAAGACCGATGCTTAACCAGCTGAGCCACCCAGGCGCCCCAGTAGAAGAAAAATTTTGTAGCATAGTCTATGAAAGTCTTTTTTAAAAAAAATTTTCATTTGATTTATTGTGTTTTCCAAACACTTCCTATTTCTCTAAACCTCTATAAAGAAGTCTATTAAAAACTGATGCCTTGACCTAATACAGCAGTAGAGAAATCATCCTGCACTATTTAGTAACTGAATTGATTATGAATCAGGCTTTGGAATAAAATTTAAGATTTGAGTATGTACCAGACTACTTTGGAAATCTAAAAACAAATCAGAAAACTTCTAAATACTTTCTTTGTTCCCTGTTTGTAAAAGAGAATAGACTTAAATATGTCAAAATGACATTGTTGGCCATTGACCAATAGGAAGTCTAAAACTAGATAAGAGATTTGGATTTTAAAATGGAGTGCTTTATTGGCAACATTTAAATTTGCTACATCCTTTGAAAGGATTGATTGCATCTTAATTTTCTGATAAAAGATAAAATAACATCTAGTTTTGCTATTGATAACCATGGGAGACCAACAAAAATATACATCAGGACTGACTTTACTAAATAGAAGAATATTGACAAAAAAAAAAAGACGAAGAATATTGACAAAGTACCACAGCAGACACTGCCGATTACAGCTATCTCTGATTTTGAGAGAAAAGGGCCCTTTTCAACATAGAGTACCAGTCATTTGGATTTGGCATTCAAGATGAAACTAGAACTGTAAATATATAGTTCCTTTTAATTCATTGTATGGTTTAGAGATGCTGCTGAGGCTCTCAAAAATAGGGATTCTCTGCTATTCAGAGATTTCTTTGTCTAGCAGGGTCCAGTTATTCGCAAGAGTAAATAGCTTTTGAGTCATGCCTGAATAAGAGAGATTTGACTATATATATTAGAGGAAAATCTGACATAAAAACCAATTTCAGGAAAAAAATAAGGAATGTTTGCTTCATAGGTAAAGATACTAAAATATTTTTTGGATAGCATAGAATATTTTAGTTGTTTCCAAAGTACTGAATATGGTTCCAGATAAATAAGTAGTAGTACTTGAAAAAGGGGTTATCTTTTTTGCTTTTAGAATGGGTATTTTCCTTTTTTGGCGGGGGGAGGCAATATTTTCCTTTTATTAGCCATTGAGATTGATAGCCATCATGTTTCCTTTTTTGACATGATATCCAGAATAAAAATTTAGGACCATTTTTTTTTTTTTAAGATTTTATGTATTTATTCATGAGAGACACAGAAAGGCAAAGACCCAGGCAGTGGGAGGAGAAGCAGGCCATTCAAGGAGCCCGTTGTGGGACTCGATCCTGGAAATCCAGGATCACGCCCTGAGCCAAAGGCAGACACTCAACCATTGAGCCACCCAGGCGTCCCTAGGACCAAATTTAATATCCTATGACAATATCCATATTAATGCACTTGGTTAATGAGTTGTCCTTGACTTTGTTACTTTACATTTTCTTATTCTATTTCATTTGTATATAGTCTGCATTCTTTTATTATAAGCCATTAGAAAATCTTTTGTGAAAGAATATTAATTATGATTGAATGAATAAATGAGTGAGTAGCTGTAACAGCTGTCTGAAGTAAAACCTGTTTCTTCCTGAAATTACCAGTCACAGTGTCTCATGTCATGTTGGCTGACATCTTCAGATGCCTTATAACATTATTCTTCACTTTCAAATTAAGAAAACTAGCATCCCAAAAGCTGACATCTATAAAAAAATCTGTTTGAAAGCAAGTGTCCCTGAAATCCATTGAAACCTAGATGTTTTCTTCTCCAGGTCTGTCATGCTAATCCATCAGAAAGGGCTCGTTTTATTCGCTGCATCTATAACTTATTACAGTCGTCTAGCCCTGCTGTAAAATATGAAGCTGCCGGAACATTAGTGACACTCTCTAGTGCGCCTACTGCAATCAAGGTACTGCTTATTTTATTTAGTTCATTCAGTTAGATGATAGATATGCTATCTTAGCACTTGTGACTTATTTTTTTATTTTATATTTTGTTCTCTTTTTTTAAAAAATTCATTTATTTGCTTGAGACAGATAGAATGTGGGGGATGGGAGAGCAGAAGGAGAGAGAGTGAGAATCTCAAACAGGCTCTTCCAGAAGGGTGGAGCCCAATGTAGGGCTCAGTCCCAGGGCCCCGAGATCATAACCTGAGCCAAAACCAAGAGTCAGACACTTAACTGTCTGAGCTACCTGGGTGCCCCAGCACTTATGATTTAGTGACATTGCAGTTTACTACGTGATTACATGGCATTACGTGGCACAGAAATAACAATTTATAAATTTTGTGATATTATTGGATTCTTTACATAGTCCAATCTTTTTTCTTCCTTCCTGCTTTCATACATATACATGGGAAGAGAGACCGAGAGACAATACTAACATTTCTAGTTTCTAGAGAATGATACTGATATATTTTTTTAAGATTTTATTTATTTATTCATGAGAGACACAGAGAGAAAGAGAGGCAGAGACATAGGCAGAGGGAGAAGCAGGCTCCACGCGAGGAGCCCGACGCAGGACTCGATTCCGTGTCTCCAGGATCACGCCCCAGGCCAAAGGCAGGCGCCAAACCGCTGAGCCACCAAGGGATTCCCCCTGATACTGATATTTTAAGATCTCTCCCCATACTTTAATTATATTAGAACCCAGATCTGGGAAAATGAACTTTGGATCCTACATGATGGATCCTAAAAAAGATTATAGTGCATATTTTCAATACTGGGATACTGCTTTCTTTTCTATAATTTACTGTATCAACTGCATGAGGAACCCCTAATATATTCAGAGAATGAATAGTTTTATAAAGCCAGCTTGTAGGAGACTTGATTGCTTTACCTGCCAATACTTAGAAAAAGTTGTTTTACCTTTTTTATATTGAAATAATTTTAGGCTTACAGAACAGCAAAACAGTAAAAGTTGTAAAAATAGGACAAAGTTCTCATCACCCTTCCCCAGCTTCCTGTCATGTTTGTGTCTTACATAGCAATTGTGTAATTGTCAAAATTAAGAAATTACCATTGGAACAATATGAGTATTGTTAACTAAACTATCGACTTTATTTGAATTCCACCAATTTCGTCACTAATCTCCTTTTTTTGTACCAGAGTTCCATCCAGGATCCCATGTTACATTTAGTTGTCATGTGTTACTGTCCTCTAATCTGTGACACTTCCCCAGGCCTTTCCTTGTTTCTAATGACCTTATACTTTTGAGGAATTCTAGGTCAGTTTGCTTGTAAAATGTCCCACAATTTGAATTTGTCTGATGTTTTCTCACAATTAAATTGAGGTTATACATTTTGGGGAAGAATACTGTGGAAGTGCTGAACCTTTCTCAATGTGTTATATCAAGGAGTACATGATGTTGGGATACTTTAGGATGTTAACCTTGATCAGTTGGTTAAGGTGGTACTTGCTGGGTTTCTCCACTGTTGAGTTATTATTTATTTATTGTTGAGTTACTACTTTTGTAATTAGTAAATAACATGGGAAGATACTTTTTTTTTTTTTAAGATTTTATTTATTTATCCATGAGAGACACAGGCAGAGACAAACAGGCTCCCTGCAGGGAGCCTGATGTGGGACTCCATCCCGGGACCCCCGGACCCCTTCACACCCTGGGCCAAAGGCAGGCGCTAAACCTCTGAGCCACCCAGGGATCCCAGGAAGATACTTTGAAACTGCAAATATCCTATTTTTCCTCAAACTTATACCAACTAAATTTAACATTTCTGTACAGCAATTATTAATGTGATATTCTAATGGTGACTTTCTGTTTCCCTCATTCTACATTTATTAACTGGAGTACTGCAAGGAAGAGTTGTCCCTTTTCTACCCACTCTCCCTCCTTTTCTTTCTTCATATTAGTATGGCTACTTTCTTCTATGTGTTATAATCATTATCATTACTTCTTTTATCGATCATATTATTCCAGTTTTGGTCATTGGGAGCTCTTTCATGTTTGCTGCTTTGTATTCTGCTTTTAATGAGTCAGGGTCATCTTTATAGTCTTGATTTTTCTCTGCTGTAATTCAGGTGTGTTAGACTATGCACCTAAACTAAAAGATCCTCAATAGCTATATTTTTGGGGATACTCTGCTTTTTTCTGCCTTGTTTCTTAGTTTCAGTCCTTATTTTTTGACTGTTAGTATTTCTGCCTATAGCAGCCCCTTTTCTTCCTTCTAATATGTGATGCTTCTTAACTTTTTTAATCTTGAAAATAATGAGATTTGTTAGAATTTAGGGAATAGAGGGACACATTCCTTTGGGAAACTTTTAGAGCAGGAGTAGTGAATGTATTTTGGCTTCTTTGGGGGCTTTTTTTTTTGTTTTTAAACATTTTTATTTATTTATGATAGTCACAGAGAGAGAGAGGCAGAGACATAGGCAGAGGGAGAAGCAGGCTCCATGCACCGAGAGCCCGACGTGGGATTCGATCCCGGGTCTCCAGGATCGCGCCCTGGGGCAAAGGCAGGCGCCAAACCGCTGCGCCACCCAGGGATCCCTTTTTTTTTTCTTATTTGCAGATTCTGTGTTTAAGATGGATGATGTTCTTAAAGTGTGTTTCTTTTTTTTATATAGGCTGCTGCTCAGTGTTACATTGATTTAATTATTAAGGAGAGTGACAACAACGTCAAGCTCATAGTTCTGGATCGATTGATAGAATTAAAAGAGCATCCTGCTCATGAACGAGTACTACAGGTAAATACTAGCTGAAAGAAAGAAATCCTGAGTAAAATCCTTTTCAAATTGAGGTAATGCTCAAGCCTTGCTATCTTGGTTAACCTAAATTCTTGCGGATTGGGCAGTTTAAATTTTGGTCAACTAAGGTGTACCATTAAATGATATTAATGGTGTAATACTATTTGGGGGTATTGTCTTTGCCATAAAAAAAATTTCTGACGTGAATTAATATTTTATCTTACATCTTTTCTATTTGTACTACATTTGATATTCTCAGCAATAGAGATATATTAATTTGAATTTGAATATAATTTATAGTTTTTGAAAAATAATTTTTCAAATTATTGAAAGGATAAAAGGATAGAGGATAAAAGATATTGAATTCTATAGAATTATCAGCATTCCTATGTAATCCATGAAAATAATGATTGTTATAAAGCCCCATGACAGCTAAATTCAATGCTGTTCTGGACTAGAGCAACACCAAAAAATATGCTCTACAGGACATTATTAGGACACTTGGAGAAATGTGATTTATAGACTGTATATTAGTTAATATTGTTACCACTCTTCTCTGAATTTGATAATTTTATTATGGTTATATAAGAGTCTATCCTTATTCTTGGGAGGTGTACACTAAAATATTCAGGTGTAGAGGGCGTTTGATAAAGTATATGGTGTATGCAGCAAAATATTAACTAGTGAGCATAAGTGAAAGTTATACAGGAATTGATTTTTCAAACTGTTTTATCAGCTAAATTTTTTAATTTTTTAATTTATATATATCTTTTTAAAGATTTATTTATTCATGAGAGACAGGCAGAGACACAGGCAGAGGGAGAAGTAGGTTCCCTGCAGGGAGTCCGATGTGGGAGTCGATCCCAGACCCCAGGATCGCGCTCTAAGTGAAAAGCAGATGCTCAAATGCTGAGCCACCCAGGCATCCCGCTAAATTTTTTTTATTATTAATTAAAAACAAAAATTTTTTAAACATTTTATTTATTTATTCATGAGAGACACAGAGAGATAGAGGCAGAGACACAGGCAGAGGGAGAAGCAGGCTCCATGCAGGGAGCCTGATATGGGACTTGATCCGGGGTCTCCAGGATCAGGCTCTGGGCTGAAGGCAGTGCTAAACCGCTGAGCCACCCAGACGGCCCTAAATTTTTTTCAAATAAAGTTTTAAAGAAGTAAGATCATTTGTAAATGAGTTTTGCTATATTTTAAAATCTTTATCTGCCAGAGTGGTTCTTTTTTAAAGTATGTGCCATTAAAACATTACATTTCCTTGCAGAGTAAAAATAATGTTAGTGCACTTAATGAAATTAATAGTTTCTTTTCTTTTCTTTTCTCTTTTCTTTTCTTTTCTTTTCTTTTTAAGATTTTATTTATTCATGAGAGACAGAGAGAGAGAGACAGAGAGAGAGAGGTAGAGACACAGGCAGAGGGAGAAGCAGGCTCCATGCAGGGAGCCTGATGTGGGACTTGATCCTGAGACTTCAGGATTATGCCCTGAGCCAAAGGCAGGCACTAAACCACTGAGCCACCTAGGGATCCCCAAATTAATAGTTTCTTAATGTTATCCAATACCAACACCAAAGTTAGATTTTCCCAGATGTCCCTGACATATCCTCTTTGTTTGGCTTGTCCATTTCATGACATGGTCTTATTGACAAGACCAGACCAATTGTCCTATAAGATGCCCTTCCTTACAGATTACTTTCTGGTAGTGTTGTTTAGTTTCTTTCACTGATTTCTGAATTTTCTATAAACTATAAGTTTGATCTAAAGCTTGATAGAGTCACAGTAACAGTTGTAATTTGAATGCATCATATGTGATATTACATACTTCATATTGCATTACACCAAGATACCCAAAATACCTGGTTCTTCCAGCACTGGTGATTTTATTACTGATGAAAGAATTAAGGTGATGATGATGGTCAGAACTCTCCATCCTGTGGTTAAGACATTTTCCTCTTAATATTGTTGTTAATTCTGGATTTTTTATTCTTTATTAGGATCTTGTTATGGACATCTTGAGAGTATTGAGCACACCAGACTTAGAAGTACGCAAGAAAACTTTGCAGTTAGCACTGGATCTCGTCTCTTCTAGGAATGTTGAAGAGGTAAAACAAAACTCTGACAGCACTGTGGTAAGCTGCCAGGCCAAACATGGTATAATTCCAATTTATTTTTACTTTGTTCTCTAGCTGGTTATTGTTCTGAAGAAGGAAGTGATTAAAACAAATAATGTGTCTGAGCATGAAGATACCGACAAATATAGACAGCTCCTTGTGAGAACATTGCATTCCTGTTCTGTCCGATTTCCAGATATGGCTGCAAATGTTATTCCTGTGGTATGTAATTCTGATGACTTTAATTTTGAAATTCTCTAAAAGAATAGAAAGTTTTAGTTATTTAGCAGTTAAACTGTCCAGTAGAATCACTGAATCTTGTGGTCGAAAGGGATCTTTATTTCACTCTTAAGCTCAGAAAGATAAAGGACTCTGACTTCTTTCTACATCTTCAAAGAAGCAAACACACAAACACATAATAACAAAAATACCTGCACATATTATTATAACTGATGTTTGTTACAATTATCTATGGTAGAATTATGCTATGTTGCAACTGTATTTCTTTCGATAGTTTTACCTCTTTATTTTTATTATTATTTTTTTTTTTTAGTTTTACCTCTTTAAAGTTGAAGGATTTAGTTACAGGAAAAATATTTGTACCTAGAATCATTGACTTCTGTCACTGTCAAATAAATGAAGTATGTTATTATTATTAGAAATTTTGTCTTTGAACTTAATATTTTCTCTGAAATGATTTTTAGTTATAACTTAGGAGTATCCAGTTAACTTATTTTGAGTCATGTATTTCTTTTTTTTTTTTTTAAAGATTTTATTTATTTATTCATGAGAGGGAGGGAGAGGGAGAGGCAGAGACACAGGCAGGGGGAGAAGCAGGCTCCATGCAGGGAGTCCCGGGTCTCCAGGATCAGGCCCTGGGCCGAAGGTGGTGCTAAACCGCTGAGCCACCCGGGCTGCCCCTTGAGTTGTGTATTTCCAGCTTTGGGTTTTTTTGTTTTGTTTTTTTTTTTTAAAGATTTTATTTATTCATGAGAGACACATAGAAGCAGACACAGCAGAGGGAGAAGCAGGCTCCCTGTGGGGACCCCGATGGGGGACTTGATCTCAGCCAAAGACAGACACTCAACCACTGAGCCACCCAGGTGCCCTTCCAGCTTTTGTTTTATTAGTGACTTTTTTTGTAGTAAAGTTGGCTATCCAAAACCCAGAAAAGACATTGTGACTTAGTTTTTATAACAGAGCTTGTGTCTTATATTTTGTTATATGTTTTAAAATTATTACATTCTGGGGGCAGCCCCAGTGGCCCAGTGGTTTAGCACCGCCTTTGGCTCAGGGCGTGATCCTGGAGGCCCGAGATTGAGACCCATGTCGGGCTCCCTGCATGGAGCCTGTTTCTCCCTCTCCCTGTGTCTCTGTCTCTGTCTCTCTCTCTCTCTCTTTGTGTGTGTCTCTCATGAATAAATAAATAAAATCTTAAAAAATTACATTCTTTGTGAATTTGTTTACTTCTTAAAACTTAGATAATTTTCTTTCTGAAAATAATAGTTATGGATGCTTGGGTGGCTCAATCAGTTAAGCGTTCAACTCTTGATTTTGTCTCAGGTTCGTGACCTCAGGGTTGTGAGATTGAGTGGACTCAGGGCTCAGTGTGGAGTCTGCTTGAGATTCTCTTTCTCCCTCTTCATCACCCCCTTCCCACACTCACATGCCTGTGCACTCTTGCTCTCTCTCAAATAAATAAATCTTTTTAAAAAACTTATATAATTTACCCTATTTTCCTCTTTCCCCCCCTTTCAGTTAATGGAATTTCTCAGTGACAATAATGAAGCAGCAGCTGCTGATGTCCTGGAGTTTGTTCGTGAAGCCATTCAGCGCTTTGATAACCTGAGAATGCTTATTGTTGAGAAGATGCTTGAAGTCTTTCATGCTATTAAATCTGTCAAGTAGGTCTAAAATCTGTTTAAATGTAGGGTCAAGCATTGTACTAGAGTCTATTTTTAAAGGATCAGTTGATAGAAAATGTAAAGGAGAAGAAATGAATCAAGACACTAAAGCCAAAATAAGGATTACAATAAACATCACCTCACTCTCACCCTCGGTAAATCCATAATCTATGGGTGAAAATTTGTTTTTTTATATGTGATTTAGCTAAGTTTCTTTATCCTTATTTTTTCTAAAACAGGGTGAATCCTAAAATGACTGATGAACATATGTTTAAAGTATATCACTTTCTGGATATCATTATTTTTATCCCCCGTTAGCATTTACTAAAATGAGGGATTGAAAATGCAGCCTAAATCTGACATTGTGCATTCCCTTAAATAGCCTTTGCTAATGAGAAAGGACTATTGCATCCAAATTTTGCTTCATTTAAAGCATCTGATGGATACAGTTTAATAGACTTGCATTATATCTGCCTGGATAGAAAAGAAAGGACCACTGTAAATTGTTTTTATGATATGAAGTATTGATATTTATAGAAGTGAAAAAGATTTGCTTCCTTCGTGAGAAAAAAAATCATACCAAAGTTTTGTCTTTAATGGCCATCATTTTAGAGCTTTAGTTTCTAAAATATTTTCTAAATCAATTTAATAAAAATCTTAAGGCAAAGATAACTGAAGACTATTCAGTTTAACATTTTTAACTAGAGAGTTGTTGCTTTCTTAATGTTTTTTGGAGTTTTTAAATTACTGATCCTTTGCATTCCTTCCTTGTCCATTTTTCTGTTCAGCATCTTGTCTTTTCTTTCCAGTGACTACAAATAAAAGTGAATTACTTTTTTACACCAAAGTAACACATTTTTTATAGTAATAAATGATAAAATATACCTTAACTCTGTCCTAAATGGAGGGTAACACCTTTCTGGGAGATGGTTTGGTATTTTTTTTTAATTTTATTTATTTATTCCTGAGAGACACAGAGAGAGAGAGAGAGAGGCTCAGAGACAGGCAGAGGGAGAAGCAGGCTCCATGCAGGGAGCCCGACATGGGACTCGATCCCGGGTCTCCAGGATCATGCCCTGGGCTGATGGCGGTGCTAAACCACTGAGCCACTCGGAGTGCCTGTATTTTATTTTTACTGATGAGTTTACCAATTTTAAAGTGTTCCTGATAATAATAATGGGTGAGAATACTTATTTTCCTTTGAATCCTTGTGATTTCTGGAGAGTTATATTCTTTCTTAAAATTTCATCCATAGTCCCTGGTTACTGCAGAATCTTATTTTCTTGTTTGAACTTAAATTCACAGAGAAAGATCTCTGCCTGCAGATTTGTTGGCAGTGTTTCAGAACTTGTATTCTTCCCTTAGGATTTACCGAGGAGCATTATGGATCCTGGGAGAGTACTGTAGTACCAAGGAAGACATTCAGAGTGTGATGACTGAGGTCCGCAGGTCCCTTGGGGAGGTATGTTTTACTTTAATAAATGTTACTGTATGTGGTGGTTTTTACTTCAGTAAATCAGACTTTTAGGTGGTGGTTTGCTTTCATGTTTTCATTTAGTAGTGTTGGAGTTAAAAACACTGAAAAATGTGTTTTAATTACCCAGATAATTAAAGCTTAGAAGCTGTGGGAAGTTAGGGGCATCCCTTTCCCCTGCATTCAGCCATAACACCCATTCTTTCAGGTAAGATTTTATTGGAACAAAAGGTTATATATCTAAAAAAGTGAAAAAGACTTGTAAAACTCTGTGTTAGCCTATATATTCTGAAAGGAGAATGTTACAGGAACCGTGTTGACATTAGACTATTTTTGTACTAAAACTGGCAGTGTGTCCTCATCCAGACAACCGTATGGTTGAATAGGAAGAACAGTGCTTGTCAGGAGACCTGGGCTGCGGGCTTCCTTCTGCCAGTAATTAACTCTGGGACCTTGGATATAAATTTCTTAACCTGATGAGACTTCACGTTTTTCACTTAGGAAATAAATAAAGGAATTGATTGAAGAATGAATAAAGGAATGATTGAAGACTCTTAGAGCTCTTACGTTAGATGATTGGAATTGAGGAATAAATACAAAGTAGCCATGTGGTTGATGAGGTTATTCTGTACACATAAGTCAGATTTTAGAAAACATTCAGTACACATTTCGAGTAGGTTTCTGTTTTGGTTAGTATTTCAGAGGAAGGGCTAGAGAAGGGAGGAGTAAGGCTTAGTGAGGATCTACTTTGTCTTGGTCACTGTCCCAAGCATTTTCCTTTTTTAAAAATTTTTCCTATTAAGTAACTTGTATGGATAGATTTAAGATTCCCATTTAAGAGATAAAGAAACTGAGTAGCTTAATTGACTTGCCCAGAACTATTCAATAAGTAACTGGCATCCAGCTTGCCCCTATTCTTTTCACTACATCGTCCTGGGAAGGAAAGAAAATTGAATGCAGAGTTGCAAAAATCCCATTGGGGGATTGCTTTTTCCATAGAAATGATGGAATATTTAAATATGATTCTGCTTGCTGTTGATATTATTACTAAATTGGTATTCCTAATTGATTTTTAGATCCCAATCGTAGAGTCAGAAATAAAGAAAGAAGCTGGCGAATTAAAACCTGAGGAGGAAATAACTGTGGGGCCAGTCCAGAAGTTGGTAACTGAGATGGGCACCTACGCAACTCAGAGTGCCCTTAGTAGTTCTAGACCCACGAAGAAAGAGGAAGAAAGGTAATCTGCAGTACCTGGGACCTACCATCTATATTTTTAAATTATTACTTCTGAGTATAGATTAGTCAAATGATTTTTTTTTTCTCTTAGTAGTTTACTTTCTTGGACCAAAATGGATATCTTTGCCATTTAAGATACTTGAAAGGAGGATGTTAATTTCTTTCTCCCAGGAATTGTGTTGATGGTTTTAATCATCTGCTCCTTAAAACTGTTTTCATTGAGATAACTATTCCGTTTAAAATTATTTTACTCACATAGAAAATTCTAAGTGAAGGGGCCCTGGGTGGTTCAACGGGATCAAGAGGCATGTTGGTCTCTCCAGTCAGTGGGGAGACTCCCCTTCCCCCTGTTTATTGCATGCTCACTCTGTCAAATAAAATCTTTAATAAAAAGACTTAAAGAGGATGCAAAGTGAAGGTAACTTTGTAAATTTTATTGTCTGTATTAGTGCTTGGGAAACATATTTTGAAGATTTTCCACTTCTGATTGATGGAATAAAATTTTAATATTTTCTGTCTAATTTTGTTCTCTGATTTTATAATGAATGTGATAATAATGCCTAAAATTTTAATGGTTGCTTACTATATGCTAGGCATTATACAAAGTAGTTTGTTTCCTGTAGTCTTAACAACTTGTTGAGATACACAGTGTATTATTATCCCCATTTAACAGAAGAGGAATTTGAGGCTTAGGAAAGGTTTGTAATTTACCCATAGGAACACAATAAATAGATAAGCTGGAATTTGAATGTAGCTCATTGGATCCAGTACATACACTTGTAATTCATTTTCTCTTTCCATATGCACTTGGCTCTAGCTCTTTTGAACTTAAGTGAATTAAGTAAAACCACATATATTTTCCTTCTTCCATTCTAAAAGCTAAAGAGGAAACTAATGGAGATCCTCTTCACTGAAGGGTGGTGGTAAGAGTGCTAAATAGGCATACTTGAATCATTTATGCAAAAGTTGTGTGATGCTTTAGAAATGATTGGGTTTCATTTTCCTTGATTGCTTTGCAGACCTCCCCTGAGAGGCTTCCTTCTGGATGGAGATTTCTTTGTTGCTGCTTCCCTTGCCACAACTCTAACCAAGATTGCCTTGCGCTACGTTGCTTTGGTTCAGGAGAAGAAAAAGCAAAATGTAAGTTCATTTATCCTTCATTTACCCAGCAAATACTGAGTGCCTACCGTATGCATTTGACAGTGAAGGACCTGAAGTTCCTGTCATTAATGAGCTTATGATAATCAGGGAAATGGCCATAGTAATACAACGTTCTTATAAAATTGACAAAGTAGTACAAAAAATGGTACCTTGTGATTAGTCCAGTGGAAGAGATGTAAGGGTTTATGAAGTCAGTCGGTTTATTGGCTAGGATCAGTCAAGGCCCAGTCAAGGCCCAGTCAAGGCCCATTTCACTTGAGCATAATGTCTTCAAAGTTCATCTATTTCTTTCTTTTTTTCAAGCTGTATAATGTGCTGGTTTTGTTTATACATTCATCTGCTGTAAATAGTTAATATTCTTTTAAAGAATTTTTTAATGAGAAAAAAAGTCTTATATTTACCCACATATTTTCATTCCTTTGTGTAAATTCAAATTTCCGTGCAATATTTTCTTTCTGCCTAAAGAACTTGATCATTCTTTTTTTTTTTTTTTTTTTTTAATTTTTATTTATGATAGTCACACAGGGAGAGAGAGAGAGAGGCAGAGACATAGCAGAGGGAGAAGCAGTCTCCATGCACCGGGAGCCCGACGTAGGATTCGATCTTGGGTCTCCAGGATCGCGCCCTGGGCCAAAGGCAGGTGCCAAACTGCTGTGCCACCCAGGGATCCCGAACTTGATCATTCTTATCATTTATGTCTGTTGGTGATGAATTCTCTCAGCTTTCATTTGCCTGGAAAAAAAATCTTTACTTTGCCGTCATTTAAAACAAATCTCAGGATGCTGGGGTGGCTCAGTGGTTGAGTGTCTGCCTGCCTTTGGCTCAGGTCAGGATCCCGGGGTTCTGGGATCGAGTCCCGCATCAGGCTTCCCATGGGGAGTCTGCTTCTCCCTCTGCCTATTGTATCTGCCTCTCTCTCTGTGTCTCTCATGAATAAATAAATAAAATCTTTTAAAAATAAATAAATAAACAAATCTCTCTGTGGTAGAATTGTGAATGTGTTTGTTTTATTTTTCATTTCTTTTTAATATTTTTAAAATGAGTAATATAATAAAAACTAATGAGGAAAAAGTCACTCATGGTTAGAGGGCTGAAGTACAGATCTTAGTAGTATTGTAGTGGAGATAGAAACATCAAAAGATAGAATTACATTACCAAATATGATAACAAAAGTTCTTCCTTCTTCCGGAAAGATTTTAATACAGCTTTTCTCCGTGAATTACTTTTCTCCCCAGTATTGATCATTCTGTGTTTTATGACACTGCAGTTTCGCTCCACATTGTAACAAACATTTTTCCATGTTCCTCTAAGCTTTTCCTAATCCTAATATTTAATACCTGTGTAATAGTCCATTAGATTTTATTTATCCTCCCATATAGTTAGACATTTTAATTTTAGATTTGGAATTTCCAAAGGATTTTTTTTTATTACATGCATGAAAAGAGCCATAAATCAGATATAGAAGGCCAAGTAAAATACAAGGTGTATTATTTCTTTTTTACCTCTGTTTTGATTTATGGGCAATAATTTACTTTGTAACTCTTCTGTGGGGTGTTTATTTAGGTTTTTGTTACAGAATAATTGTCTATTCTTCAAATTTTGCCTTTTAAAAATCTCCAAAAGTTTGTCTCTGAGTCTACTTTGATGTCCTTTCATGGAATGACTACTCAGTTCTGCAAATTGAGAGACCATTTGAGCATTTGCTGTTAAGAGAGCCAGGTTTCTAGTAACTGGTTCACAAAGTTTGCCATAGGTAGTACAAGGCAGGAAGAAGTTTGGTTGTTTATTACCTCCCCGACTCTCCTTCACTTACGCCTTTCCTAGCATTCTCATTTCTCTGAATAGATTTTAGTTTCTCCCTGATTTTATGTACCTTTTGGCTAAAGATTTTGCTTTAACTGTCCTTACAGTGCAGGTCTGTTGGCAAATCATTTTCTTGGTTTCTGTTGTCTGAAATAACCTTTATTTTTTCCTTCATTTTTGAAAGATACCTTTGTGAATATAGAATTTTATTGACAGGTGTGGTTTTTTGTTTTTGCTGTTTTTAGTTCTATAAAGATGTTACTCCATTGTCTTCTGGCTTGCAGTTTAGTATAAAGTAGCTCCAGTATCTTCTGACTTTCTGATGAGAGGCCTGCTGTCATCCCTCTGCCTCTCTCTGGAATATGTCCTGTTTCCTCTGGCTGGTTTTAGATCTTTCTCCCTATCATAGATTTTAGTAATTTGATTAGGGTTTGCTTTGCTGTGGTTCTCTTCATCTTTCCTTTGTTTGTGGTTCATTGAGCTTCTTGGATATGTAGGCTTAGTTTTCTTTAAATTTGGGAACTTTTTGGCCACCATTTTTGTCGCTTTTTTTTTTCCTGTCCCCTTCCCCTTTCTTCTTTTGGAGACCATAACCAGACTCAGGGTTATTACATTCATTCTTCTGTTGGTTTGTTTCCAGGCCTCTAGGAGTCTTTTATGCATGTGTGCAGATCAGTACTTAGCCAAAGAACAAGTTGGCAAGATCATAGAGCATGTGTCAGGATAATTGTACTTGGCACTAAAAAAGAAAATTGGAGTCACTTGAAATTGAAAACCTTGAATAGCAGGCTAGGTAGTATGGACTTCAACATGAAGGCTGTAGGAAGTCACTGAAAGTACTCACAGGTACAGTAAAGTGATTAGTGCACAATAAAGAGTAAAAGCAGCAGCAGGAGATCACACTTTGCACCTCTTATAATGGAGCCACCTGACATTAGGTGCCTCCTAATGCAATACAATAAGAAATGGAAAATGTTACCTATCTCGTATTCTTACAAAAGTGGGGGACATTCTACAAAGCAACGGGCTTAGCCTTTTTAAAAAAAAAGTCATTGTGATGGAAAACAATACAAAAAGCCAGGGGGGCTGGTTTAGGTTAACAGGGACTTAAAGACTGTAATGGCCAAATAAAATGCACGAAGCTGATCCTGGATTAAAAAAACAGTAAAAACATTTGGTGACCTTAGGAAAATTTATTTTAAGTGTAATGTAGATATATTTTGGGATTCTATTTCTCAGGTGCAAGAATGATATCGTGGTTCTGTAGGAAACTGTCCTGATTCTTAAGAGACATAATGCTAAAGTACTTAAGGGGTGAAGAACCTTACTTTCATATGGTTAGCCCCAAAAGTAGGTGGACTTGTACAGGTAGAATAAGAAAGCAAATGTGGCTAATGTGAGCAACTGGTAAAGTGTATCATTCTTTTCACTTTTCCATAGTTGGAATTTTAAAGAAGATAGCATTGGCGTGTGAAGGGATTAGAGCTGGGGAAACTGTTAACAAGCCGTTGCTGTCTTTCAGTTGGAAGTTAATGAAGGCAGTAGAGAGTGGCAGCTCTAAAGATAGGGAGGGAAAGGGTGCATCAAATCTATGGAGATAAAATCTAAAGCGTAAATTTATTTTGGTGAAATGAAAATTAGGTTTATTTCTTGGGTATTGAGTTATGTAATAAAGTGACATTACTGAATTGGAGAACCATGACAGTAAATAATCCATTTCTCTGCTTTTCTAGTCTTTTGTTGCTGAGGCTATGTTGCTTATGGCCACTATCCTTCATTTGGGAAAATCCTCTCTTCCAAAGAAGCCAATTACGGATGATGATGTAGATCGAATTTCTCTGTGCCTCAAGGTCTTGTCTGAATGTTCACCTTTAATGAATGACATTTTCAATAAGGAATGCAGGCAGTCCCTTTCTCACATGTTGTCTGCTAAACTCGAAGAAGAGAAATTATCCCAGAAGGTAAAATATATGTGGGCAAGTCATAAAAGTGCTTCAAGGGTTATTTTTTTTTTTTAATTTTGTTGATTTTTTAGTCCTGTGTGAGGGCTGTCCCCATTGTAGGCCTACAGAAAGCTGTCGTTCTTTCCATAATAGAGAGACGTGTGTATTGTTTTCTCAACACAGAAAGAATCTGAAAAGAGGAATGTGACAGTACAACCTGATGACCCCATTTCCTTTATGCAACTAACTGCGAAGAATGAAATGAACTGCAAGGAAGATCAGTTTCAGCTGAGCCTGCTGGCAGCAATGGGCAATACGCAGAGGAAAGAGGCAGCAGATCCCCTAGCATCTAAACTTAATAAGGTAACAAAATGTCAAATACACTGGTAAATTATTTAAAGGACCACTTATAGTAATAATCAGGAAGTGGCTAGTCCCACTGTTTTTTTTAAAGAAAAAGTAATATAGCTTTATATACTTTATAAAGTAATAGTAATATAACAATATAGTAATATTGTTATATAGCTTCAGTTTTTGTCAAGTCACTAATTAGTAGGTTCATGAAGCATGAACTAAAACTCATTAAAACTCAGATACTGGGGGAACTGGGTGGCTTAGTCAGGTAAGTGTCTGACTTCAGCTCAGGTCATGATCTCGGGGTCCTAGGATCGGGTTCCATGTTGGGCTCCCCACTCAGCAGGGAGCCTGCTTCTCCCTCTGCCCCTTCCCCTGCTTGTGCTCTGTCTCTCCAGTGAATAAATAAAAAAAAAAAAAAAAAAAAGAAATGATGAGATGCCTGGGTGGCTCAGTGGTTGAGTGTCTGCCTTCAGCTCAGGGTGTGATCCCGGGTCCGGGGATCGAGTCCTGCATTAGGTTCCCTGCAAGGAGTCTGCTTCTCTCTCTATGTCTTTGCCTCTTGCTGTCTCTCATGAATAAATAGAAATTTTTTAAAAAGCAAAATTAGGAAAAATAAAAATGAAAAAATAACTCAGATGCTGATAAAGTATTTTACTATATACATGAGTACTATAAGTCTAGTACATGGTTTTATAACTTGTTCCAGTTGTGTGTGTTGAATCTTTTTAAAAAATATTTTATTTATTTATTTGACAGAGCACAAGCAGGGTGGGGGCAGGGGAGGGCATGCAGGCAGAGGGAGAGGGAGAAGCAGGCTCCTGGCTGAGGAGGGAGCCTGATGTGGCTGGCGCTCGATCCCAGGACCCTGGAATCATGACCTGAGCCAAAGGCTGATGCTTAACTGACTGAATCACTCAAGCACCCTGTGTATGTTGAATCGTAGACTAACACATAAACTGGGAGATCCTTAAAGATTAACTAAAGCTTTAAAATTTTATTTATTTTTTAAGCTGGCTCCATGCCCAACATGAAGCTCAGTGCAGGGCTTGACCTCATGACCCTGAGATTAAGGCCCGAGCTGACATTAAGCGTTGGATACTTAAAAGCCACCCAAGGACCTGAAGATTAACTAAAACTTTTCAAGGGCAGGGGTCTGGCCTGGTCACTATGAATGTGATTGCTACAGGTACCTTATATTAGCAGAATCATACAGCATTTGCCCTTTTGTGACTGGCTTATTTCACTTAAAATAATATCTTCAAGGTTTATCCATGTTGTAGTGTGTGTCAGAATTTCTTTTTTAAGGCTGAGCGATATGCCATTTTGAATATATACCACACATTGCTTATCCATTTATCTGTCGATAAACACTTGGGTTGATTTGTCTATTGTGAATAATGCTTTTATGAACATGGATGCACAAATATCTCTTTGAGGCACTACTTTCATTTCTTTTGGGTTATACTTAGAGATGTAACTGCTGGATCACAAGTCTCTTATCAGATGTATGATTGGCAAATATTTTCTCCCAAGGTTGACTTTTGACTCTGTTTAATAACATTCTTTATGCACAAAAGTTTTTCCTTTTGATATAATCCAGTTTTACCTCTTTTTTCTTTTGTTTGTGTTTTTGGTGACATTATTATGTAAAAAGTACTATACTTGGGGTGTTATGTTTTTAAATTTGGGGAGCATATAAAATTTATCTTTGTGGAATTACAAGCATTTCTTGCTATATAATCTATTTAGTTCCTTAGTTTAGGTAGCAGGGACTACCATGTGATTTGGATTTTATATAGTTCCCAAGTTCTGGAGAGCAGCTATCGAGTTTAGATACTGAGGGATTTAACTGAAAGTGTATCCAAATTACACAGTTCCTAAATTGAGATAATGTTTAACATGTTTGCTCAACATATTTAACATTTTTTTCCCACTGAGCTATAAACTCTAGTACCTGTTCTTTTTTTTAAATTTAATTTTATTTAAATTCAATTAACATATAGTGTATTACTGGTTTCAGAGGTAGAATTCAGCGATTCATCAGTTACATTTAACACCTAATGCTCATTACATCGAGTGTCCTCCTTAATGCTCATCACCCAGTTAACCCATCCCCTCACTCACCTCCCCCTCTTCCAGCAACCCTCAGTTGGTTTCCTATAGTTAAGAATCTCTTATGGCTTGTCTCCCTCTCTGATTTTGTATTTATTATCCCTCTCTTCCTCTATGATCCTCTGTTTTGTTTCTTAAATTCCACATATGAGTGAAATCTTTCTCTGACTTACTTTGCTTAGCATAATGCCGTGTAGTTCCATCCACATCATTGCAAATGGTAAGATTTATTTTTTGATGGTTGAGTAATATTCCATTGTGTATATATACCACATCTTCTTTATTCATTCATCTGTCGGTGGAGTACATCCATCTGTCAGTGGAGTTATTTCTGATGTCTGATTTTCAATTACCACGTCTATATTCCAAAACAATTTTATTATATCAATTTCAAAATTGTCTAATATAAGCACGTCTGTTAATTACCTAACAGACTTAGTCATTTGACTAGGATATGTTTGGTTAAATTGTCTTGGTCCCTTGATTTTCTCTTTATTTTTGTTTGACAGGTCACTCAGTTGACAGGTTTCTCAGATCCTGTATATGCAGAAGCTTATGTTCATGTCAACCAGTATGATATTGTCCTGGATGTACTTGTTGTAAACCAAACCAGTGATACTTTGCAGAACTGCACATTAGAGTTAGCTACTCTGGGTAAGGAAATTTACCATAAAGGAAAACTATTGTTACATAGTAAGTCTTTATGACAGATTATTAAGGGAAATGTACAAGTTTTAGTGTAAGAAATCTTAGTGTAAGAATTTTTTTTTAAATATTTATTCATGAGAGACATACAAAGAGAGAGAGAGAGAGAGAGGCAGAGACACAGGCAGAGGGAGAAGCAGGCTCCATGCAGAGAGCCCGACATGGGACTTGATCCCTGGTCTCCAGGATCACACCCTGGGCTGAAGGTGGCGCTAAACCGCTGAGCCATTGGGGCTGCCCAGTTTAAGAATTTTTAATCAAGGCTTAGTTTTACATTTAGTCTCCTTCAGCTCCAATTTTCTGAACCTCTGTGACACTGACTCTCTTAGGTTTATGCTCTTGGTACATCCAGATGGATTTATTCAGTAAGCTCAACCTAACAAATATCAATTTTTCTAGATATAAATAAGAACTGTTTAAGTTATAGATTTACCTCATGGCTCACTTAAATTTTTAATTGCCTTAAAACAGAACTAGGTATTTTCTGAGTCTATAACTGATACCTACCATTTGTGGCCAAAGTAATATATTATTATAGTTAGCAACTTGAGATGTGCTTTTCTTCTTAATAAAAACACGTGAATCATACTCTCTTTGACCACTTCTACATATGGCTTTGAAGTTGGAAAAAATAAATTGTATACAGAAACAGTGCAGGGTCTCTTGGAAATTCTGTGTGGCTTAAGCAAGAGTTAAAGCACTTTAAGATATCAAGGGAAAAGATACTTCTGCCCTTTCTTCCTCACAACATGATGCCTATATAAAGAACTATGTTTCTAAGAATTTATAAGCCTTCGTGTGGACTGTTTTATCTCTCTTGGTAATGGAGTCTATAGTTTGACTCAAGATTTTTGAGAAGTTTATACTCAATCATTGAAATAAAATGATAAGCCCAAAGTATATGCACACATTAAATATAGAATTATTTTGAGGAACTTATTACTTTTTCAAAGAAAATATGTATATTGATGTGAATAATAAAGTGTTAAATGATTTATTTTGTCCTCAAAATATTTGAATCATAACCCTTTTCTTGTTCCTTATTTCACTGCATCATTTTAAGTTCTTATTTTTTGGGAGATAAGATTTATGATTTGAAATGAATATATGTGATTTAATATGTATATTTAACCATATCTAAATGTTTCTTCAGGGGATCTGAAACTTGTGGAAAAGCCATCTCCTTTGACTCTTGCTCCTCATGATTTTGCAAATATTAAAGCTAATGTTAAAGTAGCATCAACAGAAAATGGAATAATTTTTGGTAATATAGGTAAGGAATTGTTTTATAGCATATGATGTTTGAATATTTTTATTAAAGAATTTCTGTAATGAGTAGTTGTATGACATTTCTTGAGGACAGGACCTGAATCCATTTATTCATTTACTCATTCATCCCTTATGGGGCACCTGCTGTTATACTACGTGTTGTACTTTGTTCATGGATGTACAGAAATGAACCATGGAAAGACTGTCCTCAAGAACCTGCCAAACAAAAGAAGGAGATAGAGTAACTATATAAGTACAACGCAATGTGATAGATGCTAGTTTATATGTTATGTGCTTTGAGAACATAGAAGAAAAATGCTAAGCCCACAGAAGGCTTTATAGAGGAGTAGGATATGTTATCAAAGGATGACTTTTGAACTGAGTCTAAAATTGCAGAGGCAGTGGTTGCCAGGGCACATAGGACTGTGTATCCAGGGGCATTCAGTCAGACAGTAAGCATTTTTTTAAGCAAGGTCTGTGGCACTGTTAGGGGTGCCATGGTGAGAACAAAAGATCTCCCCTCAGGTAATTTGTGGTCAAGTAAGGGAAAACAGATAAGTAGGATAGATACGTATAACACATAATGGTAAGTTCTAGGAAAGAAGCTTGTGCTAGGTAAAGTGGGAGTCTGTGTAGAAATTTGGTCATTTTTCTCAAAGTGGTGGGGGAGTGGGAGGTGGGAAGGTTAGGAAAGGCTTTGTGGAGCAACTAATGCTCACAGGGCATTTTGAACAATTAGGAATGTTCTACATATAGGCAAGGATTCCACTGGAACAAATTAAGAGAGAGAGAGCACATGCAAGCCGGGTAAGGGTGAGGGGAGGCAAAGGGAGAGAGAGAAAATCTTAAGCAGGCTCCATGCTCAGCACAGAGCCCTATGTGGGACTTAGTCTCAAGACCCTAAGATCATAACCTGAGCTGAAATCGAGAGTCAGACGCTTAACCAACTGAACCACTCAGGCACCCCCATGATTAAGCATTTCTGTGACAGCACAGATTGGAAGAGGCAGGAAGAGTAAACTAGTAGACTATTGTAGTAGCACAGGTGAGAGATGATAGAGCTCAAACCAGTGCAGTAGTGGTTGGGTTGTAGAGAAGGGCTGAATATTATTAATATTAAGGAAATAGGATGCCCAGGACATGGACTGAAGAGGAAGTGGCTAGAGTAATGGTCAGATTTTTTTATTGGGTTTATTGAATTGATATTTATGGCAATCACCAAAAAAGGAAATATATGAGAGAAGAACAAATTTGAGAGAGGTACTAAGGTAAATCTTTGAGCAGATCGAGTATTAAAGTATTGAAAGATGTCCAAGGGCAATTTGATGTGGGTGTGGAACTTGAACAGAAAGTCTAAACTAGAGATAAATACTTGTTTAAAAGCCATAGAAATGGAAGAAATCACTCAGGGTATAAAGAGTGAGAAGAGGGGAGATCTTAAAACTGAATCTAAGAGAACAGCAATATTGAAAGCTTGGTTGGCCAAGAAGAATCCTATAAAGGTACCTGAAATGTGGTAGAGAAGAAGTAAGGAAAAATCTTCCAAAGAATTTGGAGCTGCGAAAGGTCAAGAAACATGAAGTCTAAAGGAAGAGTCCTTTGAATTTGGTGATCAGTGATATTAAATATTGCTTGTGGTATATCTTGGGCATTGATGGTGAGTTGAAGACTTGGAGGTAGAGAAATAAAAACAGTGTAGACTGCTCTGAGTATAGAATTTTGGTTTTGATAAGAATGAGAGAGGGCAATAAATGAAGAGAAGTCAGAGGAGGAGGGAGAGGTTTTTTTTTTTTTTTTTTTTAAGGTGAGAGAGTCATAAAAGGGAATGTTTATAGACTAAGGGAAGAGCCAGTAGAGAAAACAAAGCTAAAGACATAGAGTGAGGGAGGTAATGATTGGTGGAGTGATGTCCTGAACCAGAACAGGAATCACAGATGGCAGGAATCTGCAAGAGAAGAGACAGCACTTCCCTGATACACAGGGTAAGGAAATGGTGTGTGAATTCAGAGAGAGAGAAATTTGTTTTTAGATGTGGGACTAAAAATTAAAGGAACTTATTCTTGGTGACCTCTGTTTTCTCTGAAAGTAGATGCAGTGGAGGAATGTAAAGAGAAGAGGCTAGGAGGAAGAAAGGTAGGCTCCAATCAGATGACAACTTTCTGCTGTGGATGAGGCAGTCATAGAAGTAAATAATCTTGTAATCATTAAGTACTGTGGCTCCTCAATATTCATTAAAACATATTTGTTAAGTACCTCCTAGGGAGCACTATGACTTACATATCCCCATGGAGGGCCTCACACTGCAACTGCTATGCATGTACTGACTGAATTTGAATCCTGCCCCTACCACTTAATCAGTTCTGTGGCCTTAAGCAACTTACTTGACTTCTTTTTGTTTTGTTTCCTCATCCATAAGATGGAAAATGATAATACTATAACATAGGATTGAAGGAGTATTAAATAGGTAATATTTTTAAAGTATTTAAAATAAGAGCCCAGGATATAAGCATTATATAAATAGTTGCTAATCTTATAATTATTATCTATAAATATTAAAACTTTTTTTTTAAGATTGTATTTATTTATTCATGAGAGACACAGTGAGAGATGCATAGATATAGGCAGAGGGAGAAGCAGGCTCCCTTCAAGGAGCCTGATAGGGGACTCGATCCTGGATCCCAGGATCACACCCTTGAGACAAAGGCAGATGCTCAACCACTGAGCCACCCAGGTGTCCCATATTAAAACTTTTTTTTTAAGATTTTATTTATTTGTTTGTTCATTCATTCATCCATCCATCCATTCATTCATGAGAGACACAGAGAGAGCGAGAGAGAGGCAGAGACACAGGCAGAGGGAGAAGCAGGCTCCATGCAGGGAGCCTGACATGGGACTCGATTCCGGGTCCCCAGGATCACACCCCGGGCTGAAGGCAGCACTAAACTGCTGAGCCACCCGAGCTGCCCTCAAAACTATAAAATAAAATTTGCCTCTGATGTTTCAGGACCTTTTTTTTTTTTTTTTTTAAAGATTTTATTTATTCATGAGAGACGAGAGAGGCAGAGACATAGGCAGAAGGAGAAACAGGCTCCCTGTGGGGAGCCTGATGAGAGACTTGATCCCAGTAGCCCAGGATCATACCCTGAGCCAAAGGCAGACATTCAACCACTGGGCCACTCAGGTGTCCCCTCAGGACCTTGTTTGTGTGTATTTTGCAGTTTATGATGTCTCTGGAGCAGCAAGTGACAGAAATTGCGTAGTCCTCAGTGATATTCACATCGACATCATGGACTATATCCAGCCTGCCACTTGCACTGATGCTGAATTCCGTCAGATGTGGGCTGAATTCGAATGGGAAAACAAAGTGAGTCCTTGGGAGATTTCCTTCAGCTTCTTATCTTACTTTTTTGGCTAGTGTTGGGGATTATCTGATAAAATTAGTCCCACTAAAAAGTCTCAGATGTGAGAAGCAGCTTCTCGGTATCTATTCTTGCAAATTAGCCTTAACCATGCAAGTTAATTATGTGAGTAGTATGGTAAGTTGTTTTAAACTGATTAGAGTAACAGTTGTATAATTTTTTTTTAAGATTTTATTTATTCATGAGAGACCTAGAGACAGGGAGGCTGAGACATAGGCAGAGGGAGAAGCAGGATCCCTGCAGGGAAGCCTGATGTGGGATTTGATCCCGGATCCCAGGATCATGCCCTGAGCCAAAGGCAGGGGCTAAACCGCTGAGCTACCCAGGTGTCCTTGTATGATTAATCTGATAGATACAGACATTAAAGACAATATACCATCCCTTGTATGTGTGAATAATAACTTACCATTGAATCCGTGTCCAGAAGAGGTTTTGCAAAGTCAGTGTCCTTGATTTTTGTTAGAAATATTTAAATGCAGCATGGTGATCTTTTATGAAGTGATCTATGTATGAAAGTTCTGATACCAACTTGCAGCTTGCTGGATTTTGCAAAAGATGTCATTTGCTTTTTTGTTGCCCACCCTCCCCACCAAATACTTGGAAGGAGGTTCCATATGACATATAAGTCTGTTTTCTCAACTCTAAGATCAGAAAACCAAAACTTTCTCCTTATAAGGATTATGATCTCTTTGACTTTTTTCTCCCTCTATACAGGTGACGGTTAACACAAATATAATCGATTTAAATGACTACTTACAGCATATATTAAAGTCAACCAACATGAAATGCCTCACTCCAGAGAAGGTAAGATTTGATTGAGAACTTCTTAAATCTGATAGAGAGTAGTATGGCAGGTTCCTGGCTTTCTTGTATTCCCTTTAGTGGGTTTTTGTTACTGTTCAGTGTGAGAAAAGCAGTGTCATTCTAGACTCGCTATTATGAGACGTTATCCCACACCTACCTCTTTCACATACCAGCCTCCTTGCTCCTAGTGCAGGGAACCAATTGAATAGTCATTCGTTTTTCTTTTCAGTCTTCCTTTCAGCTAAAGAAAGACTCATTCCAAAATAGGTTTTGATACTGAATTAAAAAATGTCCATGACCTCTTCTCTTGGCTCTGATTATGGGTCGGAATATATCTGTTCAGATATAGGATTTTCTACTAAGTTCTGTATATATGAAAAAAAAAAAAAAAGACTAGAAAAAAGAAAAATGAAGATGAGACTCTAAAGAATTTTTTTCTTTGTAGAATTCCTGCTAATGCTAATTTTATCAGTGAAATTCTGCCAAATGGGTTTTAATTCATATATTAGTTTATTCAACAGATAGTCTAACAAATACACAAACATCATATGCCCAGTACTCTCTGAGCTACTGGATATACAGTAATGAACAAAATAAAAATTGTCTCTCCTTTATGGAGCTTAAGGTCTGGTGCAAACAACTCTGTAAGTAAACAGGGAATGTATAAATACAAACTGAAATAAGTGCTATTTCTTTAAAGTCATTTTTATTGGGGTATAATATAGACACAGTAATATTCACACCTTTTACACATACGATTCTCTGAGTTTTGACATGTTATGTAGTCATATAACCACCATCATATGGTAAGTCTTTATTTTAAAGGATAATTTACCTATGCTGGTGGGTCTTGCTTATGTGTGGTTCTCTAGAGAAGTTCTGAATATATCATAAATTTCTTCTAGGCTCTTTCTGGTTACTGTGGCTTTATGGCAGCCAACCTGTATGCTCGTTCCATATTTGGAGAAGATGCACTTGCAAATGTCAGCATTGAGAAGCCAATTCAACAGGGACCAGAGGCCCCTGTTACTGGCCACATAAGAATTCGTGCAAAGAGTCAGGTAATGGTTGGGTTTTGTTTGTTTGTTTGTTTTTGAGATCATCTCTGAACTGAACAAAAAGTTTAATTCTTCATTATTTCTATGTGTAGCATTCTCTGTCATACTAGTGTTGTATGTGTTAGATGCATATATATAATAATAATATTCTCTGAACAGAAATAGAACTTTTGCTTAATTAAAATGGCCCACTTTTTGGGCCTGTCATTCTGGATTATTCGCTTAAAACAATATTGATTCCCATAGGCTGTGAAATGATTCTCTAAAGTTTTTTGAATGAAATCCAAGCTCAGATCTAGTGACTATTTGTAAATCTAGCACTAAAAGTATTTAACAAAGTAAAGTTTTAGTGAGTCTGTTTTGTACCTCCTTGTTTTCTTTATTGATGTGGTGCCATTGAATGGGGGCTTGGTTAAGATAGAATAACCTACTGGTTTTATGTAATTTTAACAATTATAAACATTTGCATTTTTCCTTACAGGGAATGGCCTTAAGTCTTGGAGATAAAATCAACTTGTCTCAGAAGAAAACTAGTATATAAGAATAAATAAAAAGTCCTTGCAGCTTTACAGTAAAATTTAGGTATGGGCTTATTGGACTCCAACATCTTTTGTACTCTTTCATGCTTTATGTTCTATAGAATCTGAATTCATGCTGAATGCATTCCAGCCTATAATTTATAGCCTTTCCCTTAAATCAAGATTGACTTTAAAATTATAGTTTGTCTTTTGTCTTAACAATTCTGAATGCTGTCCTCAAAGTATATAATGTTTCTCACATGTACCAAGACCATTTTCACAGTACAATAAACAGATCTATTCCTAAATCTTTTGTTATTTTATAAATAAATATAATTACCTAATTTTAGTTATGTAGCAATGGATTTCTTATAGTTTGGTTATAGGTTTCTACTATAAATTTAAATCACTCTGAGTTGTACATATACAAACTTTGTTAAAGAATTTACAAATTCAGTGATACAAATTGAGACAGACCTTGACTTACTTGATTGATTTTTACTTGTTTACTATTTCGACATCAGTATCTCTAAAAATGACTTACTGTGTTCCTAGGGCTTTTCTCTGGAATTGAGCTCTAGGAGGAAGTATCAAATAACTTGAGACAACAGATCCATCTTCAGTTTAAAAGAGTATTATGAGCCCTGACTTAAATAAACATACTCTTCTTAATGATCCTGAATCATAATGAAGAGTAATAAACCAAAGTAGATCTTTCAATCATTCACATTTAGCTCGGAGTCTTATTTTGTTTGTGGAATTATATTTGCTGCACCCAGTTACTGAGACTGCCCTGGGAGGATTCAGCTCTAGGGAATTCAGAAAGCTGTGCTGTGCCCATGTCTCCTCTGAACCTTACTCATCCCTCCCTTTTTCTTCCTTTACACCAGGGCTTGGGCACATTTGCCTCTTGATAGGATTCCACGTGGCTCTCTGTACTGAGTTCCCTAGAGCCTAATTGTGCTGTCCTTTTGGTCCTTGCCTTCCTTGGGGATGATGGAGGTAGTCTGATCTTTTAGCTAAGTCTGTACATTGAACTATTACGCTTTGTATTTGAGCTAGGCTTCAGGCTACAGTCAGGATGTGTCCACAGATTAGTTCTGTGAAAGAGTGAAAGCAGCATCTCTTATTTCGGCACTTGAGAGTGAAATGATTTGTTTGGAGCATAAAAGAGATTGATACCTTGTATGATGTCATAAACTTTGAAGCCACTTGCTTTTTTAATCAGAAAGACCCAGAGGATTACAAGACATTTGAGATTCCCTGGTGCTGAGGTCTCAAAGCCAAGTCATTGGCTACCGACGGGGAAGATACTAGGAATGAAGAAAGGGGTCAGTTTGATAAACATTAAGTCAAATGCTGCAGATTTATGATGAGAGCAGAGGAACTGATGAAACTTTAGATCATTTCCCAAACTGTTCCATTGAACATTAGCTTCTTTGATGTCATTAGATATTCTGGGGAAAAAAAGGATTCCATAGTCAAGTAAGTAAGCTCTGTACTGTCCTGTACTGGAGATTCACCCTGTACATTAGCATACTAGAAATTCTGAGAGGTCCTTCAGGAATAAAGAAGCAGATTAGTTTGGTTTAACCCAATATCTTAGCCTTACTTGACCAGGGTATCCATTTTCATAGAATACCTTTACATGATACCATGAGACAGAAAAAGTGACTTATTAGCATGTGAAAGATTTGGGTTTATATTCATAAGCAACCAGTATTGTATTTAAAATCTCAAGGAAATATACATATACATTTAGAATATCTCTCTGGACACTCAGAAAATTGCCTGCCTAACATACTCCAGCTCTTGTTGGTAGGATTAGCTCACATTGCCATTTTCTGAAATTCATAAGTAAGGAGAACAGAGAGAAAGAAGTTAACACAGATGTCAGATACCTATATTACATTAAGCTATTTACTTCATTAGCATTTTTTTAGCTTTGTGCAATTAATGAAAACTGAATTGGATAGCTTACTGCTCTTTTATTTAGGATACAATATGTACATTTAAAGGTTGTGGTTGCTCGTATTAGAAGATACCATAATTAGGACCATGGTGTGTGGTAAGGCATAAACATAATATCTGAGACCAAATTAGGCCTTAAAACTATGAAGGTACTGAACGAAACTTGTAAATCCTAAAAGAGAATTAAACGGCCCTTATATTTTGCTGTCATGACACTAGAGGGAGCCCTCAGTGCTCCCTTAGAACTCAGAGCTCTTAGGAATTCCTGTCACTTTCATTTTGGAATTAGAAGTGATTGGAGTTCAAAGCTGTTTTTATAAGAAGGAAAAACAAGGTAATTTTTCTGTCAGCAAGGAGACTGATATTAGTGCTTTTCCACTAGGTATGAGAAACTTTTCTACATGATGTAAATAACATAGGTGACAAAATTCATAGTATCTAAAGAGATAACCACAAATTTTTAGAAACTAGTATCAGAAGTGAAATAACTGTGCTCTGTATTCAGTAAAGTAAATAGTTTCACTGGTGACTTTTTTCCTTCCACATTGGTAAATGTTCTTAGCTAATAATTTATAGCCTTTCCCTTAAGATTTAGTTTAAAATTACACTTTGGTTTTTTTAGCAATTCTAAATACTGTCCTCAAAGTAGGGTCAGGCCTGTCAGCTGTGTGCCTTAACTACCCTCACCTATACTCTCAGCACACCATTCATGTTACCTGTCCTCACCGCTGAGCTCCGCTCTCCACCTCCAAACTCTCAGGAGCCTAAAGATGTAACCAGGTAAGTATAGTATAGTTGAGTTGAGTTCAGTTTAGAATCAGAAAAATGTGGAATCCTGTATTCCATTTCCTTGCTGGGTAGCCTTAGTGATAAATAGCTAACGATTTATTGGGTGCTTATATGTGCTGGGCATAATAGTGATTTTCATGATATCCATAATCCAGCAACTCTGAGGAAATACTGTTAATATCATCATTTACAGATTACAGTCTTGGAGAGAGTAAGTTACTACTAGTAAAGGCCTAATAGGAAGAGTTGACCCTGTATTCTAGGATCCTTAGTAATTCTAGGATTGTTATGCAGCAGCTCGGGAAAGCTGTTCTATGTTAAGACAAATTGTAATATTTTAATAATCTATGATATAAACTGTCTTGTATCTATTCTAGTTTGATATTAGTAGTTTGTGAGGAATCCTGTAGTTTTCATTTGAATGACTTCAGTTCCTATAGTTTGCATTTGAATGGTGTCAGTTTATGTCCACTTTTCAATTTGACCTAAGGAAGCACTACTAGGTTTTGAGTGTGCCTAAGTGTTTGAGAAGCCTAAAGTCATTAAGATAAAACCTAACATCAAAAAATCGGAAGCCAAGTAACTTGTGCAGAAGGAATACACAGAAAACTTGGGGTGGTTTGGTTAGAGTATAATTAGGGGACGGTGTGCATAAGGTAGATTTTTCTAGTTTTCAGAAATTGTAATTTTTTTGGTGCGCTATTTCAATTTTTAGTAGCAAATGTATATGTAGAAGATCTTATTAAAATTGAGACTTATTTGAAAAAAAAAAAAAGATCCTGTATTACTAGGATCCTGTATGGAGGCAGGATGTCAGTAAGTCCCTGCAGCTAGGCACACATGGCCACCACCGCCTACTCTCTGTGTGCCTCAGTTTCCACACTTGTAAGGTGCTTATAATGTCTATGTCACAGATTAATGGAGGATGAAGTTCTACAATGTACTGATTGTGAATATTTGGCACATAGCAGACGCTCATCAGTAAGTGTTGATTCCATTTCTTTCCCCAGTCCCCTTCCTTCCTTACACGCAGAGATGGAAACTTGCTCTCACTCTCTTCATATGCCCCTCTCCAAATTTAGGTCCTCATTCTATACTCTACCTGAATGGTTTTGTTTTTTAACACTCTAACTTAAAAAGAATCCTCATTTCTCAAGAATTCTTTCATTGAGGTATCATTGGCCCTCAACTTTTTAACGTTTGTCGTGTCAATTTTTTAATTAGCTCTTGACACTAGAGCTAATCAGCTGTTGTTATCACACCTCATGTGACTGTCACATCCATGTACCTCATATGATAAATGGTCTGTGATGAACAAGCTGGTTTTATTTGCTTTCAGAATGACAATCAAATGACTAGTTCTTTAGAAATTGAGCACAGAGATGTGTGCAGCCAGGTTATAGTAACAACATGACATTTAGAGTCACTCACTGATCAATTCACTTCTGGCAATCTGACAATTTCTCTTTATTTTCTCCACATCACTGTGGCGGAACCTCTGATTAAAAAGTCAGTTCTGCAGTGACAAAAGAATTCAAGTGGGATCTGTGCCTTTTATCTGGGGTTCTGTGTATGATTGTGGGATTCTGAGAAATCAACTCTGTATGTCTCTGAATAATTGTAAAACCAACAAGGTTTACCAGTGGAATGCAGCATGATGGGCTGAGATAGTCCCGAATGAGTGTTTTTAAACCTAATCTTGATTCTCTGTAATTTTCTGAAAGTAGATAAATCTGCGTGGGCATATCTCCTTATCCGTAAAAATGAAATAATTCAGTTAGCTGACCCAGGGTTCCCACTGAAAAAATTCATACTAAAAAGCTACCTCTTCAACAAATTTTATAATCAGCTGGGATATCTCCTGGATATTACCCACAGGCAACTTAAAATTAGCATTGTAAAATGAACTTATCTTGCCCCTCAAATTTGTTCCTCTGCTGTATTCTTTGGTCACTTATGCTCAAAACCCAGTGGTCATTTTACCTCATCCCTCACCCTCTATATCTCATCAGGTACCAAGTCCCATGTTGTTCCTTCCTTAGTATTTTTCTCTTTTTTCTCACTCATTGCCACTACCATTGCCCCGTTTTAGACTCTTGTCCTCTTTAGCTTAACCTGTTGCCGTGGCCTAACCATAAATTTTACACATAATTCTAAAATTAAAGCCTACCTTTTCATCTTGACCACATACAATAGTAGCCATATAGTTCCTTGGCCTACTCGGACTCTTCCCTGGTAATACTGTTTTGAGAGATCTACTTGAAAAAAAGAAGTCCAAAGATTTTAATAGTAGTATTTTTAATAATGAAAATGGAAAACAATTGGGACACCCCAAAATGAGCATTAATGAGCAAATGGTGTAAATTTATATACAGTGTGTATCAGAATACCCACTAGATAGTAGATGCTTAATAAATTCTTACTGAGTGAGCAAATGAATGAGGCATGTAGCTATAAAGATAACAGGGTGTGGATTAAATCACACCATTGACATGTGTCTATGAAATAATATTAGGTGGGGGAAAAAAAGAGACTGCTCTGTAAGAATGTTTCCTGCCTTCTGATGAATCAGGATATATTTTAGATGTACTGCCTGTCTCTCAAGCGAGTAGAAAATCAAAATGACATCTTTCCTATCACTATTACATCTTGAAAATACAGCCTGTCTACCCCCTCAGGACACTGGGTGTGGCTGAGCTATTTCATTGGCCGGAGTCCCTGAGTCCAGCCCTTGCAGATTTTTAGATCTATGATCTCGATCTCTTGGGCTTCTTTCTGAGTGGCTGAAAGCTCAGCTTCTCCTGGGCCCACCCAGAGAGCTGGCATCTCCCTAAGTAAGCGCTGCATTCTCTTCTAAGAGGGTGGGGACCCAATCACCCGACAGGACTTCACCAGCCAGGACAGGGGAAGACGCCTCTCTGGCTCAAGGGGTCTGGGAAAGTTACTGAACTCTGCCAAACTCTGTAAACCATTCCTGAAAGCCCAACAATATTAAAAAGGGAATTTAATTAATCATCATCAAAATTCTCTCTCTGAAGTTATTTAAGGTCAGGCTTTTTTTTTTTCAATGACCCTGTGCTTTGAGTAAAGGTATGATGGTTACTCATGCTTTGAGTGAAGGTATGACTGTTAAGAATATGGTTTTCAAACTGCCTCTGCGAGTACACTAGGATTCCACAAGCTAGGCCAGTGTGTCCCCGCAGCTAAAATCAAATAATGGTGGTCTTTTTCTTAGGTCCAAGGAAAGTCGGTAGAAAGAATTTTGTCAATGGTACTTTTTTTTTCCCTCCATAAATGTTTTTAACACATTAATACCTGCTACCAAATTTAAAACGTAATAAAGAAGCATTATGGGATTATTTGGCTAGCTGAATGTTCTTGGTCTAATAGCTTGTCTTTGTGGCCATGTGTTCCCCTGGTGGTTTTATATCGCATACATATATTTTCTGCTAGTAAGCTGCTCCTTGCTCATCAAACTGAATTAAATGCGTCACTAAGATGGGGTCAGTGAAGGGTAACTTGATTTCTAGGTGCCCCACCACTGGCATAGGTGTCTGTGTAAAACATAAAATCCAGATGTTCTTATGTAATTCATATAGATCATATGCTCATAGGAACCATTTATCTTAATGCAAATAAGATAATGAAGTACAGATCCGTGTCAGGTAGTCCCTGGCTTATGCCTTCAGTGTAATGACCTCTGGAAAAGCCCTAGAAGAGTGTGCCCTGGTTTTTGGCACCCAGCCTATAAGAATTTTTTCCTTATACCCTAACCTAAGGCACAAAATGGGGACTTTCTAGGACCCTTGCGTTCCAACTGGTAGTACCTGCTGTTTGTCTAGTGCCATGGTATGTCCTTACGTTACTATGGTTAAGATACACTTTGGCGAGTATTTTAGTGACAACACATGAATACCTAACCAGAATACTGGTTTTAGTAAATCTTATATTAGGAAAATATACCAGCTGCTGAGTACTAGAAGAAACTCAGGCATAGTTTCACAAAGAGGTGACACTGGAACTCAGCCTCGAGAAGCAGAAATTTACCTGCTGACTGTCAGAGGAGGGTAGGAGAGGAGGGATGGCCTTCCAGCCACAGAGCAGTTTGGGTGAAGTCACAGAGGGGTGTGGCACAGGAGCTGGGCTTACTTAGCAAAGAATATGTTGGAGGCAATGGTGGACGAGGTCAGGTCATGAAGGACAGGCCAAGGCCTTTGAATGTCATCTTAAAGGGGTGAAGAATTGCTAAGGATTTTAAGCAGATGAGCGATACAATCCGATTTGCATTTAATGAAACCTCTGGCCGCAGCGGGGAGAATAGATTGCTGTGGGGGAACAGTTAGGAACGTGTCGTAGGAGTCAGTTATTTTCACAGAAGGTGATGTGGAGGCCGGACCTGGCCAGGGCAGGGAGTGGAGACCAGGGAGAAGCCTTTGAAACACACCCTTAACAGGCGCCCCTCAGGGCAGAGGGTCCTCCGGTAAGTGGGCAGGGTTGCCAACTCTGCTTTTCCTCATGTATAAAATGGGAACAGTTACCCTTCCCCTTGCCGTCTTAAAAGGTTACTAAAATGGCATGAAACATAATCTATACTTAATAATATTGTTATAATGATTTCATCCACAGAACAAATAACCATGAGGCTGAATGATGCGAAATTGCCTCTTTTACAGCCAAAACAAAACAAAAGTCAAATATCAGAAATTTCTTATGATTCAACCTAATAGTTTGTGACTTTTTTCCTGTTACTTCCTGCCTCCTTTTTGGCTGCATCATTGCCCCCCCCCCCCTTTTAAGATGAGCAATACATCTCATCAAGGGGATTTCCAGGAATTTTGGGGAGGCAAGAGTATAAGTACAGGCTTCGGAGTCAAACCTGGAATCAGATTTTTCTCTGTAATTAACTAACAGTGATCTTGGACTAGCCCAACTTTTTTAGCTTTATTTTCTTTTTCCCAGCGGGAAAATAGAAATAATGCCTACCTTGCAGTGTTATTGAGAGAAGAAGTCATGCCTTGTGAGTGTGTGGCATGAAAAAAGTGTTGAATAAAAGTTAGTCTCACCCGCCCACCCCCCAGCCCCTTCTAAGTTTTCCTACTTGTTCAAAGAAGGCTTGGCACAGAACCCTAGTTATCTGCTTTCTTGTGTCCCAGAAAAGCTGAGTTAATAGCTACATACCAGGGATTTTGGTGCGTCAGAAATGTTCAGCTGTCATAATAACTTCAAGCCAAAACCTTTTCAACTAGTGACCATTGAAAGTATCAACCATGATTCCGTGGAATTTCATTAGTGCACAATTTGTGTCAAGTTTTTCCGGAATGCCACAAGCCTCATCACTTTCCACATCATTCAGGAAGTTACTCATTTGGCCCTTCCAATAAACTCATATGTACAGACTGTGTCATGTTCCCCTGGCAGTGTCATAGTGTCATCACCTTTTTTTTTTTTTTAATGTGATAACTACTTTCTCAAAAAAAAAAAAAGCTTCAGTAGTATTCATTTCCTTATATTAATGACTTGGAATCCAATCCAAAATGTGAAGTTACAATTGCTGACCCTCCACACTCCTGGGTCTCAGTAGCACAACTGGATTTCTGCCTCAGTTTCCCTTCTTAACATTTTCCCTTGTGAGGAGTTCTGACTTTGCATTAATTCAGTGGGTTTTTTTCCTTATTGAACTCCTACTTTGTGCAAGCACCACTCTTGTCCCAGCATGTATATGGTGAATAAGACAGACAAAATCTTTGCGCTCTTGAGCTTACTTACACTTCTTGGAACAACAATCAAATATTTTCCGAGTGGATGAGTGCTGTGTAGGAAGTCAACAGGCTAATGGGACAGATAGTGGCTGGTAGATGGAGGGTGGCAGGGTTGACAGGGAAGTGAGACAGGAACAAGGCCCTGAGGTGGAAACGAGTTTGGCATATTTGAGGAAGAGAATGGCTGGGATTCTTTCTTCTTTTTTGTGACAGAGGGATAAAGTAGTAGAAGATGCAGTAGGAAAGGTAGATACAAAATTCGGGGCAGCCCAGGTGGCTCAGCGGTTTAGTGCCTCCCTTCAGCCCAGGGTGTGATCCTGGAGTCCCGGATCGAGTCCCATGTCAGGCTCCCTGCATGGAGCCTGCTTCTCCCTCTGCCTGTGTCTCTGCCTCTCTCTCTCTGTCACTCATGAATAAATAAATTAAAAAATTTTTTTGACCTTCAGCTTCCCTGAGGGTTGGATTTTATAGATAGCCACTGCCTTGGACCTTCCTTTAAACCGATGTGTGCCCTCCAGAAGTATTCTGTGCCTGTTCTTCTAACCTCATCGCTATTGCATGGAACCTGGCCACCTCACCCTACTCCTTGCATTTGCCCCTGACTGAAATCAAGTCGGAGGCCTTGGTTCTCTGGCGAATACAGCCTTGTTTCACTTAAAATTTAATCACGACGAAATAATGTCTGCTCATGCAGATAGAAAATGCAAAATTTTAAAGTTATCCACAAACCACCCAAAGATAAATATCAGTAAATACTGGTTGTCATTTTGGTACAGATCATTTCAGATATGGATTCATTTATATATACATATTTTAAAATCAGAATATCACGACCTTCTAATGATATAAATGATATAAACTTGATGACATAAATTTCTACATCAACAAGTCAACGTCTGCTTCCACTTTACTTTAAATAATTTATCACGCTGATGATATGCCACAACTGATTCTACCCATTAGTTTTGAAGACTAATAAAAATAACAATTATGACAACCACAGTAATTAATACACGTTAAGAACACTGGTGATTTTACATCCTTTCTGAAGTAAAGAATAGTTAAGTGATTTGCTGAACGCAACATGGATAATGAGTTAACAGCGCTGAAGCAGAAATGACATTTGCTACACATATACTGTGGGCTAGGCCTAGTGCTGATCTCAACATGGAGGTGACTTCTGGTATTTCCTTCAACCTCACAGGTCAGAGCCCCATAGCCCTTTGGTGACCATAATGGGAGAAAGGCATCTGGATGTCCACACCCACCAAGACTGTACATAATATGTACAGAAATCAGGATGCTATTAGGAAGGGAGATGCGGGTACTGCACAGCCTGAGGTGACAGTCTTTATTCTCTTGCCTCAGGTTACGGTCCAGCCTCATGTTTTGCTTCCCCTCCGGGATGGCTCCCCTCACCCCTCATCTCTTACCTTCTCTGAGGTTCATCTATAAAATGGGTATACCATGGTTTTTATTATAGTTGGCTATTAACTAGGAATAAGGCCCAGCCCTGGGCGGCCCAGTTTCCATGGGGTGGGTCCCCACCAATGCCCTTTAAAAAAGTGAGAAGGGAACCGTCAGTGCTTGGAAACTAGGGGTTGAGGGAGAAAGGAACCATATGGAATCAGGTTTTCCCTTACTATTACTGAAGGCAATAGTGAGGGGGAAAGGAGATGGGGTGGGTGTGGGGGATCCTCCAGCAACCTCATTCAGATGTGACACAATTATGGGGCATGTGACAAGTAATGGTTCCTTTAAAGCCCTGCTGGTTTCCTGGGAAAGCTGCTCACAGGTTGACGCACTGAGCTCCCATATAAAGCAGGGCAGTCAGCCAATAACAGGCATCATCAGACGGTTGGGGAAAGACTAGGAGGCCAAAACTGAAGCATGATGCCTCCTATCTAGGGTATCTGAGCTGCGCATTTGCACCCTGACAGTAAGTTGTTGACAGCAAGCAAAGAGACTAAGCAAGTGTTGTTCCCATGGCAGCCTGGCCCTTTCATAGAAGCAAAGAGAATAAGCTACTGTGTGGGACCAAAGAGGCTTCTTTTCCTTTTGTCCAAAGAGCACTGGGGAGGTGGCACACAATTGCATGTCCATGGCCCTGGGTTCTATCTGGTTGGGTCTCCACCACTCACTCCCTGGGAGGGGACTATCTCCCCTCTTCTTGGGCTTCATCTTCAAGGCCCAGCTCACTTGCACTTCCATTACAAAGCTTGCTCAGGCTCTCCCTAATTGTTCTTTTTTGTGTTCTCACACAACACTCTCTACTCCGCTGTGATACCACAGAGCACAGCTTAGCAATGTTGCCATGTCAGTCTCCTCCATTACACTAAGATCTCCAAAGTTAGGGACTGTGACTGATTCATCTTACTGTTCCCTTGCCCAGCTCAGTACTGATGTAGGGTTAGGACTGAGTAAGATTACGTGAATAAATGGACCTGAAAAACGGAGATAGCATTTGCCTGCCTTTGTCCCAGGACTGTTCTAAATCGGGAGTCAAGAGTTAACAACTTTTGTCCAAATGCTACCATTCACTCACTGTGCAGTAATGATAATAACAATTCACATGTGGACAATACTTTCGAGCTAATGATGCAGTTCTGCATCTATTATCTATTTGGTCCTCACACTGAGCCAGTTATGACTTTATCATTTCACAGATGGGGGAAACCAAGCTCAGAGAGGTGAAGTAACTGGTAAAGGTTGCTCAGCAAATAAGGGAAGGGGCCAGAAATGGAACTCTGACCTCTGACCCAGAGCATAGCTTCTCTGTATTACATGTTGTTACTTCCACTGCTAGACCACCCTTGATCCATTATAAAACAAGCAAACAGAAACCTCTCCGTTATAAACTTTGAGTTCATGGCAGATTACTCCCTTCACCTCTTGCTTAATGGAAACGTGGCTTTCCCTTAAGGCCACGTTTCCCCTACATTCTCTTCCAGTCCCTTGACTAGAAGCTGCCCACTCTCATATTCCATGAGGGCCTCCATTGGCAGTCCTGTCATTCCCTGTCCATGCTGACCTACTACTACTCGTCTGCCACGTGCAAATTTACTTCCCCCTTTGAGGCTTGTGCCATCCAACTCAACCCATCAGACCCTTGTCCTAGGGCCTTGACTCTTGAATGAGTGACCCAAGAATAGGAGGAATGATGGGCAGGCCCGTCCTGGAGGCACATGCCACCTTCCACACTATCTCTGCAGTTGTTGTTGTTTGACCACCTCGGTCCCTAAAGTCTTCTCCCTTCCAAGTCCTGCCCTCACTCAGGTGACCTCACTATGTGAAGCTGTTTACCATTCTGTTCTCTTTGTTTCTTGATGTTGGCAGCAACAATAACCACTTCCTCACAGCCACGGTTATGCCTTGGACCTTCTCAGGACCTGAAACCACTCCACTTGAGAGATCTTGAGGTCTGGCGCACTGCATCTTTGACATCATCCCTTGGCTCTCAGCCTTCTCATGCTTTCACTCCATCATGTCTGCTCCTGGACACCCTGGTTAGCACCAGGCCTTTGGCCTCACTGTTTTCTTCCAAGTCCATCACTCCCTTTACTCTTTCTCTTCCTTCTCTGTTTGCCTAGACCTTTAGGGCAGCATGAAAACCAACATTATCTTCTTTTTGCCACACCCATTCTGAAAAGTTTAAACTTTGAATCAGATCAGTCTCTGCCTTCTCCACCCCTACACTTGGATGGCTGAACACAACCGTGCAGACTGGCTCTAAAGCGATTCTGTGGTCACCCTTGACTAGGCTCTCATAGTAGTGCAGTCTTCGTCATCTCTTCCCAGTAAGTTCAAAATCATTGACTAGTGAAACTGATTAATCCCTTCATTCATTTGATAAATATTTACCAGCTGTTATATGCCAGGCAATGTGCCACATGTCTACCTTATGATAGACAAAAACAGTCCATGAACACAGTGCCTGCCTTCGTAGAATTACAGTCTAGCAGAGGAAAGAAACCTTGTCCACTGTGTACAGTGTACAAACATGTAATCACAGTTGGGAAGAGTGCTGCAAAGGGATTAATCCCAAGTATTGTAACAGCACACGATAGGAAGAACTACTACCCTAGTTCGATGGGTCAGAGAGGGCCTCCCTGAGAAACTGACTCTTAATTTCAGGCCTGAAGGAAGGGTTCAGATAAGTGTGAGGAGTTCAAGTGGTGGAAGGAGGGCTTTTGAGATGAAAGGAAGAGTATATGTAAATGTCCTGGCTCAGGAGAGAGAAAGGAAATGAAAGGGGGCCTATGACGGTGTATGGAGGGCACTGGGGGCAAAGTTGGAGAAGTCAACATGAGCCAGATCTTTGGACATTTTAAGGATTTTGAACCAGTTTTATGCAGAGGATGGCATCATCTGATTTGTTCCATCTTTTAGAAAGGGTCAACCCATTCCATTTGTAGTACATTGGAAAGGTTGAATAAGTAACCAGATAGGAAGCTGTTGTCATTGTCCATTCAATGACTGATGGGTTTGTGGAGGTAGACTTGAGAACCTTCTTCAAACTCCAAAAGGCCTATAACTTCTGGTCCCTCCCACCACCACCACCACTACTACTACCATGTTTGGCAATTGACTTGCTTCCTACTTCTTAGGAAACTAAAAATATCAGGTGTGAACGTCCTCAATTTCCTGCCTCTACACCCACACATTTACCTACGTTCACTTCCTTCCCGCCCACCTCAGAGAAGGAGGGTCCAATCTCCTTTCTGAGGCCCATCCTTCTCTCTTCCACCTTCTCTAGGACCAATACCATGCTCCATTGCTTATGCACTCCTTGTCCTATAAACAAACTCAATTCTCTTCCACTTAGATAACCAAAAATTAAAATCCACTCACTTCCTATCACCCCAGATACTACTTCATCTCTCTCTTTCCCTTTATAACAATTTGTATATAGCCTACTCTCTCACTGTCAGAGACAGTAGTGCTCACCAGAGAGTCCATGGATTCCACACGCTTCCCAGCTCCTTTGAAGTTGGACAGGCCTGGTAAATAGCATCTCACTTTGGACCAAACCTCAGAATAGCTGGCTCTTTCCATGAGCTCTTCAATGGCTGAGGTAATTGTGAAGGGGGTTTTGTCTTCCAAAATTACAACTTCAAGATTGATGCAGCCCCAATCACTCTAAGCTACTTGGTGACTGTATACAGCAGTCCCCCCAACACATAGAGTATAAGGAAGAAACAACTTTTTGCTGTGTTAAGTCACTGAAGTTTGGGGGATGGTTCATTACTACAGCCTAGGCTAGCCTAACTAACACATGTACTAGCTCTACTTCCTCACATCTGTGAACTTTTTAAAACAGAATTACATTATTTTTGACATACATTTTAGTCTTCAGATTCCTCTCTGTTGACATTTTACTCAGGCAAATGCCACTACAATTCTTTTATTGCTAAATCACCTAATTTGATTTCCTTGTGTCTTATGACCTAGATGATACTTTTTTTTTTCTCACTCTATCAAAGTGGAATCGAATGCTTTTATCAAGTCAAACCTGATTTAAAAGACTTCTGTGATTTCCAGAATCAAAACTTATTAAACTGACATTTGAGATCCTCAATGATTTAGCCACAGTTTAGCTTCTCCTGTTCTCCTTTACACAGCTTACACATTACTCAGTGCAGCCTTTGATGAGCTCCTCCTCCTTTTTGACCTTCACCATGCTGTTCCCTGCACCTGTCATATGCTTCAATCCTGGTTTCTCCTGTCAAGTAATTTAGACACGTGTGTAAAAATGCTTGCACAGGGATTGCTTATTAATAGCAAAATATTGGAAATGACCTAAATGTCCATTTCTAGGTGATGACTTTAACAGATTTTGGTAAGTTCATGCAATATATACCATGAAAACAATAATGATGATGTGCAGTCCTTGAAATTGTTCCCAATATATTAAGTATAGAGAGCAGTGAGGTATACATTACCTCATATTTGTTAAAATACATAGAAAATGTCTGGAGGAATATACATCAAAATGTTAATGGTCACAAATTAAAAAAAAAAGATAAACTGATTTCATCAAAACTTAAAACTTTTGTACTTCAAAGGTCACCATCAAGAAATTGAGAAGACAGCCCACAGAATGTTGGGAAACTTACAGATCATACATCTGATAAGGTACTTCTATCCGGAATATATACAGAACTCTTACAACTCAATAACTAAAAAGACAAATTACCCAGTTAAGAAACGGGCAAAGGATCTAAATAGACATTTCTCCAAAAAAGGCCAATCAGCACATGAAAAGATGTCCAACATCATTAGACATCAAGGAAATGCAAAACAAAACCACAATGAGATACCACTTCACACCCTAGGATATCTATGATCAAAAAGACAGATTAAATAACAAGTGTTAAGGATGTGGAGAAACTGGAGTCGTCATACGCTGCTGGTGAGGATGTAAAATGGTGCTGCTGGTTTGGAAAATAGTCTGGAAGGTCCTCAAAAAGTATCACCAGATGACCTAGTGATTCCCCTCCAAGGTATAGAAGTTCAAGAGAAATGAAAACACATCCACACAAAAACTTGTACACAAGTTTTCACAGCAACATTATTCATAATAGCTAGAGTGGAAACAAGCTAAGTGTGCATCGACACGGACAAGCGAAATATGGCATACACATGCAGTGGAATATTATTCTGCAATGAAAAGAAATAAAGTCCTGATAAATGATATGACTTGGATGAACCTTGACAGCATTATGCTAACTGAAAGAAATCAGTCACAAAACACCAGATTGCATGATTCCATTTCCATGAAAGGTCCCGAGTAGGTAAATCTATCGAATCAGAAAGTAGATTCATGCTTGCCTCAGGCTGAGGGTGGAGGGGATTGAGAGGAAATAGAAATTGACTGCTAATGGGTACAAGGTTTCTTTTAGAGTGATGAAAATGTTCTAAAATTGATTGTGATGATGATTGTCCAACACTGAGCATACTGAAAAACCATTAAGTTATATACTTGAAATGGGTGACTCATATGGCATGTGAATTATATCTTAATAAACTTGTTTTAATTTAAAATCATTAATGATATTGTTTTTATAAGGCTTGGAAAGGGGTAGCAGCATCAGTAGGGACAGGAGGGAGATGGATTTAGAAGCAATTGATGCACAACTCTGGCTTAAGCAAAAGAAAATGTTTGTGTGTGAGGAAGTTTTTGGAAGGATACTGGGGTAGTTCATAAACTCCAGTGAATTATTGAAAAACCAAAACTTGGTAGCGAAGTAAGATGGCAGCCCTGGGAAGTTTGGTAGGAGGAACTCATAGTGCTTCTCTCTAGAATGCTGCTGTTAGTATGACTCAGCTCTGGTGACTCCTAGTCTCAGGAGTCTCTATTCCAAGTTCCAAACTCCTGAGAGAGTATTTATTGTCTCAGTGCGGGTTAGGTGTCTACCCTTGCATCAGCTCGCTCTGGGTGAGGGAAGCAGGATCAAATAGCAAGGACCTGATTGCAGGAGGCCTCTGCTTGTGTATCCAACTCACCGGTACAGTAAAAGGAACAGCTGTGAGTGGAGCAGATAAACAAACACAAGAAATGATTTCTGCAATTACGTTTTTAAAAAGCAAGGTCCAGAACAGTGTGTATGATATGACTCATTTTCATCTTAAAAATTTATGTCATGTACAAATGAAAACCGCGGCCAAGTAGGTGACCCATGAATGATGCAAGCATGTGTAAGACCATAGAGCATGCTGGGGACTGTGGTAAACTAGAGAGAGGGTCCTGCGTTTAAAGCAAGCACATGCAACTCCATTCCAGTTGGTTTGTCCTTCAGGAATGCAAGTCCACTGTTGCTAGATCTTTGGATTTCCCAGGCAAAGCCAAACACTTGATTTTTATGTTAAATTTCCTGAGTTCAACAACCCTCTGGGAGCCAAACAAAAATCTCTATGGCTGGCTCTGTGTGTTTGCAGGCTTCCGGTTTACAACTTCTGATGTACGTATTTTTATATAAATAGTGCTTAGACAGACCTGAATTTCAACTGGCTGTGTGATCTTGGATAAGTTATTTTCCCTCAATTATGTAAACTGGGGGCAATAGTCCAAACTCATGCATCCATGAATTAACATAAATAAAGTGTTCAAGTGCTTCCAGTTAAAGATGGTGGGCAGAAAGCATACATTTAAGCCTGCTCCCCCTCCCCGCCAAAAAAACCTGTTAAAACCACAGTAAAAGGATTTAAAGAAGCAGGAATTCACCAGGCTAAGGGAGAAAGGAGAGGAGACAGGAGAAATAACATCTTGGAACTTGGAAGGAGGCAGATAGACACATGACTGGCATCTGACTTGGCAAATCTAAGAAACTAAATCTTACACTTGAAGAGGGAAAAGCAGAGAACCAACCTGATCTATGCTATGGAACCATCAAAAGGAGGTGGAACCTACTTTTGGGAAAATCTAGTGAACACCGTTTAAGAAACAGATTCTTACAGTCTCCTCCATATTTTATTCCCCTGAGTGACTACTCCATCTCTACTCCAGCAGAAGACTGAAAGGTTATTCTCTAGAAGAATAAAAAAGAGACGGGTGCCTGGGTGGCTCAGGCAGTTACTGAGTCAGTGTCTGACCCTTGATATTAGCTCTGATCCGCATCTCAGAGTTGTGAGTTCAAGCCCTGCTTTGGGCTCCACACTGGGCGTGGATCCTACTTAAAGAAATTAAAATTAAAAATTAAAAAAAATAGAAAAAGAGAGAGTCCCTTTATTAAGGGATGCATGGGTCATCTGTGGACTAATAAATATATGCCTACAGAAGGCTGACCGCCGAGACCTCCCAGCTCCGTTCCCCTTCTTGGATCCTAGCAGCTGAGGCATCTATCCTCCAGACATAATTAAAACATTTTCTGGACGATCTAATCAGCCAAATGGGAAATATATAAAACACACTGATGTTGGGGGGTTCTCTGACAAATGGCCAGAGATCTTCCCACAGTGAAGTTCCAAATCAACAGACTTCGCCTGCGTGCTCAGTGCTTCCAATCAATGTTTAGTGTCCCTTCTTCAACAGAGCAAACAAAGATTAACAAACTGAGTAAAATTTCTATCAAGAAAGATAAGACCAAACAAACAAGCAGATAAAAGTAATTTGGAGGAAAGAAAAATAATGCAGGAAAAGGGAGATTTCTAAATCACTATCATTAGTATGCTTAGAGACAAGATCTTTCCTCCCGCACTGAGGGGGGCACTTGATGGGATGAGCACTGGGTGTTATTCTATATGTTGGCAAATTGAACACCAATAAAAAATAAATTTATTAAAAAAAAGATTTTTTTCTCGCTATCATTATTTTTAATTGTATTTATTTGAGAGAGAGAGAGAGAACAGGAGTGGGGAGAGGGGCAGAGGGACAAGCAGACTGCCCGCTGAGCAAGGAGCCTGACTCGGGGCTAGATCCCAGGACCATGCGATCATGACCTGAGCCAAAGGTAGATGCTTAACCAACTGAGCCACGTAGGTGCTCCTTTCCTTGCTATTTTTAAATAAAAAAACATGCAGAGTCAAAACAGAGCTTGTAGAAAATGAAAACCTTAATAGAGAGATGAAAAATTCAATAGGAAGATTGGATGTTAAAATTGAAGACATCTCCTAGAAACTAAGGGGAAAATTCAAAGAGATGATAGGTGGGACATGTTCCTGGTTTCCTCTGTCTTCTTAAGCATATGAAACATATTTATAGTCTCTGTTTTGTTTCCTTGTCTTCTAATTCTAGCGTCTGTGCTATTAGGAGTCTGTTTCTATGGATTGATTTATCTTCCCATTATGGGTCTTCTGCTTCTTTGCGTGTCTGGTAAGTTTGATTTGATGCCAAACATTGTGAACTTTACATGGTTGAGCACTGGACATTTTTATTCCTTAATTATTTTGAGCTTTGTTCTAAGATTCAGTCAACCTACTTGGAAAGAGCTTGATCCTTTTGAGGTTGCTGTGGGAGCCGAGTCTAGTTTAGGGGTAATTTGGCTCCATTATGGGGCAATATCCTTTTGGATATGGTACTCTCCCCATGCCCAACGCGTTATGAGGTTCCTTTACTCTGGTTGTTGGGAGTATAAACCATTTCCAACCTTGTGTGTGCCCCAAGAATGGTTCTACTTGCTTCTTTCAAGTGCTCCTTCCCCAGCCTCAAGCAGTTTCTTCAAATGCATACAAGTATCAGTACTCCGTTGAAGCCTTCTGGAGAACTTTCTGCGGATCTCCAGAGCTCTCTCGGTGCAACTCTGTCCTGTCTGGTACTCTGCCCTGTGAATTCTAGCCTTCTTGACGTCCCTGAACAACCAGCTCTGCTTAGGTTGCCTCTCCACGCACTGCAGCCTGGAAAGTCTCTCCAGGCAGTAATGGGGTACAGTATTTGGACCCACCTTATTTTTTCTCCCACTTTTAGGGATCAATGTCCTGCACTACCCATTGTCCAAGGTCTGAAAACAGTTATTTCATGTATTTTGCCTGGTTTTATAAATTGTTTTAGACAAGAGGTTAAATCCAGTGTCTGCTATTCCAGTTTGGCTGGAAGTGGAAGGCCCCCTATTCCAATAACTCCCACATTTTCCCCAGATATTCTCTCTCATTGTTCAAGTTTAGATTGGTCTGGGATTATTTAGATGATGACTATAAAAAAGAGTGTAAAAGACACCCGTAATTCCCCTCGAGTAATAACTCCGGTTAGTGTTTCATGTATTTCCTCTCTCCTTCTAGTCTTCTATCTTTTAGTTTTGCATGGTTTTTACATCCGTCTTCAACTTCACCTTTTCTAGACTTTGACATAATAACCACTCCCTCATTTGAGAAATTTTGTTTGCTGTTAGCTTCCAGGAGATCCCTCTTTCCTGGTATCGTTTCTTTTATTATTTTTTTAATTAAGCTCTTAATTTTAATTCCATTATAGTTAACATACAGTGTAACATTAGTTTCAGGTATGTGATATAGTGATTCAACGCCTCCGTACGACACCCAGTCACAGCAAGTGCCCTCCTTAATCCCTATCACCTGTTTCACCCATCCCCCTCACCCACCTTCCTTCTGGCAACCATCAGTTTGTTCTCTATAGTTAAGAATCTGTTTCTTGGTTTGTTTCTGTCTCTGTCTGTCTCTCTCTCTCTTTCCATTTGCTCATTTGTTTTGCTTCTTAAATTCCATGAATGAGTGACATCATATGGTATTTGTCTTTCTCTGATGTATTTTGCTTCGCATTATTGTTCCTAGCTCCATCCATTAGTTGCTGCAAATGGCAAAATTTCATTCTTTAAAAAAAAAAAAAAAGCACAGCCCAGGTGGCCCAGCGGTTTAGTGCCGCCTTCAGCCCAGGGCCTGATCCTGGAGACCCAGGATCGAGTCCCATGTCGGGCTCCCTGCATGGAGCCTGCTTCTCCCGCTGCCTGTGTCTCTGCCTCTCTCTCTCTATGTCTCTCATGAATAATAAATGACTGAATAATATTACACCATATATTTACATAGATCTAATATACATATCATGTACATATGCATACCATCCTGGTGTCACTTTCATCCTTCCAAACCCTACGAATCCTCCCTCAGTCTCCCTCACTTCTTCCTCTTCCTTCGTGTATCCTTAAATGTTTACTGCTTTCTTGCTTCTCTTCTCACTCATATCTACATTCTCCCTGCATGATCTTATCTATTACCCATGATTTGAGTTATCATTCACCTGCTTACGACTCACAAATTCATATTTCTAAATCTCTTTTCCCAGTACTCTGGACCTAAACAGCCAATTGCCTAATGCACATCTCTAGTTAGAGGTCTCACAATGTGTCCCAAACAGAACAGAACTCATTATCTTCCCCAACAACCTAAAGTGTACGTTGGTTCCATCACAGTGAATGACACTAACATCCACCTTTCTTCCCAAGCTAGAAATACGGAAGCCATGCTCAACTACTCCTTCTTTTTCCTTCTTAACCCCTGTACATTTTTTAAAATTTTTATTTATTTATGATAGTCACACACAGAGAGAGAGAGAGAGAGGCAGAGACACAGGCAGAGGGAGAAGCAGGCTCCATGCACCAGGAGCCCGACGTGGGATTCGATCCCAGGTTTCCAGGATCACGCCCTAGGCCAAAGGCAGGCGCCAAACCGCTGTGCCACCCAGGGATCCCAACCCCTGTACATTTAATGCGCCTAATTCTTATCTACTTTATCTCCTAAATATCACTTTTCTTCAAACCAATGCTCTGGTTTTCCCACATTCCTGTCGTTCACACCTTCATTATCTGTCACCCAAAGGATTGCAACAGTTTCTTTATCTGGTCTCTGGGTAAGTGCTGGGTGCACTGTGGTCTTTAAGATACCAATGAGGTCGTGCCACTCTCTTGTTTAAAAAGTTTTAATTGTTCTCCATCACTTACAGGATAAAATCCAAAACCTTTGGCTTAGTATATACAAGGCTCTCAGACACCCTCTGCCCCCAGATACCCTCTTCATCCCTACCTCCTGCTTCTCCCAAATGTATTCCTCCCCAAATGCAGCATCCTTCTGCCTTTTTACATTCTCTCCTTTCTGCCTAGAAAGCCCTTCTTCATTTCCCCTGTTTGACAAGTAGCTTCTCATATTTCAAGATATGGCTTAAGTGTCTACTTCTTCAGGGACTCTTTCCCTGGAAGCCCTCAAGAACTGTGTCCCCTCATTCCTCCCATGCCCTAGACGTTCCTTCACTCGATCATGACTGCGCTTGTCATGGTGGCCTGTGATTACATATTTTCCTTTATTTCTCCTACTGGACTGTCCACTCTTCACAAACAGTGGCCACCTTATTCCTCTATGTACTTATTATCTCTCTAACAAAGCCTCAGTACAGTAGAACTCGGTAAGTGCTCAATAAGTGTTTGTATCATATTTGATTTCCTAACTGAGGTCTCTAATGGACTTTGGAGAGCTCCTTGAGTTCTGCGATATTTTGTGGAAAATTGTGTGTTTTGGGGGTATTTTCCTGGAAAGAGGGTTCATTCTAGTCACCAGATTTTCAGAGGGGGCCTGGATTCACAAAAGTTAAGTACTGCTACTTAGGGAGAATGTATAGCTAGGAAGTTGTTTTTTAGAAACGTGAAACTCAGTCAGAGGCTACACTTTGCCCTGGAAATGGGGTACTTGCAGCTGCTGCTGCTGTCATTTGGTCCTGGGATGAGGACAGAGATGGAGAGAAGGATGTGTAGCATCTCTGAACCACAGGTGGGACCAGTCAGATGACTGAATTCTCAAAGCTTAGGACACCCTTCTCCCCACACTTCCCTGTCTTTCTCTCTTTTTTTAAAAAAGATTTATTTATTCATTTTACAGAGAGAGCATGAGTGAGAGGGGCAGAGGGAGATGGAAAGAGAAACTCAAGCAGACTCCACCCTGAGCAGGGAGTTGGATGCCAGACTTCATCTCACGACACTGAGATCACAACCTGAGTTGAGACCAAGAGTCAGATGCTCAACCTACTGCACCCACCAGGTGCCCCCCCGTCTTTCTCTTTTATGCTCCTGATTTTGCAGCCTAGAATGAATGCAAACTTGAAATTCAAACACACCCACTCATATACACACACAGCCGTCTGCATGCACAGAAATGCACACACACACACAGCCGTCTGCATGCACAGAAATGCACACGCACACACACAGCTGGACAGGCACAAACACACGCATCTGCAGGCGCACAGGTAAAGAGGTGTGCACAAAGCGGCCTCCCGCGGGGAGCGAGTGGACCCACTGCAGGGCGGGGGGCGGGCACGCAGCCCAGCTCTTCTCTGCGGCTGAATCCTGCTGAGCGCGCCAGGCCGTCAGCGCTGATCAAATCAGAACAGAATTTTGGCAAAGCAGATGACTTGTGAGCTTGGCATTTGTGGGCCGGAGAGGTGGAGACCTGCAGGGGGAGGAAGGAGGAGTGGAAGGAGGGGAGGAGGGGAAAATCGCTTCCTGCCACACCGAGACCGAGAGGCGGCCTGGGGCCCGGGATGCGGATGCCACGTAAGAGAACCTGATCCAGAGTCCAGCTCTGGCGTTTCCTAGCCGCGACTTTGAACACGTTGGTTGGCCTCTTGGAGTCTTGGCTTCTCCTATAAAATTGACCTAATGTAATTATCCAACACACGGGGCTGATAACAGCATCCTCTAAGACACCGATTAGATCAGCCTGGTGCCCTGGCCCTCAGTGAGGGGTGGCTGTGACAGTCGCAGGACGCGGGAGCTTAAAGAGAACACTAGATCAGCAAGCCCAGCCCCATCAGTCCTCTTATTTATGTATTAGATTTATTTATTTATTCATGAGAGAGAAAGAGAGAAGCAGAGACACAGGCAGAGGGAGAAGCAGGCTCCAGGCAGGGAGCCCAATGCGGGACTCGATCCCAGGACCCCAGGATCACGCCCTGGGCCCAGGGCAGGCACTAAACCGCTGAGCCACCCGGCTGCCCTGATCAGCCCTTCTAACTCACCACCTGATCCCCACTGGGCAGCCAGACTGGCTACCCCGGTGGAGTGTGTGGTCTTCATCTGCAAACCAAATGCCTTGACTCACCTTGCACCCCAGAGGCCTCTGGTGTGGCTTCTACTCTTCCCCATACCCCCGGCTCGACTCGGAGAATCAACACTGCCCCTCTGATACCAGTCTTCACCGCCAGCTGCTCAGCCCGTGCGGCTCCCACCACCCCCATTACCTGATCTGGGTAATAGTGGTAAAGAATAATAGCAGTCTGCAAAATCTATTGAGCTCTCACTGTTCTAGAAATTTGTGAAGCGGGCAGCCCGGGTGGGGTTTAGGGCTGCCTTCAGCCCAGGGTGTGATCCTGGAGACCCAGGATCGAGTCGCATGTCGGGCTCCCTGCATGGAGCCTGTGTCTCTGCCCCCCCACCCCGCCCCATCTGTGTCTCTCATGAATAAATAAAATCTTTAAAAAAAAAAATAAGGGGATCCCTGGGTGGCTCAGTGGTTTCACGCCTGCCTTTGGCCCAGGGCACGATCCTGGAGTCCCGGGATCAAGTCCCACATCGGGTTCCCGGCATGGAGCCTGCTTCTCCCTCTGCCTGTGTCTCTGTCTCTCTCTCTCTCTCTCTCTCTATGTCTATCATAAATAAATAAATAAAAATAAATCTTTAAAAAAAAAATAAGACGTTGTCTGTAAGTCACGCTGTTATCTCATGTACCGCTAAGAGACCCAGGAAATTAAACCATGTTACAATGCTAAGATGCTTTGATGCAGGGATGCTTAAAATAAGGGGGTGAGTGTAGGGAAAATACATCGCAGAACCAGTGAAATACAGTAGTCGTGCCTTAGCTGGAACGTGACCTCTGAAGGTCTGTCTGCCTCCGGGGCTGCAGTTCACATTCACTGGAGCACTCCATGGAACAGACGTTGGGCTAAATTCTTTTTAAAAACTTATCACTGAAGTCTAGTTGACATACAATGTTATAGTAGTTCAGATGCACAGCACAGTGAGCTGACAATTTACAGTATTACTCAGTGTTCATTCACCCCGATAAGTGTAGTCACTGTCCGTCACCGTACAACGTTAGGACAGTATTATTGACCGTGATCTCTATGCTGCACATTTCATCTCCATGCCGTGCAGTGTATTGCCCCATTCAGACCTCAGCTCAGTCACTGTCCTACGAAGGAGACACTGTTCTCCACTTTAATTTCTAGATCAGGAAACTCTCATTCTGAGAAGTTATGTAATTTGTTCAAGGTAGCATTGTAATTCATGAATCTGAGATTCAAAACCGGGCCTGACTCCAGAGACCTTGCTTTTAACCATTTAAAAAAATAGATTTTATTTATTTATTCATGAGAGACACACAGAGAGAGAGAGAGAGAGAGAGAGAGAGAGAGACAGGCAGAGGGAGGAGGAGAAGCGGGCTCCATGCAGGAGCCCGATGTGTGATTCGATCCTGGGACTCCAGGATCACGACCTGAGCCAAAAAGTAGAGGCTCAACCACTGAGCCACCCAGGCGTCCTTTGCTCTTAACCATTATGCAAGTCAGATACCTTCTCTCTGATAGAAGAAGTATCTAGATACCCTCGATGGCTACTTCCAGGGTTTCCTCCAAAGGTCTCCTCAGGCTGGTTCTGGGGCTGAGCCACAGCTCTTGTTCTGATGATTCCCAACCCTAGAACTGATCTTGCTGTGGATGGCTGGTCAGTGTCTGGGGGCAAGGCACTGTCCTGGACTAGAGGTCTCCCTGTGACATCTGTCTCTGGGTGACATGACCTCTCAGCAGGCACTTGCATTGGGCCTCAGTTACCCTATTGGTAACATGGAGAGAATGATCCTACTCCTGGTACCTGCTAAAGTTAGTATATTCTTCTTTGAGATTATGAATGGAAGAAATCTGCATACAGAGCTAGAATGCTAGTAGATTGTCTATGGATCTAGCCCCCAACTAAAGTTCCAGCCTTGGTTCTCAAATGTTTCCACCAAACTAGGAAAATCTCCAAAGGATCGTCATCTCCCTGCCTTTGCTCACGACTTTTCATGGATCTGAAAGGTCTTCTCATCTTCACCTATCATAGTCCTACCTATCCATCAAGGCCCAATTCATAGGCTTCCTTCTAGGAGATATCCCTGGACACCTATCCTTGATGGGACCCATTCTCCTACCTAATCTTTGACTATAACTTCTTAAGACATGCATCATTCATAGCCTTGCCATATAATTACTAACAGAGGACATTTCCTCTATGGAGGACTTGTGTTGGTTTTTGCCTGCCCAACATCTTACCCTTCTTTTGGTAAAAGCAACTTGATTTTCTTCTGGTGAACCACCTTCCCTCCCTTGTAGTCCATATGATTTGGGTGGTGTTTTTTATTTTTAATTTTTATTTATTTATGATAGTCACACAGAGAGAGAGAGAGAGGCAGAGACACAGGCAGAGGGAGAAGCAGGCTCCATGCACCGGGAGCCCGACGTGGGATTCGATCCCGGGTCTCCAGGATCGCGCCCTGGGCCAAAGGCAGGCGCTAAACCACTGCGCCACCCAGGGATCCTGATTTGGGTGGTGTTGACCTCATTTCCCAAATCCAGAGGTAGGAATGTGCCTTAGGTCTTTTCAATCAGAGTCACTGTGAATCGATTCCGAGAGAGACTGGTGATTCAATACAACCATTGAGAATTATCCCTAAGCTTCTCCTGGAACCATTGGAGTAAGAAACTCTATTTTTGCTATGATCAGATGTAAATTCGGAGTTGTGAAGGAAGAAGAATTCCTGAGGATGAAGCCAACCAAGACTGGATTATGGAGAGAGATCTAATCTTTGTTGGGAGCCCTTGGGTCTAGACTTAGTTATTCCTAAAGGGAAAAGTAATCTGACTAGGACAAATAAATTCTGCCCCATGCACATATTTTTTCCCTCTTAAGCTAGTTTGAGTTGGGTTTCATGTCCCTGACTTATTTATGGACTCAAGAGAACAAGGCCTAATCTTTTTTAGCTTAACATCTCTTTGAGGTCCAGGATACTCCCTACTAAGATACAGGGTCCTCAGGAAAGGGGGAGTTGATGATTTATGGATGGGTGTTCAATTCATTAAATCATCTTGAGTATCTACAATGAGCTAAGCACCAAGATCACATAAATTGATTAGACATTGTCCTTTTCAAAGAGTTCAGAGCTTACTAAAAGAAGAGCTATGGGGGAACCTGGGTGGCTCAGTGGTTGAGCCTCTGCCTTTGGCTTAGGTCATGATCCCGGGGTCCTAGATCGAGCCCTGCATCAGGCTCACTGCATGGAGCCTGCTTCTCTCTCTGCCTATGTCTCTGTCTCTCTCTGTGTTTGTCATGAATGAATAAATAAAATCTTAAAATTTTTTTCTTTAAAAAAAAAAAGAAGAGCTATGAAAGCAAACACATTATAATATAACCCAGGCTACAATATAAATCTGAACAAGTTTTTGTGGGATCTAGGACGTGGGAGGTTTGGGGAGATAGGATCTGAGAAGGCTTCTCAGAGGAGGTGACATCAGAGTCAAAGTCTTAAAGAACAAACAGAGGTTCCTAAGCAGAGAAGTGGGGGTGGGAAGAAGGTATTGTTGGCATAGAGTATTGCAGGAAGAGAAAAAGATTATACATATTTACAAAATTCATAAAAGTAACCCCATCTCCTCTTCCTCAGGCTTCTTCCCACACTCTTCCCTCTATTTCTCTGCCTCACATATTGACAGAAAAATCATAGAGATTAGAAGCACAGCCTGTGGGCTCTGAAGGATTTGGATTCTCTCACGTACTACCCATTTGACCTTGAGCAAAGTCACTCACATCTTAGAAAATAAGGACAGTAGTTTTATTTGCCTCATAAGATTGTTGAAGACATTAAATGAAATTATGGATTTAAGGGGTGGGCCTGGGCCAAGGTAGTGCTGAAGAAATGTTAGCTGCAGGGCGCCTGGGTAGCTCAGTCGCTTGAGCATCTGCCTTCGGCTCAGGTCATGATCTCAGGGTTCTGGGATTGAGCCCCATGTCGGGCTCCCTGCTGAGTAGGGAGCCCGCTTCTCCCTCTCCCTCTGCGTGTGCCCTGTGTGTGTCAAATAAATAAATGTTAAAAAAAAAAAGAAATGTTAGCTGCTATTATTTTTATTGTCCCAGTTAAGAACCTTTAAGCCCCAAGGAACAGAAAACCTATCTCACCCTGGCACGAACAGTGAGGAGATTCTTCATGGCCTATAATGGGGGTCCTGAAGTAGAGTAGGCTCCGGGCATGGAATAATCGGGGCTCTGACTCCATTTCTCTGCAGTTCCCTCAGCTCAGCCCTCCTCTTTGTATTGGCTCTGTCTGCAGGCTGGCTCTCCTCATTGTCTAGAGATGGCTGTGCCACATGGCCCAAGCAACTGTGACAACATGCTTCCTTGTTCATGTCCATCATGACAGGCTTTGAGAAAAAAAAAAAAAAAAACCCTTGCCCGGACAGAACTGTGAATCCCTTCTGTTTAGGCCAGCTTAGGCTATGTGTCTGCTCCTGGGCCGATGACAGGGACCGGGGATTCCCTGCATTCACTGCCCTAGGCCTCGCTTCCTGAACCGGTGGGTCCCTGGGAAGTGAGGTTGGCTTGCCAGGAGCGCTCCGACTGCTTGGGATCTATCTCTGCAGCCAGACAGCGGTGGAGTCCAGCCTTGTCCTGGTCACATGGCTGTGTCACAGCAAGAGGGCAAGGGTCCTGGCAGAGACGGGGAGGCCTACGTGGGTGTTGGCTGGACAGCCAGCAGCAGCCTCCACGATGGTAAGTTTTCTTGTAGGCCGGTTCGCGTGGGTCTCGCTGGTTCAGGCCTTGGCTCAAATGGCTCCTCACCAGTGAGGCTGTCCTTGACCGTGAGACTAGTTACGTAAAACCGTGCACACACTCCTCCCTCTCTCCTCCACTCCTCTCCCCTGCACTTCCTATCTCCCTTACCCTGCGTTAGTTTTACCTAAATCACTTATCACCACCCGGTATGTCATGTACTTTGGGTTTGATGCGTTACTTGGCGTCTCTTCCTCTAGAAAAAAAATTCTTTTTTTAAAAAAGATGTTTATTTACTTATGAGAGAGAGAGCATGAGCGAGAGAGTGAGAGAGAGCACGAACAGGGGGGAGGGGCAGAAGGAGAAGCAGACTCCCTGCTGAGCCCGGAGCCTGACCCGGGGCTCGATCCCAGGACCCCGGGATCATGACCTCAGCTGAAGGCAGACATGGCGCTCCTAGGAAACAAATCCTATGAGGGTTTGGTTTGTTCAGTACGGTAGTCCTAGTACAGCAGGAGTTCTGGCTCATAGTGGGCACACCGTAACTGTTTGTTGAATGAATAAGTGATTCTGGCCACACCAGACTCCTCTTAACTTTCTCAGAGGTTGCCACCTGTTATGATGCCCAGGAATGGTCACAGCTTCCACAGAGCCCCTCCCCTTCTCCCCTGCTCTCGCTCCATCTATACTCCGCCCCCCACCCCCGTCTGTCCCCCTGGCCCTCTAACATCCAACTGCAGAGCGGGCTGATATTTGTCATTTTGCTTTCTTTCTACACAGGATTGATTATACATCTTTTCCATTTCCCTCTTCATGCTAACGATTCCCTCTTCCCTACGTGCACAGTATTAAATCTATTGTGTCCAAATAAAACTAGAAAACTTGAGTGGCTCTTCCGTCTTGCAAAGATATAAGACATGGCATTTCATTTTTTTTTTTTGAGAACTACATTTATGTTTTTAGACGTGTTTGAGAAATGCATACGGAGTTTCTGTAGGTTGTTCAGAGTCTACCATTCCACGGCATCCTAAATTTTCACCCTTTTGAAGTCTCCTTTGATATGAATATTTTAAATATTTTAAGGGAAAAGAAATCTTTGTTTCCCCCCATACCTTCCCCACCTTAACAAACATCTGCCTCTAATGAGGGACATGTAATAGGGCATTCTTTTCTTGGCTCCCCCAAGAAAAGAAAATTTTCTTTTTTCTTTTTTTTTTTTTTGAAAAGAAAATTTTCTGATTCTAGGGCTGGACAAAAGAGTAATAATAAAGGTAATGATAAAAAAAAATAAAAAAAATAAAGGTAATGATAAATATGTATTTGCTCAGAAGTTTTGTGAACTTGCCAATTGTTCTTGATTATAAAATGAATATGTGAGGGGCACCTGGGGGCTCAGTCAGTTAGGCATCTGCCTTCAGCTCAGGTCATGATCTCCGGGTCCTGGGATTGAGCCCCACATCAGGCTGCTTGCTCAGCAGGGAGCCAGCTTCTCCCTCTGCCCCTCCCCCTGCTCGTGCTCTTTCTCGCTCGCTCACTTTCTCTCTCACATAAATAAAGAAAATCTTTTAAAAATTAATATGTGCTCATAAAAATAGGACTTGCTTAAAGTACAAAGTGAAAGTCTCTCCGCCTTCTCTCATCTTACTCCTGGAGGTAGCGTCTGCTCATGAATTAGGGTCTATTCTCCAGACTTCTTTCTTCTCATGCACAATTTCAGAATTTCAGGTCCCCCTCTGCCACAAGCTGTGGTCAGGAAGCTGATGGGGCAGGGATTCCATCCTCTAGCCATCCCTGTGTCCAGGTGTGGCCCTAGGTGTAGTTTCTGCAGTGGAATGTGAGCAGACACGCGGACTCACTCCTGGGCCGTGGCTTCCAGGGTGAGTGTGAGTCTTCCACACCCTGTTCTCTGGCTGCCTCTTGGAGCCCCGGGGACGGCAGAGCCACCAAGTGAAGGGACCCTGGGTCTTAGAATCACTGAAGAGGGAAAGGGCCACCTGCCAAACAACCTTCAATTGCTATGAGTGGGGAATCAACCAACTTCTATCATGTGTGAGTCTTGACACATTCGGGGGATCATTTGTTGCAGCGGCTGGCAGGACCCTAACTAACCTCGCGTACACAAACGTGAGCTATTTTGTGTTACATTATATTCACCTACAGAAGTTTAAAAAAAAAAAAAATCATGGGATCACATGGTACACCATGATGGTCTTTGACTTTCACAGCTCAAAGAGGTTATCTAAGAGACAGGGGCAAGAAGTGGAAAAGCCAGAACTAGAATCTGGGGCTGATGGCCTCAAAGCCTGTGTTCTTCTCAGGACCCTCATACCAGATATAAACTGGTCTGAACCTACCTTTTTGATGATGCTAACATGGGAGAAGGTGTTATTCAAGAAGCTTCTTTGATGACTCACAACAGCTGCATTCCCCTCTGAGGTGGTGGGTGGGTAACCCAGGTAAGCTCTGCCCACCCAAGAGCCTGTGGCTTCCTGCTGGCCTCAGTTCAAGGGTTTCTCAGAGAAGGAGCCTTCAAAATGGTCCTAGTTCTCAGAAGACATGGTTTGATTTGACAAGCACAGGCGACAAAGACTGGCCCAAGGGACTGGGGTATGAGGGCGTGGTGAACAGCAGCGGAGATGAGAAGAGCTAGAGCCTTCAGCCTTCAGCCTAATGTGTTCACCCCCACCCCCCACCCAGGCACCCAGAGCTTACAATTAGTAAGCGTATGTCCCCAGAGGGGGCTCCTTCCTCCAGGTCACAGACACCCCCAGACAGGGACTGCAGAGGACCAGATGGCCTCAGCGCTCATACTCTTCCAGGAAACTCAACCGTTCTAAGAAGCCCCTATTTCCTGCGGCACATCCAGAGCCTGGGTGGGGAAAGTCACCCCTCGCTCACCGCGCCCTCCACCCCAGTCCTTACCCTGGGGAATGCCTCTGCGTGCACAGCTGCTCACAGAAGCCCCATGAGCGGCAGATGGGGTGGGGAGGGAGGCCCTGCTGCTTCTCTGACTCTGGGATCCCCCACTTCTCTGGGGCACCATCCACACCCCTTTCTCCAGGCTGAGCAGACATCTATCACCTCCTGAGCTAAAGACAAGTCCCAAGGTGAACCAAAGCAACTGATAAATCAAAGATATTATCATTGTGGCTGTGAAATTTAATAATTCAACGTCTCCCCGTGCGGGAGCCACATAGCCTTGGTGGGACACAAAATGATTTTAAGGTTTCCACATAAACACCACCACTAAATGATATTCAGTTATTCCTGTTTTCACTCCTCTTGATGACATCAAAAATGTCTTTGTCAGTGCAATCAATCTTTAACACCTCCGTCGTGCCAATAAAACTCAGCAGGAAAAAAGAGAGAGAGGGGAAGAGAGAGAGAGAGGAAGCACAAATAACGTTAGAACGAAAAATGGGTTCATGACAACTGGTACCAGCAGATACTAAAAAGACCAGCAATAAATATTTTCTAACTAATGTGATTGTCTTCAAAAAGATATCCTTTACAAAAGCAACCACAATTGTACACATCATCTAGAAACAAATCTAACCAAAGGTGTGTGTCTGGTCTTTATCAAGAAAACTGTAAAACTTTAGTGAAAAGCATAAAATAAGACCTCAACAATGAAGAGATAGAGCATAGACGGGAAGACGGCTCCGTATTATAAAGGTGTCAGTTCTCCCAAATTATTCTAGAAATGTATGTAGTCCCAATCAATACGCTAACAGCGTGTATGTTTGTGTGTGTGTGTGTGTGTGCACATGTGAAATTTTTCTAGCTGGTTCTACAGTGTAGTGGGAGGAGCAGAAGGGGCTGCCATTGTACATAAGGTGCTCAGGAAAGGTCTTTCTGAGAGATCACTGGGAGGAGTGAAGGTTCTGGGCAGGTGGGGCCGAGGCTCTGGGGCAGCAGGTGGCTTAGGATATTGGAAGAACATGAGGGGCCCAGTGTGGCTGGAGCGGACTAGCTGAGTGGCTGAAATGAGGCCAGAGAAGTATCCAGGGGCTAGATTATGTGGGCCTTGAAGGCTGTGGTAAGAGCTTTGGGATTAACTGTGAGATGGGACGCCAGGAGGTTTTGGAGCAACGAGTGACCAATCTGAGTAAACACTTTTAAAACTTTAAAAGGGCTGGAAATATTGAGTAAACATGTTTTCAGATGGTATGGAAGTGCGGTAGGAACCCTGAAGGGGGCGCATGAATGGGAGTTTGGAAAGTCCGCCTTGGTTGTGCCTCAGGTCACAAATTTGGCCTGATTCTGCTCAGTGTAAACAGAATGGGGGGAAAAAAATCTAAGTTCTTGGAGCCGACACTGACAAACATGCCAAAGGGCCATAGGGCCGGGCCAGGCCCACGTCTTTCCTGCTCCTATGGCTCGGGGCTAATGCCTTTGGGGCTTCCAATTACAGCCTCCCAGGGAGCAGATCTGAAAAACAGTAACTGTGCAGCTCTGGAAAAACATCACTGACTTCCAGACTAACGAGGCTTAAAGAAGCCTAAAGGTGAAAGGGACTCCAGAGAGGGAAGTAAAAATAATAAATTATAATACAAGTAGCATGTCCCCAAGGGAACTTCTTATCTTCTCCAAGCAATGGTTCCTTCTCGGGCCTTCCCTAGTCCTGTAAATGGCCACACCATTATTCAGTCAGTCAGTCGACACTTGTTAAATAAGCACGTGTGGTCAGGGCCGGATTCCCCATGAGGAGCAAAAGAGGCATAGCCTCCACCCTCCTGGAGTTTATAGTCTAAAGTGGGAGGAAAGACCATAGAAAATAAAGCTATTACAAAATGTTCAGTGCTGCGAAGGAAACAAAGAGGGTGATGTGGGAGAGCAAGGGTGCTAGAGGCAGCAGGTGGGTCAAATCTGGCCTCCTGCCTTTCCTTGGTAAATGAAGTTTTCTTGACTCACCCTGCCATGGTCATTTGTGCACACACTGGCTGCAAGGGCAGGCTTGAGGAGCTACAACACAGACCACATGGCTTTCAAATATTTACTGTCTGGCCCTTTACAGAGAAAGTTTACCTGCCCCTGTGATGAGGATAATGGAGGAGCCCCTCTCCTACTCATGTCCAGTAGAACATTCCACAAGGCAGAAATGTTCTAGGTCTACGCTCTCCAATATGGCAGCCACTAACCACGTGTGGTGACTGAGCACTGGAAACGTGGCTAGTAACTGAGGAACTTAAATCTTACCATGCTCGATTCCTCTACCTATTTGTTAAATAGGCTCCACCCTCAACGTGGGGCTTAGACCCACAACCCTGAGATCAAGAGTCCCATGCTGTACCCACCGAGTCAGTCAGGTGCCCACCCCTTTTTTTTTCCTCATTCAATTTTAATAATTGGAAATTTAAATTTGAACAGCCACATGTGGCTAGTGGTTACTCTGTTGGACAGCATAGTTCTGTACAATGGCTCAGGTCAGAGACGTAAAGCTCTTCCTTGCATCCTCATTTCTTCCTTTTTTTGTTGTTGCTGTTTTTAAAGATTTTATTTATTTATTTATTTATTTATTTATTCATTCATTCATTCATTCATTCATGAGAGACACAGAGAGAGAGAGAGAGAGAGGCAGAGACACAGGCAGAGGGAGAAGCAGGCTCCATGCAGGGAGCCCGACGCGGGACTCGATCCCGGGACCCCAGGATCACACCCTGGGCCGAAGGCAGCACTAACCCGCTGAGCCACCCCAACTGCCCTCCTCATTTCTTCCTCACGCTTCTCCCGAATATCTCTTGAAGTCCCAATAAGGCAACATAACCCCCAAATCAAAACGCATGTTCACCGTAATTGCAGTTTGTACACGAATGTATACAAGGATACGCAGAAGTATATTTTCAATACTTGAAAGCTGCTGCTATAGTTTTTATTAAATGGGGATGCATGGTGGATGATTGTATTTTGCTCTTTCTTTTTTTTTAGATTTTATTTTGCTCTTTCAACATTGTCACTAGCACTGCTGAATCTTGATAGTTATTAAAAATCTGAGATTAGTCTGTGCTTGGTTCCTTTGGTTGTCAGGGACAAAGAATCATCACTGTATCTCAAGTAGTGTGTCTAATGTGTGTGCGAGAGAGAAATGAAGAAGGAGACAGGCTTCTCATTGAATCCAAGGAGAGGACCCCCATTGTAGCATGGCTGGCCCCTAAAGTCTGGAAGGGTGCTCTGGATCTAGACGGGTTCCAGGGACCTTAACTACAGGGTTTCCCTAGCCCTTCGCTGCCCTGGTCCTGACCGTGACTCAGTTGCTCGACACGTCTGCCTGTCTGCTCCGCTTTCTCAATACTGTCTTCACTCCTGGTTTCTGATTCCTCATAATTCCTGTTTCTTACAACTGTTTTTCTGCTCATCACGCTTGCCCTCGAATGTCTGTTCCTGCTTCTAAATGTCTCATTCTCTCAGCATTTCTCTGTTTAAATTTCCAAGTGAAGAAACATGCCTTATCCCAGCTCCTCTTTCCGCGCCACTCAGTGTCGTAGGTCACGGGCTGGCCTGTGCATTGGTGTCCCCTCTGGTTCCAGCCTTCTGCCTCCACCCGTCCGGTCCACTGTAGCCAAAGGGAGGTAGTAGGGTCATGCGGTGCGAGCAGCACAACCCCGGGCTGCAGGGACTGTGGGATCCCTGACACGACTGTGGGCTCCTCCCCCCGCATTGCCTGCACTGGCTGCGACCACCTCCAGGTACCCGAATCTGTGACCCTGTGATCGTTCCACGAGGCTTTGACTCCCAAAGGGCTGGCGCTGTGACCTGAGCTGACTCTGGGCACGGCCAGAAGTTGCCAGATGGTGGCTTGCTTGGGGCAAACCCACAACCCTCCCCCGCAACTCAGACTTCCCCTATCCCTTCCCCAAGTTAGCTTCAGCAGGGGAGGGTAAGGCCAACGCTTCCCACACGTGGGGCTTAGAGCCCCGGAGAAGCCTCCTGTCCCTTGGGAGGAACCCTGCTGCAGAGGCCGCTGGAGAATTTCTGATTTTCTGCTTTGGGCCTTTAGTAGTTCAGGGATGATGCGGTCAGAGCCTGGAAGGATCCGTGAGCAGTTTCCCCCCTACCAGCATTGGCTTGGGCTCCGAAGCCTGGGCCACCTCTGACTCAGAGCTGAGTTAAGGAATTAAATCTGCGGCCTCCCAAATTTGGCAGGGACCGAGATGGGCGGTGGTGGCGCACGCCCTAGGCAGGCAGAGTGGGCTTCCTTGGGCCGGATGGGGGGGGGCGGGGGGCCTGGAAGATTTCCATTCCTAGCACGCCTTCCCCAGCTGCTCTGAGCACCAAAAATAAGCCAGCAGACGCTTCCCCTTACCTTTGGAAGCCTTGGTCCCAAATTAAGATGCAGCTCTCTACACCTCTCAACACTGTCCTCAAACCTGACCTCCATCCCACAGGCTTTTTTTTTTTTTAAAGATTTTATTTATTTATTCATTCATAAGAGACACAGAGCGAGTGAGAGACACAGAGAGAGAGAGGCCGAGACACAGGCAGAGGGAGAAGCAGGCTCCATGCAGGCAGCTGATGTAGGATTCGATCCCGGTTCTCCAGGATCACACCCTGGGCCAAAGGCAGGCACTAAACCGCTGAGCCACCCAGAGATCCCCAACCCACAGGTTTTTAATCATAGACGGAGCTTCACTTCTTGTCCTCTTAATCTGGTTTGGAGAGGGAGACAGCAGGAGCCTGAGGGGGTCTGTGTGTGTGTGTGTGTGTGTGTGTGTGTGTGTTTTGGAAGTAGATGTGGGAGGTGGAATTAAAAGAAGAACCGTGTTCACCATTGGGGTGGGGGGTTCCCCAAGATGCAGACTATCCCAAGGCTGGACCCCTGGTAAGGACCTGGGTCTAATCTGCCCATGCCACCCACTCTCTCAAACAAGTTGCTCGATCTCTCTGGGCCTCAGTTTCCTCATCTGTAAAATGAAAAGGTTGAGTAAGTCTCTCAGGGCCTTTCCAGTTCTGCATCGCTGGACCTCAACCGAATGCCCTCTGGAGGAGAGCCCATGAGAGGAGGAAATGTCCACTGGACTCTCTCCTGTTAGGCTATGAAATAGTAAGAGCCACAGTAGCGGCCCATGCTCAGGAAGTCGGGGGTAGGGAAGGTCTTATGGTTGTGTTCAGACTGTTCCAGCTTCCCACTGGCACTTTCGTGAACTCCAGTCCAACTGGAAAAATGTATCCCTTCTTCACGGCTGTCTTCCAGAAAATTGCCAGTGGCTGTACAAACCTACAATGTCTACACTGTGAAGGGCACTCCAAGGTTGTGCAAAGCACATCCTGCACATTTCTTGAGCAGTGGCTCCCCATGCCACCACACACTCTGGGAGGGGAGGCGTGTGGGCTCGGGAGGCACTGGGTGCCATAAAGACTGTTCGATAGAGCAGGGGTGCGCCAACTGCTAGGCCCCATCCTGGTGGGGTGATCCTGATTCAGTGGGTCAGGACCCATTTTTATAAGTTCCCAGGTGATGCTGATGCTGCTCGCCTGGGTGCCACACATTGAGAACCCCTGCTATAGAGTATTAGAGAAGAAAGGAGTCTCAGAGGGATCCCCCACCCCACCCCCATCCCCATCACCATCTTCCTTTCTTACAGATTAGGAAACTGAAGGAAAGTGAGTTGTCAACATGGTAGACCTGTGACTGGATTTCTTATCCGGTCCTCTTTCTACTCCATCACCTTGCTGTTCCCTGGATGGTGATATTAATGGAAACCCAGCACCTTCCTCAGTCTTCCTAGAGATCTCTGAGGAGAAGTGAGGCCAAGTCAGGGCTCCCTGGAGGCAGGGGAAAGGATGGGCAGGCCCCTGACAGGACCTGGGAAATTCTTTCTCACATGGAGGCTGCACCAGCAGGGACAGAGCCCCGGCTCAGGGAGGGGCCTAGTAGGGCCATGGGAGCAGCTCCTCCACATCTGGCCAGGGGAAGGCCTCAGTAATGACAGCCAGTTCAGAAGCAACTGTGTGAGATTGTAGCTTCCTGCTCCAGCTCTACCAACCCTTGCTGAGCTGACCTCAAGGACGTTGGCATCAAGGTCCTACACCTTGTGTTCTGTCCCTGAATTCCAAGTCTAGTTTTTCTATGAGGTACTGATCCTGCTTCTGCTTCACACCTTCAGGGAGTAGAAAGTCATCCCTTCCCAGGCATCACTCTAACTTTAGAGAATCGGAGAATTTCTCTTTTTGAAGAAATACCTCCACTGATGCCCAAGGTCTTCCTGAGGACCAAGCACTTTGTCTTCCCAAACCAGAGAGGCTCCCTCATGCCTATCAGCTCATTAGGTGATCAATCAATATCTGTTAAACAAGTGCAGTGGGGTAGGGATGGGGGCGAGGACAGAAGCAAGGCGACTAGAACACTGGCTTCACCAGCAGTGTACACCATTCAGCCTCAGCGTGGCCTCGCATGATCTGGCCACTCGCTACCTCTCCAGTCTCATCTAACACTTTTCCCGAACTCATAACTTTTGAACTTTGTATTTGTTTGTGTGACTTCTGAATAGTGTCTGCCTCTTCCATCACACTGGAAGACCTGTGAAGGCAGGGACAGCCTCTGTTTTGCTCACCGAAGTATCCCTAGCATTTAGCAATGTGCCTACTACATGATTTATGCTCAGTAAATATTGTGAAAGAAAGGGGGAGGGGAGACTGCCTACTCTGTGGTAGCCCCTTGGCTCAGACATCGAGGGAAATACGCCAAGACAGTGCCTAATTCCAGAAAAATATTGGGTGGATATTAGGGTAAAGGCCAAGGTGCTATCAAAAGGGCCCAAAATACAATGATTCAAAGAAAACAGAAGTTTATCTCTTGGGGCTCCTGGATGGCTCGGTTAAATGTCTGACTTTTGGTTTCAGCTCAGGTCATGATCTCAGGGTCCTGAGATCGAGCCCCATGTCAGGCTCAGCGTGGAATCTGATTGAGATTCTTTCTCCCTCCTTTTCCTTCCCCCACTGCTCCTGCCACCATTTGTGCACACACACACACACACACACACACTCTCTCTCTCTCTCTTTCAAATAAACAAACAAACAAACCACCCATCCCAAAGTAAGCAAGGCAGGGAGGTAGAGACCTTCTGATCCACACAGTCATTAAGGGTCCTGGTTCCTTCCATCTTACTGGTTTGCCACCCTCAATGACATTGTTTTCTTTCTTTTCTTTTCTTTTTTTTTTTTAAAGATTTTTATTTATCTATTCATGAGAGACACACACACACACAGAGAGGTGGAGACACAGGCAGAGGGAGAAGCAGGCTCCATGCCGGGAGCCTGATGTGGGACTCGATCCTGGGACTCTAGGATCACGCCCTGAGCTGAAGGCAGATGCTCAACCGCTGAGCCACCCGGGCGTCCCATTGACATTGTTTTCACTTGCATGGTCAAAGATGAGCCATGAGTGCCCATGTGTGTTTCAGTTTGTGAGAAGGGGATAGAGTACAAGTCCAGAGCAAGTGATTTTTTTTTTTAAGTGGGGCAAAGCTCCTTCCTTCACTTCCACTCACAATCCATCGGTGATAATTTAGTCACGAGGCCACATCTAGCTGCAGACTCGATGGCCATTTGCCCACCTTACCTTCTGTTACTGTAAAAGAAGGAGAGAATGGATTTGGGAGGAGACCTAGTAATTTTTGTCACAAGAGGGCTGGTAATCATAAGTAACCATTCCTTGGGGGATATAGTTATAACCCAAATTGTTTAGCCCAAACCACTAAGTCTCATCAATTAACTGCCAGGAAAAAAAATGTGCCTTATCGATGCTCAGACTTATTCTTGAGAATGTTTCAGGGTGCTATTCCGTGTGTGTTCCAAGAATAGGCCTCTCCTCAATCGGGCAATGTATGTCAAAATTACAAATGCTCATACCCTTTGACCCAGTAAGTGTATTTCTAGGAGTTTCTCCAATAGATCTATTTGCCCACATGGGGAATGAAATATGCACTGATAATGGAGAAAAAAGATTAAATACAATATGATGTCCCCATACAATGGAACACCATGTAGCTATTTTTTAAAAATGAGGACACTCTTTACAAACTGCTATGCAACAAATTCCAAGGTATGTTGTTAGGGGAATAAAAAAGGTACAGAATAGTAAGTAGAGCGTGCCACCTCTCATATAGACTAGAATAAAAGGTATACAGGTATTATGTATGTTTATATTTGCTTCTGTATTCATAGGATATCCCTGGATGAATTCAAAAGAAACCAGTAAAAAAGGTGAGGAGGGGATTGGTTGACTGGATACCTGTGATATATGCTTTTTCATTTAGGACCATGCAAATACATTGCCCTATTAAAAGAGAAGGAAGGGTTATGTGGGTGGCTCAGTCCACTGAGTGTCCAACTCTTGATTTTGGCTCAGGTCATGATCTCAGACTCATGAAATTGAGCCCGTGCTTCGCCCTGTGCAGTAGAGTCCGCTTGAGGTTCTCTCTCCCTTTTCCTCTGCCCCTCCTCCTGCTCATGTGCTCTCCCTCTCTCTATCTCTCAATAAATAAATAAAGTCTCACTAACAAATGATAGGAGCACCTGAGTGGCTCAGTTGGTTGAATGTCTGATTCTTGATTTCTGCTCGGGTTATGGTCTCTGGGTGGTGGGATGGAGCCTCCCATCCGGCTCCCTGCTTGGTGTGGAGTCTGCTTGGGATTCTCTTTCTGCCCCTCCCCTCACTCACTCTCTCTCTAAATAAGTAAATAAATTTTTAAAAATCTTTTCTAAAAAAAAGAGGAAGGAAGGAGAAGAGGATAAGAAAGGAGAGAACAGAAGAGAGGGAGAAAAAAAGGCAGGAAGAAAGGGAAGAGGCAAGAAGAGAGAGGGAAGGAAGAGGAGCGGGAGAATTCTTGCCGTTGTGTGCTGGCGTTGTCTCTGCACAGCCACTGTGGCCTCTGCTGTCCTGGCCTTGAGGCTGCTGTTCCCCGGGACCCAGTTGTCCTCTGCCAGCAACGAGTGTTGATGGTCTTTGGGTTTGACACAAGGCACTGCTCCCCTCTTGGCTTCTCTAACCCAAGAGAGAGACAAGACCACCCCTTCAGCACCGTGTACGCCAACAGACACCAGCTTATAAGGTTTAAAGAGAAGACACTGATGATTCCAGAATAACGAAAGGGAAGAAAACAAAGGATGGTAACTTCCTACAACGGCACAGACTCAGGTCCTTCCTCAGCATCCCCTGTGGTCCATCCTCATCCCTCCGTGTTCCAAGCCTGGCCTCACTGCCCAGGAGTCACTGTTCATCATCACCCGACGCTCTCCAGGAATGTCCCCACTGGGCCCCAGAGGGAGAGAAGGAAGATTTTCCCTTACCCTGACCTGTGGATTGGCTCACCGGAAATTATTTCCAGCCAAAAGACTGAACTCTTGTCAGGATGATTAACAATGGTAATATCCATCCCCTTCTGGAAGTATCCGCTGCATGCCCACAAGGGGGTATTTTGGCTTTATGGGCCCCTCAGAAGACAATCACAAGAATTTGACTTGAATACATTTCCAATGTCTTGTCAGTGGGCTTTAGAAATCAAATTAGGGTTTGTATGCTGGGAGAGCAATTGCCGACCCAGGGGTAATACGCCAAGCTAAGTCCAGTTTCAGCTGGTCTCTCTTCATGGGCTCAGAAGTCCTGGGGTCTAGTCTTTCCCAGAATCAACTTATTACATAAAGAACAACAACAACCAGCACCAGATCTTAGATACAATATGAGAAATAGAAGAAACATAACGGGATGAGATCGTTAGGGCTACTGCGCACTAATATAGCTCTGAGCTTCGCTGCTGCAAGAAAGAATGATGACGGATTGTGTGATCGTACTTGTTTGGTGAGGGGACACTTGTCCATAGATACAAACTTGTAATTCTGAGAAAATGCATCACAGATTCTTATAGAAAAGATAGTGAGCGAGAACACAAACAGCGTCTTCCGTGGCAGTGAAGCAAAAACATCCAGGGAAACACAAGCTGTGCCCAAGGGGCTGATTCCAGAACTCAGTGGGGAGGTGGGTAACAAGAAAGAGAGGAGAATTGTTTTGGGGGAGGAGTCCACATCAGAAGTGGGTAGTGGGGACAGCCCGACCTCAGGGGTGCAGTCTGGCCCAGGCCAGCATATTTGAATCGCAGTGTGCCACGCAGAGAGTTCCAAGCTGTGTGAACCCACAGCACAGACTTTGTGGCCTCCAGCTTCCATTTCAGCAGAACCAGGATTTTGTTCTTCCATCCTCTTCTTCACGCAGCCATGTACATTAGGGACAGTGGACTTTGCTCCCAGCTCCAAGGAGTAGGCCTGACCGGCTGCTCTAAAGGCAGTCTTTTCCCCTTGACCGTGTTCAGTCTAAGGGTGTGCATATGACCCAGTTCTGGCCAATGAGAGCTCAGAAGCGTATTGGAGGAATCTGGCAAAACTCTCTTTGTTTCACAGAAAGACTCACAGACATGTTTTCTCTGCTTCCTCTAGATTTTGTGCGATGCCTGGACCCTTCATCTTGCAGCTTGAGGGATGAGGTCGACATCAAAGGTGACGTGCAGAGAGAGCCGGAAAGAACCAGGATTCTCACGACATTGTTGAGTTGCTAAACAAACCTGAAAACATATCCTACCTCTAAACTTATTTTATTTTATTTTTTTAAAAAGATTTATTTATTTATTTTAGAGAGAGAGAGAGCATGTGGGGTGGGGGAGGGAGAGGCAGAGGAAGAAGGAAAGAAAGACTCGCAAGCAGACTCCCAGCCAAGCACGGAGCCTGACGTGGGGCACCTTCCCATGACCCTGACATCATGCCCTGAGCTGAAACTGAGAGTTGGATGCTGAATTGACTGAGCCACCCAGGCGCAGCTCTAAACTAATTTTTAAAAAGATTTCTTTATTTATTTGAGAGAGAGCGAGAGAGCAAGAGAGAGCGAGCAGGGGTGAGGGGCAAAAGGGAGAGAGAGAAAGAGTCTTAAGCAGAGTCCATGCGGAGCCCTGTGCAGGACTAGATCTCACAGCCCTGAGATCTTGACCTGAGCTGAAACCAAGAGTGGGAGGCTCAACCAACTGTGCCACCCCAGCGGCCCCCTCCAAACTTATTTTAAAGCAAATTTCAGTTGGGAGTTCGGCCACTTGCAATCGAAAGCATATACTCCACAAATATGTATCGGAATCCAACTATTTATCAGGTGAAGGGCAAACAGTTCTAAATGATAATACGTCTCTCTCATCTCTCCTTCCACAGACCTTATCTTAGAGTGGAGGAGGGCTAGACATCAGACAACTGATTTAAATGAATATTTACTCCTAATAGTGTAAATTGCTACAAAGGAGAACGCACACAGGATCAGAGCAGATCTGATCCGCTCTGCACATACGCTGTCTCAGTCTCTCTCTTCACTGAGCTTTTCTTTCTTTCTTTTTTCTTTTTTTTTTTTCTTTTACTTCAATTGTGCTTCCTGTAAGAAGGTAGTTTGCACCAGGTTCTAAGTTTGGCTTCTTGGTAAGGGCTTGTGGCATTCGTTTGATGACTAAAGGGATTTCCATAGACTTTCAATGTAAGACCAAAGCTGACGTGCTTCTGTAAACTTGTAAAGGCTAAACTGCATTCCTTCTTGGATGGAAGGAGTCCAATCTGTGGTTTGCCTCAGATGAGCAAATCCCATTCCACTAAACAGCAGCCCTGAAAGATTGCCAAAGAAATTCTGAAAAATGAGATAACTTAGGAGGGCTTGGGACAGTGCTCAGGGAATCATTCACAGTGGTGCAAGTATTGGATAAATTACGAGTAAGTGTTATATTAGTCATCAGTCAGCAGACTTTTGGTTATAAGATAGCAAAATCGAGGTCTTTTTCTTCTTTACTCAGAAATCAACCCACACAAAAATAAGACTAATAAATACAGAAAGTCCAAAAAAAAAAAAAAAAAAAAAACCACCCCAAAACAAAAAACAAACAAAAAAGAGGCCCCTGAGGGACTCAGTCAGGTAAACGTCCGAATCTGGGTTTGGCTCAGGTCATGATCTCAGGGTGGTGAGATTGAGCCCAGTGTCGGGCTCCACTGGGTGTGGAGCCTGCTTAAGATTCTCAGTGTCTCCCTCTCTCTGTGTCCCTCCCCACCACTCCCCTCTCTAAACAAAACAAAACAAACAAAACAAAACAAAACAAAAAACAAACAAAACAGAAAGTCCATTTCTGTTGACACCATCTAAACTAGAGAGAGCCGCTGGGGAAATTGTCTTAAGGAAGTGGAGGAAGGTAACGCTGCTACCCTAGGTCCCTGGGGTGTCTTACTCACATTTCCTCAGCCCACCTCTGATTTCAACCATAGCTCAACCTTGCCTGTCCTGATAGCATCAAACTTCAAGGGTGTGACTTGCATCTTTTCTCTTTTTTGCCCTGGAGCCTCTCTCATATTGTGAAAGCTGCTTGGCTCACGTACAAGTGAAAGAATTATTCTGGGGGGCAGTACTCAACCCAAAGGGAAGCAAACAGTAGACAGATAAGTGCTCCAGCGTCCAGTGCTTCAGACAGCCCATTCGAGGAGGCACGCTGGACACTTCTCCAGTTCCCATTGTCCACAGTGACAGTCTCAATAACGCACCCTTATAGGGCTTTTCCTTCTTCTCTTGACTTGTTTTTCTTTGCTTCCTTACTCCTGCTTCCTGGGATTGTTTCCTAGATAAACTACCCGCACCCTAGTTCTTCTCTCAGGCTTTACTTTCAGGAAAAACTAAACTAAGGCAAAAGATGTTTGTAGAGGGGGGGACTGAAAAGAGGCAAATCAGTTTTCCCTGCAGTATCTGGAATTAGAGGGACGCTAGATGTTCTGGAAGGCAGGAACAAGATCCACCAATAATGAACAAGTCAACTCTCCGCCTGTGGAGAAGCTTCAGGGAAGCCTTCTATCAACAATTCCTGCCCATAGATAGATTCTAATCAGCATTTAAAGACTCCATTCTTCTCTGCTGCCAGATGAATATTAATTTTTTTAAGTTTTGTTTATTTATTTATTTATTCATTTTTATTTATTTTAGAGAGAGAATATGTGTGCGAGCAGTGGGAGGGGCAGAAGGGAAAGGAAAAGGAGGGGGAAAAATCTCAATCAGACCCCACCCTGAGCCTACCATGGGGCTCGACCCCAGGACGCTGAGATCATGACCTGAGCTGAAACCAAGAGTCGGACGCTTAACCGACTGAGCCACCCAGGCACCACAGAATATTAATTTTTAAAAACAGTGTCAAACCTACAGAAAAGTTGCAAGCTTAACACCGACAGAGGTAATTCGAAAGCCGATGAGTTTTAATATACGTAGAGTAACCTCTTACCCCTGAACTCTTTGAGGGTAAGACATCGACAACAGGGTCCATCACTTTAATGTGTATTTCCTTAGAACAAATATAGTCTCCTACTTAACCACGGTAGAGCCGTCAAAATCAGGAACTCAACATTGACACATGACAATCAACCAGTCTTCAGGCCCCTTCTAAGTTTCACCAGTTATCCCAAAGAGATCTTTTACGGGAAAGCATGCCAGTTCAGAGCCACGTGTTGCATTTAGTTGTCCGGTCCCTTTGTCCTCCTTTAATCTGACACAGTTCTTCAGTCTTTCCTTGACATTCATGACCTTGACACATTTGAAGATTATAGTCTAGTTATTTTGTGGTTGGTCCTTCAATTTAGGTTTGTCTGAGATTCACGTTTTGCATCTTTGGCAGATACATCACAGGACTGATGTTGTGTTCTCAGGGCATTCCATCAGGTATGTGGTTTTCATTTATCCTGCCACTAATGATGTTCACTTTGATCACTTGGTTAAGGTGGTTTCTTCCAGGCTTCTTCACTGAAAAATTGCTCTTTCCTTTTGTAACTAGTATTTTTTTTGTTATTGTGGTAAAAAAAAATGCTTTACATAAAATTTACTGTCTTAACCATTTTTTAAGGTTTTACTTATTTATTAGAGAGAGAGAGAGCACAAGAGCAAGATTATAGGGGGAGAAGAGGGGCAGAGGGAAAAGAAGAAACAGGTTCCCTGCTGAGCAGGGAGCCCAATGTGGGGCTCGATCCCAGGACCCTGGGATCATGACTTGAACTGAAAGCAGATACTTAACCAACTGAGCCACCCAGGTACTCCTGTCTTAACCATTTTTAAGTGTACAATACAGTAATGTTAACTTTTTGCATATTGTCAAGCTGTTGATTGCTAGAGCTCTTTCATCTTGCAAAACTGAAACTATATCCATTGAGCAACAGCTTGTCTTTTTGTAGCTAATGGGTATTTTGTGGAAATGTGTTTTGAAACCACACAAATATACTGCTCTTCATTAAGCTTTCGATTTACTCTTTTATTTATGTCAGTATGCACTCATTGTTTCCTGCCTTATGTAGTGGATTGTACTCCATCATTATCATTATTTATTTTGAAGTATTCTAGATTTGCCCAGTGGGGGTCCTCTCAAGCTTGTTTCTATGTCTTTTTGATATGTCCCCCATTGTTTTTTGACCATTTCCTAACATTCTGATAGAAAAAGATGTTTCAGGCAGCTTCTTGAACTTTTCCTGACTGAGCCCTGGAAGCAACCTTTTCTCCAAGAAGCTCTGGTTCCTTCGGTGGAAATGGTTTTGAGAAACTCAGAACTGAGTATTAGGTATGCTCATCGTGTTTGGGATATCACTGCTTCCAGACCCTAAGCATGGGCAGCTACGGAATATATCTGTGTATATCCAGGTGTGAGTGTTTGTGAGTGTGGGTGTGCATGGTATATGTGTGCTGCTCACATACAGACATTTGTGTGTATATTATTTCTATATCTGTCCATATATATTGAAATTTATGTTTTTATCAATACCTCAAGTTCTAATTGAACACTACATTCTGTTTTTCTCTTTCACTATATTTAACTACATTCCAACAGTGAGAAAACATACGAATGTGTAGGGAATATACTCAATCAATATATGAAAATAAGGAAGTTACAAAAGAGTATGCACACTATGAGTTCCCCCTCCTTTTTTTTTTTTTTTTTAAGATTTTATTTATTTATTCATGAGAGACAGAGAGAAAGAAGCAGAGTTACAGGCAGAGGGAGAAGCAGGCTCCATGAAGGGAGCCCGACGTGGGACTTGATCCTGGGTCTCCAGGATCACACCCTGGGCTGAAGGTGGCGCTAAACCTCTGGGCCACCCGGGCTGCCCAAGATCCCCCTTTTTAAAGTTAATAAAGTTAATCTGCATTGCAAAAAAGTCTGGAAGATTGCTAGCACTGGCTTTTTGTTTTGATTTGTTTTTCAGAGAAGTGGGCTTATAGAAGCTTTATACTTTCTACATTACATCTGTATTTATTGTATTAAAATTAGCTTTGCCAAGAGCAGGAATTATTTTTTTAACAGGATGTCAGTGGCTCTTTTCCTACTGCTGTCCAGTCACACTAAAGCCTAGGGACAAAGAAAAAAAGACAAAACTAAATAACTCACTTTCTAAAGAGAATAAGCTATATTTGAGGGTGTACTCCCTTCCTCAATCTTCTCCTGGGCTTAAAAGATTAACTCTTTTCAATTCAAATTGATGATAGACCCAAATGTGGGAGCTAACAGTATAAAACTCCTAGGAATAAATCATGACCTTGGATAAGGTAATGCCTTCTTGATGAAGTCCAATTGATCTATTTTTTCTTTGGTTTCTTGTGCCTTTGGTGTTGTTATTATAAAAAATAAATTTATAAATAAAAAAATGGGTGATAGACTTGAATAAACATTTCACTAAAGAAGATATACAAATATCCCTTAAGCACATGAAAAAAAAATGCTTCATACCACTAATCTTTAGGGAAATATAGTTGATCTTTGTTTTTTTTAATAAATTTATTTTTATTGGTGTTCAATTTGCCAACATATAGAATAACACCCAGTGCTCATCCCCTCAAGTGCCCCCGCTCAGTGCCCATCACCCAGTCACCCCCACCCCCCGCCCACCTCCCCTTCCACCACCACCCCTAGTTCGTGTCCCAGAGTTAGGAGTCTCTCATGTTCTTATAGTTGATCTTTGAACAATGCAGATTTAAACTGTGAAGATCCAGTTAGATATGGATTTTTTGAGATAAATATAATACAGTACTGTAAATGTACTTTCTCTTCTTTATGATTTTCTCAACAGTATTTTCTTTTCTCTAGCTTACTATATCATAAGAATATAGTATGTAATCATATAACATACAAAGTATGTGTTAATTGACTTTATGTTATCAGTAAAGCTTTCAGCTGACAGTAGGCTATTAGTAACTAAGTTTTTGGAGAGTCGAAAGTCATATACAGATTTTTGACTACATGGGGGGTTGGCCCTCTAGCACTTGTGTTGTTCAAGGGTTCACTACATGAACCAAAACCACAGCAAGATACCATTTCATGTCCACTAGGATGGCTATAATGGAAAAAATAATAACAGATGTTATCGAGAATATGGAGAAACTGGAACCCTCATATGCTGGTAGTAGAGATACAACATGTTATCACTGTTTGGGAAAGCAATCTAGCAGTTTCTCAAAAGGTTATACATACAGTTACCATATGACCCAGAAGTTCCAAGAGGAGTGCAAAAGAATATCCACACAAAACCTTGCACTTGACTCTTCATGGCAGCATTATTCATAATAGCCAAAAAGTGGAAAGAAAACTAAATGTCTTTCAATTGACAAATAGATAAATAAAATGTGGTATATTATTTGGCAATAAAAAAGAATGAAGTACTGATACATTCTACAAAATAGATAAATCTCAAACGCGTTAGGATATCAATCAATCAATCAATCAATCAATCATCTCTCTATAGAAGAAGTCAACATAAACAGATGAACAAGAAAATATTTGTAACACAGAGTGCAAAGTTCTACTTCAGATATAAGCTCTGAAAATTCCAGAGCAGTCTGGAACTGGAGAATCAGTCAAGGTCCAAGGACTTGAAGATGTTTTGAGTGGGCTTGGAAGGATGAATAGGCATTAGCTAATTGATGAGGTTGGAGAAAGTCTTCCTGGTAAAGCAAACAGCATATGGTGTGCAAACATAAAAGTCAAATTCAAGGGGCACCTGAGTGGCTCAGTTGGTTAAGTGTCTGACCCTTGATTTCAGTTCAGGTCATGACCTCAGGGTTGTGAGACTGAGTCCCGCATCAGGCTCCACATTGGGCTCTGCACTCAGCAGGGAGCCTCTGCCTCTCCCTCTGCCCTTCCCCTCACTCTAAAAAAAAAAGAAGTCAAGAAATATTTACTAAGTGTCTCCTCTGTGTCTGATAGAGTGGTGGGCACCGGGATCCTGCTGTGAAAAAAATATGCGTAAAGCTCTTGGGGCTGATGTCCACTGTGGACTAATTAGCCAATTATAAGGATGAGAAATAGGGTGATGGAGCAGTCACATGGCTTTTGCGAAGTAAACTCCGGAGACAAGGCAAATAGTTTCTACAGAGAAGTCAATACATCAGTATATGTCCCAGTGTGGCTGCGAAGGTAAGAGTTTTGTCTCAGGTTCTGATGGGATCTGTGCAGTCTTGACAGCTTTTCCTGGGCCTCCTCCAGGTTACACACCCCTCACCCTTCCAAGCTGTGTCCCATCCCCTTTGTTGCTAGTTCAAGTTGTGCCACTAGGGGCTGGACAGTGAGTGACTGGCCAGGGCGGATGCACTCTGAGTCTGAAGGCAGCAGGGAGGTCGGGGTGCAGCCCCCTGACGGTCTGGCCTGAAGACAATTGGGCTGGCCCCAAAAGAGGCAGAGAGGATATGGCAGATGGATGCCTAGTGCAAAAGGCTCCCTGCTAGGCAGCTCCACTCTGCCTCTGAGTTCTTTCCATGTAATTACCACCCCGAGGCAGGCACTAATAAGGTGATCTGAGAGGCAGGCAGTATTTTGCATAATTCCCAGGAGGCCAGTACTGAGGACCAGGACCGATTATTCCCTTGTGTCTTCCAAGAACAATAAGGGCATGTGGATGAGTGTCACTGAAGGAGCAGACGCGGGGGGACACGTGGCAGCTCCCTGTTGTGGAACCAACCCGAGGGACCCTCTGGCGTGGTGCTGGGGGCGGAGAGAACTGAAGCTGTTGGAGCTGGGCTGCAAAATTGTCCTCTGTCTGGGTCAGACAGGCTAACTGTGGCATCTCTCTGGCTCTGCGCTCCTCCCTTCAGCCTTCAAACTGCTCAAGCCTCATTCCACGTTTACAAAACCCTCCCTTACACACCTCAGTTGGCAGGTGAGCTCCCTACCCCCCTCCCGAGCCAGACTTCTGGAAAGAGTTCGCATCTGCTGCATTCACGTCTCATCTCAATAGTTCTCACCAAAGTCTTTAAAGCAGAAACCAATCCCTTATCTTCCTCGCCCCTCAGGAGGACTTCATACGCTTGGGATCCTCTTCCCTTGGCTCCAGTAGCACCAGCCTCTCTGGTTCTCTTTGGACCTCTCTGTTTTCTCAAAATCCAGCTTGGGTCACTGAATTCTCCTCTGTGGCCTATTCCGTAAATGCTGCTCACACCCAGGATCTGCGCTTGACACCCTTTCCCTTTGGCTCTGGGTGATGGCACCCATACATCTGGTCTCACGGGCCCCTCACACACTGATGATGCCCAGCTCTCTATCACTTTTCTGAGCTTCCAGCCTCTTTATCATCTTGCTCCCCGGATTGACCAGGTCCCCCAACTCAATAGTTATACAGTTGAGCTAACCACCCGTTCCCTCAGATTTGCTCCTGTGATGCTCTTGAGCTCAGCCCGTGGCAAGACTCTTTCATTCAGATGCAAAAATAAGACATCTAAGTAGTAGTCTATCCAATCCATCTTCGTGTCTAATGTCATTGGCAATTTGATGCCTCCATTGCCCTCCATCTGCCTCCCCAGCTCCCTAGCATCACTAACTTAGATCAGGCCTCAGCATCTCTTCTATGGACTTTGCAACAGTTTGCTAATGCGCTTCCCTGCCTCTCATCTTTCTCTCCCTGTATTCCATTCTCTGTAATTCTCTCCAAGTGATTCATTGAAACCGAAATCTATGACTCCATCACCCGGTTGAAAATCCTTTAATGTTTCCCATTTCTCTCAGGATAAAATCCAAATCCTTGACCCCAAATCCATGCTGAAGGGGTACCCGATAGGAAGTCTGCAGGAGGAGGGTTGGGAGAGCGGCTCCTCACAACTAAAAGGGATGCACAGGAACAAATGCTCCTCTTCTCTTTTAGAGATGAAATGTCTGCTTGTGACATCTGGAAATTCTTTGCTCATCTCTTAACCACAAGGACAGATATTGCAGACATGCTAAGGAAAGACTAGAAGACAGACAGCACTTGGATCCTGCTGAGCTCCCTAAGCCAGTGAATTAACCAGCCCTAGAATGGCATACTTTTAGATTTCCTGGAGCATGGGGTAACAAATGCCCTAATTATTTAAGCTACTTTACTTAGGTTTTCTGCTACTTGCAGTTAAGAGCATCCTAACTAACACATTTATAATATGTTCCCCCTTTTGTAAGATAGAGAAAATATCAAAGACTGTGTTAAAATGAAGTCTTCTAAAGAAGGGGAAAAAGAGGAGGAGAAGGAGGAGGAGAAAGAAGAAGTAGTTATGACCCTCTTTGGAGGTATTAGGTCTGTATCTTTGTTTTGTTCACACAGTAATAGGTACCTTCCCCTGTTGTGGCACATAGAACAGAAATTTTTAGGCTTCTTTGAACACATTACAGCCCAAGCATTAATGCCGCTGCGGACAGCCAAATGCATTCCCAAATTCAGTGTCTTACTTATGCAAACAAAAACTTCCCCACCCCTCAGAGCCATATCTAGCCTGCTTTAGCCCTGAGGTCAGTGTAAGGAATATAATAATAGCTAGTCAGCCACCCTGTGCAGAGCTGGGTGTCTCAGCTCATCGCTGCTGAAACATCTAGTTATGCTGGGCTCGTCGTCATGGAAACACAGCTGATGATGTGAGCATATGGCCTAGAGCCTCTGTCTCTTACATTCCCAGCGAGGGAGGGGGCTGGTACTTGAGAACGACGCAACAATGTCCTATATTATCTGCTGTGCCTGTTGAACGAAAGGGGAAGAATAGATTGCTGTGGAGAGAGCTGAATTGGGGGTGCTGTGAAGAATTCGAATTTAGAGAGCTCTGGTCCCTCTGAGAACAGACACCGAGTAAGGCTTGTGTACATAAATTGTGTGCAGATGGACCTGTGGAGAGTGGAGGAGTGGAGGGCAGGATGCAGGAGAACACATGTCATCAATACTTACTGTGTGGCGGACTCTGAATTACAGCTGGTCACAATAACAGGCATTTTTGGAACACATAGGAAGCGCACATCATAATCTCACGCAATCCATGTGATAGCCCCATGAAACGGATTCCGTTATTATCCCAATTCTTCAGATAAAGGAAACTCAGTGAATAGTTGCCCAAAGTCACCCAGCGAGGAAGTGGCTGAGCCCAGGCTCGAACCCAGGGTGGTCAATCTCCAAAATATCTGCGTAAACCTATGCTACACAGTCTCTCTATTATGATTAGTACTTTGGATATCTTATTTTGTTCAAAAAGATGTATTGGTATTAGACTGCATGCCTAGCTTCTAAGATAGAGTACGGGGTGCTTGTCTGAAATATCATCACATATAGTAAACGAGACTCTCTCGGCCTGTTAACTGCATTATTGCAGACCTCTCATGATGATTTGGTGAGGTTGCTAAAATCATGAGGAGTCCTATGCTCAGGTAGGTGAAGCAATTTGCCCAAGGTCGCATGGCTGGTGGCAAAGAGGAAAAAGAAACTAATGGGTGGCATTCAGAGCCTGGGCTCTGCCCATTGCCTCCTCTGCTGTAGGGCCAGGTAGGCTGCCTCTCGCTGCCCACTGTGGCTGCTCCTACCATATGGAGTTCACCCCAAAGCCCACTCCTCTCTGACCGAGAGGCTCAGGCAATTTCACTGCTTTCACAATTTCATAGTCAAACTTAGTCTATCCAGACCAAAACCACCAAGACAACCACCATCACAACCAGAAAACCCAACGTGGCCAAAGTTGACCTAAAGGTCTTCTTCTGTAAAAGTTGCTCTTCCTCTCGTACCCCAGTCTTAGTAGACGGCATCATCATTTACTCTGTTGCTCATCCCAGTAACACAAGGATCTTCCCTAGACATTGCTCTCTCTTTCCCCTTTTCCTACTGGATCCATCACGGAGTCCTGATGGCTCTACTGGATTGGTCTAGTCTCCCCACTCCCCTAACCCACGCCATGTCCATCTTTTATCTGATGACTGCAAGAGCTTCTTAGCATGCCTCCCTGACTCTACTCTGGCATTCTTTCAATCCAGTCTCCACTGCAGTGGACTCTTCCCCTTACTCTCAGGGTTAAGTGAGTTCCTATGACTCTTTGAAGAATGTCCAAAATCTTTCACATGACTTCTGTCACATTATCCTCTGTTTTGCTTCCTCATAGTATCCTCTACTTTTCCTTCACAGCACCTGTCACATCTATGAATTAATCGTTGCATTATTTATTTGTTTGATGTGTCGCTGCATCAGAGTCCAGACCCTGCATTCCAGTCCTTTCTCCGCCCCTCACTGTCTGTGCTGCCTTGACAAATAAGCAAGATTATTGCTTTTGCGCCAGTCTCTTTGGTCTCTCTTTGTGTGTCTGTGTCCTCCGCTGCACTCTGAGTTCCTTTGGGAGGAAGGTGACTAGAAACCAAGTCAGCCTGACCTCGGAACCTAAATTTCTAATTCCTGTAGCAGGACAAGAATGAGGAGAATAATTGTGCGGATAAGGAAACCGAAGCCCAGAATGGTAAAGTGATTTGCCCAGTGTCACGCAGAGACAGGACAGGAACACTAGCCCCCTGGCTACTAATCCAGAGCTTCTTCCTGCAGCCACTGTCTGCCACGCAGCAACACCTGGCAGAGGCTAAGGCGACTTCCCACGTCTATCCTTGAGTGATGGCATTACGACTACTAGACTTCGCGGGGTCTCCACACCCCTCTTCTCATCCTGAATCTGCATTAGAGCTTAGCTCCAGATGAGCTCTGCGGGTTGTTCTCACTGATGGAAGGCAGCAGCGCTCATCTGCTTTGCAGGGGCCCTGGGAGGCCTCTGGGAGATGGGAACATATCCCTCTCTGGCCCTAGAAGACCTGTGTGGGTTTTGGGTTACCACCTTTTAGTCCTTGATACGACTTTCCTTGGGGCCCACGTGGGGCTCTGCTAGCTCAAGAGCACCCTAGGGCATATTATAAGCAGGCATCATGTCTGGTGGGTCCAACTGGGAAAGAGAGCTGCTCCGGGAGCCCACATGAAACCGCTTTCCTTCCTGGGACTGGCTCCGTGTCACTTGGAGGCCCTGGGCCACCCCCTCTGCAGGGCGCCTTTCTTCAGGGCGCAAACCAGAGGCCGCAGCCTATCAGAAGCTTGGAGCCCTGGAAATTCTTCCCCTCCACTGGCTATTTCTCTTGATCCTGTGCAATTTGTCCATAGCTTATTCACCACCTACTTGTTAAGATGAGGTCTAGAGGACTCCACATCCACACCTACTGCTCTGTACCAACCTCCGAGAGCATGGCTCTTCCTCTCCTGGGGCTCATGATCTAGGGAAAGAGACCAGGAAAGAACGCAAGGTTGTTCTGAGGAGTCACTCAAATTGCAACCGTTTATCTCCTCTCAGAATCACACTTAGGCACATGAGTGGGACCTCGTGAGGAGGGCCTGACAGAGGGGTCAGCCAGGATGGCGGAGGGAGGGACAAATGGAGAGGCAGTGGGTAATGTGGAACCAAGGGCACTGGGCCAGAGGTCAGGAACCCTAGCCCATCTCTCTCCTGATGTGTGACCTTGGGAAGGTGGGCCTGTTGCTGGGCCTCACTCTCCTCAGCGTGGTCCCAGGTGCCAGCCGTGCTTATAACTGGGGTCTCAGTCACTGTGGCCATACCATGACGGGCTCTGTAAAGGCTCACCAAATAGAGCAGGGGCTCTCCCAGCGAGCTGTACACGGCTGTCCCATATTATGACGGCTACATACTCATACACATCATGTTAGATGATCTTAGACGGTCAGAGGATGAGCGTTTTCTATTTTCACGGTTATGTATTTTTTAATAAAGTACAGTATATTAGGGAAAATATATAGCAAGCACTTAAAGAAGGGGTATATTTCTTCCTTGGGGAATATTTTTTGTTAGACTCTTTTAAAGTATTAACTTAAAGTATATGTGACACACAGAATCAGCAAAAGAGCTGAGGATGGCTTACAGAGGACCCATACCCAGCAATGTGGATTTAGAGAACATTCCATTTTCCCTGAAGACATGTAATCTTTTCCTCTGACTAATCTTCTTCTCCAATAATGAGAACAGTATATCTGATCATGGTTGGGTTTTTTTTTTTTTTTCTCTGCCTTCTCCGTTGTGAAACTCAGATCTCAATTCAAAACCCAATCCCCAATCTCAGAAATTTAATCGATTTTACATTGGCAAGCATGCGTCTGCTTTAGACGTGCTTTCCTTCCTACCCCCGTACTATCATTTCTCCGTGGAGGCTTCCCCTGGAAACCGCTGCAAAGCGGTGAAGTGCATTTAATTTTAAGTAAGATTCCAAATTAAAGAATGAAACAGTGTCCATCTGATGAGTGGGGACTGCCATCAGCCTAGCCTTTCATAATCTACGAGGCAGTTTTCATGTGTCCTTTCTTGTGTCATTCTGATCTTCAGTAATAAGACTTCTAGCTACCTATTGGGGTAAATAAATATTAGCGTGATCCCCATGTCACAGTCGGGAAATTGGGCTGTCAGGCAGCATGAGGACCTGCTCGCCCTCTCAGGCCTCTGACTCCTGTTTCCACTTTTCTGTATTTTGTCTTTTATTTTTTTTTAAAATATTTTATTTATTTATTCATGAGAGACAGAGAGAGAGAGAGAGAGAGGCAGAGACAGGCAGAGGGAGAAGCAGGCTCCATGCAGGGAGCCTGATGTGGGACTCGATCCAGGACTCCAGGATCACGCCCTGGGCCGAAGGCAGGCGCCAAACCGCTGAGCCACCCGGGCTGCCCTGTAGGGCTTTTTTCATTTGTTCATTTGTGTTTTTTTTTTCTTCCTAGCAGCAAATCACAGACCTTTTCTGTACCAACGAGTGTTCATCTATAATGTGATTTTTAATGGTTGTATGGGATCCCATTACATGAATATATCATAATTTATTTAATCAATACTCTGTTGTTTAGCATTTAAGTGGTTTCCATTTTTTTCTCACTGCAACAATGCTTGTGTTGAGTACTCAAGAACATACATTTTCATGCATTATTTCTGATTATAGTCTTAAATTCTTGGAAACAGTACTGCAGGGTCAAACAGTATGCATGTGCGTAAGGCTTTACTCCAGCAATCCTACGGTGGTTTTAAAACACTACTTTATTTAATGTAAAAACAACATTAGAGCAACAATAATGAATTCCTCAAAAGAACAGCCACCAACTTCTTCCTCTGACAAATCAATTGTTTTTATTTGCTTCTCTTCCTGGCCATATGCAAAGAGTATTTTTATGATTGTTTTTCTACCCATTCCAGGCCATTATCATCCCCAGGAATGCATACTCAACACAAGCTACAGGGTTTCATTGAAACCATTTAGCCAAAAGGGAAGAGGAAAGAGTTCCACTGAAATTCAGCAAAAGGCACTGGAGTCCAGCTAGGCCTGTGGGACTGGAGCCGGAGAGTTGTTCTGGATGTAAGGGAGCTTTCTGGAACTCAGGAGGACTTCTTGATCTTTGCTCTAGCTCTGCTACTTGAGTTAGCTACTCTTTGTGGGTTTGCTTCTTTCTCTGTCTACCTCTTTCTCTCCATTCACCTGACCCACTTCCTCACACAGCTTACTATTTTCTGGTTCTTTATGACACACATGTTCACAATCTCTCATTCCCATCCTTGATGTCATGATCTATGTGTCCTTTAAGCTTCAGCTCCTGATGTGATTTACCTGATTCGCTTGGTATTCCCCAATTCAGATTCCAAAGGATGAGAAACCTGTTGGCCCAGTTCACTCCTGTTTAAGCAGTTTTGCAGCAGAGCATCTCAGAGGATGTCGGCTACTCTGGATCTGTTGCCCATTCCTGACCCAGTCAGCTGTGGGGAGGGAAGGGGGTCATAGAGCCACATGGCAAAGAACGTGATTATTTAAAACGTGATCATGGGCTCCATCCCACGATCCTGAGATCATGACCTGGTAAGCAGGCACTTGTGGGTGATTCCGTTCCTTAAAAGGTGATAGTGGCTATTGTAGGTAGCTGGGCTTTTATGAACACTGTGATAATATAGATAAAATTATATAGGGTGTTTTAATTATTGTTTTAACATAAACATATAAAAACTTCATACTTATCCAGGCTAAATAGGCCTAATAGTTTAAACAGTGGATTGATTGTAATTTATTTATTTAATTTATTTAAGCAATCTCCTACAATTAGATATTGAAATTCAGTTCTTAAAAAAAAAAGTGTTAACCAATTTGGAAAATCCTATAATGAATAACTTATCAGTATATATTTTTACTTTTTAAAAAATTTTTTTCTCTTAGGGATGTATCAATTAGCAATGTTTTCCTTTTTTTTTTTTTTTCCCAAAGATTTTATTTATTTATTCATGAGAGACACAGAGAGGCAGACTCCCTGCTGGGAGCCTGATGCGGGGACTCGATCCCAGGCCCCTGGTATCATGACCTGAGCCAAAGGCAGCCACTCAACCAAGGACCCAGAAAGCCAAAATACCCCCTTGTGGGCATGCAGGGGATACTTCCAGAGGGGATGGATATTACCATGGTTATTACCACCATCTGTTTTCCTGTTTTTAAAAGATTTATTTATTCTTTTTTAGAGAGCAAGAGTGGTGGTGGGGGGGGACGGGAGGAGCAGTGGGAGAGGGAGAGAGAATCTTGACCAGACTCTGCACTGAGCCCAATGCGGGGCTCGATCCCACGATCCTGAGATCATGACCTGAACCGAAACCAAGAGTCAGGTGCTTAACCAACTTTACCATCCAGGTGCCCCTAGCAATGCTTTTTAACTGCAAAGAAAAGTAAGCTTCTCTGAAGTTCTTTAAAAGGGTTTTGTTTTGTTTTGTTTTGTTTTTAATGCAACGAGTCATTCAAAGGTGGATTTGGTTCTCTGGGCCTTTTTCTCATATTCATGTTCTCAAAATCAGTCCTGAAGCTCTGGGTATAATGTCAGCATTCAAGGTAGAAAAGAGAAAGAGATAATGTCATTCAGGTCCTCCTTTTTACTGTTATCATCCAGAGTCACCCCGAGTAGACATAGACTTACGTCTCTTTGGCCAGAATTGTGTTCGTGGTCACCCCTACCAGTCTGGGAGGCTACAAAAGCAAGCATCTTTCCAACCTCCTTATTTGGAAGCAGCATGGAAGAAAAGAGGTGGTAATGTGTACGGAACCAGGCTTTCTGGTGTTGTCACAGGGGCTTCTCAAAAGTGTAAAAGCTGTGAAAATCTTCCTTTGAATAAAATCTTGCCTGGAAGCACATTTGGAAAAGCTGATGCAAGTGCAGTTGCTTTGGCTAAAGTGACAATGAGGGTTTAGAGCTTTGCGTGGGCAGCACCTCCCCACTCAGTAGGAGGTGTTTCCTGCTTTCTCTCTGTCCAGCACCCATAGCATCTTGCAATTAGTACTCCAGGCTTCCATCTGGGGGACACCCCACATGTGTGTAAACTCGGGAGAGAGTTCCCATCTCCCCTTAGGAAGCTGAAGACCCAGATTCTGCAACCCCACCTCCTGCTTCCTTGCAAACCCTGAAGCATGGGATTTAGGTTCAGTCAATCAGATATTCTTTTCTGTCTTTGAAGGACAAGCATGTGACACTGTGGGGGGTGACCGGAGGTCATTTTCCTTTCAGCATCAGTGCCACATGCACCTGACTGTTCTTGCTCTGTGACCTGTGGTTCCAGCCGCCTAGCCCTCTGGAATTCTCATTTCCTGCTTGTTTTCAGAACCTGGTTGTAGAGCTTCCCGGAGATTCTGAGAGCCTCTGAGTTTGTTTCAGCCCATTGACTCTTGGCTTAAGGTGGGCAGGGTTGGGGCACCTGGGTAGCTCAGTGGTTGAGCGTCTGCCTTTGGCTCAGGCCGTGGTCCTGGGGTCCCGGGGTCCCGGGATCAAGTCCCTGCATCGGGCTCCCAGGAGGGACCCTGCTTCTCCTCTGCCTGTGTCTCTACCTCTCTCTTTGTGTCTCTCATGAATAAATAAATAAAATTAAAAGAAAAAAAAAAAGGCAGGGTTAACCTCTCTTGCTTGTAGCCCCCAATCCTAGCCAATACATAGGCTCCCTAGCAGTCCCATAGAGAGTTCTGTAGAACTTCTAAGGTTGCCAGGGGCATAGTTTAAAATCTGCTGCCTTAGGATAAATCCCTTGGACTGGAATTAAGGGACAAAGGTACAAAGAGTTTAAAGTTTCTTGATAATTATTGCCAAAGAGTGTTCTAAAAGTATTGTGAAAATGTACTGAACAACAAACATCGGGTTTTATCGTCGTCTTAACTTTTGCCAGTATGATGGCAGGGAAATGGTGTCCTATTAGTGTTTTAATTTGCATTTATTTGAGAATATGAAGCTCAACACTTTTTCCTTATGTTGATTTATGGTTATATTTCTATTTATGGAAGATGTCTGTTTATTCAAGCTTTAATTTTTCTGTTTACGATGTGAATTTCATATAATTTAGATATTCATTCTTTGAATGCTTACTGCAAACATTTTTCTTGGTCTATTTTTATCTTCCCCTTCTTACTTTTCTTTGTGCAAAAGCTTCACATTTTTATGTAGTAAAATCTGTTCATCTTCTCCTTTGTCATTTCTTCTTTTGCTTCAGTGCTTTAAAAGTTTTACTATTCCTCCCAAAATCTGATAGGGAATTCAATTTCCTGCCAGTTTTTCTGTGTTTTGGCTTTTATATATTTTATTCTTTCATCTGAGGGTTTTTTTTTTTTTTTTTTTGAGTATTGTATGTACCTAAATTATTACATTGGCTTTTAGATTGATAGGCTTTTGTGAACAAGCCAAGCCTCTGGGTTTTTGTTTTGTTTTGTTTGGGGGTTTTAGTAATGCAAACAAAATTGTCCAGGGAGCAGGGGCTTGTTATTGAGAGAAGTGTGAGTAAAATGGAGAGAGAACTTCAGACAATTGAGATAGAAACAAAGAGACAGGGAAGCAATGAATCAGAGACAGAAAAGCTGGAACAGAGAGTGAAACAGAAACAAAGAGAAGTGAGGAATCAAAGGTCAAGAAGCCAAAGGAAGGAAACCAAGACTCAGTGTAGGAGAGGCCTTTGGATGTCTCGTGCCTGGAGATTGGATTGGTGACCACAGAGGCTGTGGGAGTGACCAGCAGAGGCTAAGATGACACCAAGGGGCGGCAGTAGAGGTGCTCCCTCTGCCAAACTGCCCCATCCAGCATTGGCCTGTCCATGGGCCTGGGGAGGCCTCTCATTTCATTTGGGGCACCCAATTTTCTCCTCATTCTCTAGTTGGCTCTGGGTCTGGGGATCTCAGGCATAGAGAAAAATATCTTTTCTCTCTGCAGTCTTCCTTTCTCTGGTCTCCTTTCTGGTCTGCCTTCCTGCAAGCACTCAAGGAAGAGCCTGAAAACCAATCATCTACAATTTCCATCTGTGGGGGCTATAAAATCCAAATATCTCAGCCTGGCTCTGAAGCCCCCTTATCCTATCTGAGGGGTTAAGTAACTGTGCCCAATAATAAAGGGTAGATCTGGATTCAAACCCTGGTCTCGTCGTTTTCCAAGTCCTGTAGTTCTTTACCATGCATCAAGATACTGGGCTTATCCTACCTCTCCACTAGAAATTACCTCCCCTAACATGCTTCCCTTTTTATCTCTGCTTATCCAGATGCCATCTTCCCATCACTGCCACCTTGTGTGTCCTATAGCTCAGGCTTCATTTGGCATTGAGGCCTTACTTATAGTCCAACCTTCTGCTCTTACCTAAATATCATGGTATGTTTTTCTTGTCTCCCCATTATAACCTGAGATGGTGTGTTTTACCTTTGGACTTCCTGCATTACTTTACACTGAGCTGCCCAATTGTTGGATCATTCACTCTATCACTCCAGGGAAGAAAAGGCAAGCATTAAAGGGATGTGTTATGAAGCCAGATATTCCAGTGGGTGACTGGAGTTTATTCCCACCAAGAAATCATGAGATACAATCTGGATTTTCCTAAACAAAGGTGAGAGAACTGCATCTCCCCAGAGTCATTGGCTGAAGGCTGCTCTGGGAGCATGGGAGTGTGATGGGAGTAGGGGGTAGGTGCTAATTCCCTCAGCAGGACTGTTGGTGGCAAGAATGGACTTGCACAGTTTAGAAAAGTCCCTCAGGCAAAGAGATGAAATTCTTGAGGCGTTGGGTCCCTGAGTACCTTGAAAAGTCCTAGGATACGGGTTGGTAATCAGCAATGAATGAAAATATCTGTTTCTGGGATGCCTGGGTGGCTCAGTGGTTGAAAATCTGCCTTCGGCTCAGGTCGTGATCCTAGGGTCCTGGGACTGAGTCCCACATCATGCTCCCCACAGGGAGCCTGCTTCTCCCTCTGCCTGTGTCTCTGCCTCTCTCTGTGTCTCTTATGAATAAATAAATAAAATATTTTAAAAAAGAAAATATCTGTTTCCCCTTTCACACCATAGTGTTATTAAATATTTGACCTTTCCAGTTGTGTAGGTGAAAAATCATACTAATAAAACAAAAATAGTAACTGTGGCATTTTAACATTTATGTATATTATATAATTCACATTAACTTTTAAAATGACTTAAAACTCACCACCCATCTAATACTTCTTTAACTACAAAGAACTCTGACATGTTCCAGTAAATGATCACACCCTCATCTCACCCTCTAAGTAGGTATGACTGTTATTTTCATTTAAATAACACCAAAAGCATCAAGTAGAGGAGTGCCTGTGTGGCTCAGTGGGTTGGGTGTCTGCCTTCAGCTTGCCTCACGATCTCTCAGGATCCTGGGATCCCACCCTGCATCATGCTCCCTACTTAAAGTGGAGTCTGCTTCTCTCCCTCCCTCTGGCCCTCCCCCCAGCTCTTGTGCTTGCATGTGCTCTCTCTCTCTTTCTCTCTCAGTAAAGAAATAAAATCTTAAAAAAAAAAAAAAAAAAAGGGCACCAAACAGAGAGCAAAGAGATTCAGTGACCTGCCCTAAACCTTTCAGGTCGTCAGTGGTGCGGATGGGAGTTGACATCAGGTTTTCTTACTTCAAAACCCATGCTTTATTTATTGTACCTGTGTGTCCTTTGGACAAACTTTTATCTTTTGAATGGGAGACAACAGACCAGCCACTTAACCTCTCAGTTTTTTGATCTATAAAACAAAGAGTAGTGAACATCTGTTGTTTGTGTCTCTTCAGCATCTTCTCTCTCGTCTTCTGAGAGCATCAAAACGATCAACTGGGAATTTGTTAGAAATGCCAATTCATGGGCTTTCCCCATGTCTACTGAATCAGAAACTCCTGGGCTGGGCCGCAGCATCTGTGTTTTCACAAGTCCTCCAGGTGATTCTGATTCATGCTGAAGGTTGAGAAACAGTGGCTTGGGGAAAGAAATGGAGCCACCCTGCTAACCTCAGGGGAAACCTTGCTTAAGACAAGACCCATGTAGAACAAGCCCAGCTGAGAGATACAGAGAGTGAAAAAGTACTAAAGAGACCATTGGAGTCTCTGAGTCTGGTCCAGCTTGAAGTTAGATCAACAGCTGTACCATTTAGTTACATGAACCAATAAGTTCTTCTTCTTCTTCTTTTTTTTTTTTTTTAGATTTTATTTGAGAGAGAAGGGGGAGAGAGAGATAGTGCACGAGCATGAGTGAGCATGCACACAGGAGAAGGGGGAGGGGCAGAGGGGGATGTGGACTCCCCTCAGAGCAGGGAGCCTAACACAAGACCAAGACCTGTAGACCATGACCCGAGCCCAAGGCAGGCACTTCACTGACTGAGCCACCCAGATGCCCAATAAGTGCTTTTTAAAAACAAAAAGATGTTATTTATTTATTCATGAGAGACATGGAGAAAGAGAGAGGCAGAGACACAGGCAGAGGGAGAAGCAGGCTCTATGCAGGGAGCCTCATGTGGGACTCGATCCCCGGTCTCCAGGATCATGCCTTGGGCTGAAGGCAGGCGCTCAACCACTGAGCCACCCAGGCCTCCTCCAATAAATGCTTTTTATTTCAGTTTGAGTTGAGTTTCTGTCACTGGCAACCAAACAAATCCTGTTAAGGGGAACGTTTATTCCTCCTAAGTTCCAAGTGGAGAGATTCTCTGCAAGCATTGGTTTTCAAAGTGTGGTACCAGGATAGGTAGCATCAGGTCACCATGGAGCTTTTTAAAAAACACAGTTTATCAGACTCTACGCTGGTACCTACCCAATAAGGGTCCTGGGGGTGGAGCCTGGCAATCTGTGTTGGAATAAGTCTTCTTGGTGATTTGGATGCCCACTAAAATTTGAAAATCATTAGAGTGAGACTCCTTAACGACTCCTTCCCCGCCTCTTATTCATTCTTCTCCATGAAGATGGTATGCATTATCAGAGGTCAGCGGGATAATCTGGGCATGCTCAATTTGACTCTTCCCTTTGTTCTCTTTGGCAGCCTGTCTGATTGAAGGGGGCCGTTATTCTGTGTTCCTGTATGTGCCACAAGCTGTACAGAGGCAGATCCCCAGAAGAGGAGCCCTGCAGTTTGTCCAGCCTTGCCTGTAACTCGGCAGTAAGTTTATTCTGGGAACAGTGTAGGCAAGCCCATTTGGCCTCACATCTAAGCCATGTTCTCTGGTGTAGCTCTTATCAGTAATAAAGCTGACACTTTTTTATCTCCATCTGTTGGTTTTCTGTGTCCTGTTTCTCACTTGGTTCAAAACTTGGGTGAGGAAGGGGGCTATTATTTATTGGGCCCCCTAATGCCCAACACTGAATGATATGGTGGCGGGTGTGTGGCTAGAGGATCTCTCAGGTGCCTTCCCTTCTTACATTTAGGGCATTGTATCTCAGGCTGTCTCTCCAGTGCTCCTGAGTGCCCGGTGAAGAAAACCTTGTTTGTTCTCACTAGACCACTGGTGTTGCACCTGCAGGAGACAGAAGTATCCTGTGGCTCATGGGGCACAGGAGGGAAGATTGCAATCACAAAGCATTTCCTTTCAGTTGTCTCCTCAAACAGTGCAAATTCTGTGGGGCAGGAATTGGGCCTAGAAATGACTGCATTTTGAAAAGCCTCCTAGGAGTTGTCTATCTTGCCTAATTGTCAGGTTCTACCAGCGGTCTAACCTCAATCCATCTGGCTGCGTTTGAATTTGTGTCCTTCTGTTCTGGAGGCTAGGGTGGTCTTAGCTTATCATTCCAAAGGGAGGACTTCCATTTTCTCTCTTCCACACTCTTGGTTTTTTGCGAGTTCCTCACAAAGCTTTAAGACAGTCGTGGTCATGGTCCTGATAAGGGATGTGGATTACAGAGAGGCAGGCAGTGTGAAGCTCTATAATCCAGGCCTGGGTGCTACAGAAAGCTTGATTTTTCAGGGCTCAGTCCCCCTATAGCTGCAGGCACGACTCTCTTCAGAAAGCTGCTGTATGAAAGGAAGGGACAAAGAGGACATCATAGTTCAACCTGAGTGATACAGGATGACATAAATATTTTCTATATGTTGAACCAGATTCTTGTTCCTCCTGGAATAGTTAATTCTCCTAGATTATCTAACTAACACTAAAATTTCCATAGTTAGATTATATCTGTACAAGCTTGGCTCCTGCTTTGCTCATATCATTAAAAAATGTTCATAAACAGGGTTGCTTGGGTGGCTCATTTGGTTGAGCATCTGACTCTTGGTTTTGGCTGAGGTCTGGATTTTGGGGTAGTGAGATCAAGTTTGGGATTCTCTCTCTTTCCCTCTGTTCCTCCTCCACCTTACACACTCTTTCTCATAAATAAATAAATAAATAAATAAATAAATAAATAAATATCTTTAAAAATTTGTTAGTAAGCATGACTTCATATTTTTTCTGACTTAAAGATTGGATTTCATTAAAATAAAAAAAAATTGTGCATCAAAAGACAGTATCAAGGAGTGAAAAGCCACAAAACACGAGACTACATTTGCAAATCACCTATCTAATAAGAGTTTGCTATTCAGAATATAAAAAAGAACTCCTACGATTCAACAATAAAAAGACAAACAGCTCACTTAAAAAATAGGCAAAGGACTTGAATAGACATATATCCAAAGAAGATGTACAAATGGCAAATAAGCATATGAAAATATGCTCAACATCATTAGTCATTAGGAAAATGCAAATCAAAACTACAATGAATCGCAACTTCAACCCAGTGGGATGACCTGATTCAAAAATGGAAAATAAAAAGTGTTGATGAAGACGTGGAAAAATTAGAAACCTTCCACATTGCTGGTGGGAATTAAAATGGTGTAGCTGTTGTGTAAAGCAGTTTGGCAGTTCCTCAAAAGATTAAACATACAATTACCATTTGATCCAGTGATTTTAATCCTAGGCATATACCCAAAAGATTTGAAAACAAGAACTCAGATATTTGTGTATGAATGTTCATAGCAGTATCATTCACAATAGCCAAAAGATGGAAATTATCCAAATTTTCCTCAACAGATGAATGGATATACAAATTGTGGTATGTCTATACAATGGGATACTATTTAGCCAATAAAAGGAAGGAATCATGACTACATGCTGCAACATAAAGGAACCTTGAAACATTATGCTAAACAAAATAAACCAGACACCAAACTGTTATATGATTCCACTTACAGGAAATGTTTAGAATAGGAAAAATCATAGAGACAGAAAGTAGACTAGAGGTTACCAGGGGCTGGGGGTAGGAGAGAATGGGAATTGCCAAAAAGAAGAGAGAGAGAGAGAGAGAGAGAGAGAGAAAGAATGAAATGCAGGAAAACGAAAATTAGGAAATAAAACTCTCCTGTGATCTCACTACCTAGGATAACTGAATATCCTACTGACCTTTCTTTCTTTTCATCTATTCATAATGATTAAGTACAAAAGCTTTGGGCTACTTGTAGGTTCAAATATGCGTGCTGCCATTTACCAGCTATATGACATCTCTGTGCTTCAATATTTTTATAAAATACAAATAATAATAGAACCCACTTCAGATGGTTGAATTGTGGATTACATTGGATAATAGGTTTTAAGTGATTAGCACAAAGCCAGGCTCCTTTTAAGTGCTCAGTAAATGGTAGCTGTTATGTCTATATTTTATATTTTCATATATACTGATTTGTATCCTGTTCTTTCTCATTGTCCCATACAGCTACAAATTATTTTTAATGCCAAATAGTATTCTTTTTCTCCCCCAAAGATTTGTATTTATTCATGAGAGACACACAGAGAGAGGCAGAGACACAGGCAGAGGGAGAAGCAGGCCCCCTGCAGGGAGCCCGATGTGGGACTCGATCCCTGGACTCTGGGATCACGCCCTGAGCCACAGGCAGACAGATGCTCAATCCCTGAGCCACCCAGGCGCCCCCAAATAGTATTCTATTCATATTGTAGCATCATTTATTTAACTGAGTCTCTGTTGTTGAATATTTAAGTGGTTTTGATTTTTCAGTATGTAAAAGAGATGCAGTGGTAGACATTCTTGCTTGGTTCTTCCTGGCAGCTGTGGCTGAGAGGGGCATGACTTTGACCCTGCTCCATCTCCTAGGCTCTGGGGTTCCCAAGACAGTACGCTATGCTGAGTCAGGCCCTAAGCCGGGAGACAGAATCTGAGCTCCAGTCATGCTCGGCTCTATCTCTAGGCAGTGCTGGGGACTGCTCTTTTCCACCTGGGCCATTGCTTCCCCTACCTTTCAGATGAGAGCTTTCATAGGAATGATCTCAGGGTGCTTTTTCTGCTCTCAGTCTCTGATTCTCAGACAATCCTCCACTAAGCTACAGACTCCTCCGGCTCTGTTGTGGCCTTCCTCAGGGCTGCGTGTGCCCACGCTTCAGCGTGTTTCAGTTTCTATTCTTAGCAGTGTGATCTTTAAACAAGGAATAGATTTGTGCATCTGTCTCATCTCAGATGCATGCAGCTCCTGCTGGGCTGTTTCATTCTCTACCAGCCATTCATTCACATTAGAAGCAGTGGCCCATTAAGGAAATAAGTGGATGGTGCTCTTCCATCAACCATGGTAAGAACTGAACGCTCTCTGATCCGGGGTTTGGCCCTCTTTGGTTATCAGGCCTGGGCTGTGTCTGACTCAGCTATAGATGAGGTCATGGGGATCTTCGTTTCAGCAGTACCTCCTTCCCCACTCCACCCCTAGATCCTTTCTCTGGGTTGGGCCAGGGATGGTATTTGGGCAATGGTGGTTTTTAGAGATGGTGAGTCACCAGCATTCCAGATGAGAAGGTCATTGTTTGTTCTGAAATAGAGTGGACATGGATGACTCTCCTCTCCTCTAAGCATTTTCAGTTGTGGAGGTATCTCATGGTTACTTTGGATATTTCAATATTCGACTTCCAAATCTTGGTCTGCAATCTTACTTATCAAGATGGGTTGGGGGTGGGTGAGCCCAGGTTCTTCATTTTAAGACAATACAGGTGATTCAGATGTGCAACCTAGTTGGAGGGCATTGGCAGATAGTAGTAGGATTTGCAAACACTTGAAGCTCATAGAGGCCAGGCAGGTAACATCAATTGGATGGGGTGCAATATGACTGCTGGTGAGTCTGAAGAATAGGAATACCCTTTCTCAAGGGTAGCCTGTACTTACCTGTACCCAGTTGTCATGTGATAACATTGACCTGGTGTTGCTAGATGTTTCATTTAACTTTTTTAAAAGATCTTATTTATTTATTCATGAGACACAAAGAGAGAGACAGAGCGAGAGAGAGAGAGAGAGAGGCAGAGACACAGGAAGAGGGAGAAGCAGGCTTCATGAAGGGAGCCTGATGTGGGACTTGATCCCTGGACTCCAGGATCATGCCCTGGGCTGAAGGCAGGCACCAAATGATGGGCCACCCAGGGATCCCCCATTTCATTTAATTTTATTGGGAAGAGTTAGAAATCCAGAATTGTTTGTGAAATACTCTATTTTACAATACTGATAACTCAATTAAATATTGGTAATTCAATTAAAAAATTGAATTATGTACCAGAACACATCTGTTGGCCAAATCAAGCCTTGAATCTGCCTGTTGAAGTTTCTTGACAACCCTTTAGCCAGACAGTCACTCAACTGAGGCCAAAATGATGCATTTAACAGTTCTCTTGACTGGTAGCATTACACCATCTCTGTGCTGTGAGGCTCTGCGGGGTTTGAGATAATACCCAGCTTGGCATGAGGTAAAGTGCTCTAAGCAGGGGAGTCAGAAGACTCCTGTTAACAACATGCTGGGTGACGCTGGGAAAGAAATTCTTTCCCTAGTCACAGGATTTCTTTCGGCAAGGTAAGGGGGAATGATCTCTACCATTCCTTCCAAGTTTGTAGGTCATTCTTCTTGTAAAGATTTACATACCTATTTTATTCCAGCTACTTGAGGAGCAAATTTATCACATTAAGGTGAAAATTCATCTTTATTTGGCTCGAATGACAACTAGTTCTTTCTTTCCCATATTCTCCTGTGCCATCAGTGATTTGTTTTTGTAGAGGTTTCTTTTTGTGTAGGCTTTTGGGGTATTTTCTAAGGGCAAGAAAACATTTTGGAATAGAAGTCTGGGTGGAGTTGAACCTATAAGCTTCTTGCTGAACACTTGACTTTGAGTCCAATAATATTCATAATAAAAAGGAAGAGAGTTGATACAGGGGACATCTTGAAGCAAAAAGATGTTTCCTTGACAGTTCAGATAAAATCCTGCAATTGAATCTTTTCTCCTCATAGTTTTATTAGGATTTAATTCATATACCATAACAGCCACTTTAAAAAGTGTATAATTCAATGGTTTTTAGTCTATTTACAGAATTGTGCGACCATCATCACTGTCTAATCTCAGAATATTTTCTTATCTCCAGGACGAAACCCCATACCCATTATGGGTCACTCAGCATTTTCCCCTCAGTCCTGACAACCATTAATCCACTTTCTGCCTTTATTGATTTTCTTCCTTTGAACCTTTCATATAAATGGAATTATATAATATGTGACCTTTTGTAACTGGCTTCTTTCAGTTAGCATGATGTTTTTATGGTTCATCCATGTTGTAGTGTGTATCAGTTACCTCATCCATTTTTATTGCCAAATAAAATTCTGTTGTATGAATATACTACATTTTGTTTACCCACTCATCAGTTGATGGGACAATTGGTTATTTCTACTCTTTGGCTATAATGAACATGCTGCCATGAACTTGCATGGGTCCGTTTCTGAGCAGGGACCCTGATGCCGTACTCGACCCCAGGACCCTGAGATCATGACCTGAGCCGAAGGCAGATGCTTAACTAACTGAGCCACTCAGGCACTCCCTCATTGTAGTTTTTATCCCACAATTGAATCTGTTCCTGATTGCCCTGACCTAGACCATATACCCACCCTCCAGCTAATTACTGTGGCCAATGGAGGTTGATAATCCTAAGTGAATAAGAGTGAACCCCTGGAGCTGGTGGTAGGTGCCATTCATAAACTAAAGGGGAAATCCGGAGATACTATTTGAAAGGTAGGAGAAATAGATGGGTGGGAGGCAATCGGCCCATGTTGTCTATAGGATGAGTTTGCTTGCTTGGTTTCAGGAATTGTCCTACACACAGGGATCGTAGTGGTACAGAATAGGAAGGAAAGAAAATCTTGGTCAGGATTCAGGCATAGAAGCAGCTCACAATAGGTGATTGAAATAGATTCTACTGAAAATGGGCTGGTACTTCAGAAGGCAAGGAGCATAAGGAGGACATTTTGGTCATCTTCTTGGTCCTGAAAGTTTATGGGAAATTTTAGGGCTTGGCAGACATTGAGAGACATTTGTGGGAAGACTAACTGGCTCTTTCTCACACTTCTTTGAGATGGGCTCCTCTTTCCTTTCTTTCTCCTTTTCCCCCCTTCTTTTCACATCGACGCTAATACCTGTCGCTGAGGCCTTTCCGGATATTATTGCTGTGTAACAAATATTTTGCTCCCCCTCTCAAAAAATGGGGACTTAACACAACCATTTTATTCCATACTAAAAAAGATCAAAAGAGTTTGGCGGCTAAATGCAATGCTTGACCCTGGGCTGGATTCTGTGCTAGGGGAGAAAAACATTATTGGATCAACTGACAAAATTGGAATATCAATGTAGATTAGATGAAAATATTCCTATCAATATTAAATTTACTAAAGTTGGCAACTGTGCTACGGTTATATGAGATAATACCCCTATTCTTAGGGAACAAACACTGAACTACTTAGGGGCAAATGGCCATAATGTCTGTAACTTACCCTTAAATGGTTTAAAAAATTCATTTTTATATTTGGGTTACATATATATATATATAATATAAACTTATATATGTATTATATATATGTATTTCATATATATATATGAAAGAAATAGGGGAGAATGATAAAGGAAATGGGGTAAAATGCTCACAATAGTGGAATTTGGGTAAAGGCGGTATATGGGGGATCCCTGGGTGGCGCAGCGGTTTGGCGCCTGCCTTTGGCCCAGGGCGCGATCCTGGAGACCGGGGATCGGATCCCAGGTCGGGCTCCCGGTGCATGGAGCCTGCTTCTCCCTCTGCCTGTGTCTTTGCCTCTCTCTCTCTCTGTATGACTATCATAAATAAATAAAAAAAATTAAAAAAATATTAAAAAAAAGGCGGTATATATGGGTATACTTTATACTTTACAGATATTTCCAAATGAAGGATTGGGAGAAGCACAGCCAGTTTACTACTTTATTTTGCTCATGATTTTGTGGATCAGGAAGGGCTGGCCTGGGCAGCTCTTGCTTGGGGTCTCTCAGGCAGCTGCAGTCAGATGCCAGCAGGGACTGCCATCATCTGAAGGCTCAACAGAGTTGGGTATCCAAGCCGTGTCCCATGGCTGGCAGTTGATGCTGGGGGTCTGGTGGGAGCTCAGTTGTACCTCTGCACTGCATGCTTACGTGTGGCCTCACTAGCATGGGGGCTTTGGGGTAGCCAAATTTCTTACTTTGTTTCTCCCAGAGTGAGAATCCCAGAGTGAGAATCTCCCAGCCGTGAGAGGCTGCACGGCTCTCTGCCCTAGCCGTGGAAGTTACACCGCACCTCTCTGCATTCTATTGGTCCTAAGCGAGTCGCTAGGTAGTGCCCAAGAACTTGCAGTCGTGTTCCAAAGCTGCCATAAATGCTTACTGCATGCCAGGCACTGCTCTCTGTGCTTTGTAGGTATTCACTCATTTGATTCTTACTGAAAAATCAAAAACAAAACCAAAAAACCACAACTCCTTATGATAGGTAGTCCTACTGTCCTTAGAGAAAACTTGAGGCACAGAGGTTTGGTTCTCAACATCACACCATTAGTGGAAGAGCTAGGATTTGAATCCAGACAGTCTGGCCACAGGGCCTATGGCTTTATCTATTACCCTCTACATAGAGCTGTGATTCCTGCTACATTTGGTTAAAATGCCATACACATAAAATCACTTAAAAAAAAAAGATTTATGTCTTTGAGAGAGAGAGAACTAGAGGGAGGGTTAGAGGGACAGGAAGAGAGAATGGCAAGCAGACTCCCTGCTGAGCATGCAGCCAAAGGCGGGGCTCCATCCCGGGACCCTGAGATCAGGGCCTGAGCAGAAACCAAGAGTTGGAGGCTTAACTGGCTTAAGCCAGGTGCCCCCATAATCCCTTTTCACTCGCAATCACTGAATCCCTTTTCACTCACAATCACTGGCGTGCAAACTTCCCCAATACACTCAAAATCACATGACATAATTCTTATCTTCTCAGCTTTGACTTTTGCACATGCAGTTTCCTTTCCCTGGAATACTTATAATTATTCACCTATTATTGACTTTATTATATTATGATTTATTCTATTATTTATTCTTCAGAACTTTTAGGAAGCCTTTCTTGACCACCCGACTCTGGGGTGAATGCTTCTGTTACGGGCACACATGCTGCATGGCGCTTACTAGTTACAGCGCTTATCGTTATGCCTTATCGGTTTGTTGTCTGGCTGTCTCCCCGTGGGACGCTAAGCCCCCTGAGGGCAGGGACACCGTGTTGCTTAGGAAAGCGTCTCCAGCACGGAGTACACCCAGTGCCCTGTATGGAGCGGGGACATAGTGACAAACCGACCTCCCTCTTACACTCCTCCAGACGGCGACCACATATTTCTCGCACGCAAATACAGCCACTAGCACACTCTCTGGACACCTACAAAACACCTGTCCCATTCACTCTTGTCCATGCACTGTCCATCGCTGTGACTTATTCCCCAGGCTCAGTCTCTGTCACGTTCCTCACACACCCTCAACACACACAACACTGTGACACAGCTCTGATCCTCAGTCACTGTCACACGCTGTTTTTCACACAATCACGGTCACCATCTGTAGTCTTCAAACAGGGTATTGACTCTCCTACAGAAGAGGAGTTAAGATGCCAACAGTTGTGTTTTTCACATACGCCTTCAGATACTGTATTTTTTCATCCACATAATCCTTGACAGTCCCTGACGTTACACAGTTATGGTTACACACTGTGTCCTACCCACTCCCACTGGACGCCGACTCGCCCCGCACACGCGCACACATGCGCGCGCACACACATGCATGCGCACACATGCGCGCATCCTCTATGCACACACACGCGCGCGCGGACACGCACACGCACACTCACACACGCGCACACACACGCACACCCTCCACATGCACACACGCACGCACACAGGAGCACACACACACGCATCCTCTATGCACACACACGCGCGCGCGGACACGCACACGCACACTCACACACGCGCACACACACGCACACCCTCCACATGCACACACGCACGCGCACAGGAGCACACACACACGCATCCTCTATGCGCACACACACGCACACACACGGGTGCACACACACGCGGACACACACGCGCGTACTCACAGACACGCGCACACACGCGCACACACGCGCGCGCACACTCAGTCCCGGGATCCCAGGGGTCCGGGCGCGGGGGTCTGCGGCGCCCGAACCTCACTGCCGCGCTCACACCGGCTCCCGGCTCGCCCCGGCTGGGGGCCAGGGACGCGGGGGGCGGGCTCCGCCCGGGGGTCAGCGCCCCGCCCGCCCCTCCCTCCCGCCCCGCCCGCCCCGCCCCGCCGCCCGCCCCGCCCCTCATGCATATGCAGCGGCGCCGCCCGGCAGCCCGGCCCCCAGACGGCCATTTGTCGCGGCGCTGGAGGCAGCGATCGGCAGGCGCTGCGGAGACGTGCGCACGAGCGCGCCCCGGCCGCCGCCGCCGCCGGCCCCGGTCCCCCCGCCTCGCCGCGCCTCGGGCGGGACCCGGCCAGCCGGGGCGCCGCGCTGCCGCCCGGAGCGGCCCCCGCCTCCGCCCCCGGAGCCCCGCCGCCCGCCGCCGCCGCCGCCGCCGCCCCCCCCGCCCCCGCCCGCAGCCCCGGCCGCACGCGTCCCCGAGCCGGGCCTAGGGCGGGCGGGCTCGGCGGGTGCCCATGGCCGCGGCCGGCTGGCGGGACGGCTCCGGCCAGGAGAAGTACCGGCTCGTGGTGGTCGGCGGAGGCGGCGTGGGCAAGTCGGCGCTCACCATCCAGTTCATCCAGGTGCCTGGCGCGGGCCTACCTGTGGCCGGGCGGGCGGGGGCGCGGGGGCGCGGGGGGCGGCGGCCCGGCTCTGCCCTCCCCTGCCCTGCCCTGCCCTGCCCTGCCCTCCCCTGCCCCCTGCCCCCTGCCCGCGGCCGCCGGCTCGGCGCCCTGCTCGGCGCCCCGGGAGCCGGGCTTCCCAGGAATGTGTCCGGGAGGGCGGGGCTGGCGGCTGCGGAGCGCGGACCCACCTTATCGCTCGGGGGAGGCCGTGCGGCCGCGTCGGGCTTCCTGCCGGGCGGGGCTCGGGGCTCGGGGCTCGGGGCTCGGGGCTCGCGGCTCGCGGCTCGGGGAGCAGGGGTGGGGCGGGGTGCGCGGCCCCTCGGCCCGGGCCCGCCGCCTGCAGGGTCGCGGCGGCCGCTGGGCTGCGCGTGGCCCGCGGCCGGGTCCCTGTCGGCGCTCGCGGCCCGGGGCTGCCCGCTCGGGGCGGTGCGTGGGCTCCTCTTTGTGTGCGCGCGTGTCTGCGGCGGGAGCTCTTAGGGGTCGCGCCCGGGGGACTTGGGGGCTTCGAGGAACTTAGGGACGCTCCCCGATAGCGGGGAGACCCCCTTTCCCGGGGATTCCCGGTGCCTCCCGGTGCCTCCCTGCTTCGGGCTCGGCCGAGGTGAAGTTTGGGCTGCGCTGGGTGACGAGCGCCCGGGGCGTGCCCTCCGCCTGGCTTCCAGCTCCCCGCTCCCCCGCGCCCAGCTCCTGCGGTTGCTGGAGGCGAGAGTCAGGGTGCGGGGGTGGGGGTGGCGGTGGGGGTGGCGGTGGGGGTGGGGGGCGGCAAAGGAAAGGGAGGCGGAGTTCTTTATTCTTAGGATCTGCTCCTGTTAAAGAGGTGTCAGTGGTCTTCTTCGGGGGTTTTAAGAAAATGAGAAACCCAGATGGTTGTCTCTCTGCTTTTGTCGACCTAAAAGGTGTGGCATATGCTGGAAGAGAACCAAGGGTATGAAGGATACACCCCCCCCCCACCACCACCCAGTATAACAGGCAACAAAGATAGTCTTAAGATGTCAAGAGGACCGTGAAGATGCTCTGGTGGAGAATTAATTCCCGGTTTCCGTCTCATCCATTTGTCCTCAGCGGCTTATTTCATTTCGCTCAAGGTTTGCAGTGACATTCAGAGGCGAAATACTGCTAACAGAAACGCGACTGCTGGTTACCTTTCGTGTTGACTGAATGAGCAGTAATCGCTGTGATGCTGCTTCAAGGCGTTTAAGAACTGCTGTAGCCTTTGTGTCCAGGAAGAGATGATGTTTATGTAATGAGCACTTACAGTACGGTCATTAAGTGGGTTAAAAAGAATCACACTGAGTAAGAGGGGAGAAATAAGAAAATTCTTATTTCTAGGAATAAGAGCATTGTATACAAGTTTAGCAGGCTGCGGAATCAGGGATGTTGTCATGTTGCTATTTCCCCAGGGCCGAGAGAGACTTTAACTGATGGCAAAGCAAAGACAATTTATAGCTTAACCTTTATTAGGAGGCTGTAGTTGAGGGGCTGGCAGTGGTGGTGAGGAGTGAGAGGAGAATCCTGGGTTCTGCTGTTAGGAGAGTTGTCACCTGAAAAGGTAAACTACACAAACGTAGGTCCTTTGTGGAGAGGGACCGTCTGAATGTATTTGAATCTGTTAAGGTATTGAGGTATCGGAACCTTTTGCTTTTTTTTTGCGAAATAGTTTTAGAGGCTGTTAAGATAATAATAGCAATTGCTGTTTTTAAAAATGATTCTCCAGAATTCATTTGTTAAAGAAACACCTCCTTTATGGAGAGTACCCTACTAGACGATATAAAAGAAGTAAAGGAAGCGTGAATGGATGAGAAACACATGTATATGTATACACAGAAAAAGTGAGCTTGAGTCTGTCTTGCTCTATCATTTATTGGTTGTGAGAACACTGCCAGGATATTCAGCTTCCTTGAAGTCTCAGTTTAATCATCAGTAAAATGGATAGGATCACACACTGTAATCCTTTAAAGTATGGGAATGTTCTTAGCACTGTCACATAGTATGTACCCGGTTAATGATGGCTATGAGTAGAAGGGTCTATGTGTATAATTCTGTAACACATTTAAATACAGAGGGAGTTCGGAATTGGGGAAAAGTCAGTTTGGGAAGAATTGATAAAGTACTGCGTAGGCTTGGCGGTGGGGAGAGAGAATGCATCTTATGTGAGTATGGGGGAGTTCTATGCTAGTTTGGAGAAAGAAGGCTGGCAAGGAGGGGAGCGAGAGAGGCAGAGGAGTTGGAGCCAGTAAAAGGGAGGGATATGGGCTCTGATGCCTTTCTGGAGAGATAGGAGCCAGTCCACCTGGATGGAGTCTCAACTTTGCCACTTGCTGCACGTATAATCTTGGACAAATTACTTCACCTCTCGGTACCTCAATATTCCTCATCTGTAGTCTGGGGAACTACAAAGTACCACATACCCTTGTGGTGAGAAGTAAATGAGTTAACCTGCGTCGAGGCGTAAAACAATGCCTAGTGCATAATAAGTCTACAGACAGTATTGTTGTTATATTAATCTTATATTATGGAGCTAAAGTGACTATTTATCATCTACACTTAATCGAGCCACTATTTATTGTCTGACTCTTGGGAAATTAAAATTCATTCTGTGATTGTCTAGCAGTAGTAACTGGAGGGAAAGGAGAAGGCAGGAGGATAATATCTTAAGTGGAAGTCAGTTCTCTTTGTAGATCAGGATGACACAAATTGGTTTTATTTACTTTTTAAGTCTTCTGAAATATGACACTTTTTAGTCTTCAGTATGTATTTTTCTATTCTATGATCTTGAGCAGAAAAAAATACAAGTTGGGGAATGGAAAATATAAAAACAACTTTGTCTTTTAGCCTTGCCTTTCTTTGACCTTAGGTACACTTGTGACCTATGCATATGAAGAACTGCAAGATAGGAAATTAAGGCAATAATTACTTGACATGCCTTCTCCTCCTTAAAAATGAATTTGGCAGATCATAAAATGTATAAAAATGTAAAATATGTGGAGTTAATGTTTCTGCTCATAGTTTTTTGAGAATGTTTTAAGTTTTGTTGGTAAATAGAATACCTAAATGATGAGTAAACTGTAGATAGGAAATGATCTTAACATTGTATAAAATGGAGAGAGTTTTGCATATCTGGATTCTAGGTCTCCCTACTCAGGTGATGCTGGGGAATCTCTTAATCTCCCTTAATCTTTTCAAAGCTTTAGTTTTTTTGTCCATAAAATGTTGAGTTTGGCTGAACAAATCTGCGCCTTTGAAATTCTAGGTTCTTTTTTACATAGTTAACTAGCTGTGTGTCTTCAGGCAAGTTTCTTGGGTTCTCCAAGCTTGAGTTTCCCTGTATGAAAAGGAAGACTAATAGTAATAGCTAGCACCTTTAGGGTTTTTGGAATAAATACAGGAATGCATGCAAACCATTCGGCACAGTGCCTTCTGCAGAATAATTAATAATAATTGTTACCTGGTTTTATTTGCTGCTCTTATGTTACTTCTGTATCTTGTTCTTCCAAAACAAAATTTGTAATTTCTTCATTTTTCTTTGACATATAATCTGGTCTATTAAGTTTTTAATTCCTGGCACCGTGGTGCCCCCCCCCTCCCCGTCCCTCCCCCCCAAACTCAGATTCCCCTCTTCACATGGTGTGGTATTTAGGTGATGAATGTTGATCCTGTTTTGAGTTGGGGAAACTTCGTTTTATCAGTTGCAAGTTGATTTTATAAAATGATGGAGTAATTATTGGGGTTTTGGGTTAATGCTTTACCTGCTAACTCTCAAAAGAGAGCATACACATGTTTTACAGAATCAGAGGGAGGAATTTCCCAGCTTCTAGTCTTTGTTTAGCATCCTGACTTTTTACCTGAGCAGTTTGTCAGATTTTGAGCTGTGTAGGGGGTAGTTGATTGCTCACGTGTTGTTTTAGTCAGTCTTACAACCTGTTAGTCTAGACCTGACTCAGACATTGCTTTTTACCCAGAAGTTTTGTTTTTGTTTTTGTTTTTTTTGCTGCTGAATGCTTTTTCATTGCCTTTTCCTGAGGCAGAGATCCTAGAAGAGATTCCAAGACTCCACATATTTATGATATAGTTAATTGATCCATGTGTGAAGGGCGGGAGTTTAGGTCTTGGAATTGCTGCTCTACTGCAAGGTCTTGAAGACCATCTCTGCCATGAGAAGTCACTTAAAATAACTCGTGTCTGAATTTCAAACTATAGACTTATCTTTTGTGTGCAAACTTACTGTTTTACATTTTCAGAGTAGTTTACAAATGAGTTCTTAGTAGTGAAAAATAAGGCACCTCTCCCTACGGGGGTACTTATTAGAGATTGCCTTGTTTTGGTAAACACCTGAAATGGGTCCGCTAGCAATTCCTGCATAGAAATGGTAGGCATGCAAGGAGGAAGATGGCCACTTTCTTCAGAGGAGAAGCAGAAGGAAATTCTAACCTAGGGTCTCTTAAACCTCATTCTAATGTGTGTGTGTCTCCTTTTTGGGATGGGGAAAGTTGCAGGAGTGTAGTGGGGACATTTCTGTTGAGTAGGTCAAGAATCCTGTTTTTCCCCTTGTTATAATATCATTAAAAGGCAAAGTGATGATGACAGGCAGCCACCTACTGGAATGAGATTCTTAATTAATTTACCTGTGAGGCTGAAATGTGGGTCTCTCCCAAACTTTGACGTGAAAGTAGTCGGTAATTTGGTTAGGAAATAAATTGGCAACTTTAAAAGGGTGGGGGGATGGGGTGGGAAAGGAGACTTTTTAAAAGCAGTATTGTTTTTAAATTTTTAATGATTCCTTTTTTTCTTTTTCTTTTTTTGAGGGGGCAGGGACAGAGTGAGAGGGAGAGAGAGAATCTCAAGTGGACTCCCCACTGAGCTCAGAGCCAGTCTCAGGGATTGATCTCATGACCCTGAGATTGTGACCTAAGCCAAAATCAAGAATTGAATGCTAAACTGACTGAGCCACCCAGGCACCCCTAAAGATTCCTTTTTCAAAGTAAAATTGACCTCGTAAAATTGAAACAGATTTTGTGATGCCACATGAACCAACCTTCCTTTGTTCCTTCCAGGAAAAATAGAAGTGTCTTTAGAGTATTAGCTCTATTGTGCTTGCCTTACTGGAAAAGTAAGAATGAGTAAATGATTTTCACTCTGTTGGCAAACATTGTGGAGTTAATAGTGAATCTTCTTGCAAGGCCTTGATCTTGAATTACTTTGGGTGAAGCTGCTGAGTCTGTGTTTGGGTTTGAAACTTAGTTTAAAGTAATGTCCTTGGTAGGCCTTTGATTTATTTCTACTTTGCAAAAAGGAATGACACTCAGGCTTTTATAAAAAAGACCAAGATTTATATACTCACTTATTTTCTGTGTGGTTCTGAAAAAAAAACCCAAGTATAAAGTGTCTAAAATTATGTTTTTGGAGACAGAACAAGTTCCTGTTGCCTTATAAATTATATTTTCTTTTTAGTAATTTATAAAAGCAATGTGATTGTTTATTGGTTACATAGCATTATTAAATCATAGTTTAATTAAAACTATTAGAGTCACAGAATTTTTTGTTTGGATATATTTAATATTGCCCACCAACTTGTCACCTCATATGTTGATGTTTTTTCTAGGAATAAGAGCATTGTATACAAGTAAGTACATGTTCAGTACTGCAAGTATAGCTATAAATATCAAAGTAACATCCAATGTGCTTTTTAAAAAAACTTTACTCACATTTTCCAAATGCTAACATTTTACCATGTTTGTTTTATCCCTTCCCTTATCTATGCTGTTTTTTTTTTTAAATCATTTGAGTGTAAGTTGAAGACAATGACCCCTTATTTTTAAGTCCCTCTGTGTATATTTCCTAAACACAAGAGCATTTTCTTACATAAACATAGTCTATAACCAGAGACAGAAATTAACATTGATATATTACTAATATATACAGAGCTTTTTTTCAGATTTTGCTGGTGTCCCAATAATGTGCTTTATAGGAAGAGAAAAATCTCAGGTTATGCCCTGCATTCCATTTCCATGTCTTCTTTATTTTGGAGTAGTTCTTTAGTCTTTATGTTTTAGTAGGACATTGACATTTTTTGAAGAATGTAAGTTATTTGTAGATTTCCCTCAATTTGAGTTTGTTTCCTTATGGTTAAATTCAGGTTATGCATTTTGGGGGCAGGAATAACAGAAATAATGAGTTGTTCTTAGTGTACTATATCAGGAGACATAAAATAGATGTAGATTTGAGTGGTGTGTTTATCTTTTCACTCAGTAATCCCAAATCTAGGAATTTATCCTGCAAGTATACTTCCAACAGTATGAAAATCACAGGAACAAGGCCATAGCAATGTTTGTAATTAAAAAAAATTAGAAACAATTTACAGAAGAGGAGAGGGATTGAATAAAATATGATACATCTACCCAGTGGAGCATTATGTACCTTTTAAAAAATAAAGATCTCTATGAATTGATGTGAAGTGCTTTCTAGGATAAATTGTTAATGAAAAAGAGTGCAAAAGTATCTATAATGTGCACTATACTACCTTTTGTGTAAGAAGGAAGGGGAAATAAGAAAATATGCATGTATTTTCAGCTCTGACTGGATAAATTAGAGATTAATGCGATTATTGGTTAGCCATAGGGAGTGGGTAGGAATGAGGGGGAAGGAGTAGAGGGAATGGGGTTGGTGACCTTTCTGAGGATACTTTCTGACTTTTGAACCATGTTTAATGTTTCACATACTCAGTCCATAAACAGCAGATACCAGTACCAATCAAGTGATGAAGAAAAAAACACCCTAAGGTGGAACACAAATAAATGAACTAAACCTTATTTCAAATGAGGAACATAACCACACTGAAGGGGGGAAAGAAAAAACTAACTTTTGAACTGGATGTTTGGACTATGTCCTCAGGATAGAGACAAAAAGAACTTGAAACAAACGTTGAACTCCAGTGAATAAGCTTTGTGTGTGTGTGTGTATTTGTGTGTGTCACAGAGGCATGGATTTTCAATTCTGAAATGATTTTCTATACTAGAATTAAGCAGATAAGTAAATATATTGTGGAAAATGGGAGCCAACTTTCTCACTGTTTGTTCTCACCGTGGAAAGGGGGAAAATTAGCATCAACTCTGATGCTTGATTGGAGTTGAGGATATTGGCATAAATTCGTGGTTTAAAAATTATAGATGCAGAAATTGATGCATGTGAATACATATATACACATCTGTGCATCTTTTTTCCAGCTCTAAGAGTGCATAGAAACATTGACTCCCCCATAAGCAATGAAAAAAACTAGTGCCAGATCTTGATTTCTTTTTCTTTCTTTCTTTCTTTTTTTTTTAAGATTTTTTTTATTCATGAGAGACACACAGAGAGAGGCAGAGACAAAGGCAGAGGGAGAAGCAGGTTCCCTGTGGGGAGTCTTATGTGGGACTCTATCCCAGGACCTGGGAATCATGACTTGAACCATGAATCACGACCTGAACCAGAAGCTCAACCACTGAGCCACACTGGCATCCCTTGGATCTTGGTTTCTAAATACCATTCTTTATTAATAGGAACCTCAGAGAAATGACTGATCCCAGGGCTAGGGCAGGGAAATCTAGAAGATGAGCTTGGAGCATCGTGTAGCACGTGAAAGTAAGGAAGTGCTCAAAAGACTAAATGATGGTGATGTGTCAGAGAGACACAACCAACGCAGAAGGACTCCCGTTGGCTAACTCTGGGACAGTATGACCAAATAATTATAGTATTTGATTACTATTCATAAAGTAGGAATCTATGAATCCATAAGGATAAATAAATAAATGAAGAAGGGAGGGAAGTTCTTCCTTAAGGTAGAATTCTAACTAATAAACTTAGAGGAAGTGGTGGAATTAGGAAATCACTATTTGACAGTCAGAACAATTGATTTGAGTCAGAATCATAAATAGTTGTTAAAACTAGTGGATTTGAGGGTAGCTGGATATTAACATAGTCTTGAAGTATCTGCCCATGAGATACTATTATCGAGGGGAAAATAGTAACCACTGCGGGGAAACCTGGCTGATAGCACCTTGACCAAGTGATCAAAACTAATGCTTCTGATACTGCTTTTGATAATGATAATAAGCAGTTTGTTTTACTCAGTTATGTCAACAAAATCTGGTTTTCTTAATCAATCTAGCTAGGCACTGAGTGAAATTAAGCTTAAAGAAACCAAGTTGAGGCAAAAAGGGGACCAACTCTGTTTCTGTTTGAGAAAATTTCTGCCACGTATTTTCTAGCCACGTTTCTTTCAAGGGAAAAGTTGAAAAATTTAAGTCACTACTGATTTTGGCCATGATCTTTAGCATAATGACCTCCTTTTGCACTAATCTTGTATTTTGAGATATATATATAATATATATATATATTTTTCTGTGTTCAGTGGTAGATTTGAGTGGTAGATTTTCTCTCTTCCTCTCTCTCTTTTTACAACTTAGATGTACCTTAAAATTATTCATAATCTTAGGGCACCTGGCTGGCTCACTTAGTTGGTTAAGCGTGGGGCTCCCTGCTCGGTGGAGAGTCTGCTTTTCTCTTTCTGTCTGTCCCTGCTCATGCTCTCTTTCTCTCTCTCTCTCTCTCTCTCTCACACACATAAATAAAATCTTTAAAAAATTATCATAGGGGCGCCTAGGTGGCTCAGTTGGTTAAGTGTCTGTCTTCGGCTCCGGTCATGATCCCAGGGTTCTGGGAATGAGCCCCATGTCGGGCTCCCTGCTTAGGGGGGAGTCGGCTGCTCCCTCTTCTGCCTCCTTCCTGGCTTGTGTGCACCCTTGCTCACTCTCTTTTAAATAAATCTTTAAAAAAATTATTCATAATCTTAAACATATTTTAATTAGAACATCAGAATAATAGTGTTTTATTCCCAGTTATGGGAAATAGGGAATTTAGCAGTTTCGTTTGCTGTTTCTCCCATCTCTTTCATAAATTTAGTGTCCATAAGGCAACCAAAAATGTGTATTGCAGTGTTTTTAAAAGATTGTTTTTTTGTCTGTTGCATTTTATTTGCTATTATAATAGTAAATAATGTATTAATCCCTTTCTTATGAAGGGTTATTGCTTTTATTCACCATTTGTATCATTCTAACTGGTTTCAGTGCTTACAAGTAGTCTTTATCAAGTTAGTTTTTATTTTGAATTATGACTTAGAGAATTCTTTCAAGTGCTTTTTACTGAAAAGATACCTAAGATAATATTTACTTTTTCATGATAAATTTGGCTGGATGTAAAATTATTGGGCTCCAACATTTTTGTATTAAAACAATGGAGGTATATCTTATTTGGCTAGCTAGCCTCAAGTTTCCATTCTGCAGGAATAACTTATTTTTTACTTGCGTGCTTGTAGCCTTCTCTTGTCATTGGAAATGGAAACATTTATCAGGGTATATGTAGAACTTTTTCCCTGGGAAATTGAAACCCTCTCCGATCTGGGAAGGTTTTCTTCTCCATTTTTGTATTAATTTTCTCTGTCATTTATGAAATACTTATTATTTATGCATTGATTCTCTGAAATCATACCAGATTGTGTTAATAGCAAAAGGATAAGCAAAAAGATAGTCTCCATCTAGAAAATTTGTCAAATTTCCCTTCTGTATCACTGATGAAGTTTTCTGTATGTGAAATCTAATTACTGTCTCAAACAGATTTAATGCCCTTGATATCTTAGTCTGATATTAACCAGTGATAATGTTCTCTTGTTTTTCCTTAATGCCACAAGGCTATTTTCTAAAGTTTGCTACTGTTTAAGGAAACAACTCTTTCGAGGGGAGGAGTTTCTTCTTATGTGGTAGGATAGTTTTGTTTTTTTAAGATTTAAACATTGTATTTATTCATGAGAGACACAGAGAAGCAGAGACATTAGGCAGAGGGAGAAGCAGGCTCCCTACGGGGGAGCCTGATCAGGACTGGATCTCAGGGCCCCGGGATCACGACCTGAGCCAAAGGCAGACACCCAACCACTGAGCCACCCAGGCGCCCTGGTATTGAATGTTTTAAAAATGTTGATTTTAGCTGTTCCTAGTGTTGGAGGTAAAGAACTGACCATCTTTTAGAATAACCATGGGGCAATTTGGATTTAAAATTTTTTTTTATTTGACAGAATAAGAGAGCACTAGCAGGGACATTGAGAGAGGGAGAAGCAGGCTCCCTATAGAGAGCAGGAGACCGATTTGGGACTCGATCCCAGGAGACTGGGATCATGACCTGAGCTGGAGGCAGGTGCTTAACTGACTGAGCCGTCCAGGTGCCCATCTTGGGGGCACTTTGAGTCCCAATCTTTTTTGATGTTGAAGGGCAGTTTGATACTAGGGAGCTATAATTTTTGGAGTGTCAGCAAGATTTCAACAAATGTGAAATTCTATTAAACCCACTAAGGCATTCAGTCAATTTTGAAGTTTTGGCTGAGGGGTATAATTTTGGAGAATTAGAAATGATTAAAAGGGATAGTTTTTAAATTTATTTACCCTTCAAGAGCCACTGACGAAGCTGGGAAGGCAGTGAGAGCGTGTGTGTGTGCGCGCGCATGCACACACATGCTGTAAAATGAAGATGAAGACAAAGGTTTTCTTGCTGTAAGTATAGAAATTGGAATGGCTTAGAAGCAAAAGAAGTCCTTTCTTCAGTATGTGTGTGTTTGTGTGTGTGTCTGTAATCTGAAATATGCTTATTTTATATTGTGTATAGATGTCTATGATTTCACACATAAACTTTTTTTTTGTTGTGCTTCTTAAATTTTAGAATTCAAATTCAATTAACATATAATGTATGATTAGTTTCAGAGATAGTGATCAGTGATTCATCAGTCTTACATAATACAGTGCACATTATATCACGTGCCCTCCTTAATCTCCATCACCCAGTTATCCCATCTCTCCATCTCCCTCCCCTCTAGCAACTTTCAGTATTGTGCTTTTTTAAAAAATGAGATTAATTGCCATCTATTTTTCACAATAGTACTTAGGTAATTTATATGTTATAATGTATATTTTTAATGGTATTTTAAAGAATTTTTGTGTGTGGTTTTCCAGAGTATTTACAGTATCCTTAATGATTTGTAGAAAGGAATTATAGCACTGATTTTTGCATTATTTTCTTTGGTATGAAATCTTGTACTTTTTATTCTTAATTTTTTTTTAAAGATTTTATTTATTCATGAGAGACACACACAGAGCGAGAGGCAGAGACACAGGCAGAGGGAGAGGGAGAAAGAAGAAGGCTCCATGCAGGGAGCCCAACGCGGGACTCGATCCCAGGTCTCCAGGATCAGGCCCTGGGCTGAAGGCGGCGCTAAACTGCTGAGCCACCCGGGCTGCCCAATTCTTAGATAATTTTAATTGCATTTTGGATATCTCCTTAATTTTTAAGATACATATTTGGGAAAGGATCAAGTGGATCCTTTTGTGGATTTCTAGCTTTGGGCTGTCATCAAAGAACATGACCTGTAAATTCTCTGATTTGGAATATTCAGGATTTTTAATGGCCAAATGTATCATTAATTTTTGTAAATATTCCAAGAACATGAGAGAAGAAGGAGTATTCACTTGTAGCTTATAAGGTGCAAAGTTTTATTTAAATCTACTAAAATGGAATTTGTTCATTATATTATTCAAATCTTCTATATCCTCCCTTTTATCTATTAAATCTGTGAAACTGAAATACATTTATTAAATATCCCATGAAGACTGCGTTTTATTTTTTTCCTTGTATTTCTTAGTTTGATTATTTTGATGCTATGTCCTTTGGTTTATTGAATGTTAGGATTGAATCTTTGTATCTATTAGAATTCAGTAGTATTGGGGTGCCAGGGTGACTCAGTTAACCCTCTGCCTTGGGTCAGGACCATGACCCCAGGGCCCTGCATCTGGCATCTGGCTCCCTGCTGAGCGGGAAGCCTGCTTCTCTTTCTCTCTCTGCCTGCTGCTCCCCCTGCTTGTAGTTTCTCTCTCTCTCTCTCTCTCTGGCAGATGAATGGATAAAATCTTTAAAAAAAATTCAGTAGTATCCTGTGTGGAGTTTAACCTTGATTTTGATTCCATGATATTATATTGCCATTTCTGTATGCATTTACTTCATTTATATTTCACATTTCTTCTTTGGTCATTTTCTGGTAAGCTTTTGTAAGGAGTACTTAATGTGATCAAATCTGAGAATCTTTGTCTTTTAGTAGGGAATTCAGGCCATTTACATTTATTGTGTAATTTGGTATGATTATGTATTTGGTTATGTATTTGTCAAGTAATCTAGATAAATTTGTTTTTATCCTTTTTATATTTTGTTTTAAATTTTTATTTACGTAGGCTTAAATTTGTTTTTATTGCTTTATTTCTCTTGCATTGAGAATATAAATGTAGATACTATTTTAAAAGTAGAGGTGGTTTCTGTGAAACTTATTCCTTGTGGTTGCTTTTGTCATAGTCCTATGTAATCTATGAAATCAAACACCACAGCTGCCATGTTTTTGTTTTTTAAAAAGATTTTCTAGACCTGGAACAATTCGTGCAGCTTATCTGAGAAAAGACAGCTTGAGGTAGTGCAGAGAATCCTTGTAAGTCAAGACATTTATTTAGATCTTGGTTTAGTCACTATATGACTGGCTTTGGACAAGATAACCATTCTGTGTCTGATTCACTTTGGCATCATTATTTTCAACCCTGTAAACACTAGAATGTTTAAACTAAAAGTATTTTAGTAGAGGATTTTATAGATTTGGCATATTTTGCCTGAATGTCTGCCCCTTAGTTGTATTTGTTTATACATTTTATATTTTTACATTTTTTAATTTAAATTCAATTTGCCAACATACAGTATAATACCCAGTGCTCATCTCATCAAGTACCCTCTACATTTTATGTTTTATATTTTAAGAGTCATAGACCAGGGATACGTTTGTTACATAGAAGTAATTATATAGCAAAATAATTAATATTTATTAATTGTTAGTATTAGATCTTGAACAGGATATAGTAAGTAGTTGGGGGAAAAATGAGGGTCTTAAGAAAGATGAGTTGTATCTTTTATGTTCCATAGCCTCTAGTCACTGAAGAGGACAAAGAACTGAACTGTTTTTCATTTTGGATTTCAGAATTTCTCTGTAATTAAAAGATTATTTATATGTAGCGTGTGCATATTTGAATTGAATCTTGAATTTTAGAAGTTAATAATAGCATTTAGTGTTAATGAAAATAGTCTTTGGAGAAGATAGTCCTATTTTAATTTCTTTGTGGAAATTCTGACTCAGGAAATGTAAAACAGCCTGAGAGTGAAGTCTTAAAGATTTATTACTTTTGTCTTATTTCCTGGTGGGTTTTCTTTTAATACCTTGTTTTTGGTTAAATGATGACATGTGGTTGAGATTACAACAGTCAGCAATTTGTTAGCTGAAAGGAAAAGAATAGTAAGCAAGTAGTTGAGTCAAAATGCAAAGGAAGTTTTGTGATAGATACAACATTTTAGAAATCTTGTGGAGAAGATACATGACTATGAAATTTGTGATTTTTTTTGTCCCTTTAGTCTCTGAAATTAAAGTGTGTCAATAATGTAGAGAAATTCTCCTGACATTTGTGTGCATGTGTGCAAGCATACACAGATGTGTATCTTACTCAGACTGAGAAAAAGTGAATTTAAATTTGGAGAAGAGTTCATAGGTTTTTGGAATTTAAAAAATGGAGATAAAATATAAAACATTGGACTAGGTCTGTGATAATTTAATGACTTGCAGATGTTTAAATGAATGGTTTTAGTAGCTTGAGTACTACATGAATTTATTATTTTCATATATTGGCATGGAATTTCCTTGCCAAAACTTGGTTTGAATTAGCTACTTTTTAATTATCAAGTTACTTAATAATTTCTTATAATCACTGCAGTGTTATATGATCAAACACTTTTCATTTAGTTGAAAGTTAAGAATGGAGTAGGAATTGGTGAGATGGCATAGCAGTAATTCAAACTTCATCAAACGTTGAGTCTTGGGATTATTTTCTTCCCATTACAAAGTTGATAGGTTCTGTAATTAGCAAGTGTCAAAATAGTATGGAAAATTTTGTTATAATGTTAGGTTGTGATTCTCAGTTTTTAACTTTACATTTAAAGACATTGATATTTTGTTTATTTTTTTCCTTCCTTAATTGCAAATTCTGTATTTACTTAGATTTCTCTAGCAGTTTCAGGAAGGAGCCATTGGCTGAGCTGATTAGTCAAATGAAGTTGTCTGACATGGGTTACTTTAGTTTGTGGTTTTAGATGAACAGTGCATGGTGCACAGCTGTTGCTCCAACAGCTTTGTTCCAGCTGTCTTACTGGCCTGTCACAAAATACCCCACATTCCTTTTTTTTTTTTTTAAATGGAACCCCTTGTAATATTCTATACTTTATTGCTTAAAATGGATCCTACTAATTACTTTAATGACTTCTTCACTTTTATGCCTATCCATAGCTATTTATTTAGGATGGTGCTAAAATGGATTATGAATAATAGATTTAATCTTTGTCATATTTATAATTTTTTGTTGTTAAAGTTGCAGTTGTGAAATATTTGTACAAGTTAAAGAGTTAACATTGAAAAAGGCACCAAATTTAAATAATCTCAGCAATTTGGATAATAATAATTGGTATTTGGATAGTGAAACTGGCATCTTCTAATTCCTTATTTTAACCTTGAGTTTGTATTAATAAGTTTCAACAGAATTGTAAGATGAAAAGCACAATATAGTTTATAAAGCTTATATAGTACTTATAAAGGTAGACTTTAGTTTGTGGTTTTTTGTTTTTTTAAAAGGTCATAGTTTTACATAGTCTCTACATTAATGTGGGGCTCAAATTTACAACCCTGAGATCAAGAGTTGCATGCTCTTCCGACTGAGGCAGCCAGGTGCCCCTGGTTTGTGTTTTTGATAAAGTGGTTGGACTTCAGTTCATTTTACTATCTTAAATGGTAACTGAATTATAATAGTAATGGTTTCAAGTTTTCTTTCTTTCTCTCTTTTTTTTTTTTTTTTTAATTTTTAAATAAGGAACAGGGACCTATGCAGAACATTTTGAATCAATAATGTCAAATGTATGTTGAACATATTCTTTGTGTTAGATGTCATGCTAAAAGCTTTACCAGCATTGCCTCATTTAATCTTTACAGCTTATCATTTCTTTTTTATAGCTATGGAAACTGAGGTTCAGAGGTTAAATATGTTGCTCAGGATCCCATAATAATGGCTGAGATGACTTGAATCTCTTTTCTGATAAAGCACCCATAGGTGCTAAGGGCTACACTATACTACCTTGCCTGAGTAAAATACCTTTCATGTAATGAGCTAAATTGCCTTAATAATGAAATCTTTGAGTGTTTTTTTTTTTTTCCTCAGTGTTAAAAAAAAAAAGGTTTGTGAAGCATTTTCCATTTAGTTGAAATTAGAGCTAGGATTGAATAGTGAGTGAAGTTTTGTTTAAAGTATTGCCTTGCCTCCCTTTTTGCTCCCCTGCCTCCTTGTGACCGATGTCCCATTACTCCTGCACATGCTGCCTCAGCTACTGCTCTCTCCAGACCTGGCAACTCCCAGACACCTGTGCATACCTATTTGAAATTCCTGCTCTTACACAGTATTATGTCTGAAGAATCACAGTCTGATCACACTTAGTCATAATCTGTGTGAAGTACAGATCCATGACTCTTCTGAACCTCTATCCTTTACCAAGTATGCCCTTGTATCTGACTAATTCTTAGTCATATTTCTAGATGTGACTCAAGGTTCATCTCTAGGCCTTTCCCTAGGGAATATCCAGATTGGAATAGGTGCCCCTCCCATAGTATCCTATGCATTTTTTTTTTTTTGTGAATGTTCTGAAAGTTATGGAAGTAATGACCCATTAGTGTTTTTCCTGAAGAACAAAGAAGATCGTGAGGCATTAATATAACCTTAGTACAGTTACTAAAACCAGGAAATTGTAATACTGTTATCTAACATACATTATTTAAACTTAGTTGATCCAATAATGTCCATATAACAAAAGAAACATTTTTTTTGGTCTAGGATCCAATCCAGGATTGCACATTGCACTTATTTTTCATGTCTTTTTAGTCTTAAAGTTATTTGTAAAATATTCCACAGTTTGTGTTGTCTGATGTTTTCTTTTAAGAATCAAATTGTGTAGTTTTGACAGAAATATCACAAAGGAGAAGTCTTCCTCCAGTACCTCATATTAGGGAGGCACATGTCTGTTTTTCCCAATGCTGGTGTGGAATCTGACCACTTAGTTAGCCACTGTTAGACTGTTCCCTTTGTGATTAATAAATATCTTGTGGATAGAGATAGATACCAAGGCCAGGTTAATAACTTGTTACTTTTGAACCTTTGAGGTTATATCTCTAAATGTCCCACTCTTGTCTTTTCTTCATTTCCTAGCTTGCTTCTTTGTCTTCCATCTTGTACTTGCTGTCTCCAGTTTGCATTTTGTGACAGGGATTTTTTTTTTTAATACCCTCAAAGAATGCTTGATTTATAGTCACATTTTATTTAGGGGCAGAAGCCCCCAGTTATACTATATTTTCCTTATTCAGTGAATGGATCTATATCTTGTTGGCCTTGGTTTCTTCATCTGTGAAATGGAGGTTCCAAAATAGATTTTATCAGGTAGCCGGGTGGCTCAGCGGTTTAGCGCCGTCTTCAGCTCAGGGTGTGGTCCTGGAGACCCGGGATCAAGTCCATGTCGGGCTCCCTGCATGGAGCCTGCTTCTCCCTCTCCCTGTGTCTCTGCCTCTCTCTCTGTGTCTGTGTCTCTCATGAATAAATAAATAAAATCTTAAAAAAAAAAAGATTATATCTAGGGTCCTTTGAGATTCTCCAGTCCTTTGACACATGACTTTATGAATTTTTAAAAAATTAATTAGATTGTTTTATCTTGTTTGCCCTTTTTTCCCTAAGGTTTTTAAGAAGTTGTCTTCATACTTCTTTCTATACAATATACAATATCTAAATGTCTCATTGCTTTGGCTTACTTTGGCTTACTTTGATGGGGGCCATGATATTCTTTGCACCTGCATTGATAATGCCTCTTCCCAAGGTGGAAGACCGAGTGTGGTATTCTCTTTTGGTGAGTAGTGAACTAATTCCCACAGCATTCAATAAATAAATCCTGTCATTCCATGGAGTTTTCTAAATTGCTTAAAAAATAAGAGAAGAAGAAAAAAAAAATAAGAGAAGAAAAAAAACCCGTTTGGTCCAATAGTGTTTATTACTTTAAACACATGATTTATGTGTAACTTCTTTTGGAGGGTTTATAGAGTTTCTAATTATTATAATTTCTAAGGAAGTGAGAATCTTGATTCATTGTGGAATTTGGAACAAGTTAGTTGTAGAAGTTAATTTCATTTTAAATAGTCAAAGAGTTGTGTTATTTCAGCATTGTTAATACTTTTAAAGTTCTGTAGTAAAAGCATTACGTTATTTAATGAATTGTAAAAAATTGCTTAGCCACATTTTAGCTTTTTAGAATAATTCCTAAGAGTTTTTATAATACTAAGAACTCACTGTTATGATCTTTTGCATTTGTGTAATACTTTAGTTTTCAGAGAACTTTTATGTACATGATTTCCTTTTAATACCAGCAACAACCCTTTATGACGACAAGGTGGTGATCATGGTCATTGTTATTTCCATCCTAGAGAAGAGGAGATAGAGATTGGGAAGAAGTGATTTGCCCAAGGTCTTTTAGCAAGTAAGCAGCGAAGCTGGGAATGGTTTTCCCAACGCCTAAAATACATCAGTCTTCTTACTATAGACTGAATATTAAATTGGAACAAGAATGCCAACACCTACTGGAGGGGAACTGAAAGGAGTGATAATTCTCATTTAATGGATGAAATTCTCTTACTTGTTACAAGTATGATTCTAGGGGGAACACTGAATTGGGGAGAGGGGGAGAGAGAGTAAATGAGGTTTCATCAGAAGCACACTTGATGAGTTTCTACTACAACTGGATGAAGGCATTGTTGAAAGCTACTGTGGGGACAAAGATTTGTAATGCATCCTTTCTGTAAGTACAGTTTAGAAAACTGACAAACAGCAGATTTAGGTTCTGTATTGATTACCCCTTGGGTAGGGTCGGGGAAGAGGGGGGCATATGATTGTTGAGGAACATATAAAGGTCTCGAGTTGCTAATATCTTATTTTCTAAGTTGGGAGGTAGGTATACATATCCTTAATATTTTTTCTTCATAAAAAACATTTTCTGAGTTATAGTTAATGACGAACAGTAATGTGCTCTGAATTGACTTAAATTATGTAGTCAAATGGAAACTTAGCTTTTCATTTGATGTTCAAGGTATCATGACTTGGTTGACAAGACACAAGTGTGTTCTTCAGGGGTTTTCCTTCAAGATGGGAAACTATTTTTTTTCCCTGACTATTCAAACAGCAAATAAAAGTTGAGTATAATTCTTATTAGAATAAAATGTTCACATTTGAATTTGTGAACAAAACTGTTTCCTGTAGATTTGTGTGTATTAGTGTGTTGTGATTTGCTTCTAAAATTACCATACACTGTTTTTGAACATTTCTCCAAAGCACTGTCTCTGATTTCATGTTGGTGGTTACAGGAACTGATGATTAATTTTGCCTTAAATTTCCTGTATGAAGAAGTGATACTTTAACTTTTCCCATCACAAAATTCTTAATACTATTTGTAGATCTACAAAATAAATGCTCACATAATGTGATTTTAGGTAGGTGTGACTAAGTATAAAAGAAAATCTGGAGTATCATATACTAGACCTGTGTTCTGTGCTGTACTTTTGACAGTTTTGGCTCATACATAAAATGGATAACTTTTAGACTGAGAACATGTTTCATGAAGAGTTGATAATTTTGGGAGGGGGGAAGAATTATTTTAAAAATGTGTTACCCTTTTGGTGGCCTTGTTGAATGAGAGGAACTTTATTTCCAAGTTTGGTAGATGATCATGGGGTAAGAAAAAATGCTCTTCGTGGTTATGCTAAAAAGTTTTGCCTTTATTTGGATACTTGTGCTTTTTGGAGAGGTGAGATGAGAGTGAGAGAAGGAATTCTGTTTTCCAGTGTGAAAGTATATCTTTCAGTATGTATACTTCAGTACGTATACATCTTTCAGTATGTATACTGAGATGTTGCTAATTCTCATAAAGAAATTGATTGAAAACATGTCATTTAAGGGCACCTTTAGATTTATAGATTATAATGTGTGCTTAAGAGGAAGTGGGTGGGATGGGGTGGGTAAGAGGTGGAAGGCTGGGGAAGGTGGAATTAATGTTCTTGTTTCTGAGTTCAGAGGTTTGAATTATCTCCTTTTTTGGGAGATTACCTACAAATGAATTCATGGTGTGTGTTGGGGGTTTCTTGGTGGTTTTTGTTAAATTCCGAAAGCATCTAAGGACTAGACTCCTATGGTATTGATTTTTGAGAACAAGAAAAAGTGTTTTGCTTGTGACATAATTTAATTTTACAAGTTTTCTTTCTCTGGTGCCTCCTCAAAAACAGAGCTGTTCTTCTCATTCCAGTGGCACGTGGAAGCTGTGGTCCATTAAGACTTTTGAGATAGAATTTGGAAAATTTTCTACATGCAAGGCTTCCTTAATCTTTTTTTTTTTTTTTTTTTGTACAAATGACTCTTGGCAACCTGTTGAAACCTATGGACTTATCAGAATACAGTTTTTTAAATATATAAAGTATGTAGGTTTTAATTACATTTAAATCCAGTTATCAAAATACTAAAAACAGAAGTCTTCTTTTTTGACTTGTGTTGAGTGTAAATGCTATTCTGCTGTATCTGCAGTAATTGTTAAATGAGACAGGTCTGTGATTTCTGTCGCTGACCGCCATAGGTACTGCTACAGTAGTTGAAGGAAATACTGAATTTCAGTTAGAGGTTAGTGAAAAAAAAATTTTTTTTTCCCCCTTTATCCACAGTTTTGAATGATGATTTAATCCCAGGAACCCTTTTTATAATGTAATGAAAAAGTGTCAGGATTTGGAGCCAGATAACTATGAGATTCAGTTTCTTACTCACTACTTAGCTACTGTCAATGTAATTTCTCAACTCTGAACTTTAATTTCATCATCACTATAATGGAAATGATAGTACTACCCATGGGGTGTTAGCTTATTGTACCCAGAACACCCACAAAACCCCTAAAATCCCACAAGTATTATTACCATCTCCATCCTACTATCCTAGTCAACCGGCATTGTCATCTTACCAGTTTGAGTGAAGTATTAAAACCTTACTTTGGGCAGCCCCAGTGGCCCAGCGGTGGCCTTTGGCCCGGGGTCTGATCCTGGAGCCCTGGGATTGAGTCCCACGTCGGGCTCCCTGCAGGGAGCCTGCTTCTCCCTCTGCCTGTGTCTCTGCCTCTCTCTGTCATAAATAAATAAAATCTTAAAAAAAAAAAAAACCCGTACTTCACTTTATGTTTCTCTACTCTCTCCTGCTTACTCTCTCCTGCTTAGAATAATTTTCAGTGTTTCCTCTATATACATATAGAACCAATTATAATTTTGCTTCAAATGTCAAGTGTACTTTAGAAAATTAAACAGCAGGAAAATCTGTCATACTCGTCCATATTTTTGCTGTGTCCATCCTTCCTTCCTTCCTGAAGCTTCTTTTATTATTTCCTTCCTATTTAGAGAACTTCTTTGCCATTCTTTTAGAGGAAGTCTGCTCGTGGCAGAGTCTCTATATTTGCTTTATCTTCATTTCAGAAACAATTTTTTTTTCTGGATATAGGATTCTGGGTTGATAATTCTTTTTCTTCGGCACCTGAAAGATTGTGTCACTTCTGGTCTCTATGGTTTCTGATGAGAAATCTGTAGTAATTTTAATAGTTTTTTTTTTTCACCTATAGGTATGATGTTTTTCTCTTACTGCCTTTTTAAGACTTTTTCTTAAGGTTTTAGAAGTTTAGTAATGATGTATCTAGGTGTGGATTTCTTTGGGTTTTTTCCTTTTTTGGGTTTGCTCAGCTGCTTGACTGTAGGTTTTTGTCTTGCCAAATTTGGGAAGTTTTCAGCTATTATTTCTTCAAGTATTTTCTCAGTCCCTTTCTGTCCTCTTCTGGTATTCTGATAATGTGAATTTTAGATCTTTTATTATAGGCCCTCAGGGTCTTGAGGCCTGTTAATTTTTTTTTTTCCATTCTATTTTTCTCAGTTTTTCAGACTGGGCAGTTTCTATTCTTTAAGTCCATTGAATATCTCTTTTTTCCTTCCATTTGCTATTTAGACCAACTTCTAAATTTTTTATTTTATTCTATTTTCTAGCGTAATTTCCCATTTGTTTTTTTTTTTAATATTTTATTTATTTATTCATGAGAGACAGAGAGAGAGAGAGAGAGAGGCAGAGACACAGGCAGAGGGAGAAGCAGGCTCCATGCAAGGAGCCTGATGTGGGACTTGATCCCAGGTCTCCAGGATCACACCCTGAGCTGCAGGTGGCACTAAACTGCTGCGCCACCAGGGCTGCCCCCCATTTGGTTTTTAAAAACATATTCGCTGAGATTTGACCTTTTTTCTGAGACTTTTTTTCATTTCTTTCAAACATGCTTAAATATTTTATCAAGACCACTTTAATGTCTTCTTCAGATGATTGTAACTTCTCTGTCCTTTTGATGTTGGTATCTTTTGATTATTTTTATCCTTCTGTTTGAGATCTTTCTGGTTTTTGGATTTTCTAATTGAAACCTTGTACATTTTCATGCTTTGTTCTGAGGCTTTGGATCTTACTCAGGCCATTTATTTTAGTTGACTTTTTTCATACTACTCTGGCAGGAGAAGGAAGGTGGAGGTGTTGCCTCATTGCTGCCAGGTGGAGATAGATGTCCATGGAGCTGCCACTGAAGCCTGAGGTGGGGGACACTCCATATTACTCTTGGATAGGATGGAAATTCAGGCTTCCCCTCAAAATCTTCTTCGACACTGTTAGGGGAGAGTTTATAACCGGCCATTAGGGATGAAAGCCCTGGCTCCGTAGTTGGCCTTTTCTGACACTATTCCAATGGGGTGTTTATAGCCTTGAGAGTGGAACTCTAGGCTCCCCACTGGGCCTTTGCTGGTGGGGTATGAGTGTGACCATAGTGGCTTTTTCTTTTTTCCTTTTGGAGGGTGAGAGAGAATGTGCACACACGTGAAGGGCAGGGAGGGCATGGGGAGAGGGAAAGACTCTTAAGCAGGCTCTATGCCCAGCATGGAGCTCATTATGGGGCTCAGTGTGGTGCTTGATCTCATGACCCTGAGATCATGATCTAAGCTGAAATCAAGAGCTTAATGCTCAACCAACTGAGCCATCCAGACACCCCACATGGTGTGTGTTTTTTGTTTTTTAATTTATTTTTGTGGTGGTTTGAGTGGAGTAGGGTGGTTATTGTCTAAAAGCTTTCCATCTTTCTGGATTGCCCTTTTTATAGTCCCTTGGTCAGAAAGAGCATGCTTTTGTTGGAATTCTTTTTGTTTGCTCCTATTGGTATTTCCAGGTTGGAGGCTTTTTCAGATCCATTTCTGGCATTTTCAAGGTTAAAAAAAACAAAACACAAGGGACTCACCACAGTTTTTTCCCTTGGTTTCCAAAGCATTAGCACTGCCTCCTCTTTGAGTCTTCTTATATTTGTTTTGTGTGTAATATTAAGTTTTACTTTTGCATAGCAGGAGGAATGGAGAAAGTATGTGTACTCTATCTTTCCAGAAGGAAAAGTCTTTTAAGGTTTTTTTTTTTTTTTTTTTTGGATTATATGAAATAATGCTGTAATTAATATTTTCCTTCAATGTTTTTATTATGTTTTTTAAAATTTCTCTTGACTTTGGGTTATTAACTTAACAATGGATTAATATTTTTGTACCTCTTGATGCCCATTGTGAGTTATTATTATGCTGTTCAACATGATTTTTTTTTAAAAAGATTTTATTTATTCATGAGAGACAAGAGAGAGAGGCAGAGACACAGGTTCCTCGCAGGGAGCCCGATGCAGGACTTGATCCCTGGACCCTGGGGATCATGCCCTGAGCCAAAGGCACATGTCTAACTGCTAAGCCACCCAGGCGTCCCCAACTTGATATCATAACGAGTTCAGCTCTATACCTGTTGTGTTTGAGGTGAGGTGCTTTAGGGGCAGCTATGTGAAGGCATGTATTATCCTTATTTATGACCAGAGGAGTAGTGTAGTAAAGAGATCTGGGCAGAGAAAGATTTGGGAATATAAAGTAATGAATAATTGAGGTAGCTTGTGTAGATGAGGCTTACCAATATGGAGGAGGTCATGGCTCAAGATAGAGCTCTGGAAGGCTGCCATTGAAAAGAGGACAGGAGGAAGAAAAGGAAGAGAATGATTGTGAATGCCTTGGAGAACTAGAGACAAAAACTGTGTTAGGTATTGCAGAAACCAAGAGGAGAGAGCTTCAAGAAATGTTGTGAGTGTTGAGCAGGGTCACGTCTTACATTGGTTAAGTAATCTAAGGGTGAAAATTCTAAGATTGCAATGAATAGGTCAGAAAGGGCAGTATTAATGGAATGATAGGAATAGAAGCCAGACTACAATAAATGGGAGGTTAAAAGAATTACTGATGGAGGAGAAAGAAGGAAGGTAAAAACTGGGGTGCATGTGTTTTAAAATTAAAAGAATAATTCTTGTTTATAATGCCAAAGAAGAGCCAGTATGATAGGAAACACGAGAATGGTGATGGCAAGGACCTTTGAGAAAGTAGAAGATTGAATCTAGAGTACAAACTGAAGCATCAAAAGCTGAGCAGGATAGCAATATTTTCTTTTCCTCCCTGGAGGGTGGAAAGGAAATACATACATACGCACACACACACACATATACACACATACATGTATACACACACACACACAAATATATATAAAATCCAGTCACATCCATATGTGATTATGGATGAAGGAGACATTTTAGAAACAAGGCAAAGTCTGATGGGAGTCTCAGCCAGAAATAGGCAGAATAATCTAGATGTACATAAATGCTTTAAAAAATTTTTTTACCTGGGGATCCCTGGGTGGCTCAACAGTTCAGTGCCTGCCTTTGGCCCAGGGCGTGATCCTGGAGTCCCAGGATTAAGTGTCCTGCATTGGGCTCTGGGCATGGAGCCTGCTTCTCCCTCTGCCTGTGTCTGCCTCTCTCTCTCTTTTCTCTCTCTCTCTGTCTATCATGAATAAGTAAAATCTTAAAAAAATTTTTTTTTACCTAAATGGGTAATTTCATAGGTTACATTACAGGTATATCAGAATTGAATATATTTTAAAAACATGCTGACAATACAGTTCTTATGTCTTAAAAGAAAAATGTCAGTAGGATGAACAATTAAACAAAATACTGTGTTTTATCTCTCATTGAGTAGCAAAAAAGATAGAAATAAAAGAAGAAATATTTAAGTAAAATAAAATTCTTAAAAGAATTTTAAGTTATCAATTGACAAAAGTCAATAGAAGTGACCTATTATAGGTAAAGGTATGGGGATACGGATACTCTTTTACACTGCTCTTGAAATTATAAATCTAAAAGCTAAATTAAGCCTTCAGTTTCACAAACTTTGACCCAGTAGTTATTTTTCAAGGATTTTTCTCTGATCTGGGAATTTACTATATGGTACAAAGATTTATATATATATAAATATATAAATATATATATATATATATATTTATATATTTATTATGTGACTTATGCTAAAATTTCAGAAATGGCTTATGTGGTCAGTAATAAAAGATGGATTTAATAATGGCCCACGTTACTAAAATTAATTTTTAGACACTTTGGTAAGGAAGAAATGTATCAGTAAGTAGGGGAGGAAAATAGATTATAAAAGCATATACAATACAACACAAGTTTAATTATGTATGCATAGAGAAGGAAGGACTCAAGAGTAAACATTCCTGGATGATTTTAATTAGTTTTGTTGTTTTTCTTTCCTGTGTCTGGATTTTCTTCACTGCACTTATATCCTAAATAGGGAAAAAGAACTTCAAACTTCAGTGCTGCTGAATGTACTCTTAAGGGAATACAATTGATACAGCTTTCTTGAGTATAGTTTGTAGTTTATCAATAGCCTATCCTTATCCTTTGACTTGATAAGCATACCTCCAGGGATTTTTACTAAGGAAATGAGTAAGAACCATAAAGATCATTTTACAAAGATTTATTATGACAAGATTTATAATAGTGACATGCTGTAATTGTCCTAAATAGGCCAATGGTTAAAATACTGTTCATCCTTCTAGTGGATGTAAAGCAGATCAATGCAGCCTATGAAAAATGATTTTAAAAATCCATATGTTGAAACAGGAAGTTGCTGATACTATAATTTACACAAAGAAAAAATATTACATGGTATGTCTTGTCCTGATTTTCATCCTTAAAATAATAGAAAAAACAATGGGAAGAAAGAGACCCAAATACTGAGTTATTTTCTTCTGTATACTGCTATAAGTTTTTTACAGTGGTCATTTTATATTTAAAAAATTGTAAATAAATAAATTTGCTAATTGATAGGAAATGTATGCCTTTACTGTATGCCTTTTACTTCAGTTAGTTTTCCTGTTATGTGGTAAACACAGAATAGAGTAAAATCAAGATTTCTTTTATCACTTAAAGCTTAGAAAAACATTTCTCTCAAAATCTGGTACATGTGTCTTTTTCTCTGATCAGATTTTCTTATTTTGTTATATCTTTCTTTCTTTTTTTTTTTTTTTGTAAATTTTTATTTATTTATGATAGTCACACAGAGAGAGAGAGAGGCAGAGACACACACAGGCAGAGGGAGAAGCAGGCTCCATGCACCGGGAGCCTGACGTGGGATTCGATCCCAGGTCTCCAGGATCGCGCCCTGGGCCAAAGGCAGGCACCAAACCGCTGCGCCACCCAGGGATCCCTGTTATATCTTTCATAAGGGATCTATGTCTTGATTTCTGCTTTGCTCCAGTGATAATATATGTGTGATTGTTTTGAGTTGAAATATTAGTGCAAATTTCATTAAAAATAAGATTTTTTTTAACCTTACCATATACAGAGCAATACAAAAGTCTGTAAAAAAAAAAAAAAAAAAAAAAAGGTCAGAGCTTCCTATTATGCCCATCCATTGCATTCCTGCTTGCCTTCTCATTCTTTAGTTGTAACCATGTACAATAAAATGCAACCATATTCAGTGGATTAGGTGAGTGTTGACCAATTTGTATGTCAAAATTATGTGACCATTAGCACAAGCAAGATAGAGAATATTTCATCACCCCAAAAAGTCCCTTGTGTCCCTTCCCAATTAATAATCTCCAGAGGTACCCACTGTATTGATCACTATAGATTAATTTTGCCTGTTTTGGATTTTATGTTATGGAATTATACAGTATGTACTCCTTTGTGCCTGGGATGTTTTGGGATTCATCCATGATATTGCTTGTTTTGGTAGTTAGTTCCTATTTGTTGCTTGCTCGAGTTCCATACTATGATACACTGCAATTTATTTGTCTGTTTACTTGTTGATGGAACATTTGGATTGTTACCAGTTTTTAGGAACTATGAATAAAGGCGAACTGAAGGGATGCCTGGGTGGCTCAGCGGTTGAGCACCTGCCTTTTGCTCAGGCCTGATCCTAGATTGCTGGGATCCAGCCCCACATTGGACTCCTTGCATGGAGCCTGCTTCTCCTCCCTCTGCCTGTCTTTCTGTGTCTCTCATGAGCAAATAAATAAAATCTTTATTAAAAAAAAATAAAGCCACACTGAATATCCATATATATGCTACCATGTTGATTTATTTTTCATTTCTCTTGGATTATAAACCAACTTGTGGATTATTAGGTCATATTGTAAATGTGACCTGAGCTGAAGGCAGATGCTCAACTATTGAGCCACCCAGGCGTCCCAGTTGTACCATTTTATAACCAAAGGTGTATGGAAGTTTCAGTTCTTTTGGGTACTTACCAGCACTTGGTATTTTAGCTAGTTTAATGGATGTGAAGTAGTATCTCACTGTGGTTTTAATTTGCTTTACTCTGACTGATGACAGTGAACATCTTTTTAGGTGTATATTGGCCATCTGTTTGTTCAAATCCTTTGTCTTTTTAAAAAATTGGGTTGCTTATGTTACTGAATTGCAAAGCTTCTTACATTTGGAACACGAGTCCTTTGGCAGCTATGTGTATTGTAAATGTTTTCTTCTTGCCTTTTTGTTTGTGTCTTCCTATTTATTATTTAACTTTTGTTGAGGTATAATTGAGATATTAATTTATTTTTTTAAAGATATTATTTATTCATTCATGAGAAACAGAGAGTTAGACAGAGGCAGAGTGAGAGGCAGGCTCCCCATGGAGCAGGGAGAGCCTGATACAGGACTTGATCCTGGGACCCCAGGATCATGACCTGAGCTGAAAGCAGACGCTTAGCTGACTGAGCCACCCAGGCATCCATAACTTTATATTAGTTTCAGGTGTACAGCATAATGATTCAGTTTTTGCATATACTGGGAAATGATCAACACTATAAGTCCAGTTAATACCTGTCTCCATACATACTTTTTCCCTTTCAATAGTTAACTCTTGTTTCTATAATTGTACTGCTTGGGCTAGAATTTTTAAACTTTTAAAATATCAAGATAGTTAAAATCAAAATGAATGCAGTATATGTCCTTGTTTTGCTACTGATTTTTTTTTCTCCTTATATCCTATAAAATACTTTACAAATTTTTTGAATAATTTATATTAAGTGTCCTATTAGTGTTTTTACTTAATGTTGTTATGAGCAATGTAATTTTATCACATTTGACTACATGCTATAGATATTTTTTCAACTTCTAGTGTTTCTGATAGTTTTTGCATTGACAGATACATTCTGTTGCCTAAGTAATACTGTTTCCATTATTGCAGAATGGCATTTAAAAGTCTCCCTATAGCTGTTGCCGAATAAATTTGACCATGTTTGATGCGATGTTTTCATGTTTGCTTTCCTCTGTTGACTAAATTTGATGCTTTTTTTTTTTTTTTTTTTTGCTCACCCTTTTGTTGTTAAGCACCGGTGTTATAAGCACCGCATTGTTATATTTTATTTAAAGAGAAATCCTGTTGGGACGCCTGGGTGACTCAGCGGTTGAGCGTCTGCCTTTGGCTCAGGATCCAGGATCGAGTCCCACATGGGTCTTCTTGCAGGGAGCCAGCTTCTCCCTTGGCCTGTGTCTCTGCCTACCTCTCTCTCTCTCTCTCTCTCTCTCTCTCTCTTTCTCTGTCTCTGTCTCATGAATAAATAAGTAAAATATTAAAAAAAAAATCCTGTTGAGCTGCTTTTTTTCTAATGAAGCCACTTAACGTGACCATGATTAATAGTTGGCCTCTGTATTTTTCCCTCCTTGCTTTCTCATGTGTGACCTGTGTTTTAATCCTTTCATTTTACGGTGACTTACGGACAGCATTTCTTTTCATTACCTGTAGTGTGGGTGGGGAGTAAGTCAAGCTTTCATCTGTATTTTTTTCATCTCATGAGTTGTGGTTGTGGGCAAGAAGTACGTATGAATCTATGAAGAGCTGGTTGGAAAGACATTGAAAGTATGTATTATACGTTTTCTTTTTCCTTAAAGCATTTAGAGATTTGTTAAGTAGGGGGAGAATTTCTGTTGTTTGGACTTTATTGCATGAATTCATATTGTCACGATTCTAGTAGCACTTTTACTGATGTCTTTAGAATGAAATCAAATGAAAATTGGTAAGATAATCAGTTATTCTCCGGGAGTAAAATTTTAATCTTCACAGCCTTCTGGGGTTTTTAGGGTGTGTGTGTATAGGCAAACTACTGCAGACTTAGTTTGCTTAGTTTATGAGTGCAAATTAAAAGCCAGCTATGCTAGTACTGATAAAAATGCTTTTGATGCTAATGTAATACTGCTTGCCTCTTTTAATGTTAGTAATGGCAAATTGTATTTGTTCTTTGAACACATAGGAAGGGCGTGAAACTGATTTTTCCTCTGTGGGACTACTTTCCCTGGTGGAATAAAAGTTAGATAGAATGAGCATTTTTTCCCTCTTAAACTCTGAAGAAGACAACTTCCTCTATTTTGCATTTTTGGGTGGTGGTTATAGCACTTGTTTTGAGGTTTGACCACCCTTTGTTCAGCTATTTTTATTTTTACATATCATTTTGAGTACATTTAGTGGTATTTTAACTATAATAGCTTGTGTAATGAAATTCATGCATATTATATCTTAAAACTCTGCTGTTGTTTTGACTTATTTTGTATTAATTGGTTTATGCTATTTCTGCTTCATCTGAGTTTTTTTCTTTTTTTTTTTTAAAGATTTATTTATTTGAGAGAGAGTGTGCATGAGAGAAAGCATGAACAGAGGGAAGAGGCAGAGGGAGAGGGAGAAGCAGGCTCTCTGTTGAGCAGGGAGCCCAGTGATGTGGGGCTCCATCCCAGGACCCTCGATCATGACTTGAGCAGAAGGCAGACACTTAACTGTCTGAGCTACCCAGGCACACCCTGAGTTGTTTTTTTCTTTAGCCAAGTAAATGCCTAGTTTCCACCACTGAACTAAAAAGCCAAATAATTGATTTGCAATGTTTGTTTTCTCTGCTGAACATGTAAATTATTTAAGATATGACATAAATTTCAACTTATTGGTTGTTCGTGACCACTCTTCCACCCCCAAACACCCCAGTAGAGGATGGACTTTTTTTAAAATGAATTTTATATTTGCAATTTGCTTTCATTACTCTACTGCTAGACACTAAACAATATCTGGGTCACACACATTACAATGTTACAATGTTTTTTTCAAATGCCAAGGATCCCATAGTAGTGTAATATTTGGTTTCTATAGGTGAATAGGACTGGTGGTCAGCCAAGAGTGTCCATTGAGCACTTTTGTGCCAAGGACTGTGAAGAGAAGAGAAGGAACAGAAAAGACTGATGGAAAGAGCCCCACCTACCAGAGCAATAGCAATAATGACTGCATGGTTTTTATGGAGCAATATGACAACTTACATTCGAAGTAATATACTAACAGGAAGGACTTGAGTGCTCAGAGGGTCACAAATTGAAATTCAGGGCTCAGTTGGAATCCGAAGTTCAGGTGAGGGCAGCTGTGAAAAACCACAAAGGAGAGGTACAAAAGGGGCAGTTTTCAGGGGCAGCCAGTGTGGTCTAAACACAGGAGAGGACAGACATTTTGCTCTTAATGGAAACTATGTCCTAAATTGAATTGGAACTCTTGATTTTGTTACGTGAACTGGAGTAAATGCTTCAGAGAACTTTTACCATTCATTCATTCATTCATTCATTCATTCATTTACCATTGTTTAGCTTTCAAAGGTCTTACTAAACAAATTTCAGAATCAATGAAACTGGATAATTAAAAATAAATAGACGTCATGTAAAATAGTTAACAATTGTGTATTTCCTGGCACAGAAACTCAGTATACAAAATGCTATAAATTATGTAATAGTGACGTTTTAGAAGCCATATAACCTAATAGTTACTTGTAGATTTAAGCTGTCACTATGTCCTTTTGTGAATAAAGCATCAGGCATATGCCCTGGGATTTTCAGATTTGTACAAATTCTGTCGAAGCCTTCACTGCTGTTTTTGGGTTCCATACCATGGGGTAATAAGGTCATTTTTCAGTGCTATTCAAGGAGAGAAAACCAAATTACGCTGCAGAGGTTCTAGTATGTTAATGTTTTGCTGGATGCTTTTCTGTAATATTCCCAGACATAAAGTTTTAAATTTGAGTAAGTAGATTGAGAGAAGCCTAATGAATTCCATCCTCCCTCAAAATGGAATCAATTGCTGTTCTTTCTCTAATCCCTGCCCCAGTCCATATCGCACAGTAGTATTTCATGAAAAAAATTATCCTTTTATAAACCAAATAAAAGATACAGTGGAGGAAGAGACTCCTTATACGATAGCAAACAAAAAATACTTTTATGCACTAAAATGAAGTGTAACATTTCTGTCAGAAAACCTAAAAATGCTACCATGGTTCACATAGAAGACTTGAAAGAATAGAAAAGCACACTGTATTCTTAGATTTGAAGATGTAAGCTCTTAACTTATGTCAATTCTAAATGCTAATCTACAAGCTCAATGGCATTCTAAAAACACTAAAAGAACTAAAAACTCCACCAGTTACTCTGTTGTTAAGTATTAGTATAAGTTCATTTTGTAGAAGAGTAAATTGAATCTCAGAGAAATCAAGTAACCTCTCCAAGGTCACGAAGCTACAAAGTGGTTGAAGCAAGGCTTCACAACAAGGTGAGTTTGAGAGCTCAGACCTAAGAATAATATTTAGTAAGCACTTAAATCATTCAGCAATACTGTTCCAAGTAAAGCACTATATATATTTTTTTCAATTAGAATAGCATTTAAATATATTTGGAAAATAAGAATCTATGAGACTGCTAGAGAGGTTCTAGAGATAATGCATGCGGTGTTTGAAGATTTATAGGTCCCTCCACCCAGTTTCACTTTCCTCATATCCACAAGCAGCTATTCAAAGCATCTTTTTTTTGACTAGTTCATCTTTCCCCTATGATCTGTTCTTTATATGTCAGGTTTCATATATGTGGATTTTTTTGGGCCATCTATTCTGTTCCATTAGTTTTTCTGCCTATTCCGTGTCAGTTCCATTCTATCTTAATTTTACAAATGGTTAGGATAAGCCTCGCTGCTGTGTTCATTCAATAAAAAAGTCATTGAATGAATATTTGTGGCCAATACTGTATGTACTAGGAACTGTATATGTGCTGGCAAAACAGCATTGAACAAACCAAACAGTTCTCTCTTGTAAAGAATTTCTTGGGTGTTTTCCTATTCATAAATTTTACAACCATCTTCTGGTTCTTCTGGTTCTGTCACCTTCAGTGCCAGATCCAAAAACCTTTTGATTTTATTTTAAAAAAAATTTTAAAGATTTTATTTATTTATTTTAGAGATAGGGTGGGGGAAGGAACAAAGGAAGAGGGAAAAGCAGACTCCGTACTGAGCGCAGAGCCCGATAATGGGGCTTGATCCCACAACCCTGAGATCACGATCTGAGCCAAAACTAAGAATCAGATGCTTAGCCAGCCAAGGCACTCACGTGCCGTATCTTTAAGTTGTGTCATAATAATGAAAATAGGCATTTTGATAATGCTTTTCAAGTCATATGTATCTCCCGCTGTCTTTGGCCTTTATTTAAAGCTTTATAGTTTCCTTCCATAAAGGTCTAGAATATATTTTATTAGATTTACTCCTAGTTACCATTTATTTGCTGTTGCTACTGTAAATGGTATCGTCTATTTGACTAAAGTTTTGTAATAACTTGTATTCAGAAATGGCCTTTCTTGGGAGGGAGGCCTGAGGATTGTTATATAGATTTTTGTATCCAAATACCTTGTACAACTCTTGCCAATGATTATTCTGTATATTCTGTAGGATTTTTTGTATTGATGAACATATCAGCTAACAATTTGTTTTCAGTTCTTACTGTATTGTTTGGACCTCCAAATATAATGTTGAACATGGTGATGGTGGACATTCTCTCTTGTTCTTGATTTTAGAGTTTCACGGTTAAATTTGTTTCTGCAGGTTTTTAGTTCCCTTCTAGTCCCACTTGCTATGAATTTTTAAGATGTGACATTTTCTCATGCTTTCCTGTATCTCTTGTGATCATGTTATTTTTCCTCAATCTGCTCATATGGTGAATTATATTTGTAACTTTTTTTAAAAGCTTGTATATCCTTGTGTTCATGGATTCCTGGAATACTTTGGTCATAATGTATATTCTTGTGTTTGTATTTTTGGATTCTGTTTGCTGATATTTTATTTATGGGCTTTCGGGTTTTTTGCATCTATATTTTAGTGAAGTTGGCCTATGACTTTGATTTTCCTTAATGTCCTTGTCTGATTTTGATATCTGGATTATACTGGCCTCATGAGTTAGGGAGTGTTTCCTCCTTTCCTGTTCTCTGAAAGAATCTGTGTAATTCTGGAATTCCCTGCTCCCCGAAAGCCCAGCAGAACTGGCTCTTGTGACTTCTGGATCTGATTGTTTAGCAAGGCTTTTCTGTTTTTTAATTTTTTCTCTTATGTTGGTCCTAGGACTATTCAGGCATTCTAATTATGCTGTCCCCAAACAAGGCTGAGCTTAAATAAGAGGAGGGAGGATTTATTGATAAGAAAACACAGGAAAGGGAGAACTTCAGGAAGGAATCAGAATTTCAATTAGAGACTAAACTTTGGTCCAGATAAAAGTTGGGGGTGGCTGGATGGGAAAGGAGCTAAATCTGAGACTTTGCTGGTTAAGAAGGAGCCCTCCAACCAGGCTGACGTGGGTAGAGGTGGGCTAAAGTGGTCTTATTGAATTGACGGCCCCCCATTCTCCCTGCTGCTTTTACGCTGGAGTGATCAAGCAAATGTGCACCAGCAGAAAACAAGACCTGCCAGAAATAACAAACAGATTTAGGTTCCACCCCTAGCCCTGCAAGGGGGTTATTTTGGCACTTTCTGATCATTCAGTTGTTTTGGCGCGTTTTGATCATTCTTTAGAATGTAGGTGTAAAGAATAAAGGATGTCAGTGCCATCCTTGTAGAGTTCCCTACCCCATCCCACCACCTTTCCATGAAGGGAAATGTGTTGAGAAAATACATTTGCTCCTGGGGAGTCCTACTAGTAGAAGAGGAGAGCCAGTATGGACACTCTCCAGAGGTTTAAAAGTATTGACCTGCCTTTATTTCTTTACTACAATCAGTTTTCTCTTTTATTGTTAAGTTACTTAAGGTACTATGAAAATTAACTGGTATTTTCAGAGTTTTCCCATTTAAAAAAAAAAAGATTTTATTTATTTATTCATGACAGAGAGAGAGAGGGGGGCAGAGACACAGGCAGTGGGAAAAGCAGGCTCCATGCAGGGAGCCTGGTGTGGGACTCCATCCCTGGTCTCTAGGATCACACCCTGAGCTGAAGGCGGCGCTAAACCGCTGGGCCATCGGGGCTGCCCAGTTTTGCCATTTTTTATATGCTGTTTCTTTTCATAACTGCATATAGGGTCTTCAAAAATAAATTATATTACTTAGTATTTTTACTTTTGCCCATCCATGCTGTTTTTTTTTCCATCCATGCTGTTATATATATATATATATATATATATAATAAATTATATTACTTAGTATTTTTACTTTTGCCCATCCATGCTGTTTTTTTTCCATCCATGCTGTTTATATATAAACACAGTTTATGTAGTGCCTTTCAGAAAAATTCCTTTTTTTCAGCTTTTGTCTTCTATTCTTAGCTAATGTTTTTACATAAGTTTTTCTGAATGCAACAAAAAATGGATTAAGGCAAATCTCTGGGCCAACCTGAAGTTTAACTTTGGAGACTAAGTATTAATGAGTTTTCTACAGAAAAAAATTTCAGTTGCTTTTGTTTATAGATTGAAATTAGTGAAATGAGCAAGTCAGCCAGTGAGAGTTGCTTAATGCAGTCCATTTACAATTTTTGACTTAATATCCAGTTTTAGTGTCCATTGACCTGACTTTAGGTAGAGAGTGTATGACTCTAGACAAGCATGCAGTCATTCTAGGTATATTGCTGCTTAAGAAAATGACTTTAAAAAATGTGTTAGAACATGGGAAAAAAAGATGTTGCTCTCTTGTGGTTTTACAGGGTGCCAGAGGTTTGGTTGCTTGTATGTTTCACTCAATTGCTTTCTGTTCAATGAGTAGGATCACCACCATGCCTCACAACTTTGCAGACTCACTGCAGAGGAAATAGCAGGAGGTAAAATGACCTCAAATGAATGTGGCTTTTTTTGTGGGATGAAGTGAGTAGACAGGGCTACAACTAAATAAACGAATTATGCAGGAAGACCTTTACTTAACTCATCTTTATATTCTTTTACTCTGTGACTCTCTCGCCCCTATCATTCCTTCTTCTTTAAACATTTGTACAATGATTAGTTTGTTGTAAATATGTAACATGATTACAGTTGAGTTGTTTAGTATTTTTATAATCTTATTTCTGGTAAACTCTTTCTTTTCCTCTTTTGGGCTGACAGCTTCCTTATTGTGAATGCCTTAAGGTAAGAGGTCTTAGACTCAATGTTGGTTGGATGGAACTAACTCGCTTTATCTTGTCATGTTGGATTCTCTTTATCCTGCAAGTTCCTGTTGTTTTGATTACATAATCATTTTGTACTTGGGAAAATAAAACTGATTATTTGTATTTCTCTACCATAAGTGTTGGGTAGCATGATGACCTTTTACCAGTTTAGTATTGGGTATGAGATGTTTTGATATAACAATTTGAAGGGGAAAGAGAGGGCAGCCAGGATGGCTCAGTGGTTTAGCGCCGCCTTCAGCCCAGGGCGTGATCCTGGAGACCCGGGATCAAGTCCCACATCAGGCTCCCTGCATGGAGCCTGCTTCTCCCTCTGCCTGTGTCTCTGCCTCTTTCTCTCTGTGTCTCTCATGAATAAACAAATCTTTAAAAAAAATAAAGGTGAAAGAGAAATCATAATGTACAGTAAACTTGCAGTTATCTGTGAAGGTAGAAGGGAGTCTGTCTGGATAGTTTTAGATCTATGTTTATTGCAGTGTCCGTCATACATACCTAGGAAACATTTCTTTGACCACTGGCTGGCTTATTACCAGTGTCAGGATTGACCGAGATGTGTGGGGACGGTTTGAGGTCTGGACATTTAACTCCATAAATATAGAGAAAATAGAGACAATACATTTATTTTGTTTTCCAAAGGTAGCTCTCAGTGTAATGTAGTGGTTTTGGGCACAGAATTGAGCCAGACTGCTTGGAATCAGTCTCCACCACTTATTGCCTGTGGCTTTGGGCAAGTTACTTAACCTCTTCTGTCTCCTCCTCCTCACCTGTAAGATAGAGGTGAATAATAATAGTGCTTACCTACTTCATGGACTTCTTGTGAGGTTTCAGTAAGCTAATGTATCTAAAGCACTTAGTGCCTGGCACATGTAAATATAAATTGTGTTCAGGCATTGCTGCCAAGTCAGTACATGTAATTCTGTGTGTACCTGACTTATGTGTCCCTGAAGGAGTTTGGAGTGTAAAACTTAATTTTTCTGTTAGTCAGATTTACAGTTATTTTTGAATAGCCTCAAAAGTGGGGATTGAAAGAATCGATAAGATATCTGTGTTTGGGTTGTCTTTACTGTACACCGTCTGTCTTCCTCAGGAAATATTTTTGTCTTAGCTGTTCCGTGACCTGGCCGAGTTAGGTTCTTTTGCAGTGACCACAGCAGGGAAGCATGTCCTGGGAGACTGGGATAGGTGGTTCCCCTGCCCTGGGTTAGATTTCCTGCTGTAAAGCAAAGGTTTTGCTTCTCTTAGAAGGGGCACCTAACTGAACAGATGTCATCTCATCCCTGGGCACTCTAGTGTTAAAAAGAAGTGAATGTCCAAATAGGATTTATTAGGATAGTGATTCATTCATTCAACAAATATTTCTCTAGGGTTTATGTGCATGGCCTTAAGGAGTTTGCAAAGACAAGGCTTTCCTGTCCTAAAGTAGAGTGTTGGTCCTAACTGAAGGGAAAAACATGAAAATGATTGTTTTGTTCTTCCTGTTATCTCTGACAATGGCCTGGTTCTCTTTTAGAAATGTAGTTTATGATTGCTCTCTCTGTGCACTTAAAAGTGTTGGTATATCAGATTTGTTTTGTAGAGGAAACTTAAGAGGGAAAACTGATTAAGTTCTCTCATCTGGTTAATAAGATGGTTAGGATCTGGTTAAGTTTCTTTCTGATAAAACGACCATTTCTTTTTTTTTTTTTAAATAATAAATTTATTTTTTATTGGTGTTCAATTTGCCCACATACAGAATAACACCCAGTGCTCATCCCATCAAGTGCCCCCCCTCAGTGCCTGTCATCCATTCACCCCCACCCCCCGCCCTCCTCCCCTTCCACCACCCCTAGTTCGTTTCCCAGAGTTAGGAGTCTTTATGTAAAACAACCATTTCTTAGGAGTAAAAAATTACCTGTGAATTTTGTTTCCCAAATAATTTAGTGAAATGTCAATATGAATTTATTCATGTTGGCTTTAAAACTTTTTGTTGATAAAGATATTCTGCATCTCTAACAGGTCTGTTTTACATTTGGTAAATAAATTTGTTCTTGGCAAGATGTATAAATTTTGAATTGTATTTTCCCATTTATTTAGAGGATTACGGGTCGCAGCACTGCTCATGCTGACACCCGGACCTTTGAAGATAGTAATATCAGATGGCAGTACATCTACACCTGTGCCTCTCCAGTATTTGAGGTTAAACTCACTGTAGCGTTTGTTATCCAGAAACTATGGTATCTTATCCATTCTGAGACATTAAAAAATTATTTGTTTAATATCTTTGTAATTAGGATGCATCTTCCAATTGATGGCATCCTAGAATCAACAGAAGATGGCATTTTTTCCTTGTCTTGCCTTCTGTTTGACAACTAGTAGATGCCTTGAGGGCAAGGACTTACTCATTTGTGTTATCCTTCAATGTGTGATTTGCGTTTAGAACCCTACTTTTGCTGAATTGCAATGTAACAGTTTTTAGGATCATCTCAGTGAGTGTTAATTGAAATGAGAGTTTCTTTAGGAACTTTTGCAGGAGGATGCATTTAAGAGGAGGGCCCGGTAAATGCTGATAAGTTAAATGTGACTTCAATTGCCCCCCCTTTATACCCATTTGGTCTTCCTCTTGTGGTTCTCTTGTTCATATTGATGCAAACCAGAGACAAAGTATTACATAGACTTTACCAGAATTAGTTGCTTTTAGCAGATGCTAGTGAAGTGTTTAAGAATGTTACGTTCTTATTTATGATATGCTATTATTTTGTGAGCATCCTTTGGATATTGCACTATGCTATAGTCACTTTTCATTATGTAAATGAGGAAATGGGGAATCAGTGTGTTTAGAGACATGTTTATTTTCGTCCATGGTGATGGAAGAAAGGCCAAAACTTCCTGCACAAAGCTGCTTTAGAAGCATCTTCTGAATTACTATTTTTTTTTTTGGTTATTTTTATTGGTTTCAAATTAACTTATTTATAAATAGCTCTGTGATTATGAGACCTTGGGTTTTCACATCCTTATCATGATAAATCAGATGTTTGTTTGAAAGGTAAAGTAGGTCTAGACACCCTTTATCTTGCCCCCAAGTACTTTAATTATCAGTCTTGCAAAATCTAGATGGAATCTTAGTGCTAAAAGAAACTGCGTACTGAGTAGCTCTAGTTGTTTTCTATAAGTTAAGCTTTACATGTGGATGATTAGAAAAGTCTTATCTGGGACCTTAATTAGTATTTTACTGGAAATGACTGCCATGTAAATTTTAAAATAGATTTTATTTAAGAAAATTTTTAGATTTATAGAAAAATTGAGAGGATAGAACAGTTTCCATATACCCAGCATCGAGTTTCCCTGTTAATAACCTTGGACATTGTGCGGAATATTTGTTATAATTAATGAAGCAATATTGATGATACTTTGTTATTAACTGAAGTTCATACTTTAGTCAGGAGTCCATAGTTTTTACCTGTATCTGTTTTCTGTTCTGAGATTCAGTCAGGATACCACATTACATTTAGTTGTCATGTTTCCTTGGGTTCCTCTTTGCTGACTTCCTTTGTTTTTGATGACCTTGACCAACTTCTTTGAGGAGAACTTACAAAGTATTTGTAACTGCCCCTCTATTGGAATTTGTCTGATGCTTTTCTCATGACTAAACTGGGGTTACGGGTTTTTAGAAGGAAGACAGAAGTGAAAAGTGCCATGTTCATCACATCACATCACATCACATCACATCACATCACATCACATCACATCAAGGGTATCAACATAATTCTTACTATTGATGTTGATCATGGTCACCTGGCTGAGATATTGTGTGTGGTTCCTCTACTATAAAGCCATGTTCCATACCGTATTCTTTGGAAGGAAGTCGTTGTGTGCAGTCCACACTGAAGGAATGGAGATGCTGTGTAATTTTGTGTAAACATATCTAAATGGCAGAACAGTTTAAAATTGTACCTGGAGTTAGTGAAATTTTTGTTTTCAACAAAAACATCACTTGTTAGCATGCATTCAGAGATTCGATTTGGCAAAAATTTTCACCCTCAGTGTTGCAATCTTCGCTATTGTGTGGCAGCTTAGATGTTCCTCTTTACTACTTTTTGTGCCATCTATTTGATTCTTATTTTTGAGAAAATAAAATGAAAGCGAAATGTGGGAGATCAGTATCCAAAAACTCTTAAATAAAATTTGTTAGTATTTTGATCATCATCTATTGCTTTTTCTCTCTTAAAAATATTATTTCTAAAATTGAGGACTTGGTTGATATGTAAATTATGATTAGAGACCAGAACAGTTTAGGACCCAAAATGATGAAGGGAAAGCACCTTGTCGGAAACCCCCATGACAATAGCCTCTCCTTGTAGTTCCCATTTGTGTGTTTCAATTATAAGGCTTATGTTAAAATTAGATCAGAATTTCCATTGTACACTCTCAATTTCATAGTTGTGTAACTGCCATATAAACTTGATTGTAAACAAAGGCCTGTAATGCTGGGCCTTATTTGAGCAATAAAGGTGAGAAATTGTGGTGAGGACCAGATTTGATTTTAAAGGTGAGTATTAAATTTTTTTTCTTATGATTTCCCAAATTTTTTACAGCTGGGATATATTATTTTATAATAAAAAACTAAAGTAAAATAATATTTTGTTATGCTCTTGAGACTTTATTATTACATGTAATTATATATAGTTCTTTTTGATAATTTTGATAATTATACTTCTTTTAGACTATTTTCCCCAAACTATTAAGAACTTAGAACTATTTTTTTTTTTTTAAAGATTTTTTAAAATTTATTTATTCATGATAGTCACAGAGAGAGAGAGAGAGAGGCAGAGACACAGGCAGAGGGAGAAGCAGGCTCCATGCACCGGGGGCCCGATGTGGGATTCGATCCCGGGTCTCCAGGATCGCGCCCTGGGCCAAAGGCAGGCGCCAAACCGCTGCGCCACCCAGGGATCCCAAGAACTTAGAACTATTTAAATCCATATACCTTCCTTCACTTTTTATTTTGTTGACTGAATCTTTCTAGTTCAGAGAATGAAAACTGTTCCTTTCAGGAACTGTGTGTCTATGTATATCTCTTTGTAATAAATTGTGGTGTTGGTACTCTGAATGCAGCTCAGTTTTAATAGTTTCGTGAATAGAAAAAATATTCTGTTTTGTCCTCCACTCTTCTTGGGCTTACGAACGACATACAAAAAATTATTAGTAAGAAGGGGGAATTCAAATTTTATAGGTGAATGTGTTAGATTCCTGGGTCTGCTATAACAAATTACCATAAATGTAGCTTTAAACAACAGAAATGTATTCTCTTGCAGTTCTGGGGCCAGAACCTTGAAGTCAGGTTGTGGACAGAGTTGGTTTCCTCTGGGGGTTCTGAGGGAGGATCCCCTTCCATGCCTTTCTCCCAGCTTCTGATGATTGTTGGCAGTCCTTGGTGTTCCTTGGCTTGTGGACACATCACTCCAGTCTGTCTTCACCTTCATGTGGCCTTCTGCTCTGGGTCTTGTCTGTGTTTGTGTGTCTCAAATCTTCCCCTCTTTTCTTTTAGGAACACACAACCATTTGATTTAAGTCCAGGATGATCTCATCTGGAGATCTATAACTTAATTGTATCTTCAAAGACCCTAATTCCAAGTAAGATCAAATTCACAAGTATGAGCATATTAGGAGTTAGGCATCTTTCTGGGTGCCGCAAGTCAGTCAGCCCACTACAGTGAGTAAAACCTTTTCTCGAATTTGCTAATGAGCATTGTAAAAGTACTTTTACTAAAGGGAAGAATAGTATCCGACCTATGTACATACAAATGTGATTCAAAATTTAGTTGCATGTTTATTTTCTCTTCGTGTGGTTTGTAATTGATGTGGCATTCTTGTACTGTAAAATTAGGCTGTGTGCATATAGGCAAGCTATAATTTGGGACTTTAAATGGTGTGAGCAAAGTCTTAAATTCTACGAACACATGGCATTTAACTCTTGACTTTTAAAATATACATATTTGGGTATTTTTGTAAGATGAATGTTTATATGCTTCCTTTTGATATGAATCATGTTTTCTCCACTTAAAAGAGTTTAAATTTGTCCAGTGATCTAGTCTGATTTAAATTTGTGTGCCACAAGGAGGGATTTCACAGAAACCAGGAATTGCTGGGTGGATAAATGGGGCTAAATAGTTAGAAGTAAGAAGGGTAGGTAGTCTTTGGTGTGAATAGACAGAGCCACTTTCTGAGAAGTGCTGGCCCAACCTTCTGGCATGTGGTTAGGAGAGAACCTCTGGTAAGAACATTCTCTCCTCTCCCACTTTGAGATGAAGGTCATGAGAAATTTAGTTCTTATTTTTAGGATAAGAGGTTTAATAAGGCTCTTTTTCTTTTAAGTTCAGTTGTGCTATAGACCCATGGCTACAATATTTGGTACTCTAATTTTTTTATTTTTTATTTTATTTTTTCTAATTTTTTAAAAAGAAGCCCCTTCTTCCATCCATTCTCTAGCCACTGGAGTCTGTTCTGTTTTGTAGTACTTATCTCAAAAATTTTCATATTGGGGCTCCTGGGTGGCTCAGTCGGTTAAGCATCTGTTGATTTCAGCTCAGATCGTGATCTCAGGGTTGTGAGATCAAGCCTGCTTGGGATTCTCTCCCTCCCTCTCCCACCTTCTCCCTCCTTTTCTCCTCTCTCCCCTTCCCCCACTGTCCTTACCTCTCTCTCTATCTCTCAAAAAAAAGTTATCTTTATTCTGCTTATTTATGTATTGTCTCTGCTACTAGGATGCAAGCTCCACAGGAGGAAGGAGCCACATGAGTTTTATTCTCACTCAGGACTATATCCCAGTTCCTAAGCAGTAAATACTCCAACAAATATTTGTCAAGTGAATGAACTTACTATACCATGGGTACTCTTGAAATCCGTATTACAGGGGCAGCCTGGGTGGCTCAGCGGTTTGGCGCCTGCCTTCATCCCAGGGTGTGACCCTGGAGACCCCGGATCGAGTCCCACGTTGGGCTCCTGCATGGAGCCTGCTTCTCCCTCAGCCTGTGCCTCTGCCTCTCTCTCTGTCTCCTCTCTATGTATTCTCATGAATAAATAATAAAATCTTTAAAAAAAAAAGAAATCCATATTACAGTGTTAATATTCTTCACTTGTACCTATATTTCTATAAAATGATTAAGCACATTTAAAAATGTATTACTGAAATAACTTTCACATATAATTGACCTACATTTCCCTAAATATGTATAAAATGCTTTTACTTTTTTTCCTCCTTGAATCAATAGAAATCTTTTGCCACAACATTTTAAAGGGTATTGTAAGTGAAGTGTACATACACACTGCTTCGATTGCCTTTGTGGGATGGTTGTTGACTAATCCCTGTGAAAGGAAGTATCAGAAAGACTTCTGTCCATTACATACCAAGACTGGGAAAGGAAGGCTTATTCTACAGCCAGTGTAGAATAAGATCCGAGCATCAAACTCTGTAGTGCTTTTCATTTTATTTAGAATAAGATCCAAAGTCCTTAATCATGGCCTTCAAGGCTTTGCCTCTTTTAACTTTCTGAACTCATGTACACTTTGCCCATTCGTTCTTTCTGTGTAGCCACATGGCCTCCTTGCTATTCCTCACACATGATACCTGCACTCTCACCTCACTACTTTTAATGTCTCTCTGCCTGCAGTGATCTCCCCCACATAGCAGCATGGCTGACTTCCTCTGGAGTCTAGGATTTTATTGATCTAGGATTGATCTAGGATTTTATCCTGAAAAGTCACATTGCCAGCAAAGCCCTCTCTGGCTCTCTTAAGCAATATCACATTCTCCTTGCTAGTTCCTGCTGCTGTCAGCCCCCTTTATTTTCCTTTAGAGTTCACATGACCTTTCCTATATATATTTTGCTTATTTATATGTTGATGGTCAACCCTCTACAAAACTGCCAGTCCCTACAAAAGCTGGGATTCCATCCTTTGCTCCTAATGCATCATAGGTGCTCAGTTAGCATTTATAAATTGGATGGGTTAGTGAATGAGCCCAAGGAAGGTTCATGTGGAAGTTTTAAAAGTTTAATAGAACATGGACCGTGAAAATCACCAGCCCCCTTTTACTTCGAGTTTTGCTCCTACAGACCATTCATTCTCTGTCTGGAAGAAATGAGAAATGAAGACGGGGTTTAGGATATTCTAGGTGGCAGTGGATAGAAGGGAAAGGAAATGAAAAGGGAAGCAACCAGGCCCTGGGCAGCAAAAGTTACAGCCAGAAGAGAGATGTCAGCTACCTGCTTTATGAGGCAGCCTTTTCTAAGTTTGGAAATAAAGAGAACCATTTATTTATTTGTTTGTTTGTTTATTTTTAAAAGATTTTATTTATTTGAGAGAGAGAGAGGGAGGGAGCACAGGAGCAGGGGGGAGGGGCAGAGGGAGAGGGAGAAGCAGGCTCCAGCTGAGCAGAGCTCCATCCCAGGACTCTGAGATCATGACCTGAGCTGAAGGCAGACACTTAACCTACTGAGCCACCAGGTGCCCCAAGAGAACCAAATTTTATTTTATTTTATTTTTAACGATTTTATTTATTTATTTATTTATTTATTTATTTATTTATTTATTTATTCATTCATTCATTCATTCATTCATTCATTCATTCATTAGAGATAGAGAGAGAGAGAGAGAGAGAGAGAGGCAGAGACACAGACAGAGGGAGAAGCAGACTCCATGCAGGGAGCCCGACGTGGGACTCAATCCCGGGTCTCCAGAATCAGGCCCTGGGCTGAAGGTGGCACTAAACCGCTGAGCCACCCTGGCTGCCCGGGAACCAAATTTTAAATGCTTCCTTTGAGCTGAGCAGTCCACAGTAGCCCTTTCAAATGAGAATCACTGTGGCCATCTGATAGGTCAGGAAATTGAGATTTGAAATCCCAAGATCACACATCAGGTAATTGGGATATCCAGGCCTGACAGATTCCAAAGTCCATGCTCTTTCTTGTACTTAGTTTATAATACCTGGAGGGGGGATCCCTGGGTGGCGCAGCAGTTTGGCGCCTGCCTTTGGCCCAGGGCGCAATCCTGGAGACCCGGGATCGAGTCCCACATTGGGCTCCGGGTGCATGGAGCCTGCTTCTCCCTCTGCCTGTGTCTCTGCCTCTCTCTCTCTCTGTGACTATCATAAGTAAATAAAAATTAAAAAAAATTATAATACCTGGAGGGGGGTTCTGTATATATTAATAATTTACGTTTCACATACTGGTTTAGAAATCTGAGAAATTTTTTTGTGTCTTATTTTACTCCTTTAACAAACTTATGAAAGTAGCTATAATCTCAGCCTCCCAGGTAATAGTACTTGTTAGTGATGTGATCTGCTGCAAATTCTACAGCTACAAAGTAGTGGGAGCTCAGGGTATAAGCAAACCTTCCTAACTTAAACTCTGATATTTTTTCTGCTATATCACATGCATAAAAAAAAGGAATTCTTGATAGAATCTACAAATTTTGTTTGACACAGTATGGGGACTAAGTATGTCCTAATAAAATTAGAGAGCCAGAGTTTTTTTTTAAAAGATCAGATGGGGCAGATTTCTCATTTCCCTTAATAGCCAAGAAAGAGGTTTATTCCTCTAGGAACACTCATCTGGTTGTGGTATTGCTGAGTCTAGAACCAGGCTTCCTCACATTCCTGTGCCCTGCTTTTATTACTAAAGAGTTTGTGTTTAATTCATCTAGACCTTTCCCTTTGATTCCCTCTTTCATTCACATATTTTGGATTTCAAAACCTACAAAATTTTTTTTTCCTGCTCGTTTGGGTCTCCCAGCAAACCAGGTTGAGTTCTTCCCACAGGTAATGATATCTTGTGTCTCTTGTGTATCTTTCCAGAGATACTTTAAGCACAGTAATGCAAATAAGTAAACTCTGTTTATTTAACAACATATCTTGTAAATTCCTCCACGTTTATTAGTACATGAAGTCATTCTTTTTTTAATGGCTGCATTCATATTGAATGAATGTTTCATAATTTAAGCAGTCCATTTATTGAAGGATATTTGTTTCCAGTCTTTTAGGTTAAAAAAAAATTCAATAATGAATGACCTTGCACATTTCATTTCTTGTCTGTATAGATGGATCAGTAGGATACATTTCTAGAAGTGAAATTGCTAGATCAAAGAGTATTTTTTATATTCCATCCTCAGATCTTTATTCTGAATGTAGAAATGGAATGTTTTCATTTCGAATGAAACAGCTTTTGTTTTTTTCTATTTGGTAATAGCAGTTTGTAACTTTAAAAATAATTATTTGAGAGTGTTGGGATTTATTTTTAAACTGGTTCATGCTGTATGCTTTGATGTTAATATGACAGATTAAAGAAAGTGTAATGGAAGCAGGACATTGCTTTGGAGTCAAACCTGAATTTGGATCCCAGTCCTACAAGTTTACTGACTGTGACTTTTGGCAGGTCATTTAACTGTCGAGCCTCAGTGATCTCATCTGGAACAGCAATACCAGCCTTACAGAGTTGTTGTCTAGAACTACTGTATTGTGTTGATTCTAAGACACATTTTTCCTTTACATTCTAGCATCTCTGACACTGAGAGGCTTCATAGTCAAAGACATGCTAGAGTTGTTTTGGTGGCTCCCCCCTCCCTTTCTTGGCGCATAAAATAATGTTGGCCTTAAAATTAATGGCATCTTAGATTTGATGAAGTAGGGTGATTCCACAAACTGGCACAAATGAACTGTGCTAGGGCATGGTATAGGTAGAGGAAGTAGGAAGTTCGGTGTGATGAAGTAGAACGTTCAGGGTTGGGATAGGCTGGATGGGTGTTAGGGGAGTGGATATAGCAATGGAAGTTTTGCTCAGGGCAGCAGTTAGCATAGCAGATCTACCACATAGTAATAGAATAGTGCAGTTTGTTGATGGAGCACAAGGATAGACATGACTCACAATTCTGGGTATATGGAAGTTGGAATTATGGCAGATTGTTGATGGGTAACAGGACTTTGGCCTAGGGTTGGGATTTAGGAACTGTGTGCCCATTTATAGCAGGAAGACTTTGAAATAATGGGGCTATGGGAAAAAAATTTGCAAATGATACATCTGATAAGGGATTTGTATCCAGAATATATAAAGAACTCTTACACTAAACAATAAAAAGACAACCCACTTTAAAAGTGGTCAAAGATTTGAACAGACAATGTGAAAAGACATGTGAAAAGGGACTCAATATCCCATCTTGGGATGGGACTGCAGGGAGGGGCACCTGGCTGGCTCAGTTGGTAGAGCATGCAACTCTTGATCTCGGGGTTGTAAATTTGCCCACGTTGAATACAGAGATTAGTTTAAAAAGATTTATAACAAAAAACTATAAGGAGATACTACTGTATACTCACTAGCATCGCTACAATCAAAAAGACATACATTCAGTTAAAATATTGGTGAGGATACTGAGAAATTAGAACCCTCAAACACTGTTGATGGGAATGTAAAATGGCACAGCTACTTTGGGAAAGAGTTTGGCAGTTCTTCAAGTTAATGGTATGATCCAGTAATTCCGCTACTAAAAAATGTACCCAAGAAAAGTGAAAACATATGTTCACCCAAAAGATTGTACATGAATGTTCATGGCAGCATCATTCATAATAGCCAAAATATAAAAACAACTCCAATGTCCATCACCAATGGATGAGTAAATATAGTATGATATAGTCATATGATGGCAAAGGAATGGGAAATGAAGTACTAATGCATGCTATGACATGGACAGATGTTGAAAACATATACTAACAAGTAAAAGAAGCCAGACACAAAAGACCACATATTATGTGTTTGGATTTATATGAAATGCCCTGCTCATGCAAGTCAGTAGAGACAGAAAGTAGATTGGTGGTTTAGTTGGCCCCAGGGGTGGGAGAGGATTGGGAGGAAGGGGAAATGCCTGCTGAGGGGTGTGGAATTCCTTTTGAGGGTTGTGAAAATGTTCTGGAATTAGGTTGTGATGACTGCTGCACAACCTTGTGAATTACTAAAAACTGTTGAGCAGTATACTTTAAATGGATGAATTTTACAGTATGTGAATTATATTACAGTAATGCTCTTAAAAAGAGGCCCTATTTCTAGGAATGACCTGGATTATTTACTTAGCAGATTATCTGTATAAGAAAAGAGTTAAGGGTAGAAGCAGCCAGTTTATAAGAGCTGAAACACATGTTAATTGGGAAAGTCTGAGAAGAGGGAGGAGTGATGGTGATGTCTGCGCCTGCTGGGAATAAAACAGAGGCAGTTATCAGCATTGTGACTGTCCTGCCAAGGTCAGATGAGTTAGAGCTAACAGTGCTGAGACTCTGAATGTGGATCTTGTATTGGTTGAAAGTGCTTCCTGCCTGAAGTCAGAATTGGCCCTGAGGTCTGCATGGTGGGGACCCCCAGCACGGGCAAGACCCTGATATGGAGAGGAAGGATACAGAGATAAGACCCAGGTGAGGCCTGGCCAGTTGCATGCCCTAGAGGTCAGGGACTGTCTTCATCTGAAATGTCCGACAGAGGCCACTGTTACGTTGCTTAGGCAGCTTTGGTACGCATGAGGGTGGAAGTAAGGAAGGCTAACTTAAGTAAGTTAATAGCGAGCAGAATGGAAAGGATGGCTGGATCTGGAAATTCCCCAGGAGACAAGATTCAGTCAAGACAAGAACCGAAAGACACAGTAAAGACTTGGTGTGTTAAAGGGAATGTCATGGGATTTACTCAGTTTTCCAATGGGGATAGTATGAGCTGTTTATTAATGTTCACATATCATTCACAGGCTTATGTTGGCCCTCTGTTTTTCACTTCTGTCTGTGCCAATTGTCCTTGTGCTTTAAACAAATTAAGTCTTACCCTTAAAACTTCATTTAGGCTTTGTACGTTATCTTTTGAAATAAGATTGCAATTATTGGAGGATGACAGCAAATGAATAACTATTAAGTTCAAACAAGGAGCATAAACTTAATTATGCTGCATGATGGAGGCACTGGCTTACCATTGCTCACTGGGTTTTAAATATTATGGCAACTCTGAGGGATGAATATGTAGTTGTGTAGGCAGTATCTGAGTTAAGCTTATTGTACCTGCTAGTGGTCTGTATGTACGAATAATGGCTGTAGCCATGGCAGGGCCCTCCTTTCCTTTTTATCAAAATCACTCCACCGGTACTGTGAACTAAAAGTTTTTGTTCACCCAATAGATTAGTTTTACAAGTTGTGATAAAGTTGGTGGAGGGAAGGGGTAGGAAGAAAGAGGAAAACCTTTCTCTTCCCTTCTTTTCTTTTGAAGCTGTGGGTTTGGAAGGATAAAAGCTTTGAAGAGTAAGCTGACACTCCCTTTGGAGAGCTGACATCATGAAATGGTGGTTTACTCTTCTGAATAATTTTTCTTTCAAAGAGTCTGAAGCTTTTTCTTTTTGACCTGTGCCGAAAATGTTACTAACAATTCATTTTGCTTTAGAATTTTGCTCTTTAAAAGAGCAAGTATCACTTGAAGGGTTGGGGTGAGCTCCACTGCAGCATGCTCTAATTTGGACTGATAATTTTTCACCTTGTGCCTCTGGGTGAGCTCTAGCTCTCCGGAGGGGATTGTTAGTTTTAATTTGAGAGTGGAAAGTGGAAGGAGCAGTGTGGAGAGAGGTGAGTGGTTATACTGAGAATGTTATCAGAGGGAGGTAAGTGCTAGGGATAACAATGAGGTAGTAGAGAGCTGGAACAGGATGATGTGCCGGAGTGTCTAGGGGTGCCCTAAAGACAAGCTTTTCCTCCTTGGTGTAGCTTTGGCCTGGCTCTCTACACTGGGAAAAGAAAGGAAATTCTCTTCCCATCTCTTCTTGGGCCAAATGCCTCTGCTGCAGAGTTTAGATTAGAACTCAGAGCTAATACGACTCAGGACCATATTTCAGTGGTGGCTTTTGTGATCCGGCCTTACGGACCTAAACACAGATGAGAACAATTTTTCCTTGGGAAATGAGCACCGAGTAACTTACTTAGAAATAAACTTTTGAAATAGGGCCAGTTTTTAAGTTGACTTTGTACTGTACTTTTTCTTGTTGCGTACCAGGCCCATTGATTTGCACCTAGGTACTTCACATAAGATGTGAATATCATCCTTAGAGATTGCACAGAAGTCACATGAAAGGCATATGGGGGGTTTTGGACAATCTGAGATAATTAGCAACATTGCCTGAAGGCCTAAGTTTTGTTAAAAAAAAAAACAAAACAAAAAGAATTACTGGACTTTTTCTTTACATTAGAATTGTGGAGGATCCATTATGGAGATCTTCATAATTATACTTGTTAGATTAAATGAAATACTAAGTCCAGTCAGGAAAAACTATGTCCTTGCCTGAAGAAGTATCAAGCATATTGGAAACATTTGACATAACAATAAGGGAGGGTGTTGCAGGGAACAAAGGTTCTCTGTGACTTGACAGCTGCTGTTAAAAAGTGACACCAGGAAGAGCCTGACTCTGGCTCCAGCTGCCTGAAGTTACTGCAGCCTTCTCTAGTGTTACCAGAGGAATTTGCACTGCTCTTGTGTTAGTAGATAGAGGCTGCTGATGGATAGCTAACTAGGTCCTTATTGTGCCCTGTGGAATCACTTTCTGACTTCTCAGGACAATCTTCTGGACTACTAGGTTTTCTAATGGCCAGTATTTTGGGGTTCTATGTACTAGGTACCTTGCTTAACTCCAAGGAATTTCTAAGAAGCATGAGTTAGGTGGTGGATACATCAAATCTGGTTGGAAATATGTAACAGGGCTTTAACTGGAATTCTAACCTATTTTAGTTTCTCTTGAAGCCCAGAGGCTGAGAATAAAACAGTAGTTACCAAGTTACCTTCATATTTCAACGACTTGCATAGAAGGTAGCCTTAAATTGGTTTTGCATATTTTGCTCCTACCTTATCTCCAGGAAATAAAAGTGTGGAGAGTTAAGGGTTCTAAGACAAGGATGTTTTGGGAGAGAACTGCTAGAATGTGGTGTGTTCTGTGTCTTTTCCCACCTCCACACACAGCTTTTGGAGGGGTGGATGCTTCTCTTAAGCCCCTTTCATTGAAACCAAGTGATAGAGGAAGCTCTAATAGAAACATTCTGAGAACTTGACATGTATCCCCTGATGTTTGGCAGAGCATAAGGAATAGTATGTGAATCTGTGGATCTGTAGCACAGCAGAAAGGAACAGGGCTGTATAGTTAGTAATCTGCATTTCAGAAGACAGTGTTTCCTTGAGCTTCTGGATGGAACCAGGTTAAAACCTTCTAAAGAGGGACATTGTGCATGACCACCTAGAAGATGATATGAGCCAGAGGGAAATGCCCGTGGAAACCCCAAAGACTGAAGTTTAGAGGCATAAATGGCCAGTACTCATCAGGTTCTGGGAATTACACATGGAGGATCCCATGTAGGGACTCTTCTAGGAAATCCACAGAAAGCTAGCATGGACATAAGATTTCATTGGTGTCGCCTCTTTGCCGTTCCTTACTTCTCCCCACTCCTTCAGCTCCAACCCTAAAGGAGCCAGAGACAGCCTTGTTAGAAGTAGAATAAAATGGGGAAAGAGATGATGACTGGTGTCCCCCTCACCTTGCCCCACCCCCACCCCAGCCCAATTGCAGACTTTTTAGCTCTAGCTCAGAAAGGGAGAAAAGCTTTTGAATTTAGATGAGTATTGACTGATACACTGCACAAGACATCTTAATTATTGAAATCATAATGTCTTAGGGCTGGCAGTGATTGAACAACTATTTGTATGATTGGAAAAAATTGGGAGACTTGTGTTAGATTTTGTTCATGAGCAAGGAAAAACTTGCCCACAGAAGGGCTTTGAAGGAAAGTTTTATGCTTATACCCTGTTGAATTTAGCTCATTGCATCATTTATACTTTCACATATACACATATATGAAAAAGATAAGCAATTGTAAACGTAAATTGTAAGTACCAATTACTAACAGAAGGTATACATAAAGTTTGGTGTACAGATTTTCCAAATCGCAACATAGGTCTAGATTTTCCCAATTTCAAATATTCTATCACCTTGAGGGGTAAGAGTAATCCAGGCATATTGAGATGGTTTTCTAGTTGGAGTGTTTGTAGGTCTTGCAAAGGAAGTAAGATATGGATTGGGCTTCATTAGGTATGACCTGTAAGAACCTACTGTGTGTCATAGGCTGTACTTTGTACTCCACATACAATATTTTACTTTTCACCATAATAATCCTGCGAGCTTAGTATTATTTCCGTCCCTTTTTTTTTTTTTTGAGGGAGGTTGGGGCTGAGGGAGAGAGAGAATCATTAAAATATATTTTGTTATTTATTTATTTTTAGACAGAGCTGGGAGGGAGGGGCAGAAGGAGAGTGAGTCTCAAGCAGACTCTGCCCAGAGTCCAATGCTGGGCTCAGTTGGAAGAGAGAATCTTAAGCAGGCTCTATGCTCAGTGCAGAGCCCAGTGTGGGGCTCGATCTCATGACCCTGAGATCACGACCTGAGCTGAAATCAAGAGTTGGAGGCTTAACCGTTTGAGCCACCTAGGCACCCCAGTATTATTTCCATCTTATCAGACAATGAAATAAAGTTCAGACAGGTTAAGTGAGGTGCTTTAACTTCCCATAGGTAGTAAAAAGAGAAAGCTGTATTCTGGTCTATTTGACTTACATCTCAGGCTCTTTCCACTCCACCCTGCTGCCTCCCTGCAGCCCCACACACCAGGGTACAGTGGTAGGATGAAGCTGCATAACCTCAGCAGACACTCCTAGCCTGGAAGAGAAGGGGGGCATACATAGCACTCACTGGTGACTGCAGCTCTTCAGTCCCTCTGGTCATCTTCCCCATTCCTCCCCTAATCACCCCCCACCCCACCTCTGCCCCTTCCCTTTCTGGAAGGTTTCTTTTTTTCCCATGGTCCTCCAGTGCCACATCTATAGTGGGTGCTAAGATGTACCCTCCTTAAATTATCCCTGTTCTTAACCCTTTTCTGTTGAGGAAATGAGCTTTAGAGATGTTAATCATTTTACCCAAGGACTCAAATAGCTAGGAAGTGGAAATGGCACCTGGGTTTGAATTTCAGGTTGCTCAGACTGTGGAGCCCATATATTTTCTTCTCATTGTGCTGCCTCCAGCAAAGACCTCATATACATGTATTAATAGAAAATGAGCCCTTATAAAACCTCATGTTTTGGTTTATCATAAATTAGAAAACATAATACAAGTTTTGTGGCTAGGATTAAGAATGGGAAAGTACTGACTTGAAATGGAGGGGAGCGGGGAACCACAGAATTCTGTATCTACAGTGTATCAAGATGTGGATTCTTTTAAAAAATTTTTTTAAAAAATATTGTATCTATCCATTCATGAGAGGCACACAGAGAGAGGCAGAGACACAGGCAGAGGGAGAAGCAGGCTCCATGCAGGGAGCCCAATGTGGGACTTGATCCCGGGACTCCAGGGTCACGCCCTGAGCCGAAGGGGTCACTAAACCGTTGAGCCACCCAGGAATCCCCTCAAGATGTGGATTCTGTGTGTAGTTTGGGAGAAAAGAGGTGGGCTGAACGGGATATCAAGAAAAGAAAGTCTCCCTTTCCCTTCTTTCTGTACCCCGGGTTTTTAGAGGATCCCTGAGACTCTTCTGAGAATGGCACTATGCTCAGAAATACCTGTTCCTTTGCCTACAACTCCCCAGTGACAGTTTAGATCTAGCCTCCTGTCCTTTTTATATGCAAGGGTAGTAAACTTAACCATTGTGCTGGATTTGTGGAGTTGCGGGAATCTCTAGTAATTACCCATCCCGTTGTGTAGACCAGGCACCGCTCTGTGGCAGTGCTTGGGAACTGCACTTTCACCAGTAGCTGGGGGTCAGGAGAAAGTGTGCTTTCCCTCCTTCCCACTGAATGCAGAAGTGGCCTCAGCTCGTTTTCTTTCCTCCCCTTCCCCCTTCTTTTCATCCTTAAGGCGGTGGCTGCTGCTGCTGCCTTTTCTTTTTTTTTTTTTTAAAGACACCTTTGAATGGGAGGATAGTGAGCTGGGAGTTCTCTTAGGCCAGGCAGAATTCCTGTTGTGCAGTCTCATGGCGTATAATCAGGAATACTGTTCCTGCCATGTCAACAGCATGATTCTCTTGCATTATTAAGGCTTCTGATGACTTTACCCAGACCAGATTTTATCAGAGGGAAATAGACTCTGTCTGAATGGGATAACTTCCCTAATTCTAAACTTTTCTCCATAAATCTTAACCTTAAAGAGACTTATGTCCATTTGCCCTTCATGCTACCTGCAAGGCATCCTGCCCTTTGAAAGTAGGCTTTCCCTTACTCTCCAGTGAGGGTCCTTCTCCATGCATCCTTTCCTGTGATACCAAGAAAGTACATTACTTTCTCCCTGGCCCCCTTTCCTTTCCATGTGTTCTCTCCTGTCTTCTGCTATGCAATACTGTCCTTAATTTTTTTTTTTCTTGCTTTCTGCTATAGAATGTCTTTCCTGGACTGTGGTTGGCAACTTCTTTCAGCCTCAGGAGAGAGAGAGACTGTTTTCTTTTCTGGCAAATTGCTGTGAACTGTGTTTATAAGTGAATGCACACATAGTTCTATACATGACTGCAGTATTAACCACTTAAATTTTGTTGCCTTCTGAACTAGCATAGTATTGGCATTTCATGCTGTTTCAGTTCTTTGGCCAGTATATTTCACACTCCCCATTCCCCTCACCCTCAACCACAGCCCTGGATGTTGTGTAAAAAGCAGTGGGGCTCTGTGAAAGTTGGGCCTTGTCCCTGTGATGCTCCATAAATAACTGTCAAACAAACGAATGAAGCCAGGAGAACAAGAGCAATTGGTTGAGGATTTCAAATAGTAAAAAATAAAGCTAGAAGGTTTTGCATTCTGTGTAAAGAAAGTACTGAATCCTGTAAACAGCAGGGAACCATTACATTTATGTATTTTATAGAGTTCTAATTTGTATACATACGAAAAAGCGCACACATTTTATGTAGAGCTTGATGAGAGTTTTTACCTGTGTGTATATCTGTGTAATTACTGCTCATATCCCAGAAAATACCTCTAAAACCCAAGATGAGGAGATTTTATCTTGACTCATAAGATATTTCGGATGCCAGGCCCCATGGTTGATCTGTGGTATAACCAGGATTAAACCAGGATTAGGATTATTACAGTTGTTCTCAGGATTAACAAGTCTTTATACTTGAATACTAACTCATACCCTCTAATTGTGTGACAAAAATAATACAGCGTGGTTAACATTTATCAATCGCCAGCAAGTCTTGGCACTTTATAGGCACTACTTCCATTATCTGTTCCAAGAGGATTTGTTACTATTGTATTTTACAGATGCTAAAGGTTAGAGCGGCATAGTAATTTGCCTCAGGTCCCACAGCTAGCACATAGCAGAGTTCGTGTCAAAAATCTAGGACTGTCCATCACCAGACTGCTTTGATGGACAAATCGGTGATCTGGCTAATTGGTGGTGATCTGCTGCCCCAAATACTTGGTACCTAGGTTATGTAGACATGGTATGTCTCTGTGGTGGGAGGTGGATGATTATATTTGTTAACTGCACGTGAGAAATGTTCTTTTTAGGTGCATCCTGACCTGTGACTTATGAGACTTGAGAGAGGAGGAGGCCTTGGGTTCTGTGTCAGGTCCTGGAGCGGTGTTATTTGGATGGGTTTTTATGAGGGAAGAAGATGCTTCCAAAGAGGATGGGTCCTTAAAATCGATATATGGCAACAGAATGATGGTCCCTACAGACATGATTTGAAAACAGGATGCAATGAAGATGAAGCATGGACCTAAATATCTAGAAATCCCAGCAATTAGTTTGTCTTAAAAACGTCAGTGGAGGGATCCCTGGGTGGCGCAGTGGTTTAACGCCTGTCTTTGGCCCAGGGCGCGATCCCGGAGACCCGGGATCGAATCCCACGTCGGGCTCCCGGTGCATGGAGCCTGCTTCTCCCTCTGCCTGTGTCTCTGCCTCTCTCTCTCTGTGACTGTCATAAATAAAAATAAAAACAAAACAAAACAAAAAACATTAGTGGAATAAGTATGTGCCAATGTTAGCAAAATGGAGAATTCTTAGGACATTAAGGTTATGTTGGGTCATGTGGGTGCCCAGTTGTTTAAGAGTGTGACTCCTGATTTTGGCTCAGGTCATGATCTTAGAGTTGTGAGCTTGAGCCCCACGTCCTGCTCTGCCCTGGGCAATGGAGCCTGCTTGAGATTCTCTATCTCCCTTTCTCCTTCTCACAAAAGGAAGGAAGGAAGGAAGGAAGGAAGGAAGGAAGGAAGGAAGGAAGGAAGGAAGGAAGGAAGGAAGGAAGGAAGGAAGGAAGGAGAAAGAAAGAAAGAAAGAAAGAAAGAAAGAAAGAAAGAAAGAAAGAAAGAAAAAGAAAAGAAAGAAAAGAAAGACAGCCAATGTTTCAAGAGCTAAGGGTCAAAGAAAATGTGAAACTTGAAAATTTCCTCAGCCACTAAAAGGAAAAATAATTTATTTTAATGGCTCTCAAAGTTGCTTAAACCCAGTAATCTTCTATATACATTAATGTTTTACTTCTGTTTCACGGTGCAGGAAAAAACCGGTCACAGTGAAAGAATTCATTATTGTGCATGACTAAAATATAGTTAATATTTGTCCATTATTTTTTTCAGATTAAGTGGGAGGGAATGTGTGGCACATTTTAGCACATTTAGGTATAAACTGGGAGTAGTCAATGAAATTCAGGTTTCACAAGATGAAAGCATGGCAGGAAGTATCTGATTGCTACCGAGAAACATGTTTCAGGAAGCTAATCTTAAAAAGATATAAACAGCATGCTTATCCAACTTGCTTGGGGGAAAGAATGCAGTTTTAAGTTGTTTAGATTAGTGTGTACAAAGATACTGTTGCCAGTTGTATCACTTTTTGAAGAGGTGTGGGTGCCAAAAAGTAAGTTTGGGATTGTTTTAGTATCTGTTTATTTTTAAATGGGGACGGGGTGGTGATGGAGATGGTTTTCTACTCAAAGCTGCTCCTGTTGGTAAATGTTTCTTTTACAGACTTTGTTTAAAAAAAATCATATGTTTAAGTGAAACCATCCAAAGGGAAATAGGATTACGGATACTGAATTCTGTGATTAAAGTTAATCCTAAAATATAAATAAAATATAGAAAGTGGCCTTCAAAAATAAAATACATAAAATCATAGTAGCAAGCAGACCAGCGTCCTTCTTCCAACTCCCCAACCAGGGGTTTCTTTTACCGTCTTGCTCAGATGCCTGCCTCTGAGTAGCCGTATGGTGTTTGTGTATGTCATAGGCTGGGGGGTGTCACTTAAGAATGCTGTGTCCCTGGAGTCAGTAGGTGCAGCTGCCAGTAACCTGCCTGAAGGATGGCTGAACCCCTGTGGCTCTGGTTCCCAGCATTAAGTGGCCTTCCTCTAGGTCATTCCCTCAGATTTGGTCCCGAGCCAGTGGGAAAGTAGGCTCTGAGGAAGTCAGTCAAGAGGGGAGAGCAAAGGAGATGCTCAGAACAAAAGAAGGATGATGTCAGTGTCCTAGTTAGTGCCCTTCTGTAAGAAGTGGGAAATAAGTGCTCTCTCGGATTCTTGTTGTTGCCATTGTTTACTTTTTAAAACCTTTAAAAAAAATTGTGAAGTGTAATACACAAACATTTTTAACTGGCCCACTGAGATTCTTCCTTTCTTACTCTGCTACCGTAACTGTTTTTTCTTCTGGTGATGATTGCAGAAGATAACATTTGGAGGCTTTGCTAACAGAAGAAGACAGGAATAAATGTTGAGATAAAAAAAAAAAAAACAAAAACAACAAAAATATCAGCAAAAGAATAAGTTTGAGACCCCTGGAAAAAAAAAATTCTGAAATCCCATGGGAAAAAGACAAGGTGTGAGGAGAGAAGGGGAGAAATGAAGACAAGGCCTGGGATCTTCCAGGTCTCTGCTGTCTCCCTTTGCTTCAGACTGCTTTGTTCTCCGCCCTGATGCTCACCACTGAGTTGAAAATGGACCTGGATTATAACTGGTTGTCTTTCTAGTTTATAAAGAATGTGAGCTCTAGGTATATATTATCTTAGGTATACATAATTATGAGAAAGTTATTGTATATAATTATGTAAAAAACCGAGTAGGTCTTTTGGACTCTTATTGCATATACCAGAAAGGAAAATTGTGGTATTTAGTATCTTTTCTCCACTTGAAAGCGGCTCTGAATAGACTTCAGTTAATGGGGAATCAACATAGCAGGATAAACCTCAATACGATGAATGTATTGTCAGTAAAAATTCTGGATAAGTGGGATTTGATAAAGTTGATACTTGGAGAGGCAAGTAAACATAGATTTAAAAATAAGATTATTTTTCTTACAGTCCTATTTTGTAACGGATTATGACCCAACCATCGAGGATTCCTACACAAAGCAGTGTGTGATAGATGACAGAGCAGCCCGGCTAGATAGTAAGTAATCTTCTTTTATTTGATAGTTCACATATAATATTTTTAAAAAGTAAGCTTGGGTGTTTTGCTAGTTGGATACTACGATTGAAGTATTAGGTGGTCTTGAATATAAGCCTATCTCTTTCATTAGTTTTGATTGGTGAATCAGCATTTTAGGATAAATATTCCTCACTAAATGTAGTGTAAAACAATAATTGTGTTCATCTTGTGCTAGTGAAACCAGTTTCCACTGTAACTTGTCGAAGTTGTATTTTTGGGGACATTTGGAAAAAACATGAGGTTTTGGCTCTTCCTGCGATCTTGCAAAGGTTCAAATGAGTAAAGTAAATATAGACAATTGAGTATTTGTTAACTTGCTTAGAATTTTTAGCACAGAGGTTTTAGCAAATAGGGTTTTGTGCTTGGTCACATACTGTGTCTCCACAAGAGATAGCCCTGATCTTTTAAGTTACACAATTCTTTCATTCACAGAGATTAAGATGTATATTAGCACCTGCACTTTAAGTGTGGTATTTGGGGGTGGGGGAGAATAGACCAAGATTCCTTTCCTGAATTTACAGGTATCTTTTTTCAGTTTTTTCCCTGGAGGAGATCAAACATGCAAGTGACTTCAGAGGTTATCTGACTCCATCTGCCTAGATGTATTTGATATTTTTAACCTTGTAATTGGTATGCTAATATATTCTAGCTACAAAATCAACCCGTACTGATGAAGATGACTCTGAAACTGTCTCAGTGAGATATGTTTGTCTTTAGTGTTGAGAATAAAGCACTACGAGGAGAATGCCATGTCTTTATTTTACTAAGTCTGATGTGCTCTAAGGACCCACATTAATTGGGCCTGCCCTTGTGGAGAAGCCATTTATGAAATGAAAACATGAACATAGTTACATGTGTTGTTTTCTCTTTAGTTCTGGATACAGCAGGACAAGAAGAGTTTGGAGCTATGAGAGAGCAGTATATGAGAACTGGCGAGGGTTTCCTGTTGGTCTTTTCAGTCACAGATCGAGGCAGGTTTGTACCAGTATTAAGATGTAGATCTTATGTTCATATCTAGATCACTATTGTATTGAATTTGAACTTTCTTGTTTTTATAGAAAAAGGTAAAGTAATAAGGTACTAAGTGGGACGTGGGACTTGCCAAGCTCTGATATTTGAGCAAATTGATTTGTCTGTTTCTGTTTTAGTTTTGAAGAAATCTATAAGTTTCAAAGACAGATTCTCAGAGTGAAGGATCGTGATGAGTTTCCAATGATTTTAATTGGTAATAAAGCAGATCTGGATCATCAAAGACAGGTGAGAAGGAATGTTGCTGCTGGGAAGCCCATTGTTGATAATCATGTAGGTGAATAGATGTGTTTCATGAAACCAATGAAAGTGCCATGATCAGAAAAACTGCCCAGTCTGGCACACTGGATCTGGGGAAATCAAATTCTCATATATATTTACACAGAACTTCAGTTAGATCCTGTACACCTGTAATTATTTGCACCAGCTCCATTTACATTTTATAATTTCTTGGATAATCTCCAAAACTCTAATTCAATTAGCTCATCTTAAAGTTACCTTTATTACAGGCCACGTTCATTCAGTGCTAATGCTAAATACCTTCATTTAGAGAATGACTTTGACCTGAATGAGAGTATTTGGGTTTTCCCTGCATCCCATCAGTGATGGAGTGTGTGTGTGTGTGTGTGTGTGTGTATATTTATTTATTTATTTATATTTATCTAAAATTCCTTTGAACCTTTAGACCCCCCCCCCTTTTTTTTAAAGATTTTATTTATGAGAGAGAGAGAGAAGGGCAGAGACACAGGGAGGAGTAGCAGGTTCCATGCAGGGAGCCCAATGCAGGACTCGATCCCAGTACTCCAGGATCACGCCCTGAGCTGAAGGCAGACGCTTCACCCAGGCGTGAGTCACCCAGGCGTCCCAAAGAAGAAGATTGTTAGTATTTAGTTGTGTGCTCAATTATATTCACTTGTTTCTTTACCCACTTATTGCACATTTAATTTTTAAAATTTGAGGTATATATATCATCCACTCTTCTTTTGTAGGGGAGCAGAACAAAGTCAGATGTAAATTAGTGCAGGTGCTCCTTTATTTGGGGTTTCTTTTTGTGTCTTTTTATTTCTTTTCAGGGTTTAGCCTCTACTCCACATCTGGAATATAATGGTTTAAGTTGTTTTTAAATTTTTTTTTTTTTTAGTTGTTTTTAAATTTTTGCTGGTATTTGTCTTTTGTTTTTATATAGCTTTGTGTTAACATTAATGTTTTGTTGGAGAAGGACAAAAATCAGGAAAAATGGGTTCATAACAGATTGAGGACAGCCTTCTATTTCGTAGTTAACTATTTAAAACAAGTCTTTGATTTGTGTGTTCTACTTGTAAAATTTTGTTGAAAGTATACCAAGTTTAAAATATGGGCTTAAGAGTATTATTGTTTTAATATTAAGATTCAGAAATGTTTACTGGTGATACTTGATATAGAATAAATTTTATTGCTAGGACTTTTTAAAATTGGAAGTATTATAAAGTTAAGGTGAAAAAATATGATCTTCACTTCGAACCAGTATAAGCTTTTGGAAATAATTTAGAATATGACATTGCTCACATCTTAAGTCTAAGCAGTCCTATCTGTTTTTTAATTTTTGGGATCATTTCTTTCAGGGTGTCTGAACCTAACTGTATTTATTAAATGTTGCCAGTAGAACCTGTCTACTGATCTTCTCAGTTCTTTCCAGTACTAAAAACACTTTTATATGTCCCTGGATCTGGGGAATGAATAATTGCAAAGTAGCTCTGCAGTGAACAAGCGGCTCTCTTCCCTGTCTCACGCGGACTTCTACCCCAGCAAGCTGAGTGCTTTCTGCCCTGATTATGGAAAAGGTTTTTCTCAAACCTCTTCATGCTTGTACACAGCTCCAGTAATAGAATAGGTGGGAGGACTGGGGTGAGTCGGAGTGGTGGCAGGTCAGGGAGAGTGGGGAAGCCTACGTTCACCAGAACAAACAGGGCCTGCCGTGATGGGCCTGGGGCAGAGGGTCTATAGGAGTTATTTGTAAGTCATCTCTCTACTGGAGGCTGCCAGTATTTGTGGTACGGTTTCCATCTGTCTGCAGATAGTCAACAACATATTGTGGCACTTCAACTTGGTTTCACACCATGGGCTTATAAAATTTTTCATCTAAGTTCTTTTCCTTTTTTAAGAGTAAAGATTCTCAGAGTAAAATAAAAAACAAGGTGATGAGAGGAACAGTGTAGGGAATGATAAGTTTCATATTTCCGTCACCCTAAAGATATGCAGTTAGCCTGGAGTAAGTTCTTCTGTATTCGTTTCTCTGCTTTAAACCATATACAAGATAAAAATGTATATGCTGAAAGCTCAGATGTGTGTATATTCAAGAGAGAAGAGCAGGTGGCTGAGATCTGACTGCTTAGTTTTCACTTGTTCCTGTGGATTCTGCTCTCTGAAGGATAGGCACCGAGAAAAACTGGATTCCTGCTCATGCTTCATTGCCTCTGTTCTAGGTTCCTTCGTACACACACTCAGGCATGACTGCTGCACTTGTGGGAGCCTTGAGTGCTGACTGGCTGCAAATCCTACCACCTTTCCCTTGTCCAATCATTTTCTGCTTGTTTGCATGATTATTACTCACTTTCTCGTTCTTAAATTTACAACACTTTCTTCCCCTTCCTCATTCTCAGCTAATGATGAGTAATATTTTCCTACTTCACTGAGACATTTCTGCATGTTCCACCTCCACATGTACTAACCCAAGTACACATGTACCCCATCAATTGTGCCTTCCCCCACTTCGGTGGATAAACTGTTCACCTCTCTATGCCCATCCTCTCTGGTGGGCGCTGGGTCCCATTCCTTCTCACCAGCTCACAGGCCTCACCCCAGCAACGGTCCCGTCGCAGTTGTTGCATTTCTCTGCCGTGTGATCGTTCCCACCAGCATGTGCGATGCTGCAGTGGCTCTCATCTTTAAAACAAAACGTAACTATGGCAAAGGCTTGTTCTTAATCTCACATTTTTCTCCTGTACCTTTCTGCTTCTTCTGTCAAGCAGAACTCCTTAAAAGTGTTATCTACATTTGTTCTCTCCTCTCTTTCCTGCCATTCTTGCTTGGCCTGACCTCAGGCATGCAGCACCCGAGTCAAGGTCACCATTTACGCAGATGTCAGTAACATTTGACACAGTTGTTTGTACTCCCATTTTTTGAAACACTTTGTTTACTTAGCTCTGGGACACCGTAACCTCTGCCTTCTCCCTCCTCCTTTTGCTGATATTTCCTTCTCTCTCTCAGGTGTCTTAGGGCTCAGGTAAATTCTCTTCTAAGGCGCTGGGTGTACAGAGACCACCTTTCTTTTACCTCCCAGCCTTGAGGGCTATGCACAGTGCGTTTGAAATTGAGGTGTAGTAAAGGGGTTTCACCTTTGTAAAGTCTCTTCAAAATTACAGGTGTTGTCTAGAATGTCTTGGCACCTTGCCTTGCTTTGCTGACAGCCTGGACAGGCTACAGGGATCCCATAAAAATTTCTTCCTCATGTTTAGAAATGCTTACTTTTTTGGTCAGCATCCCGAAAGGGTTCTTATTCAGTAACCAGTCGGGCTTGCTCTTAGTTATTGACCCAGTTCATTCTTTTCTGCCTTTGTTATAGACATGATCCTTGGGACTTTTTCTATTTTCTAGCCAGTTTTTTCTTATATAGCAAATGCCAGTTCTCCATGTTCTTTGAATTTGTGGGTCAGTCCTGGGCATTCCTCCTACTAGTTCCTGAGATTTCTTTCTTTCTTTCTTCCTTCCTTTTTTTTTTTTTTTTTTTTAAAGATTTTATTTATTCATGAAAGAGAGAGAGAGACAGACAGACACAGAGACACAGGCAGAGAGAGAAGCAGGCTCCATGCAGGAAGTCTGATGTAGGACTTAGTCCCTGGTCTCCAGGATCACAACCTGGGCAAAAAACGGTGCTAAACCACTGAGCCACCCAGGCTGCCCAGTTGCTGAGATTCCTAAACCCTTCTGGGAAGGGAGATTGGCCGGAAGAGATTTTGCTTACTTTCTTTTGGCTTCTGTATCTCTGGATTTGCTGCTTCTACCCATCCACCCATGCAATATTTATTGAACCCTTTTTCTAGACACTAATGGTAGAGCAGTAGAAAGAACAAAGTCACTGAAGTTTACATTAAAAAGAATTTGAATGGCTAGAGTTACCACGCTCCTAGTCCCTTAGAGACACATTGATCATTTTGTTCATGATGTCAAAGATGAAGGAAGAAAATATAGCCAAATGACTTGTTTGTGCTTGCTAAAATGTTAAAGGTAAATATGATAGCACACTGATTCTGAAATTTAATATAGCAGTATTTGGGCTTGGATTGTGGACTTCATGATATCTCTGATTTCAAGTTCCTTATCCTTGACTCAGCTCTCTCTAGAAACAGACTGTTCTTTTTTTTTTTTATTTATTTATTTTTTATTGGTGTTCAATTTACTAACATACAGAATAACACCCAGTGCCCGTCACCCATTCACTCCCACCCCCCGCCCTCCTCCCCTTCTACCACCCCTAGTTCGTTTCCCAGAGTTAGCAGTCTTTACGTTCTGTCTCCCTTTCTGATATTTCCCACACATTTCTTCTCCATTCCCTTATATTCCCTTTCACTATTATTTATATTCCCCAAATGAATGAGAACATATAATGTTTGTCCTTCTCCGACTGACTTACTTCACTCAGCATAATACCCTCCAGTTCCATCCACGTTGAAGTAAATGGTGGGTATTTGTCATTTCTAATAGCTGTTTTGTTTTTATCCTCTCTTTCCTCCTCCGGCTTACCTTAGCCTCTCCTTCTCCTTTCTCCCTTATTAGGTGCTAGTGGCTACTGTCAATTTGAGTTAGGAACCCATTACACTTAGAGTAATACCCAAATGCTAATCCTGACTCCGTCTCTTAGCACCATGGCCACAGTGTGTCCCTGTAGCCTTTTAGGAAAAAGACATCACCTCTACCCCCAGTGGTAGATTAAAGGTCCTCTTCTTGCCTTACCTGTTTGTGCCTTGTCTGCATGAAAAAGATTTGTGAACCACTGAGTGTAAGTAGCATGAGGCTTCTCAGTTTTGACCAGGTAGTTTTGTTCATGCTTTGTCCTTAGCACATAGAACAAAGATATGCACTCAATAAATATTTGCTGAATGAATGATTCAAGGCATCAATGAATCAAGATGTGGTATTTGATGATTCTTTCTATACAGTAGATATTTTGGGGAAAAAAAAAACAAAAATAACTTTTGCTTCTATAAACTTAGGTTATTCATAACTAGACACATCCCTAAGTGAATATTGTAAATATTCTAGTCTATTCCTCTTAAACCCAGTTTGTTTAATAAAATTACTCTTATCATATTTATTTTACTCTTCTCTATTGGGAAATGCAAATACAGATAAGTTCATTATTGTGGATATCTGCTAATATTCATTTGTGTCTTGGAAGTGAGACTTGCTGGAGGTTCCTAAATGTAGATCTGTGAATTTGTTCTATTGAATTTATCTTTGTTGTTTCAAATGAAACATTTTGGGTAGTGTTGACCTATCAAGTTAAAATATCCAGGAGATACGGTGTTTAGCATTATTTGGGATCTTTATGAAATTCTCTGGGTTAGGGAACCTCTAAGATATCCTTATTTGTGTAGCTTTCAATCTTCTTTGATTTCTGGCTTCACAAAGCTTTGGCTTTGTTCTATGTGATATTATTTTTGTGTATTTTTGTTTGGTTTGGTGGTAGCAATGCTATTTCTATTTCTTAGTTAAAATAATATTACATCAGTGAGCCCAGAAGCAGCTTTATATGTGAATAGAGATTTCTTGAACAGAAATCTGTGTACAAACTGTGCTGACCTTGATTCTTGGAAGATAGTGATATGAGACCATGCTTTAAAAATAAATAAATGAAGCACATAAATAGTCTTAACAGTGGGGATTGTTTTATCATCTAGGCCATTAATTAATTTTACTTACTATGTATAAAGATAGGTCATTTGCCATTTCTCTCCAGTTGAATTACATTATGCAGAGGGATTGGGGAAGGTACTTTTTGAAGAATAGTTGAGCAGAAAGACAAATAGAATTCTTAAGGGCATATATTTTCCTTTCCCAATAAAAGTTATATTAGCAAAAAAAAAAGTTATATTAGCATAGTAATTCTTGATTGACTTGTCTCAAATATTAATTTTTATTTTTTTCCTGTATGTTCTCATTTACTTGTTTGATTGGTCCTACTCAGCATATGTCTTTAGTTAATGACTTTGCATTCTTCTGAGCTCTGGGCGTACAAGACAAATATTCCTTACCCCCTAGCTATGAGGGATATGATGTTGGGAGAATAGGAAAGCAAACCCAAGAACTGGAGTGTATTGTGTTCAGGGTTTTGTTACTGGCCACTCTAGGGCATGATGGGAGCTCTGGGGCACTGTTCCAAAACCACATTGACACTAAAGGGCAAGTTGTTGATTGCTTGAGTCTTGAAGTATTACCAAGGAACAAATAAAGAGTATAGAGTTGGGAGAGAAGGGGTGGCATCCCAGGAAGAAGGAACAGAGTTTGTTATAACATGGGGGTATTTTTGTGGGAAGGAATTTCCCATGTCAATTTAAAATAAGAATTTTCTTTTTAAAATTCACTTTTGTGAAGCTTTCTTTTCTTTCTTGGCTTTCTTACTTGTTAATTGCTTGCTTGATTTGATTGATATTATATTTCAAAACCATAGGCCTTATGGTACATAAACTATTTTGAAGAGAGGCAGGAAAGTTTTAAAATTTATAGAAACTTGGATATACCAGTGCTGTGGAGAACCTGCCTACTGCCCTTTTGGAGCACAACGAGGTTATCAACTATTATGAAGTAATTATATTAGATATATGTGTTAATGTAATAATCTAATGATACTGCCTTGAGGATGCTGAATTTTGGAAATGGAATGTTAAATTGAGAGAGCAAACTACCTTAAAAGACCAAAGGGAACAATACCTTGAGCTCAAATAGGGCCAGGAATAATTCCTATTCTAGTTAGCTAGAGTGAAAAACCTCATAGTCCTTGGGGTATTGGGTAATGTATTCATACGGGTTTTGTTCCAGTGGTAGAGCAAAATGAGTCCTAGATGAATCCTGTTCTGGTACTACGTAACAAAAAGGATCACACTTTCCAAAAAGCTACATCTGAGGGGCAAGCTCAAGAAAGTTTATAGGCATATAAACTATCTAGAACTCAATAGGTAAAAGTCCAGTACCCAACATCCACTCAATAAATACCAAGCGAAAAGCAGGAAAATATGACTCATAACAAGGAGAAAAAACAAGGAATAGAAACAGACCCAGAAACAACACAGATGATAGAATTAGTGAACAGATACTTCAAAAAGTTCTTATGGCTATATTCCATATGTTCAAGAAGCTAGAGAAAATTGAATATGATAGGTTGAGACAAGGAAGATGGAGAAAGATCAAAATCAAACTTAGAGAAATTAAAACTGCAATGTCTGAGATGAAAAATACCTTGGCTGGGATTAACAGCCAGAAGTAACAGCTGAAAAGCTTCTAAACTGGAGGAAAAACTGTAAAATGCACACATCTAAGAAACTCAACAAACCTTGAGCATAAGAAATACAAAGAAAATTACATGACACGTTTTAATGAAATTGTTTAAAACCAGTGATAAAGAGAAAATCTGAAAGAAAACTGTATTATGCACAGAGGAACAGAGTTAAAGATGGCAGCAGTCATGGTGGTTTCTCATGGGCAATGATACAAGGGAGAAGACGGTGGTAGGACATCTTTCAAGTTTTGAAAGAAGAGTCTTGTCTAGAATTAAATGCCCACTAAAGGGCAGCCTGGTGGCTCAGCGGTTTAGCGCCATCTTTAGGCCAGGGCCTGATCCTGAGGTCCTGGGATCGAGTTCCACATCGGGCTCCCTGCATGGAGCCTGCTTCTCCCTCTGCCTGTGTCTCTGCCTCTCTCTCTGTGTGTGTCTCTCATGAATAAATAAAATCTTTACAAAAAATGCCCACTAAAAATTTATTTCAAAAATGAAGGTGAAATACTTTGCCTGGATGTGCAAAAGATGAGAGGAGTCGTTACCAGCCGACCTACGTTACAAGAAATGTGAAAAGAAGGAAAATTATACCAAATGGCAATCTGGATTTATACCAAAAAATGAAGGGCACCAGAAATGATAATTGTGTGGGCAAATATAAATTACTTTTGTTGTTATTTAAATCTCTTTAAAATATAATTGGATGTTTAAAGCAAAAATAATAGTCTATTATGAAGTCAAAAGGTACTAACAATAAAACGTGGAAGGGAGAAACATACTATTGTAACAAGGTTCGTACATGATACGTGCATTGGTGTAGTAGCATTAAATGAGACTGTGGTTAGTGAAATATGTGTATTATAAACTCTAAAGCAGTCACTAGGGCGCCTGGGTGGCTCAGTGGTTGAGCTTCTGCCCTTGGCCCAGGGTGTGGTCCTGGAGACCTGGGATCAAGTCCCATATCGGGCTCCCTGCATGGAGCCTGCTTCTCCCTCTGCCTGTGTCTCTGCCTCTCTCTCTCTCTGTGTCTCTCATGAATAAATAAAGAAAATCTTAAAAAAAAAAAAACCGTCATTAAAACAACATAACACATAGTTCATTAGCCAACAAAGGAGAGAAAATGGAATGATAAGAGCAATACAGTTAACCCAAAAGAAGGCAGAAAAAGGATAAGTAGATCAAAGAACAAATGGGAGGGACAGAAAACAAAGTTCTAGATGACTCCATGACATCAGTAATCACAGTAGCGGAAAATAGTGTGAGGACCTCAAATAAAAGGCAGACATCGTCAAATTGGATAAAAAAGTGAGACCCTACAAGAAATCTACTTTCTTGTATAGACACAAATAGATCGACAGTGAAAGGATGGGGTAAGATATACCATGCTGATCTTGATGGAAAGCAGATTGAAGTGGCAACATAAATATCAGACTAAGTTCATTTCAGAGCAAAGAAGATGACCAGAAATAAAGAGGATTGTTTCATAATGAAAAAGAAATTCATTTAGAGAACAGAACAGTCTTAAAATATTCATATACTAGATAACATCTTCAAAATTCTTAAGGCAGAAATTGAAAGAACTGCAACAAGTAATTGACATATTCATACTTAGAGTCAGAGAGTTTTTTTAAAATTTATTTATTTATTCATGAGCGATAGAGAGAGAGGGAGAGACACAGGCAGAGGGAGAAGCAGGCTCCATGCAGGGAGCCTGACGTGGGACTCAATCCTGGACCCCCAGGATCACACCCTGGGCTGCAGGCGGTGCTAAACCACTGTGCCACCGGGGCTGCCCAAATTTTTTTTTTTTTTTTTAAGATTTTTGTTTATTTATCCATGAGAGGCCCAGTTTACTGCTAAGCCACCCAGGTGTCCCTAGAGTCAGAGTTTTTAACACCACTCTCAATAGTTAAGTAGAAAGAAAATCAGGAATATAGGTGGCTTGAATAACATTGAACAGCTTATTCTGACATTTGAATGCTCCACCCAACAACAGCAGAAAACATATTATTTTGAAATGAAAACAAGTCCCAGTAAATTTAAAAGGACTCTAGTCAGGCCAAGTGTGTTCCTTGACCATGGTGAAATTAATGTGGAAATCAGTAACAGAAACCTATCTAGGAAACCTCTAAATACGGGGAAACCAACAGACTTCTAACTAACCTTTGGCACAAAGAAATGATCAAAAAGGAAATTAAAAAGTATTATGAACTGAATTATAATTAAAGTACAACATATCAAATTTTGGGATGCTACTAAGGAAGAAAATACAGAGAAATTTATCGTACTAATGGTTATATTAGGAAATAAACCTAAATTTTTAAAGACTGGCTTCTACCTTAAGAAACTAGAAGAAAAAAAGCAAATTAAAGCCATAGTAATTGGAAGGAGGGAAATAATAATGGAAATCAACAAAATTGAAAATATAAAATCCATAGAAAAATCTGTTTTTCAGAAGATCAAAGTGACAAATCTAGCCATAATGACCCGGTAAAAAAGAGCAAAGACACAAATCAACAATATTAGTAATGGAAGAGATACCATCACTCCAGATCTTACAGATATTGAAAAAATAATAAATACCGTATAACAAAATACTATACTATAAAGAAACTTTATACCAATAAATTGAGCAAGTTAGATGAAATAGACATATGTCTTAAAAGACTCACAAACTACCAAAACTCAAGAAATAAATAGACAACCCGAATAGTGCTGTATCTGTAAAATTCAACTGGTTGTAAAAATCTTCCCTCAAAGAAAATCCCAGGTCCAGGTGGATTTGTTGGCGAATTATACCAAACTGATTGTGCTGAAAGTATTCCAGAAAATTGAAGACCAGAGGACTCTTTCCAACTCCTTATATGAACCCAACATTACTCAGATACCAAAGCCAGACAAAGATATAAGAATACTATAGTTGAGTAGTTCTTGTGAACACAGATGTAAAAATTCTTAAAACTTGAACAAATAGAATTTAACAGTACACTGAAGAGAAGGACAGTGCATTGTTACTCAAGTGGGGTTTATTCCAGAAATGCAGTGTTGATTTAACAGGCAAAAATGAATCAACAGAGTTCACCGTTATTAACAGACTAATGTGGGAAAATCACAATCTCAGTAGATGAAGAAAAAAAGGATTTGAGAAAATTTAACATACTGTTGAAAACTTTACAGATGGACTAGCAGGAACTTTGTTAACATGATAAAGGGCATCTGCAGTGAAACCCTGCAACTAACAGTGTGCTTCATGGTGAAGGACTATATGCTGCTGGCACCGCCCTGAATGTGCTAGGCTGTGAGGTCCGGCCTGAAAAAGAAATGAGAGGCATCAGAAAGGAAGCAACAAAACAGTCTTTAGTAGCAAATGACATGATAGTGTAGGAAGGCCTATGGAATTTACAAAAGAACACCCAGATCAGTGAGTTTAACATATTCCCAGGGTATAACATAAATACAGAAAAATCTTGATCCTATTTTTGTAGAGGAAAAGGTTACATCACTGAGAAAAAGACCAGAAGAATGTGGTTCTCTACGGGAGACCACATTTAAATGTACACCCCTCTTCCAATCTGCAGTTTCTGACTTCTCTGCAAGTGTTTACTTTTGTGGTAATGACAGCAATAAAAGTCTTTTTTTTTTTTTTTTTTTAGAAAAATAGTTTTCAGCCACGCTATATAAATGTGATGTAGTTTAGCAGTTTTAGGTAAATGTCATGACTTCAGCCTTTTATACTGAAAACGTATGGGACATTACATTCATCTTATGTTTCTTATCCTGTCCTACTATGGTAGGTTGTTACCTCGGCCGCGCTTTACCTGCTAGTATAAGGAAGGCATTGTGATCGTAATCATTACTCATTTTTCTCATGTATTTATTGTGAGTCTCCTCTGTACCAGGGATTGGGGAATGCAGAGATGAGGAAGACCCATGGCCTCTGGAGGCTTCTGTCCTCTCTGTCCTCACCTCTTTGTTGTTTTCTCTCTAGGCTGGTTGTATTTAAGCTTTTAGTTCCTGGAACTTGGAAAGTGGCTCTCACACATGCCATTTCTTTTGTCAGGGATACTTTCTTACCCTACCCCCACATAACTCCATACTCTTTATTTAGTTCTTACTTTAAGTGTCATTCCTCAGGGGAGCTTTCCCTGATCTGTCCAACAGGGTTATAGAGTCTACTAACACCTTGTACTTTTCCTTCCCAGAATTTATCACTGTTGTATTTGCTACTTTTTGAGTACTCACCAGACTGAAATTGTGTTGCATGGTAATATTTTTGTCACAAATATATTCTGAGTTGTTCTGCGGAGCTGGGCTTCGGTATGGATTGAGCTTGTAAGTCTCAGTTCATTTTATGACAAAGCAGCTTGGCCCGTGGCTGGATTAGCAGCACAGTCTGTGGCCAAGGATTAGATGGAGCAGACCTGATTTTTAATTCTGTACCTCAAATACAACTCTTGGAATTTCAGGTAACGCAGGAAGAAGGACAGCAGTTAGCACGACAACTTAAGGTAACATACATGGAGGCGTCAGCCAAGATTAGGATGAATGTAGATCAAGCTTTCCACGAACTTGTCCGGGTTATAAGGTAAGTGAAACAGATCTTAGCAATTTGTTTTGGGGTGCTTGGTGGCTCAGTTGGTTAAGCTTCTGCCTTCAGCTCAGGTCATGATCTCAGGGTCCTGGGATTGAGCCCTGGGTCTGGCTCCCTGCCCAGCAGGGTGTCTGCTTCTTCCTCTCTGCATGCGCGCGCGCTCTCTCTCTCTCTCTCTCAAATAAAGTCTTTTGCAAAATGAAAAGAAGTTTGTTCTAATTTATTGAATTTGACAGGTAGTCACACTATGCTTTTTAAAACTGTTAGCTGAGAAAGAAATTACCATTAAATATTTTTAATAAGAGAGGAGACTATATGTAGAAGTGCTTCTGTGCTAGGAGTTAATGCCCATGATGTGTATTAAAATTTTTAATTAAGACACACTGTATACTACGTACTTCCTACGTATAAAGCTGAATTTAATTATATTGAAGTAAAAAGTACACATAGGGATTTTGAGAAGAAACTATCCTGCTTTCAAAGATGTCAAGTGGCATGAAGATAGGGATGGCAGTAGCTAACATATGAATGGAAATTTCTGCCAGATACTGTACCTAGTACTTCACATGCCATATTACATTGAATTCTCACCTCAGTCCAAAAGCTAAATACTATCATTTATCTCCACTTTTGGATAAGAAAGAAGGTACGCAAAGGTGAGTTAACTTGCTCAGAGTTTTGGCTTTAAATGGCCCAAAGGTGTGGGACTCAAATCATATCTCTGATTCCACAGCCTGTGCTCTTCAGCTTCGCTTCTTACCCATCTCCTCCCAGGCTGAGGTAGTAGAGAGTTGGACCTCCCATTCAAGGGGTGAAGTATGATAGCTCAGATAACAAAGGGTTTTTCTGCTTGTTGGTCTAGAAGGCCCTGGCGGTTCAGAAAGTGTTAATGGTTCCAGGAAGCTTGAGGTGATGGGTGAGGTTACCTGGAGTTAGTTTCTGTGTGAGAAAGATTGAGTTGCTTTATATAGTGGGAGGGGTTTGATTTGATTATTTTTAGTCTTGGTGGCTTGGCCTCTACTTGACCCTGGGCTTTTCTAGATCTGCTAGTCTCTCTGTCTGACAGGTATGTGGATAGGGCTGGTGTTAATTATGTATCTAAGACGAATCAACATCTGAGCTATGGGCTTCCTGTGCTTTTTTAGCCCCTTGCCTGGGCATTCTCTTGTGGGGAAAGAAAAGTAAGGATTATAGTTTTTTTATTTCTTAGTAGTTTGTTAAAAGTACTGAGTTCCATTTTTAAATGAATACAGAGTTTCAGTTTTACAAGATGAAAAGAGTTCTGGAGGTGGATGGTTGTACCACATTGCGAATATATTTAATACTACTGAACTGTATGCTTAAAATGGTTAAGATGTTAAATTTTGTTATATGTTAACATGCGTGCGTGTGCACACAAATCAGTACCTTCTTAAAATAACTTTTACTGCCTTTTGAAAAATTTTGTCCTTGGTTTGGATCCTCAGAATCTATATCCATATACATCAATCAATCTGGAGTGAGAAGTGGGTAGATGAAGCTTTTAAAAAAAAGTGTTTAATTCTAATTTTATGTTTATTTTAAGTAGGCTCCACGCCCAGTGTGGGGCTTGTAGTACGACTGAGATCAAGAGTCGCATGCTCTACCCACTGAGTCAGCCAGGTGCCTCGAGAGGAGGCTTTTTTATTCCAGGCAGATAGGCTTTAAACACAACAAGATCTTAAGTCCTCAGAGCATCTATGAAAAGTAGAGTTTTATTATTCCCTTCTAAAAAACTGAGGTTCCAGAGAGGCCAGCTGACTTGTCTAATGCTGACTTTAGGTAGTAAATGGCAGAACAGGCATAGGAACTGTGTACCTCATATTTTTATATTGTCCTCTAGCAATGATGCTTATTCTTAGTATATACCTTGTAGTCGTGGAATTTTAAATTGGGAAGGCAACTTAGAGGTCCTTGAGTTCAGGATCTCAGTCTGATTCAAGACTTGGGTATCAGTGAAACTCGGCTCTGCTTATGCTGGTTTTTGAACCATTTGTGCCTTTTTTTCCCCTGGGAAGATTTGCTTTGATTCCCTAGTTGAAATTCAACATTGAGAAGCCAATGCCCATAAACTGGGCTGTCCAAAAATAATATACTTGTAATATTACCCCAGCAAGACAATTATATGTAGATTTTTCTGTCTTACAGGAAATTTCAAGAGCAGGAATGTCCTCCTTCACCAGAACCAACACGGAAAGAAAAAGACAAGAAAGGCTGCCATTGTGTCATTTTCTAAGAATCCCTTGAATTTTAGCTACCAACTGCCAGGAAAAGCCCTCATCTTCTCCTTTTCTCCTTATGGTTTACATCACATCACGTTGGTACCTTTTCTAGCCTTAGACAAATGATCACCGTGGTAGCCTTAGACCAAGAAGCTGGCTAATCCTTTCTGTGAAGCTAATCCTATGGTCATTTCAAGACAGATTTAAAGGAAACACTAAGGCTGCTTCAAAGATTATCTGATTCCTTAAAAATAATTGATCTACATACACAGACACATTCTTTTTTAAGGGCTTACATTTTAATAGGGATGAATCCATTTTGGAACGTAAGCTGTTTGCCAAGCCGAAGTCATAGGTTGTGAAATAACTTTTAACTTCTGGAATCCTATTGCCTATTGTTACTCTAAATAGAAATGTGAGGAGTTTTTTTAAAATGTGAATTTTTGCCTATCTCTAAAAATTTTGATGTCAGCTTCAGTTAACCTTAAATACACTGAATTGAATCTGCAAAAGTGAGACATCTCGACCTTTACTGATGTACAGCCTTTGTTTTCCAGTGGCCAAAATACCAAAATGCCTATTGTATTTGTAGAATAAAACTGCATATGAAGCCTTTATTAAGTGCTCCAATCCTAAAGATGATGATAATGTTCTGTGTGGCCAAATATTTGGACTTATTCTGGACTTAGGCATTTCAGTGTTCTTGGTTTTTTTAAGTTAACTCTTTTCACAGCCATGTTGAGAGTAAAAAATAATTTCTGTCTTCCTTTTCAAGTATTTCTGGATAAGGGATTCAAAGAAACTAAAACTGTTTTTGTTTGTAATATAAAATATGGAATTGATCTTTCCAGGTCAGAGATGATTAATGTTTTTGCTATATACTTTTATACATTATTTTCTTATCAAACTAGTTAACAAGTATTTTTATATGTTTGTAAGCAAATATGCTTTCACAGCATACCTTGTGTATATGTAAAGATAAGTATTTAATTCTCACTGTTCACTTTTAACTGACAAAGAGAAAAAAACAGTGAAAACTACAGAAACTGTGGTAGAACTTACTTGCCGTACTGGTCCTGGTCCTGGTGGCGCCACCTCTGGCCAGTCACACACCTGCTTGAGAAACCTTCTCCGTAGATTACAACCGGATGAGAATCTGAAGTCACTTTTGGTATCCTGTACTAGGTATTGACTGTTATATCAAGTAGTAAGTTGTAAACCTTTTAATTGACAATTAGTATAACTGTGGATGGCTTCTGATTTTGTTTTTAATTCTGTGGATTGTGTTTAAACAATTCAAAAGTATGTTCCTGATTGTGAGATACTAAGTGGTATTGCACAGTTGTCACTTTATTGAATGTGTACAACAGTCCCATGAAATTGATAAAGCGTACCCTTGTATAGCTTCAGGTGCTAGAATTAAAATTGATCTGTTATCACAAGATAAGGTTTGATGACTTGTTATTTTGGTGGTTTCTTGAAGGAATGAGTGTTGGAAGAAACTTATTTTAGTAGCTAGTTCTGTGCCTTTTCTCAACAGTGCCTTAGGGTTTGAATCTAAAAATCAATATTGGTTATTTGGCAAGTGAACTTGAAGTGAAATGGCTTGGTATTCTTAGGGATTTCCTGAATATTTTCTTAAGTTGGTGTTTCTTAAACTTTTTCGATGAGGTGCCCCTGACAGAAACCCCATCTCTCAAGGAGAGAGGAGGGTGAATTCATACACATATACCCCTCTGAAGATGAAGCCTAAAATAGCTCAAACAAAGCACACACGTGTATTTGAATGCTAATTAAAATTACTGCCCAGGAAAGTACCATGTTTATCCTGTGAGTTTTGATGCTTATAGTGCTATCACATATCCTTGTTAGGACTTTCAGCTGGGAACATTTTTTATTTATCATAGGTAGCTTCAGATAACGAGAGACTGTCCACATAAATAGGCAGATTTAATGGGAAACCTTTAATTTTATTCTGAAGAGATGATTTATAGCAAAGCAATTTGAAGGTTAAATTTCGTTAAGTCAGTTTACTTTTCTTTCCTCTCTGTGCTTCACTTTGGATACTTTTATCACTACATCTTCAAGTCCCCTTTTTCTTCTCCGGTTGTTTCATTTGCAGTTCATCACATTTAATGATTTTTTCATTTCAGACCCTGTATTTTCTTTTTTCTTCTGAAGTGGTTCTCTTTGGTTGTTCTTTTACATCTTCCATCTCTTTCACCGTGCTCATGTATTTCTCTTATCAGCCCCTCTCAACTGCATTCCTAGGGAATTGAGTCTAATGTCTTATCTATCTGTGATTTCTCTTCAGTGCATCTAGAGTGGTTCTAACTGTGTACTCTCCTTGGGAGAATTGAGAAAGGCTGCTTTGAATATTTATTTGAACATGGTCATAAGGGCTGTTTTAAAGTCCTTGTCTGCTGAACCCATTATCTCTATAATTTTTGAATCTGTTTCTCTTGACTGATTTTTCTCTAGTTATGGGTCACAATCTGTACCATCCCCTTTTTTTGCATGTCTAGTAAGTTTTGATTGGATGCTGGACATTGTGTATTTTATGTTTTTGAGTGCCTAGGTCTTATCTTCATTTAAAGGTTTTTGGGTTTTTTTCTGGTAATTAATTTACTTGTAGTTCAGTTTAACCCTTTCAAGGCTTGCTTTTAAACTTTACACAGTCTCATATATCTCCCCCACCCCAGGGTGGTTTAGCTCTACTACTAAGTTGTGGCCCTTTAGTGTCTCTATTGAATGCCACGTAATCAGTGAGGACTCTCCAATTTGGCTAATGGGAACCAAACAATTCCTAGCTCATGTGAGCTCTGGGGAACTGTTCTATCCATAGCTTCTGGGTGGTTCTTTGCCTAGCCTCTGAGTTTCATCCTATATGTGCATATCTTAATATCTGTCAAAGACTTGGTGACCCTATGCATGTATGCATATTTTTGGAGTTCTTTTTTTCTGTGTAGCTCTCTCTCCTCCAGAACTTTGTCCTGAAACTTTTAGGTGCCTCAAACTTCCAGTGTCTGGGGTGGATCTCCATTGTCTTTCTTTTCAGTTTAGGGGAAGAAACATTTATGCCCTGCTTGGAATCCCCCATCCACTCTATCATCTGGAACATGCCTCCAGGCAGAAAGAGCACTCTTCAGGCTCACATTTCTGTTTCTCTTCCATCAGGGATGGTAATCCTATGCTTTCTGGTGTATAACGGCTAAAAATAGGTGTTTCACATATTAACTCCAGTTTTATGATTGTCTAGGATAGGAGGGTAAATCTGATTCCTGCTACTCTTTTATTGGAAGCCTCAGTCTCTCCCATTTAATATCTATCATAAAATCAGAGGTACCTTGTAGCCTTCTTAATCTTTATGACTTGAAATCTTTTTTTTTTTTTTTTTTTTTTTTAACAAAGAACGGCCAGTCTTGTGGCAGGAATAGCCCTTGTTTTAGTGACCACTTTTTTCCTCTATAGCTGAGCGATTGTAAACTTTTTATTGTAAAGGACCATCTGGTAAATAGAACATCATCTTGGGTTTTGTGGGTTATATGGTTTCTGTCCCAGCTACTCAGCTCTGCCATTGTAGTGTCAAAGCAGTCATAACCAAGGTATAAATGAATGAATGTGGCTGTGTTCCAATAAAACTTTATGTGGGGACACTGAAATTTGATTTCATATCATTTTCATGTCATGAAATATTAATCTTTTGAATTTTTTAAAAATTCATTTAAAATTATAAAAACTATTCTGTACAAAAACAGATGGCAGATTGGATTTGATCTGTGGGCCATGGTTTGCCAATCTTGCTCTATAGCACATTTAGCATTTGAGGTTACATTCCCAACTTTAGAATCTCTTCTCTTTATATATGTGAAAATTCTTTCAAACAGTATTTCCTGAATTGATAGTCATGAATTTTTCTCCTAGGAATTTTCTCTCTATATTGTTTGTTTAGGGATTTACAGTTTTTCAGAGTTGTGTGTTATGCTCTGTTGATATATATCTTACATTGATGATTCCTCTAAATTTGGGGCTTCAGAGTTTTATCATATAAATTGGTCCCTTTAGCATTTGACTTTAAAAATTTGCTATAACAAGGTTGTATATATGCCGGATCTACTTGTTCCTCTTCTGACTTTTCATCACCACTAATTTTAATTTCTTTCTTTTCCCATTCCTGTACATAAATGACCCCATTAAACAGATAACTGGCAGGTAAGTAGGAGAAGATGATGATAGAGTCATTACTTTCAGTAGCACTTGACCACTTAGAGTGTTTAACCAATAACTGCATATAAAGTGTCAAGGAGCTTTTTAGAAAAAAGATACTTTAATTTGAACAGATGTCTTTCTGCAAGACTTCATTAGGTGTTCTGAAAAATGGATAATTGTGGGGTGTTTCCTCCCCACAAACTATTTGGTATCTAGTGGAGGAAGATTATGAGCGAGAACACAAATGCCAGGGCTGTAGTTAAGGCAGAGTGAGAAGCACGCACAAAGCTGTCTGTCCTACAGGTGGTATATATGTTCCTTCTGGAAAATCTGGGGGAGCTTCTTAATTAGAAGTGGTGCTATAGCCAGAACTGAATGGATTGGTGGGATCTCAGATGGGAAGGAGACAAGAAGAGAGGTGGTGGGAAGGAAGGCTGAGGAGAAGCCTGGGCAAAGACACAGAGTTGGCAGAGTGCAGGGAGTATTCTGGGATTGGAACTTTAATCTAAAAGGATTTTAAGTGCAATGGGAAAAAATAATGATAAAGTAGACTGGGCTCGGGTTGTGGAGAGCTTTAAATAGGATGGCCCTTCTGTATGTGACGGGAACTGCCAAGGATTCTAAACAAGGAGTGCCTGGATCTAGTCTGGTGGTAGTATGGATGACAGCGGTGCAGGTGCGAGGAGGGCTGGTCACTTAAGAGCTTATGGGAGTCATGGAATCTGTCCCTTTCCAATTTGTCTGCCACCACGTTATTGCAGTGACCCGTGAGGTAGTCTTATTTGCATTTTGCCCCTACAAAGCTGTTCTGTAAATACAGCCAAAGGATCTTTTTTAGGTCATAAATTAAATGTTACACTACTGCTTAAAATCTGTCATCACCTCAGTGCACTTGGACTAATATCCAGATTCCTTACCATAGTGCACAAAGAAAGCCCCCTGCAGGATCTGTCCTCTCCTTGCTTCTCACATTCAGGCTGCTGTACTTTCTTACATACCGGTGTTTCCCAGATCCTTGATTCACTTGACTCTTCCCAACTAGGCATTTCATCCTTTTGCTTTTAATTCAGATGCCACCTGCTCAGAGAGCCCTCTTAGACCAGCCCACTGTCACACCACATAGCTCTGTGTTTACTTGCTGACACATAGACATCTGTGGCGATTTTGTTTGTCTAGTTTGATCTGTACTTGAGTGTCATAGGCTCTGTGAGGGCAGAATCATGTCTGCTGTGTTTACTGCTTTACCCACATTGCCTGGCATGGGCAGAAAAACCATTTGATGAATGAGAAAGGCACACAGACAGCTCTCTAGTGATAGAAAAATCTATGGTGATTGTGACATGCAGGGTGAATCCAGGAGGCATTTGGGAATGGGGATGGGAGCTCAAAAGAAGAGACTAGGGGACTGCAAGTGCAGGTTTGGAATTTATTTATTTTGAGCTGGTGATTGAAGAGGTGGGAGTAGATTGAAGTAGAAAGAGTTAATCTGAGAGAAGATCTAAGGGTAAAACTTTTGGGGGAGATGAACATTTGGGGGTAAAACATTAAAAGGCAGCAGAAAGTCCAGTGAAGAAGTTGGAAACTGGAGAGAACCAGGATACTGTTATCAAAGAATCCAAGGGGATGTTGGTCAGAAGCTATGAGTGCTGTAAAAGATTGGGGTAGTGGGGAGGAGTAAGAGGCATCACTGATTGCATAGACATTGCTGATGATTTTGAAAGTGTTATGTCAGCCATTTGGTTGTGGGAACCAGATTACAGTGGGTGATGGTGTGATTGGAGGGCAAGGAAGTGGAGGAAGTGTGGACTACCATTCTGAGAAATTCTGTGGAAAAATCAGGATGATTGGGCGATTATCATGCTTGAATAGGGTCGGATATTAGAGGACTAAGGAGAGCCAGGGCATGGTGCTTAATCACATAAGCAGGTGTACAGGTCTGGAAGTAGGTATTGCCCTGTAGACACTGATTCTCTGGGGAGGTTCAGAGGCTGCCAGTTTGCAGGCTGGCGTCCCTTTCTGACTGGGGAGTGAGGGTGGCATGTGTTGAGCTTCTCAGACTGAGGCGAACAGCCAGTTGGAAAAATTGTTCATCTCCACTGCCGTGGAATGATACTTTTCCTAAATGTAATTTAAAAAACCACTATTAGAAAAATAATCATACTCTTGGCTATTGTGGCATTGTCAAATTACTGTAAAAGTTTCTGAACCCTTGCTTTCAATTTTTGTATCTCGTTGTAGGATGGTGACAGTAGGTGGATGTTCTCAGGCTGCATGTCTCTGCGTAGCACTAATGTAGTGAGTAAGGGAGCAGCAGATTCAGGTATTTTTCACAAGTGCTCCTTCTGACTTCCCAGATAGGCTCATGAATTCCAGGTGAAGATCACAGTAGGTAGCTGCTTGCCTCCTAAAAATACAGATCCTACCTTTTTTTTTTTTTTTTTTCTAAAGAAGTACAGACTCTACTTCTATAAACCTCAAGTGTTAAAAAGGAGTCAGTAGTCTTGAATAAGATGTTTGCCCGTTTGCCTTCTGCTAATACTTAAAATTATTTGAAGTAAAGGAAAACTGCTCAAACGCATAGCAGTTAAAATATGAGAACTGTTAACTTAAATATGAGAAATCCTAAAATACGAAAACTATTACCAGTCACTTCTAAAGCCAGGAAGTGGTTAAGAGCATATTCTGAATTTCATGAGAATTTAGAGCAATGTGAGAAAATGTTAATGAATGCTATCTTATGTTCAACATTATAAATGTTAAGTGAAAAATCTGAAATTGCATTTTGGCGTGATGAGAGCTGGGTTAGAAGTATTGCGTGTGTATTTTATTTGTCGGGACATTTTCAGTTCGAAGTGACAGAAATGCAAGTCAGGCCAGCTTCAACACAAAGGTGGGCGTTTACTGGTTTGTGAAGAAGTGGGGGGGCCAGTGGGGTGAATCAACTGGCATTCGGTGACTCCTCCGTCAGCATGCCATCACCACTCGCTCTTAAGATGAGAGAATTGGCTAAACTGGGTGGGGCTGGGAAGTCCTTTAGTGTAAGACCACTTGGATCAGAGCCTGAGCTGGAGAAGGGGAAACACCTGGGCCCCGCTCTCACGGCCCCTCAGGACCACTGCAGTGGTTTGAACGCAGGTTCCGTGTGCTCAGCCGTTGTAGGACTCGTGCTTCTCCGCCCCACCGAGTGCATAAAACCTTCCAAACCAATGGGGATCTAAAGTGGGGATGCCATTATTTAAATTTAACATTTTAGTACAGATCTTTTGCTCACATTTCAGAGGATTCAAAATGAATTATCTTCATGCTCATTAGCATTCAGTTGCTATTTATAGTTGTGCAGCGTCTCCCTCACTTTCAGAAGGGACTAATTAATTTCACTCATTTTCCCCACTTTGGGGCAATATGTAGAATAAAAATCAATCATTGTATTATTAGAATTAACAGCACCAAATAAAGAGTGGAATGAATGTGCCTTCCTTGATTCTGCATTGTAATTAGGAATTAGACATTTATGTTTACTCTTATTTGGACAGTAGTGTCCATTTCTTTAGGGTATATTTAACTCTAGGGGGGAAAGGGGACTAACCATGCAGTCCTGGTACCCTATGATATTTAGCTCCTTTAATCTGCTGCCGGAAACCTGTGGACTGTTAGGTCACAGAGATTGTTTGATGTGGAGAATTATCGTGTATTAACATTTTATCCATCGATATGACCTGGACTGAGTTTCTGGAGAATTGTAGTCCTATCAGAATGTGTAATGTGCTTTCCCTTCCCAGCAGCAGTATATAGACTTTGAGTATGCCTAAGACATGTTTAATACACAAAGTTTAAATTATAAACAGCACAGAGTCTTTAATTTTTTCAGTTCTGGGTCTGAAGAAGCCCAGGCTTTATTCTCTTTTGCTACAAGAGATTTCCTTCAATTAATGGAGTGGCAAGGAAGGTGCCAGGTGAGTGACCCCTTGTCTGCTTGGGGAATAGATCTCTGAACTTACTGTCATCTTCAAATGTGGATGTAAATCGGGTTACAGCTGGTTTGGCATTGGTAAAAATCTGTACAACAATTATAGCTCCTCTTTATGGGTGTTTTTTACTGGGTGTCTTATCTATTTAATATCTCATTTGGAAGTTGAAACATATTTCATTTTCATAGTAAAAAGTCTTTATTTCCAAAGGTTTGGTTGCCAGGAGAACTATAAACTACCTAACCCAAGACTTTGGTAAGAAAGAGATTTGATGCTTCTTATTAATTCCCCCTTGCAAAAAGAACTGTAACACTTAAGTAGTAAGAAACAGGTTACACATTCTTGGCCATTAACCAGTGACCAGGTTTTAAGTCTCCAAAATTAAGATTTAAAAATGTGTCCCATAGAGACCTGATAAGAACATGAGACACTAGGGTGGCTTGTCCTTAGACTTATTTAGGAGCCACTGATTTAAGGAATTTTGATTCTTCTTGGGTTGAAAATAAGTATGCCTCTAGATGGCCAAGAGTTATATTGGCTAAGGGGGCAGATTCTGTATCAAGACTTTTTGTCCAAATTAAACTTACTTCTTTATATTCTCCTTTGTGGGGCAGGATAGCAATTCATGTAAGGATTACAAAAATAATATTGGAAACAACTCAAAGTTCCAGAAGACTCAGGGATGTGGTAATCATGGCCCTTCTCCAGTGAGGGAACAAAAACAGTATCTTTTGCTGAAGATGGTTCAGGTAGAGAATAACCGAAAAAGGCTCAACCTTCTGAACACTTAATTTAAAAACACAGCAGACCGACCCAAATGAGTTTTTTATTGAACAGTCTCTGATGTTAAAGAAAATACAGATTCAGGGCTATACCATATATATGTTGTGTTTGGAAATATCTTGACGTGTTTAATGCAAATTCTTAAAGTAGTGTATTCAAAACATTGTATGCATCTCATCCATGATACATATTTGGATTAAGCATAATGAAAACCTGCAACAGAAATGAAACAGTTTTAACAATAAATCAATGAGTAAAAACTGATGTGCTCAGCTCAGTAAAATGTCCTTTTACACGAATTCTTGGTAGTCAGAATCCCTGAATTTGAGGCTTTATGAGTGCTCAGAAGGGGATGGAGAACCACGGCCTTGGCTACGTGTGTATGGGAGGACCAGAGCCCTGGTGTGGAAAGCTGAGGTAAAGTTTGGCTTCCCCCCAGATTTTCCTACCCAGCCTGATTCTGGAATATTCCTTTCTCCCTCGATTTCTGTCTGTCTTGGTCTCTGAAACCCTTTTTCTCTCTACATATAAAACTTTGATTTTTTTTTTTTTAAAACAAACAAAAAAACCCCTTTGAAGTATACATAGTAATTTTGTTGAAGCAATGGCCTGGTGGGATGTGGGCAGACGTTATGTAACTAAAAGATGTTTTCTTGGTAGAACTGGTTTGAAAACTTCAAAGTCTAGATGTGTGTCAGAACATTTTAAAAGCGCAGGTTTGGGACTGCTAGAGAGGCCAGTTTTGCTGCTTTGGCCCTGGTTCTGGTAAGGGTGTATGTCACAAGGTTTATAAGGCTGGCTTCCCAGGAGAATTGTGCCCCCCCCCCCCCCCCAAAAAAAAAAGCTAGGGAAAAATACTTTCTAGACTTAGTACCTTTTACCTCAGGTAGAAGAATTGGCAACCTTACATTCCATTAAAGCAGCCATCATTTCCTTTCTCTGGGATAGCAGGAACCAATATTAGGGGAGATGAATTTCTGAAAGAAAAGCCGCCCTACATCAGTGCTCTTCACATCTACCAGCTGTGTTTTCCCCACGAGGAGACTTAAACAAGGGACCTAAAGTTCCACTAAATGGAAGGACACGGGCGAACAAGAGGTTCCTACAAGAGCAAGCAGGCCGAAGGCAAGAACGAGAGGAAGCTGCGCTCTCCGTCTGGGCAGGGCTGTCTCCTCCCTGCTGTACCCCGAGACCGAGGCATGGACTCCCTCCCACACCCAGCTGCCTCTCCGCGTGGAGGGCCAGGCTTTTGTCGGCGGCCCAGGTGGATGCTCCAGAGGGACACATTTCTGTCTAGTACAGGGTGGCAGACGCTTCTGTGCTGCAGGAGGGCCAGCAGGGGACGAGGGAGCCCCGCGCAACCTGTGCCTACCAAGCGTGGACAGAAAGGATGGCCCTGGCATCCACAAGACTACTGGGCGGACCGGACCGCAGAAATGAAAACTAGGGTATACGGTTTAAATTGCCTTAAACAACAAGCAAACAGACACTCCAGCCATTGGCGACTGTGCAAATCTAGGGTGCAGCCGTGGAAAACTTACACCCTTGTTAACAAGGGTGAACATTGCACGCTCTGATCTCCTTCTTGTCCTTGCAGCTGGTAAACTGGGAGCTTTTGAACCTCTTCTTGACAGTCATGTAGCGTTCCTGGATCCCGCCGCCACACAGTTTGGTGCATTCCGACCAGGCTGTCCACGGGCGCATCCTACAGCCTGGAAGCATGAGAAGGCCTGGTTAGGCTAGTAGGAATTGGGAGACCAAACTGAATGCTGAATTCCAGTATACAGCTGTCAGATTGCCTGGTCTTGGCTTCTTTGCTCTTGTATGAAATGATGGGTTGAGTTACACAATGGTTAGAGAGTCCTTCTTAGGGACCATCAGCCCCTCTGTGACCGAATGCTAGAAATGCCCAGAAGTGCTTTGCAGCATTTCCCATCAAGGGGCAAGAGTCTGTATCTCCACCTCTAGAATCTGAGCTGCTCTATGACTTGATTTGGACAGTGGGACATGAGCAAACAGGGCTTGAAAAAGGCTGCTGGGAACACTCCCACCACCAGGTAAGCAAGCCTGGCTAGACTGCTGGAGAGAACATATGGAGAGAGGCTCCAGCCAGCCCTTTGGAGGCCCCAGAAATATAGGTGAGGCTGGTCTAGACCTTCCAGCTGAGCCAGCCCAAGTCACTGACCCACATAATCATCATCATGATTTTGATGGCTTGTGGATGCAGTTAACCACTTTCTCCTAATGCTTTGTTCCCCCTGTACTTGGCCTCCTAAATGCTAAGTAAATTCAAGTATAATTTGTTATTTTCCCTACACAGATAAACATGCCTCCCTCAAAGAAAGCTTCCCAGGGGTGCCTGGGAGGCTCCGTCAGTTAGGCATCTGACTCTTGATTTCAGCTCAGGGTCATGAGACTGAGCCCTGCACTCAGTGGCAATCTGCCTGAGGTTCTCTCCCTCTGCGCTGTGCTGCCCCCGTCCCCCCTTCCCCCTGCCATCCCGCTCACTCTTATGGGCTCTTTCTCTCACTAAACAACAAAAACACAAAACAACTTTCCTGACTCCCAGAGGTAGCTCTCCTAAAGAAGTGTTTCCATGGCCCTCTGTATTACTCTCGTACAACTAAGCATGTTTGACTCTCCATCCAATACTATGCTAAGTTTCACGGAGAAGACCATGGCACAGCGCCTGCCTGGCACATAGTTGGGCTTAATGAACGTTTGTTGAATGGCTGACCGCGTAGTGTCCAAAGCGCGCCCCACTCCTTAACAGAGGGGTAAGTGAACTAGCAGGTAGCTCTTCCTATCTGTTTTTCTCATTGTCCTTGGTGGAGGTGAAATGTCTTAAGAAAAAGAAAAGGGTAATTTGAGCTGTATCATTTAAAATAGAAACTCAGCATGCCCCTTAACCTTCAGTTTTATATGGCGTCTTCCTCACCCGCTCCAGGGAATCCAAACACCATCGATCAGCCTATATACCCAGGACTGAAACCTGAAATAACTCATTATTTCATCCATTTGCCAATGATACTGCAGTCTTCGCTTGTAGACCAGCTTATTCAACAGTGAAGTCCCAGGCTCTTTTTTTTTTTTTTTTTTTTAATGCTAGTGTAGGGGTCACGACCCCTGTGTTTTTCCTGGGCTACAAACACAACTGGCCTCTGTTTTTGCCATCCCCAAGCCATTCAACACTGGTCTATTATTAAAGCCCCTCTTGCTTAGAACCTCCTGCAGAATCAAGGCTCAAATCCTCAGCAGCCCACTGGACTTTTTATGGTTTGGTCCCCACCTCTCCAGCCTGGTTCCCGTGCACTCTGCTCCATCTGCCTCATGCTCTTTGGCACTTCTGTGCCTTTGTAAGTACTATTCTTGGTGCCTGAGATGCCTTCTTCAACTCGCAAACTCCTGTCAGTTCAAGAGCTGCTCTCCTCTCCCCTGCTTTAATGCTGCCCTGAATGCCAGGCTTGAGAGTGATACCTGGGAACTGCTCGCCATCAGACTCTTCCCGCAACTGCTCGCCCCTCCGGCTCTCTCGGGCCTCCCTCCAGCGCAACTTCTGGATGGATGGGTTTTTCAGGCATTTCCGGATGCGGCACTTTTTTCGCTGCACAGTCTCTGGGCAGGGTGCACCTCCAAACTGAGGCTCCATTTGGATCATCCGGGTTCGAATCATGTGGCCTTTCCCGCAGGACTTGTTACATTCCGACCACTGGGACCACTCGGTGAGCTCACAGTCAATGGCTGGCAAGACACAGATGGGCATGAGTGTATCTCATTCATGTCTGAAACAACATATGGCCCTTTACACCTTACTGTGAACATCTCAACACAAGCCTGTGAGAAATGCAGAGAAGGTGCTGTTAGCCCATTTACAGAAGAAACTGAGGCTCCTAGAGCATGCCGACTTCATCCAGCCCACATGGTTGGATAGTGGGGATAATGGTATTTTCCCCATTAGGTTGTGAGGAGAAGAGGAAATAATGCTCCCAGCCCTATTCCGGGTGCACAGTAAGTGTTCAATCTTTCTTCTCCCTTCAGTGCACCCTGTGAATCTATGTTTACATGGGTAGCTGTCTCGGTCAGAACTTCTGGAGCCCCAACTCTGGGATGAACTGGGATGAACACGGGGTCAGTCTTAGTTATTAAGAGCCTCAGGCTCCTTTAGTTTGGTGGTCTGGGTCTCCTTCAACACCTGACAGAGTCTGGTTAAAACAGCTCAGGAACTGTAGTATGGAACATCCAGGGCGGCCTAGGCTTGTCCGGTCTAGTGCTTGACACTTGGTACCAGTTACATGGTTCAATCCTCAGAGCAACCTAGGAAGTGTTTCCTGTGATTTTACAGGTAAGGGACAGGGGTGCTAAGTCACCTGCTGAAGGTTGTGCAGCCTGTAAGGGGCAAAGCTGGGACTTGCACCTAGGCAGGCAGCCTGAGTAAGAACAAGAGGGAGCATGAAAGACCAAGTGCGTTTCAGAAGAAGCCAGAAAACCTCCTAGCAAATGTGTCTTTCTACCTCCTAAAAGAGAAACTCACTTCGAAGACCAGCCAGAGAAATGAGCTCTCTCTCCTTGGAGGTTAGTGCCCACGAAATACAGCTCATCACAGGGATTGGGGACAAGTTGGGGTTGGGCACTGAGCTTTCCATGGCTCATCTTAGCAAGGCTGCAAACCACAGGAGTCACTGATGTAATGTCCACCCTTGGGTCACAGGTAAATGGTCCCGGGGAGAAGGAATAGAAGAAGCATGGAAAAGCCATGGATCAGGCAATTGTGGAGGTGGGGAGGGCAAGTCCTACGTGATCAGGCATCTGGAGCCCCTGCTAAGTGGTTTCCATCCCACTGGACTTCATAGCTTGTAGTTGAGGTGGGGTCCCCTCTTGCTATGAAGGACATTGAGAGGTCAATAGCTTTGTTAACACAGAGACCCAAAGCCCATGTTCTTTCTCCCCAGCAGGCAGCTGGGTTATAGGATTTGGCAGTAGGATCTCCACCCAGTGCTGGGTAACTGGAGAACTGGGTTGAGGGTGCTGGGAGGGGGGCACCGGGAGCTCCAGGACTTACGGCATTCAGGCAGCATGCACTTTTCCACTTGCTCTAGCTCCTCGTTACAGTCCCCAAGTTCGGCCAGAGACTTGAGCATCCGCTGGCGGGTCCTCATGCCCTTCCCACAGGTCACACTGCAGTCACTCCACTCCGACCATGGGGACAGCAAGCAGGGGATGGTATCTAGGCCAAGAGCCACGGGTTGCCTCTGAAAACAGGCTCTTTTGACTTTCTTTGATCTCCTGTCTCCCCTACCCTCTGTCTCCCACTCTAGCCCCTGGAGTCAAGTGAAATGGTCTGGCTTCAGGTAACCCAAATGAGCAAGAAATGGTTCAGCTTCTTGTCACTCTCCTGCCTCTCCCCTGGGGGTCAGGACGTCAGCTGTAATTCAGTAATATGAATACACAAGTCCCCCACCCCCGCCCCGAAACACAACCCAACCCCCAAGAGCCATACAATACATTTTTGTACACTTGCTGAAATCCCTAGTACATGGATGTCCCTAGTACATGGATGTCCATGTACTTGTGTGCATGTGTATGCTTGTGTGATGTGTGGGCCTGTGTACATTTGTGCATAGAGCAGGGGACTGAGGACTGGCTGTCCTCCCTGAATATTACTATACCCCCACCCTCCGCACCCAAGACACTCTGGGGTTCTATAAAACACAGCCGCAGAGGCCGGCAGCTTGCCATCTCAGCATTGCTCAGGATGTCCCCCAAGGGAGGCCCCTCCGGGTCTCCTTCATGGCCCTTATCTTGCAAGGACAGTGGGCACATTTTCTCCCAGCACCCTCCCAGCCTCTGGCCTTGTTGCTGGGGTTAGTAGGGGTGCTGTGATCCTCCACACCGCCCCCAGCCCCTGCCCCACACCCACTCACGACACTCGGGCATCATGCACTTCTCTGCCTGGGATGTCTCGGCCTTGCACATGGAGCCGTCCGCCGGGCTCATCTTGACCATGCGGTGCCTCTTCTTCATGCCCATCCCGCAGGTGGCGCTGCACTCATCCCACTCGCCCCACTCGGTCATCAGGCAGCTGCTGGGAGCTGAGAGGCCAGCCCAGTTGGAACCGCATCCGGCGGCCTCAGGAGCACCGCCCCACCCCCACCTGCTGGGCGCCCCCTACTCACAGCACTCCTCGTTGACCGTGCACTTCTCCGTCTCCTCAGTGGGCAGCGTGCACACAGAGCCGTCCTCGGGGAACTGCTTCACATACCTCTCCCGGGACCGCATGCCCATGCCGCAGGAGATGCTGCAGGGTGACCAGGTGATCCACTCGGACATGGTGCAGGTGGAGCCGTCTGCAACACACGAGCAGACGCTGCAGCCTGTGCGCCCAACTCCCCAAGGGCAGCAATCGAGAAGGAACTGGTGACTTTTTCCCACTGCATATTCTTGCCTCTTTTGCCTAAGTTTAATTCACCATATAGTTGTGGGTTTGTTTCTGGGTTTTCTGTGCTGTTCCGCTAATCTATAGGTCTATTTTTGTGCTAATACATGGTTTTGGAGGGGGAAAAAGGCAGTCTCTTCAACAAATGGTATTGGAAAACTGGAGAGCTGCCAGCAAAAGAATGGAACTGGATCCTTTTCTTACACCATACACAAAAATAAACTCAAAATAGGGATCTAAATGTGAGACCGGAAAGAGCACAGGCAGTAATTTCTGATATCGGCCATAGCAACATTTTTCTAGATAGGTCTCCTGAGGCAAGAGTTAAGAGCAAAAATAAACTATTGGGACTACATTAAAATAGAAGCTTCCGCACAGCAAAGGAAACAACAAAACAAACAGGCAGCTTACAGATTGGGAGAAGATATTTGCAAATGACCTCAAATAAAAGTATCCAAAATATATAAAGAACTTGTAAAACTCAACACCCGCCCCCCTCCCCAGTAATCCAATTAAAAAATGGCCAGAAGACATGAACAGACATTTCTCCAAGATGACCTACAGATGGCCAACAGACACAAGGAAAGACTTACCATGGGAATGTAAATCAAAACTAAAATGAGCTATTACCTCACACCTATCAGAATGGCTAAAATAAAAAACACAAAAAATAAGTGTTGGTAAGGATGTGGAGAGAAAGGAACCCTTGTATAACGTTGATGGGACATGCAAGCTGGTGCAACCACTATGCAAGACAGTATAGAGGCTCGTGAAATAGAATTATTGTAGGGTCCAGTAATCACACTACTGAGTATCCAAATACAAAAACACTAATTTGAAAGGATATACGCACTCCTATATGAATTGTAGCATTATTTACAATAGCCAGATTACGGGAGCAGTGTAAGTGTCCATCACTTGCTGAACGGATAAAGATGGGGTGTATGTATATAATGGAATATTATTTATCCCTATGACAGACTGAAATCTTGCCAGTTGCAACAACATAGACGGTGCCAGGGAGTATAATGCTAAGTGAAATAAGACAGATCCCATGGGATTTCATCACTCAGTGCAGAATTTCAGAAACAAAAACAAAAGGAGTCTTTTTTGGTTTGCCTCAACTACAGACAAACCAATAGTCATTAGAGGGGAGGGGGATTAAGAGTACTTATGACGAGCACTGAGGAATGTACAGAATTATTGAATCACTGTATTGTACACCCGAAACTAATGTAACGCTCTATGTTAAATATCCTGGAAGTAAACCTGAAAAAAGAATTGGGTGGCATTGAAGGAGAGTTAGCAGTTGAGGATGGAAGGGAACTTAAAAGGTAGATACATCTTGAAACCAGGAATTATTCTCTAAGAGATCCCCACTTTCCAGACTCATGGGCCACTCAAGATTACTCCTTATTCCATGACAATGCATTTGAAAGCTGCTTGAATGGATAGAAGATGTTTTATTATACATCAAGTAAAATTTAAGATAAATCATAATCTCAAATCCTACTTGTAGATAGTCTAGGATGTATCCTACACCTAAGACCATTAAATAAAATGAAAAATTCCCTTCCTCAGTCACTAACTGCATTTTAAGTACACAGTAGCCATGTGTGATTAGTGGCTACCATTTTGGACAATACAGAACTCCTTCATCACAGAAACTTCTTCTGGACAGTGCTAGAAAGATATTATATATATTCTGAGATACCGTGTAAGCTCCTTTGCTCTGAGCAACCAGAGATTTTATAGTTCTTGTCTAAAGCTGCCAGTTCCCGGTCTAGAAGAATGGATGAGAATTTGGTTCCTGAGGGTAAAGATTGTGACTGGCTTTTGGACATAGAGACCTGAGGACGGACACTGGATGGATCTGTACCCAACCAGCAGATTACGCTCCGTGACCACAGACCTCTCATTGCCTCTACTGAGGCTGGTTACAATGGGGAGCAAATGGTGGGACGGAGCGGGAATGTCTGTGTGTGCTAGAGGAAGAACGAGGAAGGCAGTATAACCAGCCTTCTCTGTTGATATCTTGGGCTGTATGTGCATTGGCTCCTATCCTGGTGTTAGCAAAGGCCATCGTCATGGAGGAGATACTCTGGAGCTTGGTGGAAAAGATAATCAGAGCTCTCGGCATGGCCTGGTAGGCCTGCTTCCAAGTAGTGGTGGGGTGCTGCTCCTGGTGGGAACACAGGTGTGTGTGTCGGCCCGCTTGTTCTTAAAAAGCACTTATTCATATGGATAAAGGTGTACGTACTAAATGCTTTGAAAGCTTAATGGTATGTTCTGAAGTTAAAAGGATGTGTAAGACCTGGATCTTGTTCTACTTTAGAAAGAGATGGGCACAATAATTCCAGGTATGGAAAGTATGATAAAGGTAAGCCCGCCCAGGGAATTGAACATAAAAGGGAAAAAAAACTCTTCTTGGAGTTGAGGGGTGTGTGTATGTGTGTGTGTGTGTGAAGATTTCACCCAAAGGGCACATCTGGGTATACTTTTGTTGGGTAAAGGATATCCGCATTTAAGGTGAAGGGAAAGCTGATGCAAACACCCCTGTATAGAGTGTTCACATACATGGTATTGGGAGACGGAGCTAAAAAGAAGGATTGAGTGTGAGTCCAGCCTGCATATGTCTGCAGCTGTCATTAGCACATGTGTGATGTCTAACACATGGTTGTTTAACCTATGAGCAGTGCTGGTGGTATGTGTAGTAAGATGTCCCTGCTGGAACCCACGTTAGACCCAAAGACAAGGCTACCTAAAGGCAGCATGTATGTACCACCGAACAAGAACATTATGTTCCAGACTCAGAGTGGTTAGGGGTACAGGTCTTGACAAGTCCTAGGTCAGGCTTTCCAGGACCTGGCAAGAGATTACCCTGGAAAGGGGGAATCAGTCACCCCCCTACTAATAGGAAGCGCTCCCTCCACTCTTCTGGTGTCCACCCTCCCCCCCACAGCCACCCCAAATGGCTGTCCACAGGTGCCTTTATTGACACTGTAACTAACATTCACTGTGTGGCTGTGTGGCAGCGTGCTCCTTTTCCCCAGTCTCTACCCTGGCTCTCTGCAGGACTGTTTTCCTAGTAAATGAAGCTGAGGATTTTGCATGTGGGCAAGAGGGAGCCACAAATTTTTCAGCTGGGGAGTGACGTGATCGGATCTTTGTGAAAGATCCCTCTGGTGGTGGCCTGGAAGGTGGGCAGCAGCGTGGGATGGAGGTGGGGTCTGATGATGAGGCCTGGCCTAGAGGGCTGGCCCAGAGAAGTAGGAAGAAACCAAGATGTAGTTGCTACAGTAAGATGTACATTTGTGTAGTTGTAGAGTTCCTTCCGAACGTCCAGAGGGGTCTCCGCTTCCTTCCTATTCTAACCACTCCCCAAATAATCAAGTGAAGAAAGTAACTGGGTGTGGGCACGAGAGAACGCTATCTGGCTTTGAGTGGGATAGCTTCTGGAGAGCATGTACACCAGGCACAAAAAGCAGGCACAATCACAGAAATGGGAAAAAAAAATCTAACCTAAAATTCATAGGGAGTCTTAAGGGCCCCTGAATAATTGAAATAACCTTGAAAAAGAACAAAGGTGTAAGATTCATACGTCCTACAAAAATTTACTACAAAGCTATAGTAATCAAAACCGAGTGGTACCGGCCTAGGGACAGACGTAGAGACCAATGGACAGAGAGCAAGACTAGAAACAAAGTCTCACATAAATGGGCAAATAATTTGACAAGGGTGCCAAGACCATTCAATAGAGGAAGGACAGTCTTTCCAGTAGACGGTGCTAGGAAATCTGGGTATCCACCTATGAAAGAATGAGGGTAGACTTTTACCTAAGATCATATTCCAAAATTACCTTGAAATGGATCAGAGACCTAAACACCAGAGCTAATACTGTAAAGCTCTTAGGAGGAAACACAGGGCAAAACCTTCACGACGTTGAATTTAGCAGTGATTTCTTGGACAGGACACCAAAGGCATAGCAACCAAAGAGCCAAACCAGATTTCATGAAAATTTGGAACTTGTACAATAGGACGCTCTCAAGAGTAAACGGGTAACTTAAGGGAGGAGAGAAAATATCTGCAAATCTGATAAGGGATTAATATCTAGAACACATGGGGATGGAAAGGTTCACTCCCCTCCGAAGTGCCTCTCAAAGGCATGAATGGCAATAAACCAGCGTGGGAGTACAGGCCGGAGGGGTATTTAGGATCACCCCCAGGAGGAGCCGGAGGGTGAATGACCTGCACTGGGTGAGCTTCCTTCAGTTACCCTCGGCTTGGAAGTGGTTTTCTTCCTTCCATAAACCAGCCTTTGGGCTCCCTATTGCCCCACATGGCACCTCTGAGATAGTTAAGATCAAAGTACAGAGAGAGTCTAGATCTCTCTAATCCAGTCCAGGTGGAGAGAGCGAGCGGGCCCTGCAAAGAAGGTGGCTGGGCTGACCTCTGCACAGCTGGCAGCTCAGTGCCATTCCGGAGCTTGAGCCATCATGACGGAGGTGGCACAAGCTCATAGCTCGAGCCTGATCACTGAGCAGATGCAGAGAGAGTTCTTGCCATCAGCCCAGAGGCCCTGACACAGGAAGAAGGTGCTCGAACTCGGGTGGAAGTGAGACATGAGGGTCCACAAGTGACACAGAATTAGGGCACCGGCTCTAGATCCAATGTTGGCCAACCTGTTCACCTGTTTCTTACAGAGACTGGAGTTAAGGCCCAGAAGCAGGCTGCTTGTTCCGTTTGTGATTTGTCATAAGATGTTTGCTAGCTCTTTAGTGACTGATGTATAATTGATCCCGTGGCTGGGGAGGGAGTTGGGGAGACAATCAAGAATTCTTTTGGGGGCACCTGGATGGCTCAGTGGATGAGCGTCTGCCGTTGGCTCAGGTCGTGATCCCGGGGTCTGGGGATTGAGTCCCCGCAGGGAGCCTGCTTCTCCCTCTGCCTGTGTCTCTGTCTCTCATGAATAAATAAAATATTAAAAAAAAATTCTTTTGCTGTCCTAAGACCTATAGGTTTTTAGAGCCCTCAAGACATTGTTGGAGATGGGGTCTTCCCTAGTGGTCGCCACCAGCCACTAGAGTCCAGGGCCTGGTGCCCTCCTAGGGACACTATGTGGGGCTGGCAAGGCAGTAGCACGTCCCTTCCTCTGGCTCGGACAGCTGCTTGCGCCCCTGGGCCGCGTCCTCACCTTCATCGCTGCAGCCCGGGCCCATGCAGGGCTGGAAGTCTTGAGTGTCTGGGCAGGGGACACTGAGGTCCAGCTGCGCCTTCAGCATGCGTTGCCGCATCCTCTTGCCTTTGTCACAGGTGGAGGAGCTGCAGGCGGACCACGGGGACCAGTTGGAGTAGATGCAGGTTTCGGGAGTGTCATCTGGAAAGAGTATGTGACAGGTTTTCCCTGGGAGCCTGTGGACCCTGGGGCTGGCCCTGTCACCGCACAAGCTCACTTGGGGATAAGAATATCGCCGCTGGCTGACCTGCCTCAGCAAACCTGGGTATTCTCGGGGTGGAAGCAGCTATTCACATGCCTGTAAAAATTCTAGTTTAATTGTTCCCGTAATATCTAAACAACAGAGAAGATCCTTTAACTACCCCTTCCCCTCAACCCATGAGGGGCTTTTCATGTCTATCCCTCTCCTTGGCAGGCATAGCACAGGCCATGTTGTTGTTTCATCGTCTCAGTGACCCTATACACAGGTGTCCTGTAAGGGAGCGGTGTTCACAGAGCACGTACTACACACTGACATCATTCCAAGAACTTCACATGTTTTATCCCGCTGGATTCTTAAAACAACTCTCAATGAGGCAGGTGCTGTCATTATCCCCATTATACAGGTAGGACACCATGGTGGGATATGAGCTGCTTGCCCAAGGTCACAGGAAGAGGCTTGGTTGTGTGGCTCCAGATCCCATGAGAAAACAAGCTCAAGCCCTGGCTTTGCCACAGCCTCTTGACTGTAGGATCTGGGCCTCCCTTCCTCGCTGGGCGAGTGGACATGTCCACACCTGCCTCACAGGCCAGTGCCCCAAAGCAGAGAGTGCTGGGGACACTCTGACCCCACGCAAAGGCCCGATACCTAGGAACACATACTCCGATATCCTACTTACTCCAACTCCCTTATACGTGGTGCTGAGTCTTGGCCTTATTTTGGATTATCTTCCACGTACAAGTCCTCAAGGATGAGCTTACCAAGTCAAAGGACACTATAGTTCCGCAGCTCTCAAAACCTCTTAGAAAATGGCTCTCCCAAAAGGTATTGCCAGTTCACTTTGGTACCTGCAGCAAGAGACAACTACATACCTTCATCTTTCTCTTCTGGAGCCAGATCTGCTACGATATCATCGACATTATCAGGCACAATATTGCATTGTTCCCCCTGCAAAAGGAATTTTACTTGGAGGGCTCACATTAAGGAATGGCATGGGGGGGGGGGCAGAGGAAGGAGGACATAAAATCGGATGCTCGCCCCGTGAACAGATCCCAGGCCGTGATAGAATTCTGAGCCGACATTCACAATCAGACCGAAAGAAATGGCAAGAAAGCCACAGCCTCCCAGTCCCTGGCCCGTGGCAGACATTAGTAATCAACTATGGAACTCACAACGAAACCTGTTTGTCTGGATCGAATCATTCAACTGATGAATGATTCGATCATTCATCTTACTCTTATGTTTATTTTGCTCATTTAGATCTTATGAATAATTTGCAATGCTTATATGCCTCGGGTGGTCCAGAATTTCTGGAATATGCAAGGGACCCCATAATTCTAGAGCAGAAGAGGGTACAGTCTGCTTATAGTCCCTGTGGGAAGAGTCTGTCCCAGGGTGAGCTCTATCTACTTCATTACCTTCCGGGCGATTCTCTCGATGACAACTCTGGCCACTTGAGTGATGGACCCTCCCTCTGGATCGTAAAAAGGACTCTGAGGATGGTCCAGGCTGGTCAGGGGCCGGATTTTCTCCTGGGGGATTGTGGGCTTGTTGGGTGACTGTGGAGGGTGGAAAACAACACAGTTAAGGAGTGTGGGGAGCAAAAAAAAAAAAACAAAAAAAACAACAAAAAAACAACAAACAAACCACACAAGCAATCTGACTGTAATATGATCAGAACAAAAGCCCTGATAGGGATTCACAACAGCTGTAACTACTACTGATGTTCATGCAATTCTATGCACGCCGAACGTCGTCCAAGGAAGTTGGTGGCCTGTACTTTCAGATTCTCCCGGGCACGCAGGATTACATCCTGATGAAGAAAAAGTTTCAGAGAGGCCATCCCAGCTAGGAAACAGCTGAAGCGGGCTGGCCTGCATCCAGAGCTCTTCCTGCTACACCAGGTGTTGGCAAACTCGTCTGGAGAGGGTCGGATGGGAATTATTTTAAGGCTTTGTGGACCCTCCGGAGTCTGCTACCGTGACTCAATTCAGCTGCTGCAGTGACAAAACAGCCCCAGACAACATGTCATTGAATGGGGGCAGCTGGGGCTGAAAACCGTACTTACGAATCAGGTTGGTTGCCCCGACTTGGCCCACGAACCACAGTTCACCCAGGTCTATTCTAGATGGCCCTGGCCCTGGTTTTCTGATGGCTTCAGACTGCAGTGCAGTTGGTGTGCTATGGCTGAGAAATTTTAACATTGAGGACAGAATCCAAACTCCTTAACCTGGCTGGCTGGAAACCTCCAGAATCTGGCCCAGCCTAAGGTACGTACGTCAACTTCTGTTGTTCCCCACTCTCACCCCTTCTTTTGCCTTTTTTTTTTTTTTTTTTTTTGCTTCTGTGCCTGTTTCCTGCTGTTCCCTTGCTCACCTAGGAACTACTCTTCAGCAGATTTCTTCTCCGTGGCCTCGTGGCCAGCTGTGTGGGTCCTACTGCACGTGGTGTGTGAGGGTGAGACGCCCGCCTGCCCGGGCACACTGTGAGCTCAGCTACATCATGAGCGTCCAGGCCTCCCCCAGCGCACTGGGCACAGAGGAAGCACCCAGGAAGGGCTGTCGTCAGCACTGCAGGTGCACACCCACCTCGTAGGTCACCCCGCTGTCGGTGCCAGCGTCCCAGGGGATCAGGTCTTGTACCACCTTCTGGACCCAGCCACACTCCTTGGTGCACAGATCCTCCGCAGACAGACCCACGTTCCAGTCGGGGCTGGGGCCCATCATGGTCAGGAAGGACATCAAGTGGCGCGTCCTGTCCACGGAAAATTCAGCCGAGGGTGCTGCTCTCCTGGAAACCAAATACATGACATTAGGGGTTCCAGGGGTGCACACTCTGAGGGACAACTGGCCAGACCACGGCTAAAGGAGGAGAGGACAGAAGGAAGGTCTTCCTTGGTCTTCCACCGATCTCTGCCTTTGGCCCGTTTTACACCCTTTACTGTCCAGAGCCCATCATCCCCTGGCCACGTAAGGGGAGAACCACTGCTGCCACCCTACCCAGTTTCAGGGCACTCCGAGCACTGGCTGGTTCCTCTGTGCTTACGGTTCGGCTCTCCCTGGAGGGGGCGCGCTGGGCAAGCAGGGCTTTTGTCTGTCTGACTCATGGCTGCATTTCCAGCGCCTACAACAGCGCCTGGCACAGAGTAGATGCTCAGGAAAAGTGTCTGAATAAGTGGGTGAGCAAATATCCCATGTTATTGTACCTGAACTCAACGCTCACCGGCCTGATGCCCAGCCCGGGTCCTGATGCGGATCATGGGGACGCGGGGAGGCGGCAGGGAGAGGGTTTGCGAGGCAGCCAGGGGAGTAGATGGGAGGGCAGGTCCACCTCCCCGACAAGGAGAGCCAGGGGACTAGGAAGCCGAATGGAAAAGGTCCAGGTGAGGAGTCGCGGCTGAGCTTACTGGTGTGCAGCTGGGTTCAGCCTCCTTGTCCCCCTTGGTTACTGGTTCCAGTCCCCACCGTCCTTTGATCGGTCCTCATGCTTGGGGGACTGAGGACGCTGACTGCTGAGTGACTTCCTGCTGAGATGGGGCGAGGGCCCGAGTTAGAGGAGTGCGAGCATCCGCAGGCCGTTAGAGCCCTTTGTCAGCTCCAGGGGGGAGCCCAGCGTCCTGCCTTATTACCAAGCCGCGTGCACCTTGGTTATTAGTGCTTGGCCCTACTTTCCCGAGGGCCTTCGGGGAGGTCTGTCGCAGCTGAGCCATCAGAGTTCTTGAGGGCAGCCCCCCCGACTCGCAGCTGCAGGTCTGCCAGGGGCTCACCGCGCCCAGCGCGCTCCCTGCAAGGTTCTCCCTGCTGACAGGCAGTGGGTGCCTGCGGGTTCTCAGAGCTCGGGTGGGAGGAACCCCCCGGCTCCATTCCCTTGGGTTTCATTGAAGAATGGGTGGTGTGCAGCAGCTCACAGCCCCCTGCCTGGACGGGGAGGCCGGAGCTGGCCCTCGGGGGCTCACCCTGCATGTCTCTGGGGACACCAAGTCTCCAGGATTGAGGGGCATGAGGCCACATCCATGGGGCACACCAGCCTACTGGGAGTGAGCTTACCCTACTGGGTGTACCCAGTAATATCCAACTCCCTCACATGAGCCCCATCAAGAACTCCTAAGTCTTGAAAAGGGTATAGAAAGAGTCTTCCGTGGAACATTTCATAGAGGCGTAAATCAAGCCCACCTGTAGGGCCCCTCCTACCCAGAGCGGAGCAGCCAGCAAGGCTTTTTTTCCCCCAAGTTAGTTTCTTCTCATATCTTTGCCAAAGTTCTTCTTTGTTTTTCCAGTTGGCTGGGGTCTCCAGGAAATATGTATCTCCATTGAACACCCAAGGCATTGGGCACCGCTTGGGTGACTTTGGCCACAAATGCAGCCCCACTGTCGTCTGAATTGTTAGCGGCGACCCAGACCTACGAATGATGTCGCTTAGAAGTGTTCTGACAACTTCTGAGGCCTCTGAACGGCGTGGGAAAGCATCAGCCCAACTTGCCTCTAGAAATACCGGCAAATACTGAAAACTACCTGTTGTTTTTGGCATCACGGTAAAGTCCACCTGCCAATCTTCTCCAGGTTCAGTGCCTAGAACTTCATAAGGGATTAGACAAAGTTCTAAGGTGTTTTTTTTTTTTTTCTTTTCCAACTCTTTTGGGGCAAGTTTTGCCATGGAGATAATATGAACTTATCTGACTTTCAATTACAGGCAGAACAAAAGTCTTGTATTGAATGCGTTTAATTCTAAGCAGATGCCCATTTTAATTGAACCAGCAACCTTAAATTAGCTTTAATACTGAATATTTTCAGTATATTTTATGGATGAGGAAACCCAGGCTCAGAGGGTTATGTTTCGACAATGCGTCCAAAGTCACACAGTTAAGTGGCAGACGGAGACCATGACCCAAGGCAACGTTAGCTCAAGATCAGTGTTCTTCTCGTCATCAGTTTCAAGTTCCTGCTCTCTGTCCCGTTTTCACTCTACTGAGATCTACATCGTGCCACAGGAGGACTGCACTGTCCTCACGGGGTTGCCTCCAGCAAGGCCCTGGGATCAGGGCTCCCACGAACTCACAGCTGGTTCCCTGGCCACGTCCTCCAGTTGGTGAGCAAGGACCCAGCTGCAGCACCACAGGCCTTTGCTTGACAACCCCCAAGCCACAAGGGGTGATTCTTCGACCTCCGTCTCAAGCTGCTAAGAAGAGGTCTTACTTGCAGCCAGGGCTGGGTGAGGTCAGGGGTGGTGACCCACCAGGGGGCTGGGGAAGGAAGAGTTCCACTCACTCAGCACACACCTGGTGGCCGACCGGAGTGATTTTATCTCCCACCCCCATGACAATCGTGTGGGGTTAGAATTATTATCCCGTTTTGTAGAGAAGCAAGCAAGAGTGTAAAGGTTAATGGACCTAGAGACACAGCTGGTAGGGGCTGAGGTTTAAAGGCAGCTCTGGCTGACTCTGTATCCCCAGCCTGCTAATGGTGGGGAATCCTTGGCTGGGGACCAACCCGTCTGCTCAGTCCAGCTGGCAGCTGGTGCACCTCAGCTGTGTGGGAGTCCCTGTGTGCTTCTGTGGAGACCAGCTGCTTCTGGCTGCCCTCACCTGTCCCCAGAAGCAATGACCCCAGACCTGGTTAGGCCTTGTGGAACTGGACCCTTTAGGCTCTGGAAGGCCAGACGGGGTCACGCAATGAGCAGAGAGGAACGGAAGCCTGGGTGTGCATCCTGGCACGCTCCCTCTTTTGGCTGCGTATCCTCGGGCAAATTACCAAAGCATTCTGTGCCTCAGTGTCCCAGTCTATAAAATGATGGCCTCCATATGTCTACTCCAAAGTTTTAGTGTGTTTAATGTGTTTAATTTAACTTGCACACAGTACTTAGTCCAGTGCCTGGCTCTGGAGCTCTTAGTACTATATTGAGAGAAGCCGTGGAGGGCATACAGAGCTCAGACAAGAGAGGCGAGGAGGAGGGAGGCCTTCTCGAGTAGACTTTACCTTGTAGCCTGCTGCCAGTCTAGGTTCCAGCACATGAGAGGGCGGAAGGGCCTGGCCTGAGCCCTGGCTTTGGCATCAGCAGCTCAGCGAGGCCTGGTGTCGCCTTCCTGTCCAGGCGCTTGCCTCCCACCCCACCCGCTGCCCTGTGCCCTGGCCAGACCAGCCTGGCTGCAGATGCCCTGTGCACTTGCATCTGCTGCCAAACTCATCTTCCGCAGTTTGCACAGTGTGGTCCCCTGGCAACTTGTTAGAAACGCAAAATTACTGAGCCCCACCCCAGATTTACTCAATGAGAGACTCTGGGGTAGGACCCGGCTTTCTAGTTTACCAACCCCACCAGGTGATGCTAATGCACCTTCAGGTTAAGAATCATAGGTTTACTCATCTTTCAAACCTCAGGTCAGGAGCCACCTCGTCCTGGAGCCTTTCTGATCTGAGACCAGTGGCCGTGGCCTGTGTTTCCACACGCTCCGAAGGTCTCTCGAGCTGTGCCCAAGGGCTGATTGACATCACTGTCACATGAGGTCTTCCACTTGTAGGCCGGGAGCTCCCTGAAGGCAGGCACCCTAAGCTTCACCCCAGGACCCAGGTGCCCCGCGGGAGTGTGGGAGGACGTGAGCTCCACGGAAGTCCCTCACCTGTCTCAGGTTCTTCGTCTGACACCCCCTACCTGCGGGGTTGCTGCGAGGCTGCAATGAGATGCTTTTTGAGGAAGCCTTTACAAACTGCTAACGCCCCGCACCTCCCTAGTGGGCTCTGCAGTTAGGCACAAATTGGGGGATTTCATCTTCTTTTCCCAGGTGTGCGGTTACTGGCATGTCAGTGAGTGGTTTTAGCAGCTTCTTTTTGTTTTTGATTTTTTTTTAAAGATATTTATTTCACAGAGAGAGTGTGCATGAGCAGGGGGAGCAGCAGGCCGAGGGAGAGGGAGATGCAGGCTCCCCACTGAGCAGGGAGCCCGATGCAGGGCTCGATCCCAGGACCCCGGGATCATGACCCGAGCTGAAGGCAGGTGCTTAACTGACTGAGCCACCCAGGCACCCCAGCAGCTTCTTTAAAGACCTGGCTTCTCTAAGAACTGCTGTCTGGGGAGCTGTGGCATTGCTCACCTGGGGGCTAACAGGACATGGTCCAGGGCCTGCCTTCCCGTCAGTGCCAGGCAAACAGCACGGACTCTCACTGGGCTGTCTTCCGCCCCAGTGCTCTTTGGCCTGGCCCCTGGGGACCCAGCAGTGCCTTGGCCACAGACTTCCTCTTCCATTCCCACAGAGACCAGCCCCTCCACTTATTACCTTCCCCTCTCCCTGGACATGTGGCTCTGAGTCAGGTTAGCCATTTGTACCCTGTAAACCATGGGTGACTAATCACCATGACAACATAAGAGGCGAAAGCCTCTCTACTCAGGAGTCCAGTCTGGGGAAACCGAGCCAAGCCAGACCCGACGCACCATCCTGATAACTCTGCTCAGCTGATGGATGTGACCCTCTGAGAGCCTCCCGTGTCTTACAATTTACATAAGTAAATTGTTCTCCGCAGCTACACTTTGGCCAAGTCTGTAACCTGAGTGGGGCTTTAAGGAATAGGAAATTTGGAGCAACCAATCCCTGCACAAAATGCCTGACCTTAGTGGGGTAATATGGCAAATTTGAATCTGTAAGGACCTGGGAGCATTTGTAGCAATTTTCTAGCATCTTCACTTATGCTCTGCTCTTTCCTCTTAGCCTTGGCGGGGACATTATGCCCTGACTCCCAGCTCATATAATATGTCCTGGAGGAAGCATTTCCTGACCTCTCCTCAAATTGTTTAGGCCTCCTGGTGCACTTTCCCAGAGTGCGCCGAGCTCACTCTTTCCTTGGGGTTTCTTGTTTAATTTCCATCTTATCCATTAGGTTCCAGTAGAGTGGAGACCATTTTTGTCTTGCTTACAGCTATATCCCAGAACCTGGTTTAGGAGTTGGCATGCAGTAGATTCTCCTCAAATATTTGTTTTAAATAAATTACTTCATTTAGGAAATGAATATGGAGCTCTTGTACTTCCTTTGACCTTCAAATTTAATTTAAAAATCACCTCAAAGTATTTATGACTTCTATAATAAAAAATGCTATTTAAAATAATGAAATGGGTAAGAATATATATGAGTTTTCTTTGGGAAACCCAAGGTTTGACTGGAGCTCTTTAATTTGTCCAAACCATCATAAAAATTCACATTCAAGCTTTCTTATATGCCATGTCTTCCCGGATGCGATATTCTGTGAATTTGGTTTTATTTTTCTATTCGGGATTTACATTTTTATCCGTTTTCTAGCAGAGAGAGTTGATCTGGCCATATCGTATAACAGAGTATATTATAAATCATGATAATTAAAACGGTGTCATATTCAGGATAAGAAAGAAATATAAATGAATGGCAAAGACTGGAGATCCCAGAAACTTTAGATAAGGTATCATACAAAGGAGACTTCACAAATAAGGAGGGGGAAATGGGAAGGTTGTGCAACAGTGGGGCTGGGCTAACTTAACTGCAATAAAAAAATAAAAAAGGGGGATTCGCATCTAATCTCGTACGCCAAGATAAATAAATTAAAAAAAAAATCCAGAGCTACATAGAAAGCAACCAGATTATAGGAAAAAAGTTGTTTACAGATCTGTGAGAGAAATGTTAATTTTCTCAGCTTTGGAACAATAAAGCAATCACAAAAGTAGCTAATTGAATTATCCACCAGCTAAAGACATCTGTGTAATGAAACAACAGTGTCGAATTAGAGAAAAAAATGGCAGGTTGACAAAAACGTCTCCGTGCAGTGTGGCTGACAAATGTGACTATCTGTAGTATGTCCAGAGCTGGTCCAGATCTGCCAGAGAGACACCACCACCGTCCCAACAGACACAGGACGGCTCTGAACAGACTGTGCACACCGGAGAAATGAAAAAGGAAGACCAAGTGAAGACAAGGAGAAGTGTTTCGCCTCTTTTACATTCGGAGAGGCAGTGTGGCGTGTCAAGAAGAACACAGGCTATTGGAAGAGGCGGCTGGATTTGAATCCGGGTTCAGCCACTCGCTAAGCTCTGTGCCAGGCTCTTACCCCAGTGCTCTTTGCAAAATGGGAGCATCCTCAGGCCGGCCCAAGGGCTTTGTGTGAGGCAACTGCTTGTGGTCGTGACCAGCACATCACAGGACTTGGTAAATGTTGGTTTTCTACTCCTTGAAGCTTTTCCAAACAGAACTTTGAAAAGCACCATAAAAGAAAAGAGGCAGTAGGGGACTTTTACGCTCCTTCTAAGAACTTGTTATTCCTTCTGAACCTGAGCCTCACTGGTGAGACTCCAGTCGCTGGCCGTTCAGATCCCTCATGCACTGGGTTGGGGCTCTCCTGTATTTCAAATAATCCCCAATAAAGAGCTTTCAAAGTTGCAGAAACTCAACCAAAGCACTAGAGGGCACCCGAGCCACGCGCTAGGCTGGACCCCCGCGTCGGGGGAGGCAGGTTTGAGCGCGGTTTCCTCGGGGAAAGCTGCTGCTAAGCCGGAGGCATCTAGGACTCCGGTCCCCCGGGCAGGTTAGGCCTGCCTCCTGCCCCTCGGGTCCAAGGCCAGTCTCTGCAAGACCGAGGACACCGACAGAGCTGGGCAAGTGCCACAGGAGGCAGGGAGGGCCGGGAGACCTTCAGCCCTGATCTGAGAGGCAGAGACAGACAGACAGACAGACAGACAGAGATGCCTCTGTCCTCGTGGGGCCATTTGCCTGGCGCTGGCCCTGCAGGGGCAGGATTTCTGGAGAGGGCCACCAGGGTCTCTAATCCACCCTCCCATCTGTCTGGGACACGGAGATGCTTGTCTTATTAAATATGAATTAAACAGAGTGGCTGGGAATAATGAAGGGGACTGTAGTCCCTGCCAAGATTCATTAGGACAAAAAAAACTATTTTGAAAAGTTCCAGGGATTCCTAGCATTCGGATTAAACCGGAGGAGTGGTGGAGATCCAGAGTCGATTTGCAGGAAACCTGGTCACTTTCTACCCTGGCGCCCGCAGAACTCGTGAAGGATGTGGGGTGTGCCCACAATCTGCCCTTTCTGTCTCCTCCTGCGCTCCGGCCCGGAGCTACGGCGGGGTTTACTGAGCTAAGCAAGGCAGCAGCGCACTTGTTGGGTCAGGGCTGTCCTTGGGGAGGTCGGTCCCGGGGAAGAAGGGGAAGATCATTGAAAAGCAAGTCAGTTTCACCGGCAGGACCTCACAAAGTAGGTCACCCCGGCTTTCCACTGGCCCAAGGGAGGCTGGCATCCCATTAACCTCAATCGGGCAGGCTCAGTGACGAGGGGCAGGGCTCTTTCTGCAAAACAAAACTTGGCTGCGTGGAGGCTTCCTCATTTGACTTCCTAATGAGATCTGGAAGAGGAATGGGGGTGCTGGGGTCCGGGAAAATCAAAGGAGAACTCCTCTCCCTTACCAGGCTGGTAGCACTAAGTGGCGAGGGACGGGGTGTTCGGGCCGTCCAAGTGTTTGCCAGCAATTAATTCTGTTCCACTGGGGTCTCAGCAAGTCTGAGGGATGGGCGAAGGGTGAGAAGGTGTCCCCAAGTTTTTTGGTGGGTCCCCCCCCCAATTTTTCAGAAAGTCTCTCCCATCTTAAAAAAGGCAAAAAAAAAACCAACCAAACAAAAAACCATCACAAACTTCATGGACTCTTTCATCTCCTTCTTAGAGCCACTGCTTGGTCTCCCTTCGTGCACAGCAAACCGCACAGAAGACCTGTCTATACGCGCTCCCTCCATGAACTCACTTTCTGTTCACATTCCACCTGCTCGAGGCCTCTGGCCGTTGGCAGCAGGAAGGGTTCTCAGTAACGTCACTGGCGTTCGTCATGTTGATCCATCCAAGCAGCACCGGGCAGCCCTCGGCTTACTTGACCTCTCAGCCACCGGGCGCAGCTGCCCACTCTCTCCTCGAACACTTTCTTCCCTTGGTTCCCCTCCGATACCAAGCTTTCTGCCCCAATCCTCTTGCTCCTCCTTTTCTGTTTCCTTCCTTTGCCCGCAAGTCCTCTTCTGCATTAAATGTTGGAGCTCCTTGGAACTTAGCCCTAAACCTTGGACTTAGGCTCTCTGTCATCCGTGCCCTTGGCATTGATCGTCTACTGCTCCTCGACGGCTCGTGGTTTTATGCGTCAGTGCAGAACTCTCCCGGAGTTTCAGAGCTCTGCGGTTAACGGGTCACGCCTCCAGCTGGACACCTGAAGCCTTCGCCAACGTATCGCATCCAGAACTGAGCTCCTGGCCTTTCCCACTGAACTTCATTTACTATTCGAAACCTTTTAAGTGGTCACGCCAACTTATTAATTTAGGTCTCCCTGCCTCTCTCACCCTCCCTACCCAGTCTATCACGGCAGCCTGTGGGGTTCTCCTACACATCTCTGAGATCTCTGCACCTGTCCCATCTCCACCACCACCACCCTTGTCAAGGTCACTGTGACTTCTCTCCTCACTGGTCTTGCTTCTTGTTCTTAACCTTTTCATATTGGAGCCAGAGTGGTGTTATTATTATTATCATTTTTTTAAAGAGATTCTTTTCATTCATGAGAGACAGAGAGAGAGAGAGAGAGAGAGAGAAGCAGGCTCCATGCAGGGAGCCCAACGTGGGACTCAATCCCGGGTCTCCAGGATCATGCACTGGACTGAAGGTGGCATCAAACCGCTGAGCCACCCGGGCTGCCCTTATTATTATGTTTTAATGCAGATGTGATCGTGTTGGCGGCCTGCTTAAAACCTTTCAATGATTTCCCATTACTCTTAATGCAAAAATCAAAATCCCTAATGTTGCATGACTTGGCTCCACACCAAGCTCACCTGTGATCTCTGGACCTACTTGTACCACAACTGCTTAGTACCCTAAGTATGCTGATCCCTCCTCAGGGTCTTTACACATGACGGTCTCTCTGGACTTTCTAGAATATTCTCCCCTTGCTTTGCTTCTTTACCTAGTCCACTCCTATTGATTCCTTAACTCTTAGCTCAATTGCCATCCCTGAAGGATGCTTTCTCTGACTTTCAGGCTGGGTCAGGGTCCCCTTCACACACTCTCATGGCACCTTCTATCGTTACTTCACAGACACATCACATTTGTCATCATCTGGTTAATGTCCCTCACTAAACCGTGAGTTCATGAGAAACTCCGCACTGCTCACTGCTGTATTCCCAAGTACCTTTGACAGTACTGCCCTTTAGAGACCCACCATAAATGTTTGTTGAGGCAATGAAATGCTTCAGTCATCCTTGACAGAAGGACACAAGTGAAAGTCACGGTTCTGTTTTGTTTTGGGGCAGGAGTCAGACAGTTTGTTGTGGTCACGCTATTTATCTCATGCTGGCCCAAAGTCTGACTAGCAGATACGTGGGTCTTGATTGATCTAAAAACTGGACACAGAATGAATTGTTACTTAATTGGAGGGACGATGTCAGAAGTGAAGGGCAGAGGTAGCGGAAGCAGCTGGATATGGCTGGAGTTCTAGTTCCTCCGCGGGCGGAGCTGGATGCTGAGGTTGGCCCCGCCATGGAACCTCTGAGCCTCAGTCTTATCTGCGAAGTGAGGCTCAAAATCCCTACCCTGTGGGTTAGTATGAAGATGAAGTGGGATGAAGGACATAAGTGCCTAGCAGGGTACCTGGCACACAGTAGGTGCTCAAGACAAAAGGTCAGCTCTCTGCTTTCTTCTTTCCTCTCTTCCCTCTTTCCTCTCTCCTTCTGGAAGCACCTTGCTTTGTCATTTGCATCTTCCTAAACCCAGGCTCCTTAAGGGAAAACTGGGCTCAGGGCTCCTTAGTGGTGTCTACGTGGGCATCTACAAACCCGGCTCAGATGCCCCCAACCCCTCCCAGGCCTGAGCCTCTTCCTGCTTAGAAAGCCAAGGTGAGGACCCCTTCACCTACAGGTTTTGGGAGTTGGGAGCAGCTGAGGAGCAAACAGGTTTCACGGTGGGCCTTTTTCCTGATTGATGTTAATCAGGTGAAGGGGCTCAGGGCCTCTATGAATTCACATTAGTGGGCTTTGGTGGGACAGGCCTGAGACAGGCAAATGCCCACCTAGCAGGGGAGAGCCCAGGGCAGCTGGCCTTGCCACTGTTGCTTCTCTCTGGAGGGAAAGGCACTCCCAGGGCTGGGCACGTTTTCAGTGGAGATCTCCCTCAGAGGAGATCACCGTAAACTAGAAAAGGCCTCCGTGCAGCCGGCTGGGCTGCCTGGGTCAGCTGTCCAGGTGTGGGCCTCTCTCCTCAGGTGTCCACGTAGGGCCTTAGTTCTGCCCAGATCTGGGCCTCTCCAGGGCAAGGAGCATCCTTCTAGACTCAGCCCTGTGACACCTCCTGAACGAGGCCTTCATGATCTCTCCCCAGCCCTCAGCTGGGTTGTGCCCCTTCTCTGGTCTTCTGGAATCACTTATATCCTCATCGTAACGTTTATCCCCTTGCAGTGTACGGGGCTACCATGATGCTGTTATATACATATTCTGTATATATGGTGCCACCTGAACGTGTGCAAAGGGCAGCTCTGGAGTGGAAGGACTCTGGTTTTGGACGGTAACCCCCTCACCCCCGCCCCCAGCCAGGCATTCCAAAGGGTGGGGATTGGCACATAGTGGGGGGATGGACTATTAATTTGCTGAATGTTAAACAGGTGGGCACCAGGGGCCTGGCACGGCAACAGCTTCCCTGCTCCCAGCTAGCTGGTCATGGGTGAGAGCTCCTCCTCCCTCCGCTCCTGCTGCCTCATCCTGTGCTTCCCTTCCTATCATTTTGAATTTGCCTTTTCTCCCACTGAGCAGACTCAACATTGCCCGTGTTGTCACTGTCTTCAATCCCATCATTAGTGGGTGTAGACTATTCCAGAGAAGGGACAGCCAAGCCATTCTTCCTAAACCATGTCCACGTGGCTGGCAAGAACTTTGCTCCAGATCTTGCATCCTTAAAGGATGAGTGAAACTAGAGCTCACTCAAGGAAGTGCACAGGATTCAGGGCAGCCGGAGTGAGCTGTGGAGTCGGGAGAGGCAAGACATGAGCCCTAAGCAAAAGGAGGCAGGGGCTGGGGTAGGTTGGGCTCACGGTGGCCTCATAAAATGATCCTGGAGACTAAGGGAGGTCACGAGGGGATTCTCTGGAGAGGAGGACACAATCAGATTTGGATTCTTAAAAGATCACTCCAATGACGGTGTCATGTGGGATCAGATGGGAGAAAGCACCGAAGAGGGCAGAGTTGAAGCGGTCCAGGTGAGAGCACGCTGGTTGGCACTAACAGTGGGAGGATGGCCAGATTGATTCGTGAGATATCAAGAGGGCAGGGTCCACAGGGCTTAGTGATGGGTTCCATTTTGGATAAGAGAGTTCAAGGTAGGTCCATGTGCGCCATCTACACAGAGGTGTCCAAGAAGCCGGTGGATGGAAGGGCATGGCTGGGGTCTGTTTGCTACTTACACATTGAGAGGCTGCCAGGCTGGCCACTGAGCTTTGGCTTTGATGACGGTGAGGACCTCATCACTCTGCAAAAAAAAAAAAAAAAAAAAAAAGGACCACAGATATTTAGTGAGGGGAACCAGGCTCCCGGGAACAAGAGAGGTTTGACATGGTGACACCGTCCATCCCCACTCCCTTACCTGCTGCTGAGGCTTTACCTGCCCAGGTGTGGAGCCATCCCTCCCCAGGGTAGGGAAGCCCTAGGACCTCGCCAATCCAGGGGAAGGGCTGCAGGGCCACCGTGACTGGTGTGTGCTGCACTCTGTTGGGCCCACTGAGCCACGCTTTGGTTTCTAGCTCAGTCCTCCGCTTCCCTACTGTAGCCAGGGCTGTGACCCGGACTCTGCTTTGGATGGCCAGGCTTCTAGATTGTGCCCAGCCTGGAGGGCAGGTCATGCATTCCGTGTTCAGGCATTGGCTATGTGAGGAGCTGCAGGGTAGCCAACCCCTGCTCCAGAGGATTGTCATTCCCAATGCCTCACCGGCTGTTGAGACCCACGCACCTGGTCAGACTCCCCTGGACCAGGAGGTCAGAACAAAGTCTGTGGCCAACACCCCTTGTGCCACTCATATTATTCTGCTCTATTCTGCTTTGGACAGTGTGTAGCATGGGCACTTAAAATAGTTATTTGAGGAAGAATGTGATAACATTTTGAAGGAAAGCATTAAGTTAGTCATCAGGGGGCAAAAATCAGAACTTTGTTGATTTTGCTTAACTTTGCAGTTTGGTTTTTATTTTCAATTATACGTTGGGTCAGAGAAGGAGCATAATCTTTTCAAGGCCTAAGACTTCCACAGGCCCAAATCTGGCTTCCCTGGAGTGGATTCAGCTCGTCCTGGATCTCCCCTCTCCCTGGCTGGGCCCAGTGGTACTCAGATACCACTATCCACAGTGCCCAGAAAAGCCTAGAATATCACTGACGGAGGAAGGGAGAACTTTGGTGCCGACGAACAGGCCCCTGAGTTCAGGGGGGCAGAGACTTGCTTGGCTGGCTTACTCACAGCTCCGCCCTCATCTTTACAGCCAGGGCTGGCCTAAGTGCCTAGAACATACTGAGGGGGAACTGGTGAACTTCTTAATTGGTGGGTACCATGCCCAGAAGACCTCACAGCCCTAAGGAAACTGGAAGGAGGTCAGAGGTGTCCCCGGGCTCAGGCCCAAGGATTATAAAAAGCCTTCTGGAGCACCTCGCCTGCATCCCATTGGGTGGTGGGGCGTCAGGAGGACAGGAGCTCAGCTGGATCCAGCTCAGCCTGGGCACCCACAGATGGTCTTGGGGACAAGCTGGCAGAGACAATGGCCTCTTGAGCTCAGGCTTCCCTGATTATTCCCTCTTCCGGTCAGAGGGAAGAATCTTTGGATGCAAGGACACCCCCACATTCACATGGCTGCAAGGAGCTCATTCCGAAGTCCCAACTGGGTGCTTTCCATGTCTCATGGGAGACTTGCTTAGTCGTTGGGAATGTATCCCTCACTCATTTCTCCTAAGTATCTGGTGAGTGGCTGCGAGAGGTTGTCTAGCGTGAAGTCTCACGTGAGACCCAACGCATCTCCGAATGCCAGCGCTGGACCTCCCGTGACCTGGTTCCCTGCACCATCTCCGAGGTCGGTGTCCCTGGCTGAGCGCCGCCCCTGGCCCTGGAGGTTGAAAGCACATCCACCTCATGCCTCCACTGCATCTCCCGCCCCTCCCAGGTCGGGCTCCAAGATCCACCGCGCTCACTGTCTGCAAGTCCTGAGCCCTTCCACGGCCTGCACGCCTTCTTGCTCCCTGCAGTGCACCCTCCACGTTGCTGCAAGTCCGACCACCCCCATCCCCTCCCTTAGCCCACAACTTCCACGATACTTTCTTAACGCCCGAGTCTTCCTACATGGCCTTCGTCATCTAGCCCTGCTGTACTTCTTCCCCTTTGCTTTTACATATACAGAATATTGCATAAGCAGAACTGTACATGCTTACTGTAGACAAATTTAGCATCCCAGAAGCACACAATGTGAATGCTGAGCGCATTCCACCCTAGCATCTTCCCTGCCTCCCGCCTCCTTCTCCAGAATGTTATAGTTTAGTGTGTACTGTTCCAGACCTTTTACTATGCATATGCAACTACGTGTGTGTGTGTGTGTGTGTGTGTGTACATTAGACAGAGCTCAAAAACTGCATCATACCGAATATCTTATTCTGCACCATGATTTAAAATTTTTCCCTTAATATATCATCGGGAACTTTCCACGTCAGTGGACACTACATCATTGCAATCCTTTTGTTGCATTTTAGTGTTGGAGATCTTCAAATTATGGTAAACCAAGTCAAGACGTATAAAAGAGAAACCCGAGATATGAGATCCAAGTAACGAGATAGTGTCTGATGACAATCCCTTTGCCGTTGAAGAACAACTTTACTAAGAAGTGAAATCCATGTGGGTGGAGTTAAGACGGCCACCAAGCTAGCTGGCCCTACAGATTTACCTTGCATGATAATTAAAACTTGGCTTTCAGGTCCCAGCTAATGACATATTGATTTCACTTTTGCAGTATATAACTCAACAAAAAATTGTTTGGGCCTTCCATTACTGTTTACTTACGGTGATGAAATTCCACCTGTAATTTTTATTTTTTTATCTTTAATTTTTTTCCACCTGTAATTTTTAGAGCTACGGAGGCTCCAGGGATGGTGGATCCTCGTGTGCGGGCATTAGAACAGCTTCTTGCTATAAATTGTTTCATCTCATGGTTGCATGCCGTCTGCATCTACTTGTTTATGATCATTTGTGTTATTCAATCAAATGAGAATGTAGGAGCATGACGGAAAGATTACTTAAAAAGCTAATAATTTTTGAAGCATTGAAATTCTTTGGTAGAACCTAAATTCTGCAGGATTGGAGAATGTCTGGCTTGCTTGTTCATGGCCATCTCCAGTGCTATGGATACTCAGCAAATTGTTGGAAAAGCAAAGCCTTTGATGTATATGTCGGATTCCATAGCACGGATAGTCTGTAATTCACTTAACCAGCATTTTTGGTGGACATTTGTTTCCATACATGATGCTATGATGAACACTTGCATATACATTTGTTTACCAACCCAAGGTTTCCTGTGTTACAGATTGCCAGGAATGCTGAAAAGATGAAGCAAATTTGTAATTTTGGTAGGACCTACCAAATTGTGCTCCAAAAATCTGTGCCCATTTTCACCCCCCACAAGAATGTGCCCATGTTGCCACAATTTTGGGCACACTGAATACTATCAAACTTTTTAGTATTTACTGAACCAGCCGGCAGGAGAGTAGTGTGTTTGAGAGCACAGGCTCTAGAATCACACCTGAGTTCCAATCTGGACTGTACCATTAGCTAGCGCTGTGTCCTCTGGGAAGTCTCTTGACCTCTCTTAGCTTTCTCATCTGTGAAGTGGGATTTAAAAAGAATCTCTACGGGGGCACCTGGGTGGCATATGCATCCGACTCTTGGTTCTGGCTCAGGTTGTGATCTCGGGGTTGTGAGATCGAGCCCTGTGTTGGGCTCTGCGTTCAGTGGGGAGTCTGCTGAGATTCTTTCTCTCCCTCTGCTCCTGCCCCCCTCTCTAAAATAAATAAATCTTAAAAAAAAAAAAAGAGTCTCTACCACGTGGGGTTGTTGGGGGATAAAATGACATAGTTCACATACTGTGCTAATACAGTGCCCGAATAAGCACATATTAGCTACTCGTCTTACTCTCATTTACATTCAGGCCAAGATGGTATTAGAATCAATTTGCACTGCTTGAGCACAGATTGTGAAGCACACAGTTGCATCTACAAACCCACAAAGCCTCGGGAGAACACTCCCTGACTTAACGCCAAGTGCTGAGGCTCAGGGAGCATATGATGGGAGGTTTATGGAGCTGGGTTGAGTCTTGGATGGGGCCGCTGGGGGGGCAGGGCATCTTCCATTCTGGAGAATGAAGGACTTAAAGTCAGAGTAAGCAATCCAAACTTTAGACCTAAATGAAAAGCTGTTTTAACAAGTCTCTAAGGCACAGAAAGGATCTTCCAAGAATCCTTAGAGCCCTTATACATCTCCCATAGGACTCTTTCAAACCAAGTATTTCAGGGTATTCACAGTTCATGCCTCTTCTCGATGACATTAGCACTTTTCCAAAATATGCCAATTAAAATAAAAAGCCCCAAAGAAGCCACAGGTCACTCATGTCCATCTTCATGGAGATGAGTTTTTCATTTTGCTTTTGGTAAATATACTGTGAAGATGCAGCTGTACGCAGACTTCATAGCTACTGACACCAAATGGGAAGCACACAGCCCCCAAGAGGCCGCAGGCTGGAGGAAGGAGGGCCACGTGGGGTGAATACAGGCCTGGGATGGGTTGGAGGCAGAAATCACATCGGTATTAGGAGATGCCAAGGCTGAGCAGAGCAGAGAGTAAGAATGTGGGTCCGCGGGGATTGGGTGGGGGCTGGTGTTAGAATCAACTTCACCCAACACTGACCCTCCCAGGCTCTCCAGAGCCAGCACTCAACACAGGGGGGGCTCTGGGCATCTCAGCCCTGCCCACAGTGAAGGGCCAGAGTGTGTCACCGCCTCCCGGCCTTGTTCCTCACCTCCTCTCTGGTCTCGGTGCCTGGGTCTACCCGAACCTTCACCTCCCGGTCCTGAACCACAACCTCTTTCCTCATCCTAAGGCCCCCTTTGTCTGCGGGCAGCACGGAGCATGTCTACCCTAGACCTACAATCTGGGGGTCAGCCTGGACAACCTGCCTCCTCCCTGCAGGAAGAGAAGTGGGGTGCAATCCATAGTCAGAGGGGGAGGCGATCAAAGCAAGTAGAAACAACAATAATAACAACAATGCTCGTTTTTCAGCAAGAGCATGGCTGCCCCTGGTCCACAGTTTTCTCCTAAGACCCTTGCCTTGAGGCACAGGGTCACCCAGACCCCTCCGTGAGGGCTGTGCCTGGCATCTCATGTAAAGACTCTGGCGAACGGTGCTTGGCTCCATTATTTGCTTGTCTCCTTTCCCAGAATTCCCACTTACCACCCATAAAAAATATCAACCGTGATGGCTTCCATGTCTAAAGGGAACTCTTTCATCCCTTGGTGGGTGTCCTGGTGATGAGCAGTAGGAAATGAGCCATTTTATGAGGTGATAATGGAGCTATAAGCATCTTTAAAATCAATTGTGCCCAACGTCATAGTTTCCCATGGTTTCGACAGGCTCTGGGTTTATTGGGTCATAAATAAAAACAGATGGTTCATATTGATGGTGCGCTATGGCTTGCCCGTGGTCTCATGTGGTCTACGCTGCAGAACTCTGAGGCAGGCAGGCAAATGGTTCCCATTTTTCAGATGAAGTCACTGAGATGCCTCCCTCCTCGATGCTGCTATGGTCAAGATCACGAGTGACCTCACCACTGCCAAGCGGTATGGTGCCCAGCTCCTAGCTTCCGTGACTCCTCAGCAGCGTTCGACACAGTTGGTCATTCCCTCTGCCTTGAAGCACTTTCTACCTGGCTCTGGCACCTGCTGCCTCTCCATCTCTCCTCACCCCACTGACCACTAGCCTTGGGGATGCTTCTCCATCCAGCCGGGTTCAAGCCCTTGATCCTCTTCCACGTTGCCGTCATTTCAGCTTGTCTCAGGCCTTAAAATACCGCTCTATACACAGCGATGGCGACTGAAGTTCAATCTTCTGCCTTCTATATCAACTGTTTAACCTCTTCATCTGGACACGAGTTGGTGTCTCAACCTCAACATGTCTGAAACCAAACTCTCTCCTAGCCTGGCCGCCCCCGTTCTCAGCCCACTCAGTAGCAGGGCTATCCTTCTACTTCCCGCCATCCCATCAACTCCACTTCTAAAATGTATTTGTGAGCTCACCACTGTCCATCACCCCTAGCTTGAGAGCATGCTCTCTCTTCTCTCCCCCCCCCCCAAAAAAAAAGCAAACCCTTGCTGGCTCCTCAACCCAGCATGCCCCCATCACTATCTGATTATGTTTTCCTCATCACATTGGATCACTGTCCAATATACTGTGGATTTTGCTTGCTTATTGATTGATTGATTGAGAGAGAGAGAGAGAGAAAAAGAGTGTGAGCAGTGGGAGGGGGAGATGGAGAGAGAGAATCCTAAGCAAGCTCCACGTTCAGTGTGGAGTCCCATGCGGGGCTCAGTCTCATGACCCAGAGATCATGACCTGAGCCAAAAGGAAGGGTCAGACAGTTGACCAACGGAGCCACCCTGGTGCCCCTGCTTATTTACTTTTTACGGTCTGTCTCTCCCCACTAGACAGGGGCCCCCTGTGGGCAAGGGCTTTCGTCTGTTTTGCTCCGTGCGGAACTATCAGTATTTAGGACGTGCTTGGAGCCTGCCCAAGCAATATCTGTAGAATGACCGAGAGGCTGGAACAGGAAGGGCCGGCGTCCCCCCAGGCCTCGGTCAGCCCGGGTCAAGCGAGCCTCAGAGATCTCAGCCCTGAGCTGGTGGGCGCTGGCGGGCGGTGCGGGGTGCCAGGCACCCAGCTCTGCTGGAACTGCCTGAGCTGGAGGGAGAGGGAAGGGCCAGGACGCAGGGGCCGCTCTAGGAACCCTGGCCTGCGCCCGGGAGTTCTGGGTCGGCCTCGGGGGGACCCCCAGGGACACGGGCCGGCGGCCGTAAGGGCCACAGGACGCCTCATCCCCGGGAAGCATCGCAGGCCCCGCCTGACCAGCTATTTCAAAGCCAGAGAAGGTCTCTGAAGCCCATTAACAGACCCGCCAGAAGATGCTGTGGTTGCACAGAAGCATTTCAAATTCCATTTCTTTTTAGTTCTTGTCAAACATAGCCTGCAATTCCGATGGGGAAATTGCATCATGCCCGGAGATGACAATTTTCCCGCGAGACGGTTCTGTGCCAGCGCGTGGCATTCCCGGAGCGGGAGACCAGAGCCCGGCAGAGCCCGGCCGCGCCACCGCTCCTCAGCCCGCGTGTGACCTGGCGGGTGACCTGGCGGGTGAGGACGCGCGTCACCCGCGACCCGAGAGCCCGGCCTCCCTTCCGTGTGCTTCCAGCGGCCGCAGGCATCGACTTAGCTTGTCCTTTGGTGACCGGAGTGTCAATCCTGGCTTTCACCTCCTTTTCCGGACTTTTTCATTTTGTCCTTTGTGATGCTCCTGCGAGTCGGCCCCGGGAGGGAGGGAGCTGGGGGCCAGGGGGGCGGCCTGTCTCTCCAGCCCACCCGGCCCTCTCGACCTGCTGCCCAGGCCCCCTGCCCCCCTGCCCCCCTGTCTCCAGCGATCGGGAAAACTAAGTAGCAAGGGGGCCGGGCCGGGCGAGCTCCCGACCACACGCGGGGCAGGACCTGCCAGGGAGGCCCCGCGTGGGGCTGGAGACCGGACCTGAAGGGCAGTGCCCCGCCCGTCCTGGGGGAGCCCCGCAGAGCTCTTCAAGGCACAGCACTGGGCGCCCCTCGGGCCCTGCCTGTCTCCCCCACCCCCCCTTCCTCTGAGGACAGCTCCTGGCCGGGTCTGGTCCCAGAGGCGGGCGGTAGAGCAGGGGTGGGGACGGTGTCTTCCCTGCACCCGGCACCAGCTTGGTTTGCAGGCGTGTGCAGGGGACGCCCGAGGGACGGCCAGCGGGTGAGTCCATCAGGTGACTGATCAGTGACAAGCTAGAGGAAGCCTGTGGCCCGCGTGGCCCTCCCCGGGGTCTGAGGACCCTTGTGAGCGCCGTGGGACCAGGATGCCACCGCAGGGTCTGCAATCAGGACAGTGTGACCCGACGCACGTGCTCAGAGGGCCCCGCTGCCTGCTGCCGCGGGAGGGTAACCGCTAGTGGGGCGGGGGGGGGCACTGGAGCAGGGGAGAGCGATGGGATCTCGGGAGACAGCGGCTGCAGGGCATTATTTTAGAGGGAGACGCAAAAGGACCTGCTGACGGATGGGGGTGTGAAACAGAGGGGTCAAGGATGACTCCAAGGGGGCGTGTCTAGGCGGCGGCTGGATAGATGAGGCTGGAGTTCAAGGGACACGTCCAAGCTGGAGATAGAAATTTGAAAGCCCTCGGCGTATAGGTAGCATAGTCACAGGACAGAGAACCTGGGGACTGGGAGGACAGAGGTGGCGGGGATAGCAGAGAGCCTAACGCAGGACAGCTAGAGAGGCGGGAGGCACTAGGATGTGCCCCAGGGCACATCTGCGAAGCCCTTGTGCTGCCCCCCCGCCCCCCGTGCCCCTACTACATTCCTGGTCCCCTGCTGCCCCTGCCATCCCCGCTGTCCCCTGCTGTCCCCACTGTCCCCTGCCGACCCCCGTCCCCCTGCCGTCCCCACTGTCCCCTCCCCTGCCCCCCTGCTGCCCCACCGCTACTGTCCCCTACTTGCTCGCTGCTGCCACCGCTGCCCCGCCCGTCATTTGCTGAAAATGCAAAACCGAGGCAGGGTTGGGAAAGCTGGGCGGTGAGGTGGGCGGAGGCCCGGAGCGGGCAGGAGCAGCAGGGCCACGTGGTCACTCTTTAAAAGGTGAGTGACACTCAGGCACGTGTGATGTGGAAGGTATAACCTCCTCCAGAAAGAGAGGCTGCTGCTGTGGGGCGAGGGGGCGCACTTCCCGGAGTGGGGTCCTGATCCCGACCCGGTGGAGGCGCGGCCCCACCTGAGCTGCAGGAGGGAAGAGCAAGGGCTGGTGCAGTGGCAGCCGCTGGTGAGCCGAGGCTACGGGCGTGGGGGGCAGAGGATGGGGGACAGCAGCTGGGGAGCAGCGGCTGGGGGGACAGAGGATGGGGGACAGCAGCTGGGGGGGACAGTGGCTGGGGGGGACAGCAGCTGGGGGAGCAGCGGCTGGGGGACAGAGGATGGGGGACAGCAGCTCAGGGGGGACAGCGGCTGGGGGAAGTAGCGGCTGGGGGGAACAGAGGATGGGGGACAGTGGATGGGCGAGCAGAGGCTGGGGGGGACAGTGGCTGGGGAGAGCAGCGGCTGGGGGGCAGCGGATCTGGGGTGGGCCAGCAGCTCAGGGGGGGGCAATGGCTGGGGGTGGCAGTGGATGGGGAGGCAGAGGCTCAGGGAGGGCAGATGATGGGGGAGCAGCAGATCCGGGAGGGGGGCCAGGGCTGGCGGGGGCAGCGGATGGGGGGGCCTGCACCGCGGTGGCTGCAGACAGAGCCCCAAACAAGCTGGAAGCCAAGCCTGCCTTCCCCAGCGGGAGGCCCACCTGCACGACCGCAGCTACCCCGTGCCAGGCTCCCATGGGCGCTCTGGGGACTGCAAAGGTGTGGGCTTGCAGAAGTGGGGAGGTGGGGAGGTGAGGGCGCTGGGCAGGCCCCCCATCGCCCCCAAACTGCTCGGGTGTTCTGACATTCATGCCAGTGCACGTGAGCAGGGACAGGTAGGTACTCTGTCCCAGGAGAATGACCTCACCTATTAAAATAAGGTCTTTAAAATAAAAAAGAAACCCAACATAACCATATTATAGGATGTTAGAAAAAGAGAGGGTGTGTGTGAGAGATGCAAAAAAGAAATATCCATTATTCCACCATCCCTACCAGCAGCTACTATCAATTCATCGTTACATTTGTATGTTTTCATCACAGAGTTGAAATCTGAGCTGCCACACACACACACACACACACACACACAATTTCTTTACCCTTACCATTTCTTTGCACAATAGTAGCTAGATTATTATACAAATAGATGATTACACAAATTGTCTGTATCCTTTCTAATTTACTATATTTCAGAGATGATCTTATTTGTGATATAGCTGCTTTAATGATGACTTCAAAGACCACAGAGCAGGGGCGTCTAGGTAGCATTGTCAGTTAAGGGACTGACTCTTGGTTTCTTTTTTTAAAAATATTTAATTTATTTATTCATGAGAGAAACACACACAGAGAGAGGAAGAGACAGGCAGAGGGAGAAGCAGGCTCCATGCAGGGAGCCCGACATGGGACTCGATCCCGGGTCTCCAGGATCACGCCCTGGGCTGAAGGCAGGCGCTAAACTGCTGAGCCACCCAGGGATCCCCTGACTCTTGGTTTCAGTTCAGGTTGAGATCTCAGGGCCGTGAGATCAAGCCTGGCATTGGCCCCATGCTCAGCGCAGAGTCTGCTTAAGACTCTCTTCCTCTCCCTCTCCCCCCTGCCCACACGTGTTTCTCTCTCCCTAAAATAAACAAAACAAAACAAAATAATATACTATAGAGCAAAGTAAAAAAAAGATACAAAAGCATACATGTGTGTGTTTTTACACTGCTCCATGGTCTTTGGGTTCATCATTAAAAGAGCTATGTCACTAATGAGATGATCTCTAAAATTTAGAGGACTTCTAAAATAGAGAGCAAGGTAGAAGCTTCGGGTACCACCCTGTCAGCTTGTTTTGTTGGGTCCTTAAATATCATAACATTTCACTTCGTCTCCCTTCATCCACTGATTTCCAGAAAAAGCTTTCAGATTATTAAGTAATGAAGCTGCAAATGACCTGGTCGGTGGAGAAATAGGTGTGCCTTAAGGTGCGTGCTCAGCCCCGTTAGCATCAAATAAGGTTCAGAAAGGCTGCTTTCTTAAATAGTGCTATTTAAATGCAAAGGAACAGCTTCAATAAGCTTAACCCTTCTCATTCCTGAGAACCTCCGGGCGGCCCGTCCCATGTCATCACAGAGGTTCAGGGACACTGGGGAGGTAACAGGCGAGGCTGTGCCTTGCGGCTGACACTAGAGGGGTGTCCCTACCTCGGGGATGTAAGAGCTGGCCTCTGCCAGGCTTCCCATGGTAAGGGCAGTTTCCCTGCCTGTGAAGACCAGCTCCTGGCCCCCGGACAGGAGTTAAAGAGCAGCGTGGTTCACGTCTTGGCTCAGCCACTTACATACTTACGTACGTTGGGGGAAATCGCTTGTCCTCTCTGAGCAGATTCCACATGCATAAAACACGGATTTAGTGAGCTCCTTTTATGGGTCAGAGACTATGTTGGGCACAGGGCATAGGGCAGTGGACAGGTGACACAGTCCCAGCTCTTGTGGGCAGAGTAGATGAATAATAATACCCGAGGATTGAGGGAGATGGGGTAAGGGAAGGGCCAGGAGGATGGCCAGGACGATAGCTGAGATTACCTAGTTACACCCCCACGTCTCCACCTCCCTTCCTTCTGTGTAACTGTCCACTTGTAGCCACTTATCTCTGTCCCCTCAAGCAACTCTTCCTCTGAAAGGCCTAATTCTTTTTGAGTAGAAACTTATATATTTAAGGTGTACGACACCCTGTTTTGACATATATATACAGGCCGACCCTGGAGATGCCGTGGGTTCAGTCCCAGACCACTGCAATAAAGCCAATATCACAATAAGGGGGGGTCAGATGAAGTTTTTGCTTTCCCAGTGCATATAAAAGTTATGTTTACACCACACTGAAGTCTGGTAAGGGTGCAATGGAATTATGTCCAAAAAAAAAACCAACAATGTGCAAAATCAAAACATAATTTATTGCCCCAAAATGCTAACCATCCTCTGAGCTTCCCGAGAGTCACAATCACTGATCACCCTAACAGACATAATTGTAGTGAAAACGTTTGGAGAGAATGACCAAAAAGTTACCAAAAAGAGACTGACCCAAAAGTGACACAGAGACACAAGGTGAGCAATTGCCACTGGAAAAGTGATGCTGAAAGAGTTGCTCAATGCAGGGCTGCCCCAAACCTTCAATTTGTTAAAAAAAAAAAACAAAAAAACAGTTTCTGGGAAGCACAGTAAAGTGAAGTGCAATAAAACGAGGCATGCCTGCACATAGTAACATGGCTACTGCTCTCAAGCTCATTCACTTATTCATCTCTTCACATAGTTACCTTTTTTTGTGTGTGGTAAAAGCACTAGAAATCTACTCTCTTAGCAAATTTCTGGTATAAAATACAATATTTTATCTTATTTATTGTTATTTTTTAAGGATTTATTTATTTGAGAGGGAGAGAGAGGGAGCACCAGTGTGTGTGTGGAGGGGCAGAGAGAGAGAGGGATAATCTCAAGCAGAGTCCCCTCGGAGCATGAGGTTGGATGTGGGGCTCCATCTCCCAACCCTGAGATCACGACCTGAGCCAAAATCCAGGGTCAGATGCTTACCTGACTGAGCTACCCAGGTGCCCCCCGATACAGTATTTTAAACATAGTCATGGTGCTGGATGTTAGATCTCTAGACCTCGTCATCCTACATCACTGTAACTTTGGACCCTTTGTCCAACATCTTCCATTCCATCTCTGATGCCCCCAGATTGTCTTTTTCCATCACCTCAACCATGTGGCATTGTTATTATTTGCATGATTATTTGTTCATTTGCGTGTCTTTCCCACCAGAGGTATCCAGCAAAGCACCCATCTCATAGTAGGTGCTTAGTCAAATATACTGAATGTCCAGTAAATGAAAGCTTTTATTCTCCCCAATTTTTCTCTTTATTTGAAGATCACATCACCTAGCAGTGCCAGGCAATTTCAGCAGCCAGGATGTGTTCGTGTTTATCCCACTGCCGCTCTGTACAACTTTACTGTGGACCGTGATGCTCTGCCTAGATCCCTCTTCAGCTGCTGGGAAAGCTGCAGAAATGCGGCTCTCAGTTGTCAGTTCTTTTGGGGGGAGTGCATTGGCTGGATAAAACCGCCTCGTGTGATGTTGGCAGAGGCCTTCTTTGGGTTTGCAACATAGCTCAGCCTCTCCCTCTGCTCATCCCTGCCTGCAGCAGCCCTCCCTACCCCCTCGACCCCCTTGCCACCCCAGGTGTGGTTCCCAGGAGCTTTCCCTAACTTCATGCATGCCAATCTGGACTCTTCCCACTGCCCAGAGAATCCAGCTGCTACAGTTAGTGAAAAAACAAAACAAAACAAAACAAAAACCAGAGTTGGCACATCAATGACATTCTCGCCGGGTTAAGATCAAATGATGCGTGAGCTGTCAGTGGTCGGAGAGGTTAGTTAGGCCAAGGGACAGGCATAGCCAACTCTGAAGGACCCTGTCAGGGCAGCCAGCATCAAATCTGGATTGTGAGCCGTCAATTTCAACAAAACAGCATCACCCACCATGTTCGAGCAATGTTCCTAATTAGCATTTTAAAAGGTTTGTAGTTTGTGTTCGTATTATTATCCTTATTTTGCTTTTATGGTCATATGAGAGCTATAAGCATAAAGAGTTAATATCCAGTTATCTTTGCATACATTTAAATAATATGATAATGAAAATAATTATAACTCAACCCTGGGGGTTTGTGAGCTTACACATGCCCTTTAAAAAAGGTCCGTACATTACTTGGGTTTGGGAATGATCTAATTTTGCAAGAGCTTGGTACGAAGAGCTTGGGTTTTAGAGGCTCTGTGGCTTAACCATGCAACCTTAGACGCGTTATTTAATTCTTTGAGCCTTGATTTTCTCGTTCTGTAGAGCGGTCTAATGATAATGACCTTCCAGGCTTGCTGCAAGATATAAATGAGCTACAAAGGAATGCAGAATGCTCGCACAGTTCCTGACACACAGTAAGTGCTCAGTAAATGGCAGCAGGCAGGAGAGGCTTAACCAGGAGAGAATGTACCTTTCTCCCCGCCTGGAGAAGCCCTGCTGTCTGCAACCATCCTTGAAAGATAGCAGGAGGATGGAGTTTTATTTTTATTTTTAATATTTTTATTTTTTAAAGATGTTACTTATTTATTCATGAGAGACACACACAGAGAGAGAGAGGCAGAGACACAGGCAGAGGGAGAAGCAGGCTCCCTGCAGGGGAACCCGATGTGGGACTCGATCGCAGGAACCCAGGATCACGACCTGAGCTAGAGGCAGACGCTCAGCCACTGAGCCACCCCGGCGTCCATGGAGGATGGCGTTTTAGGTAAGTTACTTCTGACAGGGGGTCAGAGTTCAATTTGCTTCAGAGTACAAGCAAGCAAGCAAGCAAGCAGACATGAAAGTCCCAAGGCACTCAAAAGTGAAAGGTTAAAAATAGAAAACTCAAAAGAGCGATGACCTAAATTTAAATTCAGGGAATTTTACGCTCAAGGATCATTCAGTAAATATCCCCAAGGTAGGCTGACCAGTGCCCCCACCCCAGATGTCCATGTTCTAATCCCTGGAACCTGCGAATGTTACCTTATGACCAGAAGGACTTGGCAGATGTTATTTTAAGGATCCCGAGATAGGGAGACTACCCTGGATTATTCAGGAGGCTTGCAATATAAGTGTCCTTGTAAGAAGGAGGCGCAGGTTTGACTATAGAAGATGAAGGCAGCGTGAGGATGGAAGCAGAGGTTGGAGTGATGAGGCCACAAGCTACGGAATGCTGGCAGCCTCTGACATTCTGGAAGAGGCAAAAAGCCTTCTGGAGCCTCCTGAAGGAACCAGCCTGGCTCCCATCTTGATGTTAGCCCTGTAAGACCCATTTTGGAGTTCTGATCTCTACATGTAAAGGGAATATATTTATCCTGTCTTAAAATACTTAATCTGTGCTAATTTGTTGGAACAGTATTAGGAACTCATACTCTTCCTATAGACCCTACTTGCCCTTTTTTTTTTTTTTTAAGATTTTATTTATTCACGAGACACAGAGACAGCAGCAGAGACACAGGCAGAGGGAGAAGCAGGCTTCCTGCAGGGAGCCTGATGCAGGACTGGATCCTGGGACCCCAGGATCACGACCTGAACTGAAACGCAGACGCTCAGTGGGTCTAGTGAAGATGTGGTAATTAAGACCAGTTATTAGAAGGGAGGAAAGGAAGGAATAGCACCGAGTCCCAAGAGCTGATCTGAGTCCTGTCCCTCCAGCTGTGTGGCCTCAGCTTCTTGGAGCCTCCTTGTCTCCATCTCTACAAGGACACTCGAGTTAACCCATAGGCCCCTTGTGAGGATTACATGCTAGTACACTTTTTGTACCATAAAACTATGTGAACTCTTTTCATTATCATTATAATTACCTTTTTTTAAAAAAAATTTCAAGTTGAAGATTGTAATCGAGATGCTACCTCTGAGAAGATGCCTAATGGTACATAAAATGTCCGTCTGAGGCGACTCCATGGACATGTGACCTAGGCATGACTATTCCATGTTTTGGAGCATAAAGCTGAAAAATTTCAGTTCTTGGACCTGTGTGTAGTTCCCACTGAATTGCGCTAAATTTCACCCAAGGCCTCCCAGCAATTCCTTATTTTTCCATCCCAGGCGGAGAGCCTATTGTCACTTGGACTTCTCTTTGATGAGATGTTGGTTTTCTAAAAAAGAGAATATCAATAATCCAATCACCTCTAACTACTGGGTACTTTTCCTGGACTTGAAGCTTCCTGAAATAAAAATCATGGGGAGAATCTGTGCTTGAAGAGATCACAATAAAAATGACTGTGATTTTTCAAACTCAAGACTGTTCACATGTCTCTGGTCTGTCTTCGTTGGTACAATCTTTCAAAGCAAAAGGAAGAAAATAAAGACCTTCAAAGTTTGAGGTTGGATCCTATCAACAATATTTTCCCCCAATTTGTAATTCAATTGAGCATTTCCCTACTTAGGTAGTAAGGAAAGAATTGCTGTTTTGATTGAAACTATGTGTAGTTTGGGTTTTTTTTTTTTTTTTAGAAAACATTTTTATGATGGATTTTTTTTCTTATTACAAAAATATGCTCATTGTGGAACATTCAGAAAATTGAGATAGGCAAAAAAGAATAATATGGAGTCAACTTGTAATCCCACCACCCACAGCTCGCCACTGTTACTGCTTCCATTTTATTTTATTTATTTTTTAAAACTGTTTCCATTTTAAACTGAAAAAGCATACTTCCATGCCTGAGTGTGACACACGTGGAATCACCAAAGCAGCTAATTCCAAGGATAATAGGAGCCTGGATTCTCTATTCCTCTACATGGTCAGGCCCCGCTGTGAGGGAGGGGAGTTGGCTCAGGAAGTCTGAGAAATCACAGGCAACACCTTGCGCCCTCACGTGAGTGCCTGGGCCTTCTAACTGCCTCCTGCCTCCAGGGCTCCTCTCCTGCTCCCACTCCAGTCCCTCGTGGGGACCTTTCTAGAGCATACATTGGACCGGCCCACTCCGCTTCTTGAACTCCTTCCTTTGGCTTTAGGGATAATGTCCGAATTTTTTAGCATGGAACCCAAAGCTCATGCTTCGGGCCTGCCTGCCCCTCCAGCTTCGTATCTCCTTCCCCCACCTCCCCTCCTCCCATAATCCCCGTCACCACCACCTTCACCTTCATCACCAACCCGGCCACCAAGTATTGGCTGTGGTCTCCGTGTGAGGTTCCACCTCAGCTCATCTGCACGCCAACAGTCCTCTAAGGTGGGGTTTATGGATGAGGCTTGAAGAAACCCAAAGATTCAGTCCCCTGCATGTGGCTAATAGGCAAAGGGGCCAGAACCTGAGCTTGGTGTCCTCCGATGGCAAAGCATCAGCATTAGGATACCCACGTCCCTACTGAACTACCTGAAGTTTCTTGAACCAGAAATGCTTTTTACAAGCTACTGTTCCTTTGCATAAGCCATGATCTCCCGAGGGTGCCTCTTCGCTCTTTCTCACCCACCTATTGCCTCCTTATCTTTCAGGATGCTGCTTAAGTCTTTGGTTTGGCGTAGCTGCCCCTCCTCTGTGCAGCCAAGGTACCTCAAATTTTTTTTAAAGATTTTATTTATTTATTCATGACAGACACAGAGAGAGGCAGAGACACAGGCAGAGGGAGAAGCAGGCTCCCTGTGGGGAGCCTGATGTGGGACTCGATCCCAGGACCCTAGCATGACGGCTTGAGTTGGAGGCAGACGCTCAACCACTGAGCCACCCAGGTGCCCCCAAGGTACCCCAATGTTGACCTTGGTCATGGGATCCACCTTACTGAACTGTAGTTACCCTTTTACAGGCATGTATCCCCCCCACCCAGGTGTGAGTGCCTCAGTGTGGGGGGTTGTGTCTCATTCACCTCTCTCTCCCTCTTTCCCACTGGCTAGCACAGGATTTGGGAGATAATAAAGACAAGTTTGTTTAATAAATGAATGAATGGGCAGCAGCTCTTATAGACTTCAAATAGGTTTCAACTGATCAAAACTTGATTTGCTTATAATGTTCGTGCCAGAAGTAGCTCAGAGAAATAAGGAAAATGAAACCCAGAATTCTTCGCCACCACATCCCTTGCCAGGCTGGAGCCAGATGAAAGAGCCCATCATTTGTAACTAACTGCTGATCCTCCGCGAGGCGGAGGGAGCTGGACTCCCTGACCTTTCCTTGCTGTGTTTAAGTCTCGACACTTGGTCATTTTGTCATCAGGATAAGGTCCAGTGGCAGGTGAAGGGTAAGAGAATATGCCACCCCCAAATATGCCTCTTTGGCACGAAGATTATTTTGAGAAACTGCAGACACAGAAGAAGCACTGAAAATAGAATAAAAGTTACCCTTTTGCAAAGGAAAATTACATTTAGAGAGGGGACCTGTGCCAGCAAGAGAGCTATTACTAGAGATCGTATTTTCATCTAAGAGACATATCTGCATTGCAGGGCAAATTTTGTTTATCATATATTTCCTCTTCTCACCTTCTTGTGCTTGTCTTCCTCCCCTATGAAGCCCCAGGCCCTTATTCCTTTCCTTAGCTTCAAGATGGCCTATAAGCCTCAATGACCCGGCTGCCTTTTGACATAATATATCTGTAATTAAATCTTTTTTTTTTTTTTTTTTTTACTCTTGTGAATCTTCCTTTTATTACAGGGGTGGGTGGGAATGTCTTAGTCAAGAACCTAAATGGGTAGAGGAAAATCATTTTTCCTTCCTGACACAGGGCACCTGGCTTTGGAAATTCTTGAGAGGCAAGGAACAGAGGCAGGAGGGAGAAAACTATGTCCAGTGAACTACATTTCAGGAGTGGGGAGGCAGGGAGGTAGGGAATGCGGGTTGAGGTGCAAGGGTGGACACAGGATTGGGGGGCCTTCTGCTCAGTTTCATGTTCACAAAAGCCTGAGATTAAAATCGGGTATGATTCCAGAGGTCACAGAGATACACCAAACAGGGCTGAATGAAGAAGTGCATCTTACATCTTTTAACACGTCCTGCTCCTGGCCAACCCCACCTCTGGTGAAGTATAAATCTTGTAAATGATCTTGAGATGGGCACAATTTTATTGTCTTATATATATTTTTGTTATAGCATTACCTCAATATACTAGTCAATCCTTAGTATAGCATTTCCTTCCACTTTTTAATATGTTGCAAACTTAAAAAAAAATGGGGGTAGCTTGACTTCTGAGAAGCCCAGGTTGTGTTGTAGGATCTGAGTGAGACCCCTACTCCTTGGGCAGAAGCTGGTTTGCTTTTTGGAGACAAGTAAAGGGGTGGGTGGTACTGTGGTGTTGGGAGCTCACTTATCTGGCTCACCTGAGCTGACTGGAGCCACCTCTTCTCAACTCTGTTCAGTGACATCATGTTAGTAGCTTGCAATTGGCCATGGTGGGAGTATTTACATGATAGAAATTGGCAAACACTACAAACCAAGGCCTTTCTTTCTTTCTTTCTTTCTTTCTTTCTTTCTTTCTTTCTTTCTTTCTTTCTTTCTTTCTTTCTTTCTTTCTTCTTTCTTTCTTTTTCTTTCTTTCTTCTTTCTTTCTAATGGTTAAACACTTACTAGCCTATCACTGGTGGTGGGAAAGGGGATGACAATCGTAAGCTGGAGGCTGATGGTATTTTTCTGGCTTCATGATGGCAAACATGAGGGAGGAAGGACTCACTACATTCACCTGGTGTCAAGATGTAGGGAGCAACCAGATTCCATAGGCAGGGGCTAAATGCCAGTGCTCCCCAACCTGGCTGTGCTTCAGAATCAGCTGAAGACTTTTTTATGTCTACTTGTGTTCAAATCCCACCTGGGAGCTACTGAATGAGAATCTGTGGGTGGGGCACAGGAATTTGTAGTCTTAAAAATATTCTGAAAAATGGTTCAGGTCAATGGAAACTTTGTTATGTGTCTCAAGGTATTAAGATGCCTCAAAAAGAAGATGATTGGGATGCCTGGGTGGCTCAGCAGTTGAGTGTCTGCCTTCAGCTCAGGGTGTGATCCCAGGATCCGGGATTGAGTCCTGCGTCAGGCTCCCTGCATGGAGCCTGCTTCTCCCTCTGTCTGTGTCTCTGCCTCTCTCTCTGTGTCTCTCATGAATAAATAATTAGAATCTTTAAAAAAAAAAAAAAAAGATTTCCCAAACAGATCTCCTGCCTCTTCACATAAGGCCTCTGTCAACCTGTCACAGCTTGATGAGATCTGGGTTACGATGGAGGTAGTGGTACAAGGCCTAAACAAGAAATAGGCTGTAGAATGTTCCCCTGGGAAAACGAATGGCGTGAAAGCATTTTTTTTGGACTTCCATAAAGCTTTATCAGGCTTACTTCTTTGATTTGGACTTAGCCCATTGTATCACCTGCCTCTGAATTCCTGACTTACTTCACGGGGCAACAAAAAACCTCCTGGGGCCCACAGGATTCCAGCACCCATAACAGCTGGACGTGGTCCCAGTCCCAGTGAAAACTGCTGACTTGGTTTGGAGAAGACAGTGATCTCAGGGCTAAAATCTTCAGTGAAGGTTGTGAGTGACCAGAAGGCTGGGAGATGGAGACCAGGAGGACAGAGGCGGGGTGGGTGGGTGTGACGAGCCTCAAAAGAGCATGGTTCTATCTAGGAGGTGAGGTGAGAGGAGGTGATGGAGATGAAGCAGAGCCTCACCCCTCCTCTTGCTGTGAGTTTTATGGGGTGTGGAAGAATTAATGCCCTTTGTTTGGGACAATGAGGGGGCGGGCATGGAAACCAGGTGTTTGAGAAGTAGAAAGAGAGCTGTCATGGGGTAGGGATGTACGGGAGCTTTACATGACACATCAGGCCACCTAGACATCTCCCACTGCCCAGAAGGGCAATGAGTCCGCCCAGAGTGGGGATCTGGCTATCACCACCATGGTTGTCCTGCTCCACATTACTGTGTGCCATTTGCATAACTTATCACCCTGCATCATAATATTTTAAAAATGTTTTTATATCCTAAATCCAAACTCTGAGTGTAGTGAAAACAGCTGAGACCTTGAAATAAGTCAGGCCTAGGTCTGAATTCGGATTCTTTCCCTTTCTAGCCATAAGGCCTCGGGCAAGTCATTTCACCAACCTGACCCTCAGTTTCTTTAGGTATAAAATGGGTATAGTAACTTTATCTACCTCATGGGCTGTAGCAAAGAAAAAATTGGATATTATTTGGAAGCTCCCACTGTGTTGTCGGAGATATAGAAAGTTCTCTGTAAGCCCTGACCCTCCCTCCTTGACCAAATCATCTTTGTTTCTTAATGGTCTGAACCATTTGTGGTTTCGTGAAGGTACACAAACTATGTAGGTTGAATGAATGAGTTGGTTGAGGGAATGAATGGGTAAGTGAATTAATGAATTAATGAATGATGGTTAATTTTCAGAAAGATATGGTTGAGGAAACTCATGGCACTCTGCCATGGCTGAAAGGACTTCTCTTGCAATTCTTTCAAACATTTAGGCCAGGCCAGGTCCTTTGTCCTATTTCAAGGTCAGGGCTATTCCTTTGTTCTGACCTTGGCATAATGAGCCATGAAAAGCTTGCAGCTTTTTTTCTATTTTAATCCTTCCGTCCATTTAATGGGCTATATTTTCTCTGGAAACAGTGGGGTGAACATCACCAAGATAATGGGTAATAACATTAACATTATCACCACTGGCATGATCCAGATATTATTCAATTAAAGTAATAACTCCTAATGCAGGATGAATTGTTTTTATCCTAAGAATCCAATTCAGCCATCAGCTCACCATCATATTCAAATGACAGAAATTACCTTTAAGTCATAGATCTATAATGTGATGTTGAAATGATTTCTAGTTATATTTTATGATGCTATATTACAGACATTTTTAAGGTCAGAGTGTATAGAGCTTGTCGTGTTTTCATTTTCTATCACCAGGTAATTTGAAATCCTTTTCAAATACATAATGAACAAAAATTAGAAATTTGGGGAGTGAAATCACTTCAAAGGCATGCTTAAAACAACTTAAAAATTCACCTTACTGAGAATAAAAAAGAAGAGAGTCTGGTTCTTATTTAATTTTAACACTGGCCCTCTGAAGACGGAGATGGGAGAGAAAAATCCTCTTCCTACAGTTGAGTTCAAGAGCTGTGTCACCTAGGATGTTGGCTGCACTGTGCACAGAGGGGGTCAGTCAGAGGGCTGACTCGTGCTACCCAAACTCTCAAGATGTAGAAGATGTACCCAACGGTGAGAAATACAGAAACGACGCAAGGTTTATGTAAACCCATGAGTGCTGGGTGGCACAGCCTCCTGGTGTAGCAAAGCCTTTTTGAGAAGCTATAATCTTAAGTGTGGTTGCCTGGGGAGCACAGAGTGGAACCGATGGCTTTAATGGACAGAGTCACAGAGCTCTCTTAGTCAAATGCGCTTACCCCCATTATGGGGGAGCCCTGTTGTAGATCAAAGCATCATGCCTGTGGGTCATGGCACCTACTCCCTTGGCCTGCACAGGAGACCTCGACCAACTCCTTCTCTCTGACCACCTGCTTTCTAAGAGGCTATGAAGACCACTCCCTTCTCTCTGCATCTTCCCTCTGCCAGGCCACAGGACGATACAAACAGGTGGCAGCTTTATAACAAACATATGACTTTAGAGGACACACCCTAGTTGCAGTGGCTGGAGTCTGGCCATCCCCCACTCATGACCAGATCTCAGGACCATTCCTTCTGCACCCATTCTTCCTCCTTCAACTCTGAGAGGGTTGCTCTCCTCGTGATGGGGGCCCCTCACCATAGCCCAATACTACTGTCTACACTCTCACTTAGAGAGAGAGGCTCACCGGGGACGGCTTGCCCCTCACAGCCTGAACTTGACTGTCAGCGTTTTCTAGCGAGGAGGAATTCCCTGCTGCTTTTCAATAACGTTGAATGTGACCGCAGCAGGTAGGAGCCCAGCAGCGAGAAAGAAACAGGAAGGTCCCATAAGTTAACGTGTGGAAGAAGAAATCTATATTTATTCTGGTTCTTCTAAGGGAGCTAGATGAATGGCTGCCAGCTTAGGTGGCAGTGGGTGTGGGACAGGCTGGGGAGCAGCGTGGCTTTCTGCACCCACCCAGCATGAAAAGAGCCGGAAGGCAGCAACAGCTCATGGAAAGTTCCAGAATAGGGCCCAATTCTTCCTTTGCTAAGGCCGTGCTCAGCTCCCACCTAACCCACTGACTGCTTTGTTCCTTTTCCACAGCCCAGAGCAGAATCTAGTCCTTCGCCATCCAGGATTCACAAAACAAAATATTCTACCCAAATGGTCAACAGACAGAGTCCATTTCAACTTCACCTGTAACTGGGCAATTATGACAGGGCAAAAAAAAAAAAAAAAAAAAAGAAAAGAAAAAAACCCCAAACAACCCCCCACCCCCACCCCCCCAGAGACTGGCTTTTCTAGGCTGTTCCTAGTGTGGTTCTGATCTGCCCTGAGAGTCTCTCACACAGCCCTCCTTGTGGCCGTGGACTGAGCCGAGGGGTGGAGGAGGCATGGCTCAGGGAACATTTCACAGGTACGTGGGCGATCCGTTTGCCTGCCTGTCACCAGGGCCAGAGATATATTGGCTGCGAGGATGCACCTACCACCTGAATGCCTCTAGAACAAATGCCCCTCTGATATTTGGGGCTGACACCTCATTCGTTCGCCACCCATTGATTAGGTGTCCACCCTGTGTACCAGGCGCTGGGAACACAGAGATGATTAAGACATGGTTCTTGCCCTCCAAGAGCTCATATTTCATCAAGGCGACAGACGGAACACACAGTGACAAGTCAGGGAGATATGGGCCGGCCCCAGGAGCCAGGGCTGCTCTAAGGAGGGGAGGAGCTACTCACTCTTTCTAGAGCAGCTGGCTCTCTGCACGTATTTCACAAACACCGACTGATGCACTCAGGATGCAGACCCTTGGGGGTAGGGGGCTAGGACCTGGGAGGTATTTGGCTTTCCTGAGTCTCTGACCTTCCATCTTTTTGTAAGGAATGGTTCTGAGAGCCACTCGTGGCACAGACGTGACTAAGTCAGTAAGACTCTGGGGGCCGTCACCAAACAATATAGAAGAGGACAGGCGTGCATTGGTTTCTGCACACACTATGAGCTGCAGTGTGGATGTGAACCTTATATTCTCTGTTTCTCCAACACCGAGGCTGGTGGTCTGCAAACTTGAATGCATGTCAGAATCACCAGGTGGGCTTGTGAAAGCAGAGTAGTGGGACCCCCCCCCCCCGCCCCCGTTCTGATTCAATGGGGCGGGGGATGGGGCCTGAGGAGAATCTGTAGTCCTCATAAGATCCCAGGGGATAGCTACGGACCTGGGTAGTGCCTGGCACGGAGTAAGGGTTCAATCAATGATGGGGTTAATAGTATTAGGCACTGTGCTTCGTGCTTTACATAAACCAGCTAACTTAACCTTCAGAACAGCACGATATGGTGGGGATTGTTACTATTTCCCTTCTCTTAGACACGAGCAGGTGTAAAGAGAGAGAGCCCAGTACATTCCCCAGGGTCACGGAGCTAAAAAGTGGCAGAGATAATAGTTAGACCAAGTCTTTTGAGTAGAGAAAAAAAATCCATGTTTTTTTCTCTCACTCTGTTCTCCCTCTTCCGAGAAAGAAGTATTTCTTTTCTTTCTTCTTTTTAAATACGGAAGCTAAAGAGATCCAACTATAAATAAGTGAAGTCTAGAATCATAATACTCTCATTCCATTTCAAATATGTCTTCAGATATATTATTAAAATTATCCCACAAGAGCCAATGAAAAGACCATTTATTTCTTGAAAACAGTTGTGAAAATATACGAGAGCATAAGCTGCCCGTGCCCTGTGCCCAAGGAGCCTCCTAAGCCAATAGCCATCAATCCTTTTATTTCCCCCAAATAATGGAACACATTTTGTTAAGCGAAAGTATACTCAGAACCCCAATATATAAAGCAGACAGGAATCGGGCTGCTTTTAGACTTGCAAAAAAACGTTGGTGCTGAAATGATGGATTGTGAGCGTTTCCAGGCAGAGACGGAGAGTTATGCCCACAGAAGCCCCAGCTCTGATCCAAGGGAGAGCCAGCCAACCTGCTTTGGTGTAGGGTGCAAAAGTGGCACAGTGAGTTTCTCAGAACCTGGAAGAAGGCTGAAGAAATCCTAGAGGACACCCAGGACAGATGCCACCTTCTCCTAAGAAGGGCTGCACCATCATCCTACTCAGGTGAGGCTGCTTGCTTGTTATGCCTTCTTTATGGGACCGGGTTTAACACTAGTTAGATCTGCTGCTGGATTCTGATGGTTGGTAAACCACTTGGCAAACTAGCGCTGGTGGGTTCCTTTTCAACTAATTCTCCTGCGGTCTTCGTGAAGTTTGGAGTAAGATGCTGCATGGGATATTTCTAAGGAGCAGGACCTGACCAAGTGAACCCAACTGACAATTATCATTCACATCCAATGAGGGGCTCAAGCGAGGTACGGCTTCTAATAGGGGTCCACCTGTACGTTGTTTGCTTCTGAGGCGGGGAGTGGCCCCCACACTTAGGGGTGCATTCAGAGTACCTGTGATTGACTACTCAGCCTTGGGAAGATGCTCTGCACTTACAGGGCTGATTCAGAAACCACCCCCAGATACCGACTCTACTATTTAGAGCTGAAACCCATCTACCACTGTCTATCTTCTGGCCGTCAGGAGAGCCCCAGAAGTAACTGTCTCTATCCCATTCTCCCCATCTTCCATTTGGTAACAATGTGCAGTCAGGTGTGACCATGGGCCCAGTATTTAGCCAGTGTGATGCAAACAGAAGGGATGGCTGTAACTTTTGGATCACCTTATTTTAGACAGCTGTTTACCTTCTGTTTTCATTAGCCTTTCCTGCTGCTTGGAAAGGAGTCGGAACCACAGCAGCTGACTTGGACTCAGATATGGGAGCCATGTGCAGAGCCTGGCAGAAACGGACCACCAGCCTTGCGCTGCTCCCCTCTGCACTGTTACGTGTGAGGGAAATAAACGTCAATCTGACTTAAAAACCATATTTTTGGTTTCTTTATCACAACAGCTTAGTTTACAGCCTATGTATGGGTCAAAGGTGACCATAATCCTATCGCTACTCTCACGAAGAGGTGGGGGTCCATGTCCCCTCCTCTTGAATGTGGGAAGCTTTGTGACTGCTTTAACCGATTTCTGGGCCCCAGCTTTGAGCAACTGGCAGCTTCCACTTTCTGTTTTTTTGGAACACTATCTTTGAGGACTCTGGGTCGTCATGTAAGAAATCTAATGACTCCCTGAGACCACCGTGCTGAGGAAGCCACGTGTGGGCATTCCATATAGTCCCAGCCTTCCAGACCCCCCTCCAAGGTTCCAGACATATGAATGATGCCATGATCCCTCAGACCAGTCCGTTTGTCAGCTGGTTACTGTGAGTACCCTGGTCTACAGCAGTCTGAACAGAAGAAATCACCCAGGCTATCACATGAGAAGGCGATGTGGGGAACTGCTGCATAGATCTCATGGCCACGAAGGGAGCCATGGTTGATACTCTCAATACGGCAGAGCAGAAAGATGTTGGTTCCCTAGTCTCTGATGACATCTGCAAGCCACTGTCCTAACCCTGGAACCATCAATCTCCAAATTTCTCATTCAGCGAGACAGTAAACATCCACATTGTTTCAGCCACTCTTGGCTAAGGTTTCTGTTACTTGTGGCCGACAGCATTCCAGATATATCTCCCTCGCCGTCCCCCGTCTTGTCTCTCAGGAGGAGTTTGTTACATGGACAAGAGCATTCAGCTGGGCTTGCGACCAGACTCTACTCCTTCAATAATACGTTTACTGGTGGGGAATGGCTGATTTCTCCTGAGGTTTTTTTGGAACTTGACATACAACGTCCAGTTATTTCTAGCCTCCTGGCTAATGTTGCAGGGGGAATCCCACTGCACATCATCCCATCTGCCTTCCCTTCACCTCGCCTCAGCTTCCCTAGGGCAGGGGAGTGAAGGAGAGCTGGAAAGCCCCCATGACTCCTAGAAGGATAATGAAGGGAATTCTTCCAACAGTTACCTTGGCTACAGAGTTTTTCTGGCTAGGGCTGCGGGCTTTATGGGCAGAGGACTGAATCTGAGGGTTTCTTCCCCAAGATGACACAGAGGAAGGGCCTAAAACTCAAGGAAAGAAGCAGAACCGAAAACCATATGGAAAAGACCAGATCTAGGAAGCCATACTCTGGAGGTCACCAAGCTGCTCAGGGCCAGAGGCCATCTGGGAATGAGGATTTGGAGCTGGGCAAATGCAGTGAGGGGAGAGGAAAGCAAACACATGTGAATTGGGGATGTGTCTGTGTGTCGTGTGCACACATGGGGCTGGTGGAGTGGCCCAGAAGAGCTGCTTGTGTTTGCTGACATCTGGGGCATCATGCACGGGTACATTGGTCAGCTCATCCACAAGAATCTGAAGGAACACATGCCTATAGGAAGCCTATTTATGTTCTACGATGCAACATAATTGCAAGTTGCTCATGAAAGTCCTTTTGATCCATCCCATTGATCTGTGCCCCTACAGGTGTGCCTTACACCCCGATTATAGCATTTATTTCAATTTCCTTGTATTTCAGCCAGTCTATTATTTAGGCATTTCCCCAACCGGATTGAAGGACTTTTGAGGGTAGGGACTATTTCTTAATTCTTCCCTCATAGTGAATAACACAGTGGTTTGTACATAGAAAGTGCTCAGTGAATACCTTTTGATTAATTACCATTGTCAACCTTTTGGCTTATTTTTCTATTGACATTTACAAACAGATCAAGAATGTTTCTAACAGTGCATTTTTTTTTCTAAATGACAGAATAAACACGGAAATCATCACCAAGGAGGCAAAATAAATCTCAAGCAGAAGAGTTAAACATATTTCAGGGAAAAAAAAGGGGGGGGGGGATAGGGAAACAAGGGAAGGAACTGGAGGCTGAAAATTTCTGTCTTAGACCAGCTCCAGGCAAATGAATGCCCTCTGAAAACTTCATCAGCCTTTTTCTACACAAAGTGCTTTCTGACCATTTCTCTACAGTGTCTCTCCTATTTGGACACAGGGTTTCATTTATTAATCAAACATAATTGGGCCCCATTTCAAAAGGATGAACAAAGCCTGTTTTGTTGTCCCATTCAAAAGCTGGGTTTAGTCTGGGTCATGGTGTTTGTCAGCGTCTGTTCCTAGGCCCCAAAGGGTTGGATGCTGGAGTAGGACAATTGGGGGCCAGTTGGTCAATTTCCCATTCCCTGGAGCCCTTGAAAAGGCCTCTCCTGAGCCCTGGAGCCTCTGTTCACTGCCTATGAATGTAAAGCCTACACCTCCACATCCCACTTGGCAAGAAAGGTCTAGCTGGCCCCTTGTCAACTGTGTCATTTCTCACAGCCTAGGCCCATCTTCTGATGATCGGTCCACAAACCCAGCTCAGACAATTACCAGAGCTGGTGTTCTTTCTTCAAAATCCTTCAGTGGCTCCCCATTGCCTACATGTTGCTGCTGAAAATATTGAAAAGACTATGAAAACTAGAAACCCCTTGCAAATACAATTCAGAGCCAAAGAGAAAGGAGATCAACAGTATTAAAAAAGAGAATCTTGTAATATTTTCTATTCATTGAGGACAGGCATGGTGCTAAGAACTTTACATACATTATCTGTAATATAGCAACCCTGGGATACAGTAACTAACATGACTTCTATTTATAAGGAAAATGTTGTCAGAAGTCAACTTAATTGGTCGAAGTTGCATTGATAAATTAGTGGTAGAAGCTGGTTGACAATTCAGGTCTCATTCCATGTATGAAATATAAAAAGGGGATAAACTTATATGTAAAAACTATACCTAATTACATGCTACTTGACTAAAAGCCTCAATACATGGATAACATTTTGAAATAACAACATAATATATTAGATATAAATATATAATAAAATACCCCAAATGTGACAATAAGGTAGGAAACCTTATTAAACCAGGAATAGAGAAAGAAATTTTAAAAATTTTCAGGAAACTCAACAAAGCAAGGCACACAGACTTAATGGATTTCTTCAAACTCCCAAGGAACAGATAATTTCCAAGCTATGCTGACTGTATCAAAACACAGGCTAGGATGGACTCCATCTAATATATTCTATGTGACAAGTTTTATCTTAATGAAGGTTACTCCAGGAATGTGGAAAACAAATCAATAAAAGAAAATCTATTAACATTAGACGATGCAACCCATTTCAACATATTTCAAAGAGGAATTAATAAAACCTTTCTTTTGAGTAAAATAATTAGTACCTTAACTCGATAAACATACTATTTAAAATCATGAAGCAATAATGGAATAACACTAAAAGCTTTTCTTTCAAATATAGGCCCAAAAGCAGAATGTTACTACCATCCATTATAATTTAAGATTGCTTTAGGCAAATTGCAAAAGATACAAAGAACAACTGTTGGAAAAGAAGTGAAAAATATTTACAGACTTTGCTAAACACTCGGAACTAAATCAACAAGCTTAAAAAGAAGGCAGATTTAACAAAAAAAAAAAAAAAAAGAAGGCAGATTTGGTATTCAAATTAAAACATTAGTAGCATTACTATACATATTACTGTATACTATATATACTACTGTATGTAAGCAGTAAAGACCTAGAATCATATAAATATGATAATATAAGAATAAGATACCTAGAATACATACAATGATTTAAGAAGTTAAGTATAATGACTTGATGTGCTCTAAAGCAAAATCACCACTTTTTCTTAGAATTTAACGATTCTAACATTTATTAGGCAAACAGTGTCAAGAACGTGAAAGGATATTTTGAAAAAGAAGTCTTCTGATTTTGTAAGGCTAGAACTATACATTCTATACATACAAAAAGCAAGGATAATTAAAATAGTGCAGTACTGGTATGAAACCAGACATACAGAATAGTAGGGGAGAATCAGATGCCAAATTAAACCTATTTGTATGTAATAACTTGATATACGATGAAGTATGATAAACAATGAGTCAAGGACAAGCCACTTAATAGCTGATACCAATTTGGTTTTTTAAAAGATTTATTTATTTATTTTAGAGAAAGAGAGCATGCAAGTGTGCAAGTAGGGGAGAGGCAGAGGGAGAGAGAGTCTTAAGCAGACTCTGCTCTGGGCCTGAGCCCGATGTGGGGCTCGACCCACCACCCTGGGACCACAACCTGAGTAGAAACCAAATTTCGATTGCTTAACCGACTGCATTGCCCAGACACCAATTTAACTATCAGTTATATTTAAACATGTACTGAATATGCTCAAATACATTAAAGCATTAAATATATATATTTAAAACCAGAAGAATAGAGAACCAAGATTGCATCAGATGTTGGGAACTATGAGTAATGAACCAGGATGAACTTTCCCAGGCTTGAAGCAATAGAAGAAATAACAATGGAAGAGATCCAAAGATTCCACTGGATAATACTTAACCTATTTTGATCTTAAAAAATATAAGAAGTGGAAAGAAAAAGAACATTCTGAGAAGATACTTATATCAAGATAGTAAAATCCATAACATAAAAGGAATCTGTTAAAATCAATAGGAACACTTTTCTAGAAAAATTGTCATCTGTAATGAGGATATTCAACACAGTATTACTTCTAAGAGCATAAAATAAATAAAAAGTTGTTTTAGCTGCGATGGAAGACCTGAATAAATTAGAGCCAACCAACCTAAACATCTGTCGTTTAAAAAGGTAACTACGAAAGATGTGTCTTACGTAATGGAACAATATTTACGGTATGGTGCTAAGTGAAGAAAGAAAATACAAAATGCTGTGCGCAACATGACAGCCACTCTATAGAAACAAGGATGCACGCACTCTGGGCCCGGAAAGGAGGTCAGAGAAATGACAAGTGCTCTTAGAGGGCTGGGTTTGTTGCAAACTCAAATGATAGCTGGCATCGGGCAGGTGAGGATGGATAGAAAAAACATCACAAGTCGCAGGGTTGGGGGGTGCAATGGTGGGGCTGGAGAATCAGGTTCTACCAAAGGTAATAAAAAACAAAACTGAAAACATAGAACACTTAAACACTTAGATTTTGCAGAATATATTTTTTTAAGATTGATTTATTTATTTGAGAGAGAGAGAGAGCACATGTGCATGAGTGGGAGTGAGTGGGGAAGGGACAGAGGGAGAGAAAATCCCAAGCAGACTCCCCCGCTGAGTGGGGAGCCCAACTTGGGGCTCCATCCCAGGACCTTGAGATCATGACCCGAGCTGAAACCAAGAGACAGAGGCTTCACTGACTGAGCCACCCAGGCGCCCTGGAACCTCTTTGATGGTAATAAAGGGTGTGGGGCCCAGAGCCACATTCCTCCCCGTCAGATCTCCTCGGAGACCTTACCCATAGAGGTCCCCAAGGTATCCCTGAAGCCCCACGGAGGAATTTGAAAGCTATCGGCACCAGGGAGCTGCACAGATTTTAAGTGAAGTGACTTCGGATTAGCAGGGTCAAATCATGCCAGCTTCAGAGGCCGTTATGGTCCATGGGTTTTCAACGTGTGACCTCTGTACAGTTTTTCTTTTAATGTTCTAATAGTGATTTCTACAAAAATGAAATTCAGATCTAAACAGAAGTAGTTAAAAGAAGTTATGTTCTTTGTTAACACAGAGCTGCCTGAGTTGGTTATGAGAGTGGCTCTGTGTCTTTGAACTGCTTCTGAATAAAGCTGTTTGGGAAAATGCCAGCTTGCTATCTAGTGGTGAATTAAACAGCTCCACATCCATCCATCAAATATTTATTGAGCGCCCACCGCATGCCAAGCCCCGGAGGAAGACGGAGGAGGAAAAGAAATAAGACATGGCCTCTACCTTCTGTGCGTGTGCAGATGGGTCCGAGGGCCAGACACATGGGGTAACTCCACGTGCAACCACACATACACGGATGCTAGGGGACCATGGCTCATTACTGCGAGTGCGGGAAGGGTAGCGCTCAAAAGGCAAAAATTTGAACCCAGTCTTCAAGCAAGGATACAGATCCCCCTGGCAGAGAAGAAGGACTTTCCAGGCAGAGGGAGCAGAAGGGAGGCAGGACACAGGAAGAGGGAGGAAGGTCAGTGGGCATACCTGGACTGTGGGAGCTGGGGGGGCGGTGTCTGAGAAATAGCTAGGCTGGAGAGAGGGCAGGACTGGGCCAGATTTCATCCTGTAGGCCAGTCCTTTGGGAACTTTGTCTCCAACTTCGTTGGGACTTCCAGCTTTGTTAATTAATTAATTAATTAATTAGGGAGAGAGCATGGGCAGTGGGGAGGGGCAGAGGGAGACACCGACTCCCCATCGAGCAGGGAGCCCCACGCAAGACTCTATCCCAGGACCCCTGGATCATGACCCGAGCCAAACTGAGCCACCCAGGCACCCCCACACAAGGATTATACACAGCTAGTGTCTCGGTCAGATTTTCTGGGGTCACGCTATGGGAAATTTAGGAGATTGCTGTTATATCCAAGATATAGGCCCTTGGCGGTAATAGCAAAACACCCCGGGTTTCTGATTTCATTTTCTTTGTGCCTGAGCTGCTAAGCCTCATGGATTTTGGACTTCTCTGCTCCCACTGCTGGAACGAGGGTTCCAGGTTTTGAATAGTGGGGAGGAAAAGTCCTTTACGGTAACGTCTCCCCTGATGCCGGGGACCAGCACTCACGTGCGGATCAGTGCTTGCTTAATCCTTTCTTTCAATCGGTGCACAAAAATCTCTGGGGGAGGTAGCGTAACCCGTGTGTGTTCATTTGTAGACTTGGGGCAACGGGGACCTGAATGCTGTCTTCTCCCCCGGCCCTCTCTGAGGTGTGAAGCTCCTTTTTAGCCAGTGGGTACTGCTCAGGTTACCTGGCTATGTGCTGGCCAGGAGTCGGCAGGCACTTAGGGTTGACCAATTTGTATTCTCCAAAAGCTCAAATTCTCCATCTGCCACCTCCATTCTTGGTGACTGTGTGTGATTGAGCATCCGGGATGCTGCTTTTTGGAATGGACATCTTGATGCACGATAATCATCTCTTAAGGACATTTACATCGCACGTTTCTCTTTCAGAGGGAAACATATGAAGATGTCTTTCAATAAGGCAGGTGCTGCTGCTTCTTGCCAAATCCTGCCTTGGGTATTAAAAGCAGCCCACCTAACAACAAGGCCTGGTAAGTGCCAGCAGCAATGTCTGTGTGTGGGGCTGATAGAGCCAAAGAAAATATCTTGCCAGAGAGGTGATTGGGTGATATTAAATGTCAAGATCTCAATGAATTACTCTCAGAGGTTCCATAAAAGAGAAACATGGTCTAGTTTCCATTGCTGCTGTGTCAAACAAAAAACATTTTTTGTCTGCTCCTTTGCAGAGAAATGTTAACTATTGGCTTTTGATTTGGGAATACATCCTAAGGAGGAATCAGAGGAGAGATCGGCCTCTTAAATCAGGAGTTCTAGGGCCCTGGCAGGGCAGGTGAGGAGATTTTCTGGGCCTCAAGGGCCACTTTCAGTGTGTTCCTGCAGTCTGGCATTTACCTTTTGGCGTGGTGAAGGGTAGATTGAGGTTGATTATAGACAGACACGATTAGCACCAACACAGCAGAGATTAACGGCCACCGCAGCTTCCAGATGAATCTGTAAAGAGCAGCGCCAACACCTCTGCTTGACTCTGCTCTGTGTGATCGGTGATATATAGAAGCCCACAGTGAGATGGCCTTGAAACTTGACTTAAGGAGAAGATTACCCTCTGAGAGTTGGATGAGTCAAATAATCGATGATATTAGCCACCTGCAGAAATCGTGGTAAAAGACAGGATGTTTCCCTAAGGGTTAAGCAGGATTTGGCACGCCTGAAAATGAAAGACACTGAAAGCTCCTCTGTAAGTTGGTCTCAAGAGGAAGAAGAGGTTAGCCGAGGTGGGTGAGGGTGGGCATGGGGCTGAATAAACTTGGAAAACAGAGTCCCAGAGACCAACCTCAGTGGAGTGGGACCCAATCTGGATAAGCTGGCACTGACTCTGGGGGCATGAGGATTCTGGCCATGGGGGGTGGGCATCCCCCTCCCTGCCTCACCCTCCTTCATCGTTTTCATTCAACACATATTCTATCAAGCACTGCTGTGGGCCACACACTGTCCTAGGCATGGAGTGGGGGTGGGTGCCAGGAACAAGACAGAAGGGGGTGCGTGGAAGATACATGGAAGAAGCTGCAAGACCCCAAAACATAAACAAAGGTATAAAACTGTTTCAGAAAGTGATAGGTACTGTGAAGGAAATACAGGAGATGGCTGAGGGAGGGAGAGAAGGGCTTTGTGCAGAGAGGACATGAGGCCAATAGCTTTCCAAGCCTCCCCCTTGTCTGGATGACTGGGCCTGGAGAGCTCCTCCCTCCCTTTGCTGGGATCCGTGATGATGACAGGCTGCTGTGCAGGTGCTTGGAGTCTAAGGGAAAGGATGCTCTGGGCGGGGGAGCAGATGGGAGTGTTCTGCTTACCACCCGGCGCCTTCCCTCGTCATAAGCGGAGAGTTGGCCTCTGGTGTAGGCATGGGGCTTCGGTGAGGTTGGGCAGCCTGACGTGGGCTGCCTGACACCCAGCAAGCATCCCATCAATGTCAGTTATTACCCTTGTGCTTGATGCCATGAGATCCCTCCCACACACTGATGGATGTCTCCTCAGAGACTGATATTTATAAAGGGACCATGTCTTTGACTCATGTTTTGCTCCTACAGTGGTCCATTAGAGCTCTCGATTTAGGATATTAATCCATATTAGGATCTAATCTTGCTAGAAAATCATATTAAAGGGAAATTCATTCCACTTAAACTAGGATATCTTTTCAAACAAGTTAATACAATGAAGAATTTATCCATTTTGTAGGTGAAAGAATAATCTTGTAGCTTAATTATAAGAAAATGAGCTAAACATATTAGAATAAAAATGGTTTCTCCATCACCTCATTATCTCTCTGTTCCCAGTGAATGTGCTGTTTCTCCTTTATTAGAATCTGCTACTTTATAGTCACCTACTAATGAAGCCATAACTTAAGATTGGATATATTAGATTTTGTCCCTAATCATTTTTTGAACAGCTATGTATATTTATTTAGTTGCATTTTCTCGTTTGACGTTCAAGTGAACGGTATGAAGTTGTTAGGTTTATCATCCCCATCTTATAGATGATGAAACTGAGGCTTAGGGAGGACAAGCAACTTGCCAGAGCCACACAGATGGCAAATGGCCAAGAGCGATTCAGACAGGGGCTTTGCTTCAGAGCCCACCCTCTAGGCCACCATCCTATGGAAGACCCTCTTCTGGAATCTGGGAGCACGACAGATGCGAAGCCTGTGAAGCCTTTGTATAACTTTAACACAAGTCACCAAAAGTGAGAATAATGAAATAAGCCAAAAGGTCTCTTACGTAAAGACGAGAAATGCACGATGTCAACAGTAAAACCGTATCGAAGTTAATAAATGGATGTTAAAAGTATTTTCTAGGCTTTGATGGAAAGGAACTGATGACAGCTCCGCTTTTCCACCTTCTCTTCCTTCTTCCCTTCCTTCCACAAATATCCAACATTAGCAAATAGCTACGATGCAAAGCACTATGCAGGGCACTGGCATCCTAAAAACTAGTAATTCAAACTCACTAGTCTCAAGTGGCTTACACTCTAGTGCACAAGACAGGTTACTCATTAGAGAGAAGTGTGGAGCCGTAAATGAACTTAGGGGCAGGCCAGAGGGATGTGGATAGAGCAGGGAAGGTTTTCTGGAGGTGGCAGTTCTTCCTCTGGGTCTTAAAGGATTGGCAGGCGCTAACTTGGTGGATGAGGGGCGGAAGAAAGTGTCCAAGGAGAGCGAACTCAAGGTCGTACCATCAAGTTTCACACTCTGCACTTCATAGGCGATTGAAACTTTAAGGACAGTTGTGATGAGGTGTGATTTTCACATTATGCACCGGGTTTCAGAGCCTGGCCTTCCCTCCAGATGGGAGCTCCTGTCATCATTCTAGTTATCTGCATGGTGGCAATGAGAGTTAATTAAGCAATTACTTACACTCTATTTTTAAGAAGAACTGGAAGGCGAGGAGGCTAAGAATGGTAAACTGCCTCTAACAACAGACATTTAGACACAAAACCAAAATAAAATGCAATTAGAAGGAGCAGGGAAATGAACATGGCCAGAGGCAGATTTACCAGGAGGCTAAGGAAGCTTAACTTCCAGAGAGGGAGTCCTCCTTGTGTGAGCTTCAGAGGCTCTGCCTTTAATTTGCATCCACAGTTCTGCATTCCTTTTTTTTTTTTTTTTTTTTTTTTTTCTGAGAAAGGACCCTCTCCCACACTGAATAAGCTTTAAGCCCCGTGGATTCTGGATTGGCCCTGTAGCCAGCAGTCACTACTCTCGGGCCCTCAATTTAGCTCTGCGCTTTCAGACACCCAGGGCGAAATGGGCCCCGTGACCTACTCTCTAGCAGCCCCCGAAACGTGAGGAGGGAAATCGGACGGGCCAAAATGCCAAACTCTGTAACTGCCGACCTAAATTTACAGAGACTGAGCTGACAGCTGCAAGAAAATTCGGCATCAATGCTAGGAAATCATACTATGTCACTGCCTTATTAGCCAATATTAAATTTACTTACAGTTCACCAGTAATTCAGTGCACGGACACTGATCAAGTTTTTCCTTCGTGGCCAGCCCTGTGCTAGATTTCTCCAGGAAATCGAAAAGGATAAAGATCAGATCCCTTTTTTCACTTTTTCACTCATAAATTCTGAGAAGAGGCAGATCGGTGTGTCCTGAAAACAGCGAAACACCTAACAGAAGGGAACACAAAACCGTTGCTGGGATCAACTGCAGACACGTGCACGTCTGCAAAAACAGAGAAGAGTGGAACAGCCACTGGTTGGAAATCAAGGAGCAAGATGTCTGATTTCCTTCCTTCCTTTCTTCCTTCATTCCATAGATGTTTACTGAGAACCTGTTTGTTTGTTTGTTTTTAAATAGCAGCTTTATTGACGTATATTTTACATACTCTACAACTTAGCTATTTGAAGTGGTCCTCTCAAAGGTTTCTAGTATATTCTTTTTTAAAGATTTTATTTATTTATTTATTTATTTATTTATTTATTTATTTATTTATTCATTCATTCATTCATTCATTTTTTCATTTTTGAGAGACACAGAGAGAGAGGCAGGGAAACAGGCAGAGGGAGAGCTCTCAGTGGGGAGCCCATGCAGGACTCAATCCCAGGACCCCAGGATCACGCCCTGATTCAAAGGTAGATGCTCAACCACTGAGCCATCCAGGCGCCCCTATCCTGGACATTTCTGAGCACCTGTCCTGCATCAGGCCTCAGGCCAGGAACAGGTGGCTACAGACACCAGTATCTCTCCCTTCTACCCCCAAGCTCTCTTATCAGCTCAGAGGACACACACCTATGCTCCCTGGGCTTCCCTTCTTTTCCTTCTAAAACTGAAAGGGCTGGAGTTCCTGGTACTTTAAAACAGTCTATAATTCAGTTCTAGAGAAAACAGCACGAGGGGAGTGGTGACGAGGTGGGGAAATGGGAACTTTGAAATGATCTCATTATGGACCAACTGTATAATCTTCCTAGAGGCCCATTTGCTAATCTGTATTAAAAGCACCAAAAATGTACATATGCTTGGCCCCAGATTCCACGTCGAGGATCATCCTTAGGTGTTCATCAAGGATGGCTGCAAATGTTGTTGACGGGTCTACTGAAGGTGGTGAAAAAGTATCTGACAAAAGAGAAAGATGTGACCTCTCAATTCTGGCCGGGAAGCCCCAGTGAAGAATCCTTATTCTAGATCCCATTTTCTAATGTCCACACTCACACCAGCCTTTCTGCAGCCTCTGTACGCCGCTGACCCTAGCCCCACCGCGCACTAAGACCTGCACGTTCTTTTTCTGCCCAGTGCTGTTCTCCGATCTTGTAACTGTGCTGTTGTTTCGGGGCCCAAGTGTGGGGCCTGACATTTCACCCTCCACCACAAGGCAGTGTGCTCACGGGGTTGGACCTGACCTGCCGTGGGAAGAAATCCACAGTATTCTAGGCTTTTTGATTATGGGATTTTGCTGTCTTCTCTTTATCGATGCCAGCTTTTGCCCTCCGACTCCAGGCTTCTCCCAGTCATTTATGTCTTCCCCATGAATATCCGCACTTTTTCGGTTCATAAATAACTTTCATCATTGTGTGGGAGAGCGGAAAGCCGGACACTTTTATCACAAGGCGTCTCCACCTCTCTGTGAGTGAATGGAAACGACTTCATTAAGGGCTTGCAAAGCGATTCATCAGGGACCGCCGCTGTTTGAACTTCGCATGGCATCCAGGGGAAGTGGAATTTAGAACTTGAGTGTGAATCTCTATATTATCATAATTTTATTTATTTATTTTTTATTTATTTATGATAGGCACACAGTGAGAGAGAGAGAGGCAGAGACACAGGCAGAGGGAGAAGCAGGCTCCATGCACCGGGAGCCCGACGTGGGATTCGATCCTGGGTCTCCAGGATCGCGCCCTGGGCCAAAGGCAGGCACCAAACCGCTGTGCCACCCAGGGATCCCTATTATCATAATTTTAAAGAGGGCAGAGTACACATTAAAATTTTTTATTTATTTATTTATTTATTTATTTATTTATTTATTTATTTATTTATTTATGGTGGGGAGGAGCCCAGGGGGAGGGAGAGGAAGAGGGAAAAGAATTCTAAGCAGATGCTGTGCTGCGTGCAGAGCCTGACCCCACCACCCAGAGATCACGACCTGAGCTGAAGCCAAGAGCTGGATGCTTAATCGACTGAGCACAGCCCCCTGCCCTGGGTGCCCCTGAGCACACACTTCTGAAAAAGGTACTACTTCTAGCTACTTCGTTGGCACCACGTGGTGAGGCGGCTGTACCAAATGATGACCTGTACAGCAAGCACCAACTAATTTCCACCCCTGAAGTCATTTCAGCATCTCAGTGACCTTGGCTGGTGAGGACCGTTCTGTAAACATCCTACACAGACTGCCCCCCTCTAGCATTTCTAATGATTCAAACATGCTTTCCTTTTTTTTTTTTTTTTGGCCATTTATTAAGGAGAGAATAAGTATTTCTTTTAGGAGTACCTTTATTTTATTTTATTTTTTTAATTTTTTTTTAGGAGTACCTTTAAATGTAGGGTTTCTTCTTGAAAAACTCAATACCTCAGTAAAAGACATCAACAAAACATTTCTCAGTCTAGAAAAATCGTTCAAGTCAGCGCTTTATCCTAGATAATTTTCAGAAGAATGCCCTGACTTTCACTTTGATACCAACTAATTTATTCTGTAGCTAATTTAATGACTTTGTAATTAGCTCAGCAGAGCAGGAGAGGAGACAAAGCAAATATCTTTGCGATTGGTCCTTTGTGATGAGCTGAGTGAGGAAGCACGTGGGCATGTACTTCCTACGTGTGTGCGGTGGGCCTGGGTCCCCTTTAGCTGGGGCCCATCGCATTCTCCCTCTTGAGCTTTCGCTGTGGGCATTTTCCTGTTGAAATCTACCCTTAGGCTTTAAGCTGACCCTATAACTGACATCTGCCATTCAAGTCAGTCACTAAGGAAGTTTAATTTGCATTTATTGCCAAAGGAGCTGAAGGGTCCTTAGGACTGTCGGGTGGCTCAGTGACAGGCCCACAGGTACATGCTTCGGTACGACCCACGTCAAGAAGAATCCAGAGCATACCTCGGAGACTAAATCTTACACACGATGCGAAGGTTTCATAGGTATGTTCTGATTCACCAGTGGGAGGAGGGGGGGACCGGAAGACCAAACCCTGGAGGAGGGCAGGTGAAGCTCATCCTTAACCCAAAGGGCTGGAACCCTGGGCCTGAGCTGGCAAGTGCCAGTGCAGACTCGTTTCCTATAATCAGCCTCAATGAGCCTGAAGACGTTTCTAGAGAAAGATGTTCCTTGGGCAAGCTGTGCAGCAGCTGGGCTCGCCGGGGCTCAATGGGGTCTTTTGGTTAATTGCCAACTTTTATTCATTTAGTTATTTATTTTTAGAAAGAGAACAGGGTCGGGAGGGTGGGGAGAGAAACCCAAGCAGACTCCCCGCTGAGCCCAGAGCCTGATGTGGGGGTGGGGCTCCATCCTAGGTCCCTGAGGTCATGACCTGAGCCAAATCCAAGAGGTGACCGCTCATCCAAGTGAGCCAGGGGTTCAGGAAACTGCAGCCTTCTAGAAGCACTGCTGGGGTCCTGCAGTGGCCAAAGAGCTCTGCAGGCCAGCAGGAAAGCCTGAGAGCCACTGATGGCCACTCTTGCGAGTCTTCTGCAAGCACCCTGGTATGGGTGAGGCCTCACGGTGGGGCTGCCCTGCGGCGGGCATCCCTGGATATTGGAGGGGAGAGTCTAGACCGATGGTGTATTTCAGGATGTCCTCACAGAGAGTAACAGTTTTCCACCAGGATATACATGCACTCGGAGACCCAGGTGGAGCCCGGGGTCAGGACAGGCCTTGAACTCCGACCCAGCTGAGACATTCCCACTTGCAGGCCTTGCCCGAGGGGCAGGACGATCCTGAACACCATCCCTCCTACTCACCTCCTTCCCACAGACACCAACCAAGTCCCCACCCGCCACTTACTGCTTCCCTTTTCTAAAGTTTGAGGTAGCACATGGCTTATCTTATGAGAAAATTTGTGCTCTGAGGGCAGGGTGGTGTTAGGTGGTGGGATCCCTAGCCAGCACTCCCTTGGGGCTTGTAGGCAACAGTGTGCCAGCCCCACCTGTCTGGGGAAGAACGGGGAGAGGAAGGCGGAGAATGAAGAACCTCCTCCCCCAGCATCTCACAGAGCAGCCACACTGAATGCAAGTTCACTTAAAATAAACTTGAAGGTCACTTCAAGTGAAATGAATTACGACCCCCTTTATTTTTGGGGTCAAGCAAGGCTCAACACCCTCAGAAGCCTTGGAGCAGGATGCTATGTAGGCATGTATGTATTTTTCCTGCAATGCCTTCTGGGTCTTGCCCATGTCCACAGGCTATCACTGATGAAGTTCAGGGTATGATGCCTTTGAGACTGGGGTCATGTGGCAATGGAGGTGAGGCCCCATCTTCCCTTCCAAGGAGGCCCTGTCCTTGCAGAGTCATCCTGACCCACCCGTCAGCCTTCCTGCCAACCCTTCTAGGCTCTTGGAATCTCAGGCTGACCCTGCTCTGCCCTTGTTCTTGGGCTCACCTGTTGCGGACACTGCTTTTTACCTCTGGGCTTGCGGCACTGGTACCACAAAAATATTTCTCCAGCGGCTGACCTCAATTGTATCCAATTTGTGGCTTCATTATTTACTTTTGGAGCTAAGACTCCATAGACTTGCTCTGCTGGGGCACCAGCTTAACTTTCTCTTTCATATTGTCGTTTATCCATCTTTTGTACAGTAGCCACATGCATTCTGCTCCAGTTTCTTCAAATGTGCACAGCCAGTTGGTGGGAAATACCAATTTGGACGCCTTCACTTTACTTTGAGAATTCCTCCAGACTTGTCTCTCTGAATATTCTTCACTCACTAGCATCTCTGGTTTGAATCTTTACCTTGGCTCTGGATTTTCATTTTATTCCTTGGCTTGGATTATTGGCCTTAATCTCTCTCTCTCTCTCTCTCTCTTTTTTTTTTTTTTTTAGTGAGGTGTAAGTGACATATAACATTAGTTTCAGGTATACAACTTAATGTCTCAGTATCTATATACATTGTGAAATGATCATTTCAATAAGTCTACTTAATAGTCTAGTCTCTATACATAGATATGAAAAGATGTTTTTCTTCTGCTGAGAATTTTTAAGATCTACTCTCTTAGCAACTTTCAGATATGCAACACAATATTATTACCTATAGTCGTCATACTGTGGATTACATCCCCATGACTTATTTTATAACTGTAAGTTTCTAACTTTTTACCCTCTTCATCCATTCCCTTTTGAACCCCCTTTCTCCAACCTCTGGCAAAGACCAGTCTGTTCTCTGCGTCTATGAGCTTGTTTTTTTTTTTTGTTGTTGTTGTTTTGTTTTTAGATTTAGATTGCACATATAAATGATATCGTATGGTATTCTCTAACTCACTCCACTTAGTATAACACCCTCATTATGCCTTCATAGTGACCTTGATCTCGATGCTGGGTCCCTTCTGGGCACAACTTCTAGTTCTATTTGCTCCCCAAACACTGCATCCTCTGAGGAGAGGTATCTTACTCTTTGTCCTTGGAGCACATGGCCTGGCTGGGCCTGTGGTTTGCTTGACCCCATTCAAGTTTGTGTGTGTGACTTGGAGGAGGGGTGTGGTGTGGAAAATATCTGCACGACAGTGTACAAAAGGCCTTCACTGTCACCTCTCTGCTCAAGTCCACTCTCTGCCCCTCTAAGATGCTGGCCTATCATAAAGCACACGAACAAAGCAGGCTGGAATCCATTCTTTCCTGCTTCCCTTTGTATATTTAGAGACGAGAGAATGTACCTCTACCTTCATGCACAATGAAATCCCTAAAACGTTGAACCAGCAACTGACTTACGGTATTCATTTATTCAATAAATATTATAGTCCATCTATTATGTGCAGAGAAGGTGTTGGGACATAATGAATAAGAGAAAGGGCTAGCAGGGTCCCAGATAAGAGAAGTTTCCATTTTCAGCAAACAAAACCCCCAAAATCCAACTCCTTAGTGATACCTTCCCTTTTACCTTCCATTTGCTACCAACATTTTCTCCACATTGCTACCTACCAGGGTCCCAAGTAAGAGACGGCTTCAGTTTCAGTACACTAAAAGAAACGTATAGCTCCCTAATGACATCTTGTCTTTCACCCACAATTTGCTACCAACATTTTCAACACATGTTGTTGTTTTCCTTCAGAACGAAACACATGGTTGACTGGCTTAAGTCCAATGACTATCTGAGGCTAATGCTCTTCTGTTTTCAACAACTTCATAATTTCTTTTGTTTTCTCAAGCATATTATGAGGTTTTGAGACCTATGCTTCTTATGACTTGTTCTATTGCTTTACTACTCTTTTTACTAAGCCAATCAGGGTAACAGACAATAAAATCCTCAAATAGTCATGCAAACACTGCTGTACAAACTGTGGAGATGGCTGGCATTTGGTGTTCAAAGGCAGTTTAGGGGTCAGTGTTTAACGTATGACAGCGAAGGTTATTTGAAACTTGAATATACAAAACCCACAGGACCGCTTGGCTCCTGAATGCCTCTTGTCTGACCATGATGACTTTCGTAATCGGCATCATTTTGGCAAAAAGTCTATTTCCAGCTGTTTCAAGTCACAGATGTACTGTTTTCTAAATTGTTCTAAAAATATGTACAGGCTGTTTTCTTAAGTTTTAAATCAGAGTTCTCTTGATAGATTTTTGCTTTGATTTGGAATCTTTTGGCTCAGGACTGTTTGTGAGAGTGAACGGGATGCTAACTTACCCTGAAAGAAAATTTCTGGAGCTGGAAAGTCACGCAGCCCATGCTGTTCCTCCCCTTCCTTTTATTATTTCACAATGTGTGCCCAGTCCCGAAAGTTCGTGAAAAACAAGATGTCCCCGAGTGTTTTAGTGTATGAGGAGGGAAGAGAGAAATGACTCTACATCAAAGGAGTCCTATTTGAGGAGGGGGGAGTGGGAAGATGTGCGGGAAAGGAGGGAAGCTCAGGTGTAAGGTTATAAATTAGGGAGGAAATCGACACGGTCAATGCACTGTTGATAAACTTCATCTACGAGCTCTTCCTAGCAGAGACTGGTTCTTAGTTGTCCAAGTTCTGTGTCTTTAGGGGCCACTTGGTACAGGAATTGGATTTGCAGCCCAGGGCTACTGTGGACCATTTGAGGCAGATTGGGGAGAAATAGGATCATCTCTAGAAGAGAGCTAAGCCTCGGAAGCCTCGTAGGGCACGCAGGAGGATTGATTTGTGAGAGGTGGCCTGGAATAGTGGGCGGAATAAGAGCTTTGGAGCCAGTGGGCCTGTGTTCAAATCCCAGCTGTACTGCTTGGACTCTGACTTTGGACAAGTGAGTTGCTCATCTACTCTGAGCCTCAGGGGTGTGTCAGCTGTCAAATGGAGATGATAACAGTACCGAGCTCATCTTGGGGTTATCGGAGTCAACATGACAATGCGTGCCAGAAATCCAGCACAGCATCGGCTGCCTTAGCTAATGTTCAAAATCGTGGGACTAATGAGTATGGCGTCATCCTCATTCTCCAAGAAATGTCTGATGATACAGAGAGATAGACAGCTTTGTTTAGATACATTTAAGGGAAAGCTGGGAAGGACACCTTACACCAGGCTGGTAAGGATAGTTAGCACCTCCGGGTGTTAGAAGGTGGGATAGGAAAGGGAAGATGTTCAGTGTTTTCTTTATACACTAAGTAGTGGGATTGTCAGTGCTTTTTTCTTTTTTGTTTTCTGGTATTATGTAAATAAGAAATGGGAAAAAGGAAGGATAAGGGAGGAAGGAAAAAGAAAGGAAGGAGGGAGGGAGGAAGGATGAAAATAAGGAGCAAGGAAGGAAATTAGAAGGAAGGGAGGGAGATGGTTCGGCATTTGCTGTGCTCACTACAGGGCTCCTGGCACGCAGCAGGTACTGAGTAAATGTTGAGTTGAAATACTGATTGATTATTGTTCATCCCGTAAAACAACATTAAAGAAAAGATGACTATTCTGTTTATTTTTACAAACATGGCCGTAAACTGTGCAGCAATTGTACGAGGCCGGTGCCCTAGGCTTCTGGGAGCAAGGGAAGAATGGGGACCTGGGCAGCTTGTTCTGTGCTCTGCTGAGGAGGCTCACAGAAGGTTCCACCACACGGTGAACCTGGGCCACTCTAGGTCCAGATGCTGGAGCTGCCAGGAAAAGCCCAGTTGTGAATTGCCCTTAGGGTCGACAGCGTCGAAGCCAAATGCTACCCAGTGCCTGCCAAAGCTGAGAAATTGCAAAAAGCACACAATTACACAAACTCAAGAGAAACCACATGCTCTTCCTCCTAGATGTTATCAAAAGAAGTTCCAGCTTCCAAGATAAAGGCAGATCAAGTGGTTCTACTGAGCTCTCCTTTTGACCAATGAAGTGCCTGTCTGTTTTTTTTTTTTTAACTTCATGGATGCCAGCTTTGAAATGATGTGATCGAATGACATTTCAGCCCTGTCTTGAGGGATTTCACAAAGTATTCAAGGCTTTAAGACTCAGAGTCTAAGTGTCAATGGGCTTCTGAGTAACCTTTAACATCCAAGTTAATCTTCTCCCCCTTTTATTAAGTGTATTTGGATGAATAATTTTTGGACACTTGAAAAATATGCTAACTTAGAAGGACACATGAGCTGTGCTGGAAATTATGGAAAAGAGGTTGCAAGTGGGCAAACAGCAGGGATGTGAGGTGGAGAAGGGGCAGGGCCGAGGAACATGCATTTGCAAAGCAGCCCTGGGAAATAGAGAGAGCAGAGCCAGGGGGCCCCGGTCGTGGAGAGCAGCTCTGTGTCTGTAGGAAAAGGAGCTAAGGTGTGAAGCCACAGAAGGGCTGGGACAGCTGGGTGAGAAGCCTAAGCTGTGCGTGGTGGCTCTGGCATGAAGCCCCCATGGTGGTGCCCAGATGGCAGGACACTGGCAGACAGGGGGCTAGAACTGCTGGTCTGTGGGCCTTGCAGGGAAGCCCTGCAGAGAAGAAGGGTTGGTTAATAAGCTGAGGAAAAGATTATGCTTGATCCTTGACCGATTGACCTTACCCAATCTAAAACATGGCTATGAGCTCTGTATTTAGGAAGGAAGGGAGGGAGATGGTCCGATTTAAAAGCATTTTCAGAGCATCAGCATAATGCAGAAGCATCTGTTCCTGGACGCTCAGGTTGCTTCTAATTTTTCACTGTAGCAAGCCGTTCGTGCAGAGAAACTCTTTGTGCATTATGCTCTTCCTGTATTGAGGACAATTTCCTAAGAATAGATTCCGAGAAGTGGAACAAGTGGGTCAAAGGATATGAACATTTTTATGTGTCTTAATACACAGTGGAAAGCATTTGGAAAGCCAAATTGCTTTCCAAAGGGTTGGTTGAACCCAATCACTTTTATTTCAAACAAGATTTTATGGGTGATTATGCAGGGCTTTTAATGAGATGTTTGGCTAAGAAATGATAGTATAAAAACTGACGTTTATTCTGTGCTAATCACAGCCCCTTTCTATCCACTGTCTTATTTAATCCTCGCAACAACCCTGTGAGGCAGATAGCATTATCCCCATTTGACAGATGAGGACACAAGCTCAGAGAGATTAAATATTTTCCCAAGGCCATGTGGTTAGGTAAGCGGCTGAGCCACTCTGAACTCAGGCCTGTCTGGCCACTGCCCAGAAGCTTAGTGCCTGAAGCTTCTCTCCCAATTGTGCTGTCTCTAGGGGTTTCAAAAACACAATCCAAGACACACAGATACACCTGAGATTCATTCGGGGGAGTCCAAAGGGCTATGAAGCTAGAAGCTGATTCTCTACAGATACCCCAACACTGGTGTGAAGACATTTATTTCAGGAGAAATGCATTTTATTTCAAAGTAGAATGGGTTGATTCTTTATTATTGTAGTCTATCTCCACCACCATTATCTTAATTCAGGCCCTTTTCACTTTTCCTTGGACCACAAAATAGGCTGTAAATTGTTGCCTCTTCCTGCAGCCTCCCCACAGCCCAGGATGGAACATACAGGATAATCCTGAACTGGATCCCAGTTTTCTTTTTCTGAGAACATGGGTTTTGACTATATTATTTCCTATGATTATCATGATCCTGAAACCTTCAGTGGCTGGGAATTATCATTAGGATCAAATACAAATGTTGGTGTTGAGAGTCCTTTAGGACGCCAAACCAACCATTCATTCCATTTTGAATTCCTATCTGTGCCATGTCCTTGGTACTCAGGGGCATGGAGCAGGATGGCAGCACGAGGTAGGGCCTAGGTTTCCAAAGACTGACTATAGTGAGACATCCTATCAAGGGTGACCAAAGAGGAAAGAACCAATGGGGCACATTTAGACAATAGGGTGCTCCCCGTGACTGGGAATCATGCTATGGGGTCAACAGCTTGGGGATTAAATCCCAAATCTATCATTTATAGGTGATATCACCTTGGGCCCTGACATCTCAAACATCAATTTCCTCAACTGCAAAATGGAGGTAGGAACAGCAGTATCTCACGGGGTTTTTTTGAGAATTAAAGACGATAGGATATTTGAAGCATTTAGCACACAAAGGCCTAGGTAAGTGTTAGTTTTAATGCTACAGGTTTGAGTCGGAATTAAGTAAATCTCTGAGGTCAGACATTAGAATTGGGTTTTCAGGGCTTGAGCAGGGGTATAAACGGAAAGCGTAGGCAAGGTTACAGGTCTAGCTGAGCTGGAACAGCAAAGGGTGCTGGTAGGGAACAAGAAAGACAGGGTGTTGGGTAAAAGACATGCCAGGCTTGAAGAGTGTGGAGCTTATTATTCACCTGGTTAGAGCATGTGGCGTAGATGTGTTGGGCTTGTTTGAAGGTGTAAAGTCAGAGCAAACATTGTTCACAACTTCCCTCTCTATCCATGCTCCCTAGACTCTGCCTACTGTCAAGCTCACACCCCTCTGCCCCTTTCCCCCAAGTATCCCATTGCCTTTCTGTCCACCCACCTCCATTTAACTCATCTTACATATACCTAGAATGCCTCCCCCACCCCCCCCACCATCGACCCAAATCCCATCTGTCCTACAAGACCCAGAACAAATCTCTACTATCTACTATTCTATCCAGCCTCTCTGGAGCCTCATTCCATCCCTCCCCCACCAGCTAGAGCTGAGCCTTCTCTTGTTCATATTCTTCTGGCAATTATTCTTCTCACAATTCACTTGGCAATTAATCACATACTGTCTTGTGATGCATTTACTGTTGTTGGCTTAAACAGATAAAAATATCTTCTATGCCTGTTTAACTTGTCACATGTGTCTGGCTTGCCTTTCTCTAGGGGAGTCCAAAGGACAAGCCAGCAATCACTAACAGGGGAGAGCTCCTTTCAGAAAAAAAAAAAAAAAAAAAAAATAACAACAAGGCCCATATGCTTTTCAAACTCATTTTGCATGTATTATTTCATTCGACACTCATGCAACCTGGGAGGGGGGTGCGTACTATTATTCGGACTTACTCCCCAGCTCAATAATCTTTATCGATTATGAGATCAGATGCAAAATCTGGCATCGAAAGGCCCCCTAGTCAGGTCAGATCAGTTGGACTAATGCAAAGAATCAGAACTCTTTGCAACGTGAACGTCGACTCTGATGTAAGGAAACGGTCTGATGAGGAAGCAGGTTGATCAGCCTGGAGCCAGCTGCAGATGGTCAGAAAGCACAGAACCCCACACAGACACAGGTGGACTGGGGAGGTCCAGCGTGGGTCTACTCAGCCGGCCTAGGCCAAGCGCCCTTGGGAGGGACATAGTCCTCATGCACCTTCACTCTGGAGTGCCCTCTGTTGGCTCTCGGTGGTGGCTGTGTACACATTAGAGCTCTGCGGTAAATTGCTGTAACTCCTTCTGCAGGGGGGGTTCAGGTTTTGCCTGCTGCTGCTACCCCTTTCTGTTGCAAGGAGTCTTTCCAGCTGTGGATAAGGAGTGTCACCCCCTTCGCTGGTTGGTCAGCATCCTGCTGTCTGTGATACGCAAGCAACAAAACACATTTTACCAGGGAATCCGTAGAGTGTCGTCCTGCGTATGCGGCCCACCCCTGAAGCACAACATGCCTTCCACGACACCGGTTCTAGGGACGCAGTACCCACCGGCCTGACTGCCGTGGTACCACCATCTCCAATGACAATGCAAGCAAGGAAGAATGAGTGGAATTCCTAGACATCCAAAGCTCTAAATGCCACAGAGAGTTCAGTTAAAAGCGGTGGAGTGCGCGATTCACTCTGAAGCAAGCCCCTGGTCTGTTCCCATGATTCTTTCAGGAAAAGGGATACAAGAGTCCAGAGATGAGTTATGAGTCCAGCCAAGTCTGACTGAGGGAAGTCTCTTCTCTTTAGGGAAAGGGCACAGACATTGAACAAGTCAGGGCTGGTGCTCAAGGGAGGGAAAGCAGTCCAGAGAGATCCTGGAGGAGAGCAGACGGGGGCTATGCCATGGGCACAAGTGCCAACTGGACTCTGCAGCCAACAGCAAGGAACGATGGCTTTACTGCTTGGGAGAAAGTGGCCTTGCGGAGGGGGCCTTCCAGACAGGCCCTGTGATGAGGAGGATGTGCGAGGCCACGTTCGCTTGATGGGAGTCCCTCAGCAACAGCGTGTGCTTCGCGCTGGCACCACCCTCGAATCGAAGTGGAAATGCCTCCGGGCTGCGAGAGCTGCCCGGGAGATCTGTGTGAGTCTCCAGGGGTTCCCTTCGTCATCTGGGGGAGCTGCTTGTGAAGGGGGCGAGGCAGAGTGGGCTGGTGGGAGGGTGGGTGTCCTGCAGCTGACCCCAGCCTATGGAGCGCTTGTCCTCCACGGGCTCTGAGTGCTGGGGGACGAGGGTCGTTGTCTCAGGGCTGGGGTGACGGGCCTGCAGCTACGCGCTGCGTTGACCAGAGCTGGCCGGACAAACAGGCCCACTGTCCTCTTCCATCGTCCGACCGGCTCTCAGGAACTCCTGGGGGCGGAGGGTCTTGGGGGCAGGGAAGGGCTGGCAGTGCCGGGCTGCAGGTGTGTGGCAGTGAGGGAATCCCCGGAGTTGTGGGGAGCACCCGGTCAGAGTCAGGGAGCACGAGCAGTGGGTCAGCCGTGGTTTGGGCCGTGACAGCCTTCGCACGCGTGTACAGTGTCCCCCTCGTCCGCCACCTCAGTTACCAGCGGTCCACCGGCGGCCAGAAGCAGATGACCCTCCTTCTGCTGTATCCCCGGAAGGGCAGTGGTAGCCTAACATTACGTCACGATGCCTACGTCATTCACCTCCCTGCATCTCATCACGCGGGCATTTGGTCATCTCGCATCACGCCACGAAGAAGAGGAAGGGTGCGTACAGGACAATAAGGCATTTTGAGACAGAGACCACATCTATGTAACTTTGATCACAGTGTTTTGTTATAATTGTTCTACTTTTTTAAGTTATTGTGAATCTCCTACTGTGCCTATTTTATAAATTAAACTCTATCACAGGTATATATGGAGAGGGAAAATCAGAGTATATATAGAGGTTGGGATTATCCGCATTCACGCATTCATTGGGGGGGGGGTCTTGGAATGTTTCCCCTGCAGATAAGGGGGGCCTTCTGCACTCCCAAGGTGACGTTCACTTTCCCTACCTGGCAGGTGATGGCTCTCAACTTTTGCATGAGAGCAAGAAGCATTCTTTTAGCCTTTCTCTCAACTACCGTGACCATTTGATGCTTCAAAGGTAATAGCAATTAATGATGATTGTAACAGTTATGAGCCATTAATCCATCAATTAATAAATTAATCTCTTGCCTCATTCCACAAGAGATCTGAGGCGGGAGTTATTAGTGACATTTATCATGGTAACCAGGAGGAAATGATGATGGCCTCGCAAGGAGCCCAGACCAACGGTAATTGCAATCATGGCTGTAATAGCTGTAAGTTAGTAGATCGATGCCAAGTACAATGACTATTTGGAGAAAGAATTTATGTTAATAGATCAACGAGGAAGAGACTTGGAAGAGAGAATCTGTAAGCGAGCAGGGCTCACAGAGGTGGAAGATAGCCAGGGACTAAGACGGGCTGAAATAATTGTGAAGTGAAATGATTTTGTTGAGTGTTTCAATTCCGGGCAATGTGCTGGATGCTTTATATGACCCCATCCCATTCCATCCAGGGATGAGCCTGCGCACCCCCTGCTTACAGATGGGAAAACTGAGTCACCAAGGGACCTGCAGATCCATTAAATCACCTCTGGAACCATGAACAACTTAACTCCTTCTCATGGTGTCATCTTCTTTTCCCTTTGGATCTCATTTACCCTAAGTCCCAAGGACGAGGTTTCACTTATGCTCTCTCTGACCTTCTTGTGGCATCAGCTGTGCGGTTTCAACCTCGCAGAAGGAAGGGAGAGGCCACCCAAGACCTCAGGAGACATTACCTATCACTTCTGTATAGTACCTCATCTGCAAGGGCCATCTACATTTATTACTACCTTTGATCCATACAACGAACTGTGAGGGGATGAGTATTATTATCATCCCTGTTTTATAGATGAGGACTCTGATGATCAGAGTGTAAAAGTGACTTCCCAAATTCCCAGGACTAGTAAGTGGCAAAGAGAGGCTGACGATTTAAATCTCGGCTCCACAATTTGCCAGCTGTGTGACCTTTACTTTACTTACCCTCTCTGAGCCAAAGTTTTCCCATCTGTAAGTGGAGACAATAAGGCAAGTTCACAGAGCTGTTATAGGCATTAAGCATCCTCCCCAGAACCTAGCAGATGGTGCCTAATAAATGTTCATTCCTTCCCTCTACCCTTCTTTCAATTCTAATGTTAGAGGCTGAGACAGAACAAACACTAACTATGATATTCAGAATAATAGGAGAGAAAACTTACAGGCTCTAATTAGATCTTAAAAACATTTCAACAATGGTGTCATATTAACCAGACGTTGTGTCTGCTAGCAATACTTAATGGTTCAAGTGGGATTTTGTGCAGTAAAGGGTCTATACCTCTAATTGCACAGAAAGTTGTGTTCCATGAACATTGCTAAGCAAAAGAGGGGGAAAAATAGCTCTTCTTCAGTTTCTTTTGCAAGGAACGCTGAGACAATCTAATTAGCATGCCTGGTGTCTCCAAAATTGAATTCAACCTAAGAGTATGCTATTAAAGGTTCCCACATTAGACAGGAAAGTAATTTGAAATGACTGAGCTATCTGCACAAACACCTTAATGTTACTCTAATGGGCCCAGAAAAAGGATGACATCAAATACAGTTAAAAGGAATTTAAGTTTAATTGCTGCCTAATAAAATTATTAGTACATTTTCCTAACCATAAAGCCATTTCACAGTCATGGGCAAGATTTTGCAGTTTGATAAACGATCAGACATAGCTCCTTGTTGATTTGGTGTATTCCCCCTTTGCAGACACATTGGCTTGGATGCTACCTGCTGGTGTCGCCACATCTAGACCCACCTGGGGGTTCAGCTCTTGCCAAGAGGAGCCAAAGGATGCAAAATTTGGCTGCCCTCTTGGCATCTGGAATGCCACCTTCCTGATGGAAACTGGAGTCCTAACTACTCTTCGGGGAGCAGCATCCCTTCTAAGGGCTCTGGAGTGTGTTGACATGGAAGGGTCCCCACTAGTCTATATGGTGCCTTTGTGAAAGGTAGAAAAGAGCCCCCTGAAGATGGCCAGATTAGAAAAAGGATTCCTCCAAGCTGGGGGCACTCAACTCGACAAGCAGAAACGAGACTGGATTCCAGCTTTTATTTGTGTCCTTTAGCTGGAGGCCAAAGTGTGTAACCACATATGATAGTTCAGAACAGTGAGGTCCCTGTTATTGGGGGCGTGGTAGGGTGACTACCTGCTAGGAATGTGATGGAGTGGTTTCTGGCATTGCATGAGAACTCGGTCTGGGTGATGGGCATTCAGAGGTTTTACCTAATGGCTGATAAACTGAGTGTTGATCTGGTGTAAAGATGAAGAGGCCAGGATGAGAACTTGGGCTTCTGATTCTCAGAGCGTGTCTCATTAGTCTTGCTGGGTTGTCTTCTACAGCTCCCTATGGAAAGATTTTCACTTGAAAGTGAGTAAGCTTCCCTCACACATGCCTATTCAAGTGTGATTTTTAAAAGATGAGTGAACTTGGGAGTGAATGAATAACTATCAGAAACAATAGCGCATGGAGATAAGGGGCCTAAGGGACAAACAGCAAGAGGTGTATAAGAGACTTTAAGGCGTTAGAGATTCCTCTACATTTCTAAGACTTAAGAGTGGAAGTATGGGAGTCAAAGCAGAACACAGGTGTTTCTATACCTTCCCACAGAGACTCATAGACACTTAAAAAAAAAAAACAACACCATTTTTTGGCTTTCACGGTCTGCTCCTGGATAGAAACATCACATTTCCCAGACACCTCTGAATAGTTCTAATTTTATCCTGTTCAACATACTATTGTCTTTCTATTCGAAAGCAAGTAAGCCTTAAAAAATGCATAAATCTAAATTTGGTGTCATTTAAAATAATTTTATGGGAGTTACCATTAGAAAGAAATCTACAAATGAGGGGGAAAATCCTTCATCAGACAAGAAGTATCATTTTAGCAAATACAACAAAAGCCAGGAGAAGGGAGAAAGCTAACATGTACCGGACATACGCTGTGCCAAGTAGGTTTCATAAATCTTCTCGGTGTAGAGATTAGAAAACTGAGGTCCAGTTAAGTGGGGTCACACAGCTTCAACATGGAAGAGCTAGGTTTTGTTCCCAGATCTGTGTGACCACAAAGAAGCCCTTGGACCTTTTTCCATTCCACACTTATTTCCAGAAACAATCACTCATGTTCCAATCTGCTCTCATTTTCTCCATCCTGCCAAACCCCTTGAGGTCTTAATCCCTGCTAGGTTTTCTACTCAACTTGCCGTAAAACTTTTATAGGGGAGAAAGTTACAGCTTACTGCCTGGAAAGGTGGTTGGAGGAAATGGACAGACCCTGCCTGCTGCCTGACTTCCTGCCATCAGGCGGTGGAATCTGCATTGTCAAAAAGGGCTCCCAGCTGTTTAATGCTGAGCTCCAAAAAGACTCAACCACTATGGAAGTGGAAATGACCCATATTTCATCTCTTTGTAGTGGGAAAGCCATCTGGTATGGCTTTCTTCTCCATGTGCTAGTGGCCTTTATACTTAACTGTGTAGGAAATCTAGTTGAGAATTTTCTTCTATCTGAAATCAGCCTTTGGACAGAAACCATTTTTCCTCTGGAGTTTGTGTCTATGGGACGGGGGCATAACCTTAGTAATTTTTAGCTATAGGTACTTAGGGACAGCATGGGGCCATGTTTGGTTCCAACAACTGGTGCCTTGTCCAGGGCCCATGGCTAGGTCAGGGGACAAACCGAAGGGAAGTTTATTTCACTATGAAAATTCATCATCTGGCTCCTATCTAAAGAAAGATGTATTTATTCATTCATTCAAAGTATTAATTGGGCCCTGCTGTGTACCAGTTACTAGAGGAGAACACCAAGAAATCAAAGAAAATCAAGATAGGTGGCTTTTCTGCTTTTGAGAAGTTCAAGTGTTGTGGGAGTGGGGAGCAAATGTGTATCTCTCATGTGTTCATTCTTTCAACAGTAAGCACTTACTTGTGTCAGCTTCTGGAGTTACAAAAATAGAGAAGACATAGTCCTTGTGCCCAGGGACCTCTCCATCGATTCGAGGAGACAGATCATAATCACAGAAGAGTGCAGTAGATGTCAGGTCAGAGGCAAGACCAGGGCACTATGGGAGCAAACTAGAGAAGCATCGATTGTTGGGGCTAAGGGAAGACTTCTTAGAAGAGTGGAGGCCTTAGATTCTCAAGGAGTCAGCCAGGTGAAATCAGTAGGGGAGTGGGCATTGCGAGTAGAAGGAACTACAAGGGATGCCTGGGTGGCTCAGTGGTTTAGCTCCTATCTTCGGCTCAGGGCGTGATCCCAAGTCTTGGGATCGAGTCTCACAGTGGGCCCCCTGCACAGAGACTGCTTCTCCCTCTGCCTCTCTCTCTCTCTGTATGTCTCTCATGAATAAATAAATAAAATTGTTAAAAAAAAAAAAGGAACTGCAAAGGCAAGGACAAAAATGGGGCTGGGAAAGAGCTCAACACATCTGTGGAAGTCCAATATCACCGAAGCATAGATGTGAGTGTTTGTGTAGCAAATACGGAGGGTGTAGTGAAGATGAAGGCCGAAGGCAGGCAGAGCCAGATTACAAAGGATTTTGTTTTGCGTGTTACATTGACCAACGTAAATTCATCTTGCAATTTCTTGAGGAACCTGTGAGAGATTTTTTTTTTTTTTTTGAACCTGTGAGAGATTTTAAGTAAGGATGTAGGGTGACCAACTCATGCTGCTTTGCCCAGCAGTGCCCTGATTTTAAAACTCCAAGTGCCACATCCTGGGATCCCCTTCAGTTCTAGGCAAACTGGGATGGTTTATTACCCTAGAGGGGAGGGATAGGAGGGATCACTGTGGAAGCCTCATGGATATGCAAAGGAGGGGGTAAGACAAGAGGAGAGGCAGATCTAAAGAGACCGTTGCATTAATGAAGAAACCATGCATGAATCAAGGCATTTAGCAGTGAGGTCTAAGAAGAGGGAATGGACTGGAGACAAAGGACAAATGAATTTTATCACCTTTTACTTGGGCAGGGGTGGGAGGAAAGGATAGAGTCAAATCTGAATCCCTGTTTTCTGAAATCCTTTAGCATCATCAAGGAGATTTTAAAGTGCTACTGTTGGAGGTGTGAAACAGGAAAGTAATATCATGCCCCTTCTATGACCAGACATTATCCTGAGTGCATCCTATAAAGTATCTCATTTAGTTTGCATAATAACATGAACTAGGAGAATGTTAATTCTTCTCCAGTGTGCAGATGGGGAAATCAAGGCTCAGAGAGCCTAAGTAACTTGCCCAAGATCACACAGCACTCGCATTCCCTGTCAGATATGCCTCATCTAAGGCCTTCTCCCCCTTCCTATTAGCTGCCCCTGCCGCCCCCCCGCCCCCCAACAACCACCCCCAGGGACCAGCAGAGGAAGCAGCAATTGAGCTGAGCTCTGCTGGAAGATACTATTTGTCCAAATGCAAAAGACAAGAAAAGGGAACAGCATGTGCCAGGACTCAAGGGTATGAATGAGTATGAAGTGTTCTGGAAAACCCCAAGAATGTCTCTGGTTCTCTGGTTTAAACAATAAATAAATACGTATGCATGTCAGGGTTAATTATTCTTGACCCTTTTATGCAGAACATCTGCAATGATGGCGAGATGCTGTCTCCTATCTTGACCCACTCAACGCATTTCAATTGCCCAAGTAAAATAAACAAAAATAAACCGAATGCTGCTTTCTTCACGGCTTCCAATCTGCTTGCAAATCCCAATGGCTTGCCAATATTTCCCAACACAGAGCCGGCCGAGTTGTGGCGCAATGAGAAAGGAGATCTGTGTCAGTAGAGACCACCGTACCCTGGATTTTATTTTCCTTTCAGGAAGTCTTTTGTTTCAGGACACTGAGCAGGGGTGAAAGTGCTACACTCTTGTAGATGTAATTAAAATGGAAGCGCGTCCCTCTTCCTCCGTTGACTCAAGTCATTGAAATTAATCATCACTGGGCCAGTCTACAGGCTGCCACGGTCTCTATAGGAAATGCATCTCGAGGTGTCTGCAGCAGCAGCTGCAATTAAAACCTATTGAGCGATGGGATAAAATGAACCAGACGCTTGTCACTATAGCAAAGACACTGGGGAATTGAAGGACATGTAATTAACAGATAAGTTGAAATGGGGCCGGGGGCTTCATGTAGATTGACACTTTAGTGCTTTCTTACAGGAACCATCTGATGGTAAGAAATTACTTTATTAACTCTAGCCATGATTTATTTAGGCATTTATTGTATTTACCACCAACTTCACGTGTATGATAGTTCGGTCTCGGAAATACCCCTTCTCATTTCCTTGCAGGGTATGTTAACCATTGAGCAAAGAAACAAACGAGGGGGGGTGGGAATTGGTCATAAGATGAGACCAAGTTTGTGTAGCATTCTGGGTTCTTCTGGACTTCTAAACGCTCATTTAATTGAAGAATTTTGTGTAGATTACATTACCAATGAAAACACATGCCTCTTTGCTAGTCACCTGAGACCAAAGTATATATGCGTGTTTAGGACAGTGTAGTGAAGAAAAAGAAAGTTAGAGAATCCTCGATCTAAATATACTTCGCAGGACAATTCCCTTGAAAGGGAATAAGAAACAAATATCTTAGTCTTGAAAATACTTCTGGAATTCTTACCTATGTTGGTTAGGAATCGATTTGACTGCATATAACTTAGAAACTCAAATATGATAACTTAAGAATAAAAGTGTGTCTCTTACATAAAAGTTCTGTAGGTGGACAGTCCAGGGGACAGAGACAGGCATGTGTACTCCTTTGACATACTCTTCCAGGAAATAGCACGCATTACTTTTCTTACATCTCATTCATTTTCATACATCTCAGAAACTTAGTGTCCCAGGCTAACTCAAGGGAAGCTGGGAAATGCAGTCTTCATTCTGGGTGGCCATGTATCCAGTTAACTATTGGTATTCTGAGACTAAAAGGCATAGGGGAATAGACACCCGAGCTACACATTAGGTTACTTGACAGGGGCAGCTCAGACTTAAGTGTGGGCTTTCTCTGAGTTTTTGCCATTTTGATGCAGCCAGTAAGTCTTTCCTGAGTGACAGTTATTCAGAGGAACAAAGCTGTTTCCAGAGCTAATAGTTAAGGGTGGCTGAAGGTGGGGTTCTCCTGCCCTGCCCACTCAACCCCATGAGTGCCAGGTAAAATATGGGCATTTTATGAGAGCTTTTCTAGAAATCACAATGCTTAGTGACTAAACAGTGACCACTAGGTAATGCTTAGAGAAGTCTTTACTGCTATTGTGCATGTCAGGCAGATTCCTAGAAAATCGGTACCTTCCAGTCTGAAGTGCTTTAGAGCACAAGCCTCCCTGTAAACAAGGGGGCACCTGTGCTGGGATAAAGAGCCTTTACGGGTGTGGAGGTAACAAGGGCTGTTGTCAAAGGGAGCTAGGGAATTGGGGAGCCCCTTTTTCAGGACTAAATATGGAGGACAACAAACCAAGGGTGCATTTGGTTCCCACTACAGCCTGAAGAATGGTAGCTCAGGAGCCAGAATTCAAATATGCTATAGGTTTCGGGAAACTATTGTTTTTCTGCATGTGTTCTTCTCTTACTCTGTGTCTCCATAGTGATGGTAAGAAAGTCCTTAAAACACAAAGAACTCACAAAGATGTCTTCAGAATCAATTAAGAAAAAGGGAGCTTTGGATGCCGGAAAACTGGGCTTTGCCAGGTTGGGGAGGGGGAGAATTTGGAAGATTAGAGTGCTCATCCTTGGGGAGGTTATCAATTCCCAAAGTGAAGGAGAATGGGCTGAGTTACAGTTACAGTTACAGATGCTGACTAGAGTCAAAAAAGGGGGGAAATGGCAGCATGTTGCTGTCCCCAGCCTGAGAAGCAGGCACTGGGCCACCACAGAAAGGACCCATCACCAACTCCTCAGTTCTGCTACAAGGGATGCGGGTTAGTGTGGGGCCAGGAGATGGGTTCTGGATTCTGATGGCCTGGCTTTGAATTCTGCATTTACCCTCACCAGCTAAGCCTTGAGCAAATCATCTCACTCCCCTGAGTCTCAATGTCCTCAGGTAGAAAATGAGGATAATAATAGTACTGCTTAAAAGGGGGATGAAGATTCAGCGAGATGGTCCATGTTTTGTGCGTTATCGAGTACAGGCTGGCACTTGATAACACACAAAACATTCACGGTCATAATTATTAAATTGAGGCAATATTACAGATTGGTGAAGGAGCTAACTTCGGTCATTTTGAGATCATGCTAGTGAATGGATGTGAGGGACAGGACAGGTGGCAAGGAAGGTGACTTCAAGTCAACACGATTCAACCCTAGCCTGAGCAAAATGAACTGTCCCCATTACAAGCACTGTAAGAAGCTTTCTTGAGTAACTGCCACTTCACCTCCTCACAGGACTAACCAATGCTTGTCATTTTCTCTGCAGGAAATCCTGACAGAGTCCCCTGCACACTGGATGCTTCCATTGTGTGCCATCCTTTGTGACAGCAGCATGCTTATGCTCCTGCCATAGACCTACGTGTTTACCAAGTTGTGTATGTCCCCATATCTCCTTCTGCCAGTTATTCTTATACTGTATTTACATAGTTTAATTTTTGAAATTGATGAGAAATGAGAAAAAGAAGGTGTCATTTTATGACCGCTTTGGAACGACTCAATAAAGCCAAGTTGCTAAAAATATTGTATGATTAGGTGAGAACAAGATAACTGTCAAAGCCTGGGAGAAGTAAACAGCAAGGGTTGTGCACTCAGATTGCTTTACAAGTATCTTTAAATACTAGGTCCACTTTCAAGAAGCCTAAACTGGAAATCAGGAATGATGATTTTTTTTTTGAATGATTTATATTTGTGACTAAAAGCATACTTCTATAAGTTAAAATATTTGACATAATCACATATTAGTTTTTATAATTCCTTGATTTAGTACATTCTTTTTGAGATTACAGTAATCAACTGCTGTTTGCAACTGAGCTGGGTTGGAGGGCATCTACCAAACTAGACATTCCTACGTATGCATTGATTGGTCCTCAATATAGCCAACACAATTTATTTTATACCTTCAGCAAAATCTGCGTTATTGTAGTATCATTCCTTTCAAAGATACTACGAAAGTCTTTGATAATGCCCAATTCACATTTAATGACTCAACCATTGAGAAAAAGTGGCATTAACTTTATAACATCTTAGAAGAATCAAGTCCTACTAGTTGACTACTGTAAAATTATTTATTTTAAATCCATAGATATTTTAAAAAGTTTTGTTTAATGATATGAATATTTGGAAAAGTCAAAATTCAATTTTCCTAGCACTTATGATGACCTATGTAGCAAGTCAGTCACTTGTATGCAATGGAAACCAATATGGCAGAAAGCAAAGCTCTAAGATAGGTAATTTGAGTTCAAATTCAGGGGCAGGTAGTTCCTTCGCACTGGGATTGTGCAAGTGGAAGCTGGACACAGAAAAATAATGTTTTATTCAGTAGTAGAGAGACTTCAATGCAGAGGAAAGTCCACAGATCAATGCAGAGGAAAGCCCCCTCTCCATTGCAGAATTTTGCTAAGTCACTCACATTGAAAGAAGTCACACATGGTGTGTGATACTGTATTTTCCAATATCAATTAGGTATGAAGATACATAGCAAATATAACTTATATAACAAATATAACTGAAGGAGGAGCTTTGAACAACTATAGTCCAAAACCCCTAGAGTTCTCTACACTTAGCACAGTAGTACTGAAACACCAGAAAGTGGGATTGGGTGGAAGACAAAGGATCAGAATGATGTTAGAGACACAGCTACGTGTTGGAAAGACAAACTTAAAGAAGAGATTCTTTTTGAATTAGCATTTTTATTTTCTTCAGGTAAATACCCAGAAGTAGAGTTATTAGGTCATATTGTAATTCCATTTTTAATTTTTTCAGGAACTTCCATACTACAGTGGTTTCAGCAATTACCTGAAGAAAACAAAAATGCTAACTCAAAAAGATAAATGTGCTCTTCTTCACTGCAGCATTATTTGCAATAGCCAAGATATGAAACAACCGAAATGTCCATCAAATATGAATAGATAAAGAAATTGCGGTGTAGATCACAATGGAAATACTATGCAACCATAAAAAATGAGAAAAATTCTACCGTTTGTGACAACATGGATGGACTTAGATGGTATATGCTAAGTGAAGCAAGTCAGACAGAGAAAGACAAATATCATACCATCTCTTCTATATAAAAACATCTGAAAATACACAAACAAAAAAAAAAAGCTCATAGATATAGAAAACAGGTTGGTGGTTGCCAGAAGTGGAGGTAAGGAGTGGGGGAAAATGGATGAACTGTTTTTTGTTTTTAGTTTAAATAAACTGAATAGTAATAATACACCAGAAAGGGGCACCTGGGTGGCTCAGTTAGTTGAATGCCAACTCTTGATTTTTGGCTCAGGTCATGATCTCAGGGTCCTGGGATGGAGCCCTGCATCAGCCTCCGTGCTCAGTGGGGAGTCTGCTTGAGGATTCTCTTTCTTTCCCTCTGCCCCCCTCCTTGCTTGCTCTCTCTCTCAAATAAATAAATAAATATTTAAAAAAAAAACAACAGAAAAAAATAGAGATTCTAGTTTCACCTCCAACAATTGTGAACTAGCTTATACCAGACCAACAACCTGCCAAGAGTAACTAGAAAATACAAATAAAACAAAATAAAACAACTTAGTTTAGAGCACTGGAGTGCTCTCAATGTAGCCAGGACTTGAAGGCCAAGATCTTGGAGAGAAGGGAGATGCATAGAAGTGAGTCAGATATTCTGAGATGCTTTTCCCCTTTAGGCACTGGCTTTTCCATCAGCCATATGAGGCTAAGAGGCTGAGAAGCTGAGCATAGCTTTTGGCAGGACTGGGGAGAGAAAATGACTTGAGCCAAGATCTTGAAGAGAAAGGAAGGACAGAGAAGCGAGCCCAGCATTGGGCACTGCTTTTCCTTCTGAGGCAGTTGCTGATTTGTAAGAGTCATAGGGAGAGAAAGTTTGCAAATCTGGGTAGAAATTAGTAGCTAAGAGACTGAACAGAGCTTTCAGCAGCCTCATGTTTCAAGAAGATTAAAATTGTAAGTCAGAAACCGTAAGGAATAGAGACACTGGTAAGTACCCCAGACTTTCCATTAGGGCCCTAGAAAAGCTGCATCCTTGGAGTAAGGGTGAACCATAAATAAAACAGCTTTCACAAAGATTGAAATTCAGCTTCAAAACAGCCCAAACTAAGATTTGATTAAAGTGATCTACCCTACACTAACTGCCTGCTAAAAGTGGAAGTAAATCTTCTGTGAAGGAAGATAATGTCATCCAGAGCCTCTACAGTTTTTCATATACAATGTCTGGCATTCAGTAAAAAATCATCAGACATACAAGAATACTGGACCAAGGAAAAAAGACAATGGAAAGAGACACATAGATAATCTAGATATTGCAGTTACCAAACCTAGATTTCAACAAAAACTGTGATTAACATGTTCAAAGAAACAGAAATCAGAATGGAAGATTTTTAGCAACAAATTGGAATTTGTGAAAAAGAATCAAATGGAAATTCTAGAACTGATAAATATGATAACTAGAACTAAGAAGTTTTAACAGTAGTTTAGACAAGTAAAAGATACTGGGTTAGGAAATACCCAGACTAAAGAATGTAGGGGAGAAATGATGGAGAATATTAAAAAATAAACCCATATTAAACATATGGGAAATGATAGCAAAATTTAACATTTATGTCATTGGAATCCCAGAAGAGAAAGAAAATTGGAGAAGATCCAATCTTTGGAGAACAAATAGCCAGGATTTTCCCAAACTGACAAAAGATAGGAAGCCATGGATTCGAGAAGTGCTACAATCCCCCCACCTACACAAAGGATAAACAAATCCAAACAAAACCACCCCTAACCATAGAGTAAAACTTCTGAAAATGACAAAGACAAAAGTGTAAAAACAAAAATGAAGACATGGTATCTTCAAAGGAGCAACAGTCAGATATGTAACTTCACAACAAAATAATGGAAGCCAAAGGCAGAGGAATCATGTCTTTAAAATACTGAAAGAAAATATTTGCCAACTTACTTATTAAAAGATAACCTTCAAAAATGAAGGCAGAATAAAAATATTTTCAGACAGACAGAAACGGAGGTTTTGCCTTCAGATTTTCACAGAAGACCATGCTGCAGGTGTCCTTCACCTGTAGAAGGAAATAATCCCGGAAAGCAAATGGAAGGAAGAAGCAAACAGAAAGGGTAAATACAGGGGTAACGCCAAATGAATACTGACAGTAGGAAATAATATGAATAATGCCTCGTAGGGCTAAATATATTTATATTTATATATATATTTATTTTTTAACTTTGAAAGCATTTCCTTTATTTTCTTTTTTAATAATAAATTTATTTTTTATTGGTGTTCAATTTTCCAACATATAGAATAACACCCAGTGCTCATCCCATCAAGTGACCCCTCAGTGCCCGTCACCCATTCACCCCCACCCCTCGCCCTCCTCCCCTTCTACCACCCCTAGTTCGTTCCCAGAGTTAGGAGTCTTCATGTTCTGTCTCTCTTGCTGAAGAAACGGGTAGGAAATATCAGAAAGGGAGACAGAATATTTATATATATATATATATATATATATATATATATATATATATATATTTCATTATTTGGCATTATTAAGGCAACAGTGGGGTGCAGGGAATTAAAATATCCTAAGGTCCTTGTATTGTCCCAGAAGAAGCAAAAGCATATTCCATGTTAATATGTTAGACTCCAATGAGTCAACAGTGCATTTTGTAAAAGAATGCAAAACCTCTGTGAAGGTTGGAATCATAAAATAAAACCCTGACTCAGGCCGGATACCTACCATGCAGCGAACACTGTCTTAGGCTCCAATCTGGAAGGCTTTGGAGTTCCATCTCAGGCCCACTTTTTTGTGGTTCGGTTTGTACGTAATATGTATTTGATATAGGAGTTTGCTTAAGTTTGGGGTCACTACTTTGCATGTAAGTCTTCAAAGGGGTGAGTCTTAAATAATTAGCAAGTCTGTTTGAAAGAGATAGCCCTTTAGGCATTGGTATGGAGGAAATCCTCATCTCAGAAGACCCAACCATATTTGCAGTCATGATCCCAAATCATTAGCCAGGTGAGCATACCCTTTATGTTTGCATTGATTGATATTTTTGAGTGAATTCCCTGCAGAAATTCATTATACTTTAAAGAATAAATTAATTTTGCTCTGGGAAACACATATATATCTGTCAGTTGGTTAAGTATATGCATCTATGAAATCTTATCACATACTTAGTCTCTATACCATATTATTTTTTTTTTAATTTTTATTTATTTATGATAGTCACAGAGACAGAGAGAGAGAGGCAGAGACACAGGCAGAGGGAGGAGCAGGCTCCATGCACCGGAAGCCCGACGTGGGATTCAATCCCGAGTCTCCAGGATCGCGCCCTGGGCCAAAGGCAGGCGCCAAACCGCTGCGCCACCCAGGGAACCCTATACCATATTATTGACAAGCCAATAGTCTCCCCTTTCGTACCTCCTCCCCCAAATCTGGTATGTGCCTATGCAGTAAAGGCTAAAAGCATTCCAGTCCCCCCAACACTGCCCCAGAGAGCCGCTTTCTGGAGCTGCAGCTTCCAATGAGCAGGCCGCCCATAACATACATGGATCAATGCCCTCTGGAACAGCATTGGCTTGCCAGTTAATAGACTTTTGATTTTCTATACCCATTGATTAATGAAGCAGTAATTTTGCTTCTGAATAGGAAGATAAATTAAGAATTACTGTAACTGGAGCCTACTGGGAAATAGGGTATCATTTGGAGAACTGATGGTAGCTATGGAGACAAAGTTGGTCGAAAGGCTGCCTTTGCTAAAGCAGTCTTCCTGTCGGCGATCTGAGGGCTAAAGGGTCACTTAATTCAACAGACACTTACAAATGGGTTATGAGCCAGTCACATGTAATGCCTCACTGGGGAGAGAGAGGAAGGGGTGGGTCCAGGGCATATCCCTAATGAGACAGACCCCGATGTGATTTTCTTTCTTCCAGAGGCAGACACAGATGCCCACAGCATAAGGCAGGAAGTGACCAAACTGGGATTCAGGATGCTCTGGAAGACCCGAGAAAGTGGAAGCAACCTGAGCGGACCAGGAAAGGCATCACGACAGGGTGGCATATGGGAGGCAGGGTGGAATTCTGATACAGATGGAGAATGAAAGCTTTTCTAGGGATGGAGAGGCAGCATGCGGAAAAGTAAAGAGCCAGCCAGAAGGAAGGAGCTCAGACTCAGGTGCTACAGATTATTAGCTGTGTGATCTTGGGTTAGAAAAGTTACTCAACTTTCCTGGGCTTTGATTTTTCTCATTTGGAAAATGAAATCAATAATAAGCACCTTCCAGGTTTGCCGTGAAGATTCATTCAAATAGGGAAGTCTGTAAGGAGTCTATCAAGTCTATCATAGTGCCTGGTATGGTGCAGACCCCAGTAAATGGAATGCTGTCAGTCCCTTCCTTGACTAGGAGGACCTGGAGGGAATCATTGGCCTTCCTTTCTTTTGCCTTCTTGAAGCAAAGGCAGTGTACGCTTTTTGGGTTTTCTGCCTATCTGAACTCTTGAGTGCTTGAGCTCTTTCAGGGTCAGATCTGTGTCTGTGCACTTGGGATCACCTTCTTGCTTACCTGAGGGCAGGGCCCCAGGAGGTGAACCTGTGTGGGAAAGAATAAGTGAATGCATGTATCCTGCCTATTTCATCTCCTACCGCTCTCCCATCATTTGGGGTTTGGTGAAGGTATCTCACACCTCCACGCGGCCTGGCATGCCCTCCCCTTCCGTCTACCAGAAAACTCTCTTCATCCTTCAAACTGATTTCATGAGGTACTTAATTCAAGCCAGAATTGGACAGGACCAACACCTAATTTTTGTGACCTTACACAAAACTTACTCCTTACAACAATCACAGCTCATCAGCTTGTGATTGCCCACTTTTCCCTTTGCTCCCTCAGCCCTCCATGCCAGGTCTTACCAACGTCATTGGCCACATGGTGTCAATGAGACGTTCTTATGTGAGGACAGAACCTGAGGAGGCCACAGAACATCTCTCCGTGAGACGGGGTTCCTGCTTCCTCTTTCGTTTGTTTGCTTATATATTTCTATCCTAAGGAAAAATTGCTATGTTTACATAGTTACAGAACATTTGGAAGTCTGACTTATGGCTTTATAATTTCTGTAGCTAATTTCATATAGTGGGAAGTTTCTCAGACAATTTAATTTCTTTCCTTCCGTGAGACAAGGATTCTAAATTGTTGCATGGGGTAAAGAGTGCATTATAACCCAGGGGGATGATGTGATGTGTCTCCCACACTAGGTCTTACTCATCTCTGTACTTTTAGGACCTAGCACGAGGTCTCACCCAGTGCTTTGCACACAATAGGTGTCAATAATTATGTTGAATGAATGAATGCCCTGGTCTCTGTTACTTCCCTTCCCAGAAACCCTTGATGGCTGCCCTATTCCTACTGGCCTACATCCAGTCTCCACAGCCTGGTATTCAAATTCGTTCATGAGATGATTCCAACCTCTAATGTCAGATAAAGCCATTTAGAGGCAAGCTGGACTACTGAGTGGAAGGCTCTTGGTTCTACAGGCTGGAGAAGCTTGTGTGCCCGTGGAACGCCAGGCTTAGCTTTAGGAGAGCTTCAGGATGAGAGAGCCAAAGAACTGTACGGCCAGGAGGGACCTTTACAGCCACTCTGATCAGAGGTGGGAAATGAACTCTGCATTCTCAAGCAGACCTGAAGACCAGATGCGTCTGTATCCCTCACCAGCTGGTGGTGAGGGATACAGCCCTTGGGACAGGTACCCCATTCAGCCCAAAGAATGTCCTGGCTGCATTCCTAACACATTTAACTCATAAGCTCATCCTCACATGGAAAAGGTGACAACAAAAATGGCTATCCCGACAAACAAGGAAAAGCAAGACAAGAACAGAGCTAGTATTTTTTTGAGCAGCTAACTACTGAGCTCCTCATGATATTGCCATTTTCTGAAGCAGGGAACATCCTGCTCTGTGCTCCCAGTATGCCCTGTACTGACTTTCCCTGCCCAAGTCATGCTATGTTGCCATCACCTATTTCCATGTCAACGTTTCTCAAGGGATCATGAGCCTCTTAAGGACATGTGATTTCCCAAATATGGTGCTTGACACATGAATGAATGAATGAATGAATGAATGAAGTCTATGAGAAGTGCATACACCTTTTTTACCACCAGATGGCAAATGTTCTTTGGAAAGTCTATCTGTAAACTGTCTCAGAAAGAGTCTAGTGAAAACTAAGTTTTCTGGATGAGTACATACAATAGCATGAGATTTTCAGGGCTGCCTATGTTTCCTGTCTGTTAGCAGAGATTGGAGAACGCATCAGAATGGAAGTCTGGAGTCCTGCGGTAAGGATCTGTGCTGCCATTACCATCTGGGCAAGTCACATATATTTTCCAGGCCATGGTTTTCTCATTTCAAAAAAATTTGTGGACTGTGGTCAATATTTGGGAACATCTATGCTATTCTAGATCATGACTCAGACCCTGAGGGTAAGGAAATGACTCTGCCTCGAAAACAATGCTTCTCAATTCTGTAGTGAAAGATCGGCTTGTTGTTACTGTTTTTAAATTACATAATCTGTTGCAGACTGTATTTTGGTAAAATTAAAATGTAATAGCAAAAAAAGTAAAAATGTACCAAGTCCAAGTTCTGATTTTTTTCTATTATTAGTTTTTTTTTTTCTTAAAGATTTTATTTATTTATTCATGAGAAACACAAAGAGAGAGGCAGAGACATAGGCAGAGGGCGAAGGAGGCTCCATGCAGGGAGCCCAAAGAGGGTCTCCATCCCAGGACTCTGGGATCACGCCCTGAGCCGAAGGCAGATGCTCAACCACTGAGCCACCCAGGGGTCCCGATTATTAGTTTCATTAGACATTGTTAAAGTGCTATTTGCAAATGCTTCTTCTTAACTTCTGGACTTAGTGCATCATGGACTGGTAGCAAATGGGCTGCAGGCAGGCACCACCTCGTAGACCACACTCTGAGTAATGCTGACTTAGCTCACACTCTCGCGAGAGAGGCTTGCAGAGGCCCCAGCAGGGCCCGTGAATGTGGGACGCTCCACTGACTAGGTTCTCTCTTCTGCAGAGTGTTCAACACTTTCAGCACATAGACCTACTGCCTGGTGGTTATAAAGGTAAAGAAGCGGTAGTTGTGATCACTTCTGGAGCCTTGACAAAGGCTCTGGCTGGTCCCCTCTGACCCTTTCAGACATCAGGCTGTCCTAAGCCATGTGGCTGCCAACACACCACAATAGGCTTTGGGCACATCACAGCCCTTTCCCAAACCCTTCCCTGGATTTCCTGTTGGTGTCCTCACCCCTCAGACCTAAGGCCAGGCACCGACTTTGACCTTTTTTCCTTGGTTTAGGATTTATATTTTCTGAATAAACTGCTTCTGGCCACCTGGATTATCAATCTGTACCTCTGACCCCAGGAAACTAGTGGGGCTTTTCAGGGCACATTGGTACCACATTGGCAAGTCTAGACAAGCTCTGTTGATTACCAGGATAGAACAATCTACTAAGACCACATGGTATGCTTCCTTATATGGTGTCTTTTAAAGATTCCTAGGCTGGGGGTGTTTGGCTTATTTCTTTCTTATTTCAATGATAAGAATAATCACTTTCTGGGGGGTGCCTGGGTGGCTCAGTTGGTTAAAGTGTCTGCCTTCAGCTCAGATCCTGGGATCTCAAGGTCTTGGGATCCTAGGATTGAGCCCTGAGTTGGTCTCCCTGCTCAGCAAGGAGTCTGCTTCTCCCTCTCCCTCTGCCCCTCCCCCTGCTTATGCCTGCACAGGCTCTCTCTTAAGTAAATTAATAAAATCTTAAAAAAAAAAAGAATAGTCACTTTTTTGAGTAGATATTGCAAAAATATGGTACAATATTCAAAAGGCACCTTGGGAATATTATGGAAAGTTCCCTTCCTATTCCCATCCCATAATCTCTCAGTTCCCCACCCTCAAGGCAACCACTATTCATGTTCTTATACACATCTTCTTCAGGAGATGTAGGCATATATCTTAAAAAAATGCAAATGGAGCACGCTATAAATACTCTGCTTCGCTTTCTTTTTTAACGAAACGGTTTGTCTTGGCAATGTTTAATTTCAGATTCTCATTTTTATTTTACTGGTCCCCTATTAATGGATATTTAAATTTTTTCACTTTTTCTGTTACAGTGTTCAGTAAATAGCACATTCCTATGTGTGAGCCTTTCTGCATGTATAAATTCCTGGATATTAACTGAGTCAGAGAAATGTACCCTCTGCAAAGTTGTACCCATTGGTACTGTTACAATCAGCTTGGAAAGGGTTTCCTTTCCTATACTTCTGTCAACATGTGGTTATCAAAAGCCTAATAGATCAAAAATTGCAGCTCTGTTGAATGAATTTGATTTTTATAATTGTGAGTGAGGTTGAGCATCTTCTAAAGTAACTAAAAGCCATCTAATTTCCAAGTGTTTTGATAATTTTTTCTATTACTTTATTGATTTTTTAAAGCAACCCCTAAGAACTCTTTATATATTAAAGAAATTAGCCCTCTGCTTATTGTATAGGCTACAAATATTTCCCTCCACTTTGTCCTTTACCTTTAACATTTTCAAGTATTTCCTAGAATTAAAAAGTTGTTTTTAGCTTAATCAGTCTTTTGTTTTATGACCTCTGTGTTTTGCGACATGCTTACAAAGGACTTTGCTTTAGATTCTAAAAATGATTCTCTCATGTTTTCTTCTAGTGCTTTTATATCTTCATTTAAAATGTTTATTTTATGATTTATTTTTAAATATTTTATTTTTTAAAAGATTCTTTATTTATTCATGAGAGAGAGAGAGAGAACGAGCAGGGGTGGGGAGGGCCAGAGGGAGAAGAAGCAGACTCTTGGCCAAGCAGAGAGCCTGACACAGGGATGGATCCCAGGACCCCAGGATCCTAAATTGAGCTGAAGGCACATGCTTAACTGACTGAGCCATCCAAGTGCCCCTTAAAGCTTTTAAGCAATCTCTATACCCAACGTGGGGCTCAAACTCACAACCCCGACATCAAGAGTGACATGCTCTCCTGACTGGAGCCAGCCAGGTGCCCCATGTCTTCATTTTAATATTTACATATTTGCTATATCTGGAGTTTAAGGATTGAGTTACAGAGCAAATTATTTTTTCCCCATGGCTTCATTTATTAAATAATCCATCTTTCCTTAACTGATAGGAGATTATAAGTTTCTTATATACTTGCAAGTGAATTTGGTTTTATTTCTGTAGTTTCTGTTAGATTCTACTTATCTCTTTACTCATGCTGGTTTCCCACAGTTTTAGTTAATGTGGTTTTAAAATGTAGTTTTATTTTTATCTATTTATTTATTTTTATTTGAGTATAGTTGACACACAATGTTTCATTAGTTTCAGGTGTACAACATAGTGACTCAACAACTCTATATATTATGCTGTGCTCACCACAAGTGTAGCTACCATCTGTCAGCATATGACACTATTACAGTACTACTGACTATATTCCCTGTGCTGTGCCTTTTATTCCTGTGACTTATTCATTCCAGAACTGGAAGCCTGTAACTCCCACTCCCTTTCACTCACTATACCCATTACTTCTACCCCTTGCCCTCTGGAAACCAATAGTTTGTTTTCTATATTCATAGGTCTGAGTTTGCTTTTTGTTTATTAATTTGTTTTGTTTTTTAGATTCTATATATAAGTGAAATTGTATGATACTTGTCTTTATCTGACTTATTTCACTTAGCATAATATCCCCTAGTAACATTCATGCTGCCACAAATGGCACAATTCATCCTTTTTTATGGCTGAGTAATATACCATTGTATCTCTCTCTCTCTCTCTATATATATATATAGAGAGAGAGAGAGAGAGACTTCCCCTCCAATCATATATATAAAATATCATATATCATATCTTTTTAAAAAAGATTTTATTTATTTATTCATGAGAGATAGAGAGAGAGCGAGAGGCAGAGACACAGGCAGAGGGAGAAGCAGGCTCCATGCAGGGAGCCTGACATGGGACTTGATCCTAGGTCTCCAGGATCACACCCTGGGCTGAAGGTGGCAATAAACCCTGAGTCACCTGGGCTGCCCTATATCATATCTTCTTTATCCATTCATCTATCAATGGACACTTGGATTGCTTCCATATCTTGACTATTACAAATAATGTTGCAATAAACATAGAAGTGCTTATATCTTTTTGAATTAATATTTTGTTTTCTTTGGGTAAATACTCAATAGTAGAATTACTGGATCATATGGTATTTCTAGTTTTGATTTTTTGAGGAACTTCCACATTGTTTCCCACAGTGACTGTATCAATTTATATTCCCACCCATACTGTATAAAGGTTGTTTGTCCCCCACATCCTCACCAACATTTGTTATTTCTTATATTTTTGATACCAGTCATTCTGACTCGTGCTTGTAGTCATTGTGGTTTTGATTTGCATTTCCCTGATGATTAGTGATGTTGAGCATCTTTCCATGTGTCTGTAGCCCTCTACATGTCTATTTTTAAAACCAGATTACTTCTTTTGTTGATGTTCAATCGTAGAAGTTCTTCATATATTTTGGATATTAACCCTTTATTGGATATATCATTTGCAAATATTTGATTTGGCTAGTTGTCCCTCCGTCTTCCCCTCCAATCATCACTATCTTTCTGACATTTTCTGGCTCTTCTTGGCTAGTTCATTTTTCATTTCCATAGAATCAACTCTATAATTTAAAAAATTATTTCATTTATTTGGGGGAGCAAATATTTTTTACAATATTCAGTTTTGAATCAAAGTTTTCTTTATTTAAATAACATTCATTTAAAAAGGTAACATGTATACATATAAATAGTACAAAGGGGTATATGATAAAATGTGAACACACCTTTCAGTTCTGGCTCATACATTTCTAGTTTGCTTTAGAGACAATGAGTTTCTGGTGTATGTTCATAGAGATATTCTATGCACATAAAATGTTGTATGTGCATATCATCATTTGGCTCTGACCCAGCTGCCTTTTTTTCCCAGATGGTAGCAAGCTAGAGACACTGTCCTGCTTTTCTCTACCCAACAATATATACTGGGGGAATGTTCTAAGTCAGTACATACCCATCTACCTTACTCTTTTTAATTGCCGCATGGTATTGAACTATATAAAAACAGCCAGAGTTTTCACTATGCTCCCTATTGATAAAAGATTGCTTCTTTCCATCTCTTATTTCTATAAACAATGTTGCAATGAATGTCTTTCCTCATATACCTTTGTGTGAGAAAATTTCTGGAAGACTAGTTCCTAGATAATTACTATGTTGACTTATAAGGAAAATATACACACTATGATGTGAATATACTCAACACTATTGAACATTTAAAAATAGTTAAGGTGGTAAATATCATGTTATGCTTTTTTTTTTTTTGCCACAGGAAGGAAAAAGAAAATATACAATGTTGACAGATATTGACAAACTGCTCTTTAAATATTAAGGCGACCAATTTTAATTATACCCCCTTTAAATTTGCCTTCTGTTTGCCATATTTGGGCTCAGTTGTAAAAATAGATTTTTTTAGCAAGTTAAATAACCTATAAGTTTTGAATAAAATAGTCCCCCATTTCTCTTATAGACTTTTGGAAAAATTCCAGGGATCAGTGACGCTCTGCTGGAAAACTGCGGAGGTTGGGAATTGCTGCTAAGAGGCAGGCTCTGCTTCCTTCCAGCAAAGGCAGCCCGCGCCAGTTTTATTAAAGAACAGGCTCTGCTGAATCACTTTGGCTGCCTGTCCTACTGTGATTTGGATTTGTTTGAAGACTCAACTGAAAGCAAACAAGAGCTTCATATAACTGAAATCACACCTTTCAGAGGATGTTCTAATTTCCGTATCAAGTGTCTGTGACTGGGAATCTTTAACTCCTTTCTCGATCCCCACCCTTAGAATCACCTGATTTCTATTGACCACATGCCTGCTTGGACACACTCTATGGAGTGAAGTCTTGAGATGTGAAGGACAAAGGAGGTATGGGTAGTGATATTCATGTGGAAGCAAATAAAACTCGGCACCCCTGGGGGGCCTTGGGCAGATGGGTGACATACCTACAAGGATCTACCCAATCTGACTCTAAGAAGCTTGAAAGGCACTGCAGGTCTTTACTGAATGTTTCTTGAGGAGGCAGCAGAGGGTCAATGACCTCACACAATGTTTTGCAAAGTGGACTGTTAAATATTACCTTTCGATGGCTCTTCTTGTAGAAATTCAATTCACAAAAAGTCTTCTCTGGCCCTTTCCTTCTCTGTCTGATTTCTACTCCAAATGGCAGCTGCTCGAATATGTCTGTTCTCACTCCTTAAAATTCTCATGTTGCCTCAGCTTCCCAGACTCCCTTCCCTCACTTCTCTTTCCTAGTCTTCACTCTCTAGCAGCTTCTGTGTACCACAGTTTACCTCTTCCAGTTGCATTCCCACCCAGTAAACCAGAGCATCTTAGAAGGTGAGAGGAAAAGAGGATGATAAATCCTTCAAATTTAATTTCCTGTCCCAATAATAAGAGTAACAATGGGCTTATACTTTGACAGGCACTATATGTATATGATTACACCTATCACTTCATAACCAACATAGGCAGTTCATATTCTCATCATCACCATTTTGCAAATGAAGACTCTAAGGCTCAGTGAAGGTTAGGTGACCTACTCAAGGTCAAAGACTTAGGAAGCCACATTAAAGCTTACCTATTTGCCTTGTACTGTGTTCATGGTTTTTAAGTAACAAGGTAAGGCAGCAGGTGGCACGGGCACCATGTAGTCTTGACAGTGTTCTCCATGCCCATATTCTTTCTCTGCTCTCTCTTTTCCCAAATCCTCATGCTTGGTTCTAACAATGCCTCCTAGTCCCACTTCAATGGCTGAACCAATCTCTAGACTTAGCATTTTCTTGCCCAGTTGGTTTAGCTCTGCATCCCAATGTTCTGTCAACCTCTCCTCTCCTTCACGCTGTCTCTGTTCTCTTTAGTGCTTTCCTTCTCTCTTGCAGGACTGACATGCTGCCCTGAATTCTGGTCCTTTGGCTAGGGTTCAGTGACTTGCCCTAATTCTGGCCAAGCCACTGCTACCTTGAAATGTCAATTTACCTTCTGCTTTCCATTCCTTTTCTAGTATAATCTGCCCTGCCCACAGCTCCTCTATGGAGTAACAGACTGGGTGGTTCTTTACATGGGGGTAACCACTAACTGGACTGGGGTAGATACCTGATACGCGGATGCCTGTGCACTGACTGTCCAATGATCAATTGTCTTTCTAACGTTTCAGCTAAGAGTCTCCAAAACAGCTCAGATGGCTATGAGAAGGCAAGGAACAAAGTTCTACGGCCAACATTTGGGGCCATGTACAACATAAGCAAGCAGAGACAGCAGGTCTATTGAGAAAGGATGGGGGAAGAGATTCACATGGATAGAAAATGTGAATATGATTCTGGGAGGTAGTGGGGTTATCATAGGGGGAAGAGTGATTAATTTGTCTCAGCCTGATGTCTTCCAGTTCCAGCTCTCATGAGGCTTTTTGCACTCAGTATTAACCTGTATTCTCTTAAATTCTACATCATCCCTACAATAAAGTATCCTTTCTTTCTTGAGTTAGTTTGAGTAGGTTCCTGTTACTTATAATCAAGAAGCTTCATTAGACCGCCTCCTTCCTTAGGTTGGGAGCCTTGCCTGCATTTCCAACCATGGGTGTGGCCTATTGCATGTGAGGAGATCTCCTGATTTTAGTTGCCTCGACCTTATTCTGGAGATAGCACTGAACTAGCTCCGGCAGACACCCAGATAAGGCTATTCCAAGGAAGAAGAAGAGTCTGAGGACAAGAAAAGCGTTGGAATGGGTATGGAGTTTTGCCGCGGCTCCTTTTTGATATGACAATGTGGTTTTTGTCCTTAAATTGCTTAGGGTCAACTTTGGGACAGACGGGTAGGGTATATATTGAGAGGGAGATGGCATTACTAAGCAGGGTAAGAGGGGCAGGCAGAGGCAGAGCTTGGAGGATGGGAAAGGAGTTATGTCCTCATCCTGTGGGTGTTCTCAGGCTGAGGAGTAACATAATGAACAATTAGAGTCACTAGCTTTTTTTTTTTTTTTTTTTTTTTTTTTTTATCACTAGTTTTTCTAACACCTGCAGAGGCTTTTCCATCCAAGGACAAACCTCTGATTTCACTGATGAGGAAACGGAGACCCAACAATGAAAACATGGCAATGATAGATAGCATTCAGTGAGCACTTTCTACAAGGAAGGCTCTGCCCCAACCACTGTACACACATCAGAGCACTCTGTCCCCACAGTAACCCTCTGAAGAGGTACTATTACCACCCTCATCTCATGGAATAGGAAACGGAGTCACAGAGGGGTTAACTAACTTGCCAAAGTCACACAGTAAGTGACAGAGCCAGCATTGAACACAGGAAATATTGGTTCACAGCCAATGCTTTTAGTTATTATACAATACTACTTCTCACAAGTACTGAAGATCATTGGAGCTTTATTATTATAAACAAAAACTGGTAATGAGTGTGCGTGTGTGTATGTGTGTGGGTTTGAGTGACTTTCTCAACCAAACGAGGCAGCATGTCACGATCCATGGAAAACATGAGAAATAAGGCAAGGGTTTTAATTAGAAGAAAGAGATCAAATTTTAGAAACAAAAAATCAGGAAAAACAAATGTTCGGTAGACATATGATTTAAATGTTTTAAAGGATTAGATGAGAAAGGAAAATTCTCAAGCCCTTCCTGTCCGTTCCCAGAGCCCTATACACTATATTAACTTTAAAGAAAAAGAACACCTGCTAATTTATTGATTCTTATGCCACAGGTGGTGTGACAATCCTGCCGGCTGGCTTAAGTAATCTGCCAAATCAAGGCCTCCTGAAATGAAATAATCAATGCCCTCTTTAGGGCTCACCATTATCTGACCTCTTACAGTCACAGAAGTCTTGAATCCAAGGATATATAAAAGCTGGAGTGTTTTTTTTTTTAGGTGGGGGGGGGCATTTTCTATGAGTAAGTGGCCATTTAACCCTCAAGGTTTTATGCAAGAAACATTCATGGCTTGCTTGTCGATTAACCAATTCAGATATTTGTTGAGCACCTGCTATGCATGAGACACCGTGTTAGGTGCTGGAGATGTTAGGTGGATATCTGGAAACACGAGACACTCAGCTGATACAAAAGCCCAGCTTTCTCCCTCCTGCTTCAAACACATAAAAATGTAAGACAAAATATAATAGGCAGATTTTAAAAAATATACAACTAAAAACTTAGACAAATTTAGAAAAATTTCCTGGATGCCAGCAACGGGGAGGGAAGTTTGAACAGGCACTCGCACATGGTGGCCTGCTTGGGCCATGGCCTGGGATGCGGGCCCCAGGGGCAGGGGTTTTAAAGCCACATGAGGAGAGAAGGGCAAGTCCTGAGGTGGTATGAGATGAGATGTGGGAAGACCACCCCCCCCAAGGCCCTCCCCCTGCCCCCCACTGCATTAGGCTGGACATTCTAAAGGGCTGCCTGGTTCCTGAACAGGGAGTGGGGCCACTTCCCACCAACCACCTTAGGAAGGTGGCAAGGACGCTTGTCCTGTGTCCTGGCCCCCTGAATGAAAATTCTCCTGCGGGGAATGGAAGCCCCAGCCTGCCTCTCTCTCTCTCTCTCTCTCTCTCTCTCTCTTTCTCTCTTAAATGTAGAGTCTATATTTACGCTGGGCCTTCAGGGGGGATCTCCACACTGAGAAATGACATAAAAATGTGGGTGGACAAGATGGAAATACGATGTTACCCCCAAGGAACCATCACCACTTGAGCACATAGGATGCCCACCAGAAAATAAAGAAAAGCATCTGCTGCAGGTGTGAGAACAGCCCATAAGTAAATGAGGAAACTAGAGATGGGGAGAGATACCAAGTTCAGTTCAAAGGAAGATTAATCCCTAAGACCCTGAGATAATAATCTGAAAGAAACAATTAGACATGTTTAAAATTGAAGTGATAAAAAGAAACCATACTAAAGCAACAGAGTAGGTATGGACAGAAGCAGGGGTGGGTTTGAAAAAGAGACTCCAGCAGTGAGGAAAACCAGGTGACACCTGATTCAGGGGACACACCGCCTACCTGGGGAGACAGAGAAGGAAATGGTGGAGATGATCCAGTCGAGGAGCGGGGCTGCAGAGGGAGCTAAGGAAGCCCAGGGAAGGGGCTCTGGACCCAGCTTCCACATCTGACGTGGAAGCTAACACGCGTCTCTGGCCATGGCGGGGACAGGGGCTGTTAAAGCCTGGGGAGGTTCAGGAAATGGCACATTAGGGATTGTCATAGTCCAACGCCTGCATTTCCCCGGCTGATGCACAGAGTCCCCTGAAGTCTAAGTACCTTATTAGACTGGATATTCAGGGACCTGCCTCTTCCACCCTACCTGCAAATTTTTCTTCAACTTGGCCTCATGCTGGGCCACACTTGCCCTCCCTCCCTCCCTCTCCTCTTGCCACACCAGTCTTCTCTTGGGTCTTTTTTTTTTTTTTCTTTAAGATTTTATTTATTTATTCATGAGAGACATAGGCAGAAGGAGAGTCAGGGTTCCCGTGGGGAGCCCAATGCAGACTCGATCCCAGGACCCTGGGATCCTACCCTGAGCTAAAGGCAGATGCTCAACCACTGAGCCATCCAGGTGTCCCTTCTCTTGGGTCTGAAAGCACTTTTCCATTTCAAGGCCTTTCCATATGCTGTTGTCACCACCTAGAATGACCTTTTCCTTATGTTTTTCTTTTGGGTCTCAGCTTAAGGGCTACTCTTTGGGGAGATCTTTCCTGGACACCTCAATTCCCAGTCCCTCCCTAACACTGCTTTCTGTGTCATCTCATCTTGGTTTCTTTTTACTTACCCTAATTTCTAAATATTTAATTTTGTCCTTGTCTCCCCTGCTAGAACAGAGACTCCACGAAGGCAGGGAATCATCTGCTCACTGCTGCATCTGTGATGCCTCACATTTAGCTGGCATTCAGTAAAGTTGAGTGAATAAATGAATACGCTCAAGAAACATTCATGAAGCAGCTAACACTCTGCCCAGCTCAGAAGACACGCCGATGGAAAGCGTGGAACTTTGCAGATTGGAACTTTGCTCTTTAGTGATGGAGAAACATCTGACAAGGGCCTACAGTAAATGTGAAGGTGGTGATGACAGGGGAGTATCAGGCCCTGTGTGAGCGCCCTGCAAGGGCGCCCGTTTGGTCCTGAATTAGAGAAGGCTTCTGGGAAGAAGCAACATGTAAGCTGAGCATGGAGGGATACTTAGGAGTCCACCAGGTGAAGGCAAGCTGGAAGATGTTCTAGGCTGGGGGAACACCCAGATGCCTCTTTGGGGAGAATAAAAGAGGTTCTGGCTGGGCAAAGCTTAGAGCTGCAGCAAGAAATATGATGGGAGAGGCGAGACAAGGCTGGATCACGGAGGGTTTTCAAGCTATGATAAGGAGTTTGGACTTTTTCTTTGGGTCAATGAGGACATCTGTGTCAGAGCGAATGGCATAATCTTATTTGTGTTTTACTGAAATGGTCCTGGAGCAGTGTGGATAAGAGAAGGAGGACCGGAGACTGGGAGACCAGGAAACTAGTGTGATAATTCAGGCAGGAGATGAGGATGGCTTAGATGGAGCCTTGATGTTAAGGAAGTGAACTGGATGAATTTAGGACAGAAGGCAGAAAGTTGGGGCAGGGGACAGAATCAAGGGTGATGCCTAGGTTTCTAGCATGACCAACATGGTGAATGAGGGACCATCTTTGAGCCGCATCTGGCAGAGGACCAGACACCTAGTACACATGACTAGGGGTGTGCTGGATAACGTGGAAATGGACTCAGTGCAACGTTTTCATAACAGTGAGTATATATACATCAGCTCACTTCGAGTTCCTGGGTCTGCCTACAAGTGCGATCTACCATTTCCTACTGCCTCCACCTGCCTTGGGTTACGGATTTGCGACCTGTCAGTCTAGCCTGAGCTCAGGATTTCTTTTTCTTTTCTTTTTATTTTATTTACATTTAATTTGCCAACATATAGTATAACACCCAGTGCTCATCTCATCGTGCATCCTCCTTAATGCCCGTCAACCAGTAACCCCAACCCCTCACCCACCTCCCCTCCTGCAACCCTTTGCTTATTTCCCAGAGTTAGGAGTCTCTCATGGTTTGTCTTCCTCTCTAATTTTTCCCCACTCATTTTCCTCCCCTTCTCTTATAGACCCTTTCACTATTTCTTATATTCCACATATGAACAAAGCCATATGACAATTGTCTTTCTCCAATGGACTTATTTCACCCAGCATAATACCCTCAGTTCCACCCATATTGTTGTAAATGGTAGGTAGCTCAGTATTTCTAATCCACAGTCCCCACTCCCCACCAGGACACTCTGTCTCTCTGTTAAGGAGTGTGATTGTGCCTTTCCCCCCACTCTTTGTGGCCACCAGTGTTATAGCCAGTAACGCTACTGTGATTTTTCATTAATTTTCTTGGTTGTTTTGCAGTTATAGTAACACTAAAATTTATACTCAATAATATTATTACAATTTTCCACTACTAATGGGATTATTATTTTGGTTCATTTGTGTTTGAAAGCCATTAGCATAAGATTTACCTCCAACAATATGTACTGTGATTTTTAATGCCCTTGAAACTTGCAAGCAAGCGATAAGTCTATAATAAGAGAATGCTAGTAAGCATATAAATGTCTTTCTTGGGAAAAGAGGGCTTTTTTTCATCCCGGTTGGACTCAGGTTCTTTGATAGAGCGATTGGTAGGATATAAGGCATTAAAAGCTAAGAACACTGTGTTAGTTTGTAGATCTGTTCAAACAAACTCCCAGTTATTCAGAGGACACTTTTATATTCTAGGAGGATTCATATTCTTGCTCCTTTTTATGTTGTTCCTTACCTGACTTACACAAAACTATAATAAATTATGTGTTTGCAGGGAACAATATTGAGAACTATGAATTGTTTGGAAGTGGAAATCACTCTATCTGACTGACTTTCCAAGGGGCTGGGGGGCTTGATGCACTGCTAGTGGAGCTCTGGAAATGGATTATTTCAGGGGCTGGTGAGAGGAGTTTCTCTGGGGGGCAGAGAAGTAGATGGGCAGGGCCAGCTTCAAGGGTATGTGACCAGGAGACTCCCAGGACCCCATGCTGTGAAATTCACAGTATCACCACCTTAGAGTTCTTAAGTTGAACAAGTGACTCCACTTTGCACTAGGCCCTGCAAATTATATATGTGCTACTGTGTACAAGTGTTGGAACCAGGCAGATTTGGGGTCAAGTTCTAGTATTCTCTAACTATTGGCTGTGTCTCAGTTTCCTTATCTGTAAAACTGAGATAATACTACCGTCTTCCCAGGCTAGACATGAGAGTAGATATCCAGCACCAGAGGGCCTGAAAGACAGTGACACACCCCAAGATATGCTCAGTGGAATTTTAATTCCCCAGTACAGTACTCATAATTAAACTTATTATTACGGTTTAATGTCAGGAATACTAGCCAGCTGGGATAGGCAGACTGCATGGCACAGAAGCTAATCCCATGTGTGCTGGTTAGGAACACACCAAAGAATGTTTTCCTGAGGGGGACACACCAAGGCTGGGGGCCCCATCCATCAGCTTCCAACCTTTGTGCTGCTATGACACATGATAAATAATGTTTGCTGGCACAACGGGTCCCAGTTTCTCATGATTCATACCTATTTCTCTTCCCTCCAGAAATCTCTCAAAAAAGACAACGAAGGAGACTGGCATTATTATGAAGATGTCCTTGACCTTGACCTAATTTATTTGCAAACTTTAGTATTTGTAACTTTTTCTCTTTTCTTTTCTTTTCTTTTCTCTTTTCTTTTCTTTTCTTTTCTTTTTCTTTCTTTTCTTTTCTTTTTTCTTTCTTTCTTCTTTCTTTCTTTCTTTCTTTCTTTCTTTCTTTCTTTCTTTCTTTCTTTCTTTCTTTCTTTCTTTTTCTTTTCTTTTTTTTTTTTTACACCATAGCACACAATGGAACTTGATAAGCCAGTGTACCATAATCCTACACTTGAGACCCAGGAACATGGTCCCTCAGGATCCCAAACAAAGGATCCTCCCCTTCTGACAGGCTGGGCTGACGAGGACGAAGCTGGAGCCTTCTATGGCTTCACAGATGTCTGTGCTGTGCTTTAGCCTGAATGAATGATGCCCGTCATGAGGCATGGCATCCGGAGTCAGAGAAACACCACTAACTAGTTCGTTGGATACACTTGTGATGAATAGCATGCAGTCTTAAAACATCTGGTTAAACATTTTTTTCCCAAGAATGTAGAAAAGGCTTTAAATCAAATTAATAAGAAACATAAGCTAATTCCTGGGCATTTCTGGACTCTGGTCCAAAAAGATTCCTCAGGGGATTATAGGAGGAGTTAGGGTGACCTTTGCTGCATTCAGTTTAAAGTTTGTGGGCAGCTTGGAGTCCCGATGGGAGACTTCAAAGGGAAGCACCAGGGCCCTCAGCTGTGCTTGCCCTCCGGTGCCGCTCAGGCCTCTGGGCACATACACATCATGAGACGCGGGCCCAGTGTCTCCAGGGCCTCCTGCGGTCTCAGATGTGGGTCAGCCTCACAGTGACCTGTGTTGTGAAATGACCACATCCCAAGCATGGCTTGCTCTTTCCTTACTCCCCTCTGAGCGCTTGTGGGCAGTGAGCCACGGTTGCCCACTGCGCTCTTTCAGGCCTGAAGGGCTTCTGTGGGTGGGAGTTGTCAAAGCTGGTCCCCCACCTCTCCATAGTACAGCCGTGAATGGCCATAGAAAAACTATGGCAGCTCTTCTTTCCAGATTCCTCCTTGGCCTCTTTCTAGTGCTTTGGATGAGGGACGACGGCACTGTTAGTGAAACAAATCCAAAAGAACAACGGCCGATTCCTCCCTCGTCTCTCAATGGGATGAGGAGAGACCTAGAACATAGTCTAGCTCCTGGGTCCATGTAACACGGTACATAGTGTCTAAAAGATGCTTCGATCCATAACTATTACGACTAATGACCCACTACTTTGTCAAACACCTCGAGGTATTGTTACAGGAAGCATGTGCTGATAAACAGCTTATTTTCATGGTGATTTTGAAATGGTGATTTTGGTTTGGGTGACTTCGGGGTCACTCCCTTGACCCTCTCAAGGATCGAAAAAAACCAAGTCACTGCACTGACTCTCGGGAGACCAGAGACGTGCCATCCCACCAACGTGGCCACAGCAGCAGCTTTTAGCCCAAACTAGAGAAAACGCAAATCCTGTCAGGTTAAATCTGAGACAACAAGATGGACATGGGTGACTCTGTCCTCAATTTGACAGAAACCCCCAAATTCAGCAAATAGATTTTGCTTCCAATGGCACCGATCATCCAGCACATTGTACTATAAACATCAAGCCCCTGGGAAAGAAATCGAAGGGATGCTTTGGCTGCATTCCTGGTTTTTGGTCATTCTGTGATTGATTTTCTTACCTGTTGCCGAATTTCTTCCTCCATTTTCACGGGTGAGCCCAATTCCGCAACTTGCTTGACACCTTCACTCGCATATCCTCCGTACTCCCACAGCACATAGTTCTTGGAGTGGGATCCACCAATGATTGCAGACCAGTGATTGGCCCGACCTGGGAAAGCCAATCAGGATGCAGGTAATCAGCGTGGCTGTGGCTAAAACTTGAGCCCCTTATATGTTGGGAACAAAGTGTCATTTGACAATCATTCAACCAGTGCTGGCTAAGCACCTGTGTTAGGCCCTGTGCTGTCCAGAGAGGAATAAGACCATCCCTGGAAGCAAGAAGGTCTTGGGAATGTGCAGACAGGAGAGCAACAGATGCCTGAGAGAGACACAGAGGCAGCCCAGAATGATGACTTCTGTTGGGGAGCGTTTCAGAGAAGGGGGACGACTGTGAGACTTTGAAAGGCTGATCAGATTTGTAAGACAGACTAGAGAGGAGAAGCTATTTCTGGCAGACTCAGAAGCATTAAATAACACTGTGTGTTTGGGGAGCCATAAGTAATTTAGCATCGCTGTGTCACCAACTGTCAGGGGAGAGGCAGGAAGCGATGCCAGGGAGGTAGGAAGGAGGCCGCTCATGGATGGCTCTGCTCGAAATGCTCCAGGAGTTTGGATATCATTTGAAAGGGTCTGAAACCACTGAAGGGTCCTGAGCAGGGGAATGGCATGATCGCATTTGAATTTTAGATAAGTCATCCAGGCAGCAGTGTGAAGAATGCATTAGATGGAGCAAAATGAGATTGTAGAGCTGTGGCGGGAGAGCGGGGAGCCAAGGGTAGAGGGAGTGAGTGGGGAGCAGGCTTGGGCAATTCTCGGGAAGGAGCTTGGTTGACTTTGAGCTGGCTTTTCTGTGCCTGCCAGGATGCAGGGCAGGTAAGCCAGCCGTGTGAGAGGATGGGCAGGCAGTCTGGATGTGTGGAAGGGACTGGTCCCTCTGCTGAGGATCACGGGTGGGGGCGGGGGCTGGTGGCCATAGGGAGTGCAGGAGGGAACCTGGGGGTGACACAGGGGAGAACAGAACAGCATCTGGACAGGACCAAGACAAAACTGACTGAGGGCTTTTCAAAGTGCCAGAGGGAGGATGGAGAGTCAACATCAGCACTGTGCTGGGTGTTGTTTCTGCCCGTGATGGGTGCGCACACACACACACACACACACACACACACACACACACACGGTGATCAATTACTGGCTAAATAACATACAATTCATCATAGGCCAGTTCAGTCTCAGCCATTCTTTGGTTGGCTACTAAAGCCCCGAGGTAAAGAACATTTGGGGGCACAGCACAGAGGAAAACCCGAACTGGCTGGACCCAGGTGCCACATGCAGTACCTGCAGCTTACCACCCTGTGGCCATCGTGACTGGACTCTGCTCCACCCCAGCATGTACGCAGACCACTCTGGACAAGGCCCGATCCTGCTGACATCAGCCCTGGGCCTGGGGAACGCGGGGAAGCCCCCCTCCCGGCCTGCCCAGGGCAGCCGACATCACTATGTCAGCCTGCCGATGGCTTGCTCATTGTTCCTACACATCGGGGAGGTGCAAACACTGTTCATCCATCATTTCCCTAGAGAAGACAGACGGGTGTGCTGCCCGCTTTTTCTGTAAGTCACTTCCTGAGCCAGGGGACTGTCCTAGCTGTCATCCAAGCCACGAGCACTACTTCTGCGCAGGGGCAAGGGCTGGGAGCCACTCGTGACCTTTGTTCATGCTGTGAACATACAGAGACCAGCTTCAGCATCTCTTGCTCCCTCTGCCTTGTTCCACCAAAATGCCCCCTTTTCCCAGACCCATTCTGCCTACAATTCTGTACCTCAGGGGCTTAGCACATGCTGTTGCCCGTGGCTCTCTTCTCGCTTGGCTTGGCCAACCGTCATCCCTCCTTTATGATTTACCCAGAAGTCCCCAAGATCCCCCACCCCCACCCCAGACTGACCTAAGTCTTGTCTCCTGTCTCCCCACACAGATCACATGTACGATCACTGCTTCAGGTCTGTTTGCCCGCCAGCCCGTAACGTCCTCGAGGTGACCTGTCATCAGCGCTATGTCCCCACGGCCCAGCGCTATGTCCCCAGTGCCTGGCACTGTGTCTGATGCACCGTGAGTTTAGTTTAGTGCATGTTTTCCAAAGGATTTCATCCGAGGGTATTATGCTGAGTGAAATAAGTCAATCGGAGAAGGACAAACATTATATGGTCTCATTCATTTGGGGAATATAAAAAATAGTGAAAGGGAATAAAGGGGAAAGGAGAAAAAATGAGTGGGAAATATCAGAAAGGGAGACAGAACATGAGAGACTCCTAACTCTGGGAAACGAACTAGGGGTGGTGGAAGGGGAGGAGGGCGGGGGGTGGGGGTGACTGGGTGACGGGCACTGAGGGGGGCGCTTGACGGGATGAGCACTGGGTGTTATTCTATATGTTGGCAAATTGAACACCAATAAAAAATAAATTTATTAAAAAACAAAACAAAGCAAAACAGGATTTCATCCAAACAATCAAAGGGGAGAAGCATTTCGGAGCAGGCTTACACAGATTTGATTCAGTGTGATTAAATTCAAGTCTCAACTCAGCAGAGTTCCTGACACCTATTGGGCTAACACACTCAGCTAACCTGCATGCTGTTAAAAAACAAACACTACCACCAACAAAAAAAGAAAGGCATTAGCCTTAACACCAGCAGACAGGGATTCAAATGCCAGCATTGCTACTTTCTAGCTATGTCAATGTGGTCCAATTCCAGTTATTTTATTTCCCTGAGTCTCAGCCCCCTCCTCTGTAATTCAAGGATGAGAATGCCTATCTTACTGACATATATAAGAATTAAATTAAATTTTTAAAAGATGAGATAATATATGTGAAATCACCACTGGCACACAATAGACACTCAATAATTAGAGTTTCCTCCTTTCCCGGTTGTTAGGGAGGCTACAAAAATGAGTAAAACATGAAACCTGCCTTTTATTCAGCAGAGGAAATAAGAAATCTATGTATTGTGAAATAAGAGAAGAGACTAGGACGGAGCACAATCATAGGGAGAGGAGGGGATGGGCCCAGATGGGTCTTTCTGATTTATTCATTCGACTTCCATTTACTGTGTGCCAAGCACAGTGGCAGGTTCTGGACACCGACAGGAATTGGACAGGGGCTTGTCCTGGAGGGACTCACAGTCTGGGGGTGGGGAAACAGATGGTTAAGCAGATTACTTAGGATCCAGCATGGTCAGGGATATTATAGAAACAAGAACGCAGAGCAGAGGGGATGGAGCTGCTAACTCCAAAGTCCCCAAATCCAAAGAATCAAAGTCCAAAGGCATGAGTACAGAGAAGCAGGTGCCTCAAGAATGGGATCTTTGTGGTTTCTTACCCTTGAATAAAATGTCATTGTATCAGTTCAACTTTCTGATCAATTTAGTTGTTAATTTCCTACAATGATCTTGCAAATTACCACATTAATTCAAATTTCAACCCACTGAATGATATCAACCACATAAATAGATATCTCCCAGGCGCTAGCTACGGGGAGGGAGCAGACTCTACTGCCCCTGGGGGAGAAGGCAGGAATCCATGGAAAACAATCTGCAACATCAGAAAGGTAATGACTTCAGGTGAGTGGCAGTGACTCGGGTGCAGAATGGTACAGGGAGACAGGCACTGGTGACCAAGAGCCAGAGGAACTGTGCTCCAGGCCTCCATGCATGCCCATGAATCACAGCCTCAGTTTGCCTATTAAAACTATTACTAGCCAGACTATTTCTCAGAGTTGCGCAAACTAATTGGGCTAGTTTTGGAAAGAACTATGAAAATTTTAAAAAACTGTACAATACAAAGTTCTCGATAGTGTTATGGATGGAAAGCGTAATGGGAATCCAATCCACGAGAGGAATCCAAAAGATGACAGAGGAGCAAGGAAACTTTCCCAGCAGAGACTTTCCCAGAAGAAACTTTCCTAGGAAGGCTGGCAGGACAGAAGTGGGAATTCCAATTATGACACAGATAAGAGGATTAAACACTTACTAGGTGTCAGGTGTAATGCTGTCCTAGGTGTGACCCTCACTACACCTTCATTCTCATTTTATAGTAAGAAAACTGAGACCCAAAGATGTTAAGGAAGCTGCCGAAGCTCACAGAGTCAGCAAGGGTCAAAACCGGGGGTTCAACTCCAGGTCTCCCTGGCCCTGGAGCACACACTCTTTTCCCTACATGGCACTGAGAGGTCGAGGAAGAGAGAAGACTGTTTGGTGGACTGGAGGGATGGAAGGCAAAGAGGGAAGATGAAAAAGAAAGTCAGGACTGGGTTGAGGAGAGTGCTGAGTACCCACCACGAGAGGGAGAAACATAATGGAAGTTTCCTTCTGGGAAGAATCATATGACAATAGTTAACATGCAGTGAGCCTTTACTAAGTGCCAGGCACTGTGCCAAGGCCTGACCTACATTATTGCATTAAACACTCAAAAAAAAAGAGAGCCTGCTCTGACACAGAGGCTGTAAGAATTCCCATTTTTCACATGAGCAAACCCAGACTCAGAGAGGTTAAGTGAGTTTAACCCAGGATCGCACAGTGGATGAGAGAGGACACTGGGATTCAAGGGCCCGAGCTGCGCTCCCTACCACAAGGCACCGCACCTGTATCCAGGCCACACCCAGTGGTGCCAAGGGAGAGGGCCCAGGGTGAGGAGACCCATCAACACTCTCTTGCGTGAGTTGTGTCGGGTGGGACTTAGGGGCAGTGGAAAGGGAATGAAGACACGGGATCAGAGGTACGAGCCAACAAGAGGGAAGACTGGACAGACTTCAGAAGGCAGGGTGGGCATGTAAGTTAAAGCTCTGGGTTCTGAGTCTGACCATCGTGTATTCCAGGCTCAGTTCTGAAGCTCAGTTCTAGACTGGACAAGTAATCAGTAATCTCTCTTCAACTCAGTTTCTTCATCTGGAGATTGACATGACCAGTCTCCAGGGGTTGTTCTGAAGTCAAGACTAGTGGCTGGAACACAAAGTAGGCTCAATAAATATTAGCCAGTCAAATTAAATGCGAATAGGATGTCCAGGAGCAGATCCAGACAAGCTTCTGGAAGGCATGGGAAGCAAAAAAGACCTGAGCAGGTGATTGGAGGACAGTCTGGTTTAGAATGGGTGGGTAGAGATGTCAGAATGTCAGATGCAAGGACCTGAAGCTGAAAGAAAATCCAGGAGGGAATCATCCAAGTGGGACTCAGTGGTCTGGGGCCTGAGACTGAGGTGGCTCAGCGGACCCAGTTAGCTGGGACACAGAGAAGTGAGGCACGGGGCTCCAGCATCCTCCAGGAAATAAGGGAGGAGGGAGAGGGAGAAGCCACAGGTAACAGAAGGCCCAGGGAGGAGGAGACAGGGCACATGCTTGTGGCTTTCTTAAAGGGATGCTCGGGGGCGGGAGTGGGGGGAGCTATGGCTGAGGTCCTTGGGGAAACACTAGGGCTTCAGTTTTGGGGTCAAGGACCGAGACTATCGCCAACCCTTTTGGCTCTCAGGTAAGGCCAAAGCTCTGGTGACCAGAGGTCTAAACCAGAGGTCTGGTTTAGCAGACCTCTCTCTGGTTCCAGTAGTGTTCTAGCGGCCTACACATACCTGAGTCTAGACGTTTATTCCCAGTAGTTTAGATGAAGCATAGATGGGACAGAGGCAGGTGGGAAGCTGAGAGGAAGAAATGATTAGATGTGTGAGTCTGAGATACTGATGGGCAACCAGGTACACCCCGGTTGAAAAGCCCCTCCAGGGGGACATCCTGAATATACGTGTTGTACCCTCACTTCTGACACCTTTTCTGTTGTCATGGCTGGTGCTAAGTTGCCAGTGATGCCCAAATTCACAACAAAGCTGAAAAGGCCATTGCTGATAAAAGAAGAGCCGTGCCTGGCTTTCTGTCTCATGTGGAAGGATGCGTGTTGCACATAGATGGATTCTCTGAAGGGTCCTACCTGTGGCAGGTATTCAGCAACGGCCCAGCTTTGCCGGCCTGCTTTGTCAGAGGCTGCATTCCGCTGACAATCTCAGTCCCGCAAAAAGTCCCCCGTGCATTTCCTTGACATGACATTCACAGCGCTTCACTGGAGACGTCTACAGCCTTGGTGTCTACATTGCTACAACTCACCCACTATATCTCAGCAAATCTTTGATTTTAGGTGCTGGTTGGGTCCTTATGGATCTGCTAGCTGCCTCTCCAATCCCCATGTCCTCCTTTCATGTCTGAGTGGATAACCTTGTTACTTAACTCTTCCGAGAAGACCCAGGTCAACCCATCCACAGACTTATCCAGGCACCATGTGGCTGGTGACAAGCAGAAAAATGTGGTCGGCCTGCCAGCCCTATTCATAAAAGTTGTCTTGGATCTCATTTTCTTCTGGCCCTTGCTGTTCTCACCCTAGGCTCAGTTCCAGAATCTGCCTGGGTTTTGATGCTTTTTGGATTTGGCTACAGAACTTGGCTCCTCTGGGTTTGCTCCTGGGTGCTGCCCAGGACACAGCTTGTACTTGCCCTCTGGCTCTTCCTGCCTTTGGTGGCTTCAGGAACTCACTCTGACCAAGCTATTCAGGTTTTCAGGATCCCCTCCCGGCATGGCCTCCTTGGAAAAAAAAAAAAAAAAAAAAACCCTGCATGGGGAGATCTGTCGGTTTGGCCAGAAATTCCTCAATTTTCTTTCTGCCCTCTTCACCTTCACCTTCAGCTAGCCTTTTTTCTTTCCTTAAGGTCTTAAGAAAAATGTCACTTTTCCATTCCAGGGAAAACACTTGCACTTACACAATGGATCATATTCTTTTGCATTTACTTAGAGGCTTCTAATAATATTCTATTCTATTAATTCGTTCACTAAATAAATGTTTACTAGGCATACTACGTGCTAGGTTAGAAATCAACAAGCCACAGCCCATGTCCTGTTTTTTTTTCCCCCAATAAAGTTTTATATTTTACATGTTACTTATGTATTATTTATGACTGCTTTCCTGCTACAATGGCAGAGATGAGTAGTTACGACAGAAACTGCCTGGCCTGCAAACCCTAAAGTATTTACTATCTGGTCCTTTATAGAAAAAGTTTGACAAAATCTGTGCTAGGTCATGGAGACTCTGAGCAGAATCCAGCCTTGGTCCTGGCCCTTGAGACGTTCAGTTTGGAAGATGAGGTGGACTGCATGGAGGACAGGTCATGACAGGTAATTTCAATAAAGTATACGTAGTACAACTTTCATAAAGGCAATGCAGAGTGATATAAAAACACGAATGGGGGATATGCAAACCAGACTGTACCAGAGAGAGCTTCCTGGAGGAAACGACAGCTAAGCTACCTTCTGAAGGGTAAGTAGGAGCTAGGAAGGCAATTACGGGGAAAGAGGAAGGTATTCTTGTAGAAGGACAAGAATTGTGCAAAAGCAGGACATAAGAGAAAGTCAGAGGTACATGGGAAACCATAAGGTAGGTCGAGGTAGAGAGAGAAAGAGAGACAGTGTGTATTTGTAAAGAAGGAATGATCAAATGAAAAAGCCAGTCAACCAGACAAATCAGAAGAGACATGAGTGTCTTAATAAAAAAGTTTTTATTTTATCTTGAAGGCAACATGAAATAGAGAAGAAAATATGATGGTTTTGTCTGCAGACGCCCTCCAAATTTATTTATGCTCACACAACTTGTGCTTCTCACTCTGATGGAATAAATGGCACCAGACTAGCCCTCACAACAGAAGTGACTAAATAGTGCGTAAGATGTATATAAAGCACCAATGTTCAGATGTTAGAAAATAGATGGCAAACACTATGACCCCTGAGAGAAGGGTAACAGAAGAGGTGAGCCCCATGTTTGTCCCAGACATTTTCTGGTTTGTGGTACAACAGAGCATGACAATCTTCTGAGCTGAGGAGATAAAGATAGGAATTTGAGGCTTCTGCGGGTAGATAGGATTTACTGGCAAGAATGCCAGAGAGGAGGATGCTGCACAGAGAAGGAACTTCAGAAACATGCACAGGAGTCCCTTTAGGTCTTTGAGCAAACACTAAGTCGCACATGTGCGGGACAAAACTCCAAAGGCTTGGGAAATAAAGCTACTGGGTAGCTAAGGGCTGAATGGAGATTGCAGAAGTCACATAATACTGAAGGGACCGGATTCCAACCATCCATATTCAAGACAACTTGATGACCATTCTGAGCATTCACCTGAGACCCAGGAAAAGGCATAATTTGGGAGAAAAATACTTCAGCACTAGAGTAAGGGCTAGTCTGGACTTACCCTGACAAAGCTTAGAAAACAAGCCTTGAAAGTAAAACAAGCAGATATACCAGTAAATTAACCAACTGCCAGATTGAAACTCCATACTCTTTAAAAGAAGATAATGAATCTAGTTATTCATCAATGTCCATCATATAGTCAAAAATTACTAAAAAGTGCAGAAGCAGGAAAATATGATCCATAACCACGAGGAAAAAAAAAACAGTCAAAAGAAAGAGTTCCTGAAATGATGGGTTTGCTGGGATTGCTATACAAGGACCTTAAAACACCTACTATCAAATTCAAGGATTTAAGGAAGAGATGAACATAATGGGTGAACAGAGGAGGATTCTCAGCAAAGAAATTATTATTATTTTTTTATAGAGAGAGAGAGACAGTGCAAGTACATGGATTGAGGGAGAGGGGAGAGTGAGAGAATCTCAAGCAGGCCCACACCCAGTGTGGAGAAGATGCGGGACTCTATCTTACAACTCTGAGATCAAGACCTGACCTGAAATCAAGAGTTGGATGCTTAACCCACAGAGCCACCCAAGTGTTCCAAGAAAGAAACTTTTAAAAAACCCAATGGAAAATCTAGAACTGGAAAATATAATATCTGTTTTAGGATATGGCAAAGAGAAAGGTCTATAAATGGAAAGATAGGGTGATAGAAATTCAAAGCAAAAAGCAGAGAAAAATGTTAGAAAAAAATGAACAGGAGTCTCAGTGACTTTTGGAACAACAGTAAGTTGCTTAACATAAGGGTTATTGGAATCTTGGAAGGAGAGGATAGAGATATTGAGTTATGAAAATATTTAAAGAAATAATACCTGAAATTACCCAAAATTTGATGAAAAATATCAACTTATATATCCAAGAAGCCCAATAAACTGCAGACAGGATAAAAACCAAGACAATTATACTTATGCACATCAAAAACAGTTAATGATGACTAGAGAAAAAGTCTTAGAAGCAGCCAGAGCCTATAGGACACATTATAATCAGAAAAACAAAAATAAGAATGACTGCTGGTTTCAAAAACAAGAGACAATGAAATGATATCACTAAGGTTCTGAAAGAAATAAAAAACTGTCAACTGTGAATTCTTTTTTTTTTTTTAAGATTTTATTTATATATTCATGAAAGAGAGAGAGAGAGAGAGAAAGAGGCAGAGAAACAAGCAGAGGGAGAAGCAGGCTCCACGCAGGGAGCCCAACACGGGTCTCGATCCCAGGTCTCCAGGATCAGGCCCTGGGCTGAACGCAGTGCTAAACTGCTGAGCCACCCGGTCTGCCCAACTGTGAATTCTATATCCTGCAAAAATATCCTTCAAAAATGAGGGTAACTAAAAAATAATAATAAAAATAAATAAATAAAAATGAGGGTAACTAAAACACCTTTCTGATAAAGGCAAGCTGAGTGACTTCATTACTAGCATACCTGCTGTATATGAAATATTAAAGGACTTCTGGCTGAAGGGAAATGAAAACAGATGTAAACTCAGATCCCATAAAGGAAAAAAATAGTGCTAGAGATGGTAAATACATGGATGAGCTCCACCTTTCATATCTTTTTCACTAAGGAGTTTCTCCCTTGAAGTAGGAGGTTCAAATTTCCTTATTCCAAGTAAAAAAAAATTTTCTCGTCAATGCTCTTTCCACAAGGCCTATCTTTTGTCTTTCCTACACCTCCGGGGTTTTTGAGAAAGTCAAGCTCATGGTTTCCACTTCTTGAATTCTTTTCAGGTCCTTGCAACCTGATACTGAGCTCCCACCACGTAAGCTCATTTATGCCACCCAGTCTTTGAAACTTCAACTTTTGCTCCCTTCTATTCCCATAGTTGGACAACTGCTGGGGCAATCAGGAGAATATTACTATCTGCTTTATTTCCTTTTAATCTTTAAAAATTTTTTAAAAAATATTTCATTTATTTATTCGTGAGAGACACAGAGAGAGGGAGAGAGGCAGAGACATAGACAGAGGGAGAAGCAGGCTCCATGCAGGGAGCCCGATGTAGGACTCAATCCCAGGACTCCAGGATCATGCCCTAAGCCAAAGGCAGATGCTTAACTGCCGAGCTACCCAGGCATCCCAAGCTTTATTTCCTTTTTAAAAAATAAAAGCATATTTTAAATTCAAGAGAAGTCATCCTTTCAAATGTATCATTTAGTGAATTTTGACAAAGGCATGCAATCATGTAACCAATCACAAGGAAGATATAAAATAGTTCTACTACCGGGAGACCTGGGTGGCTCAGCAGTTAAGCATCTGCCTTTGGCTCAGGTCATGATCTCCTGGGATTAAGTCCCACATCGGGCTCCCTGCATGGAGCCTGCTTCTCCCTCTGCCTGTGTCTCTGCCTCCCTCTCTCTGTCTCTCATGAATAAATAGATAAAAATCTTAAAAAAAATAGTTCTACTACCGGGACACCTGGGTGGCTCAGCGGTTGAGCATCTGCCTTCGGCTCAGGGCATGATCCCATGGTCTCTGGATCGAGTCCCACATCAGGCTCCTTGCATGGAACCTGCTTCTCCCTCTGCCTATGTCTCTGCCTGCCTCTCTCTCTCTCTGTCTCTTATGAATAAATAAATAAAATCTTAAAAAAAAATAGTTCTACTACCTAAAAAAATTGCCATGTGCCTCTTTGTAGTCAACTCCATTCCTCCATCCCCAGCCCTTGGCAACCTCTGATCTGTTTCTGCTTCCTATAATTTTGTCTTTCCTAGAATATAGTATAAATAACTCATACAGCAGGTAGCCCTTGGAGTCTGGCATTTTCAACTTGACATAATACATTAGAGATTCATCCATGCCCTTATATGTATCAGTTTATCCTTACATCAGATGCCTTGAAAGAAACAGGCTATCTCCTACTGGTTTAAGGTCATCATTACACTCCTGTTTCCACCATTTCCTAGTTGTGTTACCTTGAACAAGCTACCTAAAGTTTTGAAGACTGTTTTCTTTTCTTTGAAATGGAAATAATGATAGCACCCACCTTCTAGGGTTGTTATGCATAACGCAGAGGGAAATCCATATGAACATAGTACAATTCCTGGTACATAATAAATATTCAATAAATGGTTGCTTTTAATATTGATATTCTATTTCTCCAGGGAAGAAGAGATTGGGAGCAACCTGGAACATGCACAGAGTCTGTCCATTAGAGTAAGGCAAGGTCTTAGAGGAGAGTTGGATTTTCTAAGGTGTATGGTCAGCGTAGTGGTGGTTCTAGTGGCAGTCAGCACTGTGTTGGGGGTGGAGGGGATGAGTGGTAGAAGTCCATTGGATGGGGGGGAGTAGGTGGTGAGAAAATAGCAGCAGATTGAATCAGGTGAATGGACTAGTTCCCAGGAGCAAGCAGCAGAGCCTCAGAGCTCAGGTTCCATTGTCTGGAGTCAGTTCTATCTTCTGGAGGCTGATGGTGAAGTGGTAGCAAGTGTGAGACACCCATGCTGTGAGTGAGTGTCCACTTCAAGTATACTGTGCTTCTTTCCATTTACTGCCACAAGGCCTTCTCTGGAGCTTTGAAAGCCCAGTTGGCCAGCAAGCAAGCACCTGACGTGCAGGGAAGTTAGTATTCCTGGAGACAATTCTCCGCCTATGGAGGGGTGGGTGCTCGTGGACAATTCTGTACACTTTTCTGAGGTATACTGATGCCAGTGACCTCAAAATATATTCTTAGGTTGATTCTTCCTCTTCCCTTGTCATTCTACCCCAGGCCCTTCACTCCTGCTTCCTGGATCACCTTCTACATAAACTACTTGCACCAAAGTCCTTTTGTCAGGCTCTGCTTTTGGGGAAACTAGACATGGCTCATTTAACCAAGACTATGTGTATGGCCTCAGCCATCCATAAAATAATAGTCGGGAGATTAGGCAAGAGTCAGGTGGGGCTACTTTTCCTGTTTTGGGAAGCAGAGTAGTCCTATAGAATACAAATGATCCTTCAGCACCCCTCCACCCAAAGCTATGGGTGCTGACTTTGTTATTGTCATCATAATTGTTGCCACTGTTATCACTATAGATACCATCATTCTTACAACCACGACCATTTATTGAGCACATTCCCTGCAACAGGCACTTCAGAGATATTAGCTTAACATCCTTTCATTCTCACAATGGTCTTGCTAGATGAGTCAGTTACCAACCCCATATTATGGATGAGGCAATTGAGCTGCAAGTAAGAGGCAGAGCTGGAATTATCATCAGATGTGTCGAACTTAAGGCCGTGTTCCTTCTACTCCGATGGGAAACAAAGCCTAAGCTAAGTCCAGATTTAGGTAGGAGATCACTCTGATGTCATGCATCGCTGTCACCAGAATCAACTCTTAGGGTGGGGATGCCAGGGGATAAGTAGGGTGGTACCTGTCTAATGCCCCAGACAACAATGAAAGTATTGGCTCTCGATGTTCATAAATTTCCACCTTCTTTGAACTCAGTCTTCCTGGCCCAATTTTGTGAACTTCCAACTTCTGATTTATTTGGATATCTCTAAAACCTAGCCAGTTATCTGATTCTCATCTCAGAGGCAAAAACCATAATCTCAGAGCACCACCAAACTCCCATCCCTTTTGCTCTCTAGAGGCTGGTTATAAGTTTATTGTGCACTGACAAATGGCACTGCAGTTATATTTTTAGAAAGAGGAACTTTATTTAAAAGTGTCCTTCCAAGCTGACTTTTCTACATAAATATGGTTATATATGGGAGAGAGGCTATCCTTCTGGACAACTTCCAAATGTTTAATACACCATTAACACCTGAGTTTGAAGCCTCAGGGAAGGAACTGTAGCACTTTGGATGATAAATTCTAGCAATGTTTATCTAATTTTAAAAATCCAGGAGCTTGTATTTAAAAACATAGCAGGAGCAGTAAATAACTGCTTTGTGTCTTAAGAGTTCAACAAAAAGAATAGATTTCTCCCATCCCCATTAGTTCATTTGCAGGTTTGAATCTTAACTGTTGGCTAAGCTCTGTAAATAGGTAATCCAATGCTCTCCTATGTTTAAAAGTTTGTAGGCAGTAGATAGAAAAGGTAGCAAGAAATAGGAATTACTGAGCATATACTTGCACTAGGTGTTTTGGTATGTTATTATCCAATCTTTTAAATCTCATTTCATTGATGAGGAAATAGGCTCCAAGAAGATCTATAACTTGTCACTGGACACATTGTCAGTGAATGGTTGAAATGGGATTTGGCTTATGATTACTTTGTCTTTGAGGAGGTTTTTTGCACTGCCAGTGATCGAGAAGATAGGCGTCCTAGGGAAAAGTTTGTTAAGCTAATAATAGAAGCAAGGACTATTGAATCAGGTCTATATATAGGATGAAAGGGGAGTCAGGCTGGGGTAGAAAACTTCTACCCCAAAATTGAAGGGAAAAGTGAAGACAGAACCTCAGTCTCTTTTGTGACCACAGATGCAGAAACCTCAAAGAATATTAACAAACCTTATATCCAGCTATATCATATCACAGCCACATAGAGTTTATTCCAAGAATATAAGGGCAGTTTAACAATCAAAATTCAATCAATACAATTCATCACATTAATGGAAAAAAAGAAAAATATATATGTATACCTTCATAGATACAGAACAAGTATTTGATTGCATTTAGTATCCATTCATGATTTAAAAAAAAACACTCAGCAAACTAAGGATAGAACGAACTTTCTTTACCTAATTTTTAAAAATCTACAAAAAAGCCATAGCAAAAACCACACTTAAAAATGGGACATTAAAAGCTTTCCCCCATAAGACTGGGAACAAGGCAAGAATGCCCACTATCACCAGCTTTTAGCCACCAGTGAAATAAGGCAATAGAGAGAAACAGAAGGCACAATGGTTGGAAGGGAATTTTGGTAGAAGATACAATAGTGTATATAAAAATTTCAAAATAATTTATATATAAACTAACAGAATTAATAAGGACATTTAGCAAGGTCTCTGAATACTAATATGCAAGAATCAATGTCATTTCTATATACCAGTGACAAAAAAAAAAAGAAATTTAAAAAAGCTATTACTTGCTATAGTATAAAATATATATCTAAGAAAAAACCCAATGAAAAATGAGTAAGACCTCTTCTCCATAGACATCTATAAAACATTATTGAGTGAACTGGGGGTAAATAAATACATGGAGTGATAGAGTCAATAACGTAAAGTTGTCAAATCTTCCCTAATTTGTTCATAAATTCAACATAAGCTCAATAAAAATACTAGTGTTTTTTTTAAATGAAAATTGAGATCATGATTTAAAAATTTATGCAGAAATGTAAAGGCTTGAGAGTAGTCAAATAATCTTGAAGAAGAATAAAGTTAGAGAACTAATGCTTCCATATATGAAGGCTAGACAAATAGATTAATGAGACAGAATGACAGATTCCAGAATCCAGAAATAGACCAACAGATACATAGTGACTCAATACATAACAAAGGTGACACTAATGTAGAAGGGAAATGATGGGCATCTTGATGAATGATTCTAGCAAGAAAAGGAAAAAAGTACCTTGACCCTTACCTCACACCATACACAATTTCAATCACAGATCAATTCAGCATCTAGGCATGGAAGGCAGAAGTTTGTGAGAATCATCCATGTGATGGTGCATAATTTTGGTTTTCTTTTTCATAACTGTGTGTTTCACAGCATCAATATACCACGTTGAATTTTTCCATCCTATTCATGAGATTATTATGAATAGTGCTGTATAGACACTCATGTGCATGTCCTGGTAAATATATGTACACATTTCTGTTCTTTATATACTAGGAGTAGAATCCTAGTATCCTAGTATATCATAGGATATGTAGCCCAGCTTTAGTTGAGATTGTTAAACAGTTTTCCACAGTGAGAGAAATCTGGTAATCTACATCCTTGCCAACACTTGGCATTGTTGGTCTTTTATTTTCCTCACAAAAGAGGATATGCTATAAAAATTCCACTTATAAAAAGTTTAAAAATAGGCAAACTTGACCTATGATAGAAGTCAAGATGGTGGCTACCCTTTGTGGAGAAACGCAGACTGGAAGGGACAAAAAGAGGCTTCTGGAGTGCTAGTAATTTTCTGATTTCTGTGTTGCTAACATGAACGTGTTCCAGTGAATGGGAAACTGTGAGCTGTACACTTATAATGCATCACTTTTTGTACATCTATTTGTAAGTGTGCTTCTATTAAGTTTGCTTTTAAAAGGGAAAATGTGAAGGTAGAAGCAGTGTTAGCTTTCTTTTCTTGTCTCTCAAGGCTCACTGTGGTCTACCCTAGGCTGGAACTGCATTGTATTGGAATGAAAAATTTAATTCTCATGTAATGGGCATGGTGATAGGGAAATGACAGGGACGAGCTGCGAGCTTGTAAGAGGTAGAGGTGGGAGCTCAAAGCTTACCTCAGAGCATTTTAAGGATCAGAGGTCAGGGGCTCTGGGCAGGAGGCCAGCCTGCACAGAGCCATTAGCCAGAATTGCAACGCTGGTATCTTTATTTTGGGATTTGACCTGTCAGGGAGGCAGCTTGGTAGAGAGAGAGCTTGGTTCCTCTTAATTCAATAAATACTCACTGGTCATGTGTTATCTCTAAATCCTGGGTCCTGGGGATTCTGAGCCAAACCAGACATGGGCCCTGCCCTGTCTTGGGATATTAGGGGTATGAGACATGTGAATATGCGATTGCAATGCAGCATGGAAGCTGTCATGATAGGATAACCACAAGGCTGGAGCAGAAAAGAGAAGGGCAGCTAATCTAGATTGGGGAGTTGGAAAAATCTTTCCAAGGCAGTGGGATTTAACCTGAGAACAAGAGAAGGGGGTGAGGGCTGGACAGGACAGTTGCAAACATACAAAATGGCCAGTGCAAAGGCCCAGAGGTCACATGAGCATTGTGCTGTCTGAGAAAATATGATGGGTGTGGAGCCAAAAAAACAAGTTACAGAGGGCAAGAGATTAGGCTGGTCAGGTCTCAGTAAATTCATCTCTGTTGAAGAATTAGTCTTTTAGGTTAGGTTCATGTAATTATATCCTACATCTCCCCCTCCTGGGGCACGTGACCTTGGTCAAGTCTCTTTTGCATGGGTAGTATCAGAACTTATCTTAGTTTTGCCATGAATATTAGCTTTCCTTCCAATGCTTTTAAAAATACATAAAGAGGTGACTTATTTTTTAAAGGGCTGCACATAGTAGGTACATGTAGGAAACTTGGTTGATGGATGGCTGTCCAGAGTTGGCTGTTTGCTGGGGGTCCAGGGTTCTGCAGCAAAGGAGGACAGCATCTCAGCCTTATTATTTAGGAACACAGAAGTTGGCTCATACTCACGCCCACCACCATGTGCTGGCAGCTGAGAGCACTGCAAAGGCAATAATCAGGATGGAGAATTCCCTTTCCAAGTTCCTGAAACCTGCAGCCCAAGGTGGCAGCTGGTGGCCTATTATTCCCTGGAGCTCTGGTGAAATGGAAGAGCTCTGCTTGTGCAATTCTAAGCAGGAAAAGTCTGTTTTCTCTTGATGAAGAGGGATCGTTTATGATCAGAGGGATATTTCCTTAGGTTTTTTTTTTTTTTTTTTTTAACTTTTTAGAGATTAAATTATTGCAGTAAAGGGGCAGCAGGAATTCCTTTGACTTGATAAGGTCTGGCGTCCTAGTTCTTCCTTGGAGGGAAATAAAGAGGTGAATAATTTATTCATTGCTTGAACAAATTTCAAGGGTGCTGCCAGAATCAAAACCAGACAAGGCAGTGAGCTTAGAGATGAGACAGAGAGACTGGTGATGGAGATGAGCAGGCTGGGTGGAGAGCTCCCAGTGTAGAAAAGACCAAGGACACTGGGCATTACGCAGATCTGGCCACTCTGAGACGCAGAATTCCAGGAGCAAGGGAAGGAAGGACCTCATCTCTGCTGGGGCACAGAGGGGAAAGCTCAGCCAGATGGTAGGCAGTTCCTAAATATCTATGGAAGCAATGAATGCCTAAAGATCGAGATAAAATTTTAAGAACTGGGTTTCAAGGCAAGAAGTGGATCACACAAAATGAATCATAACGGTAGCTAACAATTATATAACACTTAATATATGCCAGGCTGTTCTAAGCTCTTTACATACATTAATCCATTTCATCCTCACAAGAGTCCCGGGAAGTTAGTATTGTTATTATTCCCACTTTATGGGTAAGAAAACTGAGGCACAGAGAGGTTAATGAAGAGATGTGCCTAACATCTCATGGACAGAAGTGGTGGAGGCAGGAATTAGTCTGGTTCCAGAGCCCACACTCTTTACCATTAGATGTAATGGCCTTGTTAGAATCCGGACAATGATGGGTTGCTTTAACTCCTGCAAAATTCTTCCAATCAAGGAAAATCACTGGTCCCAGAATTCGGGGTGGGGGGTGGGGGGTGGGAGGCTGAACTGAATCTGAAAATAGGGTTGAGGGTCTCCAGCAGGCTCACTCTTGAGGAGTGCTTTTGCCTGTAAGTGCTCTTTGCTGTGAGTTATTCTTCAAGCGTATACCCCCTAGTAGCCGTGATTAGCAAACCTAAGACTCTGGTCTGCCAGTTTTTTGCTTTTTTCCTCCTCCACCCCCAAGTTTTGGCCCATGAGCTACCAGGATGGGAAGCTGATTTTTGCTTTGGCTGATGGAAGTCTCGACTGACAACCTCTCAGTTGGTGCCTCTGGCATGGGAGTAGCATGAGCCACTTTTCAAGTGTTGTGTGTTCACAACCCAAACTGACATCAGAATTCTGATAACTTGTTCCCATGCTTTTTGGTTGAAAATCCATGTCACTTTGTAAACCTAAATAAGCATTTTCAAAGAGTTGAGATGTTGCCCTACTCAGGGTAGCCTAAGCAAGTCCTCATGAAGAATAAGACCCATGTAAGTTGGGGTGAAGAGGCATTTTACTGCTTTATTTCCAATGTGAAACCCAAGAATCCTTGCAAATTGGGAGGATGTTTGGCAGGAATGCAGTGGCTGGCAGAAAACATGCAGCAATTTCAGTCATGACCATGAATACTCAGCCTTATTTGGCATAAACAATTCTTCAGGGTATATTTTCAACTCATTGTTTGGAAAACTTTAAGCACATAAATGCTGTTAGCTTCATGAGAGTTCTGTGTATATGATTCTTAGTAACCTTATTAAGATTTTTAGCACATATACATTGCCTCTTCCTGTGATTGTGTTAGATAGGTAAATATGTATATATATTTATATGTATATTTACACATATACATATATATACATATTTACCTACATACATTTCTTTTTAATGGAGAAGATTTTTGCACCAAGACCATTGAATAGCATGCATTGAGCACTAATGCTAGATTGGACACGGTGTGCTTGGAATATGGTGATGGTCCCAACCAACTCCAACGTTTTTCTCCAGGGGTCTGGCATAAAACCACTCTAGAAGGTGGAGAAAAAGCAAAGAAGACACAGGAGATGGAAGGTAAGGAAAAGGACCATATAGGAAATTTGTCCAGGGTTATTTCTAATATACACAGTACCATGAGGATGCTAATTATAATTGCATGACCCAAGGTTGAGGAGAATACAAGAGATTTTTCCAGATCTTATGGATTAAAGGAAGTGGGATGCACTTAACTAAGGTAGGCTTTAGAGAGGGTCTAGATTCTGTCCTTTGTGACATTTCCTTGATGTCATTACAGGGGATGGTGCAGACCCCAGGAGCCTTTGAGCTCAATAGCTAAGTGGTTTCTTTATCTTATCCCAGCTTTGCTTCCTCTTTAGTTGGGTGCTGCTCAGGTCCCTGTATACTTGGAGGCAAATCCCACCTAAGAATTTTTTGTGCGTGCTTGTAGGGGGAGGTGGGGAGAGGGGAAGGAAACGAAGTAAAACCAATCTTGGTCAACAGAAATCACAGAACACATAAATCTCAAACTGTTTACTTCCTTTAGCTTATTTACAAAAATACAAGTCAGTAAACACTAACTTCTAATCAAGATTAGCTGACTAGTTCCATGTGTTTGCCTGGCTGATTGTGAAACGTATGTTGTATTTGTTACTAAATTCCTTTCTGAGTGGGGAAAAAGTGTCACAAATGCAAATTCTATTTCCTCACTGCTGGTTGGGCTAACCGAAGTATTAGATCTTTTGTAAAGTATCTTTGCATTTTAAATTTGAGGCTATTCATCTTCATTGGTATTTGTAAGGTTGGGGATGATAAAATATACCTGGAACTCAGCCCTGTCTCCTCTGGGACATGGAGAAAATTTAGGAGCCAGGCGGAAACTTCAGGAAATTCTCACCAGGTGATGGAAACCAATCAGATGAGAAGGTTTGTCCAAGATTTCAACATGAGATCACAGCTAAATCCTTATTTAAAGGTTGAGAATGTGGGTGGGAATAATGATAAGGTTAGAAAAAAGCACATTATAGCCACAGTTAACACAGAACTTGCTGTGTATCTGGTACTAAGCAAAAACAAAATCAAACAAAACCAATCCCTCCCCCCTCAAAAAACCCCACAAAACAAACAAAACCATTTACAAGTCACCTCATTTAAAACTGATAATGACCAACACTTTGTGAGCTTCTACTATATGCCAAGCCTGTTTTAAGGGTTGCAAGAATATTAACTCATCTATCCCTGCATTATTCCAGTGATGTTGATTTTGGTTCTACTACATACAATCAGAGCTCCAAGGTCAGCTGGTATCTTTTCCAAGGTCCTATAGCTAGTGAAGAGAGGAGCTTAGAGTTGAGCCCTGGCCCATTTTCAAAATAGTTTCATAAGGTAGGTGCTTTGATTATCCTGCTTTACAAACAAGCAAAGGAAGGCACAGAGAGGTTAAGCAATTTTCATAAGGCTCTAGAAGTAAGCGTCAGATGCAAGACTCCGAGTGGGATCTGACTTCCAAGCCCACGATGGTTCTGACTATGCAGTACACATCGCTTTTTAGCAGAGCACTGACCACTGGACAATCTTTGGGGCAAGAGAAACCTGCCTTATAGTTTCTCTCACCCGAGAAATGCTCTTCAGCTCTCACACTGTTCCGCTATTTGGTGCTGAGCTTCACTATTCCAGCAAGAAACTGCTCTCTCCCACCTCCTGCTTTAGCTTATTCTCCTGGCGTTTAGCCTTCACATTAAAAGCTAGCCCACTTTCACTTTTTTTCTGATGAGCTCGCCTTCAGAATACAGATCAAAGTTTAAGAGGGAGCAGAATTAGCCCAGGAGCTGGGTAACCACTCAGGTTGGCAGGCAAGAAATGTTTACCTAAAAATTCAGTCAATGGACTAGGGATGGAACCAGAGACTTGAAAAGCAAAGCCAAATGAATCCATGTCTGCTGTAGTAGGGACGGCCGGACAGATGTACAGCGCTCTTCAAAGGTTGCTTAGGGACCCAATAAACCTGAAAAGACTGTGCCCTGAATCTCAATGTGGGTGGGCGGATAAAGGAACATTATTCCACTTCTTCCTCTTGGTTTTCCCAGGGTGTGCGCAACAAAGCAAATGCAATTTGCATTCAATAACTGAAAGCCACTCACATCTGTAAACACTAACTGTCCCAGTCAGCAAAAGCCTCCAGAAAGCCTCTTAGCCCCATTTCGAGGAGCCAGATGTGAAGAGAAAGCCTTCTGCTTTTCATTGTTCTTTCCACTCGAGCTGCAGGACCCTGGGACGCTCCATGCGCAGGGAAAACATGGCACACGGTGCTCTTAAATTGAACCAAGCTTATTATGTTAGAGAGAGTTTAATTAAACTCTTGCTGGCGGTTGTGAAAAGGTTTAGCTTGCTCCCAAGCCTTTCTTCATGTGTTCCCTACAGGTAGCGCACACTTGTCCCTTCCAAGGGAAGGTCGTTAGAATCACATGGATATGCAGAGATTGAAAGGTTCCAAGATGTTCTGGGGGGGATTTGACTCATAACTTTTAATTTAATCAATCAACTCAGCGGTATAGTAAAGAGATTACAACCATCCTGCTCCCTGATCACAGGCAATGGCTTTACTGCAGGGCAGCCCTTACTAATCCTTTTTACTAAAAATAAGGCAGGGCTGCTTGTGCTGTGATTTCCTATATCCTTTGTCCTGTTATGTGTTTGTTCTTTCGCTCTGAATTTAACTGAGGCTAGGAAAAAGCTGCAAGTATTTCTTTGTACTCATGCTTCACTTCCAGCCCCGAACAGTAGAGTTCTTGCAAATTGGGAGGGAAGTTTGCCAGGACTATAGTGCCTGGCGCAGACCTTCGCAGAAACTCCACTTGTGATTATAAATAGTTGCCCTTTCTCGGCATAAACAATTCTTAAGGGTATATTTTTCAACTCGTTGTTTGGAAAACTTAAGTACATGAATGCCATTAGCTATAGCAGAGTTGTATGTGCAAATTCCTGGGTAACCATACATAATGCTGTGGTTGAATGGACTTTGTATATTCCCTCTCCTTCAGTTTCATCAAGCTTTTCAGAGTTTAGAATATTTTCATGCAAAGGGAAAATCAAATCTTTATTATTAATGTATGCGTTGGAATCACAGCATAGGTACTGGCAAACAGGTTTGAAGGAAATACTGCATGAAAAATGCATGGGTTGGTGTCATACTTAAATGTTAATTACATCCATTTTGTCAGGGGAACTGGTGGCATTAGAACTTACATAATTACTGATCCATGACTTGCCAATGAATCCTCCTTCTCAAATCGGTGGCCATTTAAGCTACATGAATGAGATGCAGGAACCATGTGCTCTTTGAATTGCCAATCCGTAGGAGTAAGTGGCAAATAAGTCATCAATAAATTAGTTTACCCCTATCGTTGGTAATAAGACTTAACAGATACAAGGACAGTAATACTTTACATAATATACCATATTTAATGGCCAATCCAGTGCAGGCATATCTTACTTAAGAAAGAGTATGCTTGAGAAATAGTTCGAGGACTTCCAGGAGGGAGGTAGCACAAGAGGCTGGAACCTTCCAATTTTGAGTCCCATTTAAATGCCAATAGAAGAGTCTGAGGCAAAGGTTTTAGAAACAGCAGTCATAATTATCACCCAAGGGAAAATGGGTAAAAGGGGGAGAAATTATTTTGAACTTTTAAAAATGTTTGGCAGTATAAGAACTCTGAATTAAGAAGTTGGATGCAGCGTGAGGTGGGGTGGGGACGTGGAAGCAGTAAACCGTGGAATGAAATGAGAATAAAAACAGAAGTTGGAGAAGAGTTGCAATCCATTTTTTATATATACCTATTTCGGGAGAGCTCATTATGGGAGGAAGGAGTGGGCAGGCACAAACAATGATAACACGGGTCCAGTATGGGACTGGATGCTATAGAAAACTAACCAGAGAAAGAAAAATGAACTAGGGGAAAATATGCAGAGCACGAAGAGAGATATGAAAAGATGGGAAAGAAGATGGCTCTGGAGGATGGAGCACCCTGGCCAAGCACTGAGCTCCTGCAGAAACAGAAGGAATAAACAGGAATAAGCTGACATGTTGTCTGCACACAGTAGATGCTCTGAATAGGTCTGTAGGATGACTGGACAGACAACAAACAACAACAACCAATCAAAGATTGGGGGAAAAAAACCAGAGGACTGTGAAGAATAATGTCACCAATAATAAAATAGCTGAAGGTATAAATAACACTCTATTTAAAGTCTCATTTAGAATAACAGGCATCATCAACTATTTTAACTGCAGGAGAAAAAGAAAGCACTCTGTATGGAGCTAGGTTATAGATTCCGTGTAAAGGAATATAAATCATAAGTGAATAAGGATGAAGTTTTTTATTCACTATAATGGAAAACCATGGACAAACCATAGTCAGAGGAAAAAAACTGTATAATTTGGGCTTTTACCCCAAGTACAAAGACTTGCACAGAATTTCAGTCTTAAGAAATTCAATCACCCACCAGTGGACAAGTGTTGGATCCCAACTTTATTTCAAAAAGAAACTTGATCTTAAAAGAGCTGAAAAAAAAAATGATGCTGTTAAAAATAGTAAGAAATTCTGAATCAGTACATCTTTTTTGAAGAGGTAGTAAGTAAATAAGAACAATAACAGAAGAATTGATGGGAGTTGGGAATGAGGAGAATTGTTCAAATAAAAGTAGATAAAAAGAAATGAACTGAGTAGTAAGTAAAGTCAATGAAGAATGGGAGTAAGAAAAGAGTTGAGAAAAGCAAAAACCAGCAAAGTTTTCTCATAAGAGTGAATCAGAAGATGCTATCTTAAGAAGATAGGAGTGTATTGATAAAATACAAGTAATATCCTGGTTGTATGTTTTAAATTGATAACTAATTGAATTAAAAGAAGACTGTTGCCAAATGAAATAAAAAAATAGCAAAACCAAAACCAAATAAATGCTTGTTGCCTATGTAATACCAAAGAAAATCCAGAAAAAAGAAAACAAATGAACTATAACAATAGAGAGGTAAAAAGTAGAATGGCAGGTTCTACTGCATAGAACTGAGGTTAAAATAAGTGTAAATTTAAATAGTCATGTTGAGAAATAAAACAGAATAAACAAATAAAAAAACTGAAACAAACAATAAAAAAAGAAAAACACAAAAGCACTTCCAATTGGATTAATGCAATACTTTACTGGAAAATCTTTAAAAGGTGTAGAAAGCCTAAAAATAAGAAAAAATATATTTAAGAAATACTAAAAGGAGAAATTAATTAAAGCGAAGAAACAGCAGGTAGGGTTTCTTTCAGACATGATTGAATTTAAGGCAAAAGTTAGTAAAACCAGCTAATTATGTCACTTATGTGATGTTGAAAGTCAGAGTTCATCATGAGGATATAATGATATTATGCTATAAGTTCCAAAGACATCGTGACAAATGGAGAACAATCTGTTAAACATCAAGGAGAAATGATAAGTTCACAGTTTTAGAGCAAGGTGTTAATACCCTTGAAGGTGTTATCAGAATATGAAAAGTCAGGAAGAAATGATAAGTAGAGCCTTAAAAAATGGAAAAACTCTCTGTAATATAACAGTAAGTATAGATATTGCAAAGAATTAAATGGATTGAACGCAGTAAACAAAAAACCCTGCGAGTTTATTGCTGGTTCCTGATGAGATAGTGAATTAGCGCCCACGCCTCACTCCTCTGAGTTCAGCCCTGGGAAAGTTCAGAGACACAGACCATGGAACTACCAGACATTGAAATAAACATGAGATCAAAGGCTGTCCTAGGAAAGAACCAATGTGAATGTGTATCGGGGAGAGGGAGGGATGGTAGACAACAAAGGAATCTGAGAGCACGCTAACGGTCTTGTTTTGTTCAGGGGAAGACAAATGTTGAAATGTTTATGAAATCAATACAGATAAATCAACATTAAGTATGTGTTCTAAATTAGGGCAACCACCACAAGCACAACAGCAACATGAATCCAATAATGTCTAACCCAGCAGAGGAAAATTTAATGCAGGCGACGGAGAGAAAAGAAGTGGTTAAAAGAAGAAGAAGAAGAAGAAACAAACAGAAGTATAATCAGCAAATACAAAACAAGATGGCGGAAAGACGAAATGGCGGTAAATGAAACTTGACACAAAGCAAGTAAAGCCAGAGGGGCTCTCAATGTCGGGCCAAGGATGCTCCTGTGCCACCAAGTAAATCACATCTCTCTCAGCACCTGAGGTGGAATAAGAGAAAAGGCTTTCTTGAGTAAACATGTATGAGGCCATGAAAAAAACCAGCAAAACAAGTTCCGTACATACAAAAAAGCAGAAATGTCCCATTACGAGCTCTCTTACCCAAACATGAGAAAGAAACTTCAGTGAAAAAGTGATGAGAAAGAAACCTGACCAGCACATGGAGACGACAAGAGCGGAGCTGCTCTGTCTCAGCCCCATCTCCAGGCTGAGCAAGAAGGGTCCCTCCTCAGAATTTATAACTGCGAGCTCGAAACTTAACATTGCCCCATTGTGTTGCAGCTTTTGTGTTGTTCTAAAGAGGTCTGATGCTTTGTTTGTCCATTTGCCTGTTTTTCTGGATGCTTTTCGTGTTGTCTGTAGCCCCGTTATTCTAAAATTTCACGATGGCATGCTTTATCTCATTCATTGTCCTGAACACCTGGTTCCTGAGGCCGTTCCTGCGTTTCTGTGCAATTGGTTGGCTTGGTTCTTACGCACCACCCTCTCTGCAAGTACGTGGGATTCTTCTTTCTTGACTCTGCTGAGAGTGGCCACCAGTCCAGCTCCCCAGATTTGGGCAATATCCCTTGTATGCTGTGGCCCTCTTTCCTTTTTTTGTCTTTGTGGGTTTTTCTTCATCTAGTGTTACCTTCATGGGATGTGAGGAAAGATCAGAGATGAATGTTTGCATTCAACCTGCCATGTTTAACTGGAAGACCATCAACTGACTTTCCTTCCCCACTCCCAGCACATAAAACAGGGAGTTGTTGTTGCCGCGAGACTTCCCAGAGAGATGGAGGGAAGAGAGGAGCAAAAGGGGAAAGAAGCGATTTGATCCTTTCTCTTTTTGCACCGTCTTTCACTGAAACTGTATCATGACACGTGTTCTTGGTACCAAACTCTAATCCTCGGTGACACTACTCTATTCATACTCAGCCTGGCGGTGGCACCACTGGGGAGGCGCTGAGGGACACAGTGACTCAGCGTGGAGAGGGATTTATCTCCCTGTCATGGCAGGAAGGAGTGGGATTATTGTTTGTTGAATGTTTCCTTTTGTTTCCGAAGTTAGGTTGAGAGAAGAGGCCCAGGGTCTACCTGTGACTCATCCCCGGTCTAGGCATGGGGCTGCAGAAACCCACAGACTGTCTTATCAGAAACAGAGAGAAACTGAGCAAGCTAAATATTACAAAGCTAACAATTCTTCCAAAAGTAATTTGGGGATGTAATGCAATCCTGTTTAAAATTCTGACAGAATTTGATAAAATGGTTTCACGATCACTTGCAAAAATAGAGAGACAATAATATTGAGGAGTATTTTAAGAAGCAGGAGTACTTGTCAGCTTTGATGCATCTCTCGTCACTCCTCCGCATCCAACCCATGACAGACTCTACCTCTGGAAGATACCTCAAGTCCATCCATTCACACGGTCACCACTACCTCAGGCCGAGCTGGCACCATCACTGTGGTATCCTCCTCACCGACCTTCCCAGGGACCGCCGGCACCATCCAACCTGTTCCCCACTTAGCAGCCACACGAGGCCCTCTCTCCTGCCTCACCCTCTTCAGGGGCTTCTCATTGTTTATCTCCCTCTACTCTCTTCCTTGCTCATTCTGGAACTGCTTCCCGTTCACTCATCCCACATTACTTATTTAGAGGCTTTCCGTGTACCAGACCATGAGCTAGGCCCTGAGGAGATAATGAGCAAAGTCAGACTTGACTCCTGTCAGCGCCCTCGTGGCTTTAGAGGCACACACAATAAGCACCCGAAGAAGATTCGAGTATGCTAGTAATTAAACCGATGCCAATTTAAAATAGCGAGATTAATTTTTTTATGACCATTAATTGGTAAAACCCGAATTGAAAACACTAAGTTAAATGCCGAGGAGGCCGGGAGAAGGAGACCTATTTATTCACCATTGGTAACATGGTGAATTGATACAAACATTTTGGAGAAGAATCTGGCAAAATGCCCTCAAGAGCCAATAAAAAGTGCATATCCTTTGATGGGGCCGTCTTACTCTTGGGAAATTATTTCAAGGAAATGATTCAAAGGGAGGAGGAAGGGTGGAAGAAGACCTTACTACAAAGCTTTTTTTTTTTTTTTTTTTTTTTTTTTAATTGTGGGGCGCCTGGGTGGCTCAGTTGGTGAAGCGGCCAACTCTTGATTTTGGCTCAGGGTCCTGAGATGGAGTCCTGCGTTGGGCTCCCTGCTCAGTGGGGAGTCTGGTTGTCCCCCTCCCTCTGTCCCTACCCCCGGGCTCATGCTCTCTCTCTCATATGAATAAATAAAATATTTTAAAAAGCCCAAAACAACTAAGGCGCCTGGGTGGCCCAGTGGTTGAGTGTCTGCCTTCGGCTCCAGTCATGATCCCTGGGTCCTGGGATTAGGTCCCACACCAGGCTCCCTGCTAAGGGGGGACGTCTGCTTCTCCTTCTCTCTCTCTCTCCCCCCCTCTCCCCACCACTCATGCTCTCTCTCTGAAATAAATAAATACGCAAACAAACAAAATCTTAAAAACAACAACCACCACCTAGGAGCTGTGTTTAGAGTAAGTGAGCAAAGAGACTCAGCATCTAATAGGCAACTCCCAATCCCCTGGCAAAGATGGAACGTGTCTCCAAGTTCTGGGACATCCTTCTGTGGTGAACCTGCCTGGTCACCATGTTCCTATAAAAGACACATGCTCCTGGACCGCTGCTAGGCACTGAAGAGCCTTAAGACACTGGGGAAGCTTGCCTGCACTTCTCCTAACACTCCAGGGTTCCGGATCTCTGTTCAGGCCCAGTGAGCCCAGACCTTCTCTTTCTGACTTCTAAGTCAGGCTCTCTGCAGAGGAAATCTTTGTACCAAGGGGCAAAGCTGTTTGGAATTTAGTATTAGCCGAGTCCACATTGGTACTGCAGATGCTTACAAGATGCTTTGTGTATAAGACATTTAATTTCACTGCAGAGGAGAGAAGACTGCCTTGTGGTAGCCCCCAGCAGAAGGCAGAAGGGAGTCAAGAGATCTGAGCTTTGATTTTTGTTTCTGAAACTCTCTGGCTATGTGATCCAAGCCCTTAGCTTTATGCCTCCAGGTTTTTTCACTTATAAAATTAGGAGGTAAATGGGTGACGGGCACTGGGTGTTATTCTGTATGTTGGTAAATTGAACACCAATAAAAAAAAAATAAATAAAAAATAAAAAAATAAAATAAAATAAAATAAAATTAGGAGGTAAAACTTGCACGATTTCTAGAAATCACCCAGTTGGGGAGGTTTTAAAAGGACTTCACTATTTCCTGACGGCCAGCAGAGATTTGTGGCATTACAAAGGAGAGGGGACGTCAAGTCAGTTGGGTTGTCCCCTCGCCTTCCTGATTTCACCACACCTAGCCTCTCACAGGAAGGGGGGGTGTCATGGATGCAGAGTACTCTGTTCTTTAAGATAGAGAACCCCAGAAACCGCATTTGGAACAAACAATCTTGTATAGTGGTTGAGAAGAGCCCCCTGTAGATGTGGGCCCCACAAGAAAGGACAGAAGGCACAAGGGCGTAGCCTGATCCGGTTGTAGAACTCAATGAAAATTCTCCAGGGCAAGTCACTCAAAGAGAACCGAAGGACAGACCCCTTCAAGTGCTATCCTGTCCTATGGCTGAAGTACTCAAAGTGTGGTCTACAGACCTCAGGGGACCCTGAGGCCCTTGCAGGGGATCTGTGAGGTGAAAACTATTTTCATAATAATACTAAGATGTTTGCCTTTTGCAACATGTTGACATTCACCCTGATGGTGCAAAAGCAGTCCTGAGTGAACCTGCTGTCACTTAGTGCCCATCAAAGCAATGGCTTTGAACTGTGTCAGCAGTCAGCGTGATCCTCACTGCCAGGAACCTCAGTAAACAATTCAAAGGGTCAGTTTCACTTAAGAATGTTTTTGATGAAACAATCAAAATTATTAATGTCATGTATTAATCTCTGTACCTCTAAGTACACATATTTCTTCTATTATGTGTGACTAACAGGGAAGCACGCATAAAGCACTTCTGTATATACTTGGGTGGGATGATTGTCTTGAGTAAATGTTCTTGTGCCTTTGTTGGAGGGGCAAGCTGGATGGATACTTTTATTTTCATAAACATTATTTTTACTTGAAAGAACCAATGACAGACAAATTATGGTTATTCAGACTAGAAAATGTGGCAGACGTTTTCTCAAAAATGAAGTGAGCCTGTCATTTCAAAGAAAACAACGGACAGTATTTGTTGCCAATGATACAGTTCAAGCTTTCAAGCGAAAATAATTTGGGGGAAGTTTGTTACAATGATTTTGATAGCTTTCCAATGCTTAAACGCTTTTCTGAGGAGAGTGGAAGCAATATTAATGAATGTGATTTTTGATAGTATATGATGAAATGTCTCAACATCTGGACCATCTGTAGAACTTGGTAAACCAATGTTTTCCAAATAACCAATGTCTGATGTTACAAAATCATTCATCTGTAAAAGATCCACTCAAAGTGCAATGCATTTTAATGTAACAGAGTACAAGTTCACTGATATGGTTTCATGTTCTAGACTGTAATTGTCCTTTGAGAGACTACCCTTTGTAGAGTTTTGGTATATAGTATCCAAGACGATTATCTGTAATTAATGAAAAAGTTATTAAAATATTCTTCCCTTTTCCAGTTACACATTTCAACCAAAAAAACATACCACAACAGGTTGAATGCAGAGGCAAATATGAGAATCTAGGTGTCTTCTAATTAGGCCAGATATTGAAGAGATTTGCAAAAAAATGTAAAACAATGATGCTCTTCCACTAAATTTTTTTTTAGACAATAGTTATTTTCATAAAATATGTCAACATGTAATGAGTTTATTATTGCTAATTCATTATGTTACCTTTAAAATTAATAGGAAGTATTTTTAAATTTGTTTTAATTTTTGATATGTTGAATTTTTAAAAATTTTTTTTAAATTTTTAAAAAATTTTTTATTTATTTATGATAGTCACACACACACACACACACACACACACAGAGAGAAGAGACAGAGGCAGAGACATAGGCAGAGGGAGAAGCAGGCTCCATGCACTGGGAGCCCGATGTGGGATTCGATCCTGGGTCTCCAGGATCGCGCCCTGGGCCAAAGGCAGGCGCTAAACCGCTGTGCCACCCAGAGATCCCTGATATGTTGAATTTTGATAGACACAATCCCTATAAGCAAAAGGATCCTGGAGTTCTCAATAATTTTTAAGCATGTAAAAAGCATCTTGAAATGAACAAGCTTGAGAATTGCTGTTCTGAGATCCTTATGGACGAAGTGGTGTTTGGGATGAGCAACAAATAAAGGGAAGTGGGGTCTTGACATTTATCAGTTTGCACTATGGTCGGGAAGCATCATGGCTTAATTGGGCTTCCAGGCAAGAGTTGGTTATCAAGACAAAATCATCCCTGGAGCAGCAAAAGGAAAGTCATCTATTACTGAAGATTAGTAGAAATCACTTTTGTCAGCATCGAATTTTCAAAGTCCTAATTAGACCCTCTCCACGCTCTTCCGATTGGCTCCAATCCTCTGGGTGTACAAGTCCACCCTTTTCTCCTCTTTTTTTTTTTAAATTTTTATTTATTTATGATAGTCACACAGAGAGAGAGAGAGAGAGAGAGAGAGAGAGAGGCAGAGACATAGGCAGAGGGAGAAGCAGGCTCCATGCACGGGGAGCCCGATGTGGGATTCGATCCCGGGTCTCCAGGATCGCGCCCTGGGCCAAAGGCAGGCGCCAAACCGCTGCGCCACCCAGGGATCCCTACCCTTTTCCTCTCTAAGGAAGGTCTGGCCTACAATCCTGCATCAGTATTGGCCACAGTGACTAGATGGGAGCTAGAAATCTGTCTCCCAGGCCTCAGGGAATGCTACTTTGAGTTCACCAATCAGAACACAGTACTTGGGAAGGCACCAGGTACTTCCAAGGCACAAAGAATGAAGACGAGCATGTCATGGCTTTTGTCCTGGGGGACTGGTCTGTCTGATAGAGAAGAAAGACTCCTTAAGAAATAATTACAATCTGATGTGATAAACACTCCTCTGGACATAGTGACCAAACTTTTCCAACCCCAAATCAAGACACACTGACCTCTAACAATGGAACAATCCTAGGGGATCTAGAACACATATCTGCTTTAGTTCATAAGAAATTCCCAACCATTCCACAGAAATTCTCTATAGATCTGTACTTGATTTGGCCTAAAGACCTAGAAACAATGGCCTGTACGCTTTTTTTTTTTTCTACAAATTCTAGGGAATAACAGCATCAGAAAAGAAAAGAGCAAGAAGCTCCTTAGGATTACGAAAGATGAGTAATGGGCCCCTAACATTTTATTTCCTCTGGGTTAGTGGACCGGAGGCAGTAGAGGAAATTTTTTTCATCATGCTAGTTCCAAGTGGTTTCTCACCCCTCCCCCTGCCCCCTGCAGGCAGAGAGTCCAGCTTTGCTCACACAGGTCTCCCACACCAGCTGAAGCAGATCAAGTTGAATACCAGAGTGAGAAGAATGAACTAGTAAGAAGTTTCTAAGATCCCAAGTCTTGATTACATGTGGGTAATATTAAACAATAGGGCTCTTGATCTGCCAAGTCCCCACTGGGTGGGCTGCTTGGGGACTGTGGAGGCTCTGGTCTGGACCAGGTCTTCTTCAGCCCCAACCACATTCATTTGCTCCCTCTTATTGGGGGACCGAATCAAATCCCACTTTTTAATCTCTTTCTCCCAGTTCCATTAGTCTTTCCCAGCTGTGGCAACTCCAAAGTGAAATGAGCGAGAATAAAACAGGCAATGAACAGAAAAATCATGCTCAGTGCCACACACCAACATCCTGCCACCCACAGTTAGAGAGAATGAGTGTCACTGGATCTTAAAGGCAGTCCAGTTGAAAGGCAGGGCAAGGAGCCTAACAAACCCCTTTTCAAATCTTGGATCTACTACTAACTTATATCTGACGAGGGGGCAAATCATGATGCCTCTCTGATATTCAGTGAGCTCATCCACATACACTGGTTATTCTGAGCATCAAATGACATAACATATGCAAAAACGCGTGGCACGCAGTAGGTCCGCTGTTCATTGTTAGAATTTTCACATTTTTGAGTGTGATTATTTGATTAGTGTCTGTCTCTCCACAAATCTCTGAGTTGTATGAGGATATGGGTTGTGCCTTTTTTTGTTCACTATTATATTGCTAGAGCTTAGTACGGTGCCTGGCACATGCTAGGCATTTGTTGAGACAATGGTATATGCTAAGAGGGAGTTGGTAGGGTCCTGATTAAGGATCTACTCCAAAATAGCAAGTGGGAAGTCTCCTAACAACTCCCATGGATTGGTATTGGCTATCTGGAGCATGGGGTCAACATGAAGGATTCTAAGGTGGTATCTGGAATCAGTAGGGAAAGGGCATGCAGACAGATTACCAACATTATGGTTGAGGATGTTGAATCTTTGTTGACCTTGAAATGTGGATTGAAGAGTAGGTCCCCTTTGCCAGCTATTTCCAGCACAGACAGATCTACTGTATAATTCAGGGATAGAGCCGCTTTAAGGGGACTGAGGTTACCAAATGCTTGACCCAAAGATAAGCAGCATGACCTTAGGAATATTTTTTAAAATCACAGATTAGAACAACACTATGCAACGAAGCTGAAAGTAGACCTGTCTTATATCTGCTAGTCTTGATGAATTCACTTCCTGGGAATGTGCATTTCATGAGTCAGCTGGTAAAAGCAAATAGACCTGACACACTTCGGCTGGTGTATCCCACAACCAGACAGAAGTTCACCACCCGCCTTCCCCCAATCCATGAAGTAGCTCCTCTACTCACGAGGGTAATCCTTTGGGTGCGTCTTCTCGGACCAATTCCCGTAGAATGTGAGTCTGTACTTGGCAGTTCCACAAGCACAGCAGTCTAAGATTGGTTTGTCAGTCACCCCGTCAAACATGGAATCTGGAACAGTCAGGGAAATCACTAAGTTAGGAAACAGATGTGGCTCAAGTGCCATCTTGGTCTTGTCTTGTCCTTGCTTGGGAAAAGAAGATGAGGTACAGTTTTCACTGACTGACACCACCCAGAACCAGGTCAGTACTGTGGCTCTAAAGGATTTTTATATACCTCTAAGTATGGTAATTATATTCCGCAAATAAAAAAGACTCAGAACTCTTGCTCTAACAATGTGAGGAGACCAGAGGGACCAATAAGGCTGAATATTTGGGAACCCAGGAATAAAATTTACTCCATTATCCTTTTTTTTTCCCACAATAGGATTTTTCCACTAAATTTTAGAGGAATATGCATGTGTGTGTTTTCTCTAAGAAATGTTCTCTAGGGCCAAATTGCTAGGACCGGGAGAAGCAGCTTTGCAGAGGAGCAGTGAGAACAGTAGACATAAAGGACTGCTGAAAATTATTTTTAAAAATGCATATATAAAAAACGCATATATAGTCACATCCCTCCTTATCAAGCTTTCAGAGACTTGGGAGGAATGGGGGTTTAGGACAATGTTGGTAAGTTCAGGTTTACTTCTGAGCACAGGAGCAGCCAGGAAAACCTTAACAAGATTCCCTCTCTGCCCCCATTTTTATCTGCAAATAGCTGATAAGTGGGGAAAGAGAGATTACATGAATAAATTCAGTATTTCCGATTGTCAAGCCCACATCCCTAACTGTGCCTTGTTGCATTCAGTCTGTTCTGCTTCCTGCAAGACGAAAACAATGCCTCCAGATGCAACTTACTTCAGTTGCTTTTCTTTGGTTTCTCTAGTGGTATTAACATAAAGGTTCTTTTTTCTTTTTTGGCAAGCTGGACATTTATTCTTAAATATGATATAAAGAGCAATGACAGTGTAAAAATCTTTTGGGGTGTCAGGAAGGGCATTTTACAAGTCTTCCTTGTGGAAATCACCGGGTTCCTCTGGTTTGAACAAGCAAATTCAGTGAGGGGTAGAAATGAATTCTGCATTCCAGGATGGAGACAAAAGTACGAACTATGGTAATAATCACTACATTGTAGAGAGTCCTTGTATGTGCTAATCTCTTTCCACACGTTGTCTCATTTAACCCCAGCAACCGCAGGAGGTAAATACTTCAGTTAACACCATTTTGCAGATCAGTAAATGGAGGTAATTAGGTAACCAGTCCAAGGCCACAGGGTTAGTGGGTATTGAAAGTAGAACTGGAGCTCAGGTTTTTTTGAGTCCAGAGCCCATACTCTTAATCTTTGTGCTATATTACTCCAGGAAAGACCTTAGGCTGGATAGGTCTGCATAGACACCAGTGAGAGAAATTTATGTGTGTACGTGTGTGTTTCCCTTTATGCTTTTCCAAGTGAAGGATGGTGCATTTAAGAAATGACCTCCCTGTATAGCTCCAGGATTTCTAAACAGCACCAAAGAAGAGGCTCTGAAACCACCCAAAATAGAAATCATTGTTTGGCTATTTTTTTGTACACTTGGAAGAGGCTAGCACATTGCCTGGGCTTGGGAGCAGGCCCTCTGTGGCTTAATGCACATGAAACCCAGGTATGATTCCTGCATGAGCCACTTTGATAGTTAAGGGACAAGCCCTCCTGAATATATTTCAGAAAAGGTAGTGTAAATTAGTAACTCCTAAAGGTTATTTTTTTCTCCTTGATATTTCCATTATTATCATTATGGCTGACTAGGTTATAAAAGAACTAAATCAGTTTTGAAAACGAGATTCCAAGCTAAGAGATACACGTTGGGGTTTCAGTTGTAGCTCCCAGGAGCTGTTCAATGAAGGAGCAGTCTCTCAAAAAACCAAAATAAGGCAAATTGGTTGGGGCACCTGGGTGGCTCAACAGTTGAGTCTGCCTTCGGCCCAGGGCATGATCCTGGGGTTCTGGGGTGGAGTCTCACATCGGACTCCCCACATGGAGCCTGCTTCTCCCCCTGCCTATGTCTCTGCCTCTCTCATAAATAAATAAATAAAATCTTTTTTTTTTTTTTTTTTTTTTTTTTTTAAAGGCAAATTGGTAGCTTTGCCTTCTCAAAAGGTCTTTCAGATATAGGTAGTAAACGTAAAGGTGTATCCAGGAGTTCAGGGGAATACATTCCATAGGAAAGTTAACTTCCGTTTAAAGAATAAGTTTGAAACTAAAAACAGACATGCTGTTTCCTCTGAGGAAAAGCCCATTGAAAATGAACCAGGTTTTCAAAGGGTGGTGATGAAAGAGAGGGAATGCACCCCTCTTCTGCTAACCTCGGCAGGGACCTGCCTAATATGGGGTGACTTCTGTGCTGATCTCTTGAGCTGCTCCCTCTCTCATTTCTACTCTCCATCCATCAGCTTCTTTCTTTTCAGCTCTCCCCTTAATCTTCCTTTTCTCCTTACCCCTTCTCTTCCACATTTTCCTCCCTTCTCTGCGTTTCCTATCTCCCTTCATCTGTAACATGGTATTAAAGTGAGCATGTGCACGCTTTGTGTTTATTAGGGGTCACCTTTTTGAATATTTTATGTTTCTCTGTTCCTAATTGTAAGTAGCTTAATGTTTTATGTTTCTTTTAAAAAATGATGGTCATTGCCTTTTATCTTTGCAGTTGTGAATTTTTCCCCTATGGATGAACAGCTTCAACGGAGAAAAAAAATCCTAGATCCCAGTTTCTTTCTCCCCTTCCCTGATAGATTTGATTTGACTCACCAAGGAACCAAAGAATGTAAAGACCTAGAGATAATTAAGCAGGCATACACATTTAAGAGAACTCCCTTTGCTCTCTGCTTACAAATTAAAGGCTTTCTTAATGTGATCTGCTTTGTTAATTGTGGGATGTCCTCATGGGTCTGCTGTCTCTGGGGATTGTCTCCAATAGCAGGTAATGATCCTTCAGCTCAGGTCCTGCAGGTCCTTTCTTTTATCCACAAAGTTGCTGTTGGAAAAGTCTTTTTGTACATATGAATGTTTAGTCATTTTGATAGGATCTGTGCTTCAGAAGCGATACCCAATAGAGACTTGCATGCCATTTGGTTGAACCTTCAACTGCAAAATTTCACATATTTCTGTGGCTTCACACAACATTAGGGCTGAGGCTTTGGCAAGTGCACTTTAGTTAAAGGATTGCTGTCCATATATGGGGTGACAGCAAAGTATTTCCTAAGAACCCTCAAATCTGGGAAATAAGATTGTCTTCTGAATGTCAAACTAACAAAACCATACCACAGTGGCTGTGATTAGCCACTCGTGGGTGTAGACCAAGAGGGGGCTTATGAATGTGTGATCCAGAACACTTCAACTCTGACTGGTAGGACCGTGGTGTCATCTCATGGAGACAAGGCAGGAATGGGACTGTACTTTAGAAACAAAAGGTCTCAACAGTTAAGATGTTCTCTGCTTGGAAAAAGGTTGAGTAAACTTGTTGACAATTAAATATGAAAAGGAAAACCCCCAAAGCCATGTGTGGTAATGTCTACCTAGAAGCTGACCAGGGACCTGGTCCATAGGTTCCAACTCTCTAGCCCCTATGATGGGTATGACCCTAATGCAGGGCATCCAATTCTCTCCCTCTGCACTTCTCATGCTTTCCAAGCCATCTTCCACATACGACCCAGTTTCTGCTCTTGCTCATCCAGAGGGAGCTATGCTTTGGTACACTTTGATCTACCAAAGGTAACAATGAATTGAAACGAAGTCCCTTCAACAGAAAGGCCATAGTTAAGAGCACTGGCTCCTGGGTCCAAACCCTGCTCTTGACCACTACCTGCATGAGGCTAAGTGAGCTTTTAAAACTTCCCGTGTCTCTGACTTCTCATCTACAAAATAGGGATGATTGAATAGTCTTCACCATATAGGGTTGTTGAGCAAAGCAATGCCTAGCATATAGCAAGCCCTCAAAAAATATTAGCTATTATTATTATTTTCCCAGACCTTTATGAACCTTTCTTTTTCTTTTTCTTTTTTTTTTTTTTTTAATTTTTTTATGATAGTCACACAGAGAGAGAGAGAGGCAGAGACACAGGCAGAGGGAGAAGCAGGCTCCATGCGCTGGGAGCCTGACGTGGGATTCGATCCCGGGTCTCCAGGATCACGCCCTGGGCCAAAGGCAGGCGCTAAACCGCTGCACCACCCAGGGATCCCCAACCTTTCTTTTTCATAGTAGCTTATGATTTGCTAGGATTGGTGATTATTTCTTTCAAAATGGTAATCGCTCTAAATGTGAATAAAAATTCTGCAAAAATGAATAGAAATTAGACAGGATGTATAATTGTAGAACATTTTCTATTTTTACTTAGTTCTCTAATGATTTGTAAACACATTCAGATGTTTAAGGTCTTAATTTTTTATAATAGGTTGATAAACAAGCGTTCGGATACAGATAACAATAGCTAACACTTATATATATATATATATATATATAGCATTTACAATGTGTTGAGGAGGCGCTGTACTATTTTATACATATATTAAGTCACGTAGCTGGGAAAAGCAGAGGGGGAATTCAAACCCAGGCTGCCAGTCTACTTGATCTCTATGAGCTTTGTTAGAATGCCTTCAACCCAAGGAGAGGGCATCAATAAGCTTGCAAATCCAAGGATCGTGTCCTTGAAATGTGGTAAAATCATAAGGTCAATGCTCCCTTGGCAATCCCACCTCCCACTTGCCTTTCTTGGAGAAAATCCACCGCCCCCCCCAATGTTGCATAGGTGCCACACAAGTTCTACAGGCGATTATTCCAGAGAACCATCACAGACATCTTAAAGGTACACAATTGTGCGTTTCTTAATTAAGTCCTGTGAATTATTCCAAGGAACCTCTTTAGAATAATCACTGTTTCGCAAAAATAAGAAGACGACACCACTATAAGGTACATTATCTCCTACCCAGGGAATCAAGCTGAGTAATTAGAGCTTAAGGCGGATCCAATTATCCACCGCACACAGCCAGATTAAAAATCAGTGCTACGTGAGGAAGCAGAACCAGGAGAAGCTCAGAAAGCCCAGTCACCTAATTCCTGCCCCTGGCTGATCGGACTAACTGAGCCACCTTCGTTTATCTGGCCTCCTCCACCTGCAGTTCTTACCTTGTTCACAAAGTTTCTTGGTCAGAGAGCCCTCATCTTGAAAATAAATGATGCGTTTCTGTACGATGCTGGCCCTGTGGGGAAAGAAGACATGAGCACAGTGGTGAGGAGAGCCAATCTGAGAGTTGTCAGATCATGACCTGGCCACCGATGGCTGTGCAGCTTTGGGTGAATCACTCCAACTCTCTGTGCCTCAGTTAGTTCATTGAAAAACTGGCATTAATCAGAATGTATACCTCATGGGATAGCTCTGAGAACTAAATAAAAAAAAAATGTATGTCAAGAGCACAGCATGTACTTAGAAACCACTCAATAAATATTAGTTATTGTGCTGTCAGTGGTGGTGCTAATATAATAATAGAAAGTGAAGGTAAGAAAGTGAACTAACGGCATTTTCAGTAACTTTTCTCAATGGCTCATTTTATTCCAGTTTTGTATCAAATGATTGAAGCCATTTATAGATCAACCAAATTCAAATCAGAAAAGCATGTCAAGTCCTCTTCCTGAAGGAGAAAAAAAAAGAATTTAAAAATATATTTTGATTTGTTCTGAAAATGTCATTCTCTATCTTTCCTGAAAGTCTAGACGAAACTGTCTCCTACATTCTGAACAAAGACAATTTCAGCTGTTATATCTCTCTCTTAAACATGTCAAATATGGGATCTTGGAATCTGGAAGGAATATTTGGATGTCGAAAAATTGCTTCTGGCCAGCACACATTTTCCCTTTAATTGAGGACTGCAGACATACTCTTTTAACCCACTCTGCTGTGTATTTTCAGCTGGCCTCGCAGATGTTGAACCCTGAAACTTGGCATTCCTGTAATGTGAAGTCTACAACACTTAACAATGAAACGGTACCAGTGGATTTCGAGCCCTTTCTATTGATTTTCTTCAGCAACACTACTCAATCAAAAGGTAATTTTTACTTTGATTTGCCCTACTTCACAGAGAAAGGGATCCCTTGGCTCCATTACAGCTAAACACACTAAAGGAGTGTTAGACTCACATGACCTGCCCTGGGTCATGTGACTGCAGATTCAGCCCTGGGCCCATGTGTGCCTGGCTCTGCAGAGTCCGGAAGCGATTTTCTCGACAGTGTGGGTCTAGGCCAAGATTACTTTCCAAAGAAACATCTACTCTACCCCCAGTCTTGCACAAAAGAATAAAATTCAGACCAGCCTGCAGATGTCTTTTATAGTCTTTCCTTACCCAAGAGAGACGAGATGTTGAAATAAATGAATGAAATATGCTTTTCGTGTCTGCAAAGCTACTTTGATCATTGATCCATTCTGTTGACCATCAAGCAGAAAGTTTCCTCCGGCCAAGAAAACCCTCTTGAGAACGCTCATCCCAAAGCCAAATAACAAAGCCTTTTGTTAGTTGGAGCATCCCATTATCTACCCTTCAGAGTGTTCCCCACCAAGCAGTGCTTCAGAGACCGCTGCAGAGGGTGAGGAGAAGTGCTTGTGGGAAGAAGCCCAAGCTTGGCATTCATCTTTCCAACCAAAGCAGCTTCCTCCCTCACTTGTCTTCCTGTTGTATTTATTGGTATATTTTTTCTTTTTTTCAAGATTTTATTTATTTATTCATGAGAGACTCACAGAGAGAGAGAGGCAGAGACACAGGTAGAGAGAGAGAAGCAGGCTCCATGCAGGGAGCCCGATGTGGGACTTGATCCAGGGACTCCAGGATCATGCTCTGAGCTGAAGGCAGACACTTAACTGCTGAGCCACCCAGGCATCCCTATTGGTATATTTTCAACCAACAGTTGTGGTGGCCTCCTTCGTGGCCAGATGCTGGCCAGGGACACCATAAGGAACAAGTCAGATGGGGCTCCTTTCCATTCTCAAAGTGGACAGCTTAGGGGGGAAAAAGCACCAAACAGCTAAATCCGCAGCTAATCATTTAACAAGGCAGTGATTAAGTGCTGAATAGAGATGTCCCCAGGATATGGGAGACTATAACACAGGGGGTCCCAACCCAGCCATGAAAGACTCTCCCCCAGAAAAGAAGGCTTAGACTGGAAAGAGTAGGAGCTTACTAGGGCCGGTGGGAGGGAGAAACAAGGGAGAGGACATCCTTTCAAGATCCTTGAGGTGGGAAGGTCATGGCTCACTGCAGCACTGACCAGTGGTTAAGTCAGGGAGGTGGTGTGAGATGAGATGGGGCGGTGCACAAGGCTACATCACCCTGAGTCTGCAGAGAGATGGCATTTTAAATCAAGCTTGATGAGATATCTTTGATAAGTGCATCTTGAGGAATGAGATAATCAGATTTGCTCTTTTAAAAAGAGCACTTTGAAGGGGTGGGGTGCCTGGGTGGCTTAGTTGGTTAAGTGTCTGACTCTCAATCTTGGCTCCGGTCATGATCTCAGGGTTGTGAGACTAAGCCCCATGTTGGCTCTGTGCTGGGCATGGAGCTTGCTTAAGATTCTCTTTTTCTCTCTCCCTCTGCCCCTCTCCTCCTTCTAAAAAAAGGTAAATTAAAAAAATAAAAATAAAAAAAGCCCTTGGGCCACACAGTAAAAATAAGTTGGTGTGTAGTTGCAGTGCAGAGTTCCAGGAAAATTAAGTTTTACTTCAATAAAATTCTCTTGGAGTGCCTGGGTAGCCCAGTTGGTTGGGCATCTGACTCCTGATCTCAGCTCAGGTCTTGATCTCAAGGTTATGAGTCCAAGCCCCACATGAGACTCTATGATGGGCATGGAGCCTACTTAAAACAAAGCAAAACAAAAAACAAAACAAACAAAACTCTCTTGCTAAAGTGTTTTGAAACCTCCTGATCTTTAAGATAAAATACAAAATGACCATTATATTCAAGGCTTTTCATAAATTTTTTTCCAAATGCCCATCTGGCTTCATTTGCCCCCATTTTAAGCCATGTCCCAGGGTTCCAAAGTTTGAGAAGTTTATTCCCCTATGTGAACACCTCTTCTACTCTACTATGGCCTTGTTGGTGCTGTTTCCTCTCCCAGAATCTCCCCAAACTTGACTTTGCTAGCATCTGTAACAATACTCTGAATTTTCTTCCTCCTGTTGTGAAAGAGAACAATGGAAAAGCCCATGATCAGGCTTAGAAAAATTAAATCACCCCAAATTTTCACAAGTATAATTGTAAAATATTGAGGGGGCAGAGATAGAAAACATGTATCTCCTATAAAATGTTTTCATTTCCTTCATGCCTTGTTTTATGAAGTCTTTGATGGCTTACTCTCTCTTTTTGATAATAGTTGTAAGTTCTGAGCCCTTCCTATGTGTTGGTCACTGTGCTAGGGAGGCCCTTTATGTACATTACCTTATATATCTTATGTTTTACATATATTACAGCTCCTCAAACTCCTTCCTCATCCAAAACCCTTGGGTTCGATGCATTGTTGAATTCAGAGTTTTCAGATATTAGAAAGTTAAGACGATAATATACCATTAACATCCCCGTAATCAAACCTATCAATATTCTGCAGCAAAATGTAAGAATATTCATAGTAAGATAGTAAATAACAACTTTAAATAGCTTCCTGTCAGTTTAGATCAACTTTAGCAAACTTGTCAGAATGCTTTTATTTTTAGAAGGATTAAGATGAGGGTTTGCAGCTGTTTTCCCCTTTACAGGTGATGATGGCCTAGAATGGGGGGCGGAGAGAGTGCCGGTAACTAACACGCCCAAGGTTTTGAGATTTCCCCTGTCTACCTACAAAGCTCATGGCCTGTCCTGTGCCCAGCGTGGTTATAAGGGATTAAAGATGATCACATATAAAAAGTATAACTGGCCTGTGAGGTAAGTGTTATGAAATGTAACCTCAAGTTGATTTTCCTTGGATCCATTTTAGCATCTCATGGAACCTACGATGAAGAACTGAGACTTTGGTGGGTCTCCCTGGAGCCTGGGTCATGATCATCTGAAGCTTTCCATGAAGACTGAGCATATATCTCCATACTCATGCTTGGCCAAACCTCTGGATCATGCCCTTTGGATTTCAAACTCTATGCAGGGATACAAGGCTTGTTCTGATCTGACTTCATCTTAACGTAATCCCACCTGAGCACTCTGTCCAAACCATACCCTATATTTCCCATCCCAATCTCTGCCCCTGGGCTTCTGTCCATGGGACTCCTTCTGTCCTTTTCTGTGACTCCTCAACACACTTATGAGCATACCACACACACACACACACACACACACACACACTTTTCAGTTACCCAGAATTCATACCCACTAAGATTGGTTTCTTGACTGGCTGCTGAGTTGGGTGCTCTTCATATGAGAGCCGCAGCCTCTTGGGTTTCTCCCACCATAGCACTTTAATAACCTGTACTGTAACTGCCTATTTACTTTTCTGTCTCCTGTGCTAGTTTATAAGCTTCTTGAGAACAGAAGCTGTATCTTACTTCTATTGATGTTGACGTTAGTATTGATGTAGTACCAGGATTCAAGGAGAAGGATAGAGTTTGGGGAAAAGAAGAGAATTTAAGATTGAGTGGTCTGTAGGACATGATGGTGGTCTATCTAGTGGGTAATTAGATATAGGGACCTGTAATTCAGGAGGGATGTGAGGGGTGGGGATCAGGGGCATGTGAGTCACTGGAGCAGAAGTAAGAGGTGAAGCTTCTGAAGCAGCTGATGTCACCCAGGGAAAGTGAACAGAGTAAGAAGAGAGTCAGGTTGAACCCAGAACTCTGGAGAAGATCAACATTCACCTACAGATATGCCACCAGAGGCCGAAGTTTGGTATGCTTGGTTGCAGAAGATGTTTCTTTTTATTCCTCATTTGGTCAACTCCTGAGAAAATTTATATTCCGAGAAAATGCATTTCATTTTGAGTCTGTTCCCATCAAAAGCATAAAACTCAGCTGAGATTTATAAATCATCTTATAGTTCAGAAAAATAATAGCTTTACAAGATGAGAAAGCTGTTAGTAAGAATTCCCTTAGCATTTCAAAATGACAAATTTCTCCCATTCTGTGTTGCAGTTTGGCAGTCCCGTTGCATAGCATTTATACACTGATACACTGAATGCTCTCTTATCATGAGAGAGCGTGTTAAGGAAATCTAAATTAAATTTCTCAGTATGTTAGCTTCTCAAACTTTGGAATATTGAGGTTCTAAACAACTTACTAATCATTTTGAAAGTTGTCTTTTAAACTGAAAGTGGTGGAAACATTTCTAGAAATGCTATCCTGGATCTCTGAGGTGCTTGACCCCTTTCTGTCTGAAGGGTTTATTTATTCATTTGCTATCATTTTTCCTTGGGGAATTTTCCTGTTGGGATAAAGTTAGAGTTTGTGAAATTGTGGGTATGCTGTCTAGGGCTAGGCGGGGACCCCTGCTCTCACCAAAAATGGACAGGGAGACATCAGCAACTAAAGGCCTTGGGAGAAATCAAGCCAGGAAAGGACTTAAAAATTCAAATTGGATCCTCAGCAGCAGGGTCACTGCTGTGTAGAGATAATTCATGTAAGGTCTTTATTACGTGTGTGTTGCATGAAGTCAATATTCACTATCTGGTAGCCATTCTCCTTACTGTTGTTAAATCACCATCTCCTACAAAGTGCCTGGCACATAAAAATACTTAATAAACAGTAGCTATTATTATGATTAACACTGGGTCTGTTCTGTCTCCTTGGCTTGTGGAGAGAGGAGTGAGGGTCTATCTTGGTCAGCTGCTTCAGGCAGAGATAATGGCCAAAATGAAGCTCAGGTTTGTCTCTAGACTGATTTTGTCAACCCTTGTCCCAAGTCCAGTAAAGTCCCTGTTACTCAACATTTCTTGGGGTGCTTTAAAAACTTTGTCTCTGATCTCAGGGACGATTTTTCCTGGAAGTGGTCCAGTTTATAACCAGTAACATCACTTCCTCCTACCAATGAAAGAACAACTCTAGGAGCACCCAGAAATAAAACAGTAGAGTCACAGTGATGGTAATATCATCAGAAGCTGAGGCTACCTGCCTTATTTTACTTCACAAGGATGCCAAGTACTAATGTGACCATGGTCTTATGTCAAACAACAAATATTTACTGAGACTGGGTGCATTCCATGATTCAAATTCTTTCCATTTTTTTAAAATATGGCTTTAGGTGGATGTCGGAACACAACACTGTGTCCAGGAGTTAACAGGCACCCTGATAGCCCATCAAAATGACCCATGGGAGAAGAAAAAGTGAAAGCTTATCTGCAGGGCTCTGTCTACAACACGCATGAGAACTCCCTGGCTGCCCAACAGTAAATTCATAACCTGTGTTTGAGGTCACAAAGCTAGAGACTCAGAGACTGGTATAGTCATCTGCCATTACTGCAAAGAAGCAATGCTAGTAATGCTGTGAGATTATTCCTGCTTAATTATCAATCATTCATAAAACATTTACCGAGGGCTTGTTTTATATCAGACACTTTGCTAGGAGCTGAAAATTCAAAGATGAATAAGAGACAGTGCCTTCCAGTAAGGAGATCCTAGTCCAGTGGGAGAAAGAGAGACAGAAAAAGGAAACAGAAAATCAATGTTGAGCGAGATGATGGAGGAGCCATGGGACGCAGAAGAGCAGTGACTAACTTGGCCTTGGCAAAGCTCCAACAGGAGGCAATGGTGGCAGCACTGAAGGTTTGAATTAAGATAGGTCAGTGGAAGTAGAGAGTCTGAGACACACGTTGTAGGAAAATTTATCAGGATTGGGTAACTTATAGGACCTAGAGAAGAAAGAGGAGGTTGAGTATAAGACATTTCATTTGTTTTTTGTTTATTTAACAATAAAACACCCAAGTCCTTCATAAATGTTAACTCATTTTATCATCCCAACAACCACATGAAGTAGGCACTACCATTATCCCTGTTTTACAGATGAGACAACTGTCAGAGGGTGGTAGGTGAAAGGACAGCCCAAATAGAAACCCTGGAGACTAGAGGGAGAGATGGTGGTGCCAAGCACTGAAACAAAAGGCAGAAGGGACATGGAGAAACTTTTTTTTTTTAATTTTTGGAATTTGTATTGCGATCATTGCAAATCCACATCTAGTTTTAAGAAAAAATACAGAGAAATTGTACACTTTGTCTAATTTTCCTCAGTGGTAACATTATGTAAAAGTTCAGTCTGTAGAATGTTACAGTGAGGATACTGACATTGGTACCATCCATCAGGCTTCAGTCTGGTAACAAAATGGTACATAATAGGGTTAGATGAGGCCTAGATGATGCCATCCTAAAGAAGGTGTGCCTATGACAAGCTGCCACACTCTAAGAACTTTCTCAAATGACTCTCAGAACACATGGTATGTTAGAAACCCAACTGGAGAGTCATCTACAGGAGATATGGTGATTCAGGAGTAGCAGGCCATTTCTGGCTGGGATGAGGTAGGGATAGAGCTGGAGTTGGAGGCATTATTGGTAGGAATGAGGTCCATCAGAATAACTTCTTGGGAAGATGCTACAGAAGCCGAGTCTGTAACCAGGGACAGGCACTTTGCAGCACCTACAGCTGCAGACCAGAAAGAAAGAGCCCCTTGGCAGATCCACTAAACATGGTCCTTCTATACCTAAACCGGGTTACCAGCTCTGCACAGTGCTGCATGTACACACAGCTTATGTCATGACCAGAATCTGGCTGAGAGGCCGGTTCAGTTCTTAACAAGACTACAATCCATTCCCAACCTTGTATGACGATCATCGGATTTCTCAAGCTCTTGGTTCACTTCATTGAACATAACTATGTCTATAATTTTCACAAAAACTAGAGAAAAAGTATTTTTAAACACTCAGTTTGTTTCTTCTCAGAACGACCCCATGACCTTGCAGATAAAGAGTTTATCATGGTTCCATTTTTCTCTTATTATTGTCCAATTTCAGACCTAATCTTTATCATACAGCTTGTTAACACTATTACGCCAGCACTTTACATTTTACCTTCCCAAAATCCAATGGGAAATTAAGACTGAGGAATTGATTTTCATAAGAGAGATGTGAGAAGAAAAGAATAAAACTAGATTATGCTTTAAAAGAGCTAATTTAGATAGGAGAGGCATTCAAACCAGACAGGCATTCATTTACCTGTGTTTTGTTTATCAGAGTCGGTACCACAGAGCTGTGTGAGGAAGTAAAGGTGCAAAGATGAATAAGGCCTACGTGATATCAAATAGTCAACAGCCTGAGAGAGAGACATACTTAGTCTGCGGAATCAGAATCCCGCATAACAAGTCCTGGAGTCCACCTAGCACCCATGCCTTCCATCTTCCATGATTTCATAACCCTGATTTTTGGGGGGTGGTACCAGACAAGCCAGTCATGATCGTCCTCTTCTCACTGTCCCAGTCTTCCTTGCATCTGGGGAATGGGCACACATGCCCCCACGTGGCTTCAGTATCAGAAGGGGAGATTTGCAGGATGGAGGGGAGACGGTCTGAGAAAGTTTTGCTCTCCAGGTAAAAAAAAATTAATGACCTACTTGCCTGTCCCGGTTTTTTCTTTTTTTTTTTCTAGCCATGACTATAAACACAACATGTGAAACAAAGCAGCCATTCTGTGACCATGAGGAAAAAAACAAGAAAAAAAGCAGAGACACTGGCCCTGACATTGTTTCATTACTGAAACAATATAAGCAGTTACCTACCTCTGGCCTTTCTGTTACATTAAAAAAAAAAAAAAAAAAGAAAAGAAACCCAAAAACCAATCCTCTATTTATTGAAGTTATCATTAGTCAAGTTTCCTATGAGTGCTGCTTTCCGAAGCATGCCTAACTGATAGAAAGAGGTTTGCATGAACAAACCATTGTGGGAGCACAGGAGAGGGTAGTTCAAAAGGTAAGGGGGAGCCCATTCTAGTGACCCTCTATACAGGGCCAGGAGATGGCACTGGGGAGCCACTGGGGGACTCTGGGATGGAGGCAGGGATGCCTTGATCAGAAGAGTCTTGGAGTAAGATGCTCTGGATTTGGGGGTTGGGGGACCATTCTGCCTTTGCTGGGACTTCCGATGGGATGCCAGGACAGGCACCTGTTCACGTTGGCTAGGAAGACAGCAGGCAGGCGGTACTATCCAGTGTGAAGAGCCACTTGGCTGTAAGGGAAGCAGGGTGGGTGGGAGTTTGACAGAACACACAGGAGAATGAAATATCCTTTTTCCCCACCTCTGGAGGAGGCTTTCACATGCCTGTAAGCTGTGGCTGAGGAAACAGTGGGAACCCTTAGGGGAATCTGTTAGATCACTGGCTGGAAATTTGTCATCTGTTGGAAAAATCTTAAATAAACTCACATGGACAAAATAAATAGACTGCAGGATGTATTCCCAGTTGTAGGAGCTCTGACAGGTAGGCGATTCTGGGTAGCGAATTTCTTATTCCCTAGAATTGTCTTAAACTAAACTATCAATTGTTTTTTCAATGTCTTTTGACCCTTCACAGATTCCTCTCTCTGGCTTAATGGATTCATGGCATTTCTTAACCTTGCAAAGAGAAATATATCTAATTGTTGCGCCTGGGGTGAAGGTACTATCTCACGATACACCTTTAGGCCAAAAATCTTTTTCTTGTAAGATTACAATAGCCTGGGGTTTGATGTTCCTGAAAATTTTTCTTTATTTCTCCCCCCCCCCCCAATCAGCCTTAGCATGCTATTCAGCATTTCACATGATTACCGGGACTCGGGGTGTCACCAGTCAAGGGACAACTGACAGTTGCTGCTGACTCTAAGATTCTGCTGGAAAACGTCTCATACAGTCAAGCTGCTGTTCAGTGCCTGCCTCTTGTTTCCCTCCAACTTCTTCATGTCCATAAATCTGCAGCAGACTATGAGCCCCTCTAGCTCTGGGGCCGTGTGTCCTCTTCATCACTACATGCCTGCGAAGTAGCAGAGGATCGGACCGAGGCTTTTTGAACGTGGGGTTCTCAGTCTGGGCATCTGCAGACAGGTTTCAGGATGATGAGATTTTGTGTGATGTGCACGAGTGCGTATGTCTGGTGAAGACCTCACTGTTTCCCTGTGCTTCTCAAAGCGGTCCCTGATCTTGAAAAGCCTCAGAACCACTATTAGGTCTGAAATGAAGGATAGCAGATATGTGAAATCGTGTGACTGTCATTCCATTTAATAAAATCTCCAACTAAGATATATGCCTTTTTTCTTTTTTTTTTCCTAAGGATGAGGGTTAAATTTTTATTCCAAGCACCTAAAGCTTCAACTGCTCTTTCTCCAGACTATGCTCTGATCTGGAATAGAACCTGTCTTGGCTGGAAAACAAGAAACAGAAGAGCAGCATTGCTCCTGAGGCTCCCTCCCGGTGTTCCTCGTGGTCCCTGCTGCTCCGCACAGGGCACAACCTTCCCAGCCTCTCCGCTCGCTCGAGGAACTGCTGCCAACATCGCAAACACTCTCCCACCTGGCTCATCCAAGTCACTACCTTTCTAGCCGGTCCTGCTCCACCGTGGCCTCCCCTTCCTGTGGGTACCTGCAAGCCACCGCTGGCAGCACGGTTCTCCCAAATGTAAAGAAACAGTTCAAAAAAAATAAAAAATAAAAATAAAAATAAAATAAAGAAACAGTTCAGGAGACAGAGCAAGGTCTTCACGCATAGGCCACCTGCCATCCTTTCTGTTCCTCTGAGAGCCTCCCTGTCACACCGGGTTTTCTGCTGTGGAGATGGGAGCTTCTTGTATAGCAGCAGATCTCTATGTTACAGGATTCTCCTTCCTCCTCTAGGCTGGGCTAGGGACTGTGGGGGTGGGGGTGAGGGTGGTGAGGGTGGTGGTGATTATGGTTCTTAGCTAGGGATTCATGGCCCACGAGTGGGTTTCAGAAGATTCCTGAGTCCCTGAAAAGACTCTTTGCCAACTTGTAAGTACGTGCATTGTTTGGGGGAGAGATTCTATAAGAAGCGCTGCTCTAAATTTCAGAGGCATGGTTTTCATGCCTGTCAATCCCCACCCAAGTCCTACCTCCCTCCCCGCCCGAGGAAGGACACGCAAGGGAGGAGTATCTGAAGGGCTCCCCGTATAATTACTGCAGTAACCTCCTGATGTGTCTCCTCTCCTTGTCAACCCATCCAATTCACCTGCACTCGGCCAGGGGATTAACTGTCACCCCCACACACTATCACTTCCTCTCGCAGACTATTAGGCAAAGGGGCACCATGGCCCTAATTATGTCATCCCCCACCTCCGCCCTGTCCCGCTCCACCCCAGCACAGACTCTGGCACATAGCAGGTCCTCTCTAGACAGAGGTGCCTCTCTCACTTAGAGATCAGAGTCCAAACTCTGTGGCTAAATATCCACAATCCTGAACACCAGGATGCAAGCTGCCTTCAAGGTCTGAGTCACACCACGTCCCCCCACCATGTCCCCCTGACGCTTTCAAACTACCCGAAGAACTCAGCCCTGCCTTTTCACTGGCTGCAGAACGTGTGGCACCCAACCCCTCCTGGCTTTTGCCCATGCTACTTGATAAACCAAGAATGCACTCTCACCCCCACTCATCTGTCACCATCTCACCGCTGCCTCGGAGTCTCATTGACCAGGACTGTCAGAAGCAACCTCCTCCGGGTTTCTAGAACACCATTGATCTTTCTCGTTCATTTGGCATTTGGACACTGGACACTCGATGTTTGCTTAAACTTTAATGTCTTGTATTACAATTTAGTTTATTGTGTGTTTGTGTTTTGTACTTCTAGCTGAAATCTGAGATTTTTCAGGGATGGGGCCTTTTCGTACACCCTGGCCCCTCAACACTGAGCGTAGCGCCTTTTGCGCAAAAAGCACTGAAGGTGTGTCGATGTGTAATGTTCTCATATACTGACTTTCCCCGTTAAGTCAACTCTTTTATATTCAACACATAGTGTCGAGTGTCTACCATATGTCCACGATCTGGCAAGAAGCATAAAGTCCTTTGTATCAGCAGTGCCACCCGGAGTGCTGGGGGAACAGCAAACAGTGACTGGTCTGAGTCACGAAACATTTCCCACTGCATAAAGGCTAGTTAAGTCTGCTCTGCTTTGTTCAAGCCAGGCAGTTTGGCTGGTGGCAGCCATTGCTCTCAAAAGGAACCATTCGGGTTGAATTCAAAATCCCTTCACAATGTTGGGAATCAGCAGGATGATGGTCCATCTGCCAGGAAGAAGTTAAACCAGGGACAGAGCTTTCTTTATGGAAAAAACCACTGCACTATGCATTCCACTTTGCTCATCCTTTGAGCTGACTTTTCAAAAAAAAAGCACCCATAGGCCTTACGTTTTTGACTCACTCCAGATTTGTCCCATGTTTCTTCTTTTCAACATCTGCAGCCCTCTCGTAGCATCTGACCTCATTCTTATGTCATATGAGCTCATTAGCGGTATGCCATGGTCACCCTGGACTCCCACAGAGCTCTACAGCAACAACATGAGAACACGTGTAAGCCACACAATCTGAGCATGATCTGTCCTGTTTTCTACCTTTTTTCATGGAGAATACTTTCAGAGAGAAGTTAAAAACAGAAGTGAGAGAGGGAGGGAGGGAGAGAGGGAGGGAGGGAGGGGAGAGGAAAGAGAGAAAGCAAGACAAAGCAAGCACGCCAAGAGCTCTATTTTCCTGAAAAATAATGTGAAAGAGAATAATGCGATCTCATTTTAATGCAGAGAAGAATGCAAGTGAAAATTCTTTTTAAAAAATATACGGTCAGTTAAAAAAACTTGCATTAACTCTTGACATGAGGGACTTAAGAGTGAGCTTCTTATCCATGTTAAACAAGATACTGCAAATCTTTTCTTTCCTCAAGTAGGCAAGGAATAAATTAAAACGCAACAAATCAATAAAAATATCTATCATAAAAGTGAAAGTGTAACCACATTTACATGTTGTGTATCTTGGAGAGAGGAGGAAGTTAAGCTCGAGAGCATGTGTCCCTGGGAAATGCTAGAACCCTCACAGAGCAAGGAAAGAAGTCATAGAGGAGATGGAGAGGAAGAGAGCGAGGGAAGGGAAGACTTCAATTTTCCCATCTCCATAAGGGAACAAGAGTAAACCCAGATGGTCGCCACCTTCAGAGGGCAGCACAACAGACATCCTCGAAGCTGGACCCTCACAGTGTGGTGAACCCACAGGTCAAACTTCTTCCAGGGTCTGTGCCCTGGTCGTGACTTCATTTTGTGTTTGCAAGTGGATGAGTTTGTGCCATCAGATTGGGATGCACATATCCCTATTTTTCTGGATGGCTCCCTGCCAATGATGTTTCTGATACAAAGATACAGTTCAAGAAAATGAACTCGCAGAATCCTTATCCTAGAAGGGTATTTGGTAATGATCTTCCAGCTAATGACACTTTGCACTGTATTTAATCCCACTGCACCCAAATGCGTCGATGTGCATAGTGTTTCTTTGGATGGATGCAGCTGGTCCTGAAAAATCTGGATTTCAACTTCCTGCTGACCTGGATTCTTGTCTGTTCAAGCGGTCTCAGAGATGACCAGCCGTCCCTCACAGCCAGAGGTTTAATGCCACTGACTGGCCCAGTTTTGGAAGACATTGTACCAGACTGTTAGTAGAAAAAGCTTTCCATGTGTCTAGTACCCTCCCAAGGAAGGCCAACCCAGTTCTTTGATTAATAAATTGTTATGATTTGTGTAATGTATTTTGGGAAACCCACTGAACTTCAACTGACTGGGAATCAATACACGAATGAAAGGCAACCAGAGATGGGTTGGACATGAGGGAAGCTGGCAACTTCTGAGCTGCTTTCCTGCTAACTCTGCCGGGTAGGAGTTCTGCATACTGAATGGTGCAAACTGGCCTCCTCCAATTGTCTTTTTTGGGGAAAAAAAAAAAAGACAAATTAAGAGAAGATGGGTCACTTACACAGGCAATGGACAATTGTTCAGAGTGCTTTTCTGCTCCTTTCTGGAGCCTGTGGCATCATCCCACTGTGACTCAGTTACAATAGTAGCTGATGTTATGTGACTTGCCATGCTGTCCCATGCACCTATGTGTGGGTGTGATAAGTTTCCCGCACTGAAGACCAGCTGTGCATGAGAAATACTACACATAAGCCAGTAGTTAGCAGCATTTCCATTTGAATCCCGTTGGGCTCTTTTGGTTGTTGTTGTCAGGGCTTATCAGCATAAAAATGAAGTTGTTTTGACTTACCACTGTCTCTCTGCTATCAGAAAACTGTTATTAGGAAAATTGCATTAATTAGCAACAGCTGAGGGGAGGACCAGCTATTTCGGAGCCGCAGCTGCAAGTCTCTTACAATCTGACTGTTGCCTAAATTTTAACAATTAACAGAATAAATAGTCTCTGAATGTATTTAATCACGTTAATTTTGTTTTCCTCTATTTATATGACTGTTTAGGAAGGGTAGTTAATCTGCATTAAATACTCTGATACCATTATCATCTTTAAATCATATCCTCAGCTATACAATTCCCCTATGATTTACTGGAAGTGAGGTTTAATGATAATTTTTTTTAACTTTGGGTGGGAAAATGAATAATTAATTAAATATACCCTAACGTTTGGCATATTAGCCAAAATATTTGATTAAACTAAAAATATTGTTATTATTACTTTTTAAGTAGCTCCATACCAAGCATGGGGCCCAATGTGGGGCATGAACTTAAGACCCTGAGATCAAGACCTGAGCGGAAATAAAAAGTCAGACGTTTAACAGACTGAACCATCCAGGCACGGCTAAAAATCTTATTTTATGGCCATGTTGGATAACAGAATTGGAAGGATGGATGGATGGATGGACAGAAGGAAGGAAAGATAAATGGAAAGAATGACAGATAAATAGGATAACAGAGAGATATATAAATACATACAGAAGGACTGGGATTTAAACCTTTAATCTCAACTAGTTCATTACTTTTCTTTATAATTACCATGAAATCAGAATGGTATAGACATGATATAATAGAAAGATCTTTCTAGTCAGATTTGATACTGGATCTACCTCTTCAGTGTGTAGTAGATGATTTACAGCTTATATCTCAGTTTGCTGCTCTATAAACTTGGGTTAGTATTCACTCTATGGGTGGCAGCTGGATGGCTCAGTCAGTTAAGCGTCTGCCTTCAGCTCAGGTCATGATCCTGGGGTCCTGGGATCCAGCTGCATGGGGCTCCCAGCGTGGCAGGAGCTCCCAGCGTAGCTTCCCCCTCTCCTTCTGCCCCCCTACCCTCACTTGTGCTCTCTCTCTCAAATAAATAAGTAAATAAATAAGATCTTTTAAAAAATATATCCACTCCATGGGGGCCCTTGTGAACATTAATGAACTAAACTAGTATGAAAAGCCCCTAGGCCGAATCTTCCTTTCTTCTTTCAACTTTAAACCTCATGTTGTTATTTCACTTAGGTATTTATGCCTTTTCTACCCAACTAAAGAGTTAATTTAAAAGTTAAACTGAATAAATTGTAAAGATCTAAATGGCTTTATTAATCGATTCACAAAACAGGCATAATCCCATCAACCAAGTAAAGGAGAGCTCCAAAGGGCTACAGAAAGACAAAGATTTTTAAGGGCAGGATGAGGAAGTAAAACAAAACAAAACAAAACAAAACAGGAAAAAAAAAGGACTGTTTCAGGTGAGGTTACCTTCATTTGGGGATAACAGGGTTTTAGTAGGTGAATTACCTTTCTTCCTTGAGGGATAAAAAGGGGCCATGGAACTGATTACCTTATTGGTGCTGAAAACTCCTGAGTGACTAGTTAGAAGTTATACTCCTTAGGAGCACCTGGGTGGCACTCAGAGGGTTGAGCGTCCGACTCTCGATTTCAGCTCAGGTTATGGGATTGAGCCCCATGTCAGGCTCTGTATTGGGTGTGGAGATTCTCTATTTCCCTATCCCTCTGCACCCCCCTCCCAAAATAGTAAAATAAAATTAAAAGTTATAGTCCCCGGGGGTTGAAACTGTAGTTAGGCTAGGTATTAAGTCTGGGTTTACTGACTTGAAGCCTTAATCTAAGTGACACCTTTTGGGGCCTATGGTTTTCTTTTTAACATCAGCCTTGGCTACTCATTAAAATCACTTGGAGGAGTTTCTAAAAAGCGTTGACACCCTGATTCCATCCCAGACCACGGGGATCAGAATTTCCAGAGCTGGGGCCAGAACACTGGTGAGTTTAAAAAGCTGCTCAGGTGATTCTAATGTACAGCCAAGATTGAAAATCAGTGGCATGGATGGCCTTGTTTCATTTTCCCAGCAAAGGAGGAGGTACTAGTATTATAACAGATGAAAAGAGCCGAGGCACTTAGGAACCAAGTATCCTTTTTTTTTTTTGAAGACTCTCATGTTTATTCTTAAAAACAAACAAACATGTGCATCAAACCTTTGATTTCTTCAACATAACTGGTTTTCCACCAACATCTTTCAGAAAAAATTACAATCCAGCAATATTTGCCTTCTTTCCTTAAACTTCGTATCCTTGGTCCATATCATCTCTTTGCTGTTCCAGTTTGAGAACTAGCTGAGATGGGGGTCCAGAAGGGTGTTAAGCAGGAAATTGGTGCAGTGCAAGAAAATGGATGATTTCAAAGTTTAAGATCAGCCCCATGGGAAACAGAGGGCACACAGTGGGGCAGGGCAGGAGGGACGAAGTATCTTGATCAAGTTTACGTAACTCAGTGAGCCAGGATTAGGAACCCAATGAGGTTGACTCCACAAACCAGAACTTTCTTCTCCCAATTCCCATGCCGTAAGGAAACCCTGAGCTAAAACTACCGGCAAAAAGAGTCTGTATAGGTGTCCCCCGTACTATACAGTGACTTTGATCATCATAAAAGAGAAGATGCAAAGCACAGCAAATCATTTCTGTTTTATTTATTTATTTATAAATTTTTATTTACTTATGATAGTCACACACACACACACACACACAGAGAGAGAGAGAGGGGCAGAGACACAGGCAGAGGGAGAAGCAGGCTCCATGCACCGGGAGCCCAACGTGGGATTTGATCCCGGGTCTCCAGGATCGCACCCTGGGCCAAAGGCAGGCGCCAAACCACTGCACCACCCAGGGATCCTCTGTTTTAAAAGTGGAGACCAGGTTTCTGTCTTGACTGGTACACTTAGGGTCTGGATGATCCAGTTCAAATCACAGTACCTCTCTGAGCCTTAATTTCCTGTGATGACTATGATGCCGAGTTTTAAGAGTAGTGGGTAGGTGGTCTATAAACTGTAGACTACTTAAAAAATGCAAAGGGACACTTCCCACGCCTCAGCTCCTTATCTCCATTTTATAAGGAGGAGAACAGGCTCAGACCTGATAGAGCCAGGACTCAAAGCTTGACCTGACTGACCCCAGAGCCCATCTGCAAGGGGCAAACTCTCTAAGGCCACTTTGCAATCAGTCAAGAACCACCTTGAAAAACGTGATTAGCAATTGAATCTTGTGGTGATGGCCTGAAAGCTGTGGAAATTAGGCTTTCTGTAAAAAGCTGTTTTAGAAATAGCCAGGACAGCGGCTGCTGGGGAAGCTGGCTCTTCCCTCCCACACTCCCCCTGCCCCCAGGCGGTGACTCTGTCACTTCCTGGCTTTGTTCCAGGGGCTAAAGTGAAAATGGAAATACCGGCAGGCTTGTTCCAAATGCCAGGTTCTCAGATAAAGATTCATGTGCCAGGCCTTCAGCCTTGTTCTCTCTTCTTCCCTCCCCATACCTAGCACAAGCCTGGCACATAGTAAATGCTCACTAAATGTCTACCAAGATGAGTAACTGAGTCCAGGGTGGAAAAAGACCCACTGACCTCCCCACTTCCTGCTGAGGCCAAGTGCCACCTGCAGCACCACACACCAAGGGGCCTTATTTAGAGTTTCCATTCTGAACTGCTCACCTTCATCCAGCTTTGGTGCCCTGTTCCTCCCCTCATGACTGCCTTTCCCACTGAGAGCCTTTTGGACCTGATCCTCAGCCTTCTTCTGAGATTTGAACCTTTGTTTCTTCCCTCTGCTATGAGTTGCCCTGGGTCTGCGGCCACCCTGGAGACAGCCATCACCCCGTCCGGCCCAGGCTCCAGGCTTCCCAGGGCCCATGGCAGGTCTCCCACAACTGCTGACAGTACAGGCTGGAAGGGCAGTGATCGGGATGAGAGGGGAGTGACCCAAGTGGGTAAGATGACTGCAGTTCCCAAGCATCTGCTCCTTTTGCCCCTACAGTTAGAGAACTAGATATAAAAGGCAATCCTTGGGACCCTGGGTGGCTCAGTGGTTGGGTGTCTGCCTTTGGCTCAGGTTGTGATCCCGGGGTCCTGGGATCGAGTCCCACATTGGGCTTCCCACAGGGAGTCTGCTTCTCTCTCTGCCTATGTGTCTGCCTCTATGTGTGTCTCTCACAAATGAATAAATAAAACCTTAAAAAAAAAAAAAAGGCAATCCTTTTTATAAAAGACCAGTAATCCTAGTGAGAACTCAGCCTCATGAACAATCTATTCAGACACTGTGGCAGAGCAAAAGCTTGGGCCGTGGAATTGGGTTGTGTGGGGTTCAAATCTCAGCTCTCCTGCTTACCATGTTGGACTTGTGCCTCAGTTTCCTCTCTGTAAAATGGAGCAATACTGCCTTCATCATTAGAAGATATATTAGCACGTATTTCATTTATTATTTTTTTCTGTCATTAAAAAATTAGAGCAACACTCAACTAAATGCTCCAAGGAGGGATGTTTCAGTGAAAGAAAGCATAGAGAAGAGAAGGAAAAAAAAAGTCACATTTATGGGGCACCACCTCTGCCTCAACTGCATTCTTTCTTGCTCCACCATCTGGATCCACATGCAAGTTCTTAACTGTTCCTTGCTTTCTCCGAGCTAAGGACAGTCCCACACTGTCTCTTCTCTCTCATTCCTCTTTCGTTCATCAGTTCCTGAGCTGTGTTCTCTGGACCTTCTGCCCCACCCCAGACCAGGCTGGGTGTCCACCCACCCCAGGCCTGCACTCTTCCCAGCGTGGCCCCTTCTGTACCATGCAGTTGCTGCCCGTGGACTGGCCTGTTCCTGTCACTGTGTTCCCGAGAGGCTGTGCCCTGCTCATCCCTGCATCCTTGGTGTTGGGCATGGTGCCTGGTACAGACCTATAGCACCGTGGGATGGAATCAAGGAACAGGTGAACTTAGCCCAGCGATCAAGCCTGGTGACTCCTTGCCTATATTCTTTCTTTTTAAGATTTTATTTATTTATTGAAGGGAGAGAGGGAGGAGGAGGGAGGAGCAGAGAGCCTGATGTGGGGCTCCATCCCAGGATCCTGACCTAAACTAAAGGCAGCTGCTTAGCCGCCTGAGCCACCCAAGCACCCCCTTGCCTATATTCTTGATTGAGCGCAGCATGCTCTCATCCACATCTTAGCCCGACTTTCTGAGAGGAGGAACCAGGAGAAAAGGGAAAGATCTAGAAGGGAAGATACAAATGCAGCTCTTCTCTTTTCCCTTCTACCCCACCACCCCTTGCCTTTGCACTGGGCCTGTTTAATTCAAACCTACTTTGACCTTAAAGAAAATTTATAAGAACAGCACAAAGAACATATCCCCCCCTTCCCACCCTCACCCCGGCCAAGCATCTGTGACTGAATAATGTCCAATCTCCTTAAGTACTTTCTTGTGTATTTTCTGCAAACAAGAATCTTCTCCTGTGTAACCACACACCGCCACCAGACACAGGAAATTAACATTAATACATCCAATCCTCAAACCCTATTCAAGTTTTGACTTAAATTGTCCCTTTATTGCCAAAAGATCTAGTTTAGAATCGCAGCATGCACTTAGATTTTATGTCTAGAACAGTTCCTCAGTCTTTCCTTGACTTTTATGACTTTGAAACTTTTGAAGATTACATGTCAGGTAATTCTATAAAATGATTGAGCTTGTCTGATGCTTCCTCAGGATTAGGTTCAGGTTATGCGTCTTTAGCGGGAATATCATTCTAGAAGTGACGCCACGTTCTTTGAATTGCATTCTATCAGGTGGCTCATGACTTAAATTTAGATTTGGCCCATCACTGGTGTCTGCTGGACTTCTCTCCTTTAATGTTCCTGTTTTGCTCTTTGCAGTTATTAAGCATTTTGAGGGCAGAGACCTTGAGATGATAGAAACACTCTGTTCCTTATCAAAGTTTCCAAATTAATTTTATTCATTCATTCATTTAAGTGGCAGATGTATTGACTTATATCAGCCCCCAGCTCTCCATTTTATTTCATGGGTCGGAATCCGCTCCTCTTACAACTTGGGGGGAACTTACGGCCCACGTCTATTTGTACTTGGTCGTCTTCTTGTCTTGAAGTTAGATTTTAGTTTTTATTTTCCCTGGTCTTGAGGTTTTGAAATTTAACATGACTGTTTTGTTTTATGTTGTTCTTAACACCACTTCATGTTCTGTGTGGGAACTGGCAAGGAGCAAACAAGCAAAAGACATGGCAAGACTGAAATGTAATAGTGCTTAAAGCTTTCACCCAGGTGTCAGAACGTTCAGCTTTTGTCCTAAATGCTAGAAACCGGAATTCACCTCCAGGGATGAACTACTACCTTTGTTTTAGAAACATGTATGTGAGTTCTTCATTTTATGGCAAACGTAAAGCAATAATTACAAAAACAACACCAAGAGCCGTGTAGCCATTTATAGAGCTTATTCTATACCGATGCTGTCCTAAACACTTTCATCCTCACATCAATCCTACAAGGCAGGTACTATTATTATCTGCATTTTACAGGGGAGCTCTCTGAGGCACTGGGAGTTTAAAATGACTTGCCTAATGTCATTAGCTAAGTGGTGGAGCCAGAATTCAATTTCAGGTCACCTGACCTGTGGCTCCACCTTCGCATCTGTAATGCTGAACAAACTAGTCCAGAGAGGAGATGGGTCTGGAATTTGGGGCATCTGGGATTTGTGCAAGGGCATTCCTTTCGGGGGAGCGGGGGGAGTAAACTGGCAACTGAGGGTAGGGGGAGAGTCTGATGCTCCCCAAGCATGAGGAGCAGGGAAGCCACCTCCCCCGCCCCTGCCAAGGATGAGCTTGTGCTTCTGGGCCCTAGGAGCAGTCAAAATCTAGAAGCCAGTTATAGTTTCTCTGTGCTACACTTCCCTCCTGGCATTCCCAAGCTTTCAGCGACAGTCTTATTCATCACTGTTGCTTGGCCTTAGGTGTGATATGGAGTATTAAGTGATGGGGCTTCAAGTATGAAGCAGAGCTGGGGAGAAATTGCCTGAGGAATGGACCCACAGTCTAGCCCTAGGTAGATGGCTGGGGTGGTAAGCAGCAGCCAGGGGTTTCTGATACATGTACTAATTCCCTAAAGATCCCCATAAATCTTGGGTGTTCACCCTGGAAGAAGCCTGGTGTCTCTGTAGTTAAGGAAGAGTTAGTTCCTGATTAATACTCTTCAAATAATACGTTCTATTTAAAAAAAAAAAAATGTGCCCCCCTTCCATTTGGAGGAGTGAGACTGGCCCTGGGAGCCCACACCTTGATTCTGTTTAGAGTGTCCTGTTATTTTTAGCACTAGATGGATGAGGCTGTGGATCATTCTTCTTTCAAACCACAACTTGAGAGCTGGGATCCAGGACATCTGCCAAATTTTAACTTGGGGTGGGTTCTTCTTTAGCATAGCTCATGTCACAGTTGTTGACTGAGGAAGGAGGCAAGGTGTCTTCCATCTCAGCATACAAAGAAACGAGTACGGAGATATGCAGTAAGTTATTGCGTATAGGGTCCCCACTATGGGGGCATCGTCAAAGAGGTACTGAGGGCCATGGCGTGAACACACGTTGGGTACAAGGTAAGAGCCACTGAAAGCCAAACACGCAAAAGCAAAGGTAGAGAAATGAGATCCGGGAAGTAGGTTTACCTAGCAACACAGCTGGTGTGAAGGAAGATTCCTCCAAGCAACGTGGACTGGAACAGCGGGGCCTGTTCAAGTACGTTCTGACTCATCAGATTCCTACGTGGAGCCACAGATGTGTTTAATTTTATACATTGAGACCGACTTGCACACTGTGAGCATGCACGAGCCCAGCTGCCTGAGCCACATAAGCATGGTAGATAGAAGAGAGTGAGTGGGAGACCCTGGCTGCCATTCCCAGGGCTGTTTGCTCTTGCTGGTTTCCTGATTCCATGGCCACAAGACAAGACTCGGCCCTGCGGTCTTCATCTGGGGTTGGGGCCCAGTCACCCATCGCTCACCACTCCCCAATTTTTTCTGCACTCTTGAAGGCTTTTCTGGGTAGCTGGGACTTTGTTCAGAGTCTGAGTGTAATTATCACAAAACAGCCTCTGACCTCAGGGGAAAGAAAGAAAAGAAAGGACCTTGGACCACGTAGGAGATGATAGCTAACCACTCCTGCATCGAAAACTGCAATTAGAGCGAGTCTGAGGTCATCGTTCATCATGCCGATTTAGGTTTTGAAAGGAAACCAAACGACGAATATAATGATTATTTCTGTTTCTGCTTTCCTCTCTTTTTCTCCTAAAAAATTGGCAATAGCACTAAAGTCAAATTAAACATCTGTTTGAAAAATAAGCTGGAGTGCTGATGACAGCTGCCCTGGACTTACAAATGCACCACAGCTGTCAAACTCTAAATTAACAAGATTTTCATTTATGAATAGCATAAAACTAAGATATAATGGAGCTTTTTCTCCTATTTCCCTCACTTCCAGGGGCTGTTCAATGTGAAATCTTAGGGAGATGCCCAAAGAAAAATGGAGCTGAAATGGGCCTGTAATAATCAGTCACGGAAGGAGTGGGGGACAGTCTTTCTTCTTATGTAATCTCATTTCTTCACTGGCTTTATGTTGAGGGTTGTCTGTGGCAAGTAGGCTTGCAGGGAGGCTAACACACTGGGGACAAGTCTCTGATTAGTAGTTGAAAGCGAATGCGGATGGAGCTGTGGGCCTCTGTGGAGGAACGTCTCCTACGGCATTGAAGACTCTTGCTTGGGGCGCCTGGGTGGCTCAGTGGTTCAGCATCTGCCTTTGGCTCAGGGCGTGATCCCGGAGTCCCGGGATCGAGTCCCACATCAGGATCCTTGTATGGAGCTTCTCTCTCTGCCTGTGTGTCTCTGCCTCTCTCTCTGTGTGTCTCTCATGAATAAATAAATAAAATCTTAAAAAAAAAAAAAAAGACTCTTGCTTTATCATTCAGCATCATCTGCATCTCTGGAGGGCTTCAGCCCCCCTTCCAGCCGCAGTCACGAATGCCCAGGTATATATGACTTTGTTATGCTGCGTTCCCATGCTGGGTGCAAATGATCTAATCAAGCCATTTTGGTGACAGGGTAAAAGACGCTAACCTGTTTCACACTTACTGCATGACCCTGAAAGACCAAGTAGACATGGAACCAATTCTTGATCCTTCTCTTTGTCCTTGAGTCATCACTGTCCTTCTCTGGGATGGGGCAACACATCGATTGTGTGTACTTCTTGGTTTAAAAAAATTTAGAGATTCAATATATGCAGGTGTGATACCATCAGGTACTTTTGCACTGTTGCCCAAACGTTCCTAGTTTTACCCTTTATTTCATATCAAAAATGCCACAGGGATAAACAATAAATAAATGGAATATTACTCAGATGTATAAAGGAATGAGTACCAATACTTGCTACAGTGTGGATCAACCTCAGAAACACTATGCTTAATGAAAAAAGCCAGATGCGAAAGGCCACTTAGCATAGGATTCCATTTATCTGAAAGATCAGTAGGCAAATCCACAGAGACAGAATGCAGATTGGTGGTCGCCAGGGCTGTGGGCAGGAGAGAGGGGAGAAAATGTTTAATGGGTGAGGGGTTTTACTCTGGAGCAATGGAAATGTTTCGGGACTAGACAGAGGTGGTGCTGGCACAACACTGAATGTACTAAACGCGACTGGACTGATGCCTTTAAAATGGGCCATTTCACATTACGTGAATTTTACCTTAACTTTTAAAAAATGTCCACGAGGTCAAAACATCATGTGTTGATCCCACCGTGACCAGCGCAGGGAACGTATTGGCAGCTCCTGCTCCACCGGCGGGGAGGACTGGAAGCAGTCTTGCTGCGCGGCCCTGGCCCTGGTGCCCATTGGGCGGGCTGTGTGCTGTCGCCCCGGCCCTCACCACGCTGGCGTGGGCTAAGAGCAGGGCTTCCGTGTTCCATCTGAGCTTTGGGCTACTGCCGTGCGGGAGCTCCCTTGCAGCCTGCACTTCCTATTTAATGCTTGCCTGTGTCTCCTCCTGGGGGCTGGATCCTGCACCTGGGACTCCAGCTGCTGAATGAAACTGCTGCCATTGGCCTGCTCTCCTGGAACCGTGCCACTGCTGGCCCTGCAGGAGCTCCTGGCATCTGGATTCCACCAATTAGATGGTAGGTCTCGGGGCATCTAAATCTTCCTAAACCAAGCACATGTTGCCCTTTTAGCCATGGGCAGCTGAGCGCTGTCCCAGAACCAGCCACTTCAACAGGCTCAGGGTTTCCCAGCTCCTTTTTTTGTCCTCTCCTTGCTTCCTCCCTTGGTTGGCACTGCTGACGTCCTGGCCAGCCACGTGGGAGAGCCACCTGGTCTTAGAACCAAGATGCTGTGGTTCTTCTCAATACCTAATGACAGAAAAATCGTGGGGGAAGCTGCATCCCAGATCCTCCTAACACTCCCAGCTTCCTCTAAATCATACACAGGCATCTCATTGGGCTTCCTCTGTTACTTCCTTCTGAGATAAAAAGGTTTGGTGAGGTCTATGAAGTTACAAAGTATAATGAATGTTCCCGAATTCCTCCTCAATACCCATCCTCTCTTCCCACCAATAAGCCCTTCTCTTGCCAGGTGCAGGGATTGTTTCCATTTTACAAATGGCAATTCGTTTCCTCCTTTAGGAAATAACATCATTCCACCCCCTACCACACACACCCCCAACAGAGAGTCCCCAACCAACTGAGGCAGAAGGCGAAGAGGAGGTGGAGGTCGGTCAAGCTCAGTCATGGTACTTCAGTGGTGTTTAGTTAGTAACAAAGGCTTTGGCGTCAGGTGGATATGGGTTTAAGACCCAGCTTCATCACCTTGCTGCTTTATTACCCTGAATAGAAACTCTCTAAACCTTGGTTTTCTCATCAACTATCATCTCTATTTTCTCTGTAGGGAACACCCTACAGAGAAAATAGAGAAGACTCTAGAGGCTTTTATGGGAATTAAGTGAGATAAGGCATGTGGTATAACTAGCACAGTGTTTGTTGAGGCACATGAGCCACTGACATGGTCAGGCACATTACTGATGCATCAGGCACCTCTATACCCCTGGCTCTACATATCCTCCCAAGCCAACTCTGACCTCAACCACTAGGACAGCAGTGACCAGCTCTACCCTACTGTGATTGCATGACGCACACTTCATCTGCATGGTGCTCTCTTGCTTCCTATCCCCAGACTTCGCTGATCCACAGTATGGGTTCAGAATCTGATGAATGCTCAAATGTGTGTAACTCGGAAGTACACAGGGAGTTAATGCTTGTGAGGCCAACCCTGATCAATGGAGGATGAAAGCCAATGGATAATGGCTTCCCCTCTATACTTAGGTACACTGTTCTGAGACCTGTGTCATAAGGTTTTTCAAAAGGTCCTGGTGGGGATCAAACACCAGTTGCCTACAGTGATGGCCAAGTTAACACTTTGAACCATGCCTTCCTTACCGCCAACCCCCCGCCTTGAGGTCACTTTCCAAATAAACCACTTGAAGACAACCCTTTGTCTCAGCTGGGCTTTTCTGCGGACCTGGAATAGGAGTCAGCAGTTACTAAGTTTGTAGCACTGGGGTATGTGTGAGAACAGGGGTCAGTACACACTTTCTGTAAAGTGCCAGAGAAAAAATATTTTACTGTTGCAGCTTCTCAATTCTGTTAATATAGCATGAAAGCAGCCCTCAACAATACATACATGAATGGAGGTGGCTGTATTCCAAAAATTTTTATTCACAAAATCAGGCAGTGGGCTGGATTTGGCCTCCCAGCTGTGATTTGCCAAGTCCTGCACTAGGGCCAGGAAGAGGGATAAAATTGATCCTCTCCATGGGGCTCAGTCTCAGACCTAGACATGGGACTGGAAAGAACAAGTCGTGAAGGGCCTTGGACACCATGCTAACTTTACTTTTTGGCAATGGGCGACACTGCGTAAGTTCTCAGATCTTGTAGCAGCTGCAGCTAGGAATAGGTTACGAAGTTTGGCAAGAAATGTGTTGCTTCTTTTTAACATTTATGTATAACCCAGTCCTGTCACAGGGCCACCTCCTTTGTCCTCTTGGAGTGATACTCTTCATTACCAAACTTCCCACTGTGGATTGTAATCAACAGGGCAAAGCTCCCTTATCTGATACCCCCCAGGCCAAGTATATTTCAGAATTCAGAATATTTTTGGACTTCAAAAGTCAATATTTAGTCAATATAGTGTAAATCCCATATATTTTGTAGTATTCCTATTAGGGTCTGGGGCAGCATCCAGCACACTAATATTTACACTAAAAGACTATAAACAACTTTAAGTCAGTTCAGAGCAGGTTCAGGCCCTAAATGAGTTAAAAAAAAAATCTTTTGGATTTTAGAGCTTTCTGGATTTTCAAATTGCAGATGAAAGATCGCGAACCTGATTGGTTTCATGCGTGTTTCTCTCCTAGACTGTGACATCCTCAAAGACAGCCTCTGAGTCCTCAGTGCCTACACACAGGAGGCGCTCAATAAATGTCACCAAGACAATGAGCAGACAGGAATGGCTGGAGCACAGGGTTTGTGGAGGCATTCAGGGCAAGAAGAGGCGGATCAGAGACTCTGGGAAAGGACATGGGGAGACTTAAATGCTCTGATTAAAATTCCTGACTTTATCTTGAAGGAGATGGAAAGCCCTGTTCAGCTTTGTTGGGTAAGTGGTGTGACTCAGCTGTGTAAGAGGATAGCAAGTCTTATCCCAGAGGAAGGAGCAGAGGGTAAGGAACCAGGGTGGGCAAGTAGCTGGTTCTTGTAATACCGTGGCAAGCAGTGTCTGTGAATGATGCAATGAATACAAAGCAAGTGGTAGCCAGAAGAGACTAGATCTGGCAACTAATGGTGTCAGGGGAGAGAGAAGTCAGAGTTGAATCTGACCTAGTGGCACCCATCTGCGATGGTAGAGAACAGATCACAGACCCTGGAGCCGAGCTCTTCTGTTTAAATCTCAGCTCTGTCACATAGCCCACGACCTTGGGCAAGTTACTTACTCTATCCTGTGCCTCAGTGTCCCCTGTAGTATCTCCGTCAGGGAATGGCTATGACAATGACATCAATATTTCTAATACGCCTAGAATAGGGCTTGGCTCATGGCTGTTAGTGCTTTGCCTGTATCCTTTTTTTTTTTTTTTTTTTAAGATTTTATTTATTTATTCATGAGAAACACAGAGAGAGAGAGAAAGGCGGAAACACAGGCAGAGGGAGAAGCAGGCTCCATGCAGGGAGCCTGATGTGGGACTCGATCCCAGGTCTCCAGGATCAGGCCCTGGGCTGAAGGCGGCGCTAAACCGCTGAGCCACCCAGGCTTCCCTGCTTTACCTGTATCCTGTACCCAACCACAGTTTCATATGGTTGAACTCCCAAAGAGGTCACCGAATGACTATCTCTTCAGAAGCAGGAGGACCCATATCTCAGACCCTTCCAGAAGGTTATAAATGCATGTCAGAAATCCAGTAATAAATGTATATGCTAAAGGTAATAAATGTATGAAAAGAGAAGATCACTTCAGGGGACAACATTTTTGTCAGATTTAAGGAGACGAGATTTCCCTCTGGTGGGATCTGTACACATTCATTCTATTCACAGGGGCTTTTTCTTTCAATCAGTTGCTACTTTGCTATGATGTTTGCAGCATTTTTCAGCATGCCAGGGCAACTTTAAGTGCTGGGTCATTCAACTGTAGGGAGAAGGCTATAAGGAGGTCTGCCTGGAAAGCCTGTAATTTAGAACTGTTCAAATCTTTGCATCCAAATGGAAAATGGAAATGGTGTCAGGTTTGTGCCAAAAGGAAAGTCGTAATTGCTATGTGCTTCCCTTCCTGCCCTCCTGGGCAAAGGAACACGACTAACCAAGCAGGCTTCAGAGCTGTCATCTACAGACATTTAGCAGACTCTGCAGCTTAGTCTACTAGGAATATTAACCAAACACCACGACACAAATGCTCCTTTTTGCAAGCGAGTGTTCTGCAAAAAAGTCGGCATCTCCTCTTTCATCTGCCCTGAGCTTTGCTGCCAGATTTAAGTGTCCTTACTAACTTTTTAATGAACTTTCTTCCCAGCATGTCAGTCCACTGTTTAATAACCACTAATGGCTCCCTTGGTCCTCCTGAATCAAAATCAATCTCTTTATCTTGACACTGGAAGGCCTCCATGACTTAGCAATGGATTTTGGCCCTCAAAGGCCTTCTAATTCATGGAGTCTGTCTCCTGAGGCTGCCATGCTTTTTCTTAACCTCCAAACCTCACTTCAGTTGCACTAAGTCCTCCCCTTCACCCAGAATAACCTCATTCTTCTGTCCATTTATCCAAACCCTACTATAGCCTTCAAGATGTAAACCAACTTTCCGAGAAACTTTGGTGATTCCATTATTCCATTCCTCACTCTTCTCCTTTCTGACTAGCCACGTTTAATTTGTCCCCAGTTCATACTTGTCTTGGGCTTGCTAACCTTTGCATATATATTTTTATTTCTACCACAACCACACTGAAAATATCTTGGGAATCAGGATCGTTGTTTAATACCCTAAGTCTTTCCCATGCTGGTAAACTCTGGGTACATGTCAGGTACACATGGAATCCTGGTTGTCCAGTTTCCCAAATGCTGTCTTCTACACAAGAAAAAGGAAACTTTCTTAGCTAGATAAAGAGTCCTTCTCGGGGTGCGTGGGTGGCTCAAATTCTTGATTTTGGCTCAGGTCATGATCTCAGGGCTGTGGGATAGGGTCTTGTGTCTGGCCGCATACTGGTCATGGAGCCTGCTTAAGATTCTCTCCTTCTCCCCCACACCACTCTCTTACCCTCACTCTTTAGGAAAAAAAAAAAAGTCCTTCTCAACTTGATTAAAGCACCAATTTGAAACCTGTACTTCATATTACACTTAAAAAGTAAAATATCAAAAAAAATTTTTTAAAAAGTAAAATATCATAGAATCCCCATTAAAATCAGAAACAAGCATGAACCCCATTTAATAGTCATCTAGAGGTGACAATAAACTAAATATGAAAAGGAAACACAAGGTATACTTATTCATAATTTCCCAAAAGAATGAAAGGACAAGCCATTAGTACTATCAAGAGAGTTGAACAATGTCCAGATTCAAACTCAGAGTACGAGAATCAGTGGCTTTCCTAAGCAAAAGCAATCGATGATTAGAAAGTATAATAGGGAAAAAAAGGGAGCCCATTCACAAAAGCACTAAAACTATAAAATATCTATGAGGAAAAAGCCACATAAGAATGTGCAATCTCAATGAAGAAATATCACAGTACTTTACCGAAGGATATAAAGATCTGAATAAATAGGGCATATTCCATATTTCTTACTGGGGAAGCATATTGTAGGGATGCTGACATTTCCCACACTAAACTATTAATTCGATGCAAGTCTATTCAAAATTCCAATATAAGTTTTATTGAACTACAACAAACTTATTCTATGATTCGTGTGGAACTATGAATCTGCCTGAATGGCTGTGAACATTTTGAACTAGAAGATTAACGAGCGAGGACTTGCTATCAAAACATAAAATAAAATTATGCTATAAAATGGTGTGGGTTTTGTGCAGGAATAGATAAAAAGACAGCAGAGCAGAACGGACCTGTGTAAAGATTTTATATTTGATGAAGTAGCATTTCAAACAATTGGGGAAAAGACAAACTATTCAATAAATGGATGTGGGACAACTAACTAGCCATTTTGAGAAATAGACATAGATTTCGATTTCCTATGTGTGCTGGATATCTTTGGTTTGCTCCTCCAGATACCTTCTCAAAAAAAAAAAAAAGGCAAAAAAAAACAAAAAAAAACAAAACAAAAAAAAAAAAAAAGAAAGGAAGAACATGGGGCTTTGGAGTTAAATGGACATGTGACTCAAGAAACTTGCCTAATTTCCCTAGGACCTCCTCTGCAAAATGGGGGTAGTTTGTTATGAAGATTAAATCTGATAAAACCTGCTAGATGTGCTGCTGAGTTACTGGTTACTGAGATAGTATTGGTTGACTTTTCTCTCTCCACTTGGCCCATGAGAATCTTGAGGGCCAAGAACTTATGTCAGTTGTCTATATATCCTGGATGCCTGTGCAAATAGAAGCTCAGTTACATTTGTTGAAAGAACCAGTGAGTGAACAAGCCACACTTGTTCACTGTTAATGGATAAACATATGTTCACATATGTTCATTGTTAACGGGTACACAAGAGATGCCTTTCTGGCTTCTGCCAGGAAGATCAAACATTTCTGGTTTGTGAGAACAATAAGTCAAAGAAAACCAGAGATCCGAGCCAGAAGGATAAGGATTTTCAGAGCAGGGAGACTCATCACATAAATCTAAGGTTTTCCAACTTTCTTCTTTAGAGCTCCAGGCTCTGCGGAGTGACCGGACAGCCAGGGTCAAGAGTGTGGGTACCAGAAAGCTACCTGGGAACCTAGTCCCTAGGCCGAGACACAGAAAACACCAATGGACAACAGGCAGGCCACATATGGCCACAATGATAGAGCTCTGACCCCCAAACTCTGCAGCAACTGGCCTGGGAACCCAAACCACAACCCCTGTAATGTCAGTCTGGAGCATTTAAGACTTGTCAATAACCACTAGCTCCTCTAATTTTTGCTCCCACTGCCTCCTCTATTTCCAGCTCAGGACCAATAAGAGAAAGCCAAATCAATTATATAAGATGTTCCACTTTTAGTTAGCCTCTTTCCAGCTTCCCCACACTAATACCACCTTCTAATCAGAACATACCTATAGTCTGCCCTTTCTTCCCGAAAAAGCTTTCCCACTTCTCTGCTTGTCTTGGAGTCCCTGCCAAATGCTAGCGATGGCAGCTGACTCCCTTGCTATATAGCAAGCACTCGATTAATAGCCCTGGTTTGTTCTTGTTTCAGCGGCCTTTATTTCCACAGGCCTTCTCCCATATTTCAGCTAGATTCATGTTATATGCTGGAGTTTATATATAAGGTTTCAATTTTTTAAAGTTCTACTGCTAATCCTTTTTTTTAAAAATAAATTTATTTTTTATTGGTGTTCAATTTGCCAGCATATAGAATAACACCCAGTGCTCATCCCATCAAGTGCCCACCTCAGTGTCCGTCACCCAGTCACCCCCACCCCCCGCCCACCTCCCCTTCCACCACCTCTAGTTCGTTTCCCAGAGTTAGGAGTCTTTCATGTTCTGTCTCCCTTTCTGATATTTCCCACTTATTTTTTCTCCTTTCCCCTTTATTCCCTTTCACTATTTTTTATATTCCCCAAATGAATGAGACCATATAATGTTTGTCCTTCTCCGATTGACTCATTTCACTCAGCATAATACTCTCTAGTTCCATCCACGTTGAAGCAAATGGTGGGTATTTGTCATTTCTAATGGCTGAGTAATATTCCATTGTATACATAAACCACATCTTCTTTATCCATTTTTTAAACAAGATTCACTAGTACAGATTGATGCCAGGAGATAAACTACTCAAGGAATCAAGTAAGCAGGCTCAGCTTGCATCAAACTAAGAAACAAGTGATGTATAGACAGTGGCAGGAAAGGGAGGCCAGACAAAGACAGGGCTGGGCCTGAATAATGGACAGAGGCTTCCAGAGACTTCTGTGGGCTATTTTTCTATAAGCCAGACACAGCTGAGTCCAGGGACTGGACTACCTCTTTGGAATGCCGCCTTACTAGCCCCTCCTCAGAGGTGGGCTGGAGTTAACTACAGTTCTAAGATTGTTGAAATGTCCACCTGCTGGGGGTGCAAACAAATGAACCAAATATAGAAATCAGGCCCTAGGGGACTCACATAAGAGGAAGATGCTTGGAAAGGTCCCAATGCCTTACCTCCATGGGAAAATGGCTGCTTGGATGCTGGGATTGGAGCCTTGTCCATCTACCTATGACAGTTTGCCTGTCTTAAATCCTAAAATTCCCAGTATCGCTCTATACGGTCTTTAAATCTATTTAAAATAGGTTATGGCTTGTATTTCCCAAACTGGTGAATGTTAATAATATATGTCACAGGAAAAAAGAAGTCAAATAAGGTTGGGGAATGCTGGTGAAACCAAGTTAAACAGCTTTCATTTTAGTAGGACTTTGCAAAACTAAATCTGCTAATATATGTGGGGAATCTGCAAGAAGGGGATACAGTCTACAGCATTTTCCAAACTTAGAAATTGGTTTCCTGCCCACCTATTTACATCTCCCTGAACATCATCCTATGGCAAACCACTTGGAGACGTGGGATTGAGATAATGCTACCTTCCATAGAAAAAATATTACTTGGTTAACACCTCTTAAAAAAAAAAAAAGATTTTATCATTTATTTGAGAGGGAAAGAGTGTGCAAGTGAGCACAAGTAGGGGGAGGGGCAGATGGAAAGGGAGAGGCAGAGAATCTCAAGTAGACTCTGTGCTGAGAGCAGAGCCCAACACAAGGTTTGATCTCATGACCCCAAGATCATGACCTAAGCTGAAACCAAGAGTCAGACACTTAACCAACTGAGCCACCCAGGTGCCCCAAGTTAACACTTCTTATCATGCATTGTAACTTAACAAAGGAAGGATCAGGAGACCAGCTAGGAAGGTCATAAGAGGGCAGTTTTGATGACAGGAGGAAGAAAATAAGATCATAACGCAGGGCCAGAGCCTAAGAAGGTTACAGTTGGGTCTCAGGTCAGCCTAGCGCAATTTAAGGATAGTGATGTTAATTTCCAGATGGAGGAAGTCAAAGATGATCCATACCTGATTTGTAATCTTTCTTAACCAGCCCTAGAATCAATATCTCTAGAATATACAGCATGGCCAGGAGAATCACTGAATTCAATAAAAATGGAGATTTGGGTAAATGGTTCTTTTTATAGCATTTCATCAGTGATGACCGTTGACTCCATTTCAGAATTAAGATAACTAAGGGTGGAGAGATGATGTAACTCATCTGATGCCCCAATAAAGCCACTTTTCTTCTTGCAACCACACCATGCAGTCTTTGCTAGACCACCAGGAAGGAGAGTGAAGTGTTACAAGGATCCCTTGTTTACTTACTTGAGAATCACACAGCCTGTTCCTGCGGGTGGCGCTATCCAGAACACCTGGATCCGTGTCCTCCTCCGTGGGGTGCTTTCAGTGACCGCGACGGGACAGTTACTCATAAACTGTGTTTCTTCTTCATCTATGATCTGTGGAAAATAAATAAATTAAAATGCAATGTCACTTTGGGAAAGGCTCTTAAGTTTCCGAGTTGACACTTCCTTAATTTTATTTTTAAACCTGTCATTTTGTGTTAGCAGCTCTATATCCCCAGACACCAGAATAGTGCCTGGCATAGAGTCCCAGTCAATGCTTGTTGAATTAACATGAGGGCAAGGATTTGGCACGTGTTCTCTGCTCTTTGGGACCAGGATCTTGTGTCAGCACTTTGAGAATAGGCCACTAGGTGATGATCTTGCTTATTTCCCTACCATAACTGTGTCCCACTTCAGGGAAAGAAGAGAAAGAGGAGAGGGAGGAAGAGGAGGGGGAGGGGAATAATCCAAAGCCAGCACTTTCTAAATAGCTAAAATTTGTAATTCAACTATGGTTTTATAACTTCAAATCAAAATGCTAAAAGAAAAAAAAAACCCTTTGGAGGAAGTACACCGAAGTACATAAATTCTATCCCAGCGTCATGGCACTATTTACTTGGCAGCCTCTACTTCGCTAGTTTGTGCATTGTGTCAGTGTTCTCCCAAGTTGGCCATCAAGGTTTCCTTGGACACTGCAAAAAAAAAAAAAAAAAAAAACCACTGGTGGCCATTCCTATTCCCCAAGACTGTTTCAGCACTTCTCCGCTTACTTCCGGGTATGCTGTCAGAACTTGCCTATCCCTCTTGTACTATTACAGACTGTTAGATCTGGAAGGATCTCTTGGGGGGAAATCATCTAAATCCAGTCTGTCTTAAGTGCCAACTCCAACTGATCGGCCGTAGCTATGTCATGAGTAGTGCTAATAACAACAATAAATAATACTTACTGAGTGCGTAGCATGTACTAGGCACTAAGCTAAGTGCTTTATCTGTGTTACTCATTTAATCCTCAAATACAATTTAATAAGATGATAATATCCATATTGTATTTATTTTACTTTTAAAAATTCATATTCCTTTTAGGACAGCAGGTAGAAAAATGAAGTCACTCAAAAATGCGTTGGGCTCATCATACGTTTTTATCGCTGGACAAAGCAAAAGCAATCTCGTATTATATTTTATTTATCTCTACATTCTTTACCCTTCTCCCACATATATATGCCCTTCTGAGTGTGTGTATAAACATAAGTTTATAAAGTTTATAATGTATATATGTATATATAAAATATGTGTATATATTATATACATTATGTGTGTGTATATACACACACGCACATATATATGTAACTTATAGTTACATAGAATTGTTTTTTCTTTTAATGTTTCTTTCACTTAATCTTATGCTTTTAAGACACAGGTTTTCCCCACTATCTGAATGTAGAGCATACCTATGAAATCTTTTATAAGCTAAAATGGTAAAAGCTGAAGAAGCAATTACTGTTAATTTATATGGAAAATTTTTGAGTGTTCCCAGACCCCAAAAATAACCTCCTCAGGCTTTTCTGATACCTTAAGACACATCCTGCTAACAGATGCACAAAGTAAATGAAGATAAAACACAGATGCTCACAGACACAGTTCAAAGCGATATGGGGCTTGATGCTGAGATGCTGAGTGTAGTTTCTGGGGAAGGAGCTTGGTCACGCCACTCTGGCTGCTCAGGTGTGCACTGCCTCTAGACAGCTCACTGCGACACAAACGCTGAGTGCTATTTTCACTTACTGCCTTTTTCATAAAAGTGAAAATCCTCTTTGGATTTCTTTTCGTTGGTGAAAACAGGTACTAGTGTAGGTCTTCCATAAACGCAGAGTGGCATAACATGAGCTTTCAAAAAATGAGGATATGGGATCCCTGGGTGGCGCAGCGGTTTGGCGCCTGCCTTTGGCCCAGGGCGTGATCCTGGAGACCCGGGATCGAATCCCACATCGGGCTCCCGGTGCATGGAGCCTGCTTCTCCCTCTGCCTGTGTCTCTGCCTCTCTCTCTCTCTCTCTCTCTGTGTGACTATCATAAATAAACAAAAATTAAAAAAAAAAAAAGTGAGGATACCTGTATCCAAGCTATTACATGTGAATGTAATTCATGGCTTCTGACTGCTGCCTAGTATTCCACAGCAAGCATAGACCACATTTTACTTATCCATTCTCCCAGTGAGGCACAGTCAGCTGACTTCCAGATCTTTACCTCCACAAACATTGCTGCAATGAAGCTCTTCATGCTGTGCTACTTGCAAACCCACATGAGAGTTTCTCAGCAATATAAACCATTTAGTGGAACTGTTGAGTTGTTTGGTTGTGAATATAATCATATTAATTTCACTAAGTACTGGGACACCTGGGTGGCTCCGCACGTGATCCCAGAGTCCCGGGATCAAGTCCCACGTTGGGCTTCCTGCGTGGAGCCTGCTTTTCCCTCTGCCTATGTCTCTGCCTCTCTTTCTTGGTGTCTCTCATGAATAAATAGATAAAATCTTTTAAAAAATTTCACTAAGTACTGCCAGATTGTTGAGCAGAATGGCTATACCATTCACTCTATTACCCATGCGGAAGTGTTCTCATTTCCCCATAACCTCGCCAGCACTTATGAGAATTGGACTTTCTAATTGTTTCCAATCTGATGGATGTAAAGTGGTATCTTAATTTAATACAAATTTGGGCAACTCTTCATAAATTTATCAGGTTTTTCCTTCTGTGAATTGCCTACTCAGAATCTTTGCCAATGGATCTTTTGTTATAATTGCTTATTAGTTTCAGGAAGTTTTCTGTTGATTCAGATTCTCTTATGTAGAAAATCATGTCATCTGAGAAAAGAGTTTTATTTTTTTCCTTCCCAATCAATATTTCCTTTTCCTACCTTTTATTTCCTTTCCTATCTTTTTCTTGCTGATTTATAGTTTTTTAGATATGAATCCCTAATCACTTACAAATATCTTTCTATCACCTAGAGGTTCATCTTATTTTTAGCACTCTTTGTTTAACAGAAATAATTTTCATCTAGTCAAATTCACCAATTTCTCTCCTATGGCTTGCACTTTTGTGGTCTTGCCTAAAAAACAGATGACAAAAGATATTTTCTAGTGTTTTTTTTTTCCATTAGCTTTATAACTTTACCTTTCACATTTAGGTCTTCAATCCATTTAGTTTATTTTTTAATATAAGAGAGCAGGACTCCAACTCCATTTTTTCCACACTGTGAGCTACTTTAAAATAATTAATGAACTTACTTTTTTAAGAGTAGTTCAGGTTTACGGCAAAATTGAGCAGAAAGTACAGAGTTCCCACTGACTCCCTGTCTCTACACATGAACAACCTTCCCTATTATCAACATCCAGCACCAGAGTGGTACATTTGTTACAACTGATGAACCTACACTGACACATCATCATCACACAAAGTCCAGAGTTTACATGAGGGTTCACTCCTGGTGCTGTTAATTCTATCAGTTTTGACAAATGTATAATGGCATGCATTCATCACAGAAGTTTTATAGTATTGTACTGAATAGTTTCACTGCCTTAAAAATCCTTGGTGCTCTGCCTATTCATCCTTCCCTCCCTCCAACCCCTAGTAACCAGTAATCTTTTGTTATAATTGCTTATTAGTTTCAGGAAGTTTTCTGTTGATTCTTTCAGATTCTCTTGTAGAGAAAACCATGTCATCTGAGAAGAGAGTTTTATTTTTTCCTTCCCAATCTATATACCTTTTATTTCCTTTTCTTGTCTTATTGCATTATTAGGTATAGGTTTTATTTGCAGATGTTCTTTATCAAGTTGAGACATTCCTCTCTACTCCTAGTTTGCTGAGGGTTTTTATCATGTGGGTGCTGGGTTTTATCAAATGCTCTTTCCACATCTATAGATAATGATCACATTTTTCTTATTTAATCTGTTGATGGATTATGTTAACTGATTTTCAAATGTTGAACCAGCCCTGCATTAGCTGCGATAAATTCCACCACTTGGGTTATGGTTTTTATTTTTTTTCATACGTTGTTGGATTTGACTTACTAACATTTTGTTGAAGAATTTTAAGTCTATATTCATGAGAAATAGGAGTCTGCAGTTTTCTTTCTTTCTTTCTTTTTTCTTTTTTTTTTTTTTCTTTTTTTTTTTTTTTTTTTTGCAAAGTCTTGGCCAGGTTTTGGTGTTAGGGTAACACAAGCATCATAAAATGAGTTAGAAAGTAGAGTGTTGGTATAATTTCTTCATTAAATGTTTGGTATAATTCAGCAGTGAACCCATCTGGGTCTGATGCTGTTTTGGGAAATTATTAATTATTGATTCAATTCTTTATAACAGATATAGGCCTATTCAGGTTGTCTATTTCTTCTTGTGTAAGTTTTGACAGATTTTATCTTTCAAGGAATTGGTTTGTTTCATGTAGGTTATCAAGTCTATGGGCATACAGTTGTTCATAATAGCCCTTTATTATTCCTTTTTTTTTTAAGAGTTTATTTATTTACTCATGAGACACACACACACACACACACACACACAGAGAGAGAGAGGCAGAGACACAGGCAGAGGGAGAAGCAAGCTCCATGCAGGGAGCCCGACGGGGGACTCGATCCCGAGTCTCCAGGATCACACGCTGGGCCAAAGGCAGGTGCTAAATCGCTAAGCCACCAGGGTTGCTCCCCTTTATTATTCCTCTAGAGTCCATGGATCTGCAGTAATGTTCCTTCTTTCATTTCTGATATCAGTGATTTTTGTCTTTTCTCTCTCTTTCTTTTTTTTAGTGTGTCTAGGCCTTACTAATTTTTTTGATCTTTTCGAAGAGCCAATCATTTGAGTCTGTTGGCTTTCTCTATTGATTTTTAATTTCACTTATTTCTGATCCCATTTTCATTACTTCTTTTCCTCTACTTACTTTGGATATAATTTTTTCTTTTTCTAAGGAGTAATCTAGATCTTTTTCTTTTCTAAGATACATATTTGATGCTATATTTTCCCTTAAGCATTGCTTTTGTGCATTGCGCAAACTTTGATAAGTTATATTTTAATTTTCATTTAGTTTAAAATATTTTTTAAATTCTTTTGAAATTTCTTCCTTGACCCATGTGTTAGTTAAAAATGTGTGGTTTATGGGGATTTTCCACCTATCTTCTGTTACTGATTTCTAGTTTAATTTCATTGTAGTCTGAGAGCAGACACTGTATGATTTCTGTTCTTTTAAATTGGCTAAGGCATGTTTTATAGCCCAGAATGTGGTATATCTTGGTAAATGTTTCATGTGAGCATGAGAAGAATGTATAACCTGCTATTGTTAGATGAAGTAATGTATAGATGTCAGTTATATTCATTTTATAGATAGTGCTATTGAGTTATGTCCTTATTGATTCTGACTGGTGGATCTGTCCATTTCTAAGAGAGGGGTGTTGAATTTTCCAACTATGATAGTGGATTCATCTATTTCTCCTTATAGTTCTATCAGTTTTCACTTCACATACTTTGATGCTCTGTTGTTAGGTGCAAATACATTGAGGATTACTACATCTTCTTAGAGTATTGACCCCCTTATCACTATGTAATACTCCTCTTATTTTTGGTAACATTCCTTCCTCTGAAGTCTGCTTTGATATTAATATAGCTGCTCTTGCTTTCTTATGATCAGTGTTAGCGCTGTGTATCTTGCTCTATCATTCTGCTTTTAATTATATGTGTCTTTATATTTAAAGCGGGTTTCTTGTAGACAACACACCAGGGTCTTGTTTTTGATTCACTCTGACAATCTTTTAGTTGGTATATTTAGACTATTGATATTTAAGGTGATTATTAATGTAGTTGGATTAATACTTGTTTTCTATTTGTTTACCTTTTTGTTTTTATTTTTGTCTTTCTCATTTCTATCATTTTTGTCTTTGAACATTTTTATGATTCTATTTTCTGTCTTTTCTTAGCAAATAAATTATACTTCTTTTCTTATTTGCTTTTTTTTTAGTGGTTGTCCTAGAATTCATAGTATACATTTACAACCAGCTCAAGCCTATTTTCAAATAACACTATACTGATTTGCAGACATGCAGTTACCTTATAATAACCAAATATTCCTAGTTCCTTCCTCCTCTCCTTTGCATGGTTGTTGTCACTTATTTTACTTATACATAAGCATGTATATATAGATGTAAACATACATAATTGAATGAATTGTTACTGTTATTATTTTGAACATACTATTACCTGTTAGATCAATTAAGTATAAGAAAAATAAATATTTTATTATTCTTTCACTTATTTTTTCTTTGATGCTCTTCTTTCCTTTATGAAGATCCAAGTTTCTGACTTATATTATTTTTCTTCTCTATAAAGAACTTTAAAAACATTTCTTGCAAGACAGATCTACTGGCAACAAATTCCTTCAGTTTTGACTTGTCTGATAAATTCTTTATTTTTCCTTCACACTTGAAGAAAATTTTATAGGATACATAATTCTCAGTTAGTGTTTTGTTTCTCTCAATACATTAAATATTTCAGTTTACTCTCTTCTTGTTTGCATGGTTTCTGAGGATAAATTGAATATAATTCTTATCTTTGTTCCTATATAGGTAAGGTCTTTTTCCCTACCTCTAGCTTCTTTCAAGATTTTTTTCTTTACCTTTGATTTTCTTTCTTTTTACCCCCAAGATATTTATTTATTTTGTATATATTTTTAATTGGAGTTTGATTTGCCAACATATAGTATAACCCCCAGTACTCATCCCATCAAGTGCCCCCCTCAGTGCCTGTCACCCAGTCATCCCAACCCCCTGCCCACCTCCCCTTCCACCACCCCTTGTTCGTTTCCCAGCATTAGGAGTCTCTCATGGTCTGTCACCCTTTCTGATATTTCCCACTCATTTTCTCTCCTTTCCCCTTTAATCCCTTTTACTATTTTTTATATTCCCCGAATGAATGAAACCATGTTTGTCCTCCTCCAATTGACTTACTTCACTCAGCATAATACCCTCCAGTTCTATCCACGTTGAAGCAAATGGTGGGTATTTGTCGTTTCTAATGGCTGAGGAATATTCCAGTGTATACATAGACCACATCTTCTTTATCCATTCATCTTTCCATAGACACCGAGGCTCCTTCCACAGTTGGCTATTGTGGACATTGCTGCTAGAAACATCGGGGTGCAGGTGTCCTGCCGTTTGACTGCATCTGTATCTTTGGGGTAAATCCCCAGTAGTGCAATTGCTGGGTTGTAGGGCAGATCTATTTTTAACTCTTTGAGGAACCTCTACAGTTTTCCAGAGTGGCTGTTCTGGTTTGCATTCTCACCAACAGTGCAAGGGGGTTCCCCTTTCTCCACATCCTCTCCAACATTTGTTGTTTCCTGCCTTGTTAATTTTCACCATTCTCACTGGTGTGAGGTGGGATCTCATTGTAGTTTTGATTTGTATTTCCCTGACAACAAGTGATGCGGAGCATTTTCTCATGTGCTTCTTGGCCATGTGTATGTCTTCTTTGGTGAAATTTCTGTTCATGTCTTTTGCCCATTTCATGATTGGATTGTTTCTTTGCTGTTGAGTTGAATAAGTTCTTTATAGATCTTGGAAACTAGCCCTTTATCTGATACGTCATTTGTAAAGATCTTCTCCCATTCTGTAGGTTGTCTTTTAGTTTTGTTGACGGTTTCTTTTGCTGTGCAGGAGCTTTTTATCTTGATTAAGTCCCAATAATTCATTTTTGCTTTTGTTTCCCTTGCCTTCATAGATGTATCTTGCAAGAAGTTGCTGTGGCCAAGTTCAAAAAGGGTGTTGCCTGTGTTCTCCTGTAGGATATTTATTTATTTATTCATTTATTCATTCATTCATTCATTCATTCATTCATTCATGAGAGACACACAGAGAGAGACTGGCAGAGATACAGGCAGAGGGAGAAGCAGGCTCCGTGCAGGGAGCCCGATGCGGGACTCGATCGGGTCTCCAGGATCACACCCTGGGCCAAAGGCGGCACTAAACCACTGAGCCACCCAGGCTGCCCTCTCCGATAGGATTTTTATATTTTCTTGTCTCACATTTACCTTTGATTTTCTTTGGCTTAAAGATGATATAGTTAGGTACAGTCTTTTGGATATTTATCCTTGGCATTCCTGAGCTTCCTTTATCTATGGTTTGGTGTTTGATATCAATTTGGGGGAAATTCTCAGTCACTATTGTTTCAAATATTTCTTCTGTTCCTTTCTCTTTTTCTTCTCCTGGTATTCACACTATGCATATATTACATCTTTTATAGTCCCACAGTCCTTGGATTCTCTCTTCTGTATTTTTTTCTAGTCTTTTCCCTCTTTGCTTTCAGTTTTAAAGGTTTCTGTTGATATTTCCTCAAGCTTACAGATTCCTTAGCTGTGTCCAGTCTACTAATAAGTTCATCAAAGACATTCTTCATTTCTGTTACAAGGCTTTTGTTCTCTAGCATTTCTTTTTGTTTTCTTCTTCCTTAGGATTTCCATCTCTCTTCTTACATTGCCCAACTATTCTTGCATGCTGTCTACTTTATCCATTAGATCCTTTAGCATATTGATCATTGTTGATTTAAATTCCCAGTCTGATAATTTCGACATCTCTGCCATATCTTCTTCTTATGCTTTCACTGTTTTTCCAAATTGTGTTTTTTGCCTTTTTGCATGCCTTTTAACTTTTTGTTGAAAGGTATCCCTGATGTTCTGGGTAGAAGGAATTAAAATAAATAGGCCTTTAGCAATGTGGTGGTAATGTGTTGGGGAGAGGAAATATTCTTTAGTCCTATGATTAGGTCTCAGTCTTTTGGTTGGTGACTTGTACCCCTGGACTGTGAAGCTCACTTAGGCTTCTCAGCCACCCTTCCAACCACTCCCCTTTTGCCTTAGATGGGACTGGATGGCTGAAGTGTCTGGAGTTGTGCATTTTCCTTCTACCACCTGGAAGGCTAGAGGCACCTGGCATTGAGTTTCTCTTCCCCCAAATAGGTTAGGCTCTAATAAAATCTTAGCAGGTTAGGCTCTGGTAAAATAGTTTCTCCTGAGGGCAGGCCCTGTTAAGAACAGAACACTTTGGTGTATTCAAAGATGGTTTCTCCTTTCCTCCCCTTGCCAGAAGCACAAAGAAGGTTTTCTCTGATATTCACTTTCAGAATCTGATAGAGTCCCTGGAAGTAAAATTCACAGAAGTTTTGTGCCCCATCCTTACCCCAGTGATTGGGTGCCTCTGGAGTTTTTAATTCTCGAAATTGTCCACACTGAACCTCTAGCAATCTAACAATTATAGTTTAGTTTTTCCCATGCAGCATGTGGAGATTTCTGCTCTGGTAGATTGTGATCCTCTGTATCCTCCTGTCACCCCGATATTGGGGACAATGGTTTGCCCTGTGAACTCAGTCCTCTGATGAACCTAAGAGCTGTTGATGTTTCAGTTTGCTTAGCTTTTGACTTGCTATCAGAATGCAGTGTTGACTTCCAAGCTTCTTACATGTGGGATGGGACACCAGAAGTCCACACTGTGAGTTATTTTTATACTACTTAATCCATCTTTCCCTCACTTTTTTGGTGATGCTACCTCTGTCATACATAGAACAACAACACAATTTATTGTCCAAACAAGGATGAAAAAGCTGTTATTAATCATTGTTCTGGGATAACAGGTAAACCTGAGGCTTTTCCAGGCAAATGAGGCATACATTCAATCTAATCATATATCAGGTTCCCAAACGCTCATGTTGTTTCTGGGCTTTCTATTCTAGTCTCCTGCCCACCCCTTGCCTATGGCACTATAATATAGTTTAACATCTAGAAGGGCAAGTCCCCTTTCTGTGCTCTTCTTTACCAACATTATGTTATCTATTTGTAGGTCTTTATTTTTAAATATATAGTATATAAACTCTAAAAACTCCCTTACCTCTCTGTCATTTCACCTTCCTGATGTGATGAAATCCCAACCTTACATAAACTGCTCACCCCAGGATAAAGTCAGTTGTCTTCTATATTAACTGACTCCTAGCCTTGCGCCTGCCCTGCTACACTGCTGTGTAGATCTGATAAAACCTCAGCAGGTTAGACTCTGGTAAAATACTTCCTATTTATTTTACTTTCCCATTCTTGACAATGATGATTTCAAATCTTCTCCACTCTTCTCAAACCTCCAACTTTTATGTTTCCTCTTATTGTTCTACCTTGTGTCTTACTTTACTGAAAAAACCCAGAAGTCATGAGATGTAGAGTCCCTCATTTTCTCATTTGCATCCGCCCTGTCCTCCTTCTTGCTATTAAATAGAGGAGCCTTACTATTCTTACATTTCTGCTTGGTTCCCATCACTTCTTTCTGACTCTAAGAATTACTTTTCTCCCTTCCACATTCAGTTTTGGCTCTAGTGGAATCATTCCCATTAGCCTGTTAACCATATTTGAGTCCCTCCCATTTAAAAATTAAGCAATCCTCAGTTATGCCTTCATCCTTCCCCAGTTACAGTGTTCTCTCTCTCTTCTCCATCACGATCAAATTACTTGAAGGAGTTGGCTATGCTTATTGTCTTCACTCTACCTCCTACTCATTCTCAGCTCAATCCCAGGAGTTTGGGGAACACTGTGGTACTCCGACAGCTCTAGCTGAGCCCACCAGTGCCTTCTGCAATGCTTAATCCAGTAAATCCTCTGTAGTCTTTCTTCTTAAAGCACTGTCTCCCTGCGTGGCTTTTGTGCCATAGCTCTTTGTCCTCCTCCCCGGCTCTACTTACTTATCTACTTTTTCCACTTTCATTGGCTGCTCATCCTCCTCTACTGGCCTTTGAATCTGAGATTGCTAGAGGCTAGTCCTAAACCCTCTCCAGTTCTGACTTTATTCTGTCTCTGCAGGTGATCTCATTCAACTCACCAGTTGAATTACTACCTATGTGTGGATGATTCACAAGTTTATATTTCCAGGGTTGGTCACTCCTCTGATCTCCAGACATGTATCTCTGACCTTCTACCTTCTATCTGCATTTCTTCTTGGATCAAAACCACCTCAAATCTACCTCGTCAGCAACTGACTTAACTATTTTGCCTCTAGCCTGGCCCTACTTCCATTGTTCAAGTAAGAAACACTGGATGTCCTCCATGGCTCCTCCTTCCCTCTCCCTTTCATATCCAAGTGTGGTCCATTTCACCTTCCAAATATCTCTTGAATTCCTACTACCATCCCTGCTACTACCCAGACTAAGCTACATCAGCTACATCTGAACTAATATAAAGTTATTCTAACCAGCCTTTGTACATTCTTTTTTGAATGATGGATTTCCAAATAATGTTCTCTATATGGCAAACCAAGGTGACCTTTTAAAAATAACAAATTTAATTCTAATATCTCCCTCTTTAGAACAATTTATAGCTTCTCACTGCATCTAGAATCAAGACTAATCCTTAACAGAGTTGAATCTCTTACTTCCTACCTTTTTAGTCTCATACTGTGCCATCTCCCTCCTAGTTTTCTACACTTGACTTCAAGGGACTTGTGTTTTCTGCCAAAGACTGACCAATTCCTATTTCCTTTATACGCCCCCCTCTTTTCCCTTCCTCCAGTTTTCACCCCTACTTCCTTCTTCCCTCTCCCCTCTCCTTCTTCCCCTCTTTCCTTAACTTCATCTCAGCTCACTCATCTTTTTCATTGAAAAGCCTTCCCTGTTAGGACGCCTGGGTGGTTCAGTGGTTGAGCATCTGCCTTTGGCTCAGGTCTCGATCCCAAGATCCTGAGTTCAAGTCCCATATCAGGTTCCCCACAGGAAGCCTGCTTCTCCCTCTGCCTATGTCTTTGCCTCTCTCTGTGTGTCTCTCATGAACAAATAAATAAAAATCTTAAAAGAAAAGAAAAGTCTTCCCTGTTTTCTTTCACTATAGTAATTCCCTCCCTTTCTCATAGGAACCATCTCTCTCAGACACTTTGTTTTTAAATTTTACATGCATTTATTTGATTCCTTGATTAATGTCTACTTCTCTAATAATCTATAAACTACATGAGGGCAGGCACCATGTCTCTTAGGTTTGTTTTTTTTTTTTTTTCTCATTGTTTCCCCAGGGCTTAGCATAGAGCCTGATACATAATAGTTTCATGCTGGAGACCTCTGTGTACTTGCCTCCCCCCTTTGGTTGTGAGATTCCCAGCTCTATGTCTGGGCTGTAATATCTCCCTTCACTCTCTTAAACAACTCCCTGGACTTCCTTCTGATTTTGGACTTTGTTTTTCTAGATGGTAATTAACAGCCTTAATTATAATCACAATAGCTACCATTTTGGAGTACTATATTGGCCAAGGACTTTACATATACTGTTTCCATTTCCCATCAAAATGGATAAGTATTATTAAACCTAATCCTTGAAGAAACGACTGTGACATAGATGGGTTATATAACCTGTCCAAGTCCCAGAGTGGCAGAGCCAGGGTTGGAGCTCTACCTGACTCTAATGTCTGTGCTCTTTCCCTATGCCACAGTCCCTCCAAATAGTGTCATTCCCTTATGTTAGGTAAGAGGCTTAGTCCCATGGAACCACATACACTGGGCCAGCCCACAACTAAATACACCATTCCAACACACACATAAGTACTAGTACTTTCCTTCAGATTTTCCTTAGATTTTCCTTCAGATTTTTCTTAGCTTCCCTTATGCAGCTTTGTTGGCGTGGGGGTGGATTTCCAAACAATGTGATTCTCTTAGACCTGTGCACTTGATTTCCAGTGAGAACCCCCTTTTGTGACAGTCATAGAGAACTTTTGGAACTTTTAGCCCTAAATATTTACAATCATTGGGAGGGTTCTAGGTGACTATTTCAAAAAAGCCAAAAGTCATTAATACTTAATTAACATTTTCCATGTGTCAGCTACTTAGCATGCCACATCATTGAATCCTTCATGGGAATAATTATTTCCATCTTACAGAAGAGGAAATGAAGCTCAGAGTGATCCATTCTGACCTAGCACTGTCTGAAGCCAAAGTGTGAGCTCTTTCCAGTTACCTCTGGCAAAAGTCTCAGTCTGGGATAAGAATAAGACCCTTGACCCAGTACTGAAACAAAGAAGTTGTTTTCCAAGATATAGAAGCCACCTCAGGTAAACACCATTGTTTACTCACAACCTCACTTGCCAGATGGTAAGTAGGCATTGAACAGAAGGAGTTGTTTCCTCTGATTCAGAGAATGCTCCCAAAGTTGTTTGCTTTTCAGAAAATATTAGCTTCTTCCAATAAGCCTTGGGTCTATCAAAATGTGCTCTTGAACCCTTCTGCATCTTCCCAAACCTCCACACTTCTTGTGGTCTGAGTAGAGCCACCATATAAGCCATCCACTAATATGACTAAATAAAGCTTCACCACTCCTTTCAATCTATGATTTCTTTTCTGAGTACCTCAGACCAGAAAATCAAGACATATTTCAAACAGTGGTTGTGTCTGGTCATAGTATTATGGGTGATTTTTATTTCCTTTCTATGTTTTTTGTATTTCCTAAGTTTTCTACAATGATGATGTATTAGTTTAAATGAAGAAGTTTCTAATATTTTTAAGGACCTTGTTACAACATTCTATGGCTAACATTTCTGTTCCTTGTTGTTGTTCTTTTTTTTAATTTTTAAATTATTTTAAACATTTATTTGAGAGAGGGGGAGAGAGAACGTGTATGCACACACACAAACTGGGGGAAGGGCAGAGGGAGAGGAGACAGAGAATCCCAAGAAGACTCCATGCTGAGCACAGAGCTGGATGTGGGGCTCCATCTCACAACCCTGAGATCATGACCTGGAGCAAGTCAAGAGTCAGATGCTTAACCAACTGAGCCACCCAGGCACCCCTGTTGTTGTTCTTTTAAAAAAATACATAGACTAATATAAACTTTTTGAGGCTGTTTAAGTTTAAAGTCACTTGGGAGAGATTTGTTGGTAAAGTGGGCTGCTTAACTCCCTTCAAAAGAGAGCTTAAAGGACCTGTGGCTGGTCCCCACCCAGCCAAGTGAGATAGCCAGGTAAGGCAAATCCAGGTTCAAACAGGGGAACAAGGTTTAATTTCCAGAATGCTTGACAACCTATAGTTAAGCCAACTGGCTGGGCATCTGGTCACGAATAGACCTTTTCAATACTAGGGGCTTTCTAAGCTACCTCTTCAGCATGACTGCAAAAGTTCCCAAAACTTTACATTGATCACACTCTTAGTCCTGAATCACATGCCATACCCATTTTGAAAGCTGCATCAGGACCTGCCTTTTCCCTTAAGGTATCTACTCTTGCCTCATCCTATTTGTGGCCTCACTTTCTTTTCAGACTCAAATACACAATACTTCTTTGTTAAATCTAATCTTGATCCTCCTTCTCAACTCTGATCTGGATCCTCTCCTGATATTTTGTCTTACCCTTTCTAATCTGACAGACATAAGCCTCAAGAGATTAACCTAAATAGTATCAAGGTCCCAGATGGAGTCTCAAGCATTCTAACAAGTGGGTGGCTCATGGCAGTGGACACCTGGAAATACTGTTCAGAAGCCCATGTAGGTGGCATGTTGGACATATGACTTCAGGAAGCAGAGCCTCAGATATAGAGTTGAGGGGTGGTGGTCAGGGTCAGGACTCCAGTTTCCACAGGAGAAGCAAGGATAAGTCAGATAATTGGAATGAGAACTTGGAATGTCATCCCCAATGAGAAACTGGTCTCATGAGCATGGTCTTGGAGCAGAGCTGGCAGGAGAGGGTAGGTTTGGAAACATGGCCCTTAGTGTAAGAAGGGACTTCTGCTGGGGAGATGTGAGATGGGAGTAGGATAACAACTTAGGAGCCCAGTTGTGGTGCAACCAAAGATGCCTCTCAGGGACAGTGATGTGATGACCCTCAACTGGGAAGAGTGATTGCTTAAGCATGCTGTCCTCAAGTCCTTACTGATCTTGGTAGTGGGTGAGCTGAGTCTGAGGGAGAGGGCAGTAATATATCTAAATACAGATTATTGCATCAGAGTACAGGCAACAGTAACACATAGGGTAGTTTAGGGTGAATGAGGGAAAGCATGTCCTTTGGCATCATCTCATAAATATTTTTTCTCTGGACATTTGTGTGAAGTAGTATGGTAGATGGAAAGTGCATGAATGTTTGAGCCAGGGAGATTTGGATTAAATCTTGGCTCTGCCACTTTCCAGTTGGATGACTTTGGCCAAGTCACTTGACCTCTATGAGTCTGTTTTCCCATCTGAAAAATGAGGATAATAAAGCCCATCTTGCTTGGTTAATATAAAGAATAAATGAGGTGGTATTTACAAAGCATTCAATACCCATAACAACCCTCAGTATATTGTAGCTGGAGGGAACTGATTGCCCAACACCTTATGCTAGCTAATCATATTAACAGAGGAGGAGGACATCCTGAAAAGGAGAAGCAAGTAAAAATTTTACTATTACTACATAAGCGATATTTATATTTGTTCAATGTAGGAAAATCAAATGTTATGAATCAAGTATTGCTTATAATTCTACAACCCCCAGGAGAGTTATTATTAATGTTTTGATGTGTATCTTTTCAGATTATACTTAAATATGCACACATATATGTGATTCTGGAAAATACATTAGTTACTGTCTTGCAACCTACTTTTTTTACTCTACAGCATATCATGAATAGCTTTCTTTTCTACTCGGCATATCTCTCAATAAAATTTTCTATGACTGCATAGTAGGCCATAGTATGGATACTCCACGTTTTACCTAAAAACACCTTAGAGTGTTGAACATTTTGTTGTTTAAAATTTTTAGGCTATTATGATCATCCCTTATGGCTAACTATCACATTTTTAATTTTTCTGGGAGTGAAATTAATGTAGGTTATTATTGCTGGATCTTTCCAGGAGGGGATTGTGAACCACTTAAGTAAAATCTGAGTGAGAATCCAAAGAAAATAATCCCAGTCATTAAGTCACCTCTTTCTAGTTTCCCATGTGTATTTTTCTTAGTGTGAAAGTCATGGAAGGAAAGACAGCTGCTTTGTCTTTTATGAAAGAGCTTCCAATACAGATTTTTAAAAATTAAATAAGGATTTTGCCTTTATTGCTCTAAGGCATAAATTCATTTTAGAAAAGTTTACACAGACAGAAAAGTAAAGGGGAGAAAAGTCCCCCACTGTTTCAGTCATTTCGGTCTATTTGGTTCCTTCTAGACTTTTCTCTCTTTATATTTTGAAATGTGTAGATAGCTGTTCATATTGCATGTATAATGTGTCTTGTTTTTTTCCATTTATCCTAGGAGGCTCCATATTTTTGCAGGTTTTTCTAAGCCCATCAGAAACATTTGAATGTCTGCATTGGCTGCATGAGGCAGTATAGCTTTGGATGGTCCCTCTTCTAGGCTGTGAAGACTTAAGTCCAGATCTTGCTCCCTTTCCCTAAAAAAGACCCTCACCTCCCAGTGTCTATCTGTATACTCTCATCAGTTATTAGCATCCTTTTCTGCACTAGCATCTCTATCAGCAGATTCTTATTTTCATTTTATTCATCTCATTTACCCTTTTTGCTCTAGATTCTCTGTGCTGGTAGGTGCACTCCACCTCCCAGACCTGAGAAGCATGTGAGGACCTGGGGGAGGAGCAGTGCAGAGGTGACCATGAGCATTGTAGATGGCCCCCATGTCACTTTGTCCTGGGCACATGGCCTCCAATCCATGGAGGTTGAGTGCTGAGAGCTAATGGATCGTGTTCCCCACTGAAAAGCAGATTAATCCTCCATGCTCTATGGGCTCACATATCCAGAGCAAACACAGCAGTCCAGGCCTGGGAGCAGGGCTGGACCAGGACACGTGAGTGCCTTGAGCAGACTAATAATCTGGCCTTCTTTCAAAATGATATTCTCTAAATATTTGCCCAATGTTCATTTGGAGGAGAGGCTGAGTGCTGTGTAGGAGGAGGCAGAGAAGACTGCTGGCTCAGCACTCACTCCCTCTTTATTGCCCTGAGCAGTTCAAGTCCTCACCCTGAACTTGCACACCTCACCCAGCAACTAAGAAGCCTGGAAAGCAGCCTAGACACCATCTCTGATCACTTAAGCATTCTCGGGGGGGTTGCCTCCTACTAGGAGGCAACGGTGAAGGGCCTGGAGAGCCCAACAGCCTATTTACTAGCAGTGTGACTCTGGCAAATTCCTTAACCTTTCTGGAAGGAGCCCTTTTACCTGTAAAATGGGAGATAATAACAATACTGACCTCAATGGACTGGAAGGGCTTAAATGTATTGATATATATAAAATAAAGAAGTTCCTGGCATGAAGCTATCACTGTATATATTATAATCATGGTGCATTGTATATAATAATAAATATCATTACAGTCATTATTTTCATGTCATGATAACTCTCAAAATTCTGGTAAAGACCATTTTCTCCCATCTCATTACATTTCCAGTGAGGTTTTAGTAATTCTTACAGACTATTATCCTGGCACCAACCCAGCTGGCCTGTACCTAAATCCTGCTTGGCTTGGGAGCTTCAAGTACAGTGGACAGGCTCTAATAGAGCTGGTGTATGTGTGCATGTTTTGTGTGTGTGTGCATGCATGTTGTGTGTGTGTGTGTGTGTGTGTGTGTTGGGGTCATTGCCTGATCACTCTATAGCCCCTGGTTAAAAAAATTTAAAAAAAGAACCTCATCTTCTACTTGGTAGATGCTAAGATAGGCAGAAATGGACTTGAGGAGACCTGGTGATTTACTAGGATTAGGTAATTCTCAGCAAAAGAAGAGGCATCTCCTTTAGAAGGACCAGGAAGAGAAAGAAGACTTCTTCAAGCCAATTGAAATATGCCCCCTGGGGTCCTGAGGGACAGTATGGGGTGGTGAGAGGGTTTGATGTTTGGGCTTTTGAACCAGGCCGACCTGGGTCTGATTTATGTCTTAGTAACTGAATGACCTTGAAAAAAGTAACTAACCTCTCTGTGCCTCAGTGTCCTTATCTGTAAATGGCTGTGTTGTGCCGATAAAGGAAGAACTCCCAGGTGCCTGGAAGGGTTAGGTGGCCAATAACTGTCCCTTTGAGACAATCAGAATGGGCACTGCCAGCACCCTTATACCCAGAGCCTAGCAGGTGATTGAAACACAGGAAATCCCAGGCATCCCGGGATGTACAGTCATAGGGATAATATCTACATGTGTTGAGTCCATACTCGATGCTGTTGCTAACACTTCATATCCACCACTTTACATAATATTCCAGTAATTCTGTGAATTCATAAGCTGGGACTAGGAAGTGGGGATCCCGGGCTCACATCCCCCAGGACACCAAAGCCAGTGCTTGTGTATCCAGTAGACACCCTGGATCTAACTGGTTGTCCCCTCATCTTCCACTTGCGGGGCTTGTGTCAGTTTTGACTCAGTGCTAGAAAATCACTCTGATAAATAGGTTTAAACAAATAGAACCATCTAATTGGGGAACATTATACTAGGTAGTCTAGTGCCTAGGAAATAAATCAGCCTTTTAAGTTTTATATTGCAATACAGTTGAAATGTTTAATAATTATTGCCAGAGAATGGTATAATGCAGTACTAAAAATGAGTAATTGAAAAGCCCATCAAGGCAGATGAGGCATCTTCTCACTGAATTGCTCTTGAATACTTAACATAATTATTTCATTCAGATTTATGATCAGCTCAGCAAAGTGTACATTTCTCTATCCTGCTCTGCCTGTAGCTGTTCAGGAAGCCTTTTTACATTGTGCTAGAAACTTCTGGGGTGGACAAATGAATGTCTCTTGGACACCGAGAGGACTTTCAATGGTTTGACTTCATTTAGCAAAGGACAAGGTTAGAAGTGAAATTTCAGTTTGCTGAGGACCCTCTGTGTCCCAGTCACTGTGCTAGAGTTTATATGTATTAGCCATGTTGGCTCCTTTAAGGTCCACAACAGTCTTGGGAAGGGACTATGTTTTCCATCTCACAGAAGAAACTGAAGCTCAGAGAAATGGTGTCACTGAATCAGATTCACCAGGCTTCTAGTCAAATCATACCCAGAGTCTGGCTCTGAACCAGTGGTCCTTCCACTACATCATCAGCCTCCAGAAATATCCTGTGTGCCCAGAGAAGGCTTAGATTTCTGGAAAAGGGATTCTGGTAAGGTCAGATGCAGAGAAAAACTAATCCCAGCCAGATCTTATTTGCAGTTCTGGCTCTTTAAACACTGGAGTTGATCCCCCATGCCATCTCTATTTCCATCATTCTTACAGTGTCAGCACCTTCAGGCAGAGGGGGGACCCAGCTCTGTCTCCATGAGGCCGCAGTTCCCCACAGATTCAGCCTCCCCATCCTGCCCAGATCATCTGAAGCTGTGGGCTTTATCGGAGACACAAGCTTATCAGCCTGCCTCTCCCAAGAGCCTGTGGAGTGGGAGTTCTTGGCAAATTTAGTTCACTGGCAAGTGTGGACAGATGGCTGCTAGGCTGAGCCAGCAACCTTTGTTTCTGGTCTCACCCATATGTCAACATAACCCAAAATGAGGAAAAGTCAGGCCGGAGCAGGGGGGTAGGAGGAAAAGGATGGGGCTATCTTATAGGCAGGAAAAATAATAGAATTTTTTTTATACTGCATTTAGAAAATTATAAATAGAAAAGTGAGACTTTCTGACTCTCCTTTACCATAGCACTGGACAATGTCATTTCCAGCTTGATATTTTTCTCCCCAGTGCCCTGGTCTCCTCCTTGACTTATGATGCTTGGTTATACTCTGCTGAAGTCAGCAAATATCAGCATAAGGTCAGAACTGTGCTCCCTTTGCCCCAACCCCCTCATCTTGAGGATGAGGTAAGGTATTGCTGAGGGCTATTTCACAAGAGGCTTAATAGGCCATCCAATGCCTTCATTCTCTAGGATGCAAATGCATGTCAGGTTTCCCTCTAGGTTTTTTGCTTTTATTTGTTTTGTTTTTGTTTATTTTGGGGTTTTTTGGGTGAAAACAGCAGACATAGCGCACGGACTTATCATATGTCACTGAATATGGTACACATCTGTGACCTCCACACCCTGGGGGAATGCCAAACTTCAATCTAGCCAGACTTTAACACTTAGAAAGGATCTCTCTTAAGGAAGTGGATTTACGGTAAATCTCAGTGGTTATAGGTCAAACACGTCCAATGTGGTTACCTGCCAGTGAGTACTGAGCACCTGCAAAACAAATATCTGGGGAGATAGTCTTTGTGTGCTAGATGGTTGGGGGGTGAAAACACTGATCCAGTCGTGCAGACAAGAGTGTGAAGCCTTCCCCCCTGCTACAGTGAGGCACCCTGGGCTGGAGGCAGTGGGGTGGGGGAGAGCCAAGATGTGAGCAGTTCACCAGCTGATGGATTACAAGAATCAGTTCTCCAAGATCATCATTAGAAGCCAGAGAATCAGCCATTGTCTTGTCAACAACAGTGTATTGTGGGAGAAGGAACATTAATGGGAAGGGTGTGAGGCCGGGAAGAATAAAGGGAGAGAGAGAAACGGGTAACAGAACAATAAACTGAGTGCTCTTCACTGGCCACGAGTGTGTTCAGTGGGTCTGTTACCCCTCCAGCCCCCACAACAATTCCCTGAGGGCCACCAGCCCCCCAGACACTGTTTCTCCTTCTTGTTGCTTGACTGGCTACTATTACTCTCACTCTACATGGCACTTCCTCTGGGAAGCCTTCCAGGCCTGCGCCGGCTGTGCAGCACTCTGTACCTGCTACCACCCTCACCACCTGGACCCTCACGTCTTCTGTGCTCCTTCACAGCCTGAATCCAAACCTGAGCCACCTGGGGGCTCTGTGAAAATAGTGAAACCTGAGCCCCACCCCAGACCCATTGAATCAGAAGTTCTGGGAGTGGCACCAGGGTAGCAGTGCTTTTTTCAAAGGCCCTGGGTGATTTTGATGGACCCTGGGGATGAAAACCGTCTTCAGTCGAGTCCATCATATCCAAAAGCAGGGGCTGGCTGACTTACTTGCCTCTGTGTCAATGGCACCTAGCACTGTGCTGGGCACCTCCTATATATTGAATTCATCTTTGCAGAATGAATAAATGAATTAATTAAAATTAAAGAAGTATTACTACTCCTTTTTCAAAGAAGAGGGAACTGAATCATGGAGGCAAGAATCACGGGCACCTGCTGGCAGAGTTGCTATAAGAGGAGGGCCTAGGGGGTGAGCTCCACAGGGCCCCGTCTGTTCTTTTGCACTTTTTGTTTCCAGGGCTAGAGCTGGGTCTCAGATAGAGCAGGTGCTCAGTGCGTGTTTATTGAATAAATGATGCCCATGGCCTCTCTTATTTTACATATCAGTCTCTTCCCACTATATCTTGCTATCAGCCCTGTCTCTGCCGTTGTCCAGCTGGCTTTGCACAAATCTGGAGCTCAGTTTCCTAAAATGAGGACATCGGGCAAGATGGCCTCGAGGATTCCTTCTAGTTCCAATCACACCCGACTGCCCTGTCATACCTATACTGTCACTTTGAAGGATGGAAATCCAGCTCTGATGCCAGCACCTGTTGCACACAGCATCTTCCTATTTGTCAGGAGGCCCCTGGATGGCTCCTTCCAGGCTTTTCCCCATACTTCTATCTCCCCTCCTTTTCTTCCTGCCTCTCTTTACTTTCTCCCTCCCTTAGCAACTTTTCCCAGGAGGAAAACTGTGGTCAGCAGGAGCTCACCTTCATCCCCTGGTCAGCCCTCACTCCAGAAAAGCAAATCTATAGCTCAGAAGGTGTAGTTATTAGTGTATCATCCCCCCTGAAATCCAATTAAAGAGAAAAGCATCGCTCTGTTGATATAGTTGTAGCACCAGGGAAGAAGGGAACTCACGTTTGTGAAATGTGTACTACACGCTCGCATCTTCACTACGTTGTCTTATTTAAGCTTCGCCTTGACTGCCTGCCAGTTATGCCCCCATAGTAACTCTCTCCAGCACCCACAGAGCACCCACGCTCCACAAACACAGTGGCAACCTCCTCGTTTCTCTCTCGGCTTCCATACAGAACCCTCACAATCCAGTCTTCCTGCAGAAGCCAGAGGGCACATTGAAAATCACGAATCAAATCATGTCACTTCCCTGTTTAATGACCTCCAATGGCTCTCCACTGTATCGGAAACCCAAACACAGGGATGCCAGCCTGCCATTCCTCACCTGAGCTGGCCCCTGCCAACTTCCCGCACATCATCTCCTGCCCCCCTCGAGTCTGCCCACCATGCTCGCCTCTTAAACACACTCTGTGCTCCAGAGCTGCTGGGGGTTCCCTTGGCTTGTCTCCGTCCTACAGGATCCTACCAAGAAATCTTAAACAATTAGAGCGAGGGACAAATTTAGATACACTGCAGACTTCCGTGGCAGCTGGTCTTCCAGGTGAACCAACATGAACCTCTGCTCCTCCCTTCTGCTCCTCTGTGTTCTGCCGCAGGAAGGGAGAGGACACAACTCAGGGTATCCTCCAGATAAAGTCCAATGTGGATGCGAGATGTGGTAAAGGGCCAAATACGCTTCCTGCTCTGCCCCTGCTGAAAGATTCCAAGAATTTATAACTTGATATTTTTAGATGGCAAGGGAACAGAAGTTTAGGGGAAAGAAGCTAGAATTTACTGAGCTATATGCCAGGCCTTTAGAGCATGATTTTGTTGAATCAGCAGACCAACCCTCCAAAACAGGTGGTTTGATCCTTTGTTACTGAGGAGGAAAGTGAGGTTTGGGGGGAGTTAGTGATTTCCTGGGGAACACACAGTTTTCCTAATGGACAGAGCCCCTATTCTATCCAGCTGTACCTGACTGCAAATCTCCTGCTGTCTCTCCTCTGCCCATTTTCCTTTACTGAGCACATCTTTTTTTTCCCAGGAAAGGAAACAAACATCTCAAAGTAAACAACAATGCATGGGGAAGTAACAATTAAGATGTAAAAGTGAGAAAAAGCTGTTTTCCAAGAGCACATCTGAAGCCTCCAGCTACCTATGCTAATTGGTAATATCTTAAGTATAAGTTGTTCTTAAATATTCATTAAATTGCGTCCTCTAAGGGCCTGTACTTGAGTGCTCAGTTGGCTGATATTCTGAATTCCTAACTGTACTTGAAAAAAACCAAATGTCTCTTCTCCCAAAGCATTCTATAGTTTAGCTGGGTAACCCATTCAAAATGACCCCCTGTTCAATTAGTGCTTTTCTGCCTTTTTCTTTTATTCTTGAACCTTAAGGTCAAACTTCAACAGCGTCACCTGCTGAGCCTCTCGCTGAGCTCTCTTTCTGGATGCTTGTTGCCAAGAGAACAATCCAGCTCTCAACAATAGAAACAACAATCAATGCTTGCACAGAAGACTTAAGGACAATGGGAGATGTGGGTGAGTTAATTATGCTCCCACTCCCTTTGTTCCTTACAAATAAAGGGCACAGGGGGATCAGTGCACTTGAGCAATGCAAGTCACACTGCATATGAGAAATGGGTTCTCAGGGATCCAGTAAATATCCTCTCACAACAACTTCATTTCTATCAGAAATAATCACATGGGTGGGTCCTTGGAGGAAGGAGCCAGCACCAGAGCAGGGTCTGGGAGGCACACATTCTGGGGGAAGTCAGGGAACTCACCTAACTTTTCTGGGCTTTGCTGTATTCCTGTGAAAAATGACTCCATGGGACCAAAATCCCCTAGAGTTGTACAATATATGGTTCTGCTGTCAAATTCAGCCTGTTTAGGAAGTGCTGAAGAGAGTCAGAGATTGGATTCTGGTGCTCTGGGGCCTGTTTTCTTCTCATACAGTATACCCCCCCCCCCCTTATCCTGGGGATGACTGATGGCCCTCAGCCTGGAGTTCTGGTCCACTTACCACCTCCTCCCTGAAGGGCATCCTGGGCCTCATCGGTACAGAACAGCTGCATCTTTGTAATCTCGGTCTACGCAGCCTACCTCTAAAACACAACCCCTTATTTTTCATTCATTCGTTTATTCATTCATTCAGCAAATGTTGACCACCTATTTGCAATGTGTCAGATACTGTGATACACAGTCATGAACAAAATGAAAGATGGTGCCTGCCCTCCTGCGGGTTATAGTCAGCCAGGTGAGGCAGACATTAGACACCTGTGTTTTAAAGGAAAGAAACACAGAAATGTATAAAGTAGAAAGTGAATTGTGCCCATGTTTCCACTTACCAGAAAAAAAGCATGTTTAACTGCTGGATCCTATTATCTTGCTGTTCCATGACTTCTTTTTTTTTTTTTTTCTCTTAATATTGCACCCACAGCTATTTCCATACATATACTGTCTCCCATAGATTTCTAAATGCTTGTGTAATCAGATGTGCCAGACATATTCTATGTATTTCATTTGTGTCAACTTCCTTAATTCTCAGCATAGCTTGGTGAGTTAGTATTATGATTATTCCGATTTTCAGCTAAGGAAACTGAGGGTCCCAGAGAGTTTCCCCCAAGACCTGAGGTCGTTTGGCTGGCAAATGACAGAGCCAGGATTCAAACCCTGGCAGCTGGATTCCAGAAGGCCAGATCTTAGCCACCATGCCTCGCATTCTGTTGCCAAGCTATACCATCATTTGTTTTAATTAATCCTGTGTGATGGACTTTTAGATCAATTACCCCTCTTTTTTTTTATTATAAAAAGGCTGCAATCAACCTTCTTGTACTTCTATCAGCCTGTACTTGTCTCAGTCTGCTTGTTCAGTTCATTCCTAGAAGTGGAATTTTAGAGTTAAAGGGTATGAGCATTCTACATTTGATGCACATTGCCAAACCAACAGAAACGTTGAATTAATTTGCACTCCCACCAACTGCATGCGATGGAGATTGCCATTCTCTTCCCAACCCTTGGCGCCACTGAATCCGCTCTGGCAGTGACCACTACAACGTCCTCGCTGCCAAATCTGACAGCTCTTTACAACCTCATCCTGCTCAAAGCTCTACCACATGGACCCCTGCAGCCACACCCTCCTGGAAACTTCCTGGGCTTCTCTAGGGGCTCTTCTTTGGCTCTCCTCTCCTCCCACGAGCATCCCCTATAACTCTTAAAGGAAAATACTGAAATGCTATTAGTACCCTTGTTTTTACTAATGAGGACACTGAGGTATAGAGGGATTAAGGAACTTGCCCATGGTCATAAATCTCCAAAGCAGCTGAGCTAGGATTCAAACCAGGTCAGTCCAGTTTCGGAGTCCATATGCCTGAATATGATGTCAGACTGCCTCTCCACTACCTGGATGATTAAAGGGCCTCGGATTTAACATGCCCCCAGTGGAGCTCAACATCCTCCTCCCTCTTAAGTGGACTCCTCCAAACTCTCCTATCTGATCCAGGCAGAAACTTGGGAGTCTCCTTAGACTTTTGCCTCTCTCCTCGCCCACGTCCAATCAGTGACCTTCTGAACATATTCTGAGCTATTCCGCTGTGCCTGGCTTACAGTAAATGCTTAATAAATGCTGGCTACTATTACCAGACTCTTCATGGGTTGAACTGCCCCTGATGCCTTGTCTTTCACCATCCAAAACCCTCCCAACCCATTGAACTCACCTGATCTACTGGCCATTCTTTTACTTTGGGTCTCTGAATACTATATTGTCTCCTTCCCTATGAGCACTCTGGACTACAACTCTCCCTAATTAATTCTTCTACAACTTAGCCCAAATGTCACATCCACTAGGAGGCTTCTGATTCTGGCCCTGCTCCCGAACTGACCTCCCAGCATGCTCTGCAGACCTCCATGCAGCCGTTATCACACTGCAGTTTAATCGCTGGTTTGCTTATCTGCCCTCCCACCCCACCCCCAGTCAACCCTGCATTCCCAGACCAGGTTATAAACTCCTCAGCAGTAGAAAAGAGTTTCTCAAACTCAGTCCCTTCCCTCCCCCTCCCTTTCCTCTGTTCTCTATCTCAATTACGGGCATCATTAAACTAGGAAATTCCATGTCCTCTTTTAGACCTTACAGCAAACTTCAACCTCTAATATGTTTGAATCCATTCTTTCTTTTCCATTCCCAAATGACTACCAGGGTGCTTTAAGATCTTAGCATTGTGGGGCACCTGGGTGGCTCAATTGGTTTGACTCAGGTCATTTTTGACTCAGGCCCCGTCTTGGCCTCTGCACTAGGCAGGGAACCTGCATAAGATTTTCTCTCTTTTTCTCCTTCCCTGCACTCCCCTGCTCATCCTTGCTCTCTTTCTCTTAAAAAAAAAATTAAAAATAAAATCTTAAAAAAAAATAAAGATCTCAGCCTTGATAACTTTGGCAAAGCAGATCTCTTCTATTTGGGACCTAGTTAGGGCTTTCTGCAGAGCTGAGAGGTAGAGCTGGTTGTTTGAAAGGTGCTTCAAATACCAACAGAGGCCCTCTGCCTCTTTGGAGGTTGAATATATCCCTGAATTGTAACACATTTTCACCTCTTTTAAATTAGCAACAAGATCCAACTACTCTGAACAGTACCTTGCCCCAGGGTTATTTCATAGGAAAAGGGGGTAAAGAATTGTTCAGTAGCTCTGGCAAAGACTTCTTAAAGCCAAGTAAAGTACAAGTTAATCAATCAGGCAGGTGATCAATAAAATATAACACCAAACACAGCATTCAATAATAGCGAGCTCTCATTCTAAATAGTCCGTGATTCATGTGTTTGGTCGATACATTACAAAGACATAACAAGTATGAAAACAAAAGGAGCCTCAAAATAGTGGATGTAATACATCCATTATCAGAATGTACATATTTTTCAAGATATTTAGCTAGTCCTATGGAGCCCAACAATTAACTTCTGCAATGTGCCGAATACCGGTAGAGTTTGGGTGAAGATCTTCCATTTGATGGTCTAATTTTGTAAATATTTAGGAAGGCAGCATGGCCCCATGAACTATGGTTGGCCTTGTCACTTTCTAGCGTGGTAACCTCAGGCAAGTCACTCAACTTCTGATTCTTCATCTGTAAAATGTGAATAAGAACCCAGTTCTTTCTCTATCACAGTGCTATTACGGGGCTCAAATGAGAGGATGATTGGGAACATGATGTAAGCATTGCTGAGTTTTCTACAAATGTAAGACACATTCTGCAAAAGGGTTAGTCCATATTCAAGCCAGCTAAAAAAGGAGAGGAGCTTCATTTACAGATTATTGAACAAAAATGATAAACTAATTTTAAGATCCTTCTGTTAATGCTTAGTCTAGAAACAAAGATCTTAATTTAAGAAGAAAACACGTTGACACTGACTTCTAAAATCAGTTTGTTTCATTTATTTTCTTATTTGGCTTTCCCTGTTAACTAAAGGGGTGAGAAACTTTTGAGAAATAAGTGTCACTGTTGTTATTTATAACGTCATTGGCTTTCATCTCAATGAAAATGCTTTAAAGAAACAATGTCATTATTTCAGCGCCCTGAATTCAGTTATACTTGGCCATTTGTTCAGTCTCAACTTGGAAAGTGGTTTGTAATATTTTCCTTAATAATGAGTCCTTCTGGAGAGTAAAATTAAATTTCTCATCTGAACATAGGAAAGTGCAATTCTATGCCAGGAGCGCCACTGCCAGTTCAAATGGGCCTGCCAGCAGCAGTGGACCATACAGAAATCCCCCCATGACCAGGAGTCCACAGGCACCTGCAAGGGGGACCTAAAGTCTGCCTTGCAGATTTGCAATGCCCCACGTGGGTTCTGGAAGCAGTCAGAGCACAGTGATGCACACAGGTTTTACTGGCCAAAGGCGATACCTGGCACTTACTTAGTAAGTGATCCCCATGTGGTGCCTGGACTGAAATGAAACAATGGCACATTCCCTTCTGTGGAGATAGAAGTAATTGCATGAGTCAACACCAAGCTTCCTGACTTTCCCAACCCAAGTCCCTAAAGCACTACTAAAATGATCGTTTTAAAATTCTACTTTAAAAGTGTTAATTTTAGATTAAACCAGATATGAGCTATCTTAAATTCTTTTTGAATAAGGTTGGGTTTATATTTCTTTTTTAATGTGAGTATAAAAATATAACAGGAAAAAAAAAAAAAAAAACCCTTGCTCTGCGAACTTGTTTTAAAGCACCCATTAGCAATAAATGAACAAACAGTATGTTCAGTTGACTACTAATTAAATTGAGGGGAAAAAAAAAAAAACATAGCCAATGCTATGGTTATGTGGGCCCTTTTCCAAATAAATACATGAATAAGTTAGCTGTTATTTTGGTATGAATGTCCACCTGGATGCATATGCTTTTGCCTTCTTGCTGAACACAGAGACAGCACAATGGGCTGGTCTAGCAGATCTGTTTGCTTTACCAGTTAAACCCTTTCACAGGTTAGTACAAGTGGAAAGTCACAGATGGTAAAACGTTCACTTGACTAGTTTCCTGAGCCACCCAGCTTCTTGGTGTTCAGTCAAAAGAATGATATTAAAACAAAAACAAAAACAAAAAAAAACCCACAAAAGAATCATATTAAATGAGATAGGATGTGAAAAGTTGCTTTAAACATAGCATGTGATCCCATGAAGTGTAGACACTCATTGTACCCACACAGGAAAGAAAATTCCTGAGGGTAGGGTATCCAGAAGCAATAGTGTCTGAACCTGCTGTGAGATTCCCTCCCCTTTTTGGCCTTCCTCTTCCCTGTCAAGGAATAGAAAAGTAATTAGTCTTAAGATTAGGTGACCCCAGGCATCAATCATCAACTTCCTAGGCCTCTGTGGCCACCTGCACTTGACCCATCACTAGGAAAGGCAGTGGTCTGGCACTTCAGAGATTCCTCCCATAGTCCCAGCGGTGTGGCCATTGCCCAGCCTGCTATGAGCAATTCAGCTAAGGTAGGGAAAGCCAGAGGTGGCCCAGAGGCATTCTGGAGGCGTTCCTAAGACCCCGAGCCCCTGACACACTCCACAGAGGCAGAATGACTTGCTGTACTCCTGGGAAGAGCTATTGCCAAACAGCCAACGTGATGAGCACTGAGATATTTCTAATATCCTCTTGTGCTTTGGCAGTAGGAACACAAAGTCTTTATTATCGAGCTTATATTTATCCATAGTTACAAATGCCAATCAACCAAGTCTTTGGAACATCAATTCGCATATTATCAAAAACTTAATCATGTTCATAGCTCTTAATAGACTAATTTCATTTCTGGGAAACCATTTTAATGAATCAATCTAAAACATAAGAAAAGCTTTTTAGGTCAAAGCCCCCCCTGCCCCCAAGTATTTATATAAGTGAAATAATCCTCAAACTATAACTCAATGAGGAAATGTTAAGTGCACTATTTGGAGCCTATTAAAAATGAGGTTTGCCCAGAATTCTGCTTCTAAAACTTATATACAAGTGAGGATGTGAGTGTGCACATAAACACATATGAACATGCATATGGGTTTGTAATAGAAAAAGAGGTAAGAACAATCTATGCAATGAAACATCCATTAATAGTTACACCGTCAAGGGGCACCAGGGTGACTCAGTGGTTGCACATCTGCCTTCGGCTCAGGTCGTGACCTCAGGGTCCTGGGATAGAGTCCCATATCCAGCTTCCTGCAGGGAGTCTGCTTCTCCCTCTGCTTCTGTCTCTGCCTCTCTCTCTGGGTCTCTCATGAATAGATAAATAAAATCTTAAAAAAAATAGTCAAATAGTCTATACAATGAAAATTTTAAATGTCATACTTCTATATCTTTGTTCTGCAACAAGAATATACTATTTTTTATAATTAAACTAATGCTTCAAAAGTATGAAAGGTATTTAAAAGGACCAAAGTCACAAATCTGTGCTAAGAAGAGGCAGGCTTTTGACCTGGTCCCTGGGAAATGTCTCCTGTGTATTATGTCCGTCAGTTTACAGTGAAAGACATAGCAGGAATCCCTCCATTTACTTCCAAAGACACGCACAAAGGTGCAAATGCCTGGCATCCGGGGTTCCCACCATCTCTCACATACACAAACGCCCCAGGTTATCATTCTTCCCCAGAACACAGCACCAGACTCCTCTTCCCAAACTCCACAGAGTCGCCACCAATTGATCAGAACCAACACATAAGACAAAACCTGCCTTGGTTCCTCAAATCGAAGGTGCCACTGAGTGCAGGAGGCATCAGTGATCCCATAACAGTTTATCTGGGGAGAAAGAATCCTCTATTTCACGTGCATATTGATTATAAGATGTATCCTGATTTCCTTTTTTTTTTTCTTTAAGATTTTATTTATTTATTCATGAGAGACACAGAGAGAGAGACAAAGACAGAGACACAGGCAGAGGGAGAGGCAGGCTCCATGCAGGGAGCCCTACGTGGGACTTGATCCCGGGTCTCCAGGATCATGCCCTGGGCCAAAAGCAGGTGCTAAACCACTGAGCCACCCAGGGATCCCCCTGTATCCTGATTTCCAACTACAGTGTTAAAGAAGGCCTTTCAGAATCGATGGAATGTAGCCAGCCCTGGTCTGTGACAGCCCTGCCTTTCTGGCCCTACCCAGGGAATTTTGTGCTTGCTACCATACCACCCACTGTTCGGAATCCACAGCACCGACATAAGGCAGTGGGCAGGGCTGGAAGGAGAAGAGCCAGGATCTGGAAGTGGCTGGCAGATTCAAGTAGGCCATGGGCAGCCGGGCTGGCAGAGAGGCAGGACGGGGTCTCTCGCACGCAGCCTCTCCCCCAGCATACACTCCTAATTTAATTACAGACAAAAGCTTCAAAAGAGCCAGCCTCTCCAGTTTACTCTACTTCATGCTCCTCTTTCTCTTAAGACCACAATAACTGCAAACAGGCTTCAACTTTTTTTCCTGTCTACGAAAATCCCAAGGGAAAGAACACCCCAAAGTTTGGGATGTTGTGGGCTTGAGAAAGTAAATAATCCCTCGGAGTCTCTTTCCTTATTTCTAAAATATTTCTAACACTTCCTTATAGATGGCCTGTAAAGATTAGAGCTAAAGGAGATAGGGCACCCAGTGTATAGCCAGGCATCCACTGGGTACTCAATAAATGTTGGCCATTACTAAGAGTAATATGGGGATAATTGCAGTGAAACTATTACATCCTCTAGGGGGTGTGCTTGACCTGAATGGAGCCTAAATCTATAAACATGAATAATTTTTTTAAATTGCTGACATGTCCAGAGATGTTGGAACTGTTTATTATAGTCTAGCTTCCTTGAGAATAAGTACACTGGGATGCACTTAGAAATTTAATAAGGTGAGCTAGATTTCCCCCAGCTGGGTAAACTGGTTGCTTAAGAGGCAGTGTATTCAGTAGTGGCAACAGAGTGAAGAGAATTCAAGCAGCTTCCAATAGTGTATTTGAGCTGCATAGACCCCAGGAAGATCCTACTCAATATCCAGGCAACACGGTGAATGGGACTTAGGGCAAGAGCAGCCACTGGTGGGTCAGAGAATTTGGGGGAAACAATTGTCACAAAGCCCCCTTAATTCCCTTCTTCTTCTTCTTCTTCTTTTTTTAAACAGAATGGCCAAATTGGATTAATTTGCAAGTCTTACTCAGAGAGGAGCTCTAAAATGACTAATTATCACTCCTTTACTAATAGAGTCAGATTTGTTTTTTACTCCAAAATCCCAAACTAGGATAAAAGCTGCCCAAATGGAAGTGGAGTGGGCTTGGTTTTCTCAGTCTCTGAGCACCACCCCCATGCCCGTACCAACGAAGCAGACAAGGCTACACAGACTGTGTTCAAAGAACAAGAAGCAAAAGGACTATCTATTCAATAACCTGCATAATCAGCCTAAGAATTAGCAGAAGTTGTTAGCATGGGCCTCTGGGACTTGCCTGGATCCATATTCCCAGCCTGCAAGTTCTTCTGAAGGAGAAGCAAGAGCCTAGGTTCAGGCTGGAACAAACTGATTTAGTAACATGTGTGAAATTACATTTGGAGGATGGGGTTGCTGTTAGAAACAGACCCACAGGGAAAGATGTAAGAAATATCATAGTCATCCAGGACCATTTTGTGCAGGGACAGGCCACACCTCTCCAATGAAGCCGGATACGTAAATGGACACATATGATGTTTAATAACTATAAAACAACACCTAAGATAGAGCCACCCTTTTGTTCAATAAACCGTTGTTAATTAATTAACTACCAAGAACTAATTTTTGTGGTGCTGGACTCTGGAGATTCCAAGATGATTAAAACACGATTTACTTTCAAGGGACTCTCAGTTTAGAAGATTGAGAGCATGAAGTACAATACAAGGAAAATTCACCCGAACCAAGGACGGTGGAAGCCTAAGGTGGATGTGGCTTCCACTGAGGGTTGGGGTAGCAAAGGAGGAACAGGAGTAGCTTCACAGAGGAAGTGTGGTTTAGTGGAAAAAATGTAGGCATAAGCTATGAATCCAACCTAATATAGCAAAGAGAAAACAAAGACCATTGCACCTGGCTTACCTGCCTCGGTGAGTTTGGGTAGCTGTGAACAGATGCATGGTAATCTATTGAGAAACGGGCCCGCATTGAGAATAGCGTGATCACGTTTCCCCATGTACGTGGTCATGTGCGCACATGGAAGCGCGTGTGCACACACTCTTGTCGCATAGGTCACCTGCTTGGCCTATGTCAGCAGGAGCTCTCCTCCTCTCAGCAAATGTGAAGCTTCCACATTCTCCACAAGCCCCCGTCCTCCCTGGAGCTCCTCCACCTTCACTGGGCTCACCTTCTGCCTCATGTGTCCCTCCAACTCTGTCTTTCCCTTCCACCTCCACACTTCTCTCTGCCACAACCATTTTTCACATCTGTGGCTCTTCCTTTCCAGAATGAGCTCCCAGTCTGCTCCTAATTCCATCGTGCTCTTATCTCCAGATGCTAATCCTCTTGTATCTCTAATCTTTCCTGTCTACCATGGCTTCACCAACAGCCTAAGTCCAAAGAACCAGCCTGAACCCCGTCTTGAGCTCCCAATTCAAATTTCCACCTAACAGTGAACCTCTCCAACTGAATTATCTGCTTGGCCTTTAAACAGGTGCAAGATGGAGCTATGATTTGTCCACCAACCTTTCTCCTCTTCCTGTATCTGATCTCCATCCTGCCATTATTCCATTATCCATTCATTTCTTTGGGCAATACGCATTTCTGAGGCATTTAAGTGTGTCAGATAACATGATAAGCACTAGGAATATAATGGCTGCAGTCATCAACTGATGGGAAAGATGGACATTAAACACACAGTCCTCCATTACAAACATAATTAATATCTGTGGAACTTTCTACAAAGGAAGACTATACATGTAACTAGAGCATATAAGAGCATATATGGGTGCTAAAGAAAACTCTTCCAAGGAAGCAACTTGAAAAATACATAGGCTGCTATCTAAAGACTGGGTAGATATTAGGTGGGAAAAGATAGGTTGAGTGTCCCAAAGAACAACAACAAAAACATTTATTTACAAAGGTCCTGGGGCAGGAGGGAACTTGGAGTGTTCATAGATCAGTGTATCTACAGCCCAGGAAGCAAGGGGGAGATGATGTGACAAGAGAGATAAGTAGGGGCCAAATCTTGCTAGGCTGGTATGAAATTTTGTCTCCTTTCTGAAATTTTAGTAATAAATGTACTACCTTAAACAAACAATTATTGAGCACCTACTTTGTACTTGGTACTTTTCTAGATGCTGGGGACACAGGGAATATAGCAGAAGATGAAACAGAGATCTGAATCCATGGAGCCAATATACTGGTCCTACAGGCACTGAAGGGTGCTCAGCAGAAGCACTTTGAGGTGGCAAAAGTGGGAGCAGGGAGGTCACTGTGGTCATCCAGAGGTACATGACGAAAGATTCAACTAAGACTGAGCTGGGCAGAACAGAAGCTGGTGAAGGGTACTTGGGAGGTACTATCAATAGGACATACGAGTAGATTCATCAGGAAATGGGTCAGTTTTTCTTTACTGTGAGATTTTGGGTTGTTATTTTAAGAAGAGTCATGGAAGATGAGATGGCAACCCTGAGCTGAAGGAAAAGCTCTAATGGGAAAGAAAATACTGTTTCTACAAAAGGGAGAAGTGGCCATTAGCCATTGAAGGCTCTCAAGAAGGTTAGAGAGGGAGGTTCCCAGAGCCCAAGCAGAGAACATGGCCTTGGGAGGAGGGAGAGAGTGCTCCCTTACCTTAGTGGGAGGATGGTGAGGAAAGACGCAGGTAACTTGATACCAACAAGTTAAAGAGTTTTGGTACAGGAATATCCTTGCGTGTCTGTGTGTGTCGTTGTTGTTGAATGTTTTCCTATAGAAAAGGAGATCGGGCCATTCAATGAGACTAATGAAGAAAGAGGTAGAAAAAAGCTGAGAAACTACAGGAAATCAGCAGTAGGGAAATGGGAAAGAGAACTTTCCAGAAGAATTTAGTCAGATTGCCAGGCAGGTTGAGGGCCCTCCAAGGTCAGTGATGGTAAACAGATGTGTGTGGCGGGCAGAAACACCTCCAAAATATATTCATCTCCTAATTCCTGGAAACTGTGCATATAACCTTACATGGCACAAGAGGTGGTTAATTTAAGGATCTTGAGAGGAGCTTATCCTGGATTACCTGGGTGGGCCTAGACACAATCACATGCATCCTTAAAAGATAAAGGCAGGAGGATTGAGACAGAGACACGGGGAGAAGGCCATGTGAAGACAGGCAGAGACTGCAGTGATGTGGCCACAAGCTAAGACTGCCAGCAGCCTCCAGAGACTGGAGGAGATGAGGAGGGGATTCCCCTCTAGATCCCTCGGAGGGAATGCAGTCCGGTTGACACCTCGATTTTGGCTCAAGGAAACTGATTTTGGATTTCCAGGTGCCAGAACTATGAGAGAATAAATTTCTGCTGTTGAAGCCACCAAGGCTGTGGGACTCTGTTAGAGCAGACTCCTACCATTTCATACCCAGGAGACGCACCATTTCAGTCTACCCAGCTGCACTGCAGTGAGACTTTCCGCACGGCTCAGATGCAAGCACGCAAAGAAACCAAAGACATGTTCCTTCAGGGTTGGAATCTGGTGAGGTGGATGTGAAGACAGGGGTAAGGAGGTTCTGGGCTCCAGCCTACAAGTTAGTGGGATACTGAGTTTAGATGAACAGGGGCAAGAAGAGATGAGGGGACAGTCAGATGGAAAGACAGCAGAGGGCTCGATGGACCAGCCTCCCAGCACCCATGGCCAAGCAAGAAGCCTCAGAGTCCTACTCAGCCCTTCAATTGTTCCCACTATTTAACTGGCCAGGAATCTGGGCCACGTGAGCTCTTTAATGTAGGTGGCAAATATTCATCTCTTGATGGATGGGCCTTGTCATCTCTCCTGGGGCTCCTGCCACAACCTCCTAACCAGCCTTCCCACCTTTGGTCTTACATTTTCCAAATTCTTCAAGATTGATAAGAGTTATCTTCCTCAGATTTAATTATAATTAATTACAACGTTCCCTAGTCTAAAACTCTCCTCCCCTTGCCAACAAACATATTTCCCTCTGCAGTTGGTAAAAGGATAAAAAGTCCATAGCCCTAAACTGGCGTGGGAGGGCATTTAGATTCCAGCTTTCATCATAGCAACTTGGAATTCCTTGCCATTCCCAGACCATAGCACTGTTTTCCATGCCTCCAATCCTTTGGCCTTGCTCTTCCTTCTGCCAGTGCTGCCTTCTCCTCAAGCTTTGTTTTTGTTTTTTTAAGATTTATTTATTCATGAGAGATACAGAGAGAGAGGCAGAGACACAGGCAGAGGGAGAAGCAGGCTCCCTGCAGGAGCTCGATGTGGGACTCCATCCCAGATCCCAGGATCACGATCTGAGCCAAAGGCAGACCCCAACTGCTGAGCCACCCAGGTGTCCCTCTCCTCAGGCTTTGGAATTCAGCTAAAGATTAGCTTCTCCCATGCTCCCCTCATAATAAGCACTAATGCTTATTAAGCACCAATGTATTAGACATCATGTTAAATCCTTTCCTTACAATTACCTCATTTGATTCGCCCAGTGAAGTAGGTACTGTTCTTACTATTCCCATTTCATAGGGAGGGAAAAAAATGGGCTTAGAGAGGCCATGGAATGGAGTTGCAGAATCAACAGTAGTTTTCTTACATTTTCACCCTTCCATTCCCTTCTTAACCCCATCAGCCTGGATTTAGTGCTATTACTCCACTGAACTGGTTCTTCCAGTTTCTTCAATGGTCTCCATGTTGCCAGGAGACACTTTTCCATCATCTCCTTACATATCCTTCAGTGTCAGAGGACTAACCACTTTCTGTTTCCTAAAATACTCTCCTCTCATGTGTTCCCAGTTTTTAAATTTTTCTCTCTGGCTCTGGCTGTGGCTCTTTTTGCTTCTCCTCTCTACCTGACCTCTAAATCTGTGTCTGAGACTTGACACTAGTGATGTTTGGGGTCAGATAATTCTTTGTTGTGGGCAGCTGTCCTGTGCATTGTCCCGTGCATTGATGGGGTCAGATAATTCTTTGTTGTGGGCAGCTGTCCTGTGCATTGTGTGTTTATTTATTTTTATTTTTTATTTTTTTAAAGATTTAATTTATTTGTTCATGAGAGACACACAGAGAGAGAGAGAAAGAGGCAGAGACACAGGCAGAGGAAGAAGCAGGCTCCATGCAAGGAGCCTGATGTGGGACTCGATCCCGGGTCCAGGATCACACCCCAGGCCGAAGGCGGCGTTAAACCGCTGAGCCACCTGGGCTGCCCTTGTTGGGTGTTTAGCAGCATCCACGGCCTCTACCCACTGAAGACCAGTAGCACCCTCCCACACACCAGCAGTGATAACCCAGAGAGTTTCCAGACACTGTCAAATGTCCCCATGGAACCTTGTAATGTTCCATGTCCTATGGAATGGAAGAACCAGTTTAGTGGAGTAATAGCACTACATCCAGGCTAATGGGGTTAAGAAGGGAATGGAAGGGTGAAGATGTAAGAAAAACAATCTGTAGGCATAATTCTCTTGAGATACTTGGTTCTGAAGGGGATGCAGAGAAACGAGGTGGTGGGACATGTAGTCCTAGGACTTTTTGGGTTTTTTAATGATAGGAGATCCTGGTGGTACTGCCTCCTCCCCAGCCTGGACCCTTGACCAGCCTTCTCAATGGTGTTCTTATTTGCTCTCCTTTGGCTGGATGCCTGTACCTTCTCATCTTCCATTGTACCCCTGGCTTTGTCAGCCCTGTGAAAATCCCACCACCTGTTCACTCGGCTCCTGCAACCAGGCTCTTGAGGGTTGATGGAGAAAATTTCAAATCTAGTCTGAAGGTTCCTCCTAGGGATGTGTTTTTTAAACTGGGTCTCTCTGTTGTTAGGCGGTCTTTCCATTCATTTTACGGACTTCATACTTACTCCTGCCCTTGTTCCCAGCCTCTTTTATATCCTCAATCTTTAGCCCTGTCCTTGCTCCTCTACAGATGAGCTTGCCTCTACCTACTTGAAAAATACTTGTTGAGCATGTTTCTGGCCAAGCTGTAATCAATGTTTATGGATTTCTTGAAGTGTGGTCTGTAGGGAATCTGTACCAGATTTATTTGGGGCATTCTTTAAAAAATGCAGGGCCCTCTGTCCCAAGTCCTCCCCCTCTTACATGCATAGAATCCAATTCTCTAGGTTGGAGGCCCAAAGGGGCGCATTAAAAATAAAAACCCAGGAGATGCTGATGTTCATTTCAATTTGAAAAAAAAAATGGTATTATATATTATTTGATCTTCTCAATAATCTTGTGAGGGAGATATTAATATTAAAGACTGAATTATATGGAGAGCATCCCCCTTGAAGTCTATCACCTTCATTTCTTGTTCATCAAATTGTTGTATGTTTTCACCAGTTTCCTTTGCCTTCCCCTAGCCTTCAAATAAAGAAGCATTCCCTCCCACCCTGATCAAGAGTAAGTCCTCGTTAAAAGGCTGGCTTTAATCCAAGCCTTCCTTTCTTCCTTTGGTTCTTGATCTACCAGTTGATGATGACAATGATGATAGTGGTAGTTATAATAGCTGTTATCTATTGATCCTATCATATGTGCCAGCTCCTTTGAAATGTCTTTTTTTAATTTCATAGTTCATCTAATCTTCAAATATTTCTTCTACTCCTTTCTCTTTTTCCTTGTCTGGTATTCCCATTATACCTATGTTATACCTTTTGTAATTGTCCCACAGGTTTTGGATATTCTGATCTCCCCACCCCCCACTCTTTTTCTCCTCTCTGCATTTCAGTTTGGAAAACCTCTACTGACATATCCTCAAGCTCACTAATCCTTTCCTTGGCCATGTCTGACCTGCTGATAAGTCCATCAAAGGTATTCTTCATATCTATTACAGTGTTTTTGGCTTCCAGCATTTTCTTTTGATTCCTTCATGGAATTTTAAATTCTTTGCTTACATCACCATCTGTTCTTGCATGTTGTCCACTTTTTCTGTTATAGTTCTTAGCATATCAGTCACAATTCTTTTAACTTCCCAGTCTGATAATTGCAAAATCTCTGCTCTAAGTCTGGTTCTGATGCTTGCTTTGTCTCTTCAGACTGTGTTTTTTCTTGCCTCTTAGCATGCTTTCTAATTCTGTGTTAAAAGCCAGACACGATCTGTAGGATAACAGGAACTGAGATAAATAAAACTTTAGCGTGAGGTTTTCTGTTTATCTTGTTGGAAGTTGGACTGTGTTTAATGTTTGCTGTGGCTCTAGGTGTCATAGGCTTCAATCCTCCCCCTACCCAGTATCCTTATTTCTGTCTTCTCTATGATTCTTGGTTTTCTCTAGAAACTCTTTCTTAAACAGAGTTTGTGCCCTGAATCTCTCTTAGTTTTAATCCACCGTCATTATCCTGGAGGCCTGTTGTTGGGACAATAAGGTATTGGGAAGGGGAAGCAGTCTATAACCTGATGATTAAATCTGGTTTTTACTAGGCCAGTCTCTAGGCGGTGACTTTCAAAAGCGTTTCTCAGCCTTCTTCTCTCTCTCTTTTTTTTTATAAAATTATTTTTTATTGGTGTTCAATTTGCCAACATAGAGAATAACACCCAGTGCTCATCCCATCAAGTGCCCCCCTCAGTGCCCATCACCCAGTCACCCCCACCCCCTGCCCACCTCCCCTTCCACCACCCCTAGTTCGTTTCCCAGAGTTAGGAGTCTTTCATGTTCTATCTCCCTTTCTGATATTTCCCACTCATTCATTTGGGGAATATAAAAAATAGTAAAAGGGAATAAAGGGGAAAGGAGAAAAAATGAGTGGGAAATATCTTTTTTTTTAACCCTCCCCCCCCCACCCTTATGTGGGATAGGAAGGCTAGAGGGGGCTAGAGTTGGCTAATTGCCCTTCCCAAAGCCCAGATGTGGCTCCGGTAGTTTCACTTGAGGGGAAATCTTATTATGGAGACTGTTCTAGATATATATCAAAATGGTTATTTTTTTCCACTTCCCTCTACCAGGAGAGAATTTTTCTCTGATCTTCACCAGGTGTGGCTTCTGGAGGTAAAATTCACAAAAAGTGTGGAGATCCCCTAATTCTGGTCTCTGAGGATTTTAATTCTCAAGCTAGTCTCTACTCAGCATCTGGCTGAGTCAGTGACAAGAGAAGTGTCCCTTTCAGTTATAGCCTCCAGCACTTCTGTTCTGGAGAAGCTGTGATTCTCAGTAGCCCCGGTCTCTCCAGTTTTGGGGCAAGGAGGAGCAGTTTGTCTTGTGTCCTTGATTCACGGATGGATATAATTAGAGTTATTGATTTTCAGTTTTTCAGCTTTTTTCTTGTGAGGACAGGAGTAGACTTCCAAGCTCTTTGTATGTGAAAGCAGAAACTGGAAATGCTGATCTAATCTTTACAACTCTCTGAGTTTATATTTTTCCAAACTGACAGGCAAGGAAACTGAAGCTTAGCAAGGTTAAATTAAGTGGCCCAAGCGTATGCAGTCAGTGAGGGGTAGAATGGCTCTATTGCCACTAAAATGGTAAAATTAAATTGGGATCCAAGCAAAGTCCGGTACCACAATCTAGAAAGGCAGCTGCACAAGCACAAGCTGCTTTAAGAAGAGGCCCGGAGGTATGCATAAGCATGTGTGTCCTTGCATAGATATATATAAAGAAGCCCTACGATGGTAGCGGACTTTAAGAAGGAAAAGAGTTGAAAGTAGATACCAGAATCCTTGTTTCCACCAAAGAGTCAGTTTCATTCTATTGTCAAAAAAACAATTTGCTTTATGGCTGAATTTTAAAAGGCACACTGGTGGCACCTGGGTGAACCGAGTTGGTTGAGCGTCTAACTCTTGATTTCCACTCATCATGTTCTCAGGGTCATGAGATCAAGCCCTGCATCAGACTCCAGGCTGAGCATGGAGCCTGCTTAAGATTCTCATTCTCTCTCTCTCTCTCTCTCTCTCTCTCTTCCTTTGCCCCTCCCCTTCTCGATAAATAAATAAATAAATAGGCACACCTAAGAAACTGACAGGTATTGGGATGCCTGGGTGGCTCAGCAGTTGAGTGTCTGCCTTCGGCTCAGGGTGTGATCCCAGAGTCCCAGAATCAAATCCCACATTGGGCTCCCTGCATGGAGCCTGCTTCTCCTGTCTCTGCCTCTCAATCTCTCTCTCTGCCTCTCTCTGTGTCTCTCATGAATAAGTAAATAAAATCTTTAAAAAAAAAAAAAGAAACTGACAGGTATTTATTAAATGCTTACTATATGCCAGGCACTGTGATAGTGCTGGACAGATATGTGCCAAACAAAGCAGTGCCCCTACCTTCATGAAGGAGACACGGTAGTGAGGAGAAATAGCTAATAAACCCTCTAACTATAACATGTCAGGTGGTGACAAGTAAAAGAAGAGAGCTAAAGCAAGGTAAGTGGGATTGAGTGATGGGGGTGTTGTTTTCTAAGAGATGGTCAGAAATGTACTCTTTGACAAACATAACCTATGAGCAGAAACCTGAAAGAAGTGAGGGAGAGAGATCTAGGGAAAGAGCATCATGGGCAGAGGGAAGGGGAAATAAAGAGTCCTTGAAGCATGCATCAGTGGCTTAACTTAAAACAAAAGCTCATTCAATCTGCAGCTGACATAAAGCTGTGAGGACAGTGATTAATTATGTTGGATAAAAGATGCCAAATCTAGAAGAATCTTGAAATGCTGGAGAGATGAGCTATGTTGAATAATCAATGTATCAGGGCAAAAATCTAAGGTCTTGAATTTTATTTCAAGAAGGTAATTGCACAAGAATGAGATTTGCAGTTGTGGTTTAGTCAATATGTGGTAAATGGATGGGAGCTCCTTCCACCCAATACTCTGGCCTCCCCCAAAGAACTATGGAACATCAGGTACTGGGAGTGGGGGCAGCTGGAGGGACACTTCTGTGTCCAAGCGGGCACACTAAGACAGAGTAATTTGGCAAAGGTTATACATTCTCCCTAAAAGTAAGATCTGAATCGGGCTCCTACTCAAATTCCTACTTGATCAGATGTGACAGAAACTGGTAAAATAATATATATCAAGAGCCTAAAAACTATCTGATACAGAAACTTGGGGCTCTATCCCATGGAAATTATCTAAAATATAGAAAAGAAAAGTCTGCAGGGCAGGGATTTTTGTCTGTTTGATCATAGTCATATTCTCACAGCCTAGAACATGCCTTGTATATACTAGTCTTAATAAGCATTTGTTGAATGAATAAATAAATGAAACAGGTTTTCTTTATAAAAATTATTTCTAATATTTTTTAAATCTTCCAAAATTTCCTACAATAGACTACTGTTTAAGTAAACCATGATCCATTCACTCTTTAGATTTACCTCTATTTTAAAAAGCAAACCATTTAAATGTAACACCAGAATTAAGATCTGTCCCATAAAGTAATTAGATCTGGAATGGAGGTTATTATTCTCATGTTATTTATTTATTTTATTTTATTTTATTTTATTTTATTTTACTTATTCATGAGAGACACAGAGGGAGAGGCAGAGACATAGGTAGTGGGAGAAGCAGGCTCCCCGCAGGAAGCCAGATGTGGGACTTGATCCCCGGACCAGAAATCACACCCTGAGCCGATGGCAGATGTGCAACCCCTGAGCCACCCAGGTGTCCTTCATTATTCTCATTTTAAAGATGAGGGGATTGCAAGATCACATAGTGACTTATTGGCATTTTTAAGCTACTTATTTCATATGTGATAAAAAAAAAATCCTTTGATGAGGACACAAACAAACAAATGGGAAGATATTCTATGCTCCTGGATTGGAAGAATTCACATTGTGAAAATGTCCATACTATCCAAAGCAATCCCCAGATTCGATGTAATCCCTATCAAAATACCAATAGCATTTTTCACAGAACTAGAATAAATAATACTAAAATTTGTTTGGAACCACTAAAGAATAGCCAAAGCAATCGCAAGTAAGAAGAACAAAACTGGAAGTATGATAATATCTGACTTCAAAATATACTACAAAGCTATAGTAATCAAAACAGTATGTTATTGGCACAAAAATAGATCATTGCAACAAAATAGGGAGCCCAGAAATAAACCTACACTTACACAGTCAATTAATTTATGATAAAGATGGCAGGAATATACAATGGGGAAGGACAGTCTTTTCAATAAATGGTGTTGGGAAAACTGGACAGATACATATAAAAGAATGAAAAGAATGACCATTTTCTTATACCATACACAAAACTAAAATCAAAATGTATTAAAGACCTAAATGTGAGACATGAAACCATAAAATTCCTAGAAGAAAACACAGGCAATAATTTCTTTGACATTGGCCTTAGCAACATATTTCTAGATATGTCTCCTGAGGCAAGGGGAAACAAGCAAAAGTAAACTATTGAGACTACATCAAAATAAAAAGCTTTTGCACAGCAAAGGAAGCCATCAACAAAATGAAAAGACAATGTACTGAATGATAGAAGATATTTACAAATGATATATCTGATAAAAGGTTAATATCTGAAATATATAAAGAACTTATACAACTCTACATCAAAAAACAAATCATCTGATTAAAAATGGGCAGAGGACCTTCATTTTTCCAGAGAAGACATCCAGATGGAAAGATGTTCAACATCATTCATCATCAGAGAAATGCAAATCAAAATGACAATGGGATGTTACCTTACACTTGTCAGAATGGCTAGAATCAAAAAGATGAGAAATAACAAATATTGGTGAGGATGTGGAGAAAGGGAACCCCTGGTGCACTGCTGGTGGGAATGCAAATTGGTACAGCCACTGTGGAAAACAGTGTGAAGTTTCCTCAAAAAGTTAAACATAGAAATACCATATGACCTGGTAATTTCACCACTGTTTACCCAAAGAAAAAAATCCCACTAATTTGAAAAGATATATGCACATTTATATTCATCGCAGTGTTATTTCCAATAGCCAAGAAATGGAAGCAACCCAAGTGTCCATCAATAGATGAACGGATGAGGATGTGGCATCTCTATAAAAAAATGGAATATTGCTCAGCCACCAAAAAGGATAAGATCTTGCTCTCTAGAGAGTATTATGTTAAATCAGACAGTGAAAAATACCACATGATTGCACTTATATGTAGACTCTAAAAAACCAAACAGATGAATAAACAAAAAGCAGAAATGGACACATAAATACAGAGAACAAACAGATGGTTGCCAGAGGGGAGGCGTGAGGGGGATGAACAAAATGAGTGAAGGACAGTGGGAGATGCAAGCTTCCAGTTATGCAATGACTATGTCACGGGGACGAAAGGTGCAGCCCAAGGAACACAGTCAATGGTAGTGTAATAGCGCTGTATGGGGACCGATGTGGTGAACACAGCATAATGTATACAGTCGTCAAATCATTATGTCGTACACCTGAAACAGGTGTAATGTTGTGTGTCAACTATACTTCAATTAAAAAAATAAAAAATTTTAAAGTAGGGCAGCCCCAGTGGCTCAGCGGTTTAGCACCGCCTTCAGCCCAGGGTGTGATCCTGGAGACCTGGGATCGAGTCCCACATCGGGCTCCCAGCATGGAGCCTGCTTCTCCCTCTGCCTGTGTCTGTCTGTCAGTCTGTCTGTCTGTCTCTCATGAATAAATAAAATCTTAAAAAAAAATTTTTTTAAGTAAAAATAGAGGCCCCTGGCTGGCTCATTCAGAAGAGCATGTGACTCTTGATCTTAGGGTTGCAAGTTCGAACACCATGTTGGGTATAGAGATTACTTAAAAATCTTTAAGAAAATAATAATAAAACAATAAAGAGGAGAGGATGGCAAGGCTACACGGTGCTTACCAGCATTTTTAAGCTACTCAATATATACCTGATAGAATTTTGTTGGGGGCAGTAACAGTTTTATAATATCGGCTACACAATTCTATAACATATTTAAAAATGATTTCCAGACCTTTAGAAAGATGGATGTGGAAACAATACTAGCTCCCATGCAAGAAAGCGTGAGACCTACTAATGCCCACGAACAAGGGGGAAAGGCCAGAAATTCTAGCGGCAAGTCATCCATCCATTTGGAAAACATTTATCAACTGGCCAGTGTGCCAAGCCTTTGGGAGGCCGTGGGAACACAGAGGCGGCCACGGCCCAGACGTCTGGTGCCCTGCAGAATCCTGTGGGGGAACGGGGATTTAACAGATCGGGGCCACAGCGTGTGGAGAACTAGGATAAAGGGATGTGCCAAGTGTGCAGGAGCTCAGAGATGCGGGAGGGGCCCATGCTCCAGATGGGATGGAAGTGGGACATGGGTGGCAGGTGAGGAACCCGTGAAGTGATAGACCCAGTGTGCTCTCTGGAACGAGCCTGAAGGGATGTTAGGGGACCAGCAGGCGCCGTCTGTGTGTCCGTCCCACACTTCTGCTCCCAGAGCTACACGAGCTGCTGTAGGGACGAGACAGCAGAGTCTGTCCTCACGGTTTCCACCCTTGCCCACTGCCACCTATGGTCCTGTGCCCCTTGTCATGTTTCTGTCTCACTCAGTGTCACCTGGCCTGTGTGATGTGGATGAGAATAGCACCAACCTCCCGGGAGGGTCAGAAACAGACTGGAAACCAGTACACTTACTTATTTATGGGACAAGTATGTGCTGAGGGCCTGTTGTGTGGCAGGCACTGAACCGAGCACGGGGTGTGCTTTTGAGAAAGAATCAAGCAGTCCTGTTCTCATGGAACTTGGAGCTAAGAGGGAGAAAATTAAACAAACAACTAGATGGGTTCATACCTGGAGGTGATAGTTGTCATTCCCCCCCCACCCCCACCCCCCATTTGCAGCCTTTGTCAGGGTAGAATTTGAAGCTGGGTTCAGTGAAGCTGAGGTGTGGGCAGAGGTCACAGAGCCAGGGATGGAGCCCAGCCAACCACCTGGCACCCTCACTGACCGCAGTTCTGCTTTTATTTACTGGGTATCCTGGATCCAGCAACACTGAAGTTTTTCTATTTTACTTTATAGCCTTCTCAATCATATTGCAGTGAAGATAGAGTCAGACGAGGCTGCCTCTGCCCTCACTGGTGGAGCTGGACAGACAGGAGGTTGGTTATATCCCAGATGGGATGTCTGCCCTGTACAGGTTGGGGTTTGTGATTCACCTGCCCCAGGGATGTGGGAAGAGTCCCTGAAACTGCAGGCTCAGGAGGAAGAGACCTAGATTGATGGTTCATTATATCCCAGCAGTGTGTTGGGAGTCCTACACAAATTATCTCATCCGATCCTCAAAATAACCTTTATCATCCCTGTTTTATAGATGAAGGAACTAGGATTCAAGGACATTAAGCAACTTCTTCAGCCAGCAGGTAGGAGCAGAATTTGAGCCCAGGTGCGCTGACTCCAGAACCATGTTCTTTTCACACACCCAGTGTATATTCTAAATAAAAAAGTTAAGCTAGAATTGGAAGAAGAATGAGATACATGGTCTTTTTTGAGGATGAAAAATCAGCTTGGATGGGAATGCTTTCTTCTTTCATAATGTCTCATATACCCACCAGTGACACTATCAAATTCCAAATGACCACCTCTAGAAATAGAGGAGCACGTCTGTGTGTGTGTGTGTGTGTGTGCGCGCGCGCTCGCGCAGAAAGAGAGATCAGCTTTGGTTTAACCCTGTAATTTAATTCTTGAAATTAATAATAAAGAAATGTTCACAGATGCTAACAAAGATTTATGTGTTGTGTTCACTGCAGTGGCTTTTTCAGGAGCAGAGAGAAAAAAAAAAAGGAAAACTGGAACTACCTATCTTGCCCAACAATAGAGGAATGGTTGAATAAATTATAATTCAATGAAATAGTGGAGTATCATAAAGCCATTAAAATTCATGCTCTGGAATGATGTTTAATTGCATTGAAATATACTCATAATACAATATTCATGAAAAATAAAAGAGGATCTAAGACCCTATATATAGTTTGGTTCCAATATTTGTTGAACACCTACATATATGCATATATATTTAAAATCCCCTCCTTAAAATTTAAAATGTATCCAAATGTCAGTGATGATTATCTGTAAGATGACATTTTTTATTTCTTCTTTATCCTTCCCTGTATTTATCCTTTTCTGTATTTTCCAACACAAAGCAAAAATGAGTTCTGTTGCTCCAGTCCCATAGCGCATCTGGTTCTCAGACTCAGGACTTGCTTGCTTGGAAGAAAACTACTTTTCATCCTCAGAAGCAGACGTCAGAGATTGGGGCTGTGGAAGCCTGAGGATCCAATGTCCACCTCAGGTACTCACAAGGCAAGCTACTTCTCACTCCTCTTACAAATGATTTCAGACAGTAATTTAAAAAAAAGAAAGCTGAGTGTCGAACAAGAGGTATTGTCATTGCTTTTAAAATGTGTTCTTTTGATGGTTCTTTTAGAATCACATCTCTACAGAGGCATTTTACACTGAGTGAGTTCCTGAAGGGAAGGGGTTGGCACAGCATGTCTTTCATACCCTGGTTCATCTGTTCATTCATTCATTCATTCATTCATGTAAGAAAACTTACTATGTCCTCTCTGGGCTCTATGCACTAATCAAAAATGATACAGTGAAACTTTAAGTAGGGAAAGTTTTAAGATGGAAGTCTGAGGAAAGAGTAGAGCGGTCTTCACACATACCCTTCATGTTCACCCCTTGTCCACCTGTAAACTTCAACCACCCAAAGAGACAACTCAGAGTAATCCCCTCCTTAAATGTCCTTTCTCTCCTCCCAAATCAGCACTCATGCCTCATTTCCTAAAGATGACTGTTTTCTTATCTGCACACACGCAGCAATTCTAGCGCCCAGCATGTTGCAATATAGTTCTTTCCATATAGTTCTTATCGGCTTGCTTAATGTACTTCCACAAATCCAAGTCTCTCTTCTTGTACATGGGCAATTGGCTTACTCTATGTCACAGGTGGAAATGATAGAATTTCCCTAGGGTAAACAAATGAAACCATCCCAAGATGTAAAGAAGTAAATGTCTAGGTGCTCCTGTAACCCACTTGGGATCCACTAGTGTACACAGCATAACAGGGTTGGAAAATTTGGCTGTAGATTTTGACCTCTTGATACCAGGGGCCAGGCCTTAATTATTCATCTCAGTATGCTTAGAGCCTACTATGCTGCCTTTCACATAGCTCGTAATTAGTGCTTTCACTAATTCATCTGACCTAGCATTTGCTGAGTGTCCACCATCTGCCAGCCATGGTGCTGATTGTTAGAAATATACTAGTGAACAAAACAGATACGGTTTTGCCCTACAATTTGGTAGGGGCAGAGCAATGTTAAACAAATAATCCTACAGACAAATACATAACTATAAGTTGTAAAAACCACTCTGAAGGGTAAGTACAGAGTGCTATGAATGCTAAGGAACTATCTGAATAAATGAATGAATGAATGAAAACACTGCATTTTACACTAATATTTATTCACTAGGAGGGTGTACGCTATATATATAAAGAGAAAATATCGTGAGCTCCCTCAGGATGGATTAAGAAGCCCATAAGACAATCTAACTCCTGTGTTCATGCTCCTATGATACATCCTAAGACCTCATCAGTTTTTCATGGTGCTATCTCATAGATGACTCTTCTGAATTTACAGGCAACTAAAAATCCCAAAGTATTTTGTTGTTGTTTGCTCAATGTGCTGCCACAAATTCAACTATCTCGGCTTGCACATGTGCAATTGGTTATTTGGATTTAAGCAGGTGACCTTCTGTGTTCCTCCATTAGCTTTCATTTTGCTAGATTTGGTCTATCAACTTGACCTCCCCAAACCTATGATTGGAGATTGCCCCAATCCTAGTCCTGACATGGGAATATATAGTTCCCTTCACATCAGTGAGTGTGGTTACCATGATGAAACGCCCATTATCAGGCTGTTGAAAGGAGTGCTGAGTAGAATTTTATAATCACTTTTGCAATACCTATCAAAAACATTATAATGTCCATACCCTTTGCATTTGAAATGCAAATGCAATGAAATAGATTGCAAAGGATACGGCAGGTTGAAAAATCCTAGTATCCTTTTAAGGGCATGATTAAACTGAGGGGACTGTAATAGAAGATTTCCCCGTAAGCTAAGAAAATTCCTAACAACAGGCTTGCAATAGCATTTTGTTTTTAGAAAAGTGTGTCCAAACCTCTCTGAGCTTCTCACGTAGCTCAGGCCCCATTAGATGCAAATACAGATTATTAATGAAGAGAAAATGAAAAGAGGTTAGAAACAGGTGATTAAGAATACAGAATAATTAGTCATTATAAAGATACTTGTTGCTATGGTATTGATAAGGGATCGTCTCAGGCAAACAACGCTTTATAAATGAGGCTTTCTTCCTTTGATTGGCAGACTATTACCCAAGCTGGTTGATGCCTACAGGCCTTAAGAACAAAATAAAGGGATGGTATTATAAATTGCCAGCTTAAAATTTTGCCAATAAATATTTGAGTGCCTACTCCTTGTGGAGCATGGTTAGAGGTACTGTCTGGTGGAGCTTATAATTTAATGGAAGGGGACAGAGAACATTCAAGTCAACAAGGACACTGACACATCATGTGGAATAAAGGCAACAGGACAAAAATTAAGTGGGGAAGAAGGACAGGAAGTCCAGTCCAGAAACGGAAGGTGGGGGGAGAGGGGGAATTTCAAATAGGGTGATTCGGATGGCCTCCCCGAGAAAGGGACATCTGAGCAGAGACCTGAAGGAAGTAGGAGAATGAGCTGGACTGTTGGCTGGGCCATGGGCATTCCAGGGAGCAATTCGGTTTTAGCAATGCAATGTTACAGGATTAGTGGGTTACTTTTATGCAGGCAGTCCATCCCCTGCATTCCTTGTCACTTTCAATTAACCATAAGCACACCCAGCTCGCTCATCAAAGACAGAGTCCCATGTCTCTCCCTTCTGGCAGCCAGAGACAGATACCCTCGTCTGTGCCAAGCCTGCCATGCTGGACCCGCCACTGGAAGCAGAGAAGTAGCCCTACCCCCTTCTCCTTGGGCCTTCTGCCACATGGTGAGAGCGTAACCCTGTACCCAGTGGCCCCATTCCCTCCCCTGATGAGTCTAAAGGGGCATTAAAATTCACATTTGTTTGTACCTGGTGAGTCTGCATTCTCTGTGTAAGGGCTCACTCATGTAGAAGCAAAATCACCCAACTCCCAGAGTTACTTTCAGAACTAAGCGTGTAATCTTTAACCAGATTTAAAGAGCAGTAGAATTTTGTTATTGTGGCGAAGTCCTCAAAATCGTTTTATCTGGAGTGAGGATGTTAACAAAGAAGGAGATTTAAATAGCAGTTAATCACTATGTATGTGTTTTTAAAATCACCATGGCCTTTGCAGTTTCTGGTCACCTGCTCAAGTTCCAGCCACACCTGCCAGCAGCACAGCTGATGTAAGGTACAGTTACAAGGAGGACACTGAGGTATAGGAGGGCAGGACTGTGTCTGGTTTTTCTACCCATCGTTACCCCCCAGTGCCTACCTTGGTGCCTGGCTCGTAGGAGACACTCCATAAATGCTCACGAGTAAATGAATGACACCAAAGATGACAGCTTTGGTAGAGAGAGAGGAGACCTGCGTGCTCAAGTGGGAGGGGGCAGGTATAAAGACTACGATGTCTGAAGCAGGAGAGGTAAGGTGGAGGCATGGTCTGGGATTCCTCTCCCTATGGCCTCTGGGACAAGGGGAACTGAAATGGATCATGCATTTCATGCACAAGGGCAGGGCAGGGGCAGGGGGAGGAAGGGTGAGAACATCACTGGCGCACTGTTTGGCCCCTCTCCCCCACGTAGATGTTGGATTATTTTGGTCACTTTACTTAGCAGCTTGGAGACTCAGTTCCATCCCCTGGAAAATGTGGGTAACAGCACTGACCTCACAGGGTTGCTGTGAGAACTAAGTAGGATAATGCATATAAAACCCTTGGCACAGAGACTTCTACCATAAAAACGTCCTAGTAGACTCTCATGTTTTCACTTAACGTGGACACGTTGGGAGGCAGAGTACACCGTGGTGGGGAGCAGCGATCCGGAGCCAGACTGGCTGAGTCTGAATCCCAGCTTTATCACTCCGAGCTGAGTGGTCTTAAGAAAGTTACTTAATTGCCCTGAGCCACAATTCCCTCATCTGTGAAAAACAGGACAACAACGCCTATCTCCTAGGGTTGCTCTGCGGATTAAATCAGTTAATAAATGTAAACCACTTAGAACAGTATCTGGCACACAAGCATTATTACTGTCTGCTAGGTGTTTTTTTTTTAAGATTTATTTATTTATGATAGACATAGAGAGAGACAGAGAGGCAGAGACACAGGCAGAGGGAGAAGCAGGCTCCATGCCGGGAGCCCAACGTGGGACTCGATCCCGGGACTCCAGGATCACGCCCTGGGCCAAAGGCAGGAGCTAAACCGCTGAGCCACCCAGGGATCCCCTAGGTGTTTGTTTGTTTGTTTTTTTATATTTGTTTCCCACTTTGATTCCTCTGGGACTAGTGGAAGCAGCGAGGATATGTGGGAGCAGATGGATGTGTTGATGTGATGGTGGACAAGGTCATATCGGATGGGCTGGATCCAGGTCTCATTTCAACACTGGTTCTCAAACTCGAGCAGACACACTGGATTCACCCTTTGTTAAAGCATGGGTCGTGCTCAGAGTTTCTCATTCAGTAGGTCTGGGTGGGGCTTGAGATTTTGTATTTCTAACAAGTTCCCAGATGGTGCTGATGCCGCTAGTCCAGGGACCACACTCTGAGAACCCTCGTGACGTTATAAAAAAGGATGTCCGAAGCTCCAAAAGATGGAGGAAGGAAGGATGCGTAAAGAGATAGGGGTTCTGGAAAATTCCAACTAGGACTGTGCAATGGACACTAGTGGAAAGAATGATGTGTTCATTTATTCACTCAACAAACAATTATTCACTGCCCACTGTGAGCTGTGCCCTGTATTCACCCATCAGTTTAAAGGAACAAGATTTAGTGGGGTAGAAATGATAATGAGTTGGGAAGGACTATCAATTTATTGAATTGAAACAGAAGCCTTTAAAGAAAGAAGCCACATCCTCCTCAGGCCTACTTCTACATCGTGTCTCCATTAGGCCTAACTCAGGCATCATTTGTGTGTGTGTGTGTGTGTGTGTGTGTGTGTGTGTCTTATAGGATATACACAAAATTGACCAATCTAACCATTTTAAGTGTACAGTTCAGGGGCATCCAGTACACCCACATTTTCATACAGTCATCACCCCTGTTCCCCTCCAGAATGTTTTTTTCATCTTCCAAACTGAAACTCTATTCCTGTCCATCAATAATTCCCTATTCCCTCTTCCCCTGCGCCCCCTGGCAACTACCGCTGGAGTTTCTCTTTCTCTGGATTTGACTGCCCTAGCTCCTTCACGTAAGTGCAATCATATAGTACGTGTCCTTTTGTGACTAGCTTACTTCACTTCACACAGTGTCATCAAGGTTCACTCATGTTGTAGCATGTGTAAGAATGTCCTTCCTTGTTAACAGTTAATATTGCACTGTATGTATACACATTTGTTTATCCATTCTCGCATCAATGGATGTTTGGGTTGTTTATACCTCTTGGCTACTGTCAATAGTGCTACTATGAACAGGGGTGTACAAATATTTGTTTGAACCCTGCTTTCAACTCTTTTGAGTATATATATCTTTCTCTAAATATCATCTTAAAGCAGATAAATTTTGTTTAGGTAAAAATTAAGGTCATACATTCCCCATCCAACCTTCCAACCCTCTACCCTTTTCCCTTCATAGAACTTTACCCCTCCTGACACTCAGGTACCCAGATGTCTCAGCTGCCTGAATCTGATAAATCATCCACGCCTCCAGGTAAATTAGCACAACAAGGACCAGGGGAATATATCTCAATGTTTTATGGGCTGAAGGCATGCATGAATCTCCCTTTCGCTATGATGACAAGCTTACCAAGACACTGTCCAAACACACTTGTGCCAGGAGCTTATTCAGTACTATTCAGAGATTAAACAATTTAGTCTCTGGGATCAGACACCTGGTGGAGGGACCTGGTGTCTTACCATTTACTAACTGTTGAAGCAAATGAGTTAATCTTGCTAGTTTCAATTTCCTGATCCATAAAATACGGATACTAGCTCCTGTTCACTTGGTTGTTTGGAGAATTAAAGTGAGATATAGGCACACTAATTAAATTAAGATAAACCAAGATAAGGTAAAGAACTTAACATAGCACCTGGCATATGGTCAGAACCCAACAGATATTGGGCATTGTTAGTATTATAATTGAGTAACTCCTTCAGATATACGCCCCAAAAGTTCCTCCTACCTAGATACACAGAAGGACATTATAATGAGCATGGAATTAATAGTCCCACTAGGCCAGAGGCCCAGAGGCCTAAACAATGGACATTTTTTTAAGACATGGGATTCAAAATTACCACCTGGCTACAAAAGATTAAAAGATGTCTTTGGATGGGGAAGATATTTTGGGGCAGGGTCCTCTGTGGCACCCACAATTACACGAGTCCCCAGCAGTCAACTATGGGTGTATCTTTGAGGTTGTTTTTTTTTTTCCTTCTGAGTTTGCAAATGCCAGATAAAAAACAGATTCTAGAACAATGGAAATTTGAGATGAGAAATGGATATAGCCAATTTGGCCAGGCCTCCTCCTAGGATGGCCCCAATCCTTCTGGGACATGTTCTGATGACTGGACAGCCTTTTTCTAAATCTCTGAAAGGGGATGATGTTCCCGCCATTTCCCTTGGAAGAATATTCCACGGTGAAATATGACTCACTGTCAGGGCCCTTGCCTTTGAGATTCTCTTTCTTCTCTTGACCCACTTTCGTCTTGCTGTGCCCTTTTGTGCAAAGTCAAACACAGCCTCCCCTGGAGGAGGCTGCTCTATGAGGACTGACATTTAAAGACCATTACCACCTCTAACACTCAGCCCTGTTCATTTAGCCAAGCAAAGCATGTTTAATTCTTTTAATCTCCTCTCATAAATCAATCTCTTCGTTCCCTTAATAGTCCTTCTCCTATGCTTTGAATTCCTTCCAGTCTGGCCATCCTAAGCTCTTGTTCCGTTTACACTTGAGAATTGCCCGTCAATCTCGAAATGGCTCTCAGGAAAACCAGCTGGGCCCTGCCAGGGCTCCAAGTGCTCCCACGGTGCTGGGCTGTCTGCTGCCCACAGACACTGGGAGGCCTGAGAAGAGCCCTGCCTGTTGGCCAGATCCAAAGGCCTTCAGGCATTTGCTGCCTACACTACTCTGTCTTTCACATGGACCTGGCCCAGCTGGCCCATGGTCAAGGGAAGTGCCCGAGAAGCCACCTCAGACATTTTGATCTCTGCTGTCACTCCAGCTCGTCTACATGTCCACCCTTCACCTGGCGTCCACCCGCAAGGGCACAAGGGCAACTGAGGAGCCCAGAGGGGTCTTACCTGGAAGGTCCCAGCATGGTCTTCTTCCTTATCACCCTCTCTGTTCTCTTTGAGGGCAATTAATGTGAATCCTCTGAAGTATGAGGGAGGGGCAGCTGAAAGTGTTACTGTGGAGAGAGAAGAAAGCAGATTAGAAGCACAGGAACTAGCTGGCTTCTATCTGACAAATGGATGTTCGTGACTTCTCCATCAACACATCAGACCTGTGGGTGGGAAGGGCAGTGGACAGCAGAGAAGCCTCATGCCTCTGAGTCATGAGCTATTGCCCTCCACCCTGCTCCCCCTTGCATTTCAGAACCTGCAAAATGCCTGAACTATGATCTTAGTTGGGCCTCCCTGAAGCAACAAAGGCTTTGGTGAGCTCCTTCCCAGTATTCACAATTTGATAAAGATAGTCCCCAGTCAGCAACCCCCATCTTGACAGCTACCTAATATTACACTTCCATCAGACTGGTCCAAGAGAAATCTAGCTGCTCACAGCACAAACTCCCTCACGAGGTCTTATAGGAGCAGAGGCTGCTGTGCATTTTCCAAAACATACTTCCCTTTTCTTCTGGGCTCTCAGCTAAACCAAATTCTCAGCTTCCCTTGAAGTTAGGTCTGCTTGCACCCTCATCCTGCCAAGGGAAAGCATGAACAGACATGATGCCTACTGCTTCCTGCCTGGCCCATACAAACTCTCCATAGGATCCTCCACTCTTCCTCTCCTATCTATGCCTGCTGAATGCAGGGCATCCAGTAGAAGACTCTGGTATCCAGGAGAAGATGGTGGAGCCACAGGATGGAAGGAACCTGGGTTTCTGAATAGCTACACAGAGAATCATCCACTGAGCAGAAACATCCATATTCTACTTTGCATGAACTGGAAATAAACTTATATTGGGGAGGATTGTTTGTTATAGCAGTTGGAGTTATGACTCTACATTCCTTCTCTTACTTCTCACACCTACCCAGATAACTATGTGTTCATGGAAATCTAGCTCAAGGGCCTTCTCAGCAATCATGGTCACCCCTTCCTTTGTATCTCCAATCTCTCGAGATGGAAATCCTTTATTGCAATTTTTGCACCACATTGCAATTCCCTTTTTACCTGCCTTCTCCACTGGACTGTGAGTTAATGCTGGAGAGGAACTCGTTTTAATTCTCTTTGCAACCCTAGCGTAGAGCCTGACATCTAATAAATGCTCAATTCAAGTTGCTTGAAATTCATATAAGTTGAGATTTAAATTACACTTTGGACTAAAGTGCTAAGATTCTAGCCTTAAGAAACATGGAATTATAGATTATCGGAGCCTCAAGCCTACCCCAAGAATTCTTCGTTCCAGACTCCCAATTTCACAGATTGGAAACAAAGACACAGAAGTTACCAGACACCCCAAGGTAGTAGGACCACTCAGAGGCAGACTTAGGGATAGACTCCTTCCCCAGCTTAACATTCTACCCATGGTGGTACATATTGAGTGTATAGTATGGGTATTCCACAACTGTTAAGTTTTGAAATTTTAAAAATCCACTCACTTGACATATAACATTTACATGATTCTGATAAGAAACCCCTGTTGGGGAAGGACATTCTAGTCTTCTAGTTTCAGCCCTAAAAATAAAGGACCCCAAACCAAAACTTAAACAATTGTCTTGGATAAGGCAGCAGTGGTCACGATGATATCTCAGGGAGGGACTCTGAGACACGAAGATTGCCAATCTCATGCTATAATTGGTCAGTTCATCCCACAAAAGTAATAGAGCATCCTGACTGGCCACTTATGTCTATAAAATGTCAGAAAGACCTTCCCAGTAAGGCAAAAAGGGCATGAGAAAAAGCACAGTAAAAGAGAGTCAGGAAAGTAGGGTGCCCAACAGTGGCCAGCAGAAAATGAGGACTGTGATGTCAGAAGAAAGAGGCGAGATCTCTGAGGGACAAAATGACAGGCTTAAAGCAGTCTGAGGCTATCTAGAGTGGGGTGGCAAATGACCAAGCAAAACAGAAACAGACTCATGGTTACAGAGAACAATCTGGTGGTCCTCAGAGGGCAGTGGAGTGGGGGGAATGGGTGAAATCAGGGAAGAAGATTAAAAGGTACAAACTTCCAGTTAGAAAATAAGTAAGACACGGTGATGCAACATACAGCATAGGGAATATAGTTAATAATATTGTAAAGACTTTGTATGGTGACAGAGAGTAGCTAGATTTATCAGGGTGATTGCTTTGTGATGCATAGAAATGTTGACTCACTATGCTGTGCACCTGAAACTAATATAATATTGTCTGTCAACCGCACTGCAATTTAAAAAAAAAAACCTACAGGTGGGCATGATAACAGCACTTACCTCAAAGTAAGAGTGTGAAGTGTGAATGGAAAGTTCTGAAAATCCTGCCTGGAATATAATAGGCACTTAATAAATATTAGCTCTTATTATCAGTGATGAGATTATCACATTGCATTTTGTGGATAAGTGTTTTTTACCTATTCATTTAAGTCCTTCAAAAGCAAGAACCATATCTAAGCTCAGCACAGTGATTAGCACAGAGGTGATGTGATGTGCAATTAAGTTCACTGAATCGTGTTCATGGACTAGTAAACTTAGTATTATAAAGATGTCAGTTCTTCTTAAATTGATTTATAGATTTAGCGCAATCGAAATTAAATTGCCATCATGGTTTTTCTGTGAAATGATAGGTTGATTCTAAAATGTCTATGAAAAATGCAAAGGGACATAAAAAAAAAAAAAAGAAAATGCAAAGGGTCGAGAATATCCAAGGTAGTCCTGAGAAAGAAGTAAAAAGTTGGAGGGCTTGTACTACCACATATCAAGACTTACGCAGCTATAGAAGTTCAGCCAGTGTATTAGAGAAGAGGCCAACTGTAGAGTCTGGGGTCTAGAAAAAGTTTCACAAGTACATGGAAACTTGATGTATGATTAAGGATGTACTGCAGAGCAGTTGGGGGGGAAAGACGATTATCTTTAAAAAAGGTGCTAGGGCAACTGGACAACTTGTAGAAACAGGTGAATCTTGGTCTCTACACATCACACACAAAATAAACTTCACAGAGATGGTGGAGCTAAACATGAAGAGCAAAACAGCCAAGCTTTGAGAAGTTGGCCAAGGATGGAATATGAATGACCTTGGAGTCAGAAAGATTTTTTTTTTTCAGAAAAAATTTTTTTTAAAAACAGGACATTAAAAAAAAACGCTGACAATAAAGGAGAAGACATATAAAGGGGATGATACAAAAATTTTGCTCAACAAAAGACACCATTCGGAACAAGTACGGCAGAGTGCAGAAGGCATTTGCAATGCACATAACCATAATCAACTTTAATCCAGAACATATAAAAACTATTTCAGATCAATAAGAAAAAGATAGACAACCCAACAGAGAAAAAATAGGCAAGACACATGAACTAGGGCAGTCCAGGTGGCTCAGCGGTTTAGGGCTGCCTTCAGCCCAGGGTGTGATCCTGGAGACCTGGGATCGAGTCCCATGTCGGGCTCCCTGTGTGGAGCCTGGTTCTCCCTCTGCTTGTGTGTGTACCTCTCTCTCTCTCTCTGTGTCTCTCATGAATAAATAAATCAAATCTTAAAAAAAAGAAAAGACATGAACTAATACTTCACAAAGAAGGTGCTCAAATGGCCAAAAAGTGTCAGAAAAGACACTCGACCTCGTTAGTGAACAGGGAGATAGAAATTACTGCATTTCTACCAGATTGGCTAAATGTAAAAGGATTAACGATATCAAATGTTAACTGGAACTTTCACACCCTACTGAACCGAAAATAAGCAGTTTTCACTGGAAAAGTCTTTGGCAGGATTTACTGAAGCTGAACATATACATACCCCATGATCCAGTAATGCCAGTCCTGAATCAACACGAATGTGTACAGATGTGGGCCACACAACACCTATCACAAGATTCATGGTAACATTGTATTAGCACCCAAACGGAAACACTCCATGTCCATCATCAGTAGGATGGACATGGAAGCTGTGGCACATTCGTATAATTGAATGCACTGTAGTAATGAAAATGAGGGAATTCCTGCTACATACAAGAGGGATGGATCTTTTAAACACAATTGAGTGAAAGAAGACACACAGAAGGGCACCTGGGTGGCTCAGTGGCTGAGTGTCTGCCTTTGGTTCTGGTCATGATCCTGGGGTCCCTGGCGTTCCTAGGTAGAGTCCCACATCGGACTCCCCACCAAGGAACCTGTTTCTCCCTCTGCCTATGTCTCTGCCTCTCTCTCTGTCTCTCATGAATAAATGAATAAAATCTTTAAAAAAAAAGAGACACACAAAATAATACAAAAGTTGTGTGTCTTCTTTCACTCAAGATTTATATCAAGTTCAAAAACAGACAAAGTCATCTATGATGCCAGAGACCAGGACAGCAGTTACACATGCAGCAAAGTGGAACAAGTGATTTGGAGGGGCTCAAGCGATGTCTCTGGAGTGCTGGCCATGTTCTGTTGCTCCGTCCAGAGGTCGGCTGCATGAGTGTTTTGGACATGTGATCATTCACTAACCTGGGTGATTTGTGACCTTTCCCATAGGTAAGTTATACCTTGATAAAAATATTATTAAATAATGTTTCTAAATGATAAGTATTCACCTTTTTGTATATCTGGGTAGTGTCCTTAAAGGGTCAGACATAAACTCTGCTTCCCAGAAGGCTGCATCCCCATGGGTTCAAATACACTAAGGGCATACTCTACCTCACAGAACACAATACACAAGATGGAAGTTCTGGAGGCTGAAGTCAGTGTGGGGTTTCAATCCGTAATTATCACTGGTGAGGACGGCAGTACACAGGATAATCCGAAGGCAGACAGGGGATCCTATGCCTCCAGAGAACCCTATTATGTGACTCTTTTCTGAAAGAAACAAACGTGCAGTATGTTCTGAATCCCAGTAATGACTGAACATGATAACTTGGCAATAAATAATAGAATCTTCTCTCTAATGACTCCTCCCAAGTGCCTCCCAAGAGAGGCCATTAAGAGACCCCAGAAATTCAAGGAAAATGCTTATGAAGAATTTTTTTAAAAAACCAAAAAAGGTCCATTTAGAGCCATCCTGTGAGCACTTACAGGGAACTGGTTAAGGGCAAAGATTTCAGATGAGAATCCTAGAGCTATCATTTATTAATTATGTGACCTCTGGCAAGTTATTTCACCTCCCTGTTCCCTCATCTTTAAAAAGAAGTTAATGATATTGCCTTCCTTGTAGGAAAGTAGAGAGGATTAAATAAACATTTATCACAGAGCCTGGCATAAAAGGATTCAGGAAGTATAACAGATGCTGGCGGTGGTGCTGGTACTGGTGCTGGTGACGTTTGAGCTGAAGAAGATGATGATGATGATGAAGGTGATGATTAGGATGATAAAAATCATGATGCTCAGCAGGCTGACTGACAATGGGTTTCAAAAAGCTGGTCCTCAAGGGCAAGCATGGAACCACAAAAAGGAACTCTAGGAGGTGCCAATGAAGGACCACTGGGAGGACTACAGTGGGGATAATCCTCACAGGACTTGGGGATGATCTTCACAGGGCCAGGTTATGGGGATATCTGGGTAAGCACTTCTAATGAACAATCTCCCTGCAGCTCATCACACCCAATATAGGGTGTCCTGTGAGGTCCCCTCAGCCCCACATGCTATATACCCTTTCAACATTCCTTCCTTTTTTCAGAATATCTCTCACCCAATTTTAATCATACTTATTTGTGAATTATATGTTAAGTGCTAGTCTCCTCTAATAAAGTGTAAGCTCTATGAGAGCAGAGACAAGTCTGTCTTAAGCTGCACTGTATTTTTAGCATTCAGTGTGCTTTTTAACACACAGTAAATGCTCAATACTCACTGAATGAATGAATGAGTGAGTGAGTGAATGAATAGGTATTTGTCTTCAATGCAGTTTGCTTGCTCCTGCTCTGGCCCCTCCTCAAAAGTTCCCATGAGTTACCATGTGTAGTATGTCCCTCATCCTTTTGTTACTGAGGTTTTGTCTGTGCAGCCCAGTGCTATGCCCCTGGGGACACAGAGAAAAGACATGGCCTTTCCCTCTAGGAGCATACAGGCTAAGAGCTGGGAAGAAAAGAGTATCAGCAGATTTTTTTTATAACATATGATGGGTGTTATGAAGGTATGAACAATGTGCTCTGGGATCCCAGAGCATCCGGGTCTAATGTGGGAGTCAGAGGAGGATTCGAGGAGGAGGTGGCATTTGAGCTCCAAGTTGAAGAATAGGAGTTTGTCCAGTGGACAAGAGGACTAACAGCACTCTAGGTAGAGGGAAAGGCATGATGAGCCAGTCTTGGCCTTGGAAACTAGAAGTAATTCTGTATTTCATAAAATGCAAGCTGAGAGTGTGCTAAGAGGTCAGGGAAAGAAGGCAAACAGGGGATAGAAATTTAAAAGCCTTCAAAGCCTTGGATACCAGTCTGGAGGTGAAGGAGGAGTCCTGGGGGGTTGAGTTAGGGAATGTCATATTCAGATTTAAGAAGATTGGGCTGGAAGTTGTATGATTACTGAATAATAGCCCTTCCCTAAAAACCAGTGGCAAGGGCCTCTCTGGCCTGCCTTGCTTGTATGAGGACTGATGTTTCACACTGGAGCCTCAGCTTAAATCTCTATCCAAGGTTGAGTTCTCCCCGTCATTGGGTACACTGGCCATATGCAGATCCCAAATTCACAAATAGCTTCCTGTGTCCTTCAAATGTTGGTGTGTCTACCCTCTAACACAAACTCTGATGAGCTGTTACCCAATGCATCTGTTGTGCTTTTCACCCTTGCTGGAGCTCATCTAGTACCATCATGCTCCTCACTCTGCCTTCAGGGAGCTCTCCCCGGCTCCAGCCTCAGTGAAGAGATCCTGAACCAGACCCCAGCTCTACCACAAGCCCAGTGCCTGCCATCCACCTACAAAATGTTACTGAGATGTCCCAGTCTTCACATTTCACACATCAACTATGGGGAACTTAAACTTCTGCCTCAACTTGCAACAGGGGGTTACAAGGACTGCTGGAGTAGTACACAAGCTACAGTGGTCCCTCCCTGCCCTGCACGATGTTCAGAGCACCAGGAAGCTGCAACATGCATGCTTCACTCAGAAACAATAGAGCCCACCCGCCAGCATCAGGCAGGAGATGCTGGTGATGGATTGATAGGAAGACAGGGCTTAAAGTCTAAAGATGAGCAAGTGTGTATATTGGGGTTGGCTTACTCTGTTCTGCTGGACGGTCTTCCTTAGCCTGTGCTCCAGCATTCCCAGTCAGAGATGAAACATCTCCTATTCCAAATTAAATATCCTACAGATATCTAAAAATTGAAAACTGGGGAAACCTGGGGGGGCTCAGCAATTGAGCGTCTGTCTTTGGCTCAGGGTGTGATCCTGGTCCAGGGATCGAGTCCCACATTGGGCTCCCTCCGAGGAGCCTGCTTCTCCCTCTGCCTGTGTCTCTGCCTCTCTTTCTGTGTCTCTCATGAATAAATAAAATCAGATAGATAGATAGATAGATAGATAGATAGATAGATAGATGATAGAAAAAGAAAGAAAGAAGAAAGAAAGAAAGAAAGAAAGAAAGAAAGAAAGAAAGAAAGAAAGAAAGAAAGAAAGAAAGAAAGAAAGAAGAAAGAAAACAGTTTTTCTATAATGGACGTAGCTAACAAATCTGGATTCAAATTCCCTTTGTTTATTATGTGTAACCTTTGGCAAGTTGCTTAACCTCTCATGGTCTTAGTTTCTAAATCTCCTGCAAAAATGGCAGTAATAGTGTTTATCTCACATTGTTATTATGACAAGGAATTAATATCTGTAATAGTAAGTATATATAAATGTTAATAACTTATATTAAAAATAAATCATTCTCTTCTATAAAATAGGGATCATCACTGCCATCTCATGGGTTTGTTATAAGGATTAAAGGAGAGAATGTATATGAAGCACATGTCTACAGCTCAATAGAAGCTCTATCTATAATTCTTCCCCCTAAGTGCTACCTCTTCATGGGATAGCTGGGAGCCAAATGAATGAGTCCTGAGCTGACCGTTATGTGGACGGGAAGAGGGATGGGTGGGAAGGAAGTTCCTGGGGAATTGGAGATGTGTTAGCCAAGAGAATTTAACTGAGAATATGGGTGAGGGCAGGGAGTACCAAGGGACACAATGTCCAGGCGCCCTGCTTCTTCCCCTCCTCAGATGATGGGATCTTTGGGGCTGGCAATAACAGTACCCCCTCTCCCTCCTGAAACATAATGCCATAGAAGTGACTGTGACCCAAATTTAGTCTCTCTCCACACCCCAGTCCTCCGGGTCTCTGACCCAACATAGACCAATCGGAATCCTTCCCTGAGATTTTCCAATTTGGAGTTAAAGGTACAGGGCTTGTCTTTCCTGAAAGGATTTTCATTCAAGGTTCTTGGCAGCTGTCCTCCTTGTTAATTTGGGGAAAGTTTATCTATAGTAAGAAAAATGAGAACAACACATAGAAACACAGCCAAAAGATAAAGGATGGGAGGAGTGAGACAAACAAGGTGGAAGAAACAGGTGGAAAGGATGGAGGGAGGAGAAAACTCTTCAGGGTCCCTAGATCCATTTATACCTGAAGCCAGACCCACCCTTAGACTTTCTAAATATGGAACTCAATAATTCTCTTTTTTGCTTTAGTTAGGTTGACTTTGCTCCTGTCATGTTGCATAGAAAGAGCCTTCACTAATATTGAAACAAAGAAAAAATTCTGCCCAGACTATATGATTCATTAGCAAGCTAGGAAAACAGTATTTGTGGCTAAACTGAGGTGGCTGACCAGGAAGGTGGCAGTTGGCACTTAAATGTCACTGAGATGACAGCAAATCTGTTGACTTCAAAACCATTAACTAGATGTCAACTTTAGGGAAAGAGTCAAGGGATGTCAAAGGAGCCCTGCTCTGCCCAACTATTCTTATCAGCTTTGATAAAGATTTCTAAGACTGCTTATAAGCTGTAGATCACCCAAAATTAGATTATGTGGCTATGCCACTCAGTGACAATCCAGATCCATAAGTGGTTGACAGCTATAGGGATGGACCCAAACATGCTGGAACCATTCTGAGGAAGACTAAGTCATGAGGAATCATGTCAAATCTTACATTCACGGACCAGTCGCACCAGTACAGGGAGACAAGGGACGCAAGCCTTCCCAGCAGTTCACAGGAATTTTTCTGGCTACAAGCTCAGCATGATCCCAGAGTACAGCACAGCTGCCAAAATAGCAAACACAAGACCTGGCAAGCTTAACACAAACACAGTGTTCAGGACAAGGAGATAATCATTCCCCATGTTCCATCCCTATCAGAGCACATCTGGAGTACAAAGTGTAAAGGGACAAGAAACAGGATCCCAGGAAGAATAGCTGAAGAAAGGGGGCGTGTTAGTCAGAAGAGATGTCATGGTTGGTATTTCTCCACAAACACCTCAAGGGCTGACATATGGCCAAGGGGAGACCTTATTCTCTCGACTCCAAAGAACAGAACCTGGACCAATGACTGGAAGATACATGGAAGGGAAGTGTTGGTAAGATTTAGTGCCTGTTACATCCACACCCCCCACAACCAGGTCAGCTGTGGCTCAGGCTCTGCCATCTTGTGAATACTGTCCCCTAAAGGAAGCTCATGATTCTTCTCTCTCCACCACTCCACTGCCAAGGCAGGGGAAGGCTGCTGTCATGCCAGCTTTGAGGACGTTCTACCGGCCACTGGACTTGTGTCTTACTGCAACAGGATAGGGCAGTGATATGACCAGTGCTAACGTATGTGGAGCACGGGAGGTGGGGGTGTGGAGCTGGGAGAGGCTGCGATGGGGAAGCATGCTCATAGAAACATGACAACCTTTTGGCCATCCTCTCTTTGTGCCTCCCATTCTTGTTTTAAAAGGGATAAAAAGTGAGGCATGCGGGGTGGCTCAGTCGGGTAATCATCCGACTCTTGATTTTGGCTCAGGTTATGATCCTGGGGTCATGAGATCGAGCTCCTCATCAGGCACCATATCAGGCTCCCTGCTTAGGATTCTCTCTCTCCCTCTGATTCTTCTTCTCTCTCCCTCTCAAAGGAAAGAAAAAGAAAAGACAGATTATAGATTTCTAGAATCCAGTCCTTTTTGGGGGGTGGGTCCAGTGAAGCTATGGTTGGTTTAACTTTCCATGTGATTCTATGCATAGCTAGGTTTGGAAACCATACAAATGACCCCAGTAACTGCTGATTTTAGGGAAAGTCACTTAATCATTGTTGTCCAGGTTTGATGGATCAACAATCCTCTCTGCTGTCTTCTTCATTCAATCAGAACCAGTGTCTGAAGCTGGGAGCCCCTTCCCTTTGCTCTTTGGCCTGCTGTCCTGCTCCTCACCCCTGAACCATCAATGACCCAGCTTTAGTATGCCCACCTTCTTCCTCCCAAAAGTCTTCACCAGGGACCCAGCCATCTACTTGCCCTCAAGGCTGCCCCAAGTCAATGCCCCAGGGCACAGGGCATCCTTCCTCTCTGCTGCCACCACCTGGATCTCCTTACTGTTGGTCCCTATCTCTAGTCTCACTTCTCTGGCTAAGAGAGAAATGCTTTCTTTCTCCATCTAGCTCTCTGAGAGGAAGATCTCACACCAGGATTCTTTTTTTTTTTTTTTTTTTTTCCCAAAGAAAAATGATTTAATGCCTGTTATGTCCACAAACTGTTCTGGGTGCTAGAACTAAATGGCAGATAAGAAAGATGCAGTCCTTGCTCTCATACAGCTCATATTCTAGCTTGAGGAGGCAGATGATACACAAGATAATTTCAGAGAGTGATTAAGGGCTATCATGACAATAAAATAAGGCAAAAGTAATGGGAAACATAAATTGGTGGTCAAAGAAGCCTCTTTAAAGGGATAAAATCCGAGCTTAAACTTAAAAGACAAGAGGTGAGGCACACAATGATGTGAGGCAAGCATTCTAGTCAAGGAGGTGAGCGTGTACAAAGGCCCCCTGGGAGGGGGGAAGGGGCAATGAGTTTGGTGTGGAAAATTCAAAGGTTAGTGTTGCAGCTGTGAGGAAAAAGAAAAGGAAAAAAGGAAAAAGAAGAAAGATGAAGGGAAAAAGAAAGAAAATGAAGAGGGGAGGACAAGGAGGAGGATCATAAGAGCTTCCTACAGCACCGAGAATCACTATCTACAATTTTTATGACCTGTTTGCTCTGAGTCTGCCCATCTTCCAACGCTCCTACCCCTCCCAACACAGTGGCTTGTGCTTGGCCCTTCCCTGGCTTTCTGATGTCTCACGAAGTCCATGAGGCACACTTACAAATATCTGAGCCACGACATTAGATAGGGTTCAAGTTCTTTCCCACGGGTCTTCTGGGCCTCAGCTAATCTGTAGATGTGTTTCAGTTTCCTGGAACTTTTCATGGAAGTTTTGAATATTCTGGGAAAGTTAGAAGCCTTGTCTATGTAGAGCTCACAAAGATGTCTGGTGATGTCACCTAACTCCTCGCCCTTAACTCCAGCCCAGCCAAGACACCCTGTAAAAGCAGGAAATGTATACCAGCAAGAGCTGGCCAGCCACACGGAAAGCTTTATGTAATGTGGTGAGCTCCCTGATACTGTAGGTGCCTTGACATCATCACATACAACTGTACACGGCCAGAAGAAAAAGGTAGGAAATAACACCATTGATAATTTGGGTCACTTCCCCCCCGCCCCCATTCAATGCATGCATGTGCTTGGGTGTGTGTGAGAGGAGACTCTCATTCCCTCACTCCATCATAGTGAGTATTTTGTACCTGTCATGTCAGTGGTCAAGGACAAGCAAACTTACAAGCTTGTTTTACCTGTTACTCAGTTGAGGAAACATGGGTCCCTTCCAGTGCTGGAGGGACAACTAGAAGTGCTGGACTTCTTGAGAATGGTCAGGTCGCTTCTATTCCTAACAGAATGGTCCAGAAGGCGACACAAATAAGGCTACGTTGAATCTAGTACCCATGTTGTTTACGTACAATTTGAAAGGATTTTTAAGGCATAATTTTGACTTATGGGATCTTTGCTTTCCCCAGTGCCCCTTGAACCTAACCCTCAAGTAAGATGGGACTCCAGTCTCCACAAATTATCTTTCATTTTCATTCTGAATATGCATCCCAGTGAGCTTTTGTTTTTTCTATTTTCCCTTCTCCTCCTCCTCTTCCTGCCCCTCCCTTTCTTCTTCTTCCTTCTTTACTTCCTCCTCTTCTCTCCCATTTTCTTGTGTGACCTACCTCCACCCTCATTCCTTTCTTTCCTTATAGCTTCCTCCTCTATTGATGAGGGAGGGGGCAAGACAGAACAGGCCACTATGACATATTGGCCCCTTTTTTCCCCTCAGTATGAAACCTATCAACACCACACACACACCGTGACACTCCTTCCCCTAAGTATATCAACTTCACATGCTGTTGAGAAGATCCTCAAGATACCTTTCACTGAGTGACAGGACTTTGAAATACTGTGTTTTTATACGAATGTGCATTAAAACATGTGGCAGAGATAGTTAAATGTTCCCTTAAATCTATTTTCACCTTCATCCTTTTGGGGAAAAAAAAACCCAATAACCAAATCCTTTCCCCAAGTGTAGAGGGGCATGTGGCTGCCTAGCTAAATGTCATATTTCCCAGGCTCCCTTGGAGCTAGGTGTGGTCAAGTCACTAAATTCTTACCGGTGGAGTGTGTTTGGAAGTCCTGGGCACAATTCTGGGTTACATCATGAAAAAGAAAGCTGCCTGCCCTCTCCTTCCTTTTCTCCTCTGCAAGCTGAGTGGAACCTAGATGTGCTGGTAGCGACATGGCTGTGACCATTTTGAGGGAAACACCCTACAGCAGTGCTGTCCAGTAGAAATAAGTTCAAGGCAGGTGAAATCCACTGTATTTGTTAACAAGCATCCGGTAGGGCTAAGTGTAAGGCAAGTAAGATTAATTTTAACAACGTATTTTATTTAACCTAATATACACAATTATCACTTGAAGGTGTAATCAGTATAAAAAATTACTGAGAAGTTTTTCTTTCATCCTAATTTCTCAACAACTGGTGTGTATTTTACACTCATAGCACATCCCCATTTGGACTAGCTACATTCCAGGTGCTGTAACTCGTGGCTACGCGATTGGCGGAGCAACACAACCAGAAGGAACCTGGGCTCCCGATTGACCCTGTGGAGCAAAGCTGTCATTATCTCGGACCTCTCATCTACCTCTCATTTAAAACACTGTATTCTGGGGTCTCTTTAAAACATGAGCTTAACCCGTATCTTAACTAATTTAACATAGTAAGAGGTTTTACTCCCCCACAGAAATTAATACCGACCTGCATCTGACATTCTGTATAACTAGCAAATGGAGAGTAATAGTGAAAAGTTCTTGCTATATCAGCCCATGTTTCTGAAATATCAGCAATTATATCCTATTGTTCCAGTTGAGTCAGTCAGCAGCAATGGAATGACAACTTAACGGTGTATGGGGGAGTACCCAAGTTCTAACCTTGAAAAATGCCTACTTGATATGCTTTCGTTTTTTTGTATGTTTTGTGTTTTTTGTCTGTTTCAGGAAATTCAAAGCAGTAATCAATCTCTTTTAATCTTTATTATCGACTTGAACTAAATACCTATTAAAAGGGGGCAAAGTTTAAAAATAAAGTTACAGGAATCCCTGGGTGGCTCAGTGGTTTAGCACCTGCCTTCGGCCCAGGGTGTGATCCTGGAGTCCCGGGATCAAGTCCTGCATCAGGCTCCGGGCATGGAGCCTGCTTCTCCCTCTGCCTGTGTCTCTGCCTCTTTCTCTCTCTGTGTCTCTCATGGATAAATAAATAAAATCTTTAAAAAATAAATAAAGTTACATAAGAAAAAGAGGGGGACACCTGGGTGGCTCAGTTGAACATCTGCCTTAGGCTCAGGATGAGCTCCTAGGACCCTGGGATCGAGTCTCTCATCAGGTTCCCCACAGGGAGCCTGCTTCTCCTTCTGCCTGTGTCTCTGCCTCTCTCTCTCTGTGTCTCTCATGAATCAATAGATAAAATCTTAAAAAAAAATAAAAAGAAAGAAAAAAGGGGAAAGGTATAAGAGGGGAGGTATAACGGGTGACTTACAGTTAATTACAATATCATCAGCAATTTTAATTTTTTAAAACCCCACTAGATAAGAAATAGTTTATTTAAAAGACCTTATCCAGGGGATCCCTGGGTGGCTCAGCAGTTTAGCGCCTGCCTTTGGCCCAGGGTGCGATCCTGGAGTCCCAGGATCGAGTCCCACGTCGGGCTCCCTGCATGGAGCCTGCTTCTCCCTCCTCCTGTGTCTCTGCCTCTCTCTCTCTCTATGTCTATCATAAATAAATAAATCTTTAAAAAATAAAAATAAAATAAAAGACCTTATCCAGCTTAAATTCCTCAATCCCCCATATGCACTTCACAAAAACATAATTTTGAAGGCATGGTAGTATAAATCTGCATGTAAAAATAAAACAATCAAATTAGGGCTTTTTTTTTTTTTTTCCCCTAACCAATTTGCTTCTGTTTCCCTACAAACAAAAGAGATTGGCTAAAGATTGACAAGGTTGTTCATGTTTCTAAATTAATTTTCTGGTTTATGAGGAAATATGATCCTGAAGGCTATAAAAAGAAAAAAAAAGCAAATGTAAATAAGGAGCCATAGCTTTATACTTTGTGTCCCAAGATATGTCAGTTGTTATCTTGAAATGCTGTTGCTCTTTTCCTTCATTGAAGACTCACCGTCCAGAAGGCCCAGGGTAGCTAGAGTGAATTCATTTTATTCCCCTTTCATTTTCGTGCATCAATATAGAAGACTGGTTAAGAACAGAGATTTAGGAGTCAGACATCCCATCATTTATATACTGACATCACTGATTATTAGCTGTGTGATCATGGGGAAGTTCCTGAACCTCTCTGAGAATTGGTCTTCTCATCTGTAAAATAAGAGTAACAATAAATTGCCTCAAAGAACTGTAAAGAATAAGTGAGATGAGTAGGAAGTACTTAACAAAATGTCTCATCCAGTGTCGCTGCCAAGTATTTTTATTTCCAAAATAATCATCTTATTATATAGATATTTTTGAGCACTTACTCTATGACAGCTTTTTTTTTTTAAACAAGGATTATTTCTGACTCTCACAGCAACACTGTAATGGGTGGGGGAGTGCTCTTATTTTACAGCCAGAGAAATTGTGGCTCAGAGAGGGGAAGTGGCCGGCCTGAGGTCACACAGTGAATGTATGACTGAACAGAAGTTGAAACAGACCCAGTCAATATCAAAGCCTCTGCTCTTTCTCCCAGACTGAGGTGGGGCTCTCAAGGATACCCACTCCTCTGGGATGGTGTGCCCCATGGTGGGACAAAGAAAGAGAAAGCCAAGCAGCTTTGGAGGTCTCCAAACCTCCCGGTTTAGAATAAATCCCCCAATTATGCTCAAAGTTGGACAAGCTTTTGAAATCTCAACTGGACATTCTTTTCCCATCAAGTTCCTTGAAATTTCCCCTTTAAAGAGCATCTAGGAAAAGCCACTCTCATTAGCCAGGGTCTGGCTTTATTTTCCTAATAAACAGACCTTTAGTCAGACAAAAAAAGCCTCTTTTATTTTCAATCAATTCTTGAACATTTCAGCTGATTTTCTTCTATTTGGCTTGAAATTGTGATCTGGGAATGGCTGGTCCGGCAAATTGTCCTCCTATAAGGGAAGCCCCTTGAGGATCCTCAACTTGTTATTTTTAATCACTGTAATCTCCTTGTCAAAGGAGGCCACGGTAGGAAACAGAGCAGGCCTTTCAGAGCTTTCTAAAGCACAATTATTGCCAAGGGAGGGGGGATAGGGGGAAGAGGGAGGGAGAGTCGAGAGAAGTGGTGGGAGAGAAGGAAGTCAATGTAGTACTAACAACTTAGAAAAGCCTGAATAATAATCTCCATTGGATCTTGGCTGTTGAGAAGAAACCCCATGTCTGTCTGTCTGTCTGTCTCTCTCTCTCTATATATATATATACACACATATATATACACACATAGATATACTTATATTTATATATATTTTTTAACTGTGACCATTTGATCCAGTGTACAAGACCTACAGGAGATACTGGGTGGGGGGGGTGGTGGAGAACAGAAGCTATTCAGGGATGAACTGGAATTCTGGGGACAAAGATTCTAGGCAGGAAAACAAGCCATGGTTTCGAAGGCTTGTGAGGGGCTCTAACCCACGGAAGAATAAAAAAGAGCCTAGAACATCAGGGGAATGTTAACTTCCAGAGCCCTAAGTCAATAACCTGAACAGAATGCATTAGACTTACTTTGAACATAATTATCCTAAGAAAGTATAAGCCAACAGAAAATGTCACCAACTAGGCCAGCGCCCATTTCCTCTGAACTTTGAGTGGTGGAATCAGGTTTGCTAATCTCAGAGTATTTACTCAGAAATGGTTCCTGCAACATCTTCCTTTCGAGATCTCTTAGCCACCAGAAGAGAGAAAAGGTGGCTGCTTGGCCAACAGCACGAGTGGGAGCATCACAGTCCAAAAGGCTAATGTTTAGGCTGGAACAAAAGTGTAGGGGAATGTCTAGTGATCCCCTCTCCCCCTCTCCCTGAGTCTGGTTCTGGCCTAGCTGTCATGAGCACTGGCAGTGGTGGGACCCTCCATTCCTGTGGATACCTGGTGCCGCCAATGCTCAGCCCCACAGGGAGGATTTGTGTGGGAAGAAATGGCTGGTAGGACACTGGCAGGGGCCCCAGACTTGCCTAAATCAACTAAAAATATCCTCTTGGGCTTATATTAAGAACAATCGAAGGCTAGGCTCCTAGTATGGAGAAATCATTCATTCATTCACTCCATTAATTCAGGAGGGCCCAGATGGCCACCGTTGGCTGGAGACTGGCCTAAGGAGCACCGAGGACACCTACTTTTAATCACATACACACACATCAGACACAGATCTGACTAGACACGTTCCCTCCTCCGTTCTTGAACCAACGAGGGCCTCCTGTGCGCCTGGAACGAACGTGTCCTGGGGACCTCGGGCACGCTCACCTCCGTCAACTCCTTCACTGCCTACAACCACCAGAGCGGCTGGATAATAGCTACTCTCTCTGCTGGGGAAGTAAGTTCAGAGGAATTAAAGGACTTGCACAAGGTCACGCCTCTGCCTGCCACGTGGAGCTTGGGCGGGTTCCCCGGGGAACCCAGGTCCTCGGGTTTGCGGAGGCCCCGAGGGGCGGAGGAGGGCACGGCCGCCTCCCTCCAGCCGCGGGGAGCACCGGGGCGCCGGGGTCGGAGGGGCTCGCCAGGTGCGGGGGCGCCGCCAGGTGCGGGGGCGCCCGGGGGCCGCTCTGCGAAGGTCCAAGGGGACGGGGTCTGGGGCACGATCCCGGGAAACCGGGAGAAGCGTTCTGAGAAGGGTGGCGCCTGCCCCCGGTGGCCTCGGCGCCCGCTGCCCGGGGCCCTAACTTTCTGGGAACCCGGAAGGCGGGGATGCAGGGGCGGCGGCTGCGCCCCCGCCCCCCCGCCCCCAAGACCCGCTCTTCCCCGCGAGGCGCCAGGGCGGACTCCGGACCAGGCGGTGGGGGACGCGCAGCCCCAGGTGAGACGGGCAGGCTTCCCTCCCTGCCCGGGTCCTGCCTCCCGACTGGAGACCGCGGCTGCTGCGCCCCCGGGGGGGGGGGGGGTCCGGGGAGATGTCGGGCTGCGGAGAGGCGGGCGATGGGGCGGCGTGGGGGTCTCCAGGTCTGCGCGGGGCGAGCGGCTGCCCTGCCCCGGAGGCGCTCCCCCGCCCGGGCACCCCGTCCCCGCGCTCCCCGAAGCCCGCGCTCCGCCGAGGAGCCGAAGCGCGACATCCCCCCGGGGCGCGGAGCCTGGGGTGGGGGGCGCTGGAGCCGGGGTCCCCCGGCCTCCGGGGAGCAGGCCGCGGCAATCTGGGCTTCTCTTTCCGTTCTCACCGGGTCTCCCCTTCCCTTTCCTGACCCACGCAGAGCTCCCCGCAGGCCCGCTCCGCTGGGGAGCCCGTCCCGGAGATCCAGACTCTCTTCCCTCGCCTGGGACCCTCGGAGAATAACTCGGAGTTCTTTCCGGGGAGCCCTCCGAAAGCTTCAGGCTCTTCCTCCCCGCGCCCCGGGACCAGTCAAGGGAGAAGCCCAAGCCCCTCTTCCCGAAGGCATCTGTCCGGGGAGGCTGGGGTGCCATCCCGCGGGGGGGGGGGGGGGGCGGGAGAGAAGCCGGCAGGGATGCATCCTCCCCTGCAGGGATGGGAGCGGGGAGAGCGCGACTGGGGGAAACGGGGGTTCCCTCCACTCCAGACCGGATCTGCAGGAGGACGCGTCTCCCCGGCTCTCCCGGAGCGGCCGGGGGGTGTGGGGCGGGAGAAGCCAGGGTCCCTCCCCGCCAGGCCGGCGTGGCGCGGCGCTGGGCTGCAGCCCACGCCCGGGAACCGCGCGTCCGGGATGGGGCTGCCCCGCCCGCCGCGGCCCCCGCGACGGCCCCGGACGCTGGCCCGGGAGGCGCGCGGGGCTGGCGGCCAGGGGGGCCGGGGCGGCCGGGCTGTGCGGGCACCGTGCGCCCGGGGCCGTGCGCCCTCCTCCGGCACCTTCCGGGGGCCGCGGTCCGCGCGCCCCGGCGCCACTTACCACGGTAGCTGGTTGCCGGCTTGTAGAAGTCGGGGTCGCCCTCCACGCGGAGGCTGAACTCGGTGTAGCCCTCGCGCCGCGTGCCCTGGGCGCGCAGGATGCGGCTGCAGTAGCCCTCCGACTTGGGCACCTTGTCCAGGGTCTCGTCGGAGAAGGCCAGCGCCGCGGCCAGGGGCAGCGCCAGGGCCAGCAGCGCTGGACTCGGGCTCAGCCCCGGGGGCGCTGGGGACAGCCTCATCGTCGCGGGCGCTCAACTTCGTGCCGCCGCCACGCGACGCCGGCCCGAGGGGTCCCCGGGGGAGCGAGACCTCGCGGAGCCCGCGCGGGGAGCGGGCGCTGGCGACCCGGGGGCCGTGCGGGGCTCGGCGTGGCGGCCGGCGGGCTGCGCGGAGCGAGGCTGAGCGAGCTGAGCTCTCGGAGCCGCGCGGGGAGGGGAGGGGAGGGGAGGGGGGAGGAGGGGAGGGAGGGGAGGGCGGGCGGCGGCGTAGGGGGAGGAGGGCGGGCTGGCTGCGCCCGGATCCCCGAGCGCAGCGCCGTTTTGTTTCCGAGCCGGCGATCGGCGGCGCGGCCGGGTTTATTTCGCGACGCGGGATTCCCAGGGTCTGGCGAGGAAATCCCAGGGCGCGGGGACCCTGCCGCCCCAACCCCGGCCGCACCCTTGCACCCCGCGGGGCAGAGCCCTCCGCGGAGCGAAAGCCTGAAAACTAACTTTGGTCGCGCATCTCCTTTGCGCCCCGCCACGAGCCGGGGAGGGGCTGGCGGAGGGTAGCTCCCCTCTCCCTGCGCTCAACAAGCGTGACCTTCCTTTCACTCATTTCACAGATGAGCAAACTGAGGCCCGTAGCCGCACGGGCCGGGCGGGGGCAGGGTGCTACGGCTGCTTGACTCCACTGCTCTTTTGGAGCAGGTCAGACTGGAGGATGAGAAGGGAGCCGAATGACTCATCCAACTGCGCCCAGTAGGCACAGCGCCTACAGCCTGTAATATTTTTGGAGGCTCCTGAAAATATTTCCTTTAAAATCAGAAGGGAGAAAGCATTTAGGTCTAATACGATGTTATACTATATGATATTAACGGGTTTCTGCTTATACCTACACGGTCCTAAAATAGGATGTTTGCTCTTCTTTCATGAGGGAAGGAGACCCCAAAGACAAAAGCGCCTAAGGCCCAGGGAAGTCCTCATCTAGCCCTAGGAAGGAGTTTCCAAAGGTTCAAAGAAAAGTCTGTGTTTTCTTGGCTTAGATTTTAGCCCCGGTTCTCAGTCTCCAGTAACCGATGTTTGGAGAGGAACCGAGCCTGAGGCACCAACCCCAAGGCCAGACAGGAAAAGGCCCAGGTGGAGGAATTACTCCCAGTGTTACCCTGGGGACAGACTAGAAGCAAACCTTGGTCCTGCCGCTGGCCCAGTGCGCGATTTGGGCTCTCCAGTCCTCTGTCTCTGGCGCTGGAGGGAGTGTGCGTGTGCCTGCAGGCTAACACACCCTTCCTCTAGGGGGTGCCAGAGTCCAGCGAAATGCCCCAGATGAACCACCTGGCCCAGCCGTCAGGCCTCCCCACCCCTCTGAACCCCTCCTCCGGATGGGTCTGGGCTAGACCTGGGACTCACCAAGCCCACCTGGGAGATGCCTTAAGGACCCGCTTCCCCTCTGTGGGCGCAAGCATCCCTCCCCAGGTGTTTTCAGAAGTTTTGGTTACCCCCACTTTCATCATCTTCATAAGTGCCTACATGTAAAAAGCAGTCTCCTGTGCTTTCCAGGTTTTTCTCATTGAGGCCACTCACACACAGCCCAGAAGAGCTTCTGCACTGGAGAGCTCCCTTCCTCCACACCCGCCCACTCTTCATCCTGGTCCTGGGACTCCCGCTAACACCATTACCTGGGCCCCTTCTCTCAGAAGTCACCCATGCTCGAGTGCCCACTAACTGAAGCAAATTGTCATTTCTCGGTCCTGACCTTTCTTGACCCTCCTGGCCCACCTGGTCTAGCTGACCAGTGCTCCTTTCAAGAGGTGACACCCTGGTTCACGTCTGGGTCCTGAGTGAATTATCTCCCGTGTCCCTGGCTCGGAGCTCATGCTAGATTCCGTGGTGCATAGGCCCAATCATCCAGCATGCTTTTGTTGAGTGTGGATTTGGGGCCAAGTCTGTGCTGAGCAGTGAGCACCACAGGGAACAAAAATTCATTCATTCATTCATTCATTCATTCATTCATTCATTCATTATGTTGGAGGCCCTCCATGCACTCAGCGCTGGACACAAGACAGACTTATTACTTGGCTTTGTGGATCTTCCCATCCAGTGGCAAAAGCAAACATTAAATACATAGTTACAGGATCTTTTCAAATTATACTTGTGATATATGCTACAGACTAAAGTGTTTTGTGAGATTTTATCTCAGAGGACGGGAATGAATACACAGAGATGAATAAAGTGCGGCTCCTGTCTTTACAGATCTTATGGTGTGTCCAATAACCCAAATATGTGCTCTTGAATATCTTTCCATCTAAATCAACATATTCAAATCAAACATGGATATGGGCGGGTGTGGAATGGGTAGGGATGTAAGAGTTAATTTTTTTTTATTAAACATTGACAAGAATACCATGTCAAGTATGAGGCCCATTTCTCCTTCTGCCTCATTTCCCAAATTAGGAACCTATAAAATCTCCTGTGTAGGTGCCACAGCTAATAAGGGAAAAAGATGCAAGATTCAAAACAGGCCTCACCCACACCAAAGTGGGGTTCTTCCCACCACCCAGTGTTAACCTCATCGTCTGGGCTATGGCAGCAGGCTCTCAGGAGCCCATCTAGCTCCAACACCACTACCCACACTAGATCTCCCCAACCCAGCTCTGCTGTCACATCAGCCCTCTGTTCTCTCTCCACACATCCAATCCATCACCGGGTTTCACCTTCTAACTACCTCTTGAACCTGTCCACTTCTCTCTATCTCCTCTGCCACCACACCAGTCAGGTGTCACCATCTCTCAGCCTCCTAATTGGGCTGCCCGCGTCCACTCGTGTTCCCCTCCAATCTGCCTTCTGCCCCGAAGCCCAAATGATCCTTTTCAAACTGGAGGTTTGAATGTCAATCCCAAGGTTAAAATCTGCATCAGTGGCTTTTGGGGACTCTCAGAGTAAAGAAATCAATCTTCAACGGGGCCTCCGGGCCCTCCCAAATCCTCCCAGGCCATGCACCCCTTTTGTCATGGGCTCCAGCCACCAGGGCTTTTCAGTGATGTGAGCATGTGCCTGGGCTCTGTGCCGGGGCTGTTCTCTCGGGGTGGCTTCCAACGCTTTAGAGGCACTCCCACCTGCCACCCCAACCCCCCACCCCACCCCCACCCTGCCAACTCCTAAGCCTCTCTTAGATCTCAGTGCCAAACTGCTTCCTCAGAGGAGTCTTTCCTGATTGCCTATTTGCACACTCGTCTTTACATGCTCTTCTGGAACCTGGTATATTTTCTCTTAATATTGTCAAGATTTATAACTCCATATTCACTTTTTATGTTTGATTTTTACATTTCGTATTCATTCCATGTCGTCGTCTCCATCACTAGACTGCAAGCTCTGTAAGGGCAGGGGCTGCCCCTGTGGCTCAGTACCCTCTTCTCCATGCACATCACGTTCTATGAATAAAACGTCTTTAACAGCCCAAGCTCTTCCCTTGACATTCAAGGCCCTTCACATTCACAGTGATCTGGTTATAGATCCCCCGCTGAGCTCTCAGTGCTGTCCAGCTGGGCTCCCCGGGTCCCCCACTTCAGTCCTGCCTTGACACCTTTGCCAGTAGCTCTCCCATCACCCAGAGTGCCTTCCCCTCCTGCGAGTTCTCCTTCCCTCCACAGAATGAGAGCCCACATTCTCTCCTCTGGCCTTCAGTAGAACTTAGAAGGAGAAAGTTTCGTCTTTCGACCATTGCATTCTGGTGGATTGTCATCAACTGTTTCGTGTGTCTGGGTCTCATCTCTGAGCAGTGAATCCAGTTTACTTTCTATTTAATTTCCTGTTCAGATGTTTTGTTCTGTTGTAAAATACACTGGACTTCAAGAAATCTCTTTCCAGTTTTGTAGCCTAAGGCAGAGCTGATGTTAGTTGCTACGGTGTTGCTAGGGAAAGTCATTTAGCCAGGGCAGATAATTAACTTTATCAGTATGTGTGGGTAAGTCGCAGAAAAGAAGAGCTGGGGGCTCTACTTATCCAAGAGGAAAAAAAAAAAATTCCTTTGATTGGTAAGAGGTGAGATCAGCTTCCACACACCCCCCCACTCCTACCCCCCCAACCCCACTTAAGAGAGGAGGGAAAAAGGAGTTTCTAGAGTCGTGTCTTTCAGAGTATGGCCATTGAAACACAAGCATTGGATGTTTGCCTCAAAAGCAGATTCCCAAATCCCACCCCAGACCTATTGAATCTGCACGTTGAACAAATTCAAGCCAAAGTTTAGGAAACCACTGCCTTAGGCTTGAAATGTAAGGGTTCTAGTCTGGTTTTCCCACGTTTTGGCTGTGTGAAGCGGAGTGGTCTTGGCATCACAGGACCAGCTTAAACTATTTTCAATTGAAAATAGTGATACTCATTTTCTCTTCATCCTGGGCTTTTGAGAAATAAATGGGTAATTGTGGTAATCATTCGTAAACCTCAGAATGATTTATACAAAAATTAAAATCTAAATTAATTTAGAACAAGAATCAAAAAATATCTTTGATTCTCTAACTCCTAGTTATACTCAGAGGCTTTGATGGAAAGGGGTTTCTAGTAAAAGAAAATAGATAGATAATAATGGAAGCTGAATCACTCTGAAAAATCTATTCATAATCTTTCCTGAGGAAAAGCTGTTTACCGGGGAGCCAGTAGGTTTTGAGACTAAATCATGGAAGAGGAATACAAGAAGTAAAAATTTTAGGGGTGCCTGGGTGGCTCAGTCAGCTAGGCAGCTGACTCTTGATTTCAGCTCAGGTCATGATCTTGAGGTCCTGAGATAGAAACCTGAATTTGGCTCTCTGCTCAGTGGGGAGTCTGCTGTCTCTCTCTCTCTCTCTCTCTCTCTCTCTCTCTCTCTCCCCCCACCCCCACCTCCCTCTGCCCCTTCTTCTACATGTGTGCTTTCTTGCTCTCATTCTTTCTCTACAATAAATAAATCTTTCAAAAAAGAAAAAAGTAGAATTTTGAAAAATTCTAAAAAGCAGAAAATTCAAATGGGGCACCTGGTCAACTCAATCAATAGAGCATGGGACTCATGATCTCAGGGTTGTCAGTTCAAGCCCCACATTGGGTTATAGAGCTTACTTTAAAAAAAAAAAGAAATCAGTTAGGGACGCTCAGTGGTTGAGCATCTGCCTTTGGCCCAGGGTGTGATCCTAGAGTCCCAGGATCGAGTCCCACATGCGATCCCGGGACTCTAGGATCGTGCCCCACATTTGGCTTCCTGCATGGAGCCTGCTTCTCCCTCTGCCTGTGTCTCTGCCTCTCTCTCTGTGTCTTTCACGAATAAATAAAATCTTTTTAAAAAATCAATTAATTGAAGAGCTATTTATCCAGCACCTGCTGTGTTCCAGGCATCGGTCATATCCTGTGTAACTACCCTACCTTTGGAATTCTGAAGCTCAGTGGGTCCATCCCACAACTCTACCTTGGTATGAGCTTTGTTCACCTGGTCTCTCTCCTCCTTTGCCCTCCATTCAGTTGTGCCCTTCCTTCTGCTCCCTGGAGCATTTCTCTACCTATTTCCCACTGCCGTGTCCAGATCAGGACTTTAAAAGGTCCTTTAAAAGTCCCTCTTTCTTGAAAGCATCCAGTTTATGCTTCTTCATCCTCCCTAATCCTCCCTCCATCAGCTATAGCCTCCAGGTCATTCCCCTGCAGCTGCAGAAAATCCTGCCACTGGCTACTGGCTACCTGCCCAGCCTACGGCCTGGGATAGTCACTGGAGACCAGAAAGTCTGAGTGTTATTCAGCCATCTTCTAATGTCTTCTGCTCCGATGAGCTTGGCTCCCTTCATGTCAGCAGCCAGCACTGATAGAAACCTCGCTTTGGAGATCTTGATTCCCACCAGCCCTCCATCATTCCACTTTTAGCTTCCCCATGTCCTCACCCCCTTGACCCCTCTGTGTCATTGAGACCGACTATTGCCTACTCACTTCTGACTTTGCCAGCCCATTTGTTGTCAACTCCTTTCCCACCCTGTCTGGATACCACCCTTAACCATTTTAACCACATCCTCACCAAGGCTCTTCATGATGTCATCTCTTCTGCTTCTCCACCTAACTTCCCCAACTAACCCCCACCCTAGATCAACTAAGCAGAATGATGGAGCTATCTCAGACTTCTGAGTTCTGCTGCATTAAACCTGGTAACCTCACCAACTGTCCTATGAATTCTTTTTGTTTGTTTGTTTTTAAAGATTGTATTTCTTCATTCATGAAAGACACAGAAAGAGAGAGAGAGGCACAGACATAGGCAGAGAGAGGGGTTCCATGTAGGGAGCCCGATGTGGTACTCGATCCTGGGTCTCCAGGATCATGCCTTGAACCAAAGGCAGATGCTCAACCACTGAGCCACCTAGATGTCCCCCTGCCCTATGAATTCTTAACCACAGTTTTAAAACTCATTCCTAATCAGTTTCCTCTCCCAATTTTCACAGTACCTTATCTCTCTCTTCTACTCCTTACCACCTTCTCAAGTCTGCTCAATCACTCTTGATATTCTCCCTCTTTAAGGGGTGTGTGGGGGGTAACCTCATCTCTTATTTCACCCCCCAAATAGAAAACATAACCTCCTCAGCTCTGTGTCCTCTATCATCACACCAAATCAGCAAGACCCAAGTTCATTTCTTGCCTTGAGGCAAGCAGAAGGATTTGACTCTGATTCTTCCCAGGCTGATTCCCTACCTGTGTTTTTGCCTTCAATTCTCTCCTGCCTTCTGCTGACCACTAATCTGGCTGTGAACCTCTTTGCCTCTTGGACCTCAGTTTCCTTTCCTGTTCACATCCACAGCCTGCAGGCACGGGTGAGTGGGTGAGCCTGCGCCCCCATCCTGGGATGGGATCAGGAGTGAGGAGGGAGGTGGTACTAAGCCTCATTGGACATCTCACCCATCTTCTCTCCCCCGCCAGCTGTTCTTTTATTGTGCACTTCAGAACCAGTTTCGTTGAAAGAATTGCCCCCACCCCCACTCCCACCTTGCTATACTGCTGCTCCCTCAGTTTTTATTCATTTTCACATGCGAGGCAGTTTGAGATCAGCTCACATCTCTTTATTGACTGCTCCAACAGAGGTCACCTAAGACCTCCTACCTGCCATAGCCCTTGTCTGAGTTAAACCAGACACAAGTCATCAGTGAGAGCCCTGTCATTGCATAGCTGGATGGGAACTCACCACTAAAAGAAGTGAAAGGGAATTACACCCATGTATAGGTCGAAGGCATAGGCCTACGGGTAGACCTGGTCCCACCTGGAGACTCCTCAGTCTTCCCACTTTGGATTTACGGATAAGAGAGAGCATCATGTCTGAATACAAGGTGCAGCTGTGGGCAGCACCCAAGAACAAGCCCTTGGAAGTCCAGCTGTGCACGGAACCCAGACTCAGCCCGCGTACCCCCTGTGGTTTTCTTGCTATTAATCCAGCAACCGAGACCAAGCAAAGCCACTTCTTTGAAGCTTTGGAACTTCATCCCTTAGGCCACATGACTATGGCACACTATTGCCACCTGGTGATAGGGAACAGAACATGCAGCGATATTAAGTAAGGAACTCTCAAGGCACTCATAAGGTCACCTCCATGGGCTTATTTTAGAGTAGATTGTTTGTTCTTTGATAATAGAGCCATTGGATTTTCCACTGTGTTTAGAATAATGTGTCTGCATGAAGTAGATATTCGGAGAATTTTTGTGAAATTTAATCCTTTCACTCAACAAACATTTATTGATTAACTGGGAGGAAGGTAGTACAAACATAGAACCTAATTCCTGCCTTCAAGAAGCTACGGAGACAGACAAAGCAGATATTTGTAAAACAAAGCATCATCTATACTGTTAAAGAGAGTACAGAGAAGGGAGGGACTGATTCTGATTGGGGTGACTGCCCAGGAAAAGGGGACATTTGAAAATGCACTCAATACCTTCTTGCAAGACTGGTGAAAAGTTGCTGATTGGAAAAAAGACCAGGTATTCGAGGCAGAGGGAACAGTTAGGGCAAAGACAGAGATGTTCGAAAAGGCAGGATGTGTCCTTGGGATAATAGAGCGACCTTTTCAGTGGCACTGTATGGAGATGGGTTGTCAGTGAGAGTATGGGGCAAGGACATATGCTAAAAGGCTTCAACAGTAGTCTATAGGAGGGCCTTGGGCTAAGGCTAGAGAAAGGATGACACGAAGGGTTGTTTAGGGTAAAGAGGACATACATAGTACATGGTGATGTGTGGGAGGGGAGAAGGGAGCCCAGTAGCTCTGAGAGTTTTCACCTGAGCCACTGGGTGGGGAGTGTCATGGTGGTATAATTACCTGAGATAATGAATTTAAGAAGAGAAGCCATAGCATGCGTGTGAATAGGGGGATAGTATGAGATTATAAATATATTTACTTGTGGTTATGTACACTTAGGGGGTCTTTCAAAGGTCTGTCTCTGACAGTGGACTGTCCAAGGCAATAGATCTTCAGCGAAGAAGCCAGGTGGGAGCTGGGGGCAGAGACCTAGAGGTTGGTAAGATCTTGTGCCCCAACCCTCCCTGTAAGACACTCTCAAAGCTTAGCCGTCCTCTGTTGCTTCCTCTCTGCTTTGTACTCTGATTTCCAAGACAAAGGACCAATTTGATAAATGTGGCACTGCTAGAATGCTAGTGGAAAAAAAAGAATCTTCTGTGTCCCTTACCTGGCTCACCAGGTGTCATATGTGGCTGTCACAGTGGTGTCACAGAGTGAGCCAAAGAAGTAGGATGCTAGACTGCGTAACCTGGAAGGTATCTGTGGTCTTGGTCTTGGGGAGCTTCCAGGGCTTGTTGGCTGATAGCTCTTCCACTCACACCCAGGACTAGAACAAGACCAGAAGGAAGCACTGAGAGCGGAAAAGAGAGAAGAAAATGGACCCACATCCTCTCAGCTTAATGCCATGAAGAAACAGGGGGGAAGGACTCACAGTAAAAAGAAGAGGAGGTCAAGGGAGAACATAGAAATGACCAGAAAATGTATTTAGTACGAAAAGAAATACATAGGAGAAACAAAGAAAGGGCAGAGGAAAAGATGCTTTTCTCTTCCTATTACCATAATGAAGTGTCCATGTGCTACAAACAACAACAAAAAAAGCTGTCTTTGCCTTCCAATTAACTGTGGTCCAAGTTTTGCACCTCTCCCAATCTGGAAAATATAATTGCTAAAGCGTCAGTTTTATTTATTGGATTGTGGCTTAAATAAGCTTCATCCAACTGTTACTTCAAATACATACCCAAAGAGCTTGGACCTGAAAAAAAAAAAAAAGTCCTCAGAACACAGTTCAGCCCCAAAACTCATTTCTCTTAGAAAACTGAAACCAAATTTATTGGCCTGAGTGTTAAGAGAGAGTAAGAATAAAACACTTTTTATTCATTCATTAAATAGTGATAACATTGACAATGCAGGGCCTTTATGGTGTTTCAGAAGGATGGGAGGGCATGCCTCCTGTGCACAGAGGGCCTGCTCTAATCAGAGCAGGTGGTCCTGAGCCTGCTACTCTGAGCCAGGCAGTAGTGGTCTAAGTGCCTCCCCGTAAATAGACTCATCTAATCCTCACATCAACCTGGCTATTTTTATTATCCCCATTTGGCAGATGAGCAAAGTGAGGCATAGGGAGTTAGGTGACTGGCTTGCCCAAGGTCACAGTCTAATTTGAGAGCTCATGCAAATCTATAAGAGACATTTCAGTGCCAGTTAAAGACCAAGACAGATGGTCTCTGTGCTTCTTGTGGAGTCTCCAAAGGGAGAAATCCCTATAGGATGGAGTGGTCCAAAGGTTTCATGGCAGCAGTGGTGCCTGATGGAGGAGTAGGATTTGGAGAGATGAGGGGGAAAGGTAACCTGAGTGGCACTGTCTGTAGGGGCATGGGCTAGTGGTGGAGGACCTCTTGGTCTGGAGCAGAAGGCTGGCGGCAGGGAGCCACAGGGGAAGCTGTCACGACAGTGATAGAGTTGTGATGAGCCTGCGGTATTGGGAGTTCCTCTTGAGAAGACTTAAATGTGAAATGAACTTTAGTTCTCAGCCCAGTGCATTTTAATGCTGTGATACAGGAGCCAGAATCCAGAGACCATGCTTTCATCAGGCTTCATTAATTCTTTAAACTTAGATTTCACTTTTGTCTCTGTTCCTTCCTTCTCCTCAACAAGTCCTGGCATCTCGGATGCTGACCTTTTAGAAAGCTTCTTATGCAAATCGTCAGCCCCCTTTCTTATCCTTGAAAACACAATTCAAATGGCACTTCCATGAAGCCTTCACTGATGCCTTGGGCAGAGTGGTCACTCTTGCAACCAGGCTCCTTGTGTATGACCCCTGTAGTACGTATCACCTGGGATCGCCATCCATGTATACATCTTGTTATCTCTCATCAGACCCCAGGGTCCTTAACAGGTGGAATTGTTGCCTTGCTATCCCTAGTGCCTTGCACAGTGCCTGGCACGTAGTAGATGCTCAATAAGTGTCTGCTGAATGAATGAACGAGTAGATGAAGGAATAAATGAGTCAGCATCATTATATTAGAAGGAATCTAGAAGATTATCTGGCTCAAACCTTTATCTCTTTTATAAACTATAAAACCAAAGTAGCTCCCTAGAACTTACTTGCGCTTATAGCAGCCTGTTTTTTTATTGCCTCCATATACTCATCATGACCTCTAATTATTTGATTTCCCTCTCTTAGGACAGTGCAAGCTCCATATGAGTGCAGGTACCACACCTGTCTTGGTCACCGTAGCTTCTACATCTCCGTGCATAGCTCATGGCATATAGTAAATGCTCTACAGATAGTTGTTGAATAAAACGAAGACTATCACACCTCTAGTTAAATAGTTATTTAGATTCCTTTTGGGTTTCTCAAGTGAAGGGAGGTGGGTAGTATAAACATAAAGTACAATTCCTATCTTCAAGAAGCTGCAAAGACAGACAAAGCAGATATTTGTAAAACAAAGAATAATATATACTATTAATGAGAGCACAGAGAAGGGAGGGACAAATTCTGACTGGGGTGACTTTCCTTTAGATGACTGTAATTATTAGGCACACATTCTCTGTATTCAAATAAAAACTACATTGCTAGGATCCTTACAGAATATGCCTAACTCTCTGGCATGACACAGAATGTGGTTTTTGAAAAATAGGTCCCCAAATTCTTTGAGACTCCTTCCTTCAAAACTAGACTTTGGTCTTCCTCCCCCTGAGTGTGAACTGGACTCAGTGACTCATTTCTTATTTTTTCTTTTTATTATACATGAGAGACACACAGAGAGAGGCAGAGACATAGGCAGAGGGAGAAGCAGGCTCCCTGCAGGGAGCCCGATGTGGGACTCGATCCCAAACCCCGGGATCACGCCCTGAGCTGAAGGCAGATGCTCAACCACTGAGCCACCCAGGCGTCCCTCAGTGACTCACTTCTAATGACAAGAATAATACAGGAGTTACGGTGTATGGTTTCAGAGACAAAGTCATGAAAGGCACTCTGACTTCTTCCTTGCTCTCTTAGATAGCTCACTCTGGGGGATATTATCTGCCTTGTTGTGAGGACATTCATACTACCCTATGGAGAGACCCATGTGACAGGAACTGAACCCTCCTGCCCTGTGTATAAGCCATCCTGGAATTGGATCCTCCAGACCCAGTCAAGCTTTCGGATGACTGCAGCCCCTATGGACATTCTGCCTGCAACCTTGTGAGGGACCCCAAGCTAGACCCACCAAAATAAGCCACTTCTGAATTTCTGACCACAGGAATGATAAAATAGTAAATATTATTTTAAGCAATTGGATTGTGGTGTAATTTGTTACACAGCAACAGATAACTAATACATAATTCCTTAAGTGTTTGCTGAAAATTAACATGCTGCACTATTTTCTTCTCTTTTCCAGATTAGATATGGTTTTCTGAGTTCCTCATCCTCCTCTTCTCTCTTCTGAGGGCATGTTGCACCTTGTCACTGACCCTGGCACCAAGAACTAAATGTAGAATTTAAGATATGGCTGTGTTTTTCCAGAAGAGAGAAGCTATATCTTCCCCATCTAAACATGGTCACACCATGCTATCAATTGACATTGACTTTGTGCTTCATTTAATGGTGAAAATTTTCCAACATATGTAAAAGTTGAAAAAAAACGTATAATTAACACCCATATATCCACTACCTAGATTCCATAACGAACATGCCTTATCACAAATCCATCTATCCATCCCTCTGTTATTTATTTTGTCCTTATTTGCTTGATCCTTTTCAAATAGGTTGAAGACATCCACATTGACCTTTCAGCCAACCCAAATCTCCAAATCCTTTACTTACTTGCTTCCTCCCTTACCTATTTATTCTCCATCCTCTGCTTGGTCCTGAAATACAGGACTTGTTTACATTTACTAGCAGAGAAAAGCAGGATGACACAGGGAAAATATAATAGATTTTGAAGGTGGATAGACTTAGGAAGGAATCAAGTTCTTTTATGTCCAACTATGAGATATTGAGCAAGCGACTCAAACTCTTGGAGTCTTGTCTTTTTTTCTTTTTTATCCATAAAATGAGGGTGATAGAAAAACCTACACTTCAGGATTATTTAGAGGACAAGAGATTACGCATAAAAAGCATTTAGCATCGTGTCTGGCATGTAGGAGGTGTTTAGTGAATGATAGCTAATATTATTTGGTCCACCATTCCTGCCCATCTTGTTAATTTTGGATTGTGAATCTGTCATTCCAGATTTACATCATCTTCAAGTCTATAAGTTCTGCTAGATATTCATGCTAGAAATTGACATAGAACGTGACTGGGACAAGTCCTGAATCTCTGTCAGTTATATATATTGTTATTGTTATTAAGTCTGATATTAATTAAAATAATATAGTGTGGCTCTAATAGTTATTGCTTAGAGAGCTGACATTAACTATTCAACAGCAGTCCTTTGAGTCTTTTAACCAGTTATAAATTTACCTTACTCTATTGTCACATCGTCTGTATTTCTCCATCCTATCTATAAGGACATTACAAGTGGCTTTGTTAAATGCCTTGCTGATGATGAATGCACTTACTACATGTGCCATATTTCCTTTCCTACCAGCCTAGAAACATTTGCATTGAAGAAAAGTCAGTTAATTTGCTTTGCAATTCCTTTGCAAACTCATGGCAGTTCCTAGTGATCAACTCTTTCTTTCTCTCTTTCTTTCTTTCTTTCTTTCTTTCTTTCTTTCTTTCTTTCTTTCTTTCTTTCTTTCTCTTTCTTTCTTTCTTTCTTTCTTTCTTTCTTTCTTTCTTTCTTTCTTTCTTTCTTTCTTTCTTTCTTTCTTTCTTTCTTTCTTTCTTTCTTTCTTTCTTTCTTTCTTTCTTTCTTTCTTTCTTTCTTTCTTTCTTTCTTTCTTCTCTTTTAATATACTTAAACCTGTTTCTCAGAAAATCTGTTGTTGGAAAGACTGCTAGGTACGTAACCAGCACCAACTGTCAACTTTTTTACTAACAAGTCCCTGGTGTTGCTGGGGAAGGGGAAAAATGTGCCCAGATAAAAACAACTATATTCTCACTTCTTTCAGAAGTCATGGACCATCTGATACATTCTGACCAAGGAGATACAGGTAGAAATTGCTGGGTAGAGCTCTGGGGGAAAGCTCCTTAAAGAGCAGAATGGAGAAAGAAAGGCAGAGTCAACTTATTCTTGTCCTTCCCCTTTCCTCTGCCTAGCACACAGAAACTTATGCTGGTCATAGGGAAGTCTACTTGGTACCCTGGGGTAGCAGGGAGGGAAAGGCCACGAGAATCTCAGAGAACTGAAACCTGATATGCTTGAATTGCTAAACCAATGCGTTCCTTAGGGCTGTTCACAAAATGAGAAAAGTAAGTCTCTAGATTGGTTAAGCTACTCTTTAGGGATTTCAACTACTAACATACACATGCGATTCTAAAGTGAAACATCTGTCCTAGAATCTTGAACAGGATCAACACCACTGGTCAATAGTTTGAAGGCTCCATCTTCTTCTGTGATATAGAATAAAGATGATGTTTGACTAATTTCTGGTTTCCAGCATTTCTGAATTTCCCACAGTTCCTCTCTCTACATGCCAGTGGTCTTGTCAGCAACTTATCTTTATGATGAGGTGGGAAATTTGTTTAGACCAGGAGACTTGGCCTCATTTGGGGGCCAAATAATTTTTCTTGGACTTCAGGTCTCTCGTGCCAGTATGGGTTTAACCCTCTCCAGCCCAACAAGTACTCTCATTGACAAAGATGGAAGCCAAGTAGAAGAGCTGCTCTGTTTTCTATCATCTTCTACTTTTACAGCTCCTCCTTCAGCCACAGATGCTGGGCTCTGCACTTATTATTCTTCCTGACAGAAGAAAAAGTCTATTTTGTTGATCTTGACATTTCTTGCATGTCTGCTCAGTTGGTCTCTAACCTTCCTTACACAATTCCCAATATATGTTTGCAGATTGAAAGAATATATCCAAGATATGAAAAATCTAATGAATTCAATCAACTATGGGAAACACAACAGGGAATGCTCAGTTGCTCTGAGAGAACCGGCATGGCTTGAGTTTTTGTTTCTGCTGCACAGACAGTGTGGACCAATTGTGCTACTTGACTATATTTGTGTAGCAACATTCACTATTCAAAAACACCGGGAGCCTTAGCAGAACATACTTGGAAAACAATTGACAAAGGAAGGAAGTGCCTGAATTCATTACTTTTGGGGCCAGCCATCTCTCTACTAGGCTAAATCCATGTTCCTTCTCTGCTTTTGCCTTCTAACTAGATTGTTTAGAAGCAGAGGATGATTCCATCAAACCCAATCAGAAATGCTAAATGATCTAGTAAGCATTCTCTATTTCAAAGATCCTCATAATCTCTAATTCCAGAAAGTACTTGTATTAAGCAGGGTTCTTTGTTGTGTGAAACAGAAAGAATTGGCAAACTTTTCTAGATAATAAATATTTTAGGCTTTACAAGTCATATGATTTCTGTAGCAACCAGTCAACTCTGTCATTGTAGTGTAAAAGCAGCCATAGACAGGACATTAACAAATGAGTGTGGTTGTGTTCCAATAAATAACTTTATCGATGGACACTGAAATGTGAATTTTATATAATTTTATGGTTTATGAAGTATTCTTCTTCTTCTGATTTTTTCAACCATTTAGAAATGCAAAAGCTATTCTTAATGTCTAAGACAGAGGCTGGATTTGATCCATAGATCATAATTTGTTGATCTCTGGAACAGAGATATCTTTAGGGCTGGTTCAAAAGAAGGATCCTCTTTATAAAGCTATAGTAAGAACTTATAGAAACTGGAAAAGGAAAATAGAAAGCTTTCTGGACCTCAGTCTATTCCATGCCAGACATAGTCTTCCACGTGACTTCTCTGTATTATTCAGCATTTCAACTCACTCTGTAAGTCCAGCCAGCTACTTGTTCCTACTTAGAACTTACAAAAATAAATCAATAGATAATTCAATATGATGGGATGAATGTGATGAAATTGGTATGCACAAGTTGCTACAGGGAACTATAAGAAGTTAGTAACTCAAAAACAAGGACCACATTGTAGAAGGGCATTGGTCATAGTCAAGGGTTTGAGGAAAGTGTAGAAGGTTTAGAATGGTCAATGTAGAGACATAGGAATCAGATAGAAGAACCAAAGGAATATCTTATTTATTATTGAAGACCCAAGTGATGCTTAGAGTTTTAGCATTTGGCAGGTGATTAGTTTGGTTGCCTGTGACAACAAGTAATAGAAAATCTTTTCAAAGTAGTCTAAGCACTAAGTTCACTAGAATACAGGTGCCATAAATGCAGGAATCTTCCCAACTTGTTCACTGATCCGGCTCCAATTTCTACAAAAGTAACTTGTGCGCAGTAGGCATCCAGTAAATGTGTGTTGAATGAAGAAATGCATGATCTTGCATAAGCGTGAGTGAGTTCCAGGCTTGGTTAACTCTGGCTCATTGGCATATCAACGATTTAGTTTCAGTCTTTCTTTTGGGCTTTGACTTCAGGCTAGTTTTTCATAGTTGCAAGATGGCTGCTACAATTCTAATCATTATGAACAGGCCCACAAAATGTCCAATGGAAGGAAAAGCAGTTATCTACAGCTTGAGTCTCTTTTAAAAAGTGAGAAGACCTTTTTCAAAAGCATTAGCAAACTTCCTCTCAGTTCTGTTGGCCAGAAATTACATCACATACCAATGTTTATATTAATCAATGGCAGGGAGAGTGGGGCCACTATAATCAGCTTAAACTCTGATTCCCCACTGGTGTGATTTTGTCATTGGGCCTCTATGACATCCCTATCCCCCACCCATCAAGCAATGTCTTGAGACATATTTGATCGTCATGATTGGGAAAGGGATTGCTAATGGCACTCCTGTTGGCAGAAGCCAACAATACTGCAAAAACATCTTAAGATGCATAGGACAGCCTCTACCACAAGAAAGAATTATCTTATTCAAAATATCGGTAGTGCTGAGATTGAAAAAACTTGACTTAGACCAATCCAAATCTTCCCTTGGAGCTGGGGCAGAGGCTACTTTCCTTGAAGCACATGGCTAGGGAGAAGCATGAATATCTGCATGAAATCAGGTTCTAAAAGGCAGGAGAAAATAAAAAGGGGGTAGCAGTGAGGGGGGGAATGGATGCTGGGGAGGCAATCAACTGAGTGGACACCAGAGCGGTTGATAGGATTTTCCAATTTAGCAGAAGACCCAAGGAGCCTTTGGCAAAATATTTTTTTCTAAGAAATGTAGAACAAAGATTTCTTATCTTCTGTAAATGTAATAAAGAGTTCCTCCCTTTTTGACCAAAATAAAAATTATATCCTGCTGGTCATTCACCACTCTAATAAATAGACATGTGGAAATATTAGGGGCAATTGATATTCACTGATTGCTTACAGTGAGTTCCAGTGCCAGCAGAAGCCAAGATGAGATGTGCAGAACCCAAGCCAGGCACTTACACATACCACTCAATGTCATCCTCACCACTACAGGCACAAGGTATGCATTATTATCTGTGTTTTACAGATAAAGAAGCTCAGGCCCAAAGTGATCCTCTGTGAGTCAGAAAGCTAGGATTCTCCACCACATTCTATATATGAAATCTCTTCTCCTAGTTTAGGATAAAGCAGAAGATGCAGCATTTCTAGAAGGAGCATAGCTTCAGAAGATACCATGTGCTGACTCATGGTGTTCAGGTGCCTTAGAGGCTACGGCATCTTCCAAGGGCAAACTGGCTGGGTCAGAGCTGCCTGGAGAAAGGGCCTCTAGACAGAAATCTGCTTCTTTTTTATGGCTTACAAGGCTCAGGAGAATCTCCCAATCTAAAATTCTGTGAATTAAATGATTTCTTCAGAGACTTTTCCTTCCCTCCCCTCCCCAGCACATACTCAGCTTTTATAACACTCAGGGATCTGAGTCTGATGGAGGAAAAAGTCAGAGGAGTGAGAGAAAGGAGAGCTGGAAGTTTTCTGAAGTATTCTTGTAAGACTCCATTGGGTCACTGGACAGTCTTCACCCATTTGCTGTTGAAAATCTTCCCTGAGAAGCCCCCTCTTGCTGTCAGGCATTAGGATTCAGCCTGGGTCTCCTGGCACGCATGCTGGGGTGAGAAGGGGGCCCGTCTCAGCTGTCCAAATAAAGAACTGAATGCCTTTGTCTCATATGAGACCACCGAGCTCCATGGTGATTTTCAGCTCTCACCCGGGGCTCTCTCCCTCCCTCTTTCTTTCTCTAACTCTTCTGTTTGTCTGGCGTAGGGGAGAAAAGGCTTGTGGTAGGTAGGTTGCAGGTTTGGGGACTGGGTCTTCAAAAGAAGAAGAAAGGGAACAGGCCTTACCTATTATGCATGCTGGGTCCCATCCAGGCGCATGGTTCTACCCTCATGGTACGTGCTACAGTGTTGTAAGATTCCAGGCACATTATTAGAACACAGATTGGACTCTGTGAAAAACCAAGGGCTTTAACACAACTCTTTTGGCCTGAAAGTTATCTCACCTATAATAAATCTCACTGAACTCAAGATAAACAAGCCCCTTCTTCAGAGACCCACAATATCTCTGCATTTATCCCTTCCCTGATGGCTTCCCCGCACCTCCCACCCTCCCACCCCCCCGGGACTCTTTCTAGTTGAAGGTAAGTATTGCCTGGCTCTTACTCACTTGGTTGTTTCCTAATCTACTGTTCAAGCTCAGAGTTCTCCTGTTGCCCCCAAGGACTGGCTTTCTGAAAACTGAAAGCAGAAAAGGTTCTGATTCTCTCCCTTTCTGGGGCTCATTCCACTCCTGAGACAAGGAACGCAGAAAGTTTTAATTTGAGCAGGGGAACGTCCACTCTTGGGGATGGAGTGTTCATATTTCAAAATATTATCCTAGTACATTTGCTTCCTGTTTCCAATGTGAAAGGATTTCAATCTAAAATGGAAGTGGAAGATAAGAAATGGAGAATCGCAGGAGTGGCCCCTCAGAGGAATGGAACTTAGGAACTGAGAGACTTATTTTCATTAAATGCCTGATTTATAGAAGACAGATTTATCTCCTGACCAATGAGCACCTGCCAAGAATCCTTCTCCATCCTCAAGACAATGAACTTACTGCTTGAACTCTGAGTGGACTTCCTCTTCTTTGCACGCCTGGACCATAAATACACCCTGCCCCAAACCCTCGATGGGCTTGCCTGCAGCTTACTACAGCATGCATTTCCCAAATTGCAATTCCTCTGCTGTTTCTGGATAAGCCCAATCTCTGGTAATTTGAGCGTGCCTCATTTTGCCTCCTTATTTAGGTCGACATCAACTACAAGGGTCCAGAATCAAGCCTGCACTTCCTCCACCTAGTAGTACTCCTTTGAAATGCTCACTTCTAGGATGTACTTTGTTGGGTGGCGTGCAGGTATTTACTCAGAAGAAGGTATTGGAATTGGAGGAATGGAGTTTGATTTTGTCGGGGAGCAGTCACTTGCCAGAAAATCTAATATCTTGGTCTATATGGTCCTTCTCCTGGACCACGGTGACTGAGTCCCATCTGAATGATTCTGTCCTATTTTTTTTTCACTATTACTGGTAATTTTTTTAAATGTCTACTATCTTATATTAGTTTTTCTATTGCTGCATAACACATTGCCACAAATATTACTGTTCACAGTGTTGCTTATCTCCGTTTCCATGGGTTAGGAGCCTGAGCACAGCTTAGCTGGGTCCTCTGCCCAGGATCTCACAGGCTGTGATCAAGGGCTTTGGTCTTATCTGAGACGAAAGGTTCTTGTCCAAGTTCACGTGGTTGTCGGCAGAACTAATTTTCCAGCAGCTGTAGGACTCATAGTGTCTTGCTTCTTCAAAGCCAGCAGGAGAAGCTTTCATTTACTTGAGGCAGACCCATCCAGGATAATGTCCCTTGTGATTAACTTTAAAATCTATGAATTTGGGACTTTAATTATGTCTGTAAAATGCCTTTACTTTTGCCATATAACTTACTAGAGTGAAATCCATCATATCCACAAGCCCCCACCCCAACACTCCAGGGGAGGTAATTATATGGGACATGCATACCAGGGAATCTTGGGGGCTGTCCTAGAATCCTGCCTAGCACACACTTATGGATGCTTGGGCCAGGCACCATGCTAAGCACTTTTATAAATACTGCATTTATAAAATATTGGTTGTGAGAACGAGCAATTAAATGATATCACTTGTCTGAGATCATTGTTAACAATGTCAGTGTCCTGAGCAGCCCGGGTGACTCAGTGGTTTAGCGCCTGCCTTCAGCCCCGGGTGTGGTCCTGGAGACCCGGGATCAAGTCCCACGTCGGGCTCCCTGCATGGAGCCTGCTTCTCCCTCTGCCTGAGTCTCTGCCTCTCTCTCTCTCTGTGTCTCTCATGAATAAATAAATACTTAGAAAACAAAGTGTCAGTGTCCAGCTTTAATCAATGTGGTATTTGGCCTTTCACTCTGGTACAAGAATACTTTTTTTTAGCCATTAGAGGGGATTCTTAAACCAGGAAGACACCAAGTCCTAGAACAGAGCCATCACACCATGTCAAAACATAAAGTCCATGAAGAGACTGGGTTAAGGGTTCTAGGCAATGATTGAAAAAGAGTCAAAGAAAGTATTTATTGAGCATATATGTGCAAGACATTAGACTAGATTTTTTAAAGATCTGTTTATTTATTTGAGGGGGAACAAAAGGAGAGAAAGAGAGAGAGAGAGAAAGAATCCCCAAGCAGACTTCCCGCTGAACTTGGAGCCCGACACGGGGCTTTATCCCATGACCCTGAGATCATGACCTGAGCAAAAACCAAGAGTCAGACGCTTAACCAACTGAGCCACCCAGGTGCCCCTAGACTAGATTTTTTTTTTTTTATAAGATTCAACTTTCATGTTTCCAGTAGCCCTGCAAGTAGGTATCAGCATCTGCATTTTGAAAGGTGAGGAAACTGAGGCTCAGACACTCAGGTACCTTGGCTGAGATCACAGAGCCCACAAACGGCAGAGGTGAACCTTGATCTGCCACCATCAGAGCAAACAACCTGCAGCCGATGCAGGTGGACAAAGGCGTTTCTGATGATGCACAGATTCTGTAAGTTATAAATACCTCCAGTTTTCTGAGCCTTCTCTCTGTTCTGGACTGGGGATGCAATCCAAGGAGGGACAGAGACTTTGGGTTACATTGATTTATGGGGCTCCCTGCTGTTTAAATGCTCAGCCTCATCTTGGGAAACTGAAGCATCACAGCATCTCCCAGGCGAGCTGTGCTTCTTCCCCAGGGGAGAGGATTAGCCTGTGATGCTCCCCTCAAGTCTAGGAACATCAGCAGGCACAGCCCTACCAGCGTAGCTCTCTCCCCAGACCCACCTCCACCCGCAGCCCAAGGCAGTGCCAGAGGCTCCCGCTGAGCCACTCTGTCCCTCTTTGTTTAAGACACACTAACAACATTTCCACTTAGCACATCTTTCTTTCAGAAAATGTCCTGACAGCTTTACTACTTTGGCTCCTTTATGGGGCAGTAGAAGAGCGAGGGTGAGAAAAAATCAATAGCAAGCAATAGAGGATGCAGGAGAATGCTTAGCGCCTGCGTTCCCTGACACCTTGGAGCCCTCCACCCCCTTCAGGGGCCCTTGCCCTGGCCCCTGTCACAGCTAACACTACCCAGATTTCAAAGTATACTGCCCAGGACTTGAAGGGCATCAGAGTGGAGCTGAGCAGATCCAGGGAGGCTACAGGGGAGGGTCATGACCACAGATTCATTTGCTCAGGACCTCCAGGTTGCTGGGAAGAGGTAGGATCCAGCTGGGGTGACAGGAGAATCTTTGGATCTAAATGGTTGGAGGGTGCGGTGGTCCCTCCCTCCAGTAGCAAGGCTCAGGATGCCGGAAGGTCGTTAAGGAGAAACCAGTACTCCCGAAGCAGGAGTGGCGGGGTGGCAGGTCCGCAGAAGCGATGGTGGGATGTGACTCATTGTGACCAAGTCAGCCTCCGCTACCTGGGACAGCTCTCAAGTCCTTTACCAAGCGAGCCAGTGGCAATCATTTTGCGATATCTCAGTGTATCAAATCAGCGTATTGCACACCTCAAACTCACACAATGTTATATGTCAATTGTATCTCAATAGAGTTGGAAAAAATAATTTATTTTTACAATTATAGCTCAATTAAAAAAAAATAAGGGAGCTGAAGTTGCCCTATGCTGTCTGCCCATATCAGGAAGGGACTACCTTTCACTTAAGTAGCATCTGTAGTAGAGAAATGAGCCCCTGGCTCCACCTGGGTCCCCTGTGTAGACACAGTATCCTGGGGGCTGGGGTAATGAACCTCACCCTGAAGCTGGTCCCAGAGGAGTCCCCCAAATGACAGATGTTTGGGGGGAAAGTAAAAAGGAACATTCAACCCTTTCTTAAGTGGAATTCCCATGAGAAGAAAGTAATTTCCTTCATGGTGTTATAATAAATTCCCAAGCCGCTGTATTGCTCTATGTTAAATGAGTAAATGACTGTTAAATGAAATTGCCCTTTTGTGGCTTTTACTATCTAATGCAAATTCCTACCAAAAGGGCTGCACCAACTAACATTGTCATAGGAAATGGGACCTGCTTCCCTGTGGATTTGGGTTTCCTCGTTTAAAATTTTTTGACTGCCTTAATGCCATTTTCATTTTTAATTTGCTCTTCTTTGCTTATTAGTAAGGCTAAGTGCTAGTTTTTCAGACTTGGGCTCCCTTTTGGAGGTTTCGGTGACTTCATAACCTGATTATGGAAGCGGGGGACAAATGCTCTAAAGGCACCAGTGAGAAGAAAGAAAAAGAAGGGTGAGAAATAGGAAAAAAGGAAAATCAGAGAAAGAGATAGAAAAATTTCTGCACTGATGTGAAGCAAGTCCTATGAGTATGAAATAAGCCGAATCTGGAGTCAAGCCCCATCCCCTGTGCCCATGTCTCCCCTTCCCCATTCATAACACAACTCTACCACTTAATAGATAATCTTGGGCAAGCCATTTTATGTCATCTGGAGATATTAATAGTTCCTGATTCATGGGATTATTATAAAGATTAAGTGAGCTAATGTATGAAAAGTACCTACTTTAGGGACTAACCATTACAATAATAATTATTATAAATACATAATTGCTATAAATATAATAATTAAAAATACATGATTGCTTTGAATAGAATTATAAATATTTAACAATATATGAAATAATAGTGTATTTATAATTCTTATTATTGTAATTATTATTATCCAAGACCATCCTAGGCAGTTTCCATAGGTATGTATTAATAGATTTATCATAATAAAGCAGCAGGATAGTGAACGGAGTAGAGTGTCTAAAACTGGACATGCCAGTTTTGGGGATGAGTCCTACATCTACTATATACTACCGATGTTAGTTAAGTACTTTGAGATTTGATCTTCTCATTTCTTAAGTCAGAATAAAAATAACTGGTTGACAGAAAGTATCTAAAAATTAAATAGCATGGGGGCGCCTGGGTGGTTTCCGTCGGTTGGGTGTCCGACTGTTGGTTTCAGCTCAGGTCATGATCTCAGGGTGATGAGAGGTCCTCGGGCCCTCTGCTCAGCGCAGGGTCTGCTGGGGATCCTCTCTCGCCCCTCCCCCCATTGCACACACACTCTCCCTCTTTCTCTCGTCAATCAATCAATCAATCTTTTTAAAAAGTTAAAGAGAATTGACCAGAGTCCTTGGCACAGTTCTTGGCAAGTAGGAGTTGAAGCAGCACTAGCTGTAACAGGACCTAATACTCAGTGAGTGTTACTATGCCAGGCCGTGTGCTAAGCACTTTACGTGGATCCCATTTTAATCCCTACAACACCTTGTGAGGTAGGGGTTCTACCCATTTTACAGATGAGACAACATGAGGTGTTGTACCATTTTGTAGAAGCTTAGATAGGGCTCATGTGACTTAGCCCAGGTCATGAACCTTGTAAGTGACAGAGGTTGAATTTGAATCCGAATCTCTTCAACTATTGGCACACACTGGTTTTCTGTAACCTTCTTCATCTGCCCTTTTAAAAATTATTGTAATAGTACATTCCATCTTTATTTTTCCCACTTGTCACCTAAAATTACTGTTGGCTTCCTCTCCATACTATGAAAGCCTGGAACTTACTCTTGCCTCTATTCCCATAGTACCCTCCCACATTCCCTGGCTCGCCTTTCCCCCTCCCCAGGCCCACCTGCAAGCACATGGTCCACCTGGTAGGATGTGCATGCCTTCTAGCCCACCTCCCCACCTCTACACCAGTCCTCCTCTGCGCAGCCTGGGACCCTGGATCCCATCCCGCATGCTCTGTTCCTGCTTTATGCCCACAACCAATCCTATGTGCAGAGGTGCTTGGCCCAGGGGCAGCTCCACATTTGGGGGCTCGTCATCAACCTCCTCGGACGACTCAAAGGTGCCCCCCCCAGGGTCTAACAGAGCCTCCAAACCTATCTTCTGCTCACCTCTCTGGTGATTTCTCTGCACCCATAGTCTGCTTCCAGGGTGGAGGGGAAGTCATGGTCTTAGTGCTGTGAGGAACTACTCTTTCGCTCCTCTGCCTATGGTCAGAGCTGCAATGTTAACCTTGAAAACATAGCAGTTAAGATGACATTTTCATGGCTTCATTTCAAGCCCAGAGAAGTGAATACCCTCAAGTCTGGCAGACAAGAAGACCTCATGCAGAAGTGGGGAGGCCAGCAAGGAGGGGTGCATTCATTTCAAGTCCTATCCTACTAATGGACATTTTGTATTTCAGACCTAATGGTTATATAATCTTCATACTTAAAATGGAATCCATCTCAGGACACCTGGGTGGTTTCGTGATTGAGAGTCTACTTTTCATTTAGGTCGTGATCCCGGGGTCTTGGGATCAAGTCCCACATCAGGCTTCCCTCAGGAAGTCTGCTCCTCCCTCTGACTATGTCTCTACCTCTCTCTCCATGTCACTCATGAATAAATAAATAAATAAAATCTTTAAAAATAATGGAATTCATCCCAGTAGCATTTAATGGGTACCAGCTTTGTGCCCAACTTGTGCGGGGCACTTGGGTGACAATGACTAAAGAACCAGTCATTGTTCTCAGGAAGCCCTGGTCCATCTGGTGCATATTCAGATTGTTTCAAGTCATGGTGGTGCTCATCCTTCTCTTATACATAATTATATTCTATGTATAGGTTTTTATTTTAAAAAATTCACTGGAGAGAGCCATGCCACCTGTGTGGATTATCTCTTATAGCTCTCAGCTCAGTGCCATGGGTCTAAAGGCAATTAATGTAAGTTCTTTGATGATATTGAATTTCCTGGAAGCTTCGGGCATTTTCTTTCAGTCATCCTAGTTAGTGTCTTAATGTGATAATAGGTTGATTGATTTTTATGTGAGTCTTAATCACCCATCAGATGCTCAACTTGGAATTCAATTCCAGCTCCACCAACCATATGACCTTGGGCAGGTTGCTTAACCTTTCTCAACATCAGTTTCCTCGTCTGGTAAAATAGGAACAATAAAACCGTCCACACAGGCTTGATGTCATAATTTAATTAAATAGAATTCCAGCCAAAAGGTTATATATAATCCTAATCCTAGTTAGAATTTTTTCTTTCCTTTCTATTTCTTTCCTTCTTTCTTTCTTTCATGGATTCATTCATTTTTTTCTTTTTACTTATTTTTTTCTTTTTACATACCATGGTCCAGATTGCTTGCTAGATCTTGGGAATATTAAGAGAAAAACACACAGTCTCTGTTCCTCACAAAACACACAATCTGCTGGGCAGAGACAGAGGGAAGCAAGTAGTGATGATACATGTAGACCTCTAAGAGAGGTTATTTAGAAACAGTGAAGAGAGGGAGTAAATATTTACTAAGCATCAACTATGTGAGTGTGAGGGAACCTCAGGAGAGTCAGTGGAGTGTGTATTTAGATGTGTGTATCCAGAAATTCATAAACATTTTGGACTTTGCCATCTCCATGGCCAGATTCCCTGGATGTCTGACTTTCCTGTAAGGAGTACCAGGAAGCCAATCTTGATTCTTCTTTGCTCGGGAGCAACCTTGTCCTCAAGAACGGTGGGGAATGCTGATGACCACTTAACACATTCTGAAGCCATCAGCCAAATCTGGGGCTGGATAAATATGCAAAGAAGGGCTCCCTGTTGACCATTCCCCTGAATGCTTTTCCCAGCCCTCCCGTCTCCTGCTGCCCAGTAACCCGTTGCCGTGGGAGACAAGTGTACTTAGTGTGACAAGTCACACCACACCCCAAGCCTCCCCAACCCCATGTCAGCCGGATCCCAGTACAACAGCAACTTCCCCAAGTTACAGAATGCATTTCTGTTTAAATGCATCACACATTTCTATGAGATCTTCCTTTGCATAATACTATGGCTTTTCCCCTCTTGGCAGGAGCCTGCAGAGGAATGGATCTTGCCTGGTTGACACCTCTACGGATGCCCGGATTGATTCCTTTGCTGCTACCCCCATCTCCTGGGTGTCAGGTTCCAAACCCACCCGAAAACAAGACTGGATGGGCCCCTTTCTTGATGAGACAAGGGACACTTACAGAATACAAATAGCTACCCTGCATCAGGCTCCCCAGCAGCACCGAGATGGAAGGAGAAGAGATAAGTGGAAGCCCGCTTTTGAGACTTCACTTGTTATTATCAAGGGATGGAATTGGGGTAAAAGGAAGCAAACAGGCTTAGCTTCTCTGCAGCTTAGCCTGACTTTTTTCCTTTCTTGCAGAGACAAATCGCAACATTTGGCAGCCCTTATATATCACACGCCCTTGCAATGTTTCGCTTATAGCGTTTATTATGAATAAGAACAGCTAATATTTATTGAACAATAATTACATGTCAAGCACCTGGTATGTTTATTTCCTTTAACGCTTACAGCAACTCTATGAAGTAGGTCATTGGATTAGCTTCTCTTTACAGAGTAGGCATTTGAGGTTTAAAAAGTGTGATTCTTTTGTCCAAAGTCATGTCTTAAGTGGGGGGGAGGTGGCATTCAAACCCAGGACGTCTAACTTCAGATGACTCAGACTTAACTCTTGCATGATATTGTTGCTAGGGAGGCAGCCCAGGAGAGTAACAAGTTGATGGAGACTACCTGGCCTTGCTACTTAGCTCCTGCATGACCTTGGGCAGGTTACTTAAGTTCTCTATAAAATGAGGGTAATAGTACCTACCTCATATGGTGGCAGTGGTAGTCAAGGGTTTTTACAGATAAAACATTTAGGATCATGCTTAGCACAAAGTAAGGAGTCAACACACATTAGTTATTTTTATTAACAATAAATCCTTCTAAGTTAGGAGCCTCGTCTTAGTCCCCTTTGAATCTTTATCGCCAATACATAGCACAGTGCAAAGAGCATACTTGAAACAGACTCAACAGCATTGGGATAAATTAGGGGATGAAATATTCTAGACAATATTTATAATTAAAATGTATATGTGCTTTATTATTTACAGAATGCTGTCATTTAGTTTAATCTGGTGTAAGGTTTGTGTTTGAGCTAAAATAGCAAGAAAATTTGACCTAGCCATTTGACTCCTAGGTACATACTCAAGAGAAATGAAAACCTATGTCCACACAAAAACTTGTGCATAATTATTTGTGGAAGCATTATTCATAATAGCTGAAAGGTGGAAACCACCTTGGGGAAACCACCCAAATGTCCATATCAATGGCAGGCACATGATGGACTATTATTCAGCCATGAAAAAGAATGAAGTGCTGACAAGTGAGTAAACCTTGAAAGCATCATGCTAGTTGAAAGAACGAGTCATGAAAGACCATGCACTATAAAATTCCATTTAAATGAAATGTCTAGAAAAGGCAAATCTCTAGAGACAGAGAATAAGCATAGAAGGTTGAGGGTACTGGGGAGAGTGATAGCTATAAGGTTCTGCAGTTTCTTTTGGGATTAATAAAAAGGTTCTAAAATTCATTGTGGTGATGGCTGCACAACTCTGTGAATAGACAAAACCATTGAACTGTATACTTCAAATGAGTAAAATACAGAGTATGCGAATTCTCTCCATAAAAAAAGCTGTTACAAAAAAAAAAAAAAAAGACAATAAAGTGACGTGTCTCCAAATCAGAAGCTCAACACCAGTGAGTTCTCGATCTTACCAGACTTCCTGTTCTGCCCCCACCCTGACTCAGGCAGCCTTGGCCACCTGCACAGCACACATCCTGGCCAAGGCTGACCGAGGAGGCACGAAAGACCAACAGCCTGCCATTATTCAAGATGAGGTGGGAAAAATTAATTAGTGATTATTCTTCCATTCTAGTCCAGTTGCCCTTCAAATGCCTCTTTTTCGTGTTGCCTCCTGTCTAGCTCTGCTGGGCAAGATGAAAGGCTAACAGGCTGGTCAATCCAACACAGAAATGCAAGGTGTGAAATGAAGCTGTAGCAACAGGCTGGTCTTTCTCAAAATTAAATGTAAGCTCCAAGGCTGGAAATCAAGGCTGGAAAGTCTAAATACCAAGTCTATTAATCATTTGCAAGTCACTTCCCTCCTCACGATCTTGTCTCAGAAACAAATAAAAGCTCGATGTTCTGACATACTCACTGCATCCTTTGTTTTAATGATGTTTTTCAAAACTTAAGCAAATTGCTGATGGAGAAGAGCAGAGTTAGGATTCTAATTAAGCCTCCCCAGTTTGAAAAGTTGCAGAAGATTGCCAACAGGATTCCAAGACCTGCAGGTATTTAAGAGTAAAAACAGAGGAGAAATGAGGCTTGCAATTCACGAGAGTAGCTACGAAGGTGTGTAATTATGACTGAGACCGAAATATAATCTTATCACTTGGAGATTTTGTTCTTTGCTCTACTTTGCACAAATTGATGCTATATATAGACATACTCACCAGGGAAATTCCTTAGGCAGAGGCAAGAAAGAAAAGAAATGAAAGAAAGAAATGAAAGAAAGAAAGAAGAAAGAGAAAGAAAAAGAAAGAAAGAAAGAAAGAAAGAAAGAAAGAAAGAAAGAAAGAAAGAAAGAAAAGAAGAAAGATCACACTTTCCCTTTTCCTGATAACTGTTAGTATTATTAATTCAAACTCAAACAAATATTTATTTAGGTGGTGATTTTGAGGCTTTCAAAGGATGTGTTGGTTTCACTAAATGATGAGTGCTGATCTTTATTGCCTGTTCGCAGATCCTCTCATGTTTTATCTCATTTAATTCCTGTATCTACCCTATGAGGTAGGTACCTTTAATTATCATCACCATCATCACCATCATCATCATCATCCTCATCCTGTCTCACAGATGGAGAAAGCGAGGAACAGAGAAGTTAGGTAGCTTGCTCCAGGCTGCGCAGCTACTATAAATAATAGAACCGAGATTTAATCCCATCTGACTCCAGAGCCATGTTCTTAATCACTATCCTATTCTGTCTCTCCAGTAAATCGACAATTCTTAATTTCCCTCTTGATGCTTCCACTTTGAAGAGTTGAGCATGTTAGAATGTTGGAAAGAATTACTGTACACAAGATCATCTCACGTACCTCATATTGCCATTTTCTTTACATACTTCATGTGTATGGAGTGCCTTCGGTCTGCAAGTGCTGACTTTAGCCCACCGTGTGGTGACATATGTTTCAGAAACTTTGCATATGCTATTCCCTTCGCTGGCATTCTCTGCCCTCCCTCTCCTCTACATCACCTAGCTGACGTCTACCAATCTCCAGATGTCAACTTAAAATATCACTTCCATTGAATCAGTATTGTTGCTTCCTTTGGGTAAATATCCAGTAGTACAATTGCTAGGTGGTAGGGTCGTCGTATTTTTAACTTTTTGAGGAATCTCTATACTGTTTTCCAGAATTTATAGCAGCATTATCAATAATAACCAAATTGTGGAAAAAGCCCAAAGGTCCATCAACTGATGAATGGATAAAGGAGAGGTGGTATATATAAAAGAATATTACACAGCCATCAAAAAAGAATGAAATCTTGCCATTTGCAACGATGTGGATGGAGCTAGAGTGTACTATGCTAAGTGAAATAAGTCAGTCAGAGAAAGATAAATACCATGTGATTTTTACTCATATGTGGAATTTACTCATATGTGGAAACAGATGAACATAGGGGAAAAAGAGAGGGGGAGAGATTGGTAAACCATAAGAGAGATTCTTCACTATACAGAACAAACTTGAACGTTGTTGGAGGGGAGCTGCGTGGGAGGGGGGATGAGTTAAATAGGTGATGGGCATTAAGGAAGGCACTTGCTACAATGAGCCCTGGGTGTTATAGGTAAGTGACGAACCACTAAATTCTACTCCTGAAACTACTAAATGTGTCACTTGCCAAACAAGCTTTCCTTAACCTTCCCTTTGCTCCTTCCTCTGTTCATCCACCCTCTTATGCTTTGCCTTTGTAGCACCTTCTAAGCTTGTAATCAAATATGGAACTAGTTGTGAAATGGCTGGCTGGCTCTCCCTCTAGAATGCAAGTTCTATGAGGACAGAGCTGGGCCTGTCTTGTTCACTACTGTCTCCTGTGCTTAGCAGAGAATCTGCTACATTTTGCTAATGTTTAAATAGGAAATGTATAAAAGGATGCACGAGACATCAGTTGTGCCCTGTGTTGCTTACATTTCAGTAGTATTATTATACAAACATGTATCTACAAGGGGAAAATGAGTTTAGAAGGAGAAGGAGCTCTTCAGAAAAGGGGCTTATCAAAACTATAACATTTGAGCTGGTCCTGGGAGGATGAGCCAACATCCAGATGGAGAACACCCAAGAGCCAAGCATGAAGCTAGGCGAGCACAGCCTGCTGAGTAAATTGCTGTGGTGTATTAATACTTATTTAGAAAATAAGGTGAGAAAAGAGTAAAACAGCAAATGTTGTTTTTCTGTCACTTGAAAGCATTTAGGAATAGGCTGCCTTTTGGGGCCTCAAGACAAATGGAATTTCTTAGCCTGAAGACAGCTGTCTTCATGTACTGATCGAAATTATAAAAGCCAAGATACAAAATATAACTTGTGCTTCTAATCCACGTGCTGTCCCTCACTGAGAAAAGAAAAGATCCCTGAATTTCTGAGAATAAATGGGGAAGATGTCTTTTTTTTTTTTCTCCTCTGCCTCATACTGTTTCCTAGTCCCTGTGAGGAGGAGGATGCTGCAGAATTTCTCAGCTGAGTCAGGAAGAGTCTCTTAAAAATCAGTTTGTCACTTCTTAAGCTCAAAATCAATAGAAGAAATCACATGGAGATCAATAGATGGAACTCCATAAAAATTAAAAACTACTCTATGTCAAAACTCATACAACCTAAATGAAAGACAAACAATAAATGGAGAAAAATATTCCCCACTGCTTTGATGGCAAAGCCCAGCGGAGGCCAGTTCACTTCAGCACCCCTCAGCCGTGCATTCCCTAGGAACTAGAACTGGGGGGCCTGGGACATCCAGAGTCCAGTAAGACAGTTTCTGTTCTCACAGGGTTCTGCTGAGAGGGCAGGATATATAGATGGACCCTTCCAAGGTGATGTTGCAAGGGTTCAAGGGGCTCTGACCAATGGAAATGATGGGTACCTCGTGTGGCATGGGGTGCGGGGAAGGCTTCCCAAAGAGAGGCCTCAGACATGTAAAAGGTGAGGAGAATTTATCCAAGGCAATAGGGGCACAAGAGGACAGTGACTGAAGGCATGGAGATGTGAAACATCTTGGTTTGTATGTGTGCATTGGGGTTGGTGACAACTTCTTTGGGGTTCTGGAACAAAGGGCAGTGTTGGGAGTGATGGAGATGAGGCTGGACAGGTAAATCGGGATGCTGATGGGGAGCCATTGAAACCTAGACAGTGATTTAAGGCAAATCCTGTAAGACAAGGGAAGAGTTAGGCTTCGGTAGAGTTACAGCATGATAGCTTTAGACTGGTTAGTACCACGAGGTTGGGGGTTTGAAGTGAGTTTCGATGAGCACGCCCTTAGTTTGGATAACCATTTAGCTGATTCACAGCCTCACCTCTCAAGAGTCGGTGTTTCCTTGGGTGAGCAGCTAAGTTCTACTTGCTTGATCTGAGCCTGGCTTATCACGGGCACAGAAAAGAGTAACTGGTCCCAGAGGTGTTTAACGAGGGGACAAGAAACTGTGTTGGTTTTAGCACAAGCATCTTACCTAAGACTGTCTTGCTTTGGCACCCCACGCCCGAGCCACCCCCATCCCTGCATGACATGTTAGGTGAACAAATCATATTTTAAAAAAATATATGCATTTGGGAAATGGTATGATTAGTGACCCTGGGATTGCCTGACTGGGAGGAACCAATGGATTCTACAGTTAGATCAACAACTATGGGTGGAGACGGAGGTCTCCCACCATATAGGGGAGGGATGTACTTTGACAGGTAGGGAGCTGAGGTCCAGATGGAGGGAAAGAGAGGAGTGCTGACCTCAGGACAAAAGGAATAAACTGGTACCTTTGGGAGACATCGTGGCATCCTCTGGGAAGAGTTTACCATTTTAGTTGTTCTTTTCCCATAGACCATCTTAGTCACTTTGGGTGTACTAATCCACATTGTCTTCTCCTTTATTGAGATAACTTTTGGACATCCCAGCACGGAGCTTTGAAAGTGAGGTGTTGGGAATTAGAGATTTGAGCAGTAAAGGGAAACACCGTCTTTGCAACATGATCCATCCACTGCGGCCAGTCTGGGCTGGAGGCACCCTAAGAGAGGAGGGAGGGCACCCAGAGCTCCAGCGGAGACGAGAGAGGCAGGAGGTGTGTGCCAGACCCCTATAGCTGCCACATAGATGCCAAGAACAAACTCTTCCCTGGTCCCCAAATATGTCAGAGAGAGGCTGCCCTTGAAGAGGACAAGCTGACGCTTGGGTTGTCTTTGTATCACTGGAAAAAAAGAAACAAGTTGAACACCAGAAAGAGACCTGGAAAAAAAAAAAGGGTTACTTTCATTTTCCATATATTTTATGCAGGGAGGCGGAAAGAACTAGATTAAAATGAGCAAGAATAGCCTACAAGATCCTTAACTGATAAGGGACGAAGAACTCATTTAATTGGTGGCTGTCCTGAATAATGTGCATTGGAAAGTGTATAATCTAAAGTAGCACACAGAGTAAGAAAAATAACCATGGAAATAAGGAAGTAGTCAAGAAAAGTTCCATAAATTAAATCATAGTTTGAAAGGATAAAGTCATGTTAACACTCATTACCATATTTTAATTTCATGGTGATTAAAATTATAATGTAGCATGTATTACTACTTAATTGATCTGCCAACATCAAGTATTTGCAAGTTTCTTTTTGTTCTCCGAAGTCATAAACTATCTATTCTTTGCTGCATAATTTTGGAGGTAATTTCAAACCATAAATATTTCTCTTTATTAAAATTCTCAGGAAATTAGAACCTCGATAGCTACTTATTTATATGTGCTCTGGCAAGAGGCCAGGAAATTCATTTTCTTATATTTTGAATTCTACAAAATTAAAGTGCTAAAGAATATTATCTATTAATCTTCATGCTTCCTTTTATGACAGTTTTACAGTTTAATAGCAATGTTCACATATCTGAGGGTGACTAGCTAAGCAATGTCCCTTTAAAATTGGGTATTTTTCTTTGATAGAGAGCTGTTCCTTGTGGAGGATACAGACCCAATTCACTGCCAAGCCTTGCACCTTTGTAGCACCCAGCCAGCTTGCCCCAGATAGAATTGTCCCCAGGTAGTGCCAATCCCCAAAGACCTGGCAATTTTCAGGGACTCCACCTTGCTCAGGTACCCCTACCTCACACACACACACACACACACACACACACACACCCCTTCTTGGATGAGATGATGTCTTTGCACCAACCCCTTGCTGCAATCTGCCCTGACCCCTGAGAATGCAGCTGCCTCCGGCCTGATTTAGCTCATCCCTCATTGGTGCATCTGTGCTAGACCACCCTGGCTCTGATGGCGTAAATAGGACACATATGCCGCTCTGGAGCCTCATGAGTCTCTTTAGATAAAAATAAATTTAGAAAATTGCCAAACCTTTCAGAGACAATACTTTCCTAATGATTCCTGACTCCTTTGACACCCCATTGCACTGATTAATGGTCATTCAAATTGACCACCTGGCATAGCTCAGTGTCAAAATCAAAAAGGACATATTTTCAAAAGTCAGGTACTACCTTTTGTGCTGTAAAATCCTATGCATGTGTGTACGTGGGGGAGGGGACAATTGTAAACAGATGGAGTATCTGAGTTCTAAAATTCGTTGGTGGCCCCTACCCTACATGTATGTTCTCCAGTACCATTATTCTTAGCACTTATAAAATTAGTCATTACAATGACTTCTCATACTTGGCAATATGGTTAGACCGAGGCTGGTCAAATATTTTAAGACCACTAGAGATAGAGAAATGTTCTTTAGAGATCTTTGTTATGAACTATCTGAAAGTTTAAAACAAAAACAAAAATGCCAGGAGCAACAGAAACAGCCTGTTTTACACCATTACAAATTATGAACAAAGAAATATATTTTCCGCACTGAGTCTCAGTCTGGATTTGATCACTCCCCTCTAACATTTTTTTTTGAAAAATCTGACTGATGGGCTTTACAATTGAGCACACTGTCCATGGTTGTACAGCTGAGTCGGGGAATATCTGATGGTAAGAAATAAAAACCCATTCGAAATGACACAAACCCAGAGGAGAGCGTACTGGAAGCAGACAAGGGCTATCTCTTGGGTCCCAAGGGCAGAGAGTGGCCCCCCAGAGGGCCAATATAAATGAAAGGCAGGATCTCCAGGTAAGGACTGCTTAGTGTCTCAGCAGAGACTGTTCCCGGAGTGATTCAGCTCATTTCAGTTCAAACGAGAGAGAGAAGGAGAATTGAGTTGGTCACTGGCCGGCCACTCAACTGGACCTTCCTAGGTCAAGTGGCTCAGAAGTTGGGGTGGTTTTAGGAAGAGTGGCATCTTATCAACAGTGACCTGATGTCTCTATAACAAGCAAGATCTCTGGTCAAAAGGAGCTTTGTGGCTTCCTCCTGTTGGTACTTATTTGGTGGGGAGAGAGTACCAGCGGCTGAATAAAGAGGTTCAGATATTTCACAAAGGGCCAGTGGGAGGTGTATGTCATGAAAAGGCCTGGGAGAGTGTGGGTTTAGTTCAGGATTAGAAAATCCAAAGACCTTAGGGAGCAATTCTAGCCTTGAAGTGAGGGTAAGTACAGAACAGGAGGGCCAATGTGAGACTCTGAAAAACGGAAAGTGACCAGGTTGAGGTCACAGACCAGGAGGACAGATATTGGGAGAGGAGTAAGGAATCCAAGGGTTAACCTATCATCATCTCAGCCAGAGACATTTAATTTAATGCTCTCATTTAATTCTGACAACAAGCTTCCCACACAGTTAGAGGTGGCATAGTGTGGTAATTACACACCCAACCTCTGGAGTCTGGGGGGCTGGCTCCAAATTCCAGTCGTGCCACTCCCTGGTGATAAAACCTTGAGCTATGATCTTTCTTGTCATGCCTAAATTCCTCATCTGCAAAACCCCAGCAAAGGGTTAACTCCAGCTCCTCTGCCCAGCCTGGGGTTAAACAGGATGGGAAGGGGAAAGGAAAAGAGGTGAAAGAAAGCAGACTAACATTTGCTGAGGGATCTATTAGGAGCCAAAGCCTACACACATGTCTTTACATCTTGGTAAATTCCCAAATCTTCAGATAAATTAGGAGATCTTAGCTGCGTCTCTCTACCTCCATCCCCCTCTCCCAGCTCTTCTAATCATGCCCAGTGATTACCCTGCAGCTCATGTGACTATTCTCCTGGCGGAGATCTGATCACGCCTCTGCTTTAGCAGGTTCTGTGGGTCCTCATCATCTACACCACACTTTAGTAAGGCACCTGGGGTCCTTCTCAGCCCCTCACTGCTTTCCCAGCCTTGTATCCTGCTCCCCATCTTCTCTACTCTGCTTCCCTTCCCACCATCCCAAACTGCCTTTCTCCGTGACTTCACCCTCATACCTCTGTGTGGTTTTGCCCATACACTTCTCTTTGCCTTAACTGTTCTCTTTCTCTCACTCTTCCAGTAAAAGTTCATCTGTTATTCAAGATCTAGGTAAAATACCATGAATTTCTTGGGCTGTCAATGGTTCCTTCCTAATATTCCAACTGTGCCGTTACAGCACATGTGATATTATGTGTGCATTATACCCACACTTCTTCCCAGGTCTCTAGCTCACCAGTCTCTGACGATCCAGACGGTGGGTCTCGGGTCTGCTCTATCCCTATGTCTCCAGGGCCTCGCATGGTTTCTAGGGTAGCCTTGTAATCCCTGCTTCTTGCATGAATAGGACCACTGGAGATTTCACACTCACAGGCGGTCTCAACTGGTTATTTTGCAAGGATTTTATCCCACTCCCTTGTAGTTGAAGCTTAATTGTATTTAGATACAGAAGAAGACAATATGGAATATTGTTGCTGTGGAAACAAACTTGGAAAATGTAGGAGCCGTATCTCATGGCTAAGCTGAACGTGAAGACTTGCACAATGGCACCGAAGGCACAGAGCTCGCCCTCGAGGCAGCCAGCTGTGCAGACCACGGATCACGCTCCAGGTACCATTCCAGCCTATAGTCTTTCTCACTTTGATGAGCAATCACTGGGTTAAATATTATTTTCAGTGCATCCTACAAAGAAATTATTGCATTTTAGTGGACTTCTGTTTGGGGATCTAAGATGTTTTAAAATCACACGATGTAACAATTTTTCGAGAGGGAAAAAAACCCCACATTTACCCATTATTTTCAAAAGTTCTTTTCAAAAGCTTCTATTCTGTCTTCTGTATTTGGGATCGGCCCACATAAAAGGTTTTCTTGAGATTCTATAGAAATATTTTCCCTTTCCTGCCATGAACTCCTACAAAAAAAGAACTTAGAAATAATAACAAAATACTTTGTGTTTTGTGATATTTCCCCTTGTGGGATGGTTCTTTGTCTAACCACCTCCTGACTGATTACTGTTCCTAAAGGAACATGAGGAAATATTCTTACTCTTTTTGCCTTAATTAACCAAAAGATCCTATTCGTGTATCAAAACCTCCATGTCCTATGTGATCTCTGGGGTTCTCTAACGTGACTTTTACCATACCGATAACTTTCCTGGATCTCAATTTATTTATTTTTTATTTATTTATTTTTTTCTGGATCTCAATTTAAACCATAGTAGCAGCTCCACTATCCTTGGCTCAAAAATTGAAGAAAAAAAGGGGGGGGGGGAGTTTCTCATTTTGACCTGTCTAGGACATTACATAATTCTAGTCTTAAAGAAACTCTTTACGATGGTACTCAAACTTTCTCTACATGCTTCCATGCAGTGGGTGCCCCTCATGTAATCGATGTAGAATTCACCTGTAAGTGGATTGAACAAAGAAAAAACTGAACTCGTTGGGTTGTTATGAGGATAAATTATGAGCGCATCTGGATCATGCAGGGTTCAGTGGGGTTCTGTCCTCTTCCCTCTCGCATGCTAGCCCTGGGTGACCCCCATCCATTCTGGGATGTGTGTGTGTGTCCCCGAAATATGTGTACTTCAGATTTTGCCCATGAATTTCCAATCTACACACTCAATTGTTCACCTGGATTGTCCAGTCACCTCTGACACAGTATGTGTAACACTGAACTTACCTTTGGTCTTTCCAAATTGGCTTCCCTTCCTGAACCTCCGTATTGGTGAGTGCACTGCTACCCACCCTATTCTCACTCTTGGGCAACCTTCATTTCCAATCCATCACCAAACCTTGTCATTCTGTGGCCAAGCCTAAGTGGACATCTCACTCGTCTCCATCCTGCACCTGTGCCTTGGGGCTAAGGCTGCCAACCTCCCTCACCCAGCCTCCCGCGGCAGGTTCTGGGTGGCCCCTGCCTCCAGTCTTGCACCTCACTCAGGCTTTACTGCAGCCAGCATCCTCACCTTCCCTTCTTTCTTTCTTTCACCATCATCTTCTCCTCGGAGCAAAGCCAAGCTCTTCATGATCCTTTGAATCCTTTCTCTGGTCACCTCTCCACCTCTTCCTATTTCCCTACTATTTCACTCTCCAGTGGTACCAGGTGCCTTTTGCTTCTTCTAAAGCTCAGTGTTTCTCTTGCCTCCAGGCCTTTGTGGACACTCAAACTTTGCTGACTAGGAGTTATTAAGCTAAGAAAAAAATCTTAGAATTTCTCCTCTGACTCTTTTTCACAGTGAAGTGTTTTCATTTACCTTTCCCTTGAACTCTGGACCATATTTCCAAATGTCTTCCGGTTCATCCTCCACTTGGCTGTTTAGCAGAAATCTCAGAATCAACCATGTCCCAACCAATCTTCTCTGTCCAGTGATGCCACAGTTCTCCTTAACACGCATCACCTCACACACACTAGGCATTTTACTTGTTCATTCTATTCATCATGTGTCTTCCTCATGAAAGGGAAATTCTAAAGGAGCAACTTTTTCTATTTTGTTCAATAATGAAACCCCAGGGCCTAGTATGGTTCCCAACTGTGATGGACTGAATGTCTGTGTCCCCCTCAAATTCCCACGCTGAAGCTCTACCTCCCTCACCCCCCACCACTGTGATGTTATTAGGAGGTGAGAATTAGATGAGGTCATGAGGGTAGAGTCCCCATGATGGGATCAGTGCCTGTGTAAGGGCCACAAGGGCGCTGGCTTCTGTTCTTTGTCAGGTGAGGCTACCTTGAGAAGGTGGCAGTCTGCAACCTGGAAGAGTGGTCTCACCAGAACCCGATTGTGCCCACACCCAGATCTCGAACTTCTAGCCTCAATAGCTGTGAGAAACAAATTTCCGTTGTGTAGAAGCCATTAAGTGTGTGGTATTTTATTATAGCAGTGAGAACAGACGAAGATATTGACATATAGGGGACACTTCATAGATGTTTGTTGAATGAATAAATGGCTCTATAGCAATAGGACGAAGGCAGATTGAGACTTACCCAGAATTCCTCAGATCTGGACAGCCATGGTGCAGCAGAAAGATCATAGATTCTGTTGGGCAGATCTGTGTAGTTGTGTGACCCAGGGGAACTCATTTAATCGAGACATTTTTCTCAGTTGGTAAAATGAAGATAGAGCTCACAAGATTGTTGCAGGCTAATTGATATAATTGACTTTAACCATACTGTGTTTGGTCCTAAATACATATATTCTATTCCCGAATCCTGACAAAGACTACTGGAAGCCTTAAAAACTTGGCAAGGTTAGCAAGCCTTATCCAAAGCAGACCTCAGATGAGGCAACTCAGGAATTAATCAAACTGTGTTCTAGAAGGAGCTCATTTTATTAAAAGTGCGATAGGTCTTCTTGGGTGGAACAGGGTTTAGTGAGAGGGTCAATTGAAAAGCATATTCTTGTAAACAGTTGCTCAAGGCATGGTCTCCTTGAGAAGAATTGGGGGCGTGAACTCCCCTTGCCAACTATTTCTCCCAACTCACTGGGAAGTGTTTATTTGAGCCATTGTTTATTGAGCTTGGAGGACTGTGCTTTGCCCTCCTGCTTAATGCCTAATAGCTGTGCAATTATTTATAAAGTTCCTTTTGCTGCAGTGTGGCCCCCAATCTTCTGAGGGGCTTAGATAGGAAGGGAGTTGGCACCAAAAAACTGGGCTATGCTACAGAGAGGTCCAAAGCTTCTGGGGAAATGAAGTGAAAATGCTGTTTTGCCTGGTGCTTCCGATTGTCAGGCCAGAATAAGACACAGTCCTCTTCCGGTGTGAACTCATTAAGCCGCATTTGTCGGACAATTTTGCAGCCACACTGATGTTTGCTGACATTGCAGTGACCCACAGGAACCAAGCCAATTGGACGTGGAAGGGACTGACACATCCTATAAGAATCACAGACTAACACAGCAAAAATGAAACCTGAGGAACCCTCTGAAGACCAGAAAAATGAAGCACAGAGAGATGGAGTGACTGGACGAGGGTCATACTGCTGGTAAGGGACAGAGAGACAACTCACACCCAGGTCTGTGGAGTCTCCAGCCTGTGCCCTCCCTACCGCTGGTGCTCTGAGCAATGGATGAGAGTTCCAAGAGACAAAGTGACTTGAGTCTTCAATGATACTTTTAAGGTTTTCTTCTCAGTTGGATTAAAATGACCTAAATAAGCTCAGCATTTAATAAACGAGATAATGCGTACAGAAGCACATGGTGCATTATAGACTATTGCCTAATGATTGGGTGCATTGCTGGTTAAACCTGTGAGATTAATAAATAAAATGGTCTGACCAGGTGGATATACTCATACAGGAGGACATGTCGTAGTTTAACGGCAACCAAACACAGCAAAGTGATTTTACCTGCTTTGTCAGCTGTTCCATTGACTCTCTCGGTTGCTGACTCCAGAGGAGGTAACATACCGATGACAAATTATACCAGGAAAATGTGCAGGAAAGTTCATTTGCACCTGGTGCTTTTTATTCAGATTTCTTTTCAACTATGAAACTGTTGTATTTAAAACTGGGGAAATACGGCAAAATAGAAAAGAAACTGAAAATTACCTGCGTTTCGAAAAACAGATACTATTAAAATGTCGGCGTTTTCAAAAAAAGATATTTACAAAAGACTACTGTCCTATAAGCACATCCTGTATGTGCAGATCAAAACCCCTCTCTTCAAACAATGGTGTTCGGTGACTATTTTTTTCCATTAATCTTTAAGAATGCTGTAATTGATTGTATATTATTTCCTTATATAGAACTATCATAGTTTCTCTATCTACTTACCTGTTGTCCATTTATCATGCCACCACATTTTCAATATTATATTTCTGAGATGAAAACCATCCTTCTTTGGCCTTTCCAAATATTTCAGATATTTATCCTTCCCAAAGTAGATTCCTAGAAGTTGGATTATGAACTCAAAGACTATGACAACTTTTAATGTTCCTCCTAAGGATACTCAAGTGCTTTTCAGAGAATGTGACCTATTTATCCTCACACCAGTACTGTGTATAAATATACACCTCACCACATCCTTGCCAGCATTGTCATAGAGAGCAGTTGACAATGAGTGAAAGTTTAATGAGAAAAAGGATATTTATGTGGCCTCAAAATCAATTCCCACAAGGTGCTTAATAACTACAAAGGGAAAAATAATAACTTCACAGAAGAGAAACCTTGCAGACACCACGTTAACAGAGATCAAAGTTAGTATCATCAATAATGGGACAAGCTGACATCATGTTCCTCATAACAGGATGCACAGAGAAGGATGCAACATCACTTCTGAGATATCCCTGCCAAAAATGCATAACCTGAATCTAATTATGGGGAAACATCAGACAAGCCCAAATTAAGAGACATTCAACAAAATCAATGATCTGTATTTTTCAAAAATGCCGGTGTCATGGGGCATTTAATGTTTTCTAGTTTCTATTATGATTGAATTGTGTTCCTCATTATATTATCTGAGTGGTATTGCTGGCACAGAAGGAAGCTACTGGATTTTGCACATTTTTCTTGTATGTCACCATTTGACTTACTCTGAATTAATGTTAAGAGCTTCCTGCTGATCCTCTTGCAGTTTTTTTGACGATATATCATCATATTGTCTGCAAATAACAGTAATTTTGACTCTTCCTTTCCAATAATTTTACCTTTTATTTCTGTCTGATGTCTCATTGCATCAGAAGAATTTCTAGAACAGTGCTATATAACACTACGGACATGCAGCATCTCTGCCTCTTCCTGGTTTTAGCGGGAACGTTTCTGGTCAATGTTAGGAATGGGACAGGCTGTCAATATACGATGTTGTATGTTAAAGGGAGTTTCTTCTTTTTTCTAGATTTCTATGGGCATGACTATCTTTTTGTCACCTATTGAAATTTTTATATGGTTTTTCTCATTGAGACTGTTGAACTGCTGTTAATATATTAATAGATTTTTCTAACGTGAAGCTACCCTTGCTTCCCTGGGGTACCCCTGATTTACCTGGGGTAAAGAGTTCTCTTAGTACTTCATTTTGCTGTTACTATCATTTTGCCCTTTTGCAAAGTTGGATTTGTATTGTATCAACTTAGTGTAGCTGGTACTGTTTCCAGAATTCCCTTCCCTGCATCGTTCTGGGTTAGCAGGGCCACAAGAGACAACAGTGTGAGATTGGGAAGGCAGAGGTGAAGCAGGAGCCATACTCTCATCACACTCACAGGTCAGTGCTGGGCACGGGGCATCGATGGCACTCAGAGCGCTGTCACTGCTCTGCTGGCTCACCTGATTGGGATGGGACAGCAGCCTGGCGCACAGCGACTCCAGCTCCTGATGGGCTAACACCCGTTTCACTGACCCCAGGACTGGATACATTTTGGCTCCAGGGGAAGGGGACCAGTTTCTCCCGTAGATCCCCCCCACCCCACCACCATGATCACTAAAATTGGAGACTCGAGGGCAGTGAGATGTAGGTTCCAGTCAATCTTTGCAGGCTTCAGTTCTCGCCACACCCACTTAACATACATCTCTCTTTCCCCACTGCCTGCTTTGCTGGACTTCAGGCTCCGGCCTGGGACACAAATGCAACAGCCACAGAGGAATTGTTTAACCAGCTCCCACGATGGTATAAGGTCCAATCCATAGGCTACATTCCTTATGTCCTGTATTTCCTAGTGGTGGTCCTTCTCTGACCTGATCAAAATACTGTTCATAAGTAAGCTTGGTCTAAGCCTGTGCTGATTATTCTTTGTTGACACCATAAGATTCATCCTCTGACCAGCTCAGCCCTGCTCTGGGCCCTGTGGCTAATCTTTACAGATTGGGCCTCGCTTGCCCTCTGGCTTCTCTTGGGCTTGGTTAGCGTTTGTACTGGCAGAAGTTTGAAAGACAGAAGGAGAGAGAACAGAGGGCTTGCCTCTGCCTCTCTGCTGAGCCTGGGCCCGGTGGCTGTGACAACGGCCATATCCTCTATGGCGACAGTTACTGCTCAGGAGCCCCTCTGCCACAATTCAAATCTTCTCTAGGGATATTATTTTTCTCCATTTATAATTCTGTATTGCCGTGTAGCAAAAGTTGCCCCCAAACTTCACAACAAACACTACTATCTTACACAGTGTCTGATGGTCGGGGGTCTAGGAGCAGCTCGGCTTGGTGGTTCTGGCTCAGAATCTTACTTGAGGCTGCAGCCAAGATGCTGGCTGGGCTGCACTCATCCGAAGGCTTAACTGGGGTGGACCATCTGATTCCAAGCTCTCACACGTGGTTGTTGGCAGGAGGCCTCAGGGCCTCACTGTGTGGACTTCCCCAAAGGGTTGCTTGAATGTCTTATGAAATGGCAGCTGGTGTCCCCCAGACTGAGCAATCCAGAGAGAGAACAAGGAGGAATCCATACACTTTTTATTTTTTTATTTTACTTATTTCATTTATTTAAAGATTTTATTTATTTATTCATGAGAGACACAGAGAGAGAGAGAGAGAGGCAGAGACACAGGCAGAAGGAGAAGCAGCTCCATGCAGGGAGCTTGACATGGGACTCGACCCCAGGCCTCCAGGATCACGCCTTGGCCAAAGGCAGCCGCTCGCTCAGTCGCTGAGCCACCTGGGCATCCCGCCACATGCCTTTTAATCTTAGAAGTCATACACCTTCACTTCTGCCGCATTCTGTCCATTTGAAAGGAGTCACTAAGTCCAGCCCACACTCAAGTGGAGGGGAATTAAGTGCTATGTCTTCAAGGGAGAAGTAGCAAAAAAAATGTGTGGATGTACTTAAAACCTCCTCACTCCCTTTGTCCCTTTCAGGACTGGGATGGTAATGTCTCCCCATCACTGCTGGTACGGAGTACCTCTCTACATCTGAACTTCCTAATCCTTGATCGTACTTCCATAAACAATCTCTTCATTAAATTATCTGTAGATAAACCTATTTAAACATAAGTCTGCTTCTAGGATTTTATCTTATTTATTTTTAAAGATTTTATTTATTCATGAAAGACACACAGAGAGAGAGGCAGAGACACAGGCAGAGGGAGAAGCAGGCTCCATGCAGGGAGCCCCACTGGGACTCGACCCCGGGACTCCGGGATCATGCCCTGAGCCAAAGGCAGACGCTAAACCACTGAGTTACCCAGGCATCCCTGCTTCTAGGATTTTGATACAATATATTTTGGGGGAGGATGTGCACAGTTACATAATTTGGAAATTTCATAGGTATATATATATGATATATTATGTATAATTATTCTATATGCTCTATAATTATATAAGTATATAAAATAATTACTATACCTATACATATATATTTAAAACATTTAATAACTATACAGAGAGATGAATATGAGCTTTTAAATGTTTTCTTAAATAACATATTTAATAATAAAATAAATAAATGTGCCAGGATGGCTGCTGATACTCCGTACCATCCTCCTCCTCTTCTTTCTGTGCTCTCTGCAATACAGGAGATAGAAACCTGAGAACTACATTTCCCCAAATCCTTAGCAGGCAGGGATCTGAGGCACAGTCTACTAATGAGAGGTGCTCACTATGAGATTTAAAAGGCAGAAGGAAACATATGCTGTTATATCTCCTCCTGAGCAGAGTGGCCTCAGGGCCTTTCTTGCCAGAGATACCCACTTGGTGGGGAAGGCAACTGTGACCATTGGCAGAGGCTGATTTTCTGCAGAATGGGGAGACAGCACCAACGTCTTGATTCTCTGAAAGCCAGCAAGAACCTGAGCGCTATCAGCTGTCTTCCCTAGGCTTTTTGTTTCTCTGCCTCTTCCTGTGGTTTTGTGTGTGTGTGTGTGCTTGTTTTTCCAATAGTTTTTTGAGCATATGGTTTCCTGTCCTAAATCACGTTCTTCTCAAAATACCAGAGTGCTTCCCTTTCCCCAACCAACTCTGGACTAATATAATAATCTGAAGGGAAAAAAAAAAAACTCCTGAATATATAAGGATTATTTTTCATTTACCTTTTCTGTAACCAAAGATCTATTTTGAGATTGCTGATTTCATTAGCCTGATGTTCTCTTAAAATTTTTAAATTCTCTAATTATGATACATTGGTATAAGTCTTAATTTTATTTATTTTCTTGTCACTCTTTTTAAAAATTAGATTTGCCAGAAGTTTTGTTTTTATTTTCAGAATCAGCTCTTTGATTTGTATACCATATAAATTAGAAGTGTATTTGGCTGCTTGCATCACAAAATAAAACTAACAGTGGCTTCAAATAAGCGTTTACTTTTCTAACATAATCATGAATTCAGAGGTGGGTGTGGCTGGCTTTGCTCAGCTACTCACCAGTGACATCCAGGATTTCATCTCATTCTATTCTTCAGATTCACCATCCCCAACCCTTTAGCTTTTCTCCTCATGGTCACGAGATGGTTATTATGAACTCAGATATTATAAGTACTTTTAAGATAGCAAATGTGGTTGGGGAAGGAGGAAAGCACTAAATCATCTCTGTCTGTACTCCTTTTGACTATTAAACCAAGATGGGGTCCTAGGAGCCCCATCAATCATCCTCCACTGGAATCTCAGTGATAAGACCTTTTTCATATGGCCACTTCTAACTACAAGGGGCCTCAGGAAGTTAGTGATTTTATTTTCTGGCTTCTATAGAAGATGATGATGGAAAATGAGGCTAGGACTGGAACATGAAGAATATCAATTCTACAGTCCCTACATCTATCAATTGCACAGTGTTGGTTCTGCCTCATGTTTATTTACCTTGCTGTTTATTTTCTAAGTTATTGAGTTGAAGGAGAAAGGGTCTGTTGTATTTTGTCATTAAATAAGGATTCACTTTATGCTATGAATTTTCCTATGAGGATAGCTTTGACAACATCCCATGAGTTTTGATATGCTGTCTTCTTACTGTAATTTTCTAAATAATCTTCAGTTGTGCCACTGATTTCCTCTCTTAATGACAGGTCTTTTTGGAGAGCATCTTTCATTTCCATGATATTGAGGGCCTTACCCTTGAACTTTTTCAATTTCTAGATTTACTTTAAGCAGAGAACATATTCTACTCTTTGATATGTATTGAACTTTCCTTTGTGGTCTAGTATAAGGTCTGTTTTAGTAAATACTTCACAAGCATTTTATTTTATTTATTTTTTTTTCACAAGCATTTTAATAAAAGGATAATTTAGCTTATAATATTATATAATATGAAAAAATATTACATAATATGGGTATATTGTTCAGATTCTCTATAAACCCAGTTTTGTGGTGTTTTATTTTTTGCTCCTAATTTATCTACAGAAATCACCCAGATGATTGTAAAACTATCAGTTTCTTCTTGTGTTTTGTTTGTGAAAAAAAAAAATCTTTTTTTTCTTTATCTGGTTTGATGCTTTGCAATTTGGCACTTACATTTCACAATAATACTCTTTGTTATCACTGGACATTGTGGAGTTATGGCTGCCTGGACTTCTGATAGAAAGACCTTGTCTTTCTGAACTGGACACATGATGAAAGAGGGACTAGATACAGCACATGGGTTTTAATCTTGGCTCAATTACTTTGTGGCTCCAAACAAGACACTTAGCCTTGTGGTGCGTTAGTTTCCTCATTTATAAAATGGGAGAATTCACAGTCCTTACTTCATAGGGTTTTTGAGAGGGTTGGATGATGTAACTCATGCAAAATGCTTAGAGCAGTACTTCACACATAGCGCTCAGTAAGTGCTGTTAAAGGAATCAAACAAGGAGGCCATTGGATTGAGGTGGCTCTAAGGCGGTGGGTAGCCTAGTAAGCAATCCAAAACCTACGCCTGGGTGGCTCAGCGGTTAAGCGTCTGCCTTCGGCTCAGGGCGTGATCCTGGAGACCTGGGATCGAGTCCCACATCTGGCTCCCCGCATGGAGCCTGCTTCTCCCTCTGCCTCTCTCTCTCTCTCTGTCTATCATGAACGAATGAATAAATAAATAATAAATCTTAAAAAAAAAAAAACCTACGCTAGAGCCAATTGTTGTAAATGCCTCAAGGTAAGAAGAACAGCTGATCACAAACAGCCAATAAGGCTTTCCCAAATAATGCAACTGCTTAAGCTACAGCCAATCAAATAATTTGTTTCCCTGCTGCATCTTCTCTGCAGAAATCCTGCCCAGAGCTCCTGACCATGGAGTGCTCCTAACCAGTTCCAGTTTGGCACTTCCTGATTCAAACAGATTTCAGCTTAAATATACTTTTAATAAATTTAACATGCCTGTTCACCTTTTAACAGCATCGATACTATTATTACTATTATTGTTTTCCATCTAGCCGACTCACTCTGTTTTTAACATCAGAGCAAGGGTAGGACAGAAGCTACATTCTCCAGCCGATGCCACTGGCGTTCAAGTTGGTGCTAATTAGAACCAGATTCTAGCAGTTTGTTAGCACTACTCTGCAGGTTTTTAAATGCATTTTTGACATTTTCTCTTTCTTCATAGACTTTTATTGGGAGGTTGGGTCAAGGGTTACTAGCCAGCCACCTTTTAAACCAGAACACTTGTATCTAATTTTTAAAAGCACCTCCTTCAATGTGATTCAAGCGAGGTGGAGATTGATGCTATAATTCAATTGCCATAAAGAAATAACCATTAATGCACTTTTCAGCCCTGGCTGGGCACTTTCTTAATAGCCTCAAAAGACTGTGAAATATTTCAGAGAATCTTTTTGTTCTTATCAGGAGTTCATTTGAGAATTTAGGTCCCATTTTTTCACATGTCATGAATTTCAACACTATCTTTCTGAATCATATCTGATCTACTCTCTAAAGCCAATCACAGAATCATCTCTAAAATAGCATCCCTGCTCCAATGAGAGCTCTCTTTTAAAAATAATAAGTCTGACAGACATCACGCATTTTAAATTGAACATAGGCTGCAAAGCAGCCTTCATCCATTAGTCCAACTGACCTTTGAATAACCCAGACCGGAAAAGAATAGGCCATAAATCGAAGAAGACTCTAATCCTGGCCGGGGCTTGGTGATCCTATCAGCCCAGGAGGGGAAACAGCAATAGTGCATGACATGCGAATTGTTCGCACAGAAATGTCAGCCTCCTGTAATGGAAAGAGCACTTGAGTAGGAGTCAGAAGATAAAGGTTGTAGTGCTAAACTAATTTCAAACCGCACAGGTCATGTTGCTTGACTTTCAGAGTCTTAACTCTTGCATTTATAAAATGAGGATAATGTCTGAGGCCACGCCTCCTCCCAACACTATCTTTTCCTGCCCTCAAGGGGCTCATGGTTAGTGGAGGGACGGTAGGGCAAAGTCGTAGAGTGGGTGAGCTTGGGAGATTTGGGATTTAAATACCAGCTCCATGCACTTATTAACTGTATGACTTGGAGCAAATCATTCACATTCTTGGTGCCTTGGTTTCCTCGTCTTTAAAATGGGACATGATAATAGTACCTACGTCATAGGGTGTTTGGAGGATGAGACGAAATAACGGACGTCAAGCTCTTAACCCAGTTCCTGGTAGAGGTAGGCATTCAGTAAATGGTATGTATACGTACGTGACTGGTTGTCCTTGGGCAGACTTAGTAGTTTGCCTCATTCTCCTGAAATCCTCCCTTCCCCCAAAACGTCCAGCTCCAGAGGATTGACAAATGATCTTGATGGGAAGGAAGATTTCAGAGGAAGAGGTTCAGAGGAAGGCGTGGAGTAACAATAGCAATAATAACAACTAAATTTTATTGATTCCTAGGATTTTTTAGTGTTGAATACTTTCCATAGATGATCTAATTTCATTCTATACCTACAGCAACTTTAAGCCAATTTTCTCTTGGGTATTTTATTTTTTCTGTATAGCCTCCTCACTTTAGAGAAAGAACGTTTTAAAAAGATTTTATTTATTTATTTGACAGAGCACACACAGGAGCAGGGGAGAGAGAGAAGCAGACGACCCCCTGAGTAGGGAGCCCCACACTGAGTTCAATCCCAGGGATTATGACCTGAGCCGGAGGCAGATGCTTAACAGACTGAGTCACTAAGGTGCCCAGAGAAAGAACTGCTTTCTGAGGATTTTCTTTCTTCTGCCCTCTTTTTGTCAAGGCACCAAATATTCCCTTTATTGTCCCAAGCAATTCGGTTTTCCCACCAAGTCTCACACCTCTTTCAGTAAAACCAAGGCGAGATAACCAGTCTGACCCCTACTATTCTTCTCTGAGTCACACGCCCGGGAACACCTCAGCTCATCCCACAATGTCTGCTAATTAGGGTCTAGGAGCGATGGTCCTCATCATGCGATGCTGTTGGGAAGAATGTCTAGGTTTCAGTCTTGCTCTGTTTTATCTCCTGTGCCTAATGCAAAGCCTGATACATAGAAGGTCATTTGGAAGTATTTATGGGATGAGCAAACGTATGATCAAACGAACATAAAAGTGGTTGGAATGAACTATTATCTAATAAACAGTGGTGATGTGCTGTGGGATACCGACTGAGAGAATGTGGGAAATTCTCATGGAGAAGGTAGGATTTGACCTTGAAAGCTAACTCAGATTTTAACAGGCAGAGACTAGAGACAAGAACATTTCCAATAAAGGGAGCTAAGTAATAGCACAAATACAAAAGAGCATATGGTTTGTTTGGTGTGGAGAAGTCATTTGAACAGTCTGGCTCACGGAGGTTCAGTGCCTGGGAAGCCAGAAAAGGCAGAGTCAGAGATCGGGCTGGCAAGCTTGTGGGAGCTGGCTCAAAGGAAGAAACTTAAACACCTTATTTAGGAGTTTGATTTGTAGGCAGTGGGGGAAATCTCCCAGTGACTGGCTTGCCCAGGTGTGTCCTTTAAATAGATGACTCTGCAGAGGATGGATAAGGGGGTGGGCAGAGCGAAGATGAGGACAGGCGACAGGATGGCAGAAGGCACAGGTGAGGCTCCCCCTGCCCCAAGTCTTTGAGGCAACGTCCTCATGGAAAACTTGTCCAGAGTGGCACTTCCAAAACCAACAGATTTGGGAATACTTGTCGTATGAAATAGAGTTGTGTCTTCCCTGCTCTTTGCAAGTACTTTCAACACAAGGTCATGGAGGGAAAGTTAATTAATATAGAAAATATATCCTAGATATTAAATCTTCTAATCCAGACTAACAAGTCTACCCTAATTGGGGCAGGGTAGGGTGAGTATATTCATAAATCCAATGTTTGAGAAAAGAAAAGGAAAGAGAAAAGCACTTTTCAGATCCTGGGAGACTCTCCATTGCCCTCTGCAGAGTTGCCACTTGGTTCTCGCAGGTGCTGGTATCATTAATTCATTACATCCCTAGAACATTAGGAATTCCAAACAAGGAAGCACCTCTGTTACCTTATGGTGCTTTTTGAAGGGCGTGTGTCTGCTCGTAGCCACCATTTTGTTTTCCTCCATAATTACTTTTTGTTTGCCATTGCTCTACACAAATGTAAATCTCTGGTTAATTCTAGTACCATATAATCACCATGGAGCTCCCTCCCTTCTCCGTTGCAATTTTAAAAATCATTCCATGCCCATTTGAATGTATGTTACAAGTAGGCATCAAGAGTGGAAGACAGGAGGGGATCGACATCAAGACACAAAATAGCAATAGTGCCTATAGCCATTTGAAATTGGTTAGGTATGGGGATAACAGCTCAGGAAACAGTTCCAGATGATTTGCACTTTCTAGCTTGGCTACTGGAAGGCTGGTGATGGTATTTGTCAGAAATAGTACTGGGAGGGGTGCCTGGGTGGCTCAGTCAGTTAACTATCCAGCTCTTGATTTCACCTTAGGTCATGGTCTCAGGGTTGTGGGATTGAGCCCCAAGTTGGGCTCTGCACTCTGGAGAGTGCTTCTCCCTCTGTCTCTGTGACTGCCCCACCCTCACTCATGCTGTCTCCCTAAAATAAATAAATACATCCTTAAAAAAAATAGTACTGGGATTGGGGGTGTTATTATTTAGTATTTAGTCAGAAAATCAGGGTCTGTCATAGTTCCTTCCCAAACCATAGACACCCACCATGTGACCATGAAACCCTGTGAGGTACCAGAGAGCTCTGATTGTCCCCCAAAAGGGACCCTCCTTCTCTGATGCACATCATGAAGTTGGCCAGTTTGAGACCCGTGTGTTCAGTGGCAAAGGCAGCCCAGGGAAAATCAGGCCCAGAAACAAACTGATGCTGCTGAAACCCATCTTTACATCATGATTTTTTTGTTGGGAACCTATCATTTCATTCATAACTTTGGGAAGATAATTACACCAGGCTAGTGAGAGACAATTTGATGAATAACTGTTTATTTTCAGAGGAGGCATATTTGGTACACTGGCTGCATAATGGGGTCAAGAACACAGCAAGCTGTCAGCGTGTTCTCGATGTCATTTAACTGCCTGGCAGGGTTCTACACGGGGAATGGAAAATCTCCTTATGATAGATAATATCATATCCTTGGCCTTGCTCAGAAGACGTACTTTGGAAGCAAGGTTTGTAAGTATATTATTATCACTTGTCAAATAGTACCTGTTAACCTGCCTGTTTCTGCCCCACCCCACAGTCCAGCATTGCCTGGTTGTGAGGCAGGTGGTAAGTCATCAACCCCCATCTGATGAGCCTCAAAAGCGGTAGTTAGTAGGGTTACCTGGGCTGAGTACCTGAGCTGTAGGTCATTTTTACTGCAGACCAGATCTTGGACCTAGAATCAACCCCTTTACTGCTCAGAGGCCTAGAAGAAACTGAGAACATTTTTTTACAATTAAAGCATATAAGTAATGAATTTGAAGTTTGGGCCAAAAAATATAGGAATTAGCATAATGTGAACAGCTAACATTTACTGAGCACTTACCTTATGTCTGCTCCTAAACTCTTTCCATGGATTATTTGATGAATCCTTGCAAGAACAAAACAAAACAAGAAACAAACTTATGAGGTAAGTCATATTATTTTTTAATACATTTATTTTTTATTGCTATTCAATTTGCCAACATATAGAATAACACCCAGTGCTCATCCCATCAAGTGCCCCTCTCAGTGCCCATCACCCAGTCACCACCCCCCCCCCCACCTCCCTTTCCACCACCCCTATTTTGTTTCCCAGAGTGGAGTCTCTCCTGTTCTGTCTCCCTTTCTGATATTTCCCACTCATTTTTTCTCCTTTCCCCTTTATTCCCTTTCACCATTTTTTATATTCCCCAAATGAAATGAGACCATATAATGTTTGTCCTTCTCCGATTGACTTATCTATGTTGTAGATGAGGAAATTATGGAACCCATCAAAAAAATCATCCAAGCAAGAGATGGCTGGATCAGACTTCAGACTCAAGAAAGTCTGAATCCAGGGTGTAAGTGCTTTACCGGGAAGTATATTCCTCCCTGTGGTGATTCTCTGATGTGCTGCCCAGATCTGGAACATCAGGGACTGAAACACTCATTTCCCCAGCTGAGGGGAGTGTCATGCCATCTAGTGACCTGTCCATGTGGGAGTCCAAACACCCGGCGTCTTGCTCCAATTCAAGACAACTTGGAAGCACCATCTAGAATGCAGAGCTTTCCAAGAATTGGCTGATATTTTTTGTTGTGATTGCATTATACTTCACCTTCTGGATCTGCCCAGCTCTGCTTCTTTCCTCCCCCATTGGTCTTACTGCCAAGAGTAAGCTCTGGTGTGCTTCCTGCACGCAGATCTCTCCCTCACAGTCTGCTTTCCCAGATTTTCTGCTTCTCCTCACTTCACTGGGGTCAGGGAAAACCACATAGACAGCATACACGACAGTACCACACACACACATAGATGTGGACACAAACACACATATACACTAGGGCCTTGGAGGTGAGTGAGTCTTTGGGGGTTAAAATACAGATTCCCGGGCAGCCTGGGTGGCTCAGTGGTTTAGCGCCTGCCTTTTACCCAGGGCATGATCCTAGAGACCTGGGATCGAGTCCCATGTCGGGCTCCCTGCGTGGAGCCTGCTTCTCCCTCTGCCTGTGTCTCTGCCTCTCTCTCTCTCTCTCTGTATCTCATGAATAAATAAATATATTTAAAAAAAATACAGATTCCCATACAACTGATCAGAACCATCATCACCTTAAAGAGCTAGTAGGACCCCCAGGCCCAGACAGGCATTGAACCTGTACATGAGCCAAAGGACTGATCAGATGTGGAAGTGCAGAAAGAAGTGCTGTCCGAAGTGTGCCCAGGGGAGAGAGTGCCCCGCCAGGCCAGGGAAATGCCAAACCACCAGACAGGCCCGTCGTTACTGGGAAATGGGAGCCTCAGGTTTTCAGGGCCAGTTGCCATTAAATTTTTAGATTTTATAACTCCCTTGTTGTGCTTCCACACTCACCGAGCACCTGTCTGATGATCTGGCTGGTCAGGCCCACATGATGATGGATTCGCTTGTCAGGTGTATTGCTCATTATAAATTAATGAGTTGGTGTTCTGATTTTATTTCCACTTCTTAGAGATTTTGTTCACATGGGTAAGCATTCTGAAGTGTGATCACCTCTGGAAAGCTGATAAGTATGGTCTCTTAATCCTGCAAGTCTGAGGGGCTGATCCCAGGCTTTGGTGAACCCGCAGGGCCACACCTAACAGAGGAAGCCCACAGACCCAGCCATGAAAAGTCTTTTCTCTTTTGTGAAACTGAAATCATAACATTTTCAAAAGGTGTAACCTCTATCAAGGGAAGAGGGAGGCATATTGAGTTGTGTGTAAACAGAAGTGGTTTTGATTTTTCACTTTTCCTTTGACTTCTCTAGACCTGTGTTGTCTTTCAACCAGAATACACAGCAGTAGAGCAATTTGTGATGATTTGTTTCTAACCACGTATCAGGGGAGGCTGGAGTCGTGGTGCCCCAAGGAGACAGCGTGGGGTGAGCGGAGCTGGGAACAGAGCAGGGTAACTGAGAGGGATGTTACCAAGGCCCCGGGGGCAGTGCAGTGCATATGGAGAACAAAGATCATTATTGCTACAAGTTCAAGGTCATAGTGTGTATCAGATCTTAGGGGCAAGAAGAAAAACCAGGAGGAATTAAAAACTCAGAGGCCAGGGAAGTTGGGAATGAGACAGGGTGAGGTCCAAGGAGTGACTTTTGGGCAGCTCACATGTCTAGCTCAGTGTTATGGACTCCCACTGCAGTTCCTTTTTTTTTTTTTTTTTTAATATAAAGGTAATGCAATATGGTGCCCCAGATTGGATCCTAGAACAGTAAAAGGACATTCATGAAAAACCTGCTGAAATTCGCATAAAGTCTGCAGTTTAGTTAATGGTCATTGTACCAATGCTAATTTCTTAGTTTTGACAGATATACCATGTTTACAGAAGGTGTTGACATTAGAAGAAGCTAGGTAAAGGGCACACAGGAATGCTGTGTTTGCAACTTTTCTATAAAGCTAAAATTATTCAAAATAAAAAGGCTATTTTAAAAATAGAAAGGTCTATTTGTTTCAGATTGGGCCTTAGAACATACTAAAGAAGGTCTAATTAGGTGAGGTAAGGGCATTGTGGGTGCCATTTTAAAAATTCCTTATCTGTTAGAGATACTTAGGAAAATATTTCTGTGTAGAAGAAAAATCAGTTTAAAAGTATACTGGTCTATCTGTTCTTTAACTCAGGAAAGTTTTTCTTCAATGTGCCTTTGATTATTGTTTCCAATCTAATTGCTTTTTTTTTTAAAGATTTATTTATTTATTTATTTATGATAGACACACACAGAGAGAGAGAGAGAGGCAGAGACACAGGCAGAGGGAGAAGCAGGCTCCATGCCGGTAGCCCGACAAAGGACTCAATCTCGGGACTCCAGGATGGCGCCCTGGGCCAAAGGCAGGAGCCAAACTGCTGAGCCACCCAGGGATCCCCTCTAATTGCTTTTTATAAGAAATATCTGTAATTTTTAGATTTTCTTTCTCTAATTTTGTTTCTGTTCTTCTCTAAATTCTGGGAAACCTTCTGCTCTTCATCTTCCACCTCGCAGACTTGACTTTCTTCAATGCTGCTCCTGCCTGTATGTCCTCCACAGTAGATATTCCGCTACTGTACTTTTCATTTCTTTGTGATTCATTCTTATCCAGTCCTTGTTTTAACATGGGCCCCAGCTATATATTTTTTAAGATTTTAAAAATTTACTTATTTGAGAGAGAGAGAGTATGAGCAGGGGGAGGGGCAGAGGGAGAGGCAGAGGAAGAGGGAGAAGCAGGCTCCCCACTAAGCAGGGAACCCAGTTAGGGGCTGGATTCCAGGACCCTGAGATCATGACCTGAGCTGAAGGCAGACGCTTAACCGACTGAGCCACCCAGGCACACCACCCTGGCTATATTTTAATCACAGACTATCTTCCACTGTCACTTGATCCTATTGTTTCACAGAAGCCATGGCTGCTTCTGTTCTCACAGACATTCATCTAAGGTGACTCTGTAAGATATAAGCATGTGTGCTTTCCCATTACTCTTGATGACTGGTCCTTTGTTCTGAGCTTATGGAGTACATGAGAATACACTCATAGTGTGAGCAAACATAGAACTCATACTGTCTCTGGAGCTCCCTGTGATAGTTGCTTGTAGAGATTGCATTCCTGAGAGTTAGGAATTCTTGATCAAAACCCCAGAAAACTTATATCTTCTGAGTAAGCTATAAATCACAAATAAAGGACAACCCCCCAGCTACCTAGCTCAATGTTGACACTCTGATGTTGTAATAAGGCCCACCGATGGGACCTTATTATTAGGAAGTACTTTATAGGAAATTAGAGTATGACATAGTCATACCACCAACTACTGAGTCAGGAAAAAAACTTTGCTATGCTCATGATGCTTCTATTTAGAAAATGGTATTTCTGTGACACCGTGTCTAATGAACGGATTGTTGTTTAGTGTTTGAGATATTATTCCATAGCAAGCTAAATGGGCTAAGCCTACCTTTGTGAGTAGGAAACAGGATTGTCATCTAAGGAATAAATTTCTTTCATGTGTTTGTGTGTATTAATCACCAGAGGCCTGCTCATCAGCTGGGGAGAGAGTGAAGCCATGCCCCTCCACTAAAGGGAGCACTGCAGGGGAGGAGGTCATTTTTCTTGAAGGGTCATGGACACACAGGGGACAGGTTTGGGTATGGTGGAGAGAGTCTGTCATGTGCAAAGGACAGGAGACATGCAGGACGTGGGAAATGAAACAAACCTTTGGAAACAAGCCAGTTGCAATAGAATTAAAGAAATAAATGTAAAATATCATTTTGACATTTGAACTTCATGCTACTTGTACTTTCTATCATTTTTCCTTTTTCTGTTCTCATTATTTAGTAAAGTTTCTTTAGGAAGTTAGACTGTCTTAAAAGATATTTCCATTTCTGCAAAAATAGTTTTCAAAGATGGTGAGTGGCATCGCTAGGAGCCTAGAGAGTGGTGACAGCTGGAGCCAAGAGGGAACCCCTCTAAAGGAGAGAGAATTTAGGAGTGATGAGAGAGGAACTCATTCAACAGAGACCCTCACTTGCCCTACTCTGGAGGAAGCTATGCTTCCCTTTAATGTAGGATCAGTCCTGAATTGGTTCTTAACATAGAGCTGTCATTCCCCACCATATTGCAGGCTTGCTTTCAACCACTGTTCCCTTCCTTTCCAGAACCCCAGACAAATCCACATGGCTGCCAGGAAGTGGTCCTCTTGCTCCCTGAGCCACCAGCAGTGGAAATCACTGAGATCACCTGAAACTCATGGACCTTCTGTCCTTCGATGGTAAAGGATTTTCTTAATTAAGGAAATAGTTCAAAAAGTTCTAGAATCTGCTCTGCATTTTTTAAAGCACTTAACCTACCACATGCACTCTGTTTTTGCAAAATTGAGTCTTAATCTTTTATTTTGTACAGATGGATATAATGGGACACTACATTCTCAGAATAAGATTTCAACCATAGATTGAGAAATTCTCTTCACTCAGGAACAACTTCTAGGCTTCTATATTTTTCTCCAACAAAGCTGAATAACTGCAATTAAGGCTCAGAATTTGGTACCCACCCCCATCCTCACAGTAAAATCCCAGGGGGAACTGCTAATATTTATAGAGCCCTTATTTGCCAGACACGATTTCAGGTGCAACAATAAAGAGGGTGTTATAATAAAGATAAAGACAGGAGATAGATTTTGGAGTTACATAAAACTGGCTCAGATCCCCACTCTGCCACTTATACTACCTATTTAATTTTGGTCAAATTTCCTAACCATTTTATGTCTCAGTTTCCTTATCTGTAAAAGGGAAATAATAGTAATACATATTCTCAAGGGTGTTTTTTGAAGATTAAGAGACCTAGCTTATGGAAAGAAAGAATGCCTGGCACATAACCATGGTCCTTCTCCTTTATTCCTTCCTGATGGAAGCATAAGTGTAGCAGAATGTGTACCATTTGACCCACAACACTACAAAATACAATGGTTAGTTTTCTACCTTCCAATAAATGGTCTCATTAATTTTCTGGCAAAGAGAGGAGAGAAAAGCTGGCAACTTACCAGGGCTAATGGAGTCCTTTTTGTAGGACTCCGTGGCTTATTGTTGATGAATGAAACTCTTACCTGCCATTGCTCTGCAGGGCAGCGCAATCCAAATTGGATGCAATTATGAGATTTCACCACCCAGGGGTGTGTGGGAAGTGTTGCTCCCAGAGCAATGGTTCTCAAACTGGGCTGAGTATTATAATCCCCTGGGGAGTTTTGAAATGATCAGATGCCCGGGCTGCTCCCTGGACATTCTGATGGAGCTGGATTGGAGTGAGGTCCAGGCATCAGTATTTTTTTACAGTGATGCTGGCAATCACATATGAGCCCTCTGAGGTCAGAGGTCTGATTCTACACAGCCTCCAGTCTGTGTTCACTGAGGAACTCGTATTTAGGTATTCAGTGTGACTAAGGGAATAATTCTGGTCTACCGGAAGTTCATCAAATGCAGGTTCCCTGCTCTTGTGCCTGCTAGGAGGATGTTACAATCTCCCTTTAAATTGTAGGCTCTGTTTATGCACTTGCTAAAAACTTAAAACTAAGTCTTTAGTACTGCTTTTTTTTTAATTTTTATTTATTTATGATAGTCACACACAGATAGAGAGAGAGAGAGAGGCAGAGACACAGGCAGAGGGAGAAGCAGGCTCCATGCACCGGGAGCCCGACGTGGGATTCGATCCCAGGTCTCCAGGATCGCGCCCTGGGCCAAAGGCAGGTGCTAAACCAGCTGCACCACCCAGGGATCCCTTTAGTACTGCTTTTGTACAGCAGGCTTATCTTTCCGTAGGGTATTGCCATTTTATCATTTCATGCATCATGCAGTCTATTTTAGAAAATGATTTTCAAATGTTTTCACTATAAGATAAGTTCTAGAAAAAGTTCAAGCAAGACAAAGTAAATAGAGTGCTTCCCCTCCCCTTACAAATTCCACTCCCTAGTATTAACTAACTTTATTTGGTGTATGCATTTCTAGATTTTTTCCTAAAAGCTATATTTTAATGCTTATAATTAAGGAGTACACATCCTTTATTGCGTAAAATATTCCATAATAATTTTCCAGTCTCCCTGACCACTGTTTTAAACATTTGCATAATATTCTAATAAATGTAAGTGCTGTAATTAGCCATTACCAGTGTCAGTGAAGTGGTCATTTATAATTTTTCATGATTATAAATAGTGCTGTGATAAACATCTTCTTGCATATTTTTTCATTTAACATAATTTACTTTGGTTTAATTCCCATAAATGAAATTACTTAGTGAAAGAGTATGAACAAGCTGAAGAAGCAATTTATGATTTAATGATAGGAAAATAAGAAAGACATATAGCCAAACAATGTAGTTGGTTAAATAAATGATAGTTTATCTGTATAATTGAATAATATGAAGCTATTAAAAATTATGTTGTAGAATAATATTTAATATCATGGAATGATTTCCACTAGATATTAAGTAACTTAACAAGTTACAAAACTTTCTATGTAATTTGTTTGAAAACATGTTTATAATCAAGGGGATCCCTGGGTGGCGCAGCGGTTTGGCGCCTGCCTTTGGCCCAGGGCGCGATCCTGGAGACCCGGGATCGAATCCCATATCAGGCTCCCGATGCATGGAGCCTGCTTCTCCCTCTGCCTGTGTCTCTGCCTCTCTCTCTCTCTCTCTCTCTCTCTGTGACTATCATAAGTAAATAAATAAAAATAAAAAAAAACATGTTTATAATCAAAATATATCTGAATAGAATTTATGTGGAAATACAAAGGCATGGGCAGCTTGGGTGGCTTAGTGGTTTAGTGCCGCCTTCGGCCCAGGGCGTGATCCTGGAGACCTGAAATGGAGTCCCAGGTCGGGCTCCCTGCATGGAGCCTGCTTCTCCCTCTGCCTGTGTCTCTGCCTCTCTCTTTCTCTCTCTGTGTATCTCTCATGAATAAATAAATAAAATCTTAAAAAAAAATACAAAGGCCCAAGAATAGTCAAGACAACCTCAGAGGAGAATAAAATTGGATGGTGTACCTTACCAAAAATCTGAAAAGAGCAAGATAGTAAATAGTTCAAGCTTTCTAAGTCACCTGGTCTGCCATGACAACTTAACTTTGAACAGAGCCATAGATAATATGCAAATGAATGGGCATGGCTGTGCCAAGACAACTTCATTTGTAAAAGCAGGTGGCTGGCCTTAGTTTGCTTCTCCCTGGGATAGAGAATTAAGAAAGAGAGCTGTGTTGTGTGTGTGTGTGTGTGTGTGTGTGTGTGTGTGTGCATACATGTACAAACATGTATGAGAGAGAGAGAGAGAGATACAGAGAAGGGGAGAAAGCTGTGGCAAAGGTGGTACTTAAACAGAATGAGAAAGGATTTGTTTTAAAATAAAGGATACAATCCAATTGGCTCCTATATTTTAAAAAATGAGATTTGATTCCTACCTCACATCCTACATAAAAACAAACTCCAGGGATGCCTGGGTAGCTCAGCAGTCGAGCATCTGCCTTTGGCTCAGGGTGTGATCCTGGAGTCCCAGGATCGAGTCCCACATCTGCCTCCCTGCATGGAGCCTGCTTCTCCTTCTGCCTATGTCTCTGCCTTTCTCTCTGGGTCTCTCATGAATAAATAAAATCAATCAATCAATCAATCAATCAATCAATTCCAGCTCAATTATAGACATAAATGTGAAAATTCAAACAATATAACTTCTAGAAAGTAATATAGGAGATACATATATTCATGACCTTATGGTAGAGAAAGATTTCTTAGGTAAGACACAAAATGTACTACTCACTGTGAAGGAAAAGATTGGTACGTCGGGCTATATTAAAAATCTGAACTCCTTTATCAAATGATGTTGGTAACTTATAGTCCAAAAGAAGGTATTAGCAAACATGTTAGTGAAAGGGGGTGCATATCCAAGAACATTAAAAATGACTACAAATCAGTTTTTTAAAAAAGAGAAAATTCAGTACTAAATTAAGTAAGAGTCTCAGACACCTAAGAAATAGAGAATATCCAAATAGTCAATAGATATCAGGAAGATGTTAAACTTCATTAGTTATCAGGGAAGTGCAAATCTAAAACATAAGGATATAATTCTTAGAATATCAAGAGCTAATGAGGATGTGGAGCAACCACTGATATTCCCAAACACTGTTGGGTATATGTACATTGGCACAACCCCTTTACAGAGATCTACTAATGTTGAGCACATCTACATCTGTGAACCAGCAATTCCGCTCCTCAGTTTATACCCATCAGAAATGCACACATGCATATCAAAAGACATGTACAAAAATGCTCCCAGCTACATTATTCAAAACAGCCTCAAACTGGGACAGCTCAAATGGCTCCAAATAGAACAGATCAACAAACTGTAGTATATTTATATGATACAGACTATACAGCAATACTGTTCCCATGAATGAATTCTCCTTCACATGATTTGGATGAGCCCCACATTCATAATTTGCATGAAAGAAGCCAGATACTATAAAGATTGCCAACAGGCAAAACCAACTCATGGCGATGTAAGTTGAGGCACTGAGAGAGGGATTGGTAGTTGGAGGCAAGCAATAGAGGGAATTTGAGCCCCTCATAATATTCTGCTTATTGCTCTGCAGGGCCTTTATATGAATTATTCAGTTCATGATAAGTTGTTAAGATTTATGTTTGTAACAGATACGCTTTTCTTGTATGTCTGTATATTTTAATTTTTCCAGGAGCTTATAAAAATGTATCTGAATAGAAACAGAATTAAGACAATTGATACTGTCTAAAATTGATAAACCAAGAGATAAATGTAAAAGCATACTTTTGTCTAGAGCAGCACTGGTTAATACAAGTTTCTGTATGATAGAAATGTTCTATCTCTGTTCTATCCACTGTGGTAGCTTCTAGATACATGTGGCTATTAAGCACTTGAATGTAGCCAGTGAGACTGAGAAGATGAATCTTCATTTGCACTTCATTTTAATTAGTTTTCATTTAAAGAGCTCCATGTGACCAGTGGCAAGTGTACGAAAGAACACTTGATCATAAGCTTTGAGGGCAACCACTATGGGAAGTGGAATCCACCAAAATATATTCTCTCTGGGAAGGGGGACAATATGAGGAGGTTGAGATAGAGCCTAGTTGCTATTTATCATAAACTTTTCTGGACCATTTAATGTACAACTTTCTGTGTGTGTTAATAGATATAAAACTTAATTTTAAAAAAGAAAAAGTTTGAGACGTATATTCAAAAGTGTTTATGGTGGTTGATCTTTGGGTGTTGGGATATATGGTAATTTTTCTTTTTTTTTTTTCCTTTTTAAAAAATTATCCTTTTTTTTTTACAGTGTTTACCATGAGCACACTTGGAAAAAGAACAAATTAATAAATCAAAAGCAAAAACCAAATATTGATGACAAATCTGAAAATTCTTTAGGGGTTTATCTTTACTCGCACTATTAAGGCAATAATGTGTTTAATGAGAATTTATGGCAGGTCATATTTTTCTTCTCAACATTTAATATCTAAACATGCTGGCTAAGCAGAGATTTCACATAAAGCATGCTATGTTTCTGCTGTTCTCTACTTTCTCATAAAGCACACAGATGGGTGGATTTGGGCTGAATCAACCATGTAGAATTTGGTGTGATCCACCTTCAGGATTAATTTGAGCAAGTGTCTCTGGAGGAATGGCTTCATCTTCCTGCTGTATTGCCTTACACTTCAGTATCAAGGTCTTCCAACGGCTAGATGTTGGGTAAACTTTCTAATAAATTCATGGTGAAGACTGCTGTAGGTTCTAAGCTGTGGATCCACCCATCACTGTACTTCCAATATGTCTTCACCCAGGTAGCCAAGCTAGGACCTTGTACTCTGGGATCTCCAAATCTCTCACTATCCTCTGCTCATTCCTGTTTTGTGCACCTTGGCATTTGTACATGTTAGCTTTTGCCTGGAATCTCTTCCTTCCCATTTTTTTCCCTTCTGGTGAATACTAACCTGCTCATTTAAGACCCATTCCCAATGTCAAGCTCCTCTTAGAACCTTTTACTTTTAGACCTGTTAATCCCAGTGCTGGAAGTCCACAGTCCTAAGTAAAACTTCTCAACCCTCAGCACCAGCTCTAGTCATAGTTCTCGGGTGATAGGTGGATACGTGACATCAGAAGGAACACTCTACCAAGGGTGACTCGTTTATAAGCTAGCCTCTAAACTTTTGCAAAATTTTAATTAGAAAATGGGTGAATTTTATGGCATGTAAATTATATCTCAATAAAACTATTTTTTAAAAAAACAAACCAAACACCTGAAACTAATGCAACATTAATGTGCCAACTATACTTAAAAAAAAAAAATTAAACCAAGAATTTTGAAATACTGAGGCTTCTGCTAATGAGAATGGACATTAAAAACCTGAGGTCGACCTGGACCCTGAGAAGCTGTGCTGACCATGCCAAAGCCACAGTTCTGATGAACAGAATCCATGACTGAGCAGAAGGAGGCAGCCAGGAGTGAGGGGGAGAACGAATCAGACATGAGAGAAAAAGGGACATGCCAAGAGACTTAATCTCAGCCCATGGGTTCTCCTTATAGTAACCACCCCCTCCTTTTAAAAGGAATTTGATTTGTAACTACAAGAAGTTGATGATAGTTCCCTGATTACTCAAAACAGAGTTCTCTCTTTTGTGCTATTGAAATTGCAATTTGTATACTCATTTACGAAAAATGTGTTTTCATTGGAAAGAGCTGACTCTGGACTCAGGCAGACCTGGATTTTAACCTTGACTCATCACTTATAACCTCTGCAACCTTGGGCACATGACTTCTTTCTGGGACTTAATTCTCTTATCTACAAAATGGGAATAACCCCGATGGTGAGGATTTATTGAGATGGCGCATGAAACATTGGCGAATGGGTCCAGATCCTAATAGGCGCTCAGTAAATGTCAGCTTTATCCCTTTGTACACCTGTGCTGTGACTGGCTCTCAGAGCCTTCATATATGACCTCCTAGTTCCTCCCTCCCTGGCCTATGAATTGGTGGCAGAAACTGCCTCTTGTTCACTTGAGATGCCACTCTTGACATCCAGCACTTAGCCTGGCAGACAGAAAGTTTTCGCCAAATAGTTTTTTTGTTTAATTTAGTAATAAAATCATAGGATCGCATTGTCCATCTTGGTAGGAACGCCAGATGTAGCAAATAACAACATAGGCAGCCCAGCTAAGTTTGAATTTCAAGAACAACAAATAATTTGCACAGTCGTATGTCCACTGTATATGTACACTAAAAATTATTTGTTGCTTATCTAAAATTCACCCTTCATTGAACTTCCTACATTTCATCTGGCAACCGCACATCCTGACCATTCCCTTCTTGTCCATCCACACCTTCTGTCTATAAGTATCAGGCATTTGGATCTAAAAAAACCCACCTGTTTTCAGAAGCAAAAACAAAAAATGCCTTTTCTAACTATGTGATTCCCATTAATGAATCCTAAGGATAGCAATGATGTATTTTAGAAATCACTGCATGTGGGGACCACACAAAGCAGCCCGTCCTGGGGTAACCCAATAATATGTAAGAGCTCCCCTTTCCTGGGGGATCCCTGGGTGGCTCAGTGGTTTAGCGCCTGCCTTTGGCCCAGGGTGTGGTCCTGGAGTCCCAGGATCAAGTCCCACATCGGGCTCCCTGCATGGAGCCTGCTTCTCCCTCTGCCTGGGTCTCTCCCTCTCTCTGTGTCTCTCATGAATGAATAAATAAAATCTTAAAAAAAAAATAACGATTTTTGAAAAAAAGGAGCTCCCCTTTCCATTCTCAAAAGTGACCCAGGTTGGATGATGAATGATACGGCCTCCGGGACACATCAGCCCCTGTTATCCGGGGTGGATGGAGGTAGAGGGAGTTGCTAGCTCATAAGGCAACACACCAAGGCTTCCCTCTCTGCTCAACCCTTCCACATCTTTCTTAGCTCTCAGCACCACGGTGCTCCCCTCTCCAATGCCCTTCCTGCTGGGCCAGTTCCCACCATTTATTGGGTGTTCACTCTTTGCTGAGATCCAAGAAAAACACTTTAGAGGAATCACGTTGCTTCATTTTCACAAAAACTTGGAGGAGTCAACCATCCTCTCCCCACTGCCCAAGGTCAGGTTCAGACCCAAATCTGAGCCGCTACCTGCATTTCTAATGAACCCTGTGCCCCTGATGCTGTGCTTCTGTTTTGTGCCAACACGAATTCGGTGAGACTGACCCTGTGGGTCATGGGCCCTTGGAAGGTGTGACAGGTGTGGGAGGGAGGGGGCAGAGGGAATATTGGTAATAATTGCCTGCTCTGTGCCACGGCTAGCTTGCAGAGCCTTCGCACGTGACTCCCTCAATCTCTCAGCCGCCTCTGAGGGATGAGCAGCACGGTGATGCCCATTTTATGAATGAAGAGACAAGGGTTCAGCGCTGGGATTGAGCCCAGGCTTTTTGCAATTAGAAGCATAAGTATTTCCTAATGCACTGCATGTGACTCTCCAAATTACGTTGTCTTGGAACACGCCTCCTGAGCAAGGAGGAAATGCCAGGTGAAAATGGAAAGGCTCCTCATAAGGACACTTAGAAGTACCCCCTTCAAGACACCTGTATGTCTGGGAAGCCTCCTGCAAGGGCAGCATATTCAGACTCAAGCTTTTCTCTACCAGGAGGGTTTCTCCCCCAACCTAAGACCATCAGGGATTAGCCACTGGTCCACGGGCCCACCGGCTGCTTGGTTTTTCCCCAGCTTTGTAAATATTCAGAACAAGTGGCCCTAATAAGGACAAATGCCATTTAATCTGCACCTGAACTCCTGCCTCACACACCAATGCTTCAGTCGGTCCTGAGGAAAAACAATGATTACACTCCAGCTTCCACTGGCGCAGGCTTCTGAACAGTGTCCATAGCACAACAGTTTATTGGCAACGAGATGGGAGGGAAAAAAATCAATTTTGTTAAAAATAAACAAACTATAATTCTACCTTCCTGACAAAAAGTACATTTCCAAGGCAAATGAATAACGGCATGGCATTTGAGTTCCCAGAAACAATTCCAGAATCATCTTTACAACACATTGCCTAAAAACAAATGTGTCTTGGCATGGCATTCAAGGCCCCCTGCCGTGGGCTCCTGCCAACCTTTCCTCCCTCACTACCTGCCTCTTTCCAGGCATGAACCTTGGCTCTGGCGCTGTTGAGCCATTTCCAGTTCTCTGAACACATACGTTTTCTTGAGCATTCTTCAAGACTCGGGGCAGCCCCCACCATACCCATGTGCTCCTCCAGACGCTCGTTCAATGCTGCCATGGAATCCAGTACATCATCCCCTCAACATTGCACGTACCACGTTCATGAAATGATGTTGCTTTTCTACACTGTCTCAGTCCATTTAGGCTGCTGTAACAAAATACCACAGAGCGGATGACTCACAGCAACAAACACTGATTTCTCACAGTTCTGGAGTCTGGGAAGTCCAAGGTGGTGGCACTGGCAGTTTCCACGTCTGATGAGGACCAGCTTCCTCACGGATGGCTGTCTTTCTGTTATAACCTCACAGGGCAGAAGGAGCCAGGGAGTCTTCTTGAGCCTCTTTTACAAGGGCACTAATTCCATTCAAGGGCCGGCTCCTCCCTTAGGACCTAGTTACTTCCCCAAGGCCCCACCTCCCACCTTGGGCCTTAGGCTTTCAACACAGGAATTTTAAGGAGGCCCAAGTTCAGAGAGAGTATGCACTAAAATTTACGGAGCATTTGCGCTGTTCCAGGAATGATTCTAAGACCTTCTGCATGCATCCTAACAGTCTTGACAGCGCTCTCCTGAAGTAGACATCATTTACAAATATTCCCATTTTACAAATTAGGAAGCCCAGGTACAAAGAAAGCAGGCAAGTTTTTCAAAGTCAACAGCTTATAAGCGGTGGAGCCAGGACTTGAACCCCAGCAGCCTGACTCCAGAGTCTACACCCCCGACGGTCACCCTGCTGTATTTTTCTGTCTCTTCTGGAAAACTGGGGGACCCAGGGCCTGATGCATAGCAAGTGCTTAACGTAGACCAGGGAACAAATGAATGAAGCCCAGTTCTCAGCCCCCCGCGGCCCGGGCTGCTGATGGGGAGCACCTGCCTATCTAACGCGGCCACCACCCAAGCCAGGCAGCAGTCAGCGGCTCCCGCGCCCCGACCCCCCCCCACCCCACCCCCCGACCCCCGCAGCCCCGGGGTGGGCGCAGGTGCCCCTGATCTTTAAAAGAACGTCCGCTTCCGCTGGAACAGGTAAATGGCTTCGGGGAATGACAGGTTACTCCTCTGACTCTGAAGATAGAAAGTGTGCCTTCTGCCCAGAGTGAGTTAGTTGGAAAAAACTGATTTCACGCTTTGCTGAGTCTGATTGCCCTTGAACGCCGGAGCGCGTTGTCTGGCCGCCCGCGCCGGGGAGCGGGGGAGCGGGGGAGCGGGGGCTGCGGGGGCTGCGGGGCGGGGCCGGGCCGGGGGCCCTGGGGGGGCACATCCCAGATCTGCAGGCTTCGCTGCGGGGCCTGTGGGACCGGGCCGGGCCCTGGGGGGGCGAGGGGGGACATCCCACATCTGCAGGCTTCGCTGCGGGGACTGCAGGGCAGGGGCCCCGGAAGCCCTCGGGTGGGGGGCACATCCCGGATCTGCAGCCTTCACTGCGGGGACTGCGGGGCCGGGCCAGGGGCCCTGGGGGGGGCACATCCCAGATCTGCAGGCTTCGCTGCGGGGCCTGTGGGACCGGGCCGGGCCCTGGGGGGCGAGGGGGGACATCCCACATCTGCAGGCTTCGCTGCGGGGACTGCAGGGCAGGGGCGCCGGAGGCCCTCGGGTGGGGGGCACATCCCAGATCTGCAGCTTTCGCTGCGGGAACTTCAGGGCCAGGCCGGGGGCCCCGGGGGGGGGGGGGCACATCCCGGACCTGCAGCCTTCACTGCGGGGACTGCGGGGCGGGGTCGCCGGGGACCCTCGGGTTGGGGGGAGGCACATCCCAGATCTGCAGCCTTCGCCGCCCCGGGAGCTCCGTCACAGCACAGCCATCCGGTGGGCAGCTTTTCTGGCCATAGCACTACTTTCTTGCCCTCCACTACCTTCCCCCCCCCCCCTCATTTGTTCCCGTTTTTTGTCTCCAGGGGCCGCAGCCCTGTTTTCCCAGCTGCCTACCTTAAGGACTTTCACCCTTGCTTGTTCCACAGGCTTCTCAGCCTTAAAGGTGCCTGAAAGAGACCTTTCCACCCCAAACCTGCTTTGCTTGTTTCATCAAGGTCACCTCTGGGCAGCCAGCACCCCCCTAAGCCTAAAGTCACCTAGACTCCGCCCCCCCCTATGGATTTCCTGGTCCTCCAGCCTCCCCTTGACATTGACATTCTAATATTAGAGGATGATCCCAGGTTCCCTGCCGCCAGCCCAGCTGCACGGGTGGCATGGGACCCCTCACGGAACAAACGGCCTCGCTGCCTGGAACCTTCCAAAGAACCACTACCAGCCCCCTCTAGAGAGCAAGTGTGACACAGGGCCCAGGCCTACTGTGGTTTCTGGCCTGGGCTCTGGGCTTGTGTGATTAAGGGCAGGGAGGCAAGACAATGAAAGCAAATCCAGACAGCCTAATGGTCAACCCAGGGGTTGAGCTATGTAGAGAAATCCTCCAGAAGGTAAGGAGGAGGAAGCTGGGAAAGCAGATGGAGGAGGAAAAACAAACGAACAAAACCTAGCACCCCTGAGGGGTGGGGAAAGAAGTCCCTCTGACAAAGGAATGAATTTTTGTGTGTTAAAGGGGAAAGTGTTATTGCAGAGCTTCTTTGAGAGCCTTTGGATGAAATTGGTGAAAGATGGCAAAGCTCAGCAGAGCTTCTTCATGAGCTTTAGATATGCAAGGAGTCCAGGGTTTGTGAGCAGAGGGTGGAGGCTCAAGTGTCCCGGGCATGAAATTAGTGGGAATTTGGTGGTTTGGGTGGGGACCTGGCAGCACAGGACGGGATGAGAAAGTTCTCCAGGCTGGGAGCAGAGATGAACTCCGCCAGCAAGACGCTTCCCAGGGCATGCAACTCCTTAGTTCTCTAGGTGTCAACAAGGAAGACCTCATCAGGGATCCCTGGGTGGCGCAGCGGTTTGGCGCCTGCCTTTGGCCCAGGGCGCGATCCTGGAGACCCGGGATCGAATCCCACGTCGGGCTCCCGGTGCAGGGAGCCTGCTTCTCCCTCTACCTATGTCTCTGCCTCTCTCTCTCTCTCACTGTGTGCTTATCATAAATAAAATAAAATTAAATTAAAAAAAAAAAAAACCTCATCATAGGTTATGATCTCCAGTGTGGGAGATCAAATCTCCCTGCTACCCCCAAACCTCCAGAACATCTACTCTCTAAGAGGCCTTAGTAGCTCCTGTAAGTATTCATAGTAACCCAGGGAGCCATGAAGGCTACCAGGTGATGCATGAAATGGAGCGAGGACAGGACCGAGGAGGTAAGTTACAGAGTGGGGATCAAGAATCCAGGGAAGGTGGAAAGTGGAGATGATAGTGGATGCTGTGCTCCTCCTCCCCACCGATGGGGCAGGATGGGACTCATTTGTACCCTTTGAAAGATGGAAATGGCCCAGCAGATGCCCTGGGCCCTGGGGATGCCCAGGTGGCTGACATCTACATTAGATTACTGACCAGAATAGGAAGGTTTGAAGCAGGAAGAACTAACGGGAATGTAGGTTGGTGGATTTTTTTTTTAATGTATTTATGATAGTCACAGAGAGAGAGAGAGAGGCAGAGACACAGGCAGAGGGAGAAGCAGGCTCCATGCACTGGGAGCCCGATGTGGGATTCGATCCCGGGTCTCCAGAATCGCGCCCTGGGCCAAAGGCAGGCGCCAAACCGCTGCGCCACCCAGGGATCCCTATTTTTTTTTAATTAGGCATCTGTGGCTAGAGGAGGGACCAGGTCAGGAGCTGTCACTGGCACTCACTGGCCTGCAAAATAGGGAAGAAAGCAGGCTCAGTCAGTGAACTGAACCAACCCTGTGAGGTTATAGATTTGCACTGGAGATTAAGTGAGGAAGACAGCTCTGTGTCTCGGCCAAAAAGGTGGGACCAAGAGGGTTCATCCAGGATGAACTGGGGTGCCCAAGGTGGGAGGGGTGGGGAGAGATGTGGTGGGAATGTACAACCAGCTTCTCTGCATCTGGTCTTGGGGCTAAGCCAGCTTGCATTTCACTTTGCTCCCATCCAGCTGATGGAGTAAACACCTGGCTGTGCTCAGTAGCCCTGGGACCCTCCCCCCAGCCCCAGGCCCTTCAGCAGAGCCACATTCCTGGCAATTGCTGATGGTGGAAGCCCAGGTAACAATGCCCCTCACTCCCTCCCTTCAGTTAGCTCCAAAATTCTGTAAATTTTACTTCCTGAATAGTTCATGACCCCTTTTTCCCTCCTAATGCTCCTTCATTTGCTTACTCCTCCTCAGCCTGATGTCACAGGGCTTGATACAACATCCCTTCCTTGGGTTAGATCTCCGTCTTCCCTTCCAGGCTTGGGCACAAGCCAACAGGTGCACCATCAATGCTTCTTAAGTGAATAGTTTCCCATCAAGAGCCAAACCCTTGTACTCCACACCCCTCACTGCACACGCACACACACACAAACACACACAAGTATTTCCTAATTCCTAAGGTAATTCTTTTTCCTTCCAGAAGCATGTGCCCTCCAATTCCACACCTATGTTTGAGTGTACAAGTAAAATGTACCAACATGGGAGAACTGAAAGATCTACAATATGTTGGGGAGATCTCACAAGTGCTATTAGCTTACTCCAAAGCTTTGCATGGATTGAGGAACCAGAAAGCCATCCTACTCTACCACAGTGGGTGGCATAGCTACCTTTAAATCTGTAACTTGTCCCTTCCAGGAGCTGCTGAGGAGCCATGTCCCTTTTTGTCTTCTCTTCTCCATCATCTTCCTCTCTTCCTGCCCTTCTATCCCCTCCCCCACCATCAATTCATCCTTTGTTGGTATTTGTTATGATGTCAGGCACTGTAGTAGGTTCTGTGAGTAACTTACCTCAGTTGTCCTCACCGCTACCCTCTGAGATGGGTACCAGTGCCCCCATTTTATGTAAGAGTTGTTCAAGGACCCGAGAGAGCAGTACTCCTCTTTGGTTGCAAAGCTCCTGCTCTTATTATTTAAATTTAAAATAATTTAAGCATCTGATGGTCCTTAACAAACTGCTCTTTGATTCTGTATCTGCCTCCACTGCTACAGTATTAGCTGGGAGAACAGGGACCTAGTCTGATTCATCTGTGTAACCTTCGCAATGCCTTATTCAGAGCCTGGGACACTAGGGACATTCAGTTGGTGTTTCTGAGTCAATGTTGACAGCAGAGTATAGAGTATGGGATCCATGGTCACATGGTTCTAAGTCTGATTCTACTTCATCATGTCCAGCTCTGTGCCCTTGACAAAGAAGCTCGCCCTTCTGAGCTCTAGCTTTCAAAATGATGAGAATAATAGTACGCACTCAATATTACATGAGAAATGCACATAAAGGGATCAGCATACTGTCATAGTAGAGTGAGTGCTAAATAGATGTTGGCCATTAGTAGTGGTGGTGGTGATGTTGGTAGTGGTAAGTGATCCTTCCTGTCTCTGACCCTTTAAGACCATCCAACACAGCTACCCAAACCTCCCAGGCCTGCTGGGCCCTTTGGGCCTTCTGATTATTCCCACCCTGCTCTACCCTGACTGCATTCCCCAGTCATAATCTCTGATGTCTGCATCCAGTCTTCTGATTCCAATCTTGCCTCACCCACATGGATTTTGTGTTTTATTTCTGGTGTTTGACTTGTGGATGCCCCTGCATGGTCTTGGGCTTGGGTCCTTTCGGTTCTTCCCAGAGCCTGGGGTCTGACCCTGCCCTGGCTCCAACCAAAGGCCACAGAATGCCCTAACTCTTCCCATTTCCGATCTATATTTCTCCTACCAAGAAAGAGAAAGAAGGAAGGTATAAGAATAGGTGGGATGCAAGGAGGAAAAAGGGAGAAAAACAAGGAAGAAGAGCCTCAGTTAGCCTCTCCTAACTCCTCTCTGGGCTTTTTCACTCATGCTTGAACTGGTATTGCTGCTTCTGACCTTATTTTCATCCAGTTCATCATCCCTATGGTCACTGCAATAACAACAACAACCAGCAGGTATTAATCATGTGTTACAAACATGACAAATACAATTCAAAGCACTTCAGATGCATTAATTCATTTAACCCTCACTGCCAACATATAAAGGAAGCACTAATAGCAGCCTCATTTTAAAGATGAAGAAGCTGACATGCCCACTTGTCCACTTGCTTGAATACCTTGACCAAGGGTGCAGCACCAGTAAAGTAGCAGAGCCAAGATTCCCATCAGAACAGTCACTCAAAGGGTACCCAAGGGGGCTCAGTCAGTTAAGTGTTTGACTCTTGATTTCAGCTCAGGTCATGATCTCAGGGTCATAACATCAAGCCCCGCTTCAGGCTCTGCACTGAGCCTGAGGTGGAACCTACTTAAGGTTCTCTCTTCCTCTCCTTCTGCCCCTCCTACTGCCTCCCCACCCCCCGCTCAAGCATGTGCTCACCCTCTCTCTCTCTCTCAAAAAAAAAAAGGTCACTCAAGATGCACTAAGTTGCTGTCATTGTATGAGGCTGTGAACACATGCTTCAAAAGAGGTATAGGCAGATTTTGAGGCAACATAGTCGGGTTTGGTTACTCCCTGGGCCTGGGTTTTGGATAGGATCAATATTTGTGCAAATGTGTCCCCTACTCCCCTGCACAAATTTTTCCCTAAAGGGCAGCCAAAATTTGAGAGGCCCTTGAGCTAGGAGAGACTCTAAAGGCCCCACTATCTTCCCCAGCCTGATACACACATGGAACAGTGGGTTCCTGCAGGTCAGAGAGTCTTGTCCATCATTAGACCTCCCTGACTCTCTTAGCTAGCACAGTGCCTGACCCAGGGCATGTTTTGCACCGTGGTGGTGTTCATATTGATCTCTCCAGGTTGTACTGAAAGTTTCATGAAACAGTATTTCACAAATGTCTTATAAGATGTTAGGTGTTTTTCAAATAAAAGTCATTATTATTAGTAGTAGCAGTATTGTCTCTAAAAGAATTCCAACTATCTGGGAGGTTACTGAAAATTTTTCATACCATTGGACAAGTGAAGGAGGCACAGCCATACAGAATTTCTTTCAAAGGAATTCAACTATTTCAATTCAAGGTTTGGAGACCTCTGTATAGGCTAATTTCTGTTCTTCTTGCAGATTTGTGGAGAAAGAGAAGCCTGGGCAACCCATCTTTGTCACACACCCCCAGTACCTGTTGGTGGCAGGGCCACCAAGAGCCCACCACCCTCTGGAGCGGGTGCTCATTCCTTGACTTTGGTTGATAAACAAACCTGGGAGACTGAGTAGCCAGTATGGGTGTTTGTATAGAGCCATTGAGGAAACATTCCCAGCCCAGAGCACACAGCTGGGGAGGCTCCCAGAACAATCAGGACCCCTGGGAAAAGGCAGGGCTTAGTCCAGCAAACATGGCCCCAGCCTGGGCTTGACCTTTGGATGCCACGTGTCACCTTCGGTGGGAAAATAAATAGTCCCCTTGTCTGGAATGTGCACCCCTCGTCTTGTGAAACATGGGAAACAGGCAGCAATTGTGTGAGAGGAAAAGCCTGTCTGCAAGCTGTCCTCGGAACATGAGGACAGGCCTGCCTCCCGCCAGCGGGTCAATACTGCTATTGTCTCCCTTCGTGGGCAGTGCTTGTCACTCAGGCTCCCAAGATTCAGGCTCTGGGTTTCAGGGGGCAGGGCTGCTGGCCACACAGTTTTGTAAGGAGTGGGAGAGGGTGGGCTAAGGGACACACACTTTGCTTTGGTTAGGGGAAGCTTGGTGCTGCTTGGTGACCGTGGATGGGGGAAAGCCCAGGTCAGGAGGTGCAGTGCTCACCTTTAGATCGGGGGTGCTGAGGCTTGTGGCCCGGAGCCCTCAGAGGTGTAGAGAAAAGACGGAGTCTTGGAGTCTCGAGGTGGGAATGATTTTGCTAGGCTGGCACTCAGTGAGGACCATGGCGCTCTCACCAGTCAACTGCGCTCCTAAACCTCTAGGTCTGTAAGAGGAAGCAAACAGCTCTCATCTTCAGAACTAAATTTAATTAACTGAAAATGACTTCCAGGGGCCATTATATTGCAAAGTATTCTGACGCTGGGTTCAAGCTCAGTGGGAAAGAGTGGCACATTGCTTAATAATACCTGCCATAAGTTCCAGTGGTGAAGGGTTGGAGCTGTCAGAAGGTGCGCCCCTCTTTGCCATCCCTGGCCCCAATTCCATGCATGGCTGTCAGGGTCTCTCTCTTCCCCAGACTGCACCCACCCCAACTGTCCACCTTTGTCCACCTCTGTCCCCACCAGTGAAAATATATTCTGTTCAAGTCAGAAACCTGGATCTGATCATGAGCTTCTCCTTTCCATTTCCTTCCTAATATGGGCAGTTCTACTTTCTCAAGTTCTTTTGAATCACCCCCTCCCCCATCACGTGCCTTTGTCTTAGCTCATCCCTCACCTCAGGGAGTGCAGAGCCCTTCCAACAGGTGTGTCGGACTTGGATAGCTTCCCATCCAGTACATCGTCCACCCATCACATCCACCATAGGAGTGATCCTGAGGAAAAGCTCATGTCAAGAATTACAGGTGACAAGACTTCAACCCAGAGAGGGGAAGCTCTTCAAATGGTGGAAGAGCTGTCTGAGATTGTTGCAGGCCAATTGTAATTCCTTGCACTCCCAGTGCCTAAAATCTGAGCTAGCTCCGAGTTCTCTCGCTCCCTGCACTGTTCTCTCTCTCTCTCTCTCTCTCTCTCTCTCTTTCCCCTCTCCCACTCTCCCCACTCCCCAGTTGCCTTGTTAACTGACCACCTGAATGCCTTCCAAAGCATCCTTACTCAAGTATGTGCATTAACCAGTTCAAAGATCTTCATTCTTCAACCTCTGAAGTCTAGGAAAACTAAGAATTGTCTCCTGTTCTTTCAGTTGCTTCCTTGTCTATTCAGGGTGTTTTGCTCCTGTCTCCAGAGGAGTTAGGTGCCCAGAGGAAAGTTTGAGGCAAAATATGGATGACTACTGGCCAATGAGTGGGAAGCAAGACACGGCAGCTCATAGGGCTCAGGCAATTCTTAGAGAGCCAGCTCTCAGCAGAGGGTCTGCCCTGACTAGGGGGGGGCAGTTGTAATTGGTTTCAGCCAACTACAGGGAGATGATTTATTCCCTGGAGCAGTATGATGGGCTTCATAATCATGGAAGAGGAACACAGAATTATGTAATAAACCCAGCAGATGCCCTTGCCCTGGAGGAAGGAAAGCTTAGTGACTCAGATATTAAACCATCACAGTATGACTGGACAGGTCAAATTAAGATAACCCTTGCATAGGGCCAGGTTCCCAGATTCTGGGGAAGGCTTGAGCCACCTACTGGTGAAGGAGAAATAAGACAGCCTCCGGAGAGCCCTGAAGGGAGAGAGCCAGGAAGCCAAGGTACTGCTTTTAATCACAAAATCTAAGATGTTGGTTTTTATTTTAATTAGTAAGTATGAGACATTATGCCTGTGTGTTGCACATGGCAGGAAAGGTAACAACTATTCCAGGGTTTCCGACAGACATCTGTTTTTATCGTTTTGCTGGCATCTCCAGAAGCATCCTAAGGTCGTGGGAGAGGGAGAAAATACAGACAATAGGAAAGATGCTTACCAAGGGTGATCTACCTGGAATGGTGTGGGGAAATATTGGAAGTATTGGTATTTATTGGAATGCAACTTTCAGTGCTTTTTCTAGATAAAAGTTGAGTGGATATTTTTTATAATTAAAAATTAACATTTAAACTGCAGAAATAACTTTCTCCCTTTTTAAAAGAGGAAATTCTTTTAGCATTTTTCAGAGAGGCCTTCCCTGTCCCTAGAGACTAGATTAGATGTTCTATTATGCAAACTCATTGCCTCCTGTACTTTCCCTTTCAAGCACTTCTCATAATTTTTAATCACACATCTGTATGTTTCCTCATGTATTTAATATCTATTTCCCTACTAGACTATAAATCCTAGGAGTACAGAACCAGATTATGTTTTTTCTTTTGCTTTATCCTCAGCACCTAGCACTTGCCTGGGACATAATCTAAACTCACAGGGGCTGATAATGATGGGCTATACGGTGAATAGGGAAGAAGATGAGGACACGAGAGAGTTAATAAAGAGTGAAAAATGGTAGAGTCTCTGGACTGGAGGTCTAAATGAGGATGGAGAATCTTACAGTGTAAGTTCTAGAAGGTTGACCAGTGGTTGTAGGAAGAATGGAATTGGGATTTTAAGAGGAGGTGTAGCTACTGGTGATGACAAGACTTAGACTAGGGTTTCACACAGGAGTTGATACTTAAGGTGGGTTGGAGAAATTCATGACAAGTGAGGAGCTGTCCTCACCTCCTCAGTGTCTGAGGCCAGCTGTTGACTGTGTCTTCTCCATAGGTGCTGCCATTAACAAAATGACTGTTAATGGCAGGAATGATATGCAGAGCTGAAGCCCACAGTGAATGCTGGGGAGACAGAGAAGTTGGTGGATGACAACAGGAAGGAGAGAGAGCAGTGGCATAGTCCAATGACATATGCTCTCTCCATCTGTTTTTGTTTTATTTTTTTTTGTTTAAGATTTTATTGATTATTTATTCATGAGAGACACACAGAGAAAGGCAGAGACACAGGCAGAAGGAGAAGCAGGCTCCATGCAGGGCGTCTGATGTGGAACTTGATCCCAGCACCCCGGGATCACACCCTGAGCTGAAGGCAGATGCTCAACCACTGAGCCACCGAGGTGTCCCTCTCCTTCTGTTTCTTTAAACAAATATTTACTAAGTGCCTACTATATATGAAGCCTAATTCATGCTATGAGTGATACAAATAAGAGTGAAATATTGTCCCTCCGTCGAGGAGCTTGTAATTTACTGCCTATAAATGTAAGTAACATTGAAAGGCATGTATTGATTCAAGTGTTATTGATGATCTTAATGTGTGTCAAGCATAATGCTAGGCCTTTAAGGATATGAAGACTCATGAATCTTGCTTTCAAGGAGTTTAGTGTATGGGGGAGACACAAATAGCAGCATAGAAAATTATAACCCAAATGGAAAAATGCTAATACTGAGGTTTACCCATAATGTCAGGAGGGCTATGAGGAAGTTTCTTAATCTAGACTAAGGAAAGGGAATTAGAGAAAATTTCTAGCAAGACAATATGTCTGATTTCAATGTTGAAGAAAGAGTAAGAGGAAGTGGAGAGGCAGACTGGAGATTGTTCTAGAGAGAGGAAATCATGAGTGCAGTGTCTGATGATGAATGAAAGGATGGCACATTCTGAGACCTGCAAGAAGTTCCGTGTGATGGGAGCTTAAGGGGAGAGATGGGCAGTGACAGAAAATGAACCTGGAACGCAAGCAGGTGCTGGATCATAAAGATTTTTATGACAGGCTAGAACTTTGAACTTCATCCTTAAGACTACTAGGAAACCATGGAGTTGAGTAATGAATGACATGGTTTCTCTGGATCATTAGCAAATGATGAGGTAAAGAAACCCTGATTCAAACAAGCTTAAGCAAAAACACAAATTTATTGATCACATAACTAAAAAGTGTAAGAGTAAATGTGGCTTCCATCAAAACCTGACATGGGCTTCCTACTCCATCTTTTGGTTCTGCTTTCTTAAGTGTTTCATTCTCTAGCTCTTTGAGGCAGCAGTTCTGAGCATATGTTTATCCACAGTTAAATCTAGTAGAACCAGAGCTTTCCTTCTGGGCAGTTCTCACTCAAGCAAGACCCATGAACTCTTTCCACTTAGACCGGTTTGGTCACATGCCCTCTCTGAACCAATCACTGTGGCAGGAGCTCAGTGCACTGACTGGCCAGGCTGCTCTCATGTTTCACCCCCTTGAAGCCAAACCAGGGCCCCTAGAAGGGATGAGGGAAGGGGGTTCCCCCACATAAGTATATTGTCACCACAGTAAGGATGAATGGATGTTGAGCAGGTAAGAACAACAAATGTGTGCTCTAGTTTTAAGGAGGATCACTCTTGGTGACTGTGTAGAAAATTTGGCAGGAAGTCTAGAGGCAAGGGTGTCAGTACCATCAGAGAAGACTCGAGGAGGAGCTGAACAAGGCAATGGAAATATGAGACGTACTTAGGCAAAAGCAATAGAATTTGAAGGATGGCTGCGAGTCAAGGGGAAGTGAGGAGTCAAGGTGAATCCCAGGTTTCTCGCTTAGACAACTAAGTAACGTCATTCAACAGAGATAGAAACTCTTGGAAGAGGAGCAGTTTGGATGGTAGTAGAGATTAGTAAGTTCAGCTTTGGCATCATGAGTTTAAAGTGCCTGTGATACTCTCAAGTGGAGGGTTCCAGGACACACTTAAATATAAGGGTCCAGAACTCGGGAAAGAACTCTGAGCCAGAAACATGGATTGGAGAGTCAGGTTATAGATGAGGACTGACTCCACGGAGGGAAAGTTAGACAAGCCAGGAAAAGTGTGTAAAGAAGAGTCCCAAGCACCCCAAAACTTAAGGGGCAGGGAGAAGAAAATGAACTTAACAAAGATGACTTGGAAGAAATTACCAGAGAGCTATGTTGTAAACCAGAATAGAGCATCATCAAGGAGGACAAGAATGAGGCAGCAGTGGGTGGAAGCAGCTGTGTGGGGGAAAAGGAGGCCCACTTTCCACCTCACGCCTCAGGAGAACAGGCTAGTAATGCTCTGGAGGAGCACAGCAAAGCAGCACCTTCAAGGACTGTCCTGTCTTACAGTTAAGATAAAAAGGTGAAGGGAATAAATAATGAGGATGGAATGTTTATTCTGGGACGGGGCAAGGGGGCTTCTAGGAGACAGGGTAGATACATTTTGAGGGAACAGGATGGGGTATTGGAAGAAAAAGCCCCAGAGGAGGATTGGAGACTGCAGGGGTTTGAATTTAGGAGCACAACCAAGGTTGATAGGGATCTGGATGTGGTCGGGATAGGTGATCTCAAGGCTCTAAATAAAATGCTGCAAAAAGTTGCTTCAAGTGCTGGTGTAGCCTGGTGGTATATAAATGAGATAATATCACTCCTCTGAAGCAGCCATCCAACGGCATCCCATTGTCCTTGGAATATAATGCAAGATCTCACCCTAGCCTTCAGGACCCCACCTGGTCCGACCACCTCTCTAACTTCCTACCTAGGTACTCCCCCACCCTGTTCCATCTACAAGCACGCAGGCTCTTTCTGTGCCTGGAAAGTCCCACGCTTGTTCCCATCTCAGGGTTTTTGCACCTGCTGTTCCTTCTGTCTACAACCCTCTCCCCTTCCTCAAATCTTGTTTGTTCAGTTCATTCAGGCTTCAGTTCTAGTATCACCTCCTCAGAGAGACCTCTCTCCTCCTGCCTCCACAAGTCACCCTCTTTCTGCTTACCGGCTTTGTTTCTTTCAGAGAATTTATGATTCTCTGAGATGCTTTCCTTTATTTAATTTCTCTTCCTTTCCACCAAAGTGTAAGATCCAAGAGGTCATAGACCTTTTCTTATCTTTGTGCACCTGTTACCTGGAGCATCGTGAACAGAATCTGGCACAAAGTAGGTGCTCCATAAATATTTACTGACTAAATAACTGACTGAATAAATGAATATTTAAAGCTGCAACCTCCTCTGTAGGCTCTGCATAGAACTGGGGCCAGATTCCTTTGAGTTTTTAGGAAGAGACACATTGACATATTTTGAAATGAGAAGTTACTCAAGGTTCTTCAAACAAGACATATTTCTCTGATGTAAATTATTCTGAATATCATATAGCATTCCAGAAGAGCAAAGTTTGCTGATGAGAGAAAGAAACAAAATCTACTTAAGTAAAATATGGCCAACAGGCCCATGTTTGGCCCATGGCAAAATGGTCCACCCATAAATAGTTTTTCATAAGGAGCTATTGCACAAAACAAAAAGCCACCTACTCTTACCTGAAATATTTTTGGAATTTTAATTTTAAATGGAAATTTCAGAGTGCCACATTCTCCAGCACTGTTGAGGCTTAATGAGATGACTATGCTTGGCAGAGACTGTCAGAGTCCATATCCTGACTATATTTTTGTTGTAAAACTGTATTTCCTAAAATAAAACTTGTTTAGGGGAGGATAGTGCAGTGAGATCTCCTGAGTAAGACTTGCCAGAAAATTGAGAATGTGAGAAGGGCTAGGGCCATGAACCAGAAGGGGGCATTCACATTTTCTAAGTGCTTTCCAGAAAAGGCTAATTCCCTTAACTAGAACAGAACAACAAAAGCTAGGTGGGTACGGGGCAGGGTAGTATTGTGTCAAAATAAATCTGCTCACGTAGGTATTTAATTTAAACAGGCTTCTTCTTTACTGTTGACTTCCATGCATTCGGACATGTTCCTAGGCTTTGAGGTGACCTATCGTATCCATTCTTTTGACCTGAACACTTCCCAAGAAATAGCTACTAACATGGGTCTTGGTATCGATGGTAGTTGTATGATTTTTTTGATGATAAACTTGGCTTTGACATATTGGAGCATCAGGACTGAATAGTGGTTTATGGAAGTGATAAAACATGGGTCACTATACACAGAAAAAGGATAGTAAACAGCAAAGACATAGCTTTGATGTTTTGTCACCTTGAAGGGCACAGGCTTAAATGCTTGAGTAGAAATGTGGGAAGGGCTGGGATTTTAAGAAGATTTCATGCTAGCTAAGCCAACCCACCTGACAGAAGCTTTCAAGCCGGCCTCTGCTCCCTTTAATTCATTTGGCTAGAAGCCATCTCTAACACAAGCATTTCCTTATCTAAGGTCTGGAGTCATTTTTTGCTTTCTATTTTGGTTTGAGGCTTAACACTGCTTCTCTTTTGATTAGTGCAAATTTAGCTAGAAAAGATCATTTTCCTTTGCCTTCATGTAATTCTAGAACCAAGAAGTTCAGAGAGGCAGGGTAAAGCACCAGCTTGGTGTTACAAAATATAAATTACAAGTATAAGTTACACATATAAATTACAGTACATCCGTGGAAGCTATCTTGTAATGTTTTTTGTTACACAGAAGGATTTCCTCAAAATTCTTTTGAATGGCCCATAGTTCTTTTGGGTATTAACTGGTAGCGGTAGGCCGGAAGTACACCCACGAACAAGCCACCGAAGTTCTGGAAGGAGGAGTTATGAGCGGACTAGACATCCAGTCGCTCATGTGACTTGAATGTTGTGTCTAGGAAGAAAGACTTGACTTCCTTCCGCTGCTGATACTTCGGACAGACCCTCTCTGAAGGGTCTACAAAGCCATGTGCACGGCTCTCTCATGGCCACACTATGGGCAGAAAATAAGAGGCTTCTCTAATGCAAGCTAGAATATAAAATGCCGTAAGAGTGGATCAAAAATGTATTTGGTTATAAAGAAGGAAAATGTAATGAATGATTGGGAGAGGGGGCAGTCAGGAAAGACTTCAAGGGCCTTCATGAATGGAAAATCCACCCCTGAGGCCAGAGACAATGACCCAAGGCATTGGGTCAGATGGTTCCTGTGTCAGGGCACCAGGCAGGGTGAACCGACCAAGACACTTTAGGGTAAATCAGGCAGCAGGGTATGGAATGGTGGCCAATGGCATGGCAGGTACTTGGAGAGTTCCTAGGACTGATTCTTCATTTGATTCCCTCTTTGCAGAGGGAATAAACTGCAGCTGAAGACTTCTTTGTCCTCACGGACTTCAGAATCAGTGAAATCTCTGTGTTTAAACTCTTACCGTCTATGTGACTTCAAAGAAATTATATAACTGCTCAATGCTGCATTTCTCCAGCTGCAGAGAGAGTATAAGGATACCTTTAAGCAGCAGTGCAAAGAAGAAATGAAGTTGGTGGTTAGAGCTGATCAGCCCAAGGCCTGGCACACAGTAGGTGCGAAACAGTTTCCTTCTGCTTTAGAAGGAAGAGCACAGTAGAGTGGCTTATGGAAGTCAGATGTCAAGATGTACTTTGTCCTGAATAACAAATAAAGCGCATTTAAGCAACTTTTGGTGGGTATCCCATATGCACACCCAGGAGTTTTTCAGTTACTGCTTAGTCATGAGGGAGCTTATTTAAGCTGTACATCTTGGGTACCCGAAAAAGTCCTTTGGTGCACGTGGTTTAAGTCTCTCTACTCAACAATACCAGTTTAATTTTTGGTACTTCAGTAGGAAAAAAAGAAAAGACTACGGCAGCCAAAGAGGAAATGCAGATGGAGTTTTCTTTTTTTATATATGACTTAAAATCATATCGCCGATCCTGAAGGTACAAAAGGTGACGGAGAAGTCAAAAGCACAATTCGTGAAAAATTGATATATCACGTGATGGAAAGCATCGCTGCTATTGACCACCCCCCCCCCCAAAAAAAAAAAAACAGAAAAAAATGTGAACTCGATGTTTGAAAATAGCTTATACTCAAGATCTGATTATGTTACGAGAAAAGGGAAGTAGTACATAATTATACAGATAAAGAGGAGTAGAAATGTAAACATTTGTGTTTCTTAATGTGGTGTCTGCTTTCCCTGAGCTGTTTGTAAATTGATGGTATTTTATAATTGAAGGGGTCGTAGAATCTGAGAAACCTGATATTTTCTGGTGTGGGTCCAGAACCCCCTTCTTTGTCACTCCTGCCTCTGTCCTGTTCAGTGACCCCATGCTGATTCTACTCACTTTCAAGGACGCCAGCCACACCCTGGTACCACACAGTCAATCCACTGCTTGCTGGATCAGTATTGGATTGAGGAGGAAAAATAATAATTTCTGTGTTAATTATAACTAGAGTGAGTTTTCCCCCATTACTTTGAAGCCCTTTTTTGCTTATATTTACTTTCTATGTCCTGCTTTCATATGTCTTCTGTAGAACGTGTAAATATGTACCCCATATTTACAAAAATATGGTTCGCCTCAGATATTTTCTCAGAAGTTCTGTGTATACATAATGAATTTCCTGTTTTATTTAGAAAATAATGTAAAAGCTTGTTTTTAAGCTTTGTACATTCATCTACATCTGCATGATTTTCTTTGTATTTATAATGCAACTGTTTTGATTTTAGATATAGTACATATGTATATACCGTGTATATAGAAATATACATTATATGTGAATCTGTAGCTACTTGATTTATAAATGAAGGGCTTTATCTCATTCATTCTGTATATCTAGCACCTGGTAGGATGCATGCCTGTATAATGAGAATCCTGGTAAATATTTGCTTATTATGGGTGAAAAACATGAATTCATTTCCAGATCTGTATTTAAGGTTTTGGGTTAAAAGGCTGTACTCAGCATAAGTCTGAATTGGTAACAGGAGGCTTTTTAAAGATGCCAACTTAGGAGTTCAAGTTGTTCCTGAGAAGTACTATTCTTACACTGGTTCAAGTCACATTTAGAACATTTGAAATACCTCTTGCAAGGGAGCATGCTTCACTCTGCTCCAGGAGCCAAGGGGATAATCACTTCCATTTATACAGGGAGTTTGGGAGATTGGACATCAGAGGGATCCTCCCACTTCCGGAAGCATCCCCACTCCACGTGATAGTCTAATTTTTCATTCCTGCCATATAGGCAAAACCACCCATGAAACCGTAGAAAGGCAAACTCACACATTCCATTGAGAAGGAATGAGAACACCTGCTGTATAGTGAAGTCAACTTCAAGAAGAAAAAAAAAGGCCTTTAGGGTTTTGATACAGTGAAGTCAGAATCCTTGATAACTGTGGTACAAGGAGAACATACTTAGTATATATGTAAAAGTTCATTTTGTCTTTAAAAAGCTGTCACAGTATAAGTAACATAGAAGTAATGCTTTGTTCACATCAGTTGTTTCCCTGTTTCAATAAAACTTCTGTTTCTATAAAATAAATGGAAAATCAGGTTGGGAGTCAAAGTATGAGATAAAACACATGCCTTACAGTTCAAGTCCAAGGATCCTATCACCAGCCAGGAGTCAGAGGTCTAACTGGCAGGCAAAGTTCTCGAGGCAGAGGAGGAGAAGGAAGAGCAAAGAACAGTCTTTGAAATATTTAACTAATAAACTTTAATTGCAAAGTCATAGGAAGCACCAAAATATATGTAAACATATTTCCACAGAGGCATCAGCCAATGTCCTATAAGTAACTTCATTTTAAATATCCCATGCAATTAAGTTCACAGCATCCTTCCTATTGACTTGCTCTTACCCCTTCCCTCACTCCACCCCACTTGATGCCTTTGATTCCTCTTCTTCCACTAAACCCTGCGCATCTGTAATTACCAGTGCAGGTGGCCCTCCTCTGTTTCTCCACAGCACCTTGGACATCCCCTGTAATAGTACTTACCAGGGGCACCTGGGTGGCTCAGTCCATTAAGCGTCTGCCTTCGGCTCAGGTCATGGGCCTGGGTCCTGGGGTGGAACCTCTCCTCTGGCTCCCTGCTCAGTGGTGAGTCTGCTTCTCCCTCTCCGTCTGCCCCTTCCTCTCCCCACCCAGCATTTGTGCTCTCTCTCTCTCTCTCTCTTTCTCTCTCTCTCATGTGGTCTCTCTCTCATGCACTCTCTCTCAAATAAATAAAATATTTAAAAAAAAATCCTAACTGTGCATCTCCTCTTAGATGATAAGCTCCTCGAGGGTAGACACTGTTTCTTGTCCCAGTGCTCTTAGAACTCAGTCTGAGGCTTGGTGCAGCATGGTTGCTCAACCAACATTTACTGACTTGAATTGAATTCTGGGGAAGACAGAGGAGGGATGAAATATGAAAGGGAAGAGAAGGTCCTCAAAATCACATCTCCAGAGCTACGTGACAGTAGGAAGAAATATGAACTCATACTTGCTTTCTGTAAATATTTATTGGGTGCCTCCTAATGTGAAAAACTATGTTCCAGCAATACATCAATGAACAAAACAAACAGAAATCTTCACCTTGGAGGAACTTACATTCTAGTTGCATGAGACACGCAATAAATAATAAGTAAATTGTGTGGTATTTGGAAGGTGGTAATTGATTTGGAAAAAGAAAATAAGAACTGAGAAGCCAACCGGGTGCAATTATGGGCTGAACTTTTGCACAGAGAGGTCAGAAGATGACATTGAGCAAAGACAGGAAGGAGGTGGGGAATCAGCCATGTGGAGATTGGGGGAAGAGTGTTCTAAGCAGAAGGAAGAGCATGTAGAGGCCTTACAGGGAGGGATGTCCCTGGGGCATCCAAGGAACACAGAGGCCCTTGTGGCTGGAATAGGAGAAAGAAGGAGAGAGTGGGAGGAGATGGTGCCAGAGAGTCTAGGGGTCCAGATTCCATAAGGGATTTGAGGCTGTTGTAGCGGCCTAGCCTTCACATTGGTGCCAAGAGAGAGACGGGCAGCATGAAGCCCCCGTGGCAGTGCAGAAAGGCTGAGGCCATGTTCTATGTGCCTCTCATGAAGCTGGCCCTTTCTGGGGGCCTCACCTCTTCCCAGGTCCCTAGCTACTCCCATCTGTGCCCACTTTGTGCCTCCTTCTCTCATTTCTCCATCTAGATCTTACCTTGACATTTGATTTTGTACAGGCCATAGACTTTGTCATATACCCGCCCCCCCATAGTTCGTTGACTTGTCCAATGTTTTAAACTGGGATGTTTCAAGTAAAAAGTAAAGACTGTACAATTTTCTTTAAAAATGAGAAGATCTGGTAATACTGGACCTGCCTCCTTTCATGGCCACAAGTCAATGGATCTGAGGATTCTTCAGACAGAGGCACTTAGCTTCCTGTTTGACACCACTCCCTACTGTCTTACACCCTACTCTCTGACCTCATTTCACTTACCAGTTGGACCCTTACAGGCATTTAACTGCATAGTCTTATCCTATAGGCCTACTGATGCCTACCGCTTCCCCGGTTTCTGACAGCTCCTTGACTTCCATTCTTTCCTTGGGTAGTTGATTTCTGCTGTTCGTCTTGGCAGGCCTGCCTTTCTCAACCTGGGCCAGCTCCTGGCTTCCAACCATCCTAGGCTTTGCCCTCAGACTCAATCTTGCTGGCTCAGTCCTGTTGAGAATTTCTGTATCCGCATACCTGGGCTGGAAGGTCTCCGGGAAGTCTGCCAGCGGAGGGAACCCCAGATCTCCTGTTTGAGCACAAAAAAAAAAAAAAAAAAAAAAAAAAAAGGAGAAAACAGGTGTTCAGCTTTCCTCTAATAAGTGCACTTTTAATTCCCTTGTCTTTTAAATCTGCAAAAGGATGAAAGACTGCTGTGCTGTTCTCATTTAACTCCCAGAGTTCTACCTGGGGTTTCACTGGTTCCAGAAAGAAACGTTGCAGAAAAGACAGTTTTTCTATTTTCTTTCTTTATAATTAAAGTGTCCTTTTGCCAATAGTAAATCTATGGGAGCTGAATGACTAATCAAAGCGAGGTTGTTTCTGAAGTGCGGTGGGAAGCCATAACTTGTTCCCTGTTCCAATAAAACTTCTGTTTCTATAAAATCAACGGAAAGTTATGTTGGCAATCAAAGGATGAGATAAAGCATCTGCCTTGCGGTTCAAGTCCAAGGATCCCATCACCAGCCAGGGGTCAGAGGTCTAACTTGCTGGAAAAGTTCTGAAGGCAGAAGAGGAGGAGGAGGAAGAGCAACGGAACAGTCTTTGAAATATTTAATTTGCAAACTTTAATTGCAAAGTCAGGGAAAGCCTCGAAATTCATTTATTTTACTCTCACCTAATTAGACTTTTAAAAGTAAGTACAAAGAAGGAAAGCAAAAAGGAGGGGAGGATGGGAGGGAGAGAGAGGGTAGAGGGTCAACACTCCCCCCTCTGCCCCCCACCCCTGTGCCCTACTCAGCCTCTGTGACCTGCCCCCACCCCCAGAGGGGTGTCATAGACAAAGGTCAGGTGCTGGAGTGAGATGGTAATGGTCTTCCCCACCCCACCCCATTCTTCACCCCTTATGATGTGTTCCCAGTGGCTAGACTGGAGTCTGAAGATGTCTGGTGCACAGGAGGTCCAGCAAGGCCCGAGGAGGTGGGGCAGGAACTGGTTTCTTGGATTTAACGTTGCCTGAGACCTCAGTGGAGATGAAGGAGGCCATGCAGTAGGGAGCCCACTTTAAAAGGGCAGAAAAGCAGGGTAGCAATGTGGGGTGCATTTAGGGCTGACTTCATATCCAGAATAAAGAGGAAGAATTTGGTCCAGTGCCCCGATGCTGGGCTTCCAGGACACCTGGGTGGGTTAAAAAGGTGACTAGAGGGAGGATATGCTAACATTAGGATATCCTACTGACTTCCAGTTCTAGGCTGCATGTTGAGTGAAGAACGGACTAATTCTCTGGTGGCCCATGCAACAGCTAAAAGACACCCCAGGAAGCTTTATCTGCAATGTTCTTTTTAAGATTGTTTTAATCACAAGCCATTAGAAAGCCCATAATGTTCACTGGGTATCCCTGACTGGAGCAAATTGGCCTTCTTTAAAGAGCCAAAGACAAAAAAAAAAAAAAAAAAAAAAAAAAAACAACCACCTTTTCTCTTTTGATTTGTGAGCCCCTGGGTTCCTCGAATGCTTCTCTTCAAAGATTATTTTTCCCATTTCATGCCTGTCGTTTTATTTTCTGATACCTGCTTAGAAATAACCTTGTCTTTCTGGTGCTTAGTTATACCCCATAAATCCTTCTGCCATTTCTAAGAAAACCACAGAACTCCGCTCTGACAGCCTTCCCAGCGCGGCCCGGCACTGCCACCTAGGCTGGCTTAGTGGGAAGAGGTTTAATGGGCTTCCTCCTGCTGAGGACTCGGACGGAATTTGTAAAATGGGATTTAATTGGGACTGAATAAACTCCGCTTTGAAATTCCTCGCACATCGGCCCTGGCTCATGGGTGACAACAGTCTGCATTTGCTCTGATTTGGGACAGAATCCTGGTCCCGCAGCCCCGGAGCCCCGAGAAAGAGGCAGCGATGGGGCCCCCGCACGGCCTTTCCCAGCTGCCAGTCACCTGCTGCTCAGCAAGAGGCTCCCAGCCCACGGCTCCCCTCTCTCTCTCTCTCCCTCTCTCTCTCTCTCCCCCTCTCTCTCTCTCTCTGCTAACAAAGGAAACAGGAACTACCAGGAGCCAGCTTTCTTTTTTTTCTTTTTTTTAAGGATTTTAGTTATGTATTCTTTAGAGAGAGAGAGAGAAGCAGGCTCCATGCAGGGATCCTGATGCGGGACTTGATCCCAGGTCTCCAGGATCACACCCTGGGCCAAAGGCAGGTGCTCAACCGCTGAGCCACCCAGGGATCCCCCCAGCTTTCATTTGATGAAGAGCTGTTCCCTGGTTCAGGGCTGGGTAGTGCCCACTGACTTCGTGCTGCCTATGGACAACTTTGGAAATCCCATTCGATAGCGGTGGAGGAAGCAAAATTAGACCCCTGATTAGTGAAAGTCTGGGAGAGCTTAGCAGGAAAGCCTGTGTCCCACCCAGAGCCTTGCCACTGCCCGGGGCTGCTGACAGAGCCACAGACCTGTTGTTCTTAGAATGGGTGTGGGCCTGTCACTTGGGGTGAGACTGGGGGAGTGAGAGTGGGGTGGGATGCATGACCCTGGAGCAAGGAATGGAGGGGAGCAGGGAGGGCGGATTGTGGTTTCCTGGATGATGGAAACTTTCTCCCCTTATGGAAATGGTGGGGGAATCTAGAATCAGAGTAGCAAATAGATTTTGTCCGGTGCATTGGTGGTAACCGCCTAGAAGACTGTATTGAGGAGAAATTCAAGTCTGTGTCTGGGCTCCAGGGAGGAAAAGGTATTGTGATTGATGAGTAGTCATATAGCATGACCCAGTTTGGAGAAGAAACTTTACCTCCGTCCGGTAAACGGTGAGTTAGAAAATTTGGGGCTGATATCCAGTGAGTTCATTGCCTTGGGAAACAGTAGAGAAACTTAACAGGATACGTAAAATTCTTCATGCTATGGGCCTCGGAGCTTCTCTAGCATAGTGTCCCACCCCACCCCCATCCCTCACTTTAGACACCCATCATGGGGCTCTGAACACAGTCTCAGGCAGCCAGAAAACCCATGCCAGAGACCGTGGGAGCTCCAGCCCTTCAGAGACCAGAGCAGAGGCCCCCAGGGCCACACAGTAGGGGCTGGGGCCCAGGTGCCTGGAGCTGTGGGTCCCACAGGGGGAAGCAGCAGCAGCAGGGGTGAGACATGTTCAGCCTGGCGCCAGCGAAGCCTTCAGACCAGAAGAACCTCAGGAGAGAGGCGCTACCAGTGGACAATGAGGAGGCACCACTTCGACTGCCATTTGATAAAAGCCACCAGTTAGGGATGGGGTTAAATCGAGTCTCCTTGGTAAGGGAAAGTAAGCAAGCGGGTATTTCCCAGCAGTGCCCCTGCTGGAGGGGGATGGGGCTCACAGGCTTGTGCTCTAGAACCGGGCATGGAGGCTTGGCCCTCAGTCCCACCCATCATGGGATTCAGCCCAAAGACAAAGGTAGGGCGAGGCCCTGTAGTCCCCACCTTAGCTCTGCGAACCACAAGCACATCCTTTAACCTCTGAGTTTCCGTTTCCTCAGCTGTAAAATGGGAGCAGTAACCCAATGCCATGGGGCCACTGTCCACTTGCTCACTCACTTGCTGCCTGTTTACTATGTGTCCGCCAAGTACCAAGCACCGAGGTAGTTGCTGGATGACAGGACATGGTCCCTGAGCTTGAGCCAGGAATCTAGACACAGAAACAGTCATAAACCAAAGAGGAAAGGCTTGGCTGCTTTTCCCATCCACGCGTATATTCTCTAATACCCACTTACACGTAGATAATGACTCTGTGGGGGACTAATGCCCAGCCCGGGATGTAGCCGGTATTCGAGAAATACTGGTGTTAGGAGAATCTCATTGAGAAGACGTGCCCCACTCCCAGAGGCTGCCCCAGGGACACAACCCTGAGATAGCTGACACCAGCTGGATGGTATACACATCTGAACCCACTTACAGCCTCCTTTAAACTAGTGGCAGGTGTGGAATCCACACGCCTTGCTGCCATTCAACACAAGTCCTGCATGTAGGTTCCCTGCCTGTTTAACCTGCTGCCCACCGGCCTGGAGTGGCCCGCCTGTTTCCTTGGTGTCACTGGGTCCTCTGCTTAAGCAGCTGGGAGGGGAGGGCCGGGGGCACCTCAGATTACACTTGGGAAGCTCCCAGGAACTTAGAAACACCAAGTGGATGACTGAATCTGACACAGGCAGCTTGAGGGAGGCATGGAAGTTAGTGCAGAAGGGGAGAAAGGGAAGGGAGACCTTGCCTGTGTGGCCTTTGGGGACAGGCCTGGGAGCCCCGTGCTTATCTGTGAGCCCTGGCCACACTGACATTAGCCTGTGAGCAATCTCCCCTTCCCCTGGCTGTCTTCCCAGGACCCCAGCAGTCTCTGAGGCCATCCCCACGGCTCGCCCACAAAAGGAGCAGCTCGGGTCTTGCCTACAACCCCCAAATCTGCCTACCTGTATCCATTTTGCTCTCTTCTCTCCTTTGACAAAATTCTCCAGGTGGAGTCCTGCCACGTGTGTGCTCACGTATGATCACTCTGAGGCTGTGCAGGACTTTCAAAGGGTAAATCCCTCTTCTAACCACTGCTCTATCAGTACCCACCCAAGAGGCAAAATAACCGAATGACCTGGATATAGCAGGCAAAGCATTCAAATAAACCACCCAGACAAGACTGGTAACTTAACTTTTTCACTAGCAGAAAGAGCAATACTTAGGGTCTCTAAACACCTACTAAATGCATATGAAACAACTTTGACAATGGGCGGATAATCAAATTGCTCTGAATAATCCAATCTAGTGTTTTCCTGCTTCCTCTTCATGCTAATTTATTCTGACGGCTTTTCAATAATGAAAATCTGTTCTTGTAGAATCCATTTCATCGAGATTTTCCATATTAAAATGGAGATGGAAATGTCGTGGAGAATTAGATTACTTGTCCTCCTTCCAGCGCCCGGCATTCCTGAGGAGGGGCTTTGTCTCGCAGTGGATAACCAGATGGCATTAATTGGAAAGGAGAGTGTACCTTCCATGGCAGGCCAGGCAATTATTTTTAAAGTGCTCTTTCGGTCTAGTCGAAGCCTCTTGCCTGCACAGACTTCATTGGTTCCTCTCCTCATGAAATGTGTTGATTTTCAGAGCATTTTCAGCCCTGATCATTACCACCAGGGTGAAAAACTAGCTTAAATAAACGTTTCAGTGACTAGAACATGTGTTGGTGTCTCATTCTGGAGAAACACTCTCTGGGCAAACCAAATCCTTGACATCAAAAACAAAAAGGCAGATTGATAAATAGGGACAGATTTGGGAGCACAGGTCGTGTATAGGGGCTGGGGGTGGAGATAAAGGCGTGAATAAGGTACAGTTCCCACCTGCTAGGAGCCGAAGTCCTAGTGTGGGCTTCTCAGGCTTCAGGGTGCATAAGAATCACTTGGGCAATGTGTTGAAAATGTGGCCCTCTGGGATCTGCTCTCAGGGATTCTGAATCAGTTGGTGCTCAATAGTTGAGCACATCAGTGGTGCTCAAATCAGTTGGTGCTAGCTGCCAAAGGCAAAATATATGTGGTACATTTTCCCTAAATTTCCTCTGGTAGTTTACTGCATGCAATTGTCTTGGGGTGTCATCAACCCTCTTTCTTGAGCACTCCCCAGAAGATCTTAAATATGAGACAGGCACTTTTTCCAAAAGCTATGTGAATAATTTCATTCATGTCAGATACTATTAATTTGGTTATTGCTGTAAAGGTGAGGCACCCCCATGGCCCCAAAGTTCTCATCTTATTCATTTTATTTGTGTAGCTTATTCATTTTATTTGTGTAGCTTTAGTTTTCACTTCCTAAATTCTCCTGCAGGATTATGCTAATTTAGCTTTTCTCAAGTAGATTGCTAAATAATAATATTAAGAATAACAACAATGACGATGATAAATATTTACTGGCAACTTACTATATAGCAGTAAGCACTCTGCATGTTCCATCTTGCTTCTCCCAGCCACCAGACGTGACATACGCTATTGTTATCTCTCATCTTACAGATGAGATGGGCATCACTGTAGGCTTCCCCAGCTACATGTGGGCATGGGCGATTAGCTGAGCCATCTGGGTTTTCTGGAGATTGCCCACGTAGGAGGACCAACTAGGACGGTCTGCCCAGCACTGAAGGGTTTTCTGGGAATCAAGACTTCTCATTTTAAAACTGAGAAAATTGGAATGAGTTGGTCATCCTCCTCCTTTTTATGAGGTTTTTTTGGAGGGGGACACCAAAATCCAAAGAAAGAATAGTTTCAAGTTCTTAGTGGAAAGCTGAGTCCTACGACCCAGAGGGAGTCCAAATGGTTCATTTAAGAGACAAGAAGCAACCAAAAAGCTGTGGCACAGGGGTCAGGAAAATGAATGTGAGAACGTCAGGTTTGAACACTTCATTGTGGTCTGGGACAATTAGAAAAAGTGGCCTTGACTCGCCAGCTATAGCATGGTACATGGTGTGTCAGCGCATTTAAAGGGCCACGTATGAAGTACATGTATCTGCTCTTCTCCTGTCCTCTTCCCCGAGGCTTCTCCAGAAATGCTTGTAGTGCAATGTGTTCTAGAACAATCTGGTGCCATCCCAAGTCCTACCGCTTAATGTCAACTCTCAAAAATCTCAACTCTCAATTCTTAGGAAAAGCAATGGCAAGTCCAGCAGCTTATTTCCTGTCGCCTGGGAGCATGTGTTGAACAACCTCATTCTCATCTTTCTAATGGAATGGAGAACGTTGTCAGGCCGCCCATGTCAGATTCAGAGTCCTCCACTCGGTGCTTCTAAGCTCTTGGGGAGCTTCCCAAGTATAAGCTGACACCCTCCCCCCTGCACTGCCACCTTCCAGACACAGAGGACCCAAAGAGACCAAAGAAAGAGATGGGCCACTCCAGACTGGTGATCAGCAGGTTAAACAGGTGGGAGAACTTACATACGAGGCTTGTCTTGAGTGGCAGCAAGAGTGTGGATTCCACACCTGCCACCAAATCTTAAAAAGTTTAAAGGAGGCTTTAAGTGGGTTCAGATGTGTATACCGTCCAGATGGTCTTAGCACCACATCACCCCACATCTCCAGGCTGTGTCTTGGGGCACCCTTATTGCTCTAGTACTTTTTCCTTTAAAGATTTCATTTATTTATTTAAGAGAGAGAGCATGGCGGGGAGTGGGGGTGGGGAGGGGGGTTGTGAGGGAGAGGGAGAAGCGGAGCCAAACATGAGGCTCCATCCCAGGACCCCGGGATCATGACCCGAGCTGAAGACAGCCTCTTAACCCACTGAGCCAGCCAGGTGCCCCTGCTCTAGTACTTTTAAAGGTGTACTTACATCACGTACACTAACGTCCCCTTGACCAACTCAAGCCATGTGGCCAAACTCAGGGGAGGAGAAGTAGACTCCACCTTTTGATGAGCAGAGCTACAAAGAATTTGTGCCCATGTTCTGCAACTTGGCACACCTGCTATATACCAGGTACTGTTCTAGGCACTGAGATCACCATGTAGAAAAGAGACACAAGTCCTTGCCTTCTCTTTCCTTTACATAATTATAGCTCTGTCTGCTAACCATAGGTAGTCTTATTGATAACATAGTACCTATAGTGAGAGTAAATGTGGGGGAAGGTAATACTCAGGGGCCTTTCTGTTTATTCTATGTTGTAATATTACCCTTTTCTGGATTTTTTATCCCTCAAAATCATTTTCTTGAAACCACAGTATTGAGACATAATTCACATACCCTACAATTTGCCCATTTGAAGCATACAATTCACTGCTCTTTAGTCGATCCACAGAGTTGTGCAATCATCGCCGCAATCTAATTTTAGAACATTTGCTTCTCCTCTAAAAACTGCTGCAACATTAGCAGTGCCTCTCCATCGGCCCATCCCTACCTAACCCCAGCCCCACTCCTGCCAACTCTTGATTGGAGGTTAAAGAAGAGCTCTGTCAAAAATCACTGGAGAACAAAAGCAAACAGTGCGAGAATTAAAAACTAAGCGGAAAGGTACACAAAGAAAAACTTCCTCTCGGATCTGTCCTTACTGCCTCCCCTTACCCCCAGCAGTGAACTTGACCAGTCCGGACTTGAAGAGGACCAGCGGATGGTATTCATCCATCTATTTAGTGATTGATCATTGGGCCCGGCCCTGGGAATATAGATGAAGGTATGGACTGTGATCTGAAGCAGCTCAGAGACCAGAGGTTGGGGGATGGAGGTGCAACGCAGCAAGAATCCGGAGGACAATGTAGCCTAGAGCTGTAGACGTGGCCACGGTAGAGATAACTTGCCTGATGATAAAGCCAATATGGATGGGGAGAGGAGGAAAACCTAGACAGAGAAGGGCCACCTGCTAATGACATTGTCGAGCTCCATATCCAAACATCCCACAAATGTGCCTCAGGTTCCCTAGGTACTTGACACGCAATTTCCTTTCTCTGTTTGAAGTTGGGTATCTGTCACTTGCAATCAAAATCAGATACATCCAAACTAATACACGGCTCAGCCCCCTCTTGCTTTCTCTGCAAAGTGTCATCAGAGAGTGTGAAAGTCTGGGGCATCTCTTCATCTCGCCATCTGCAGAGACCAGCTCGAATGGTGCCTTCTCCCAAGGAGCTTCCACTGACACCACTGGTTTCCTAAGCTCCCCAGGTTGTTAGAGAATTTGAAAGAGATAAAGGTGCGAGGTAGAAGGGCAGATGGGAAGCCAGGGAGCCAATGCACAGAAAAGCACTCGAGCTGCAGAATTAGGTGAACCTGGACCACTTAATTTTCTGTACCTGAAAAGTGGAAATCATGTTATTTACTTTGCAGACTTGGGCGAGCATTACATGAGAGAATACATGTGGCTGTGCTGATCATGGGGCTTCAAAAAATCGGTTAGCGTCCAATTTAACTTTGTCTCCCTCCCTTCTCCATGATTACGATTCTCAGGACAGAGGACTTGGTTTGTGGGGACCCAGGTTAAGTAGTTTTTTAAAGGATGGATTGATTGATTGATGTGGGGGAGAGAGAGAAAAAGCATGACTGGGAGGAGCAGAGGGAGAGAGAGGGTCCCAAGCAGACTCTTTGCTGAGTGTGGAGCCCGACACGGGGATCGATCTGAGGACCTTGAGACCGTGACCTGAGCTGAAACCAAGAGTCAGCCACTTAACCGACTGTGCCAGGCTCCCCCAGGTTCAACAGTTTTATCCCGTTTGCTTATTTGTGTCATGTATTCGACATATTAGTCCCACAAATGTAAACAAATCCTGGCCCCTACCTTCAGGACCTCCGAATCATTCATTTGGAAGCCTCCTGCAAGAACTGGAGTTAGGGAGGGAGGAGAGGAATGATCACTGACCCCAGGGCCAGTGGAAGAGCTGCAGGCCGGTCCGGGAGGGGTGGGACTGTGATGGGGAATGTAGCTCGAGATGCCCCATCTCTGGCACCAAGGGGTGTGATTGTGTGCTTTTTCTCTGGGAAGGCTGAGCTGCTGGTGGGCAGAGGCAGGGAGACTGATTGGCAAGGCGGGTGCACTGGATGCACCGGGGCTGAGGAGCTAGGGGACGTGAGGGAGTCTGGAGAGTGGGCACTGCGAGCCCAGTGGGGATGCCGGCCGTGGACAGACAGAGGACTGTCATTCCCAAGAGGACACTTCCTACAGGAGCTGTCCCAAGGCATCGCATGATGGGGGCCCCGCTGTCCTGTGGGGGGCAGTGGGTGACCAGGCATCCGAGGCTCTCCCTAAGGGGCCAGGATCCCAGCTACCCTTTAGGTTGTTTACAAAGAGGGCCTCTTAAAAAAAAAAAAAAAAAGAGCCCCCTGATTGCTTGATCGCGGGGAAGGTTTGAGACTGTTCTCTGCGACACCATCTGCGGCTGCCGTGGAAACAGACTTGAACTCGGGACAGGGGACAGCCGCCGAGGAGGGCTGCCTTCTGGTTTCTCCCCATGCGCACTAATCGGCACCTTTGGCCACGCAGACAATCACCAACTGGGGACACTGCGAGGTGACTCTGCAAACGGTGGAGAGAGGTGGAGAGAGCGGGCTTCCGCTACGAAGGCGTTTATTCTGACTTTGACAACCACCTAGAGGTTGGGGAGGGGGGACCAATGCCAGGCACCGAGGCAGAAACGATGCCACCTAGGCAGGCACACACTGCTCCAGGTCAAGTTGAAATGAGCGCTTCCGGGGATCCCTGGGGGGCTCAGTGGGTTGAGCGCCTACCTTTGGCCCAGGGCGTGACCTTGGGGTCCCAGGATCGAGTCCCGCCTTGGGCTCCCTGCAGGGGCCTGCTTCTCCCTCCTCCTGTGTCTCTGCCTCTCTCTCTCTCTCTCTCTCTCTATCATGAATAAATAAATAAATAAATCTTTAAAAAAAGGGAGGGGGGATCCCTGGGTGGCTCAGCAGTTTAGCGCCTGCCTTTGGCCCAGGGCACGATCCTGGAGTCCCAGGATTGAGTCCCACGTCGGGCTCCAGGCATGGAGCCTGCTTCTCCCTCCTCCTGTGTCTCTGCCTCTCTCTCTCTCTCTCTGTCTATCATAAATAAATAAATAAATAAATAAATAAATAAATAAATAAATAAATAAATAAATAAAAAATAAATAAATAAATAAATCTTTAAAAAAAAAAAAAAAAGGAGCGATGAGCACTTCCCCTGAGGGCAGAGCAGGGACCCAGGGCCCAAGGTACTCGAGGCCCCTCCAGCTCCCAGGCCAGGCTGTGACACAGGGCGTGAACAGTTTGCTGGGACTTCCAGGACCCCTGGAAGTAAGTGGGGTGAGGGGGCGTCTCTAGCCCCTGGCAACAGGCAGGGCTCTCTGTTCTCCACTCTGGAGACACCTGGAAGGCTCCAGCTGCTGGAGGCATCAGCTCCTTGTGGCCTTTGATTGCTTTTTGAGGAGCACCTTGGAGGAATCCAGAAGTGTCCTGAGTCAGACTGGGCTGGATCCAGAGCCCCTGGCACCCACTAGCCGTGCTGTCAGCCTGCCAGAGTTTCAGGGGCTCTCTGAGCCCTGGTGCCCTCGGCCAGGCAGGGAGGCTGGGGAACCCTCTTGGAAGCCTTAGGATCCTGGGCCGTGGCCGCAGTGGGCGGCTGGCCCTCCGGCCCGGGCTTCCCGGGTGCCTACCCCTTTAAGGGAGACAGCCAGCTGCTTCCCGAACCCCAGGCACCCAGAGAACAGTGCTAATCAACACAGTAAACAGAAGGAGGGGATTGATTTGTTCCCCTTCTCACACAAAGCTGAGCACGCGACAGGTTATGGTTTTGAATATTAATGCATTTGAAGTGAGAAGAACCACTTATAACAGAGACTGTCTTGCTTGCAAAGATTTATTCCCCATGTAGTTTTCCATGGCTCATAAAAGGTGATGGATGAACGTAATTTTTAGTTTAATTTCTTGCCGTGCCGTTCAGTAATTTTTGAGATAAACTCAAATTACTAAGGTTCTGGAACTGTTCAAAGCAATGAGGAGCCATGCACATCTGGTTGTACAGAGGACACGGCGTGTTTAATTTTTCAAGCCAGCCAAGGAAGAAGTGATTAGGAATCCCAGCACACATGTAAACCGTGTTATCTTTAAAGTTCGCTTCTGCTGTCTCCAAATGCAAACCAAACCACCCTTTGAGAAAATTTCTGTTGGCCCCTTTGGGGAAAGGAGGCAGGTTCATGAAGAGATAGGACAGGTATACAGCTTTTTTTTTTTCCTTAGATAGTTTCTATCTTTTATGGAAATATATATTTGAATGTTTACAAAATGGAAAAATAGCACTTAGGATTATGAAAAAAAATCTGGATTTTTTTTATAAAGGAAATAAAAGGAAATTTGCTTTTATGTTTTTCCTATAGGTTTTAAGTGTTCATCAAGCAAGATGAGCAGGGATCCTTTAAAAAATGAGCAGTGTGGTATAGAAGGGGGAAAATATGAGTCTCCGAGGCCACCTGAGCTAAACATGCACAAGGACAAGTGACCTCGATGCAAAAAAACTGGCACATGCAGTGACAGCCCCCGTTTGTTAGAGGCTGCAATGGGCCAAAGGGAAAATCTTTACCAACTGGTTTGTCTTGGCAAGTCCTAAATAAATGAACAGAGAAATAAACAATGAAATAAATGAAAGAGCGTAACTAGTGACCGAAGGGAATTAACATCTTGACAAAGGTTGGTAATTTTTTAGGAAGGATTTATGTTTACATTAAAAAAAAAAATCCCAAACCTTGTTCTATGTTATAACTTGCCTTAAATGTGGTCCTATTTATTAAACAGAGTTAGGCTAAATAAAATATGCTATTCTCCTAATGAAGATCTTTCGTCCTTATAATCATCCTGTGAACAAAGGAGAAAAAGATAAATGTTCAAATCAGTGCATGTTTGGCCCTCTATCACTGACATAGCCTAAAAAGAATCCTTTTATATCAGCAATTTAATGGTGGGGACATCGTACATACCCAGAATGACACTTTCAGTCTGGATGACAAGATGATATTTGCAGCATGCCGGCACAGCTAATGTGTTGAAAATAGAAGGGAAAAAAAAACTACTCAATATTGTGATGATTCTGGTTCTATGGCTGCAATCATCTTCAGAGGTAAAAAAAAAAAAATCATGACTGCAGTAAAATTAAAAAGATAGAAGGTAATGATTTAATAAAAAGTGTTATGACAGTTTAAACTATCTGTGGGGGAAAAAAATAAATAAATAAGTATCTGTGGATCCTAAGTGCACTCCACACCGGGCTTGGTGGATGCTCTCTAAAACTTCTATGGATAGGAAAAAAAAAAAAAAAAGCTACAGTGTATAAACTTGCCACAGAGTAGTATAAACAAGAGGATGAGACCTAAAAGAAAATAAAACAAGCTACAGTCTTAGCAATCTCCATTTACTTATTTGTCACTCGCATACCACTGGTTCAGGAAAAGAACTCGAAGTGGTTTTTTTTTTTTTTTTTTTCGAAGTGGTTTTTAATGAAAGATTCGAAAGTAATGTGATCCTAAAATAAAATAACACAGCCCAAAAGTCCTGTAGCAAAGGAAACGATGTTTGATCCCTGGGTACTTTCATGTCTCAGATTTGCCCTCACACTGAGCATCAGGATCACCTAAAAATCATCTTCCACACCATCAGGTCCTCGTGGGGAATCCGTGCACCTGACCAGTTGTCGGGCTTCCCGCCTCACCGTCGGGCCTGTGCACACCACGTTCACCTCACCTCACGTCAGGCCCTTCTGCTCGGTGGCTCTCCCTTGGTTTGACCTTCAGTTTGTCTCTCAGATTATCCCTCTGGTTTATTATGCAGGAAGAAATTGATCCAAGATCAAGGAGAGGGATTTAATACAAATTGCTACTGACAGGGTGTACCAATTTAAGCATTTATTGACTAACAAACTCTGCTCAGCCATGCCAGTGTGCACTCATTGAAACCTCTTGTCTGCACACTTGGGAGGCCCTGGTTCACTCAATAAGTCAGTGATCCCACCACTGACGTTAGCTTTCGAAGGAGCTCTCTTCTCAACAATGTCCAGTTCTCACCCATTTTTTGCTATTACCCACTTTGGGTTTTTCAGTGTCATGCTGCCCCTGTCCCCAGAGAATAAATGTAGGCTCTGTAGGTTCTGGACCAGAGGTTTCTAATTGTTTTGACCCAGAACCCACAGTAAGAAATACATTGTTGATCACAATCAGGGACACACACACACACAGACCCCAAAAGTTTCATTTAAAAACAAAAATAAAACCTTACCTTTACAACATGGGATGCATGCTGATTTTTCTATTCCATTTTATCTTACTTTTTTAAAAACTTGGGTCAGGATGCTCTAAATCAATTTCACAATCCCCTAAAATCATGTGACTTGCGGTTTCAAAAACTCTCATCTTGTGCAGTAGACAGCTCTGGTCTTATCCGCTGGGAATCAGGGTCTCATCAACATTGTTTTCTACTTTTGGAGGGTTTCACTACAGCTGAATGATTCTCAGGATATTGCTAGATTTTACTAGTCAGGTGACCACTGGTGTAAGGGCCATCCTCAGTAAAATAGGTACACATGCATGCTCATGCACGCCCATGTGCACATACACAGTCCCATCCTCTATTCTGTTGCTCCATAGAATTTCTGATGGGTCTTTTCCAGTTATGAGTTGTCTTGGCCACAGTCAATAACAGAGCCTTCACCAATAAAAAATAAATTAAAAAAAAAATAACAGAGCCTTCACTGCATTCACCACCCTGCGTGGTCTAGGTCCTCCAGATCTTCCAACATGACCCCATGCCTGATGCTCCTCTGCTCCACAAGTTAGCCCCCAAGAGCAAAGAGCAATATGCTTTACCATCCAGATAAAGCATAATCTTTCAACCCCTTGGAAGGAAAGATAAGAAGAGAGCAAGAACAAGGGCTTTGTAGGGATGTTGACATAATTCTCATTAACTAATAAAAGGAAATGTATTTCATCTGGAAAAACAAATATTTTTTCCTAGAAATAAACAGAGGAATTTATAGTGTGATATTCTTATATCTTCAGTAAGCTTTGAGATGCATAAAAGCTGCTGGAATCTTAATCTATATATAAAGAATTCTATAGTGTATGTCTTGGCTTTTGTCATTATTTATGCAGTTAATGTTTCTAGGTTTATTTTAAAAGTGTTCTAGAATTATTCATAGGTTTCCCCAAAGAGCATTTATTTAACTAACCGGCAGAACTGGGTTCTGATAGCCCCTAAGCAACCTTGAGAGTAATCCAACACTTGCTACTTACACTTCCTTACTACACACCCAGACTTTAACCCCCTGAGCTACAATTTGATTACTCTTTACCCCCTTGAGATCAGACTTCAGTATTTCTCAAATGAACCTTTTATCCAGGTATCAGTCAGGATAGGTTAAGTATGCTGTAGTAACAAACAACCCTAAAACCTTACTGGCTTAAAACAATCAGGTTTATATCTCACCTATGCCACATGTGTCTGTCTCACATTGGTTGGGAGGTAAGGGTGCTGTGCCATATGTTGTCCTCACTCAAGAACTCTGATTTATAGATTCTCCATATCCAGAATGGCACCAGTCACTGCGATGGGGAGAAAGAGAGGGAAAATTGAGCATCGACCCCGAAAGTCTTCTAACTCATAGTGTCACATGTCACTTCTGCTCTTATTTTACTCACTAGAACAAGTCACATGACCATGGCTAACATCAAAAGAATGAAAGAAGTGCCATCTTACCTTGTGCCCAGGAAAGATACACATGAAGTTTCATGAACAGCCTTCTTCTCCATCAGTAAAAAAGATGCTTCTCTGGGCACCTGGGTGGCTCAGATGGTTGGGCATGTGCTTTGGCTCAGGTCATGGTCTCAGCGTCCTGGGATTGAGCCCCATGTCTGGCTCCCTGTTCAGTGGGGATTCTGCTTTTCCCTCTCCCTCTGCCTCTACCTTGTTCATGTTCACTCTCTCAGTATCTCTCTGTCTCAAATGAACAAATAAAATCCTTTTTTTAAAAAAAAATATGCTTCTCCTCTGTGTCTCAGCAGCATTTAACTCTGTTGACCACCTGTCTTTCTTTAAATTCTCTTCTCCTTTGGCCCTGATCACCTGCTTTCTGACTCCACCTATTACCCTTCTTTTCTCCCTCAAAATGCATGTGTCCCCATGTTCTGAACTAAGATTTCATCCAGGATGGGACCTTGAAGAAGGCAGTCAAATTTTTATCTCTAGTCCTACAAAGAATGATCACCTCAGAAAACTAGGGCAAAAGTAAATATGCATGAATTTACAAAAAAAAAAAAACACACCTTTTTCTCCAAGTTCTTTCTTTTAAAATAGACAATAGAACCAACTGTCTAGAAATTCCACTTTGGAAAATCTACCTAACAAAAATAAAAGCCCCGATATATAAAGATACATCTACCAAGATATTTATCATATCATGGTTTATAGAGGCAAATACCCAGGAAGAACCTAAATGCCCAGGAATAAGAAATGTTCTTGACTCCATTGTAACATACTCAATAGCATAAATTGTTATGCAGCTCTTTAAAAGATTGAAATCAATCTATCTCTAATTGCCCATGGTGTATTGTTAAGTACGAAAAGCAATTTACAGAGTTACATTTATAGTACAATTCCATGTCTATGAAAACAAACACCAACTCCAACCAAAAAAGTACTAAATATGTGTTTCTGTTTGAGCATAAAGGAAATTGTGGAAAAATACATAATAGCTTGTTGATGTTGATCATCTCAGGAGGATTAGAATGGAAGGCAGTGGGAAGAGATTCTTAATCTTCTAAAAATGTATCTTAGGATGGTCTCATAGATTACAGCCATTGATGCTATAATTTTTCATTTAATGTATGGAAAGGTAATACAAAAACAAAAACTAAGATGAGTCTTCATTAAGAAAAATAATAATGAAAATAATCCTATAATTTCAACACTGCCCCCCGCCACATGATCCTCCACCTGTCCAGATTTATTTCATAGTTGCACCCCCAATGCATTTATCAGCTTTTCACTTAACTTCACATCTTAAATGCTTTTTCTCATCACCCCTTGATCTTACAAAGATCTTACAAATTATCTTACAAAGATCATTACCTTTATCTTCACCACCTTCTAAGGGACCAATAAACGAATTTATCAAACCACTATTTCAAAGCAGATAGCACGAAAACCATCACGATACCAGGTCTATCATCCTAATTTATGCTTTTAAACACTATTTTTCCTTGAGATGCCTTTTATATTATGAATTTTTACGTATGAGCAATATTAGTTTTTTTATTCTAGTGTGATTTAGAAGGTAAACACTGATTTTGCATTATTTATCATTAACTTCAGACCCTCCATAAATATTCCATGTACTATCACCATCAATTTATATGTATCTATTCCAACATAACTTGAGACTTTCTTTTATGGCAGATAAGGAATTAGATCATTTGTGAATTTTCTTACTTCCTTCATGCTTTCTCATTGATCATTAATTTAATCTGAGAGCTAATATACCTCCTTCTGTGTCTTCTGTAACCTGCTTTCATTCCAAGCAAATTAAAATCATTATCTTCACTCCATTTCCTTCTACCTGTTCATAAAAAGAGGAAATAAGAATATATATATTTGTGTTTCCTTGTTGGTACGTAAGAAATTTTTTCTGGTGTTATGTCTATGAGCTAGATAGTTTAATAGTCACTTCTTGTGGGAATGGGGATCGGGTGGTTGGGACATAGGATTGTGAGGGACATAGTTATTTTACGATATCGATCTACCATCGCTTGGCTATGCCTTTATCTGTTCAAGAGGTGCCACCTATAGGAAAGATTCCAAGGGGCCCCAATTAGGAGAGTTTCATATGCCTCTACTACAACTTATAGTAGTGTCAAAAGACAATGGATTGAATTTTCAGAATTTCTAAAGAAAAAGGGAGTGATACCAGATGGCTATGTCCATTCAACCTATTATTTTCTCGTGGAAGATATTCTAAGACTTGAAAATGTTTAGGAACTATGTAACTCAAATAGTTATTCCATTGAAGTCATTGGAGAGACTTAACTAGAAAAATGAGCCTTAAAATGAGAAATTTTGGCTATAAAAATACATAAATAATGAGCAGCAAAACCAATTATTGCATATAAACTATAACTATTATCTCAACCACCTATTTTGAATATAGGTAGAAATAACACAAGTGGAAGTAGTTTCTAAGAGAACCAAGAGTAAGTAATAGAGGAGTGGGAGGGTGTGACTGAACACTATTGGTGTTTAACTTTTATTTATATAAAGTCCATCAGACGATGTTGGGGGAGGCAGAAAGCATTCTTGACATCTGTTGGGCACTTTGTTTTCAGATACTATGTATGTTTGGATTGTATCCACCTTGTGATTCACCATTATAATCTTCTATAGTATCCATTTTACTTTTTATTCTTTTAGAGTTTTCTATGATTCTAATCATTGTAGAGCAGAATTTTAAGATGTTCTGTTTGTATTCATAACTGCCAATTCCTTGAGATTGACCTGCGGATTCTGTTTTGTTATAATTTCCATGCAGGTCATGAAATACAAAGAGAAGCAGGAAAATGGTCTCAGGAAAGAAAATCATCTCTGTCATCACTTAAGGATTCACAATATAGAAAAAGAGGCAGGCAGAAAAACAAATAATTGTAGCAATATAAAAAGCAGCGCCAGAAAGAGATGTGTCAAATTATAGGAACAAAAAAAGGGGAATTTGAAAGATGACATTTGACCTTGGCCAAAGATGACCTTATCCCCATAAGTACATGGATGGAAGCATTCTAAGCAGAGGGAATAGTATCTGCAAAGATATGATGGCTTGACTAGTAAGGACCTGAAAGGAATTTGGCAGGAATAATATGTATGAGGAACAAGACTGTGGGTTTTCCTGCAACTCAACTTTAAATGATCTCTAGTTGACTGTTCAGTCCTACCAGAAATATGTCATTTTAAGTAAATCAACTCAAAGAGTGCTTTATATTCTAAAAAGACTCTGAAAATCTTTAGTTCTCTGAGGGTATAGCTTCAGGATGTTCCCAGAACACACCAGTATAACATCAACATTTAGTGTAAGAAGAGGCAGAGGATGGGTTTTTAACTGACAGAATTATAGTGCACCTGTCAAAGTACACGAAATCAGCTACATAAATATCACAGGCCTACCCACCCTGTGACAGCATAAACCTCAAACTTTTTATCAAGTTAAGAAATAAAAATAAAGGAAGGCTCTCTACATGTCTTCTCACAGAAAGTCCAGCTACTTCCACATCCAGATTTTCTATACTTCCTTTCCCCAGACATTTTTTTTCCCAAGCCAAATGTATGTCTTCCTTTATGAAACAATTTCTCTCCTCTGGGTCTGCACTTAGTGCTAGAGTTTTCCTTTTCAGAAATGGTAAGAATGTGAAAAAAAAAAAAAAAAGAATATATTTTGAAATGGAGTTGCATCGAAAGGCATTCCTGCTGGAGCTTCTGTGAGAGAGAACCACAAGAACTTTGGTTGGGTGATTGGCAATGCTGAGCCAAACTCGCTGGGGCCAGGACAGGCTGATGGGGAGAGAGATAGGTTTTCTGAAATGTAAATGTGTCCAGCCTCCTCCTCTGATGCAGGACCAAGAAACAAGAGCGCTTAAGGCAACTTTTGCATGAATAATGCATGATAGCCTGGGATGGTGGTGCTCTTAAGACTGATATTTGTTGGAATAACAATGGGATCAGGTGGTTTCAGACATTTCAATTAAATTCAATAAATGTTTATCAAATACTTTGAGCGTGGCTGCCAGTCACTGCACCAGTTTTGTAGCACTTCTGCAGAAGCTACTGAGAAAAGGGGTTTTAGGCTTTGTCCTTCAGAGTGTACATCTAAACACGGAGATGGAGATGGAACAAGTGCAAAGACAACCCTAATAAAGTGCAGAAAACGCAAATGTCATAGAGAGGTAACAATCGTGTCTGTGGGAGTTGAGGGGAAACAAGGCCACAGGTGATCAAGGGGCACTGGAAGAAGATGGCACTGAAACAGTTTGAAGGAGTTGGATGGCAACAGTTTTGAGCATCAATGATGTGCCTGGAACGAGCATGAGACATCACACTTCATCCTCCCAACAGCCCTACCAAACAGGTATTGCCATCTCCATTCCACTGTTGAGTAAAGTGGGGCTCTGGAGAGTTGGGCAGCATCTCCAAAACCACAGCTATTAGAGGATAGAACCAAAGTTAAAGCCCAAATGTGTCTTTTCCTGCAGGACCGAGCTGACTTTTCCAGGAGTAAAAATGGGGAAGGTCTTCTGGAGTAAGGAAACAGCCAAATCAAAGGCATGAAGGCAGCGAAGGACAACGTATATTATGGAAACAGAGTGATCTGGTTAAACTAGAAAGAGAGTAGAGATTGACTGGGCTTAGAATGCCAGGGTAAAACGTTTCTACTCTTGCTGGCAATAGGGAGCCATGGGAAGTTTAGCAAAAATGCCATGATTCTATCAGTGCTTTAGCAAGTGGACCTAGATAAATCGTACAGGTGGGATGAGAGTGGGAAGAAGTTCAAATGGTCCTACTAGTCCAGAGTTGAGGAGGTATCAAAGTTCCATGTAGGATGAATCTACTTGGCTTTCTCCTTGGCATCACACACATCTATCTATTCCACAGTTGAAACCGCATGGTGCCTGTCTGCAACTTACAGATTTTTAATTGCGGCACTTTTCCTAATAAATGTGGAGTAACGGGAAAAAAAATGTTCTTACAAGAGTCAATGCCTTAGGGAACCACTTCTTGTAACAAGGCTGCTGTTCTCTTTGTGTGGCCATCACCCTCTTTCCATCTGATTCTATTCTTTTTCCCCTTGGAGGTAAGTGTGAGCACACATATATTCGAACACACACAAAGACACACATGCTCTAGTTTTGGCCCCAAGCCTTAGGTCCTCCAGACACTTGCCACCCCTGCAATATCTCACTGGTCCCACACCTGCCTGCATACCCACCTGTTTCCTCCTGTACAGGTGTACAGTGGCACATGGCCACATTTCCTGCCTGGAGTGTGAGTTTCAGGCTCTAAATTCCGTCTTCCCATTTGGTGCCTCATGCTTTGTTTTGCTTGAAGTGGCGTTTTCTCCAGGAGTTGCTCACTCTGGTAGCCTGTCTACTCACCATGGTCTGGCCCATTTCATTATCTTCTGTAGCCCCTCAACACAGAAGCAGCGGGTATGGAAGGGAGGAGGTGAGTGTCAGAAATGAACAAAGGAAGAACCTACTGGGACTTAGAGATAGGATGAAAAGTGAAATGAAGGCGAATAGGCCAAAGTTTGCCCAGTCACTCATTCAACAAACACTATGGACTTTTCTGATTACCATGTTCAAGGGTAAGTCCTGCCTATGGAGTGATTAAAAAAAAAAAAAAGGATACATGCCTTTGTTGACTTCACAGATGAGTTGAAGATTTGGGTGTAAAAGTAAATAAACAAATAAAATTAGGACTATCTCGGATCTTTAAGGAATTTAGAGAAGCTAGCGTCCAAATTTTAATGAGGGGAGAGAGTGCTCAAGGGTTGGAGAGGTGGCAGCAGTGAGATATGAAGTGAGTCACTCACAGACACTGGATAGGGGGTTTGGTACAAACTCTAACAGGAGGCAGTGCAGAGAACGTCTCTATCACTGGCAACCAAATGTAGCTGCCCCCTTGTCCCCGATCCTAGAACACAAGGTCCCTTGTGTTCTCTTGTCCTGAAATCCTGCCTTTACCGTGAATCAATCATCCCTGGTGTAGAATCAGCATCTTTCCTTGTCTCCTCCCACCTCATGCTCTCCTGTGGCATCAGTGAGCAACGTGGACTTGAATGGAGATCCCCAAAAAGAAGGAGGTGGCTCTCACATCCATATGTTCATTGTCCATTCTGGCCAGCAGTTTTGTCTTGTGTTTCTTTTGTTTACTTTAGTTGCTTGTTTTCTTTCCTTCTTATTCCCTTTCCCACCACTACTTGACTCCTGGGTCCTCCATCTTCGGTTTCTCTTGGAGGGTCTCAGTTGTCTGCTCTTCTACTAAGCTGTTCCCTATTCCTACTCTCCAGTTTACTCCATTACCCTCTCCGGAAGGCAAAGGGTCCTCAGGTTCTTAGGCTCCACCCCCTTAGAACACACTATAGTGACTCTCTCTTTTGCTACTTTACATGTCCTACAAGTCTTGCTTCTCTACCCGACCCCCATCTGTCTCCATTGCTCCCCACACCATCAGGCCTCCACCCTCCTTATTGCCTTATTTCTTCCAAACAAATATAACTCTCTTCCCATGAAGAATTCTAGCAACAAAAATTTCTCCATGTTATTACAAGTTATTCATGTATGCACTGAGAACAAACCATTATTTTAAAGTTACCAAAAAATATTCCCTGTTTCTCAAGTAGTAAAAGAGAACTCAGCTGTGACCAGCAGAGTAATGCTCTACCATCCTCTGGCCCCAGCAAAGAGGTCCACAGGCTAATCCCCCAGAACCTGTGCATATGTGACCTCACATGCTAAGAGCAGCTCTGCAAACATGCTAAAAAAATCTTGATGGGGATCCCTGGGTGGCTCAGCAGTGTAGTGCCTGCCTTTGGCCCAGAGCGTGATCCTGGAGTCCCAGGATCGAGTCTTGTGTCGGGCTTCTGCATGGAGTCTGCTTCTTCCTCTACCTGTGTCTCTGCCTCTCTCTCTCTCTCTCTCTCTTGCTCTGTGTGTGTGTGTCTCATGAATAAATAAATAAAATCTTAAAAAAAAATAAATCTTGAGATGGGAGATCTTCCCAAGATAGCCTGGGTGGGCCTGTGGAATCACAGAGATCTTGCAAGGAAAAAAGAGACGTGTCAGAAAAGAAAGTCAGTGTCACAGATGGGGAAGACTCAACTGGCCATTGCTGGCTTTGAAGATGGAAGGAGGCAAATGGTGGGTATTTGTCATTTCTAATAGCTGAGTAATATTCCATTGTATACATAAACCACATCTTCTTTATCCATTCATCTTTCGTTGGACACCGAGGCTCCTTCCACAGTTTGGCTATCGTGGCCATTGCTGCTAGAAACATCGGGGTGCAGGTGTCCCGGCGTTTCATTGCATTTGTATCTGTGTGGGAAATATCAGAAAGGGAGACAGAACGTAAAGACTGCTAACTCTGGGAAACGAACTAGGGGTGGTAGAAGGGGAGGAGGGCGGGGGGTGGGAGTGAATGGGTGACGGGCACTGGGTGTTATTCTGTATGTTAGTAAATTGAACACCAATAAAAAATAAATAAATAAATAAATAAATAAATAAATAAATAAAAAAAAAGAAGGAGGTATCAAGCCAAGGAATGAATGCCTTTTCCAGCCTCTAGAAACTGGAAAAGGCAAGAAATTGGGTTCTGTCCTAAAGCCTCTAAAAGGACTGCAGGCCTGCTGACACCTTCATTTTAGGCCAGTGAGACTCCTGTCAAACTTCTGTAAGTTCTTGAGAACTTTAAGATAATCAATGTATATTGTTTAGTTATAGCTGTGTGTGTGGAGGGAGGAGCCATCAAAGAGGATGAGGAAGACAATGACGGTAGGGCAGGCACAGGCTTTCTCATTCACCTTCCTGGTGGGCCCCAAAGGATGTAGGAGGCCTGAATCTGAACACAGGGGATGACCGTGGGCATCTCTGTTTACATGGGATGACCACCAGTGAGGCTTGCAACAGGTGGCAGTAGGAAGCCAGGGAGAGGTCTGACCTCTGTTTGAGAGGGAGCCATGTCTTTTGGTGGCTTGGGCGCTGAGACGCCCAGAACCCCATTTGAGATTTGTTTTCTGGATGTTGATGTTGTTTCCATCAAACTTTTAAGTTTTGTTGAAACGTATGACTTGAGCTTAACTGTGTCCTAGAGAAGGAGGAGGGTGAATCTGGAGAAAGGTTGTGAGGTGGCAAAGGGTGACCCGGAGGCCAGAGGTGACAAGCAATGGTTAGGACACAGTTCTGGCTCACACACACATTCTTGGGGAAAACTCAAAAATATTCCTGGGGGCGGCGGGGTTTGGGGTGGGGGGTGGTAGGCTTGTCTTGGGAAAAAACTCCAGAGAAGACCTGAATTCCTGCAATCACCAAGGAGGGAATCTTGACCAATTTTGGACTGATATCCAAAGGGTGATTCTGTGGGGCAGAGAATCTGGGGAAACCTGAAGATGTATATCTACATAGTCTTGTATAGTTTTTAAGACAAGAATGGTGAGAAGAATTTTCATTTGGATAACTGCATATCCCAGTTAAAGGCACTAAGATAACTCTTAGGCCATACATAACATTTACTTCTCATTCCTTCAGCACATTTGCTTAATATTATAGAAGAATGAACACAAGCCTGACGGGGGTGGGGGGCAGGTTTCCTGGCTTCAGTGTTAACTCCTTTCCTCTTCTTTTTTTTTTTTTTTTTTTTTTCCTTCTTGCTACCTCCTCCTCACCTGAACCCTGACTAGCAGACAAGGTACAAAGTCTTAAAAAACTGCTTGGAAGACCTATCCCAGGGTTATACCAATGACCCTGAACTAGAGGCACAGTTCCAAACATAGGTTTCTAAGCGCTGAGTGATGAAAGGGACTACCTGGGCCAACCCACAAGGAAACACACTCCTCTCTCTTCTTCACCCCGTAAAACCTGCTTTGACTTGGAAAGTCATCCGGTTGTCGCTACTCCCTGATGCACGTCAGCCAAATAAAACCTTTAGCCTGTACTGAGTCACTTAAACTATGTTTTTCTTGACCATGTCTTGTGGTCTAAGTTAGGTACTTCATTAGGTACTTTATATATACCGTTTCATTTAACCTTCACAAATAACCCTACAGTAAAAATGTTGTTCCCATTTCACAGATGTCAATACCGAGGCTTGCATAGATGGTATGACCTGCCCAAAGTCAAACAGCCAGTACATGGTACAGTCATGGTTTTAAACCCTGATCTACCTGACTCCATCCACAGGTGGAGACAGAGCTGTGGAAACCAGGAGATTGTGGATGAGTCGGGAAACTGAGAGAGGAGGGGAGGGAGAGACAATGGTGAAGGTCCTAGCAAGAAGATGGGAGAAGACTGATGACCTGGCCTAATAACCAGGCAGAAACCAAACTCTTCCTTTCTCCTGCTTTTTGCTCTATTCCGACCTACAGTATATTGGGTGAGGCCCACCCTTGTTGGGAAGGGCAACGTGCTTTGCCTTCTCTACCAATTCAAGTGCTTATCTTATCCAGAAACACCCTCACAGCCACATCCAGAATAATATTAAACTGAATATCTGGGCACCCTGTGACCCAGTCAAGCTGACACATCAAACTAACCATTACACAGAGATGCCCTTGTGGTCAAACCTTCATCACTTCTCAGCCTCCAACCTCCCTGAGCTTTATATGGATTTGACAGTGTTTATGTAAAGTTTACATATTGTAGCTGCTGTTGTGGCAGGAGAGGGGGCCGGCCCAGCTCCTCAGCCTCCCCTCCTGCCCCCTCCTCCCTGCAGCACTCTCCAAAAAACCTCCTCACTGCAGCACTCTCCAAGAAACCTCAGGGACCCTTGGATTCTGAAGGGCAGAGACTGAGTGGCACTCTACAGAGAAAAGAGCTCAGGATTCGACAATGCCTGACAGGGTTAGATATTTGATGCCCCCAAATCCATTCCTGTAGCCCTGAGGAGTAATGGGGGCCTGTGGTTGGTTTGCTCCTTCCCTTCAACGGAAGGGGGCTGGTTCAAGGGAGTTGACTGATGGACAAAGGAAAAAGAGCCTTGAGGAGCCAACATCACCATGAATGAACTTGGTCCTAGGAACATGGTAAAGAAAAACCTTTAGGCAGAATGAACAAAGAGCATTAGGATTTACTCTCAACCTTGAGCCCTTAAAAGAAAGCTCACATACCAGAGTACCTTGCATCCCTACAGACTATGAGGCTCTTTGAGGGCAGGGACCAGAGGAAGCTCCAAAAACATGTGGTGGGTGGCTAAAACTGAAATCCACCCACATACTATGTGAATTTTTTTTTGCCCTTAGGAATCACCCTCATCTCTGAGCCCACAGCTCTCCATGGGTTCAGGGAGCAACTGGTGCTGATATTTCTATATTTATATTAACCATTTCCAGCCAGTTGTCACGGATATCTAGAAGGTAAGCAAGGTACAAAAGTGAAATTCAACTTTGAAAAATCTTACACAACCATAGGAAAGTTTGCTTGTTTGTCAGAGAGATAGTCGTTAAAACATTAAAGTTTTTCACAGCAGATACTCTGGTTTGCTGTCAGAGGAAGGAATAAATGAAGGGAGCGTGTGCTCGGCCTGGGAATTCAGAAGAGACGGCTGTGTGGTTCTTGCTTTTTTTTCCTCTTCCAGATCAGCACCTGTCAACTTCACTCACACAAATTCAGAGCGAGGCACTTTCTCTCCATTTTACAAATTTTATGACACTGCTATCTATTTCCTGTCAAATTAGCGCAATTCTCACTTTTTACTAGCCTTTGTTATGTAGATCTATAGATAATTTTAATTCTATTGTCCTTGTCTTTATTAAACCGATACCCTCTACTGCATTAAATTGGGTCGTAAAAATTGTATCACGTTATTTTATGTAGCATAAATATAATGTCGTGTGTTCACTGTACTGTCAAGTGTTGGTGGTAATGAATAACTGACTTTCATTGCCCGCTGAGAATGCTGACGTTCCCTCCCACTCCACAGCTCTGGCTGATACTAGACTATTTTCAAGCAACACCATCTCCGCTTTCCCCTAAGAATCACCTGGTGAGACAATCACCTATTCTATTCCAACCTAATTGTATCATCTCTCCACCAAAAAAAAAAGGAAGATAAAGGAAACTAAATCCTCAGCAGTCCCTGTCTTTGTTCATGACTCAGACTCCCTTATAAGATTTTTCTTAGGCAGTAAGAAATTGAATGTTTCAAATTTTGAGAAAATAGGCAGTTTCTTGGTGACCTGGCTGATGGGACCAACTTCTTCAACTTTTGGTGTCCTGTGCTGCCTTCTGACACAAGTGTCTTAATCTACCAGGGGCCACTGACCATTCACTCAGAGTTCTCATGGCCTCAAAGGCCCCAGGGGCCAACTCACCAAGACAGTGCCCCCAGAGGACAAGTTGGGAATGGCAGAGCCAGGAAATAGCTGGAAGATTCCAGAGAGGCAAACCGCCCAGAAAATCTCTAGTGGCCGGCTGGGCTGGAGTCTTTTGGCTGGAGAGAAGCTTCCTAAGGGACAGAAGTATTTTTATTCCTAAGCTGGGGGACAGTGGGAAGAGAGGTGAGCTAGTGGGCTCCACTTTGTGAAGTACAAACAGGTGTTTGATGGTCACCAGGGCTTTCCTGATCTATCTCACTAGAAGCTCATGTACTCTCTACCTGAGACCAGAACTGTAAAGAGTTTGCAGGGCTCTTATTTCTGTCACCCCCTCTCTGTGTCCCTGTAGAGATTTCCAGAGAAACCCTTAAAGCACAAAAGAAATAAGTGCTTGTCTTAAGAGAGAGCAAGGAGGAAGCGGGAAATTGGGTAAACCACAGGCCACTATGCATCTGAAATTGCGGGCAGAAAACCCAGGGAGAGAGTGATGGAAACCCTAGAGGGAAGAAAAGCAGACCAAGTCACTGAGGTTTGTGTCAGGAAAAGAAAAAGGAGAGAACAGGTTGCTGGGCAGGTCTGAGGAAGCACCCTGAACAGAGGAGCAGGGAGGCCCTGACTAGAGCTCCTGCTGGCTCACCCATGGCTGGTGGGCTCCTAATCAGGGAGGGGAGGCCATCCTAGGCCAAAGAGTCCTGGATTCAAATCTCTGCCACTGCTGGCAGTGTAAACACAGACCAGTGTCTTCATCTCCCCGTGCCTTTGTAAAATGTGCACGAGAGTAATTTTCACCTCTTACAGTTATCATGATTCTTTTTCCATTTTTCTCCTGGCCTCAATATCAAAATATCTCAGAAATGTTTAGTCCTCAAATGCATTTGGGAGAAAAACAAAAATAAATATCATTCGAACCCTGTAGATATGGAAAATTGGCTTGTTCCTGTCAGTGACATCCTGCCCAGCTTGGATCCCTGTCAGGGAGGCTCATTGTTCATGGTATTCATTTCCAAGTGAACCCCTTTCATTAAGGACAACAAACCATGCCATCCCATTTGTCTTTAGCCTAGTTGCAGTGACAACTGGATTCTGAAGTTGCAGTGTATTCTGACACAGCCCAATCCAAGTCGGAGGAACTGTTTCAGATGGTGATGATGAAAGAAGGCAGCTCCCAAGCAAAGGATTACTCCTAGGAAGAGCTGTCAGTGCCCTGAAGAAGGGCAGGGATTGAGAAGAATGGGGAAACAAGCAATTGTGCAAACAAAGCAGAGACTCTGAGCTGCACTGGCCCAGAACTATGGGGTCCAAGTGGGTGTGCCTGTGAAGTAAAGGGTGGACATGGAAAGAGATTCCTGACCATTCCTCACCAATGCAATGCCTTAGTTCAGCCTCTCCATCTCCACTTGGATTTTAGCAACAGTCTCCTGTAAAAAAATGAAAGTGAAATGCAGAGCCTCCCAGTTTGAGAAGAAGAGGAGGTAACTTTGGCAAAGATGGGTGGCTAGAAGTGGCTAGCCTGAGAACCCTCACCAAACTCCCTCATCTCCTACTTGGGGCACTCCCCCTGCTTTTCTGCCACTACCACCATACAGACCCTGAAAGTCAGGTGGAGAGGGTAATAACAGCTTCTGCTTTATGGTTCTGACCTGAGTGTGGGCTTAACTCTACATTTAGGTCCCCTTAGCACAGCTGAGAAAGATGAAAATTCCAAAAAAGTTCACTAAATCCAGAGAGAGAGAACCGTAAATAAATAATTTCCAGAATGAAAAAAAAAATAACTTCCAGAATGCACAATTGCATAGAAACAACATGATTTCCAGTGTTTTTGAGGCTCTAGAAGTGAGCTTCTAGTCCCATAAGAACAGAAGTAGCCAGGTTTCTAGAATCCATGTTTCCATGCTCCTGTCTGAGGGACACCATTTCCTCAGGTTATTGATAACTTGGTATTGACTGGGGTATGTCACAAGGTATAAAAAGAAATGCCAGGAATGTGGACAGACAAATCAAGGGTCAGGGCAATCAAAAGAAGGTCCTAGTATGGACAGTAGACTGTCACATCTCAAATAACTACTCTCCCTGTATTATTTTTATGCCAGACATGAGCAATGCTAGGTTCTCTGAGAATGGGATAGGAAGTTGGTAAAAGTGATAAAAGTGAGATGGGGACAAGAAGTTTTTAATGACAGAAACCAAAAGAATAAGGAGTTTATGCTTAGACAAGTTTTCCTTGGCCAATTTAATCACTTTTTATGATGCCTTCCCTGACCTTTTTTCCTTAGTGATTTCCAGAGATGGCTACCACAAATATCTTCCCACCGTGTTCATGCACCATGTTCCACTGTTCAGGAAGTGAAATCTATGTCTCTTCCCCTTGAATCTGGTCTGGACTTGTGACCCGTTTTGATAATACAATATAGTGAAAATGACATTCTGGGACTTCCAAACTCAGGCCTGAAGAAAACTATCAGCTTCTATGTCCCCCCTCTTAGAAGCTATCTGCCAAAAGAAGGCTAACTACCTTGCTATGAGGAAGTCAAAACAAGCTAAGTGGAAATGCCACTTGGAAGGTGAGAGATGGCTGGCCAGCAGCCAGCTGTTCCAGTCCTCTAAGATGAATAAAAGACATGAAAGTAAAGGAGCCATCATGGACTTTCTGTACCAGCAGACAACACATAAAGCCAGTTTCCCAGCCAAGCCAAGCTGAGGTTCTAGAATCATGAGAAATCATAAATTGTTGTTTTAAGCCACAGAATTTTGGTATGTCTTGTTACACAGTAATAAAAATCTAAAAAAGCGACTCTACGCCATAGTAGGTCATCATCACCTCTGTGCTATCTAGGTATTTTTGTGCACACTTCTATAATTGTTGGATTTCTAATTGGTTAGTCTTCTTTCAGAGTCTTTAAAGACAAGGACAATGTCTTAAGCACCTCCGATTCCCCAAAATAGTAGGTGCTCAAGAATTAATTTTTCGGTGGATGACTGGCTAGACTGGATGGATGCCTGAGAGGTGATAAATACAGGGGCCCTTTTCCCTCTATGAGCCAAAAAAGAGTAATTTAGCTTAAGAGAAGGGTGCTTTCCACACAACCCTTTCCTCTGACATTTGAAGGAAAATGAGAGAATTTAACACAGAAATACAGAGAATTTAGAACCTGAGGATAAATGAGGGAACTCCTTCATTATCAGTCAGCTCCTATGAGGTAATAGAAAATATATATTGGTCTCTGTCCCCAGTTCTTTTCACAGAGCTCCTGAAATCCTTGGGACTTCCTAGGTGATAAGAGCACTAGGAGCATCTTTTGTCCTAATATTTGTCTTTGACCCATTCCCTGACACAGGACTCCTAAAACCCTTCTAAATTCCTAAGTGATAAGAGCAGTAGGAGCACCTTTTATTCTATTGAGGCAGTTCTGGGCAGGCTCCTGGATGGGGGCTGGTCACCAGAAAGAGCAAGCCATGATTAGAAGCTTGGGATTTTCAGCTCCACCCCTCCCATTCTCTAGAGAGGGGAGAGGGACTAAAATGGAGTTAATGATTGATCATGACTATGTGAAGAAGCCTCCATAAAATTCCAATAGCATGAGGTTCAAGGAGCTTCCAGGCTGGCAAACACATCCTTACCAGGAGGGTGACACACCCCAACTCCACAAGGACAGAAGCTCCTATAACTAGGGGCCCTCCCAGACCTCACCCTATGTATTTCTTCATCTGGCTATTCCTCTGTAGAATTTATCATATCCTTTAATAAACTGGTAAATGTAAGAAAACGTTTGAGTTTTGTGAGTCACTCTAGCAAATTAATTGAACCTGAGAAGAGGGTATGGGAACTTCCTATTTGTAGCCAAGTCAGACAGAAGTTGTGAGTATCCAGGAGATCTATTAGTTGTGATGGGCATCTAAAGTGGAGTGGAAACAGTCTTGTGGGGCTGAGTTCTTAACCTTTGGGATCTGACACTATCTCCAGGCAGATAGTTTTAGAATTGAGTTAAACCGCAGAACACCCTGCTGGTGTCTGAAGAATTACTTGGTATGGGGATAAATCTCCACACGTTTGGTAATCGGAAGTGTCAAAAGTGAAGTATTCTCTGTGAAAGTAAAGGAGACACACAGGGAAGAAATACCTAGTAGGGAAGAACTGGGTTTTTCCCTACACAGAGAAAGGGAAAAACAGAGTTTTCCCTTTACAGCTTCTATCTCACCAGTGATGAAGGGCATGTCATCATTTATTGAGGACAATGATGGGACAGATTTGAGATAGGAACTCAGAGAAAGAACTGGAAAAGATAAGGCAAAAAAAAAGGCATTAGAATGACTATAAAGGAGAAAACATTACTGAGAATGTCAGTCTGAGACACAGGCTGTTGACAGAAGCTTCTTAGAAAGAGGATCACCTTTCTATCCAGAAAGAAATAAAAACATACAAATTTTTTAAATGAAAGACTTTCCCTACTAGAGATGGTTGAGATTTGAATTCTAGGGAAATTCCTAGGTCTCCAGAAAGGCCAAATTGAAATGGTCATGAAGTAAACTCATGATTAAATTTATGAAAATAATTGTACATTTTTTTCAAGTAATAAGACTCCACGTACTCGGCAACTTCCGTAGATGAGGTGGGCATGCACCATCTGTGTAACAAAAATTATTACCAAATGCTTTCACACATCCCAATGTTTAAATGTGTCGTGAGGTCAAAAGGAGGAGATGATAGGGGCTAGAGATTTTTAAAAATAAATCTTTATAAGTTACTTTGAAAATTAAAATCAACATATGAATAGTAATAGCTGCTTATGAGGATTATCACAGATTCTTCAAAAACCAAAACTTAAAAACTTTTTGTTTTTTAAAGGTTTTGTTTATTTATTCAGGACAGCCACAGAGAGAGAGGCAGAGACACAGGCAGAGGGAGAAGCAGGCTCCATGCAGGGAGCTCGATGTGGGACTTGATCCCAGGACCCCGAGATCATGACCTGAGCCAAAGGCAGATACTCAATCCCTTAGCCACACAAGTGCCCCAAATATAGCGGGTCTTAATTTGTAATCACCATGCTCAGGTTAAGAAGCATTATGTTATCTATTTTCTTAAAATTATATTAAATCTGACTCTACCCCAACCTCTGACTGGCCAACCCCTCTTCCCCATTTTCCCCTAGAGTCTTACACAGTCCAGAATATTCAGGAAGAAACAGTATTGGTCATAGCTCATATACCCTTTGTTTATATCCATATAGTCTTTTGAAGGTAGAAAGTTTTATGTATCGTGTGCCTGATTTAAAATATAGTGTATTCGTAGAAAATTTGAGGTTTAGTAAGGCCAACAGATCAAGCGATGATTGTCATTGACTAGATAGTTTATAACTGACAGTTCCCAAAAGGGGAGGTCATGCCATGCCATGCAGGGGCCACACAGAGAAGCACCAGCGTTGGTTAGGAGGCACTAGGGAGGGGGCAAGACCACGTGCAAGAGTATTGCATTTTCTTCAGGAAGGAACAGATAAGGTGTGGTAAGCAGGTTTGGGCTTGGCTAGTTTGCGTTATTTTGGTGGGGTCTAGAGCATAGGGATTGTCCCTGGTTGTCTAGGACCTGACCCTGGGGTGATGAGTGCAGGTGGATAGTGGTTTAGGGGGTGGGAGTCATATAAAGGAGGTAATTGGGGTGTGGGCTCTGGATGGGAATTAGATAACTGGCGGAGGGGCAGGCCCTCCAGAGTGAGCAGGGCCCCAGATGTCAAAGCATCAGAATACAGAAAACAAAAGACATGGCTAATGTAGTGCCAGGATGACTGCATATCTGGGACTTTTTGTGCAGAATGGGAGCCCCAGGGTGGAAGATCCAGTCTCCCTGGGAGCTGCCATTTCCCTTACCTTTTGGAGAGCCTATTACGTCCCAAGAGACTCTCTCTCCTCTCAGTTTTGGGAACTGTTATCTTCTCTTAAATCAGCTACATCAACTGACACCGTCTGCGTTAATTACGATACTTGTGGCTGCAAGTCATAAAGAAAAAAGAAAACCTCAATTCAACTTGGCTTTAATAAATAAAGGGACGTTTTGGCTCACTTACTGGTAGGAAAGCCTTCAGGTGTGGTTACAGGATCTCTAGTGCCACGTGTGTGGTTTGAAAGTAGGACCATGAATTTTTTGATGCTTCTCTTTTCAAAAAGTGAAGACGCCTCATTCCCCTTGCATTCAGTATGTGCTGGACTTGGCAGCTTGCTTCTAAGGAATAGACTTTGCACAAGTCACGGTGTGTGACTTTTGAGACTATGACATAAAAGGCGTTAAAGTTTCCTTACTGTGGAGGAAGTCAGTTATCATGTTGCAAGAACACCTAAGCCTACAGAGAGGGTCCTACCCACAGCAGTCACGAACCTGCCAACTCTGAGAAAGGGCCATCTTCGAACCAGCTTGTCCGGCTTCAGACGAGCCTTCAGATGAGTGCAGCCCCACCCGATGTCTTGATTGCCATCTCATAAAAGACGCTGAGAACCAGAACCACCCAGACAGGCCACCCCCAAACCCCTTGTCCAAAGAGACTGTATGAGAAAATAACTTTGTGATTTTTAAGGCATTTAATTTTAGGATAGTTGGTTACCCAGCGATAGATAATGATGGTGCCTATTGCTGCTATTTTCCCCTGTTATGCCTTTTTCCACATGGCAGCTTACTTCTTACTAAGCTCACCTCCCTCATGAGGGTAAAATGGCTGTATTAGTTCCGGGTCTGACAAACAAACACCTCACTATCCAAAAGGAGAGTCTGTGTGGATATCTTAGAATCCTGAGCAATTGTCTTAAGCTTCTGACAGACTGGGCCACCCCTGGACCAATCCCTGAATTAGGGAAATAACATAGGCTGACCAAGAAAGCCCTGGGTTACCTGAACTATGACAAGTGGAAAGAACTTACCTAAACCTCCTGTCTGCTACACATGCCTCCCTGGGAGGCCCCTTCCAGAAACCCTAAGCTTTTGAAAACAAAAGCAACAACAAAGAGTTGCCTTCATGCAATGGACATTTCTATTGCCAATGTTCCCTGGAGACAAAAGGAAATAAAAACTTGGCTTCCTTTTTTGTCACAGGAGCGGGGATGTGGAGGCGAAAATATGATGACAGCAAAATACAAATTACAATCTCCATAAATTAACTTACCCCATATTTTAGTGGGTCTCTGATGGCTCCCTGTAAGATAACAGAAAATATATATATTGGTCTCTGCACCCAGTTCCTGGCATGAAAGTCCTAAAACTCTTGTAATTGCCTGAGTGACTAGAGTGCGAAGAACATCTTTTGTTCTAAAACTTGGTCTTTGATCCTAGTTCCTGACACAGAGTTCTTAAATCCTTTGGTATTTCCCAGGTGATAGCAGTGTCTTTTCTTATAATGAAACAACTCTGGGTTCCTGGATAGGCTCTGGTCACCAAAAAGACCAAGCCATGATTAAGAGCTTGAAAGCTTTAATCCCATAGCTCACTCTCCAAAGAAAGGAAAGAGGCTGGAAATGGAGGCAATGATGCATCACACCTACATGGTGAAGCCTCCATACAAATCCTAAAAGTATGGAGTTTGGAGAGCTTCCAGGTGGGCAAACACATGGAGGTACAGGGAGAGAAGAATGACTGCAGAGGGCGTGGAAGCTCCTTGCCCCTTTCCATATACCTTGTCCTACTCATCTCTTCCCTCTGGATGTTTGTTTACCTGTATCCTTTATCATATCCTTTTATAATAAAAAATAAACTGTTTTCCTGAGTTCTGTGAACCACTCTAGCATATTAATGGAACCTGAAGAGGAGGTCATGGGAACCTCCAGTTTAGAGCTGATCGATCAGACATAGAGGTGACAACTGGGCTTGCAATTAGCACCTGAACTGCTTGGGGGTGGTCTTATAGGACTGAACATCTGATGCTATGTCCAGGTACACGGTAGCAGAATTGAGTTCAATTGTAGGAAACCCAGCTGGAGTTGCAGAGAATTGCTTGTTGTGAGAGAACCACCCACCTCTAGTGTTCTGAGTATAGCAGCTCTGTGAGAGTAAGGGAGAAACACAGGACTGCCTTTCTGAACACTCCCAAATCTATATCCCTAGCCCAGAAGCCCTTCTCAAACTCCAGAATCATATCCAACTGCCTCCTGATATGTCTATGTTGTCGCCTAATAGACACCTCAAATTAAACATATCCAAACTGAGATCCCGATTCACCTCCACAAACATGCTCATGATCCACATTCAATCCATTGGAAATCATGCTGGCCCTCCTCCAGAATTCATCTCCAATTGCATGACTTCTCACTACTTTCTATTACCCCTGGGTCATGATCGTCTCTCACCTCTATTACTGCCTCCTAGCCAACTTCCCTTGCTTCCTACACATCTATTTTCAACACAGTAGCTGGGAAACCCTCGTATGCTCAAAACAAATGTTCGAAATATTGTAGTGTTTTCCATTTTGTTCAGAGTAAAACTCTAAACCCTTAAAACAACCTTAACAAGGTGTTATATGATCCCATGACATCCTAGGCCCCCAGTTCTCCCCATTCGGTTTTTGTTTTTTGTTATTTTTAACTCTGTTTTAGATACACTTGCCTTCTTCACCCTCAACCATGCCAGGAAACTTCTTACCTTGGGGCCTTTGCACCAGCTGTTCCTTCTGCCTGTGAGGGTCTTCTCCTGGCCACCCACTCAGGTAATTCCTTTACCTTCTCAGCAATGCCCACCTGCACCCCTCTATTTAACCATGGGACCTATGTATCCCTATTCTGCCCTCCCAAGCCTGCCTTGTCCTATCATACTTTCATTTTTTTTCTAGAACTTATCATCTATATAATTCATTTGTGAATTATACTCATTGACTACCAGCATCCCTTGTACTTCATAGATCCCACAAGAACCAGGGCTCTTTATACATCTTTTTCATGGCTGTATCCCAGTTCTGAGGATTCAGAACCTCAGAGCAGGTGTTTAGTAAATATGTGTCAAGTGAGTGAATGGCTGGCTCACACCATTCCCATGACATGGGGACTCTTTTCATGTACATTTGTGGAGTGGTTCCGGAAGTTGCTGGAGCTCACAAGACAAGAACAACTGGGATTAAAGTCTGGCCCACATTCCTCCCCACCAGAAATCTCTGTAATTAGACCCATCTCCTCCCTTCTGCCATAATTTGGAGCATAATTATGGAGATCTTATTTTTTAATCAGAGCAGATTTCATTAAGTTGAAGAAAATGTAAAAAATATGAAGATAGCCTGAGGCTAGGAATGCTATCAGTGAAATGAGGCTCTTAACTTACATGATTTGACATCTGGGAAATATATTTAGTGATCACTTTTGTCTTCAAATATGTAACAGTGTCCTAAAAAATGTCTTCCTCCCAACTGTTTCCATCTTCACCTAGGCATATTGATCTGTGCGTGTGCGCAGATGCACCCACACAATTACAAAACCGATGAATCTCTGTATATGTATATATTTTTTTGAAATATTTAATGCTTCTGACCTCACTCCACTGAATAATCAATGGACAAAATGTGCTCCTGTTGTATCATCAGAGGCCCAGGAACTTGTGTTATTCTGAGAAGTACACTTGCCCACTAGGGAAAGACAGGTGAGTCTGGAATTTGAGAGCCACCAGGGTCAAGACCCACCTTCCTACTCTTCCACCCCTGCCAGCCACTTATGCCATCCATGGCTGTACAACCCTGGCTTTGCCCTATCCCTTGGCTTCACCACTGGGGATGGTCTGCCTCTGAATGCTTGATGAAACATGGGGCATACACAAATTTATCCAAGGTGAATGGAGTTTACATTCAGGGCTAGCATATACTTTAGAAAACCAACCACTTGATTTCTGGTGTTATAATTCAAATTAGATTAGGTGGCCCAGGGTGAACTCCAACATATTCTAATAACCCTCATAACGTAGCACTTAACTCACTTTTGAATTAAAGCCTGTTTCCTTGGCTCTATATCCCTATAGGCAATAAAGTCTCGGAGAGTGAAAGCTTATCTGACTCACCAACGTGGCTGTAACCTCTGTGCCTGACACACAGTAGGCATTCTGTAATTAATTTAATGCTTGTTAGATTGCATAAAGGAATTCATTAATAATGTAATCAGAGAATTACATTAGAAGAACATTTATAAATAATGCATACAAAAAAGGGAATTGATTAGTAAGACTGCACCAGGGTTGAATCAGCTGCTTCCATAGAAGAGACTGAATTCTGGTCACCAGAAAGACATCCTTTGGCATATAATCCTATGGCCACTGATCTTATTAAGCTGATTACTACGAAATCTTGGCAGGAATACTGCTAAAGAAGCTATGGGGATTTCAGTTCAATGAGCCTGAACATTCTATTTATTGAAAAGGACCAAAATGGAATGGGCTGCCTCTGGGGTGGTAAATGCTGTGTCATTCAGAAGTTGAATGCCATTTTCTGAAGGGCCTCTGCAATCACGTAGAGAATTAGACTAAGAACATTTTAAGGTCCCTTTAATCTGTTACTTTATGAGTGGCCTTGAGGGGGTCTATAACTGGGAAGCCAAATGTGAATTATTCTAGAAGTGCTACAGAGAATGCACCTGGAGCAAGCCTAGAACCAAATGCCAAGGGGTACTCTGATGGCTTCCCCAGGGCAGTCACCCATGTACCAGGAAATGGATCTTGATTCTATTGCAAGTAGAGACCTTGGAAATGCTGGGTGGCTAATGAAGAAAAGTGAAATAACTAAAATTTAAAAACATTTTTAGTATTTGGGTGCCAGTAACCCTGACTTCACCCCAGGCTCATATGACTTAGAGGAAATACCTATTATACTTGCCCCTACCCCCAGTGCTGGCTCTTCAGATTGTTGTTCAAAACTCATTATATCCTTTCTTTGACCACCCCCAACACCACCAATAAAGTTTACCTCCTCTTTTCCTTACCCGTATTCTGTAATCACCCATTCTTTGTCCTATGCCATCTGGATATTTAAATGATTAGATCTAGAAAACCATAATTTTAGAAGGTACAGAATTTTCTTCATTCAGGGCTAGAATTTGCTCTTAGGGCAGATAGACTCTACTCTTTGCTTTATTTTTCGTTTAATTGTGTAGAAATCTGGTAGGTATCTACCCAAGAAGTGATTCTAATGCAGATGCTTTAGGCTGTGGATATTAAATATTCTAGCTACTAAAGGAAATTCACTCATTCATTTATTCAACAAATATTTCAGTGCCTGTGTATCCGGCTCAAATTGAGGTCTTGGCAGGACTTTTGAGGCAACTAAGCAATCTTTACAGGGCCTTATTTATGCCAACATGAGAAAACCTTCCCACTTGTGAGACTCCCTCTCACACCCTCCACACCTCCATTCTTGGGGTCTAAACAGAGCTCCACATGCTCAGTGGCCAACTGATCTTCCACAGGCCTCCACATCCCCAGGATGTGGATGGAAGAAGCACCAGACGAGTCTGGAAGAAGCACCAGAGCTAAGAGTCCTCCTTGACAAGACCCTACCCATCCCTTCCCTCTCAACACTCACAACTTCACCATCCATCTGTATGTCCTTGGTCTTCATTTTGTTAGTCACTGCAGGAAGCTCACATCCCCCAGTTCATTCCTCATCCCCAAGATCTCCAAAATATGTTCTGCATGTTCTGACCCATCTCATAACCCTCTCCAACTTCTAAAATGGTCAACTATCTGGAATTCATGGTCATAATAAGCAAGGTTCCCCAAACAAGCCTTCTCTATAAGCTGCCTTCATCTTTTTTTTTTTTTAAGATTTTATTCATTTATTCATGAGAGACAGAGAGAGAGAGAGACAGGCAGAGGGAGAAGCAGGCTCCATGCAGGGAGCCTGACATGGGACTCTATCCCAGGATCTGGGGATTACGCCCCAGGCTGAAGGCGGCGCTAAACTGCTGAGCCACCCGGGGTTGCCCTTCATCTTCTGACTCTAACTGAAACCTGGCTCTTCCCTGAGGGCACTGCTCCCACTGCAGTGGCTCCAACACCCCTCCTTTCACTGGAGCTGATGGGGAGAAGTCCTTCCAATTCCTCATTGTCGCTTCCCTGCCATTATCTCCTCTTACTAGTGTAAGAGTCATAGCTCTGACTCCCATGTCATCAGACTTCATCACCCACCATCTCTCACTCTTCCCATCATCTGTCCACCCTGTGTGAGTCCCACAGTTTCTTCAATATTTGGGGTCCTCTTCACATGACCCATGTCCATCAATATCTGTCCCTCCAACCCTCTTCCTATCATAATGCTGGATGACTTTAACATATACATATTTGATCCTTCTACTATCCTGATCTCCAGTGTGTTGACCTCCTCTCCTCCAATGGTCTTGTTCTCATGGAAATGAACCCAAGCTGGAACTCACTATAGAAAAGAAAATTTCCCGCAGACAATTTACTGTTCTAACAGGCTTTTCTTCAGTCATTCGTGAATCAGGCAGCATTGATCCAGCAGATAGAAAGGATCTCCAAAAAGCTGTACAAGGCAAGAGATTTTTATAGACCAAAGTGAGCAGGAACAAGGAAGATAGGGTGGCATTTGCTTTCCTTATCTGGAGCCAAGTAAGACTTGTGCTGAGCAGGCGTCTGCTGATTGGTTGACCTGGGCCTCCCATTTCTGGGAGAACCAGCACAGAAACTTAGTAACGTTTTGGTTTGCGGATATGGGGTTTAACATGATGACTCCATCTTGGGCCTAATCTGGTTACTTTAACAATTATGCAATATTTTTGGAGCCCATGAAAATATTTTAATTTATAATTAGAAGAAAAAGTAAATATATTTAGCCTAGATATTAGTCATCTAAATATATGCTACTACTATATATTTATATAGACAACATATAATCATAATGAAACCTCTTAAAAGCATGGAGCTGAACAAAAATCAAAATAGCTGCACTAGTGCTCCAGCGAAGTTCAATTTTAAACTAATATTTTTACCTCTCTTCTGCAAACCTCCTCTCCTCCCTTCTTAGCTTTTTGCTTCAGGAACCCTGGACCACCCTAAAGACAGGACAAAGGAGGCTGGCAGCAAGTACACAATTCCTGTCAAACCAGCTAGATCCTGTATTTCCCTATAAAACCCCTCAGCCCCTTCCTCCAGGCTGGCTTGCAGTTTTTTGAAGGCTGCAACCCACTGCACCCTCCTTTGGCAAAACAGTAAAGCTATTGTTCTTTTTTTTTTTTTTTTTAAGATTTTATTTATTTATTTATGAGAGACACAGAGATTGAGAGAGAGAGGCAAAAACAGAGGCAGAGGGAGAAGCAGGGAGCCTAAAGTGGGACTCCATCCCAGGACTCCAAGATCACACCCTGGGCCTAAGGTAGGAGCTAAACCGCTGAGCCACCCAGGGATCCCCAGCTATTGTTCTTTTTATCCCAAACTCTGTCTTTGTGTTATAGTTTGGCTCCAAAGCACGGAGGTCAGTTTTCAACAACAATCATATATAAATATGCAATAATGTAATTATTTATCATTTTGTTGTGTTAATTAGCATATTATATTATTAATTATTATGTAATTTTATATGATTATATATATATATATTTTTTTAATGGAGGAAGAGGCTTACAAAGGCAAAATTGTCTAGAGCCCACAAAAGTCATAACGTGGCCCTGAGCCTTCAGGTTCTAAATACCAATTAGGTATGTGTGATATCGTGACTATATACTAAGAAATATGTACAGACCAACCTTAGAGATATTTCTGGTTGGGTTCCACACCAGTGCTATAAAGCAAATATCACAATAAAGCAAGTCAAATAAATTTTTTGGTTTCCACTGCGTATACAAGTTATGTTTACACTATGCTGTAGTCTATTAAGTGTGTGATAGCATTACGCCTAAAAAATGTGCATAACTTAATTTAAAAATGCCAACCATCATCTGAGCTTTTATCGAGTTGCAATCACTGATCACAGATCACCACAACAAATACATTAGTAATGAAAAAGTTTGAAATTGTATGAGAATTACGCAAATGTGACACAGACATGAAGTGAGCAAATGCTGTTGGAAAAATGGTGCTGATTGACTTGCTTGAAGCAGGGTTGCCTCAAGCCTTTAATTTGTAAAAAAAAAAAAAAAAAAAAAAAAAAAGAAAGCAACATCTGTGAATCACAATAAAGCCATGTGCGATAAAATGAGGTATGCCTATGTTTAGCCTTTGTTCTCTTTCTGGCACAATCCTTGGAATTTCCTAAGTAAGGAGAGCTATAGAGGTATCTCTGTTACATCAAAGAGGCTGGTTGCCAAAAGAACCAACCAGATTATTAGAGGGGTGGGACTCCAGGGCGGGGAGGGGACTAGAGGTGGAATCAATGGCCATTGGCCAATGACTTGATCAATCATGTCTAAGTCAGGAAGTCTCCACAAAAACTGTGTTTAGAGAGCTTTCATGTTGGTGAACAAAAATCCATCCATATTCCAGGCGCCAAACTCCATTGGCCAGAAGCTCCTGTGTTTGGGACCTCTCCCTATGGATCTCTTCATCTGGCTGTTCATTTGTATCCTTTGATATACTTTGCGATAAACCAGTAAACTAGTTTTCTGACTTCTGTGGGCCATTCTAGCAAATCAATGGAACCCAAGATGGTGGTTGTGGGACCCTCTGATTTATAGCAAGGTGTTCAGAAACACAAGAAACCACTTGGATCTGAGATTGGCATTTGAAGTGAGAAGGGGGCAGTCTTATGGGGCTGAGCCATTAACCTGTGGAGTCTGACACTAATTCCAGGTAGTGTCACAGTTGAGTTAAACTTGTGGGACACTCAGTGAGCATCTGCAGAGAATCAAGTTAATTATTTAGTGGTGTAGTAAGAGCCACAGACTGGAATATGGACAACATTCCACTCACAAATATACTTCTCCAACTTAAACCTCTACCATGAATTCCAAATTTGTTTGTCTGTCAGTCTAATATCTAATTTTTCTTGCAATCTTAAAATACACAAATCAACCTACTGATCAGAATGAATCCAGATTTTGAGAGTCTGAAGCTTGTATCATCTGAGGGTCCCTCTTTTAAAAAATGTATTAAAATTTTTGGCATAAAATAAATGTTTACTTAAAATAAGTAAATATTTACTTAAAATGTTAAAAGGTGGGGCACCTGATTGGCTCAGTGGTTGAGCCTTTGGCTCAGGTGGCAATCCCAGGGCCCTGGGATCAAGTCCCACATCTGGCTCCACGCAGGGAGCCTGCTTCTCCCTCTGCCTCTCTCTGTGTCTCTCATGAATAAATAAATAAATAAAATCTTTTAAAAAAAATGTTAAAAGGTAACTGAGACATATTAATAAATTTAAGAGTTCATTTGAGCACAAATCAACCAGTTAGGTTAGTGCCAAACCAGAAGTGGTTAAAGGCACCCCACTGACAGAAGCTGGAGAAAGATGTAAGAAGAGGTGGTAGCAAAGAAAGGAAATTATTTGATTGGCTATAGCTTAAAGCTTAACTGGTCGTTTTTGATTGATTGTCCTTAAGTTTCAATTTCATAACCTTGAGGCATTTTATACACACAGGCTTAGATTTTGGGTTGTTATGTAGGCTCCCACCTCACAAGAGCTACTTCAGTCTAATGGCTTCCTTGTTTAATTAATTTAACAAGAGTGAGAGAAAAAAAATCACAACTAGATCCAAATTTTAAAAAGTCAACAAATCCTGTGAATACCACAATACCCAGAAGCAATATTTTGATTAATTATCTACCTGACACACCTATCATACTTCTCCTACCATTGGGGGTGCATACTCTTTGCTAAACTCTTCATTTTCTACACCAAAAATAAAAAGACAGCTAGGTCTTTCCAATAACATGGTTGATGAAAGTAGATTTTTAATACTAATATTTTAGAAAGTTTCCTTCAGCTTTACAAACTGCTATTTGTAATGTCATGTATGTTTTTAGGGTTGTTTTCATATTTGGGGAAATCTCCACCCAGTTTCCTTCACAGATGAGTTGTAAGATTTCAGAATATTTCAAGCTTTTCTTTCCAATACTTTTTTGAATTGACAATACTCTTTAATCAGTTATTGTTGGTATCATATTGTGTTGGCGGTCTTGACTTCTCTGTTATCTTCATTAATGTCATTGGTTTTTGTTTTTGTTTTTGCCAAATTAGCAATGTGCCTGTTTAATCACTTCTTATAATTAGATCAGCAAATTTATGGGATGATCAAGTTTATAACATATTTTATTTTTTTTTAAGATTTTATTTATTTTTTTGAAAGAGAGAGAGTGTGAGCAGAGGAGGAATAAAGAGGAGGGAAAGAATCCCAAACAGACTCCTTGCTGATCACAAAGCCCCATGTGGGCTCAATCCCACAACCCTGAGATCATGACCTGAGCTGAATCCAAGAGCTGAATGCTCAACTCACTGAGCCCTTAACTTATTTTAAATTTATCTCTCTCTCAATGAATTGCTGCTTTCAGTATAATCTGAAAATTTTGTTACAATTCACTTCTCAGTATCACAATAACTTCTGTTGATTTCACTGTTCATCTTTATTGTTTTTGCTTTGTATTCCATTAATTTTAATCTAAATCTCCTGTCAGTTCTTTAAAAAACTGGCATTTAAAGATGTCAAATGGTACCCTTTAAAAACATTCAAAACAGTAGTCTACAATTTCTCACTCATTTAGCTTAAACATTCCGAAACCCTTTTCTAAACTGCAGTGAGAGTAACATATTCAGGGACGCCTGGGTGGCTCAGCAGTTGACCATCTGCCTTTGGCTCAGATGATGATCCTGGGGTTCTAGGATCGAGTCCCACATGGGGCTCCCTCCCGCAGGGAGCCTGCTTCTCCCTCTGCCTATGTCCCTGCCTCTCTCTCTGTGTCTCTCATGAATAAATAAAAAAGTAAAAATCTTTAAAAAGATAAAAAAGAGTAGTATATTCATGCATTACTAAATACATATTTTCAACAAAAAAAGAAGAAAACATCTATTTTGTAATGATAGTATCCACTCTATCATCCAATGTATTCCTGAAAGGAAAGAATTGTTTTGACTTGGTCTTGGTGAAAACCAAATCCAACACTTACAATTGTATCTATCCAAAGGTTAGAATTTTCCATAGACTAGCTCTGACTCCATGTTTCTGCTTTTGATCTTTATGTCTGTTTTCAACAAAGCCAAAGTGATCCTGCTAAAAAGCAAGTCAGGCGACACCAATACCCTGCTCAAGATCATCCAGTGGATGCTATCTCACTGTTAGTAAAAACCAATAGCTATACAACCCTACATAGTCAGGACCAGGAACCTCTCTGACCTCACTCCCATTGTTCTCCCTCTTTCACTTTGCTCAAGCTACACAGCTTCTTGCTTTCCCTTGAATTCTCCCAGGACTCTCTGCCTCAGGGCCATTGTACATGCTATTCTCTTTGCCTAAAATGCCGTTCTGTGAGATGTACCCATAGCTCTCACTTCCTTCCCTTCTCTCCTTTTGCTTCACCACTCACTCCCTCACTTCCTTCAGATCTTCTCAAACATCAACACAGTGAGACCTTTCTTGATCACTCTATTTAAAATCAGCCCCCAATACCTTTTACCACTTAAAAAAATTTCCCCTACCTCTTATCATCAAAAGTACTCTGCACCCCTAAGGTTTATATGAGCATTCAATAAAAATTAGTTGATTGAATGTATGAAAGGCCAAAAGTCAAGGCCTTTCTTGGTGGGCTGGGGGTGGGGGTGGGGGGTTAAATACAACGTGAATAGAACCTTTCTGGAATATCATTGCTCATTTTAGGGGAACAAGTGTTTTGTCAAGTACTTGCTCGTTTGTTTTCTCAATCAGCAAGTCGATAAGTATTTGGTGTTTGCTGCATGCCTAATTCTGCACTAGGTATTGAGCACAAACTGGTAAGGGAAGGAAACATGGTCCCTGCTCTCCTGAAGCTCAAAGCTTCTGGAAAGAGAGAAATGCTATGAAAACAAGCTGATTGGAGTCTTGGCACATCACTATTTGAACATGTTTTACTTATGACTGGGCAAGCCAGGCTCCTGGAAATTCACTTTTGGCATATTCTACAGGTCCATTAGTCTTAAACACATGATTAACCAAGACAGCAGCATCATATGCAATGAATTTCAAGCCAGCCATGGATGGAAGATACTTAAAGTTAAAGAAACAATAAATGTCTTCTTAAATTTCTTTTTAGTCTCACATGCTGTGTTAATAGCTGTCATTATTGAGATTTGATGACATCTGTATTCCTAAAGGAGGAGCCAGTGGGGCTGGCACTTTGGGTTTTGGATCGCCTTCAAGCAATGAGATTTAGACTCTTTATCTAACTTAAATATTCAGAGAACATGCACATCAACTCCCCAACTCAGGCTGCCACAGATTTGGAACAGACTTTCTCACCCTGATCTCAGATGGCCATGATATTTTTTGAATATGTGCATCCTGTCTGCTTTAATACATAGTATTTCACAAGTTTTAGTCATTGCAACTAGAGCGTAGGCAAGGTGGGGGTGGTGTGAGGGAAGAGATTCTCACTGTGAAGAAATGTGAGACTAGCAGCTATTCAAACCAAAATTGTCCATATTTCCTCTGAACTCGATGAAATTCAAGTCAGAGGAAAAGTGTATCAGTGTCCAGCACACTGTGGGTTCTCAAAAAAAATATTATTGCATAAATTAACATTTCCAAAACTATATTCAGGAGATATTACAGGTGGGGCCACACCCATCCAGGTTAGCAAGCAGAATTGAGGACACTATGTTGTTTCTAATAAACTTAATCATACTTCTTTGGTTTGGCTCATTTGGTTGTCAATGTAACCCAGATGGCCTCAAATTCACTAAACTTCTGGATTCACTCTTTCCTTTCTTCCTTTCTTCCGTTCTTCCTCCCTTCTTTCCTTTCTTCCTTCCTCTTTGTAAATATTGTGTGTGTGTACACATGAGAAATAAAACACGCATACAGAAAAGTAGGTGAAATAAAAGTATATGACCAAATGATTTATCACAAAGTCAATGCTTTGTAACCAGCATCCTGGTCAAGAAATACAACCCTGCCAACACCCAGGAGCCCTCCCCATGCCCACCCAGGTTCCCCATGGCAACCCCTTCCCTACCTCCAAAGGTGACCACTATCCTGACTTTTATGCTAATCATATTCTTGAATTCCCTTTTGGTTTGACCATCTCACATATATCCCCCAAATAACTTTCAGTGAATGGATTCCATACTGTGTGTATGCTCTACATCTAGCTTCTAACTTAATATTTGTGAGATACACATTATTGTATACAGCTATAACTTATCCATTTTAATTATCATATAGCATTAAAAGGCACCTGGGTGTCTCAGTCAGTTAAGCGATTGCCTTCAGCTCAGATCATGACCCCAGAGTCCTGTGATCAGCACCTCAGTCAGGCTCCCTGCTCAGCAGGGGTCTGCTTCTCCCTCAACCTCTCCCACTTGTGCGTTCTCTAATAAGTAAAATCTTTTTAAAAAGTTATCATATAGAAAAAAATAAAATAAAATAAAAAATAAAAAAATAAAAAGTTATCATATAGTATTTTATTATATTACTATACCACTATGATTTATTGATAACATAGCACTATATTCTTATCTATATTCTTACACATCTCAAGATACACAATGTGCATGTATTTCTGATGGGTATTGTTGTGGGTTGAACTATGTCCCCCATAAAGACGTGTTGAAACCCTAATCCCTGGTACCTGTGAATGCAACTTCAATCCTTTCTCATTTTCTGTCCCTTTATATTTCATGAATATCTAATCTAAAGCATGAATTCAGTTTTTTATTAACTCTAAGCATGAATTTAGTTTTTTTTATCAACTCTAATAATCTTTGATTTTCAATCAGAGGGTTTAGTCCATTTGTTTCCTTATTATTGATGTGGGGGTGTTTTAATTTACCATTTTATTATTTATTTTCTCTTCATCCCACATATTCTAGCTCCCTTTGTTCTCCTTTCCTACTTTCTCTTGCAATATTTTTACTTGCTCAATTTTTCTCTTCTATTAGCTAGGAAGCCAAATGCTGTTTTGTCATTCTTTTAGTGGCTGCCTTAGAGATTACATTATGGTTTATGAATTTATCCAATCCAAATTAATTGGTGCTTTTACCTTCATCTTGGACAATGTAAAACTCTTAGAACATTTCAACTCTCACTTATGTGCTCTTCATCTTATAATTTATAAATTTAATTTAAACACTGTTAAATGGTAAATAATTTAAATGGTTTTACACAGTAAATATTATTTCTATTTACTTCCTTTTATTGCACTTTATTCCTTCCTACACAACCAACTGGTATTATTTCTTTCTGCCCTTTAGGACTCCCTGTAGTTCAGTCTACTGGTTATGAATTTTTCTCCATTTACTTTACATTCAGCTGAAAGTGTCTTTGTTTCTTATTTATTCTTGAGGATGTTTCTGATGGATATAAAATTCTAAGGTTGACAGTTTTCTTTTAGCACTTAAAAGTTCTTACTCCACTGTCCAGTGGCTTCCATTCTTTCTATTGATGTGTTAGTTGTTGATCTTATTATTGTGACTTTGAAGATTATATGACTTTGTTATGTTGCTGATTTTAAGATTATTTCCATGTCTTTGATTTCTGATCTAAACACATCATAGTAAAGATTGTGAGATTCTTTTTATTTGTCATGGAAGACATTTGTAGGGAGTCTTAAAAGACTAGATTCACATTGCTCATCAATTTTGAAAATTTGCAGCCACTATCTCCTCAGGTATGACTTCTTCCCCATTCCTTCTCTCTCTCTCTGTCCCTCTCTCCCTTGTGCTATTTCTCCCTCCCACCCTTTCTCCCTCTCTCCCTTCTCTCTCTCTCTCTCTCTCTCTCTCTGTCCCCCCCTTCCTGTCCTCTGCTTACTGGGATATTAATAATACAAAAATTAAATTGATCTGGGATATTCCTAGATCTTTTTGTCTCTTATCTTCTACTCTGTTTTCCTACCTCTGCTTCTCTGTGTTTCAGTCTCGGTGATCTCTTTAAATCTATCTTCTAATGTGTTAATTTTCTCATTAACTCTTAAACCCATTGATTGCATCCTCAATTTTGGTTTTGAGATCTAGGATATTCATTTGATTCTTTTTAAAAAAAAATAGCTTTCTGCTCTTTCCTTAAATTCTAGACATTGTATTTTATCCCCTTGAATACTGTAATTCCCACTACTTTAAAGACTGTTTCTGATCATTCTAAAATAGTAAGCCCTATTGGTTCTGCCTCTGATGGTTTTTCATTCCTTTGGTTTGTCTCCTTGTGTTTCTGGTTAGTTTTTATTCAGCCCAGGATGCTGTCTTTATAAAATTGTGTGCAGGAATAATCTGTGACTGACCTGATCATATCTTCTTTCTGATAGGATTGACATTTGCCACTGCCTGGTGTTTGGCACTGTGGGTTCATCTTAATTGTTAAGGATTGGGATAAAGCAAAGCTAAGTTATAATCCCTGTGATAGGTCCTCAAATTCCATTTCATACTTACTCTTAGGCTCCAAAATTTAAGGACCTACACCTAAAGCAAGTAGAGCTCACCAAGTTTCTCCAATGCCCAACAAATGAGCTGGTTATTAAGCTATTACTACTCAGCTTCAAACCCATTCTTTTATACTCTGCATTGAGATGCTAGGGCTGGAATTCTGTGAAGAACCACATTGCAAATTGAATAAAAATGCTATTCTGTGATTTTGAGCTAAGTACTTATGTCAAAATATCCTCAATCTGGTTGCAATCACTGTACTAATAACAAGTGGTTGTATATGTATATTTAATATGCTTCCATGACAAAATAAAATTTGGTACCCCTGTTTGTCCCTATTGGCATTTCTTTTTCACTTATTGAGCTCGGAAACTAAAAAGTCTTGGATCAAAAATGCAGTAGACATTGTGGCTCTGGATTTGGCAAGCTCTTCATGATGTGCTCATGGCCAAAATGGAGACAGGAGTTGGATGCAGAGCCTGCGGAGGCAGGGTGTCCTGATGGCAGTGTTTTATAACACGTCACCCTGACAACCAAGCCTCACACATTCTATGCTATTTGTCATTAACTTCTCCTCATGGGGCTCTCCCCCCTCCATCTCATGTCCTGTCCTCCTTCTGACCCTTGACTTCATTACCTATTCACAATTCTGCACCTGCTCTTTCCTTGGGATTTGCATTTGAAAATTTGAACAGAAATGAGCTAAGCATTCAATTTAGAAGATTAGAACAAAACAAAGTAAAAGAAATATGAGGGAATTAATAAAGATAAAATGCTGAAAATAATGAATCACAAAAGAAATGCCAGCAGAAATGATAGATAAGCCCAATACTCTAAGAAGTTTGACTAAGAAAAAGTGCAAGACAAATAAATACATCAGGAATGAGAAAGAAGATAAAACCATAGTTGCAAAAAATAGTAAAAATCATTATAAAATATTATACAAAATATTGCCAATAAATTTTCAAATCGAGATGAAGTGGCTGATTTTTCCAGCACAACAGAAATTACCAAAAATTGATTCAAGAAAAAGTAGACTATCTGAACACATTAACAACCACGCAATACACTAGCAAGTTTCCTCATAAATCCACCATTTTAAAAAGTAAAAATAAATAAGAACATTAGACCCTGCTTGTTTTACAGGCAAGATCTAACTAACCTAACCATCAAGGAACATATCATCCAACCTAAAATACTGAAACTGTTTTAGAATATATAAGTGGAAAGTTTCCCAAATCACTTTATAAGTCTAGCATAAGCTTAATACCAAAACTTAATAAATAACATACCAAAGAAAGTCGATCTTGATTAAAAATAAATAAGCAAAAATTCTAAAGAAAATATTTGCAGCTCGTATATTAAAATAATAATACATGTTCAAGGAGGATTTATACCTCAGTGAAGCACTATTAGCATTATAGTATTGTTATGATGTATATTTATTGTCCTCTGCCAGCTATGTTTTTCCCCACCAGTTGCAATGTTTGTAGGGCCAATAAGATGTACCTTCTTGGAGTCTTGTCCTTACTTCTTATGGATGACCATCTGGGTGTCTCAGACCCTGGGATGAAATGTCCCTAAAGCCACTTAACGGGCCTACACAGGCTTCTTCCCCTGTCCATTTTCCCAAGGGTGGTCTGTGCTGTTAGAATGCCCATGCCTGGGGATCCCTGGGTGGCTCAGTGGTTTAGCATCTGCCTTCAGACCAGGGTGTGATCCTGGAGTCCCGGGATTGGGTCCCACATCAGGCTCCGTGCATGGAGCCTGCTACTCCCTCTGCCTAAGTCTCTGCCTCTCTCTGTGTGTCTCTCATGAATAAATAAATAAATAAAATCTTAAAAAACAGAAAAAGCCCATGCCTATACCTCAAGTGCAGCCAAGGGGTGGCTCTTTACAAGGGGGTAAATGATGCCTGAGTGCGTGACCCTGTCTGTACCCTAGCCTGGGGTGGAAAGATAAGGGGAGCAGGCCATGGGTCAGGGAATAACTTTTTCCATACAACTACTTCTGATACAGAACTCGGAGTTCTAAATTTGAACATAGCTCTCCTGGGTTATTGTGAAGATATAATTGTCAAGGTAGGAAGATAGAACATATTCTGTTTAACAATTTGTCAGCTTGTTTTATAGCTTTTAAATATTCAGACACTGGTAAGTAAGCCTTCATTTTTACTCTTGCCTCGGGCCCCACAAAGAGTGAGCCAGCCCACCTCTTCCGGATTTAACACAGGTGAAAAACAATAGCAGACTAGTAAATATAGCATGAATAAATATTAGTGGAATATATATATGTGACACATATATGTATACATACCTATTGTATACATTCATGCAGTTATGTATGTATATGTATATATCCATCTATCAAGAGACCGAATACCTGTGTCTACATAGACATGCAAACATTTGTACATAGCACACATAAATGCATGCACACTAGCAGAAACACAGGAAAAATTGGAGCTTCCAATTCTAGGCAAGGTGGAAAACTACCAGGTGCTGCTGGCCCCCTTTCTCTCTACCAAACTGGAGATGCAGAATAAGTATAGGGAAACGGACCAAATGCAGGGCCAGTCCCAAAATCCTCACCAGATTGAAGGCAGTCAAGTTTTAACATAGGGAGAGAATGACATCCTGAAGTTAGCAGAGTTCAAAAGCATGGCTGAATGTTGGGAGCCAATATAAAGGTGCTGCAGACCAGTAGATGTTTTTCACTGTGCCTTCTATTTTACATTCCCCTGGCTGCTGGAGAAAATTGAGATTGGTCAGGTTCTGCACCACCACCCCATTCATGCTGCCCTTCTGGCCAGATGGGCACCTAGGATGCCTGAGCTTTTGCAATAGGGATTGTGTCAGAACAACCCCATGAGCAAGCTCATCAGGGTGATGCCCTAATTGATGTGCACTGTCATTGTTCCAAGGGAAGATTAGTAATGGCTGCAGCTAGAGGGAAGGGAACATAGGCCTGTTAGTGCTTTAGCCCAAATGAGTAGGGAAGCCTATGGGAATGGATACAGACCAGCTGGCTAGGCCTTGAGCATCCATTTAATCACCTGTCATGGAGAATGGCTACATCAGTTCGCTCTTTTTATATAACAAATCATTCAAAACTCTCAGTGGCTTAAAATGACAATTATTTATTTTTGATCATAGATCTGGAGGTTGACTTCTTAGGCTGATTAAGACCAGGCTCTCTCTATTCCCTGTGTCTCTCATTCTCCTCCTGAGCCAGCCGGTGAGCCCTAGCATGTTCTCTCTTTTTTTTTTTCCAAGATTTTATTTATTTATTCATGAGAGACACTGAGAGAGAGAGAGAGAGAGAGAGAGGCAGAGACATAGGCAGAGGGAGAAGCAGGTTCCCTGTGGTGAGCCTGATGCTGGACTAGATTCCAGGACCCCAGGATCACGACCTGAGCCAAAGGCAGATGCTCAACCACTGAGCCACCCAGGTGCCCCCCTGCCATGTTCCTTACATAGAGACAGCAAAACCTCCCATAGACAATGGGAAATACACATGGCCTCTTGTGCCTAGGCTTGGAACTAGCATGCCATTACTTCCACCTTGTTACATTGTCTAAAGCAAGTCACATAGTCAACTTGAAAGCCAAAGGGTGGAATAATATATTCTACTCCTTTTGCAGGAGAAATGGCAAAGTCACATGTCAAAAACATTAGATAATTTGCAATAACTTTAAGAGATTGTAATCTTACAGCATATGGGCTCTGGCCACAACAGAAAACAAATCAAGTAGAAATCATCAACAGTAAAATATCTAGAAAATCCCCCTAAATATTTAGAAATTAAACAACAAATTTGTGAATTTGTAAATAATCAATTGGTCAAAGAAGAAATCATAAGAGAAATTGGGAACTTGTTTCAAATGAATAATAATGGAAACACAAATATTGATATGTGTAGGATGCAGCAAAAACAGTGCTTAGAAGTGAGGGGAAAAAAATAAACCCAAAGGAAAAAGGGAAGAAATAATAAAAAATGAAAGCAGAAATAAATGAAATAGAGAAAAAAACCTTAGGAAAAATTAACAAAGCCAAAAGCTGATTCTTTAAAAAATTGTCAACACTGATCAACCTCTGGCAAGAAAGAAAGAGAAAGAGAAAGAATTCAAATTGCCAACACAAAATGTTGGAGGTGGGGATATTGGTAGAGAGCTTACTGACATTCAAAATATAATAAGGAAATATTATGAACACATTTATGCCAATAAACTTGGTAGTTTAGATGAATTGGACAAACTACTTATAAAACACAGCATACTAAAAACTGACTCATGAAGAAAAAGAACCGAATGATCATATATATAATATATATATAATATATCATATAATATATATATATTAATGAAGTAGAATCTGTATTTAAAAGGCTTCTAACACGGAAAAATCTAAGCTTGGAACCTTCACTAGTGAATCCTACCAAATGTTCAGGAAGATGTGATATCAACTTCACACAAATTCTTCCAGAAAATAGAAGAAAACCCTTTTCAACTTATTTTCTGTGGACAGCATTGCTCTGATACAAAACCAACAAAGATACTGTAAGAAAAAACAAGACCATATAACTCATAAACACAGACACAAAATCTTCAACTAAATATTAGTAAATTGTATCCAGGAACAATACATCATGACTAAGTGGAGTTTGTCCCAGGAATTCAAGATTGATCCAACATTTGAACTTCAATTAATGTAAGCTGCCACATTAACAAAATATATGTGGAAAATTATGATAATCTTGAAAGATGCAGGAAACATATTGAAAAATCTAACACATGTTGGTAGTATGTATATTAGATATGTTTTGAGAACAGCACTTTATCTCTAGGAAATTCCTTTCCCAAACCCCTAACCCTAGTCTAATCAGGAGACAAATATCAGACACATCCTAATGGAGATACATTTCACAAAATGTCTGACCAGTGCTCCTCAAAACTGTTATTCATAAAGAACCAGGTTAAGTCTCAGAAACTGTCACAGTGAGGAGGAGCCTGAGGAGACATGATGACTTAACGGACATGGTATCCCGAATGGGATGCTGAACAGTAAAAGGACTCTAGGCAAAAATGAAGGAAATCTAAATAAAGGTTGAACTTTGGTTGATAATGATATGACAATATTGATTCATTAAATGTGACAAGTGTGTGATTGTAATACAAGTAGTTAATAATAGGAGAAACAGAATGTCGAAATATAGGAACTCTTGTATTACTGGTGCAACTTTTCTATAAATCTAAAACTATTCTAAAATGGAAAAGGTACTTTAAAAAGAGCTGTATACAAATATTCATATCAGTTTTATGCATATTAGCAAAAAAGTGGAAATAACCCAAAGGTCCATCAACAAGTGAATGGACAAACATATTATGGCATATTCATACCATGATGGGTTATTCAACACTAAAAATGACTTTATTATTATTTTTAAAAATATTTATTTATTTATGATAGACATAGAGAAAGAGAGGCAGAGACACAGGAGGTGGGAGAAGCAGGCTCCATGCAGGGAGCCCAACGCGGGACTCCATCCCGGGACTCCAGGATCGCGTCCTGGGCCAAAGGCAGGCACCAAACCGCTGAGCCACCCAGGGATCCCCTAAAAATGACTTTAAAAACTGAACTACAGAGATTTGCCTGGGTGGCTCAGCAGTTGAGCCTGCTGAGGAGGCAGGGAGCCTGCTTCCCCCTCTGCCTGTGTCTCTGCCTCTATCTCTGTGTCTCTCATGAATAAATAAATAAAATCTTAAAAAAAAAACTGAACTACTGACACCAAAATATGGAAAATAGAATGTGATATAGAAGTGCCCAGAAGCCTCTCAGAGGAAGGAATACACTGAATGCCAGCAGGACCATTATCTTAGTTTCTCCTATTTCCCTGTGCTATCCTAGGATGTCAGCCCGTGGATCCGTGGATCTGGGAACAAGACAAGTCCTCTTCTCAGACACCCCCACCAGCAATTAACTGTCTCCTTCCTGATTGCATCTTTTATACTCCAGCCCACCGACTCCTAACTTAGCTCCCTGGGCTGAGGGGGAAGCAAATTTACCTTATTTTTGCTGAAGTCCAGACTCAGCCTTAAAGCTCCAAAGCCAAAAACATCATATGATCATATGTGTGTGTATATACATATACACTTTTCATTATCATTCTTTTTGCTACAACCCAACGCTAATTGCTGAAAATGTTGAGGTTTAATTTCAAATATGTTAGAAAATGTGGGATTGCAAGGGGAAAACATGTCCATTATTTTTAAATGTCAACCCACCTCACATACCTCTTGGAATAAACTATTGTTTTTTTTAAAAAAACAGAGTTTACATTATAAATATTCTATATTAGAGAGGGGAAATGAATCTTTCTGAAGGCTTTCCATTTTCTGGGCAGACAACATCAGTGGGAGATCCTTGGCTAGCCTCCTCTGGGTCCCTTTACGAAGTTGTCAGCGCTTTTCATAAGCTACATTTGCTTCTCTATCCCCAAAGAAATGCTAAGGTTCTGAAAACATTCTCAATGAGCAGATCTCAGGGTAATAGAAGGAGACAACAATGAGCTGTTGCGAATTGCTTCCTGTAAACATCCCGCTGACCCCCAATATGGCAGACTTCTTAGGTTTCCTGAGCTGTAAACCCCTGATGGGGAAAAGGGTGATGATATTTCAAATATTCCTCATTAAAACTATAGAAATTATTCTAGAACCAAAACAATCTAACACCTGAAACTAATTTTCTTGACACATTCATGGACTTTAATGACAGCTTCATTAATTGAATGGAATCACATGGGGGCAAAAATCATGTTTTCCTTAATGACCTGCCAGATGATGGATTTGTTTGGTTACTTACTTTACTATGAGAAATTTCAGAGGAAGGAAAAGGAAAGAAGGACGAGCTGCGTGTGTCATATCACAACTGAGTTGGAGCAAGAGGCCTCCTGGGGTCTTGGTGGTGGGCCAACCAGTGAAAACGGTAAGGTGGTTTTGGCAGGATGGGGAAGCAGTATGATGTCATTGCTGGGAGCCTCGCTTATCAAGGTGAAGTTCATGAACCAATAGCATCCACATCGCTAGGAAGCTTATTAGAAATGCATCGTTTTGGGCCCCTCCCCAGAGCTACTGAATAGGAATCTGCATTTAACATGACCCCCAGATGGTTCTCAGGCACTTTAGAGTCTAATGAGCACTGGTTGGGAGCCCAAACTTTGGAGTCCAGTGGACTTGAGGGTTCCAACTCCACTTACTGCTGGCTGCGAATAGAGCATATTATTGAGCCTGTTCAGCCTCTGTTTCTGTATCTGTAAAATCAGCATAAGAGTATCTACCTCATGAAATTATGAGGATTTAACAAAATAAGCACTTTGCATATTATCAGGTATGTACTCTATGTTGAAGAAATGGCAGATAATAGTCCCATGTGGCTTCTTTTGCCCACTCCATTTCAGAGAGGAAGTATCTTGGGAATCAGAACCGAGTTCAAATCCAGATTTTACAATTTAATAGCTATGTGATCTTGGTCATGTTACCTAACCTTTCTCAGCCTCAAATTCTCTGCCTTTAAAATGGGTATAATGGGGCAGCCCGGGTGGCTCAGCGGTTTAGTGCCGCCTTTGGCCCAGGGCGTGATCCTGGAGACCCGGGATCGAGTCCCACGTCGGGCTCCCTGCACGGATCCTGCTTCTCCCTCTGCTTGTGTCTCAGCCTCTTTCTCTCTCTTTCTCTGTCTCTCTCTCTCTCTCTCTCTCTCTGTGTGTGTGTCTCTCATGAATAAATAAATACAATTTAAAAATAAATAAATAAAATGGGTATAATGGAAATGTCAGTTAGAGACTCCCAAGTCTTAAGATACAGACTAATTACACAGCCTAGTGAAGTTATAAAACCTTCCCGGGCTTTCTGCTGCCAGGAGGATATCTGCTAAGTCCTGTGCTGTATCTGAAGATGCTGTCCTTGTTCCTCGGGGAGTCTCTCACAGTGCGAAGTTCATACTGTCCACAGTTTCCATGCAAAACCCACTTACTCCAAAATGTTTCATGAGTTGGGCAGAAATTTCTAAAGATGTAGAACATGGATCACAGGGAAGAATCATATGACATGTGACACAGCCTTAAGCCATTCCCCTCGCTCCTTCCCTTCTGTCCTCCAATCTCCCCCATCATAGCCCCTTTTTCATCCCAAAGAAAGCTTACCTTAGGCAGAGGGAGTGGGACAGGATGCCCGGGTGGCTCAGTTGGTTGAACATCTGCCTTCGTCTCAGGTCATGATCCTGGGGTCCTAGGATGGAGCCCCGCATCAGGCTCCCTGCTCAGTGGGGAGTCTGCTTCTCCCTGGCCCTCCCTCTCCACTCATGCTTGTGCGTGTGCATGCACACACACATTCTCTCTTTCTCTCTCTAAAAAATAAATAAAATCTTTAAAAAAAGAGATGTAGTGGACCCAGCAGTGAATACAAAATGAGAAGTGTGTGTTCTCATGCTAGCCTCCATGTCCTCATCCACACATGGGCAGGAATTCCTCGAAAACAAGAGTGTCACAAGAACTAAAGGAGGTCCCACATCTGACAATACTTACGATACTAGTACCTGGTGGGTCGCTGGTCTTTGAGCCACTGTTCTCGGCCCCATTCTTCCCCTCCCCCAGTCTACTTCTGAAGCTGGGGCGAAGCCTCTGCAAACCATGGGCTGGCTCCTCGGGGAGTGTGAGGGTTGGAAAAAGACAGAGACTTTCTCCTCTGTTTGCTTCCTGTTCCTATGGGCGTTGCCCCAGCCACACTTCTGGTTCCAGCAGTGCAGGTGGCTCTAGTTTGTGGTTGTTCCGCACCCACAACCAAGCACCCTGAGCCCTCTCTGAAATAGAGCCCCAGCCACTGGCACCTATTCCTGCGGGGTTGGAATCCCAGCTCCAAAGAGCCTCGTCTCCAGACTCCAAGCTCCAAGCATGAGTTCCGTTGGAGTGTGCCCCCTCCATAGAGGGCTGAGTCCCAGCTCTGCAGACTCCTTCTGGAAATTTCTAAGTTTCAGTAATCCCATTTTCCCTCTGTTCTCTCATCTCCAAGGGAGACAGCTGCTTCCTGCAGTTACTGTCTTTTTGATACCTCAGTGTCCCCCTTTTTGCCTGCCCATCTCTCCTCTATCTGGGAAATAGTTTCTTTATATCTCTCTGCTGAAATAATGGCGTGGTTCTGGCTTCTGACAGGATCCGGCTGATATGGAAAGTTATGTAAAAGATACTAATTTCCTTCCAAAACAAATTTAAAAATCTACCTTTAAAATACCAAGTTCTGCCACTAATAAAGATATTCAAAAGAACATGCCAATGGCTTTGAGAACAATTTCCAAAGAAAACTTTCCAAACTATTTTGGGCTCTGACAGCACTGTTGGAATAGAACAGTAGTCCTGAGCATTTGGAACAAAGAGTCAAAACATGTTTCTAGAGAAAGAAATGCCGTTAGACTTAACTCACACAGCAGAACACATGCACAATTTAGAGAGACGCTGACCTGTGTAGACAGTGTAGGCAAGGATGGGAAGAAGGTGAGGGGAGCCAGGGAAGGGCACCCATGAAGCAGGTGCAGGAAGTCACATTTCCAGATGTCAATGAAGTCTTGCACCAAAGTTGAAATGAACAGGATTTTAAGGACCTGGAAATAGTAATTTAGTTAGTGGTGCTTAAAAAGTCTGAGTTGACCATCCATGCCTTACTAAGAAGTTGTACTTTAAAGGCGCTGGCCGTGACTTAAATAGAAATTGATATGGAACTGAAAATAATATTTTATATTTATTTAATTAGGAAAGATAAATTGAAAAATCACAGCGCTCAGTGTAGGTGATCTTGCTCTAAAATAACTTGACAAAAATGTCACAATGTACATAAAGCAAAAGAATAACAGCTTAAAAGAGTCATAGTGATATTCATCCAGTTTAACCCAGCCATTCCATTACTGAAAATTAATCTCAAGGAAGTAAGTTGAAAGAATTTTTTTAAATGTGTATTTATGGGCAGCCCGGGTGGCTCAGCAGTTTAGCGCCGCCTTCAGCTCAGAGTGTGATCCTGGAGACCCAGGATCAAGTCCCGCGTCGGGCTCCCTGAGTGGGGCCTGCTTCTCCCTCTGCCTGTGTCTCTGCCTGCCTCTCTCTGTATGTCTCTCATGAATAAACAAATAAAATCTTTAAAAAAATAAAATGTGTATTTGTGAAGATATCCATCAAACTGCTACACCTAAAAGTGGAAAATAACATTATATAACTAGTAAACAAAATGAGAAGAGTTTAAAATGTATTTATATGCACTTGGTGAAATATTGTTAAGACAATTGTGATGATCATGTAAAAAAACGTGAGAAAGGTGGTGTGATAGTAAGTGAATAAAATCAGGATATAAAATGTGGAGGTGAGTATAGAAAAGAGAACAAGAAAAGAAGTTCAACAATGTTTTTCTTTATTACTACAGGGATGAGCATATGGAGCATTCTGAGAGTCTTATAAAGGCATCGTGCTAATGAAAAAATGATTGGAGAGAGTTAGACAGGATTGAGAAGCCATGCATGAACCTTCACCCCCTGTGGACTCTGTATAGGCTGGAATAGATCTTAATCATAAAATGAAGAGCCATCCTAATCGTCTTCAGGATTATATGTGTGTTTGACTAAAGATAAGACAATTTTGCTACAGACGACATTTCTTCCCTTTTATAATAAGCAGTAGAGTTTTGAGGTTACTCGAGTTCTTTCTCTCCTTGGCTTGATACCGAAGGTGGTTGCGCTCCAGAAGAAAAAGAGAATGAAGGGTAGAACCTGAGTCAGACAGAAAAGTCTTCTGTGGAAGATTCCGTATATCTCAAGCAGAAAAGGAAGCGATCGACCACCGAGTTAAACAGCTGGTCAGTGAAAAAAAGGCCTAACAGTTGGCCAACCAATTAGTTCAAGAGAAAGTTGGCTGCAGGTGGTAAGGTAAGAGCCAAGTCTGGACTATGACTGAAGGGATTTTGCCAGGGCTTGGTGTTTGACCTTCTAGGGGCCTTGGCTTGCTGTAGGAAAGCTTAAAGAACTGACTTCTTATGAGCCTCAGAGACCCGCAGAGTTCCTTCCAGTAGTGACATGGAGTTGGGCTGCCATATTGGGCATAATAGAAATTTTTCCAAATAGAGGGGGGGATGAAGTGCTGGTTACTAAGAGTAAAGAGAAATCTCATTTTCCTGGTGAGATTTTCTATAACTGCAGAAAATCCGTAAAGGTCAGTTTGTTCCTTGAGATTGTCCATCAGAGAATATCCAGGGCTGCAGGCCCACATGAGAACAGGCTGACTTTCTTGGTTGCTGGGGAAGGAAGAAGGTTGGAAGAGATCCACTGGGGTGAGGGGCCTACCACCAGAAACACTTGTTTGCTCTGCAAGTACTCACTGGACCCTGTTCTATGTGAGGCCCACATTCCATTAAGGGGGGTAAAAATGGAGATAATTCCCATAGAAGGTAATTGCTGTTTATAACCAAAGTATCACACTTCAGGGAGAAAAGCATGGCCAGGTTTCTTTAGGAAAGATTTCTGGGGAAGATTCCTAGAAGAGATGCTCTCTGAGCTGAATTTTGAAGTAAGAATAGGCATTTTCTCAAACAGTGTATTGGAGAGAACAGAAGGAAGTTCCGTGTAGCTGGAATATTCAATATGAGGAGAGCTGTGGCAGGAGATGATGTCAGAGACACGGTTCTGGCCAAGGTCATGATGGCTCTGAAATGCAGAGTTAAGGAATCAGACTTTGTCTAGATATGGAGAAACACTGCACTTTTTAAAAAAAGATTTTAAGTAATCTCCGTACCTAATGTGGGGCTCAAACGCACAACCCCAAGATGGAGAGTTGCATGCTGCTCTGCCATCTGAGCCAGCCAGGCACCCCAACACTGAGCAGTTTTAAGCACAGTAAGGAAGTGCATTTTAGGAAAAGGACTCTTATCTGTGATGGGGTGGAATAGAGTGAGCCAAGGCTGGAGGCTGAGAGGTAAGCAGGGAACTCTTCCAATAGTCAAGGCAAGGGACAACAAATACCTGAATGACGGGCAATGACCACAGTGAGGGGAAGCGTGTGTCTCTGCCTGCACTTTCTCTCCCTGATGCCAAGGATGCAGGCCTTCCTCCCACCTCTAGTGCTCAGCCTGGTCAGCAGTTGCTTCCTTGCTCAAGGCTTGCTGCCATGGTCTGGTGCTGGCTCAGGGCACAGATTCTGGCTCTTAGAGAGATCGCGTGTTGGGGCCAAGAGACACATGTGTGGGAGTCAGAGAAGAGGAATCCAACCCCAATGCCAGCACATTTTTGATCAAATTGTGATCCACCCCACCAAATTCTGTGTTGACACCTAACGCCCAATGTGACTCTATTTGGAGAAAGGAATTTCATAAGGTAATTAAGCTTAAATGAGGTCATAATGGTGGGACCCTAACTGAGAGGCTGTTGAGCTTATAAAGAGAGGAAGAGATGCCAGAAATGCTTTTCTCTTCCTTCACACGCATAAAAGAAAGTCCGTATGAGGACACATCAAGAAGGTGGCCATCTGTAAACCAGGATGAGAGGCCTCACCAGACACCAGCCCTCTTGGCACCTTGCTCTTGAAATTCTAGCCTCCAGAACTGAGAAAAGAAATTCCTGTTGTTCAAACCATTGAAGGGGAACAGAATATGCCACCCCCAAATATGCCACTTAGCCATGGGATTGTTTAGAGCTGAAGGCAATTGAGAAGTAGATACAAGAAAAGCTTTCTCTGCCTAAAAATAGGATATAAATCTCCTCTCCTCTCTACCAGTAAAAACAAAAGTCAATCACTGGAGACAACTTTAACCGTCTGGCAATGGAGAGGAATCTATATGACAAACTTTACTAACCCGGCTTCATCTACCACTAGTTTGCTGCTCCTAGAGACTCAAGGTCCTCTTCCTTGGTCTTGACACATTCTAATAATGTTGTTCTTCTGTTAAGATGCTATATAAGCCCCAATTCTAATGAGCCCTTTGAGTTACTCATGTCTGAGTGTTTCCATGTGTAAGGGTGAGGCACATGCTAATAAATCTGTTTTTCTCTTGTGGATCTGCCTTTTGTCAGCCCAATTTACAAGGTCCCAGTCAAAGAACTTAAGAGGGCAGTAGGAAAAAGAATTCTTTCTCCCTACACCACCCAGTCTATGGTATTTTATTATGGCAGCCTGAGTTGGCTCATACACACCATCGGCAGCTAATTCTCTTAAAGAAATTATTTAAACAGACCGAGCCTCGTTTTCCTAATCTCTAAAATAAAGTGGTAAAATAATAATAATCCCTACTTCACAGGGCTCTTGGGAGTGTCAGATGAGGTACACAACCAGCAAATGGAGCTCACATGAAAACTCTTTATAAAAAATTGTACATATAAAATAAATAATAAATATTCCTTCTATGAGCTCCCTGGACTGATGAGAGATTAAAATATGTTCAATCATAATATTAGTTTAATTATTATACTTAACTGTTATATCTGTCTCTTGGATATATTTTAAATGCATTTAATTAGCCAATAATCAAAAGCTAATTGATCGCAGATGTCGAAAGGGCTTTCAGCCCTAATTCCATGATGGTAACCAGTGCCAATAAAACCATTTGGGGAATTTCTGTTTTCATTAAAAAAAGGAGATGGAGTTCCAAATATAGGAATTACCCCAAATATAGTATAGCCTACATAAGAAGCTTCCTCGATGTGTTTGACATCTATAGGCACATCCTGAAACAGTCTTTACCAGAGTCTTCAACATTGGTTTTGTTTTATTAGTGTTTGTTACATGGAAATGTATTTAAAAGCATGGACAGATAGATAATCACATAGAAAGTGTATTTGTAATAGATATAAATATTCCTTTTATCTTTAGACCCCCCTATCTTAAGAGTGTTTCTCTAACTTTTTCCCTTATTGCCTCCAGGTAGCCTTGCAGGCATTTTTTCCCCTCCAGTGAGGGGGAAAAAATAATCATTTTGACCCTCCAGTGAAATTTTATTGCCACGGTTGTACTGTGTATCTGTTTATGTGTATGTCTGTGCTTTCTATATGACGAAGAACCAACTTTCACCTGATACGTCCCTGTTGAGAATGCAGGGCCTTAAGATGATTCACACAATAAATAAATCAAGATGATTCATACAGTAAATCGAATCAGTCTTCAGAATGAAGCTGATGGCAAATGCACTCAATGTGAGAAATGAACCCATTTCTCAGAAGGCATACCCGGACACAAAGACAAACAGAGCTGGAAGGGCCTGGCTTGAGACCACGCTGTGGCCATTCTCGGAGCTCAAGGAGTCAAACCTAGGAGCTAGGTATGAGGAGGTATGTCTACTGAGAAACTATTTTCAGGAGAAGCCCAGGAATCTTCTGAGATGGAATTCACCCTACAGGGAAAGAGCACAAGATCGAGTCAAAGACATTGAACGAGGGGGAGAGGGGACATCTAAGCCCAGCATGGGGTCTGTTCCATGGATGAGCCCTCGTCCCAGCAGACTCATCCTGAATCCTAAGGTGAAGGTGCTACAAGGGCAACAACAAGCTCAAATTTTCTGCATGCCTTCCTGCCGTTGTTCCCAGGGCTCGCAGAAGCAAGGCTCCAAGGCACTGCGCCTGTGCAACCAGTAGGGGGCCTCCCAGCACTGCTGCACGGAGGCAAATGTGCCTTGGAACTGTTGTCCTCAGGCCAGTCTCAACTACCTGAGCCCTGTGGCCCGGGAGCCACGGATCACACCCACATGACGATGGACGTTGGTATCCTCTGTCCTGGCATCCCAAGAGCGCCACATTCGAGGCTCTTCAGGAGGGAGGCTGAGCCTGCGTTTTTGAGCTCACACGTTGAAGTTCATTTGACCCAGGTTTGAGTTCGGTCTCTTCCATCATCTAGCTGTGTGGTTGCAGGCACATCACTCCCCTTTCTAAGCTTCCCACTTTCGCCTCCGTAAAATGGGGTGATGACAGCACCAGGGAGATCCAATTAGACGGTGCATGCAAAGGGCCCTTTGCACAACCCAGCACAAGGTAAGCGCTCGATAAACGTTAGCTGTTTTCAGCCCTCGACCATGATCATTCCACCCAGTATTGCAGGCACATGAAATTGAGGGAAATTTCTCAGGTATGTATGCTCCTGTACCTCTGTACAGCTTTCCTGTCTGGAGTGTTTTTTAATGACACTTATCTGTCTGGAAAATGCAGAGCCATCCAACTCCCAGGTCATGTCTGAGAAGGCGATTCCAGAAGAATCAGGGAAGCTCTCTGCTTAGAGCTCTGATCACACTGTAGGTTAATGCCCTCTCTTCCTCCCCTCTCCCACTGGACTGTGAGCCCTTTGACAGAGAAAGCTGACCTCACTTCCATATCTCGGGAGGCCTAACACCGAGTCTGGACCAAGAAATGATGCGTGGGTACGTGGCCTATTAATTATATTTCTAGAGCAATATCGAAATGCAGGTGGTCCCGCCTTTCAGAGCCCACCCTTGGCTTCTCTCTGAAGCTTTAAAAAGCCTCAATCCCTGGATTTTCTACTCACTAGAGGTCCTCGAGCCCAAGCCAGCAGGTTTCTCTTCTTTCAGCCCAGGATGATGGGCAGGTGCTGCAGGATATTGTGTGAATGTTAGTTTCTTACGATAAACTGGTTGTAAACACTGTATCTGATATCTCAAACACTTATTAAGTCCCTACTGTATGCCAGACGCTGCCCTTTCAGAACCTAGTTCAGAGTACTGCGGCTCAGAGAGATTAAGCCACTTCTCCAAGGTCACTCCGCCTCCGAACTGGGATCCACATCCATGCCTTCTGACTCCTAGTCCCTTGCTTTTGTTGTATCACGTTGTCTGTCTCTGACACTGAAGCCAACTTGAGAGTTGAGGAATGGGTGATGGTGGGAGGAAGGCCTGTGAGGGGAGGATGGAGATGCGTTGTGCTCACAGGATTGCTGCAACAAGTTCCTTTCTACACACCTGGAGGGTTGCCACCCTGTCCACAGGTGAGGGGCCTTGAGACCTCCTGCAACCTCTGCTCACCTGTCTGCTCATCCTTCCCAATTCCAGTGCTACACACACACACACACACACACACACACACTTGCTCACATAGATACACACGAGCACACATACATACACAGTTCAGGTAAAATTAAGAAAAGAGTATACTTTTGAGCAAACATCAGCCACCAACTAGATTTAAGCTGAACCCACTTCCTAGCACAGGTCAGAAGGGACCTGCTCAACGAAGAGATCAGGTCTGTGACAAACAAGGAACTCTTGCATGTCAGGCCGGTCCTGAGAACGAGAGGCTGCTTGGAAACAGTTGGCTCCCTGAAGTAGATCAAAGATCTTGCCTTGTCTCTCGTAATGTATTTAATCAACCTGGGCAGGGTAACTGTCCCCACACAGGGGTCCCCTTCAAAGCAGCCTGGCTCACACCACATGCCTCTGGGAACTTCCACTTTCTCTACAGGCTGCAGGTGGGCTTCTGAGAAGACCTGGGATGGAGAACAGACTGGCTGAGGCCCAGATCCTGACTCCATTCATCCCCAGCTGTGTGACCTTGGGCAGGTTACTTTACCTCCCTGAGCCAGGTTTCTCCTCTCCAGAATGAGGATCTTAACTGCAGCCGCTGCTTGTAGTTATTCTGAGGGTGGCATGAGATTCTATATGTGCAGTGGCATAGCACTGAGCATGGCACACAGCAAGGGCTGTGGAATAACGTGGAAACCAGCATGGGGACACGGCGAGCACCGTCTGGACTTGCCCACTGACCTGCACCTGTAGCCGAAGAAGGCCTCGGGCCCCCCTGCCCTGTGTGAACTTCCCAGCCAGCCCTGGACGTCACGGCCTCCCAGGCCCCGGCTAAGCTCCCCGAGCAGCTGGTTTCTCCTCTGCTCCCCCAAGCCCCCCACTCGGTCCTGCGGGATCAACACCAGACTCGGGGAGAACCGGGGAGGAAGGACGGCAGCGGAGCCACCCGGGCAAGGGCCACCGGGGAAGCTGCCTGCCCTCGAGGCAGGGGCGGGAGCACGCGGCCCCGGGCCCAGAGCCAGGCCCGCAGCGGCTGGGGAAATCCCCGGACCCCAGCCTGTGACCCACGACCCCAGCCAGGCATCCACCCTGGGCTGGGCAGAGCTGGCTTCTCTTTCAATTGCAGAAAAATAGACATAAACATTGACCCCGTTAGCCATTTGTCGGGTGCAGCCCAGCGGCACTAGGGACGTTACACCGCTGTGCTGCCCTCACCACCCTCCACCCCCAGGACCCTTTGCATCTTGTCAAATTGAAAGTGGCCCCTTGGAACATGACCTTCCCCGTGGTCCCAGCGGCTGGCAGCCCCCCTCTACCTCCGTCTCTAAGGGTCGACTATGCTAAGTACCTGGTCTCAGCGGAACCGTACAGTGTGTGTCCCTTTGTGACCGCGTTTGTCACTAGCAGTGTCAGCCAGGCTCACCCACGTTGTAGTGCGCGTGGGTTTCCGTCCTGTGTGAGGTGACTGGGTCTCTATCCTATGTCCAGGCCCCATTTTGTTTATCCGGTCGCCCATCAGTGGCCACTTGGTTTGCTTCCTCCTTTCGGCTCTTGGGAGTAACACTGCTGTGAGCACCGGGGTGCAAATACCTGTGAAGACCCCTGCTTTCCATCCTTTGGGGGTGTATGCCCAGAAGTAGAATTGCTGGATCGAGTGATAATTGTATGTCTAATTTTTTTTTTTCAGGAACCACCATACTGTTTTCTGATGTTACTTCTTCTTCTTCTTCTTTTTTTTTTTTTCCTAATTAGACATTGTTCCCTTTTCTACTGCTATTTCTCTGTGCCTCCTCCCCACCCCTGCTGGGCTTTGGGGCAGCGTCTCTCCAGAGGCATAGGTTCCTATTTGCTGCTTTGACCCATCCCCTTCGATTTCAAGGACTCTGCTCTCCAAACTTCTGGGTCTTTCCCACCCTTGGAATGCCTCGCCCACCTCACGCAGATGAGCCCCCAGAACCCATCCCAGATTTCTGTGGAGGCTAACAGCTCAGCACCTTCGGGTTGTCATGGACACAGATGGGAGGACGTGTTGCTGAGATCTATTATACAAAACGAGGGCCCAGTAAGTGCAGTTCCCAGAAACCAGCCATTGAGTTTTTCTCATTTGGAAAATGATGGACAAGAACTTTGGAACTTCCCAAAAGAATAAGAAAAACCGAATTGAAAGTAAGTAACCTTAATCTACATTTTGAGATAAAATAAGTTTATTTATATTTGTTCTGTGTTCAAAGTGATAATTCTTTAACTCAACTTGGATTTTCAAATGCCTTGTCCCATCCCATGGGCAGCATCCACACTACCAGAATGTGCCTACACCTTTGGGAGAATTATTAAAAATTAAAAATTGACATAAGCTCCATGTCCAGTAGACTCAGCCTGAATCCCCCCAAAACAGACGGAAGCAAATCAGGAGAAATGCACTTGAAGAAGCTCGCAACTGTGGTAAAGAACACATATTTCTTAACAAACGTCACAAAATAGTGGCCTGGGACATGGAGCGTGTGTTTGGGGACTTGGTGAGAAATGCTGGCACTGTTTTATTACCAGCAGTAAGTATCAAAGCCTGGCAGTATTTCCTCCTGGAACAATTATTTGCTGATTTGGGATTTTTAGGAGACGATTAAGCAAGAGCAACAGAAGATGATGTCTGCAGGACCCTCACAGGGTAAGTGGTGTGACAAGATCTTCCAAGATGGGAGAAATGAGGGGTTAAGGACAGTCCCTAGAGCTTATGTGAAAGGGGACAACACCCCCAGCAGGCCCACCACGACTGTGACTCTACACAGAGACTGGGTTGCTGTCTTTAATGAAACTTTGTCAGTCACGGAGTCAAGAAGCACGTATTGGGCATTTGCTCTGTGCCAGGCACTGAGGTCATAATAATGACCCAGCTAACATGGTTATTAAGTGCAAGGGCCTGTGCCAACTGCTTACATACACCACTCCATTAATTCTCAGGATGACGCTAGTTGGTTACCATAGTCCCCACCTTACAGATGAGGTCTCTGAAGCCTGGGGAGTCTAACTAATTTGCTCAAGGTCACAGGGATAGTGGCAGAGAAGGGATTTTAATCCAGGTACCTGACTGGAGAGCCCATGTCCTTAAGCACTTTGCTAAAATGGGGACAACCACTAGGGATTATTAAGAATACAAATTCAGGGCAGCCCGGTGGCTTAGCAGTTTAGTGCCACCTTCAGCCCAGGGAATGATCCTGGAGACCCAAGATCAAGTCTCATGTCGGGCTCCTGGCATGGAGCCTGCTTCTCCTTCTGCCTGTGTCTCTGCCTTTCTCTCTCTCTCTCTCTCTGTCTCTCTCTCACTCTCTCTCTGTCTCTCATGGATAAATAAATAAAATCTTTAAAAAAAAAGAATACAAATTTAATACAGTATGATTGCTCCCCATTCCCTGCCTGCCCCCACCAGGGAGCGCAGAGTCCCATCAGGACGAATCAGGCAATGATATTTCAATACTCTCTGCTAAGAGCTAATGTGGTATGCTGTTCCAGATACACTGATGACATCAAAAACACAAGTAACAAAAGAAAAAAAATGGTTTTGGGAGCTCCTGGGAGGGGCCTACCTTGCCTGAGAAGTTACCACCTTCTGGGACAGAAAGTGGAAGTAGACACACCATGGAGGAGAGCAGAGAGATGCAAAGTCTCCAGGAGCAGAGTGGGTCCCTGACCCCAAGGCACAGCTGGAGCTCACTACAACATGCTGCCAGATCTAAAGCAGTAGTTCTCTAGGGGATGAATTTGTGCTCCCCCTCCCTCCACCAAGAGGACAATGTCCAGAGACATGTCCGACTATAACAACTCAGGGGGGTGGAGTGCTACTGGCATCTAGTGACAGTGCACAAGACAGTCTCCAAATAACAAAGAATTATCTGGCCCAAAATGTCAATAGTGCCAAGAAGTTCAGAAACCCTGGCGTGAAGCAAGTAAACATTGATCAGCAGGGGAATGGTCAACCATAGATAAGCTTAGGAAAGGGGAATTCTAGAAGCCAGCTTCAGCAGAGACCATCTGTGATAGTCAAATTGTGTTCCCCCAAGAAGATAGATTGAAATCCTAACCCCCAATACCTCAGAATATGATGTCATTTGGAAACTGAGTGGTTGCCGATGTACTTAGTTCAGGTGAAGTCATAGTGGAGTAGGATGGGCCCCAGGCCAACATGGCAGGCTTCCCTATAAAGCGAACACCAATGGAAGAGGCATGCACAGAAAAAAACCACTGCCACGTGAAGATGAAGGCAGCTCTCAGTGAAGCCATCCAAAGATGGGCAGCAAACTACTGGAAGGTAGAGAAGAGGCGTGGAACAAGATTCTCACACCCTCAGAAAGAACCAAGGCCGCCAACACCTTGAATAGACTTCTAGCCTCCAGACCTGTGAGAGAGTACATTTCTAACGGCTAAGCAGCCCAATCTATGGACCTTTGTTATGGCAGCCCTGGCAAATGGATATATCATCCAGGTACTCCTTCTGGGCGACAATGACATGGTAAATGGGCTTTGCACATCCTGGACCCCAAGCCATGATGAGCAAGGTCAGTCCCTACACTTCCCTCGGTTCTGTTTCCAGCCTCACCAAGTTAGAGATCATTTTGATGCTCACTGCCTCCCTCATCCAGGGAGAGAACAGGCTGACCGCTCAGCACCTGTATGCCAGCCCTACCACCCCTGAAGGCCTGAGCTCTCCTGAACACGAACAGAAGAGAAGCTGTCTCAGAGCAGAGAGCCAGTCCTGGCTGGCCTCACTTTAAGCTGACGGTTTCCAAAGTGCACAGGGGTGTGTGTGTGATAAGGGATGAACAATGAACAAGACTTTCTATGGGAGTATGGGAAGGAACCATGAGACATTACTTAGAATTTCTTTTTTTTTTTAAGATTTTATTTATTTATTCATGAGAGACACAAAGAGAAAGACAGAGACACGGGCAGAGGGAGAAGCAGTCTCCCTGCGGGGAGTCTGATACGGGACTCGATCCCAGGACCCCGGGGATCACACCCCAAGCTGAAGGCAGATGCTCAACCACTGAGCCACCCAGGCATCCCAGAATTTCTTTAGTTAGAAATAAAGGTCAAATACTATTTAATGCATGGATTGACAAGGAAATCTGTAAGTAGTTTATGAATAAATATTCATGTAGTGTGAGCGTGTGCTTCAAAGCAGTGGCCACTGCTCTAGACAGGGCCTTAGAAAACATCATTGCCATCTCTCTAACCTGCTCTTGCTTGAAAGTGATTCATAAAAGACCATGAGTGCCAGGCTAGGGGATTCGGCTTCCGTCCTGTGGGCCGTGAATGCCCTCTGAGAGTCTGAAGTAGGAGAGAAACTCTAGCGGTTCTGGAGGGAGGTTAACGGCACAGTAACGAGTGCGGATTCTGGAAGCAGCTGAATAATTTCCGAGTTGTAATACTTGCTACCTGTTTAACCTTGGGCAAGTTATTTAGCTTATGTAAGCCGCGGTTTCCTCGTCTGTAAGCGAAGAAGAGTAACCATCTCTTGATGTTGTAAGGATTAAAAGAGATGACTGCATTCAGAGCACCTCACACAGGCACCTGGCAAGCCACATTATGATTCTCATTTAGGACACCACTCTCTTGGACCTACATCTCAATGTAGGGTTCAGTCAGACCTCCAGCTGCCACATTCTAGAACTTGCCCTTCGAATATAGATGGAAGCTGGGGCGCCCTGGTGCCTCAGTCAGTTAAGCAGCTGACTCTTGGTGTTGGCTCAGGTCACGATCTCAGGGATCATGAGATCGAGCCCCACATCGGGCTCCATTCTTGACGTGGAGTCTGCTTGAGATTCTCTCCTTCTTCCTCTGTCTCTTCCTGCTGCTCATGCTCTCTCTTTCTCTCTTAAATAAGGAAAATCTTGACAAATACATATATAGGTAGAAGTTGCCTAAAAAGCAATGTTTGAAGATACATAAATTCTTGGGCTCCAAAACCTGGTTCACTCAGCCCCAAGAATAATGGCGTTGAAGGCCTCTGGTAACATACAGAGGTAGGTCTGGAAGATATAAAGCCAGGCCTACCACACTCCAGTGTACCAAGCTGTCTTTATAATGGGGTAAGATCAAATATTAGTTCTTCCTCGAGTGCCTTAGTTTTTCTTCAAAGTAATATCACTTCCTGGCTTAACACCACAGCACTGGAAATACACCTGCAAACCCCCACCCACCCGCCACCACCACTAATCAACATTAATTGAATTTTAAATCCAACTGAAAACATGACAGGTGGTGTGATTATGTTCTAGCCACTCAGGCTTCTAGCTGGATTGAAAATTGCATTCCTCTCCCCATCAGAAAATCCAAGTCATTCTCTCAGTTTAAGAAGGAAGTCTTTGCAGGTGCTGAGCTGCTCTTGTAGCACCAACACCCCGGATCTTCTGCCAAAGTACATTCAAGAGCGCCATCTCCTGGCCAAAGCTCAGAACAGAAGGAAAATGAAAGAAGAAGCAGGTGCCTAAATGGTCTGTGTCTTTAATCAGCAGCTTAACTACTTAACCATGAAAATAAGCTTCCCAGGGCTAATGAGAGTTGCCCAATTTGCAGAAAGTGGGTGTTTATTTTTGTAGCACAATTTTCCAGCTGCCTGCATCTCGCGTCCTTTACAGCGTGTAGCATCTGCTTATGCTGCGCTGCGGGTGCACATGGTTTTGCTTAAGGACCCCTCCTGGATGCCGAGGGGCACAGGGAGGTCTCCCAGCATTGAAGATTGAATTGAGGGAATCCAGAAAAACCTTCCAGGTTCACCCAATTAGGACCTGGCATTCAGGCTTAAGTGTCTTTATGGTTCAACACTAACCAAACAAACAACATGATGAAAAGACAGGTTGAACTTTGCTAATACCATATAGAAGCAAGCAAATGAAGGAGAACTGAAGCAACATGGTCCACGGTCAGCACATCCATGGCTATTTATCATTCTGCTCTTTTTTAAAAAGTGCAGGTGTTTCTGCAATAACAAGGTCTGTGTGTTCCTGAGGGAGGGAGAAAATACTTTCGGTGAAATTGCACACTAAAAATAATAAGACTTACGGGAAAATGAAAATGAGGCAGACAATTCAACACAGACACAAATTTCCGACCAGAGCACTAACCAAAGCAATAACAATCTTAATAAAAAAAAAAATACCAGCAGAGTCTAAAAAGGAATGCTCAGCTCCTAATACATTAAAAAAAAATCTGCAGAAAACAAAGGACTTTGACTTGAAATGGAGAAAAAGGAGGAAAAGGTCATTTGATGCGGGCAATGTAAAGGAATCTGTAGTCTTCCGAGTCATGGAGATAAGGAGGCGATGCCCAGGGGCAGGGAGCACTGAGCCCGAAGCGTTCCTAAGACGGAGATTGTAGCTCAGCGAAGGTGACAGGAGGCAAGGGAGGACCTTGCTGTAGAGAGCTGTGTTCCTGCACTTGGGCTCCAGCTTCCAACAGGCTGGGACCATCACATGGGAAACCAGTGCAACTTCCACGTTCCCCTGACATCATCCCCCCATTTACCAACCACATTTGAGCTAATTTATGTTAAGATCACTCACAGCACACAAGTGTTATAACAAAACAGACTGAACGTGGGCCGCTTCCCCAGCACACATTGACGCTAGCCCCTGCAGAAAGAGTGGATCTGTCAGCCCCGCTTCTGCTTCTGGCCTTCTCCCTACAGCCTCGGGGTTGGATTCACAGATGTCCCCACCTCCCAGTCACAGGGCCCCTGTCGAGGCTCCCAGGCTTCCCAGGCTTCCTGGACATCAGTTATATTTGAGGTGCTACTAGGTAGTCAGTAACATACTATATATTTGACAAACCTCTTTTGGTGACAAGTGAGAGAATTCAAACTAAAACCACTTTAAGAAAAGGAAAACATTTTGCTGACTTATTCAAAGTCCAACTGTAGTATGCATTCAGGTACAGCTGGAGCCAGGTGGTCACATTTGGTCCCTGTCTATCTCTCTTTCTCCCCACATGCTACTGTCCCTGATGAGAGTGCAGGTCTTTTCCAGGCCTCTCCCACTGAGGACACGTGAACCCTCTAGATCCGTGGTTCTGTAGCCAGCTAGCAATGTCGGAGGAAACAAGAGTTTCTCTTTCCCAACAGTTTTGAAATAAAGAAATCCAGGTGTTGCCTTATTGCCCCAGCTCACTTGGTAATAGGATGAGGTCCCTGGTTGGGCCGGGTTTGTGGGCTGACACTCACATTCAGAGGCTGAGAGTCAGCCTCACCCAAACCACGTGTACATCAAGGGAGAGAAGTCCCTGAAGGAGAGATGAGTCCAGTACCTGGAAAGAGGGTACAGGTCAACCCAGACACCCATCACCTGTGGCATTCCAAACCAGCCACCCATCTAATAGCTTATGACATTTGGAGAATCTGGTTTCTGAGCCACACTTTTTATCTGCTCATGCTATCTGAGCAACACTATTTATCTTGCATTTAAATAAAGGAATGGAAAAAGATGCATCTTGCCAGCTTATATATTTTGTTTGGCTGGACAGCGCTGTTTGCTGTTAAAATTTAATTCACTGCAAACATTTAGAACTCGCAAAATGTAGGGCTTGCTTCTCTTAAACTGGAGCCACATCGTGCCTATTTCCCCACATGGTGACAATAGGCCGAGCTGAGTCCCTGCTGCTGCCTATGCTCCTCCACCCTCCCCCAGGTCACTAGTTTTGTTACCCACCCGGCCCATGGAGGCGTGTGAATTTGCAATCAGCCAGTGAATGTAGCTCTGGCCACCTAGCCTCTCCAGTGGCAGTTGGCAGGAGTTCTCGAGTCAAGAAGCACTGAGTCAGGGTGTCCTGCTCTTCAGTCTTGTCCTGGTATTTCAAACATACATGAAAGCGTGTCAGTGGTCAGGTGGTCTATTACTAGGACTTTGCTGCCTTAGCGTTACACCTTTAGAGCTAACTAGGCAAGATGGTGGAAGAGGAGGGGTCCTCATTTCATCCGATCCCCTAAATTTAGCTAGATAACAATCAAACCATCCTGAACACGTATGAATTCAACCTGAGATGTAAACAAAGAACAGCTGGAACTCTACAAATAGAAAAGTGACCACTTTTTGCTAGGTAGGAGTGTGGAGAAGAGAAACAAGGGATATATGGGAAGATAAACAGTGGGAGGGGGAGTCTTTGTAAGCCAGCTGCAGGAAAGTGATACAACCCTGGGGCTCAAAGTTGGGACCTTTAGAAATCTGCTCCTGTGAGAGCCTTCCCTGCCTGAAAGGTGCTCAGTGGTGAAGTGGGGCAGAACCGCAGGTGGGACAGTGCGGTCTCGATATTCCAGGAAGCACAGAAAGAACAGGGATGCCTGAGCCAGCAGAGCTCCCAAGCATTGGAGTGGGGAAACCGGTTTAAGTCAGTGAGCCTGGGAGACGGTTATGTGCTGTGCCATAACCGTGAACCATGGACGGATCAGGTGATCGCTCTCCATGTCAGGTCCCTGCAAAGGACTAAAACACAGCAACCCTCCACCTTCCTCAGGGAGAAGTGCAGCAGGTGCACACTTGATCGGGTGAATGCTCTCCATACCAAGGCCTGGCAATGGACAGAAACTGGGTGACCCTCCACCTCCTCCAGGAACTATGGAGTGGGTGCACACAGGAGCAGGCAAAGGCTGTCCCTGTTGAAACCCTACAAATTGCACAAATTAGTGTCCCCCTGCCTGCCCCTGGGGAAGATCCGAGTGGGTGAGCACCATAGAAGTCTGCAGAGTTTGGCACACACCCAGATCACTCAGCTCCAGGCCAGGGCTGGAGATCCGGGCACAGCCTTTTTTTTTTTTTTTTCTCATTTCATCATCAAAAGAGGCCTGGAAAGCCTTCAAGGAACTAAAGCCTCACACAGCAAACAGCTTACAGTGAGCCTGGCCCAGAGGCAAGAGTAGTGCAACTCCACCCAGGCACAGACACCTGAGAATCAGCACAGCAGGCCCCTCCCCCAGAAGGCCAACTGGAAGAACAGGGCAACAGCAAGTTTACTGACCAAACAGCCCTGGAAAGTTCCAGGGCTGAGGAAAAATAGTATATAGAACTTGAGTTTTTTTTTCTTATGGTTCGTTTATCCTTCCGGTTAAAATTTTCCATTATTTTTTCTCTTTTTCTCATCTCAACTAGTTTCTTATTTTATCAACTCATTTTTAAGTCTTTTCCAACTTTCATATTTTACAATTTTGTGTTATAGATATATTCTTCATTTTTGGCTTCCTTTCACTGTATTCAATTTTATTTTTGTACATATATGTTTTACTTTTTTATGATTTTTGAAAAAGATTTTATTAATGAAAGACACAGAGAGAGGCAGAGACACAGGCAGAGGGAGAAGCAGGCTCCCTGTGGGGAGTCTGATGCAGGAATTGATCATGCCCTGAGCCAAAGGTAGTTCCTCAACCACTGAGCCACTCGGGTGCCCCCCCTTTTTTTATAATTTTGGAATTTAATATCTTATAACACACAAACCAAAATACACTCAGAACCGGTGGGCCACCCCATTTTGTCCACCCTGTGAGATTATATTGTCTCTCCCCAGCCTCATTCCCCCCCCACCTATTTTTTTTAAGATTTTATTTATTTACTCATGAGAGAAAGGCAGAGACCTTCCAATAATTCCAATAATATGGATGTTACTTTCTTTTTTTCAAACTATTACTTATTTCTCAGAGCCTCTCCTGTGGGCTCTTAGTTTTTATTCTCTTTTCCTCGGCTTCCTTCCTTTCCATCAACTTGTCTTCCATGTCACTTATTCTCTCTTCTGCCTCATTTATTCTAGCTGTTAGAGCATCCAGTTTAGACTATACCTCAGTTAGAGTATTTGTAATTTTAGCCTGATTAGATCTTATTTCTGCACTAAGAGATTCTTGAGTCTTGTATCCTTTTTTCAAGCCCAACTAGTAACTTTATCATTGTAATGCTGAACTCCATCTCCAATATTTTAGTTAAGTCTATATCCATTAAATCTGTGGCAGAGAGTATCACCTCTGCTTCTTTCTTTTGTGGTGAATTCCTCTTTCTAGTCATTTTGTCCTGTGCAGAATGGCTGTATGAATAAGCAGAGTAAAAAATAACCGTGACCCAAGCAAAATACACATTACAGAATCCAGAAAATACAAGAAAACAGGCAAACAAACAAACAAATAAAAGTAAAGTAAAAAAGAAAAAAGAAAAGTAAAGAAAAACAAATAGAAAAAGAGAAATAAGGGATTTCTGGGTGGCTCAGTGGTTGAGCATCTGCCTTTGGCTCAAGGCATGATCCTGGGGTCCTGGGATCAAGTCCTGCATTGGGCTCCCTGCATGGAGCCTGCTTCTCCCTCTGCCTGTGTCTCTGCCTTTCTCTCTCTGTGTCTCTCATGAATAAATAAATAAAATATTTAAATAAATAAATAAATAAATAAATAAATCAAAGACTGTAGTAAGAGAAGGACACTATATCATATTTAAAGGGTCTACCCAACAAGAAGATCTAACAATTATAAATATTTATGCTCCTAATGTGGAAACAGCCAATTTTATCAACCAATTAATAATCAAAGTAAAGAAATACATAGATAATAATACATTAATAGTAGTAGAATTCAACACTCCACTCTCAGCAAGAGACAGATCTTGTAAGCAGAAGATCAACAAAGAAACAAAGGCTTTGAATGGCACACTAGGCCAGATGGACTTCACAAATATACACAGAACATTCCATTCTAATGCAAAAGAATACACATTCTTCTCAAATGCAGATGGAACTTTCTCCAGTATAGACCACATACTGGGTCACAGATCAGGTCTCAACTGATACCAAAAGATTGGGATTGTTCCCTGCATATTTTCAGACCACAGTGCTTTGAAACTAGAACTCAATCACAAGAAGAAATTTGGAAGGAACTCAAATGCTTAGAGGTTAAAGAGCATCCTACTAAAATATGAATGAGCCAACCAGGAAATTATAGAAGAATTACAAAGATTCATGCAAACTGATGAAAATGAAAGCACAACTGTTCAAAATCTTTGCGATATAGCAAAGGCGGTCCTAAGAGGGAAGTACATTTCAATACAAGCTTTTCTTAAAAAATTAGAAAGATCTAAAAACACACAAGCTAACCTTAGACCTAAAAGGGTTGAAGGAAGAACAACATATAAGGCCTAAACCAGACAGGAGAAAAGAAGTAAGAAAGATTAGAGCAGAACTCAAGGAAATGGAGACCAGAAGAACAGTAGAACATATCAATGAAACTAGGAGCTGTTTCTTTGAATTAGTGAGATAGATAAACTCCTAGCCAGACTTATCAAAAAGAAAAGGGAAAGGATCCAAATAAGTAAAATCATGAATGAAAGAGGAAAGATCACAACCAACACCAAGGAAATATAAACGACTTTATGAACGTATGATGAGCAAATAAATATATGCCAACAAATCAGGCAATAGGAAGAAATGGATGCATTCCTGGAAACTTATAAATTACCAAAAGTGAAACAGGAAGAGATAAAAGCCTGAACAGGCCAAGAACCAGCAAGGAAACTGAAGCAGTCACCAAAAAATCTCCCAAGAAACAAGAGTCCAGGGCCAGATGGCTTCCCAGAGGAATTCTACCAAACATTTAAAGAAATACCTATTCTACTGAAGCTGTTTCAAAAGATAGAAATGGAAAGAAAACTTCTAAACTTGTTTTATGAGGCCAGCATTACCTTGATCCCAAAACCAGACAAAGATACCATCACAAAAAGGAAAATTACAGATCAATATCCCTGAGGAACATGGATGTCAAAATACTTACTGAAACACTAGCCAATAGGATCCAACAGTGCATTAAAAGGATTATTCACCATGACCAAGTGGGATTTATTTCTGGAATAGAAGGATGGTTCAATATTCATGAATCAATCAATGTGACAGATCACATTAATAAAAGAAAAGACAAGAACTATATGACCTCCATTGATGCAGAAAAAGCACTGGACAAAATACAGTATCCTTTCTTGATTAAAACTCTTCAAAGTGGGACGCCTGGGTGGCTCAGCAGTTGAGCATCTGCCCTCAACTCAGGGCATGATCCCAGGTCCCAGGATCGAGCCCTACATCAGGCTTCCTGCAAGAATCCTGCTTCTCCCTCTGCCTATGTCTCTGCCTCTGTGTGTGTGTGTCTCTCATGAATAAATAAAATCTTTAAAAAAAACCTCTTCAAAGTGTAGGGATAGAGGGAACATACCTCAATATCATAAAAGCCAACTATGAAAAGCCCACAGCAAATATCATTCTCAATGGGGAAAAACAGAGCTTTTCCATTAAGGTCAGGAATGACAGAAATGCCCACTGTCACCATTGTTGTTCAACATAGTACTAGAAGTCCTAGCCTCAGCAATCAGACAACGAAAAGAAATAAAATGCATTCAAATTGGCAGAAAAAGAAATTAAACTCTCATTCTTTGTAGATGACATGATACTGTGTATGGAGAACCCAAAAGACTCCACCCCAAAATTACTAGAACTCATAGAGCAATTCAACAATGTGGCAGGATATAAAATCAATGCACCAAAGGCAGTTACATTTCTATACACTAACAGTGAGACTGAAGAAAGAGAAATTAAGGAATTCATCCCATTGACAATTGCACTAAAAACCATAAGATACCTAGGAATAACCCTAACCAAAGAGGTAAAGGATCTATACTCTAAAAACTACAGAACACATGGGAAAGAAATTGAGGAAAACCCAAAGAGATGGAAAAACATTCCATACTCATGGATTGGAAGAATAAAAATTGTGCAAATGTTTATGCTACCCAGAGCCATTTACACATTCAATTCAATCCCTATCAAATACCATGGACCTTTTTCACAGAGTTGGAACAAATAATCCTAACATTTGTATGGAAACAGAAAAGACCCCAAATAGCCAGAGGAATGCTAAAAAAGAAAACCAATGCTGGGGGCATCACAATGCCTGACTTCAAGCTATATTTCAAAGCCGTGATCATCAAGACAGTATGGTAGTGGCACAAAAACAGACACAGAGATCAATGGAACCGAACAGAAAAATCAGAAATGGACTCTCAACTCTATGGTCAACTAATCTTCAACAAAGCAGAAAGAATATCCAATGGAAAAAAGACAGTCTCTTCAATAGATGGTGCTGGAAAAACTGGACAGCCACATGCAGAAGAATGAAACTGTACCATTCTCTCACACCATACACAAAGATATACTAAAAATTGATGAAAGGGGGATCCCTGGGTGGCTCAGCAGTTTAGCGCCTGCCTTCGGACCAGGGCCTGATCCTGGAGTCCTGGGATCGAGTCCCACATCAGGCTCCCTGCATGGAGCCTGCTTCTCCCTCTGCCTGTGTCTCTGCCTCTCTCTCTCCCTCTTTCTCTCTCTCTCTCTCTCTCTCTCTCTTTCTGTGTCTCTCATGAATAAATACAAAATCTTTTTTAAAAAAATTAAAATAGATGAAAGATATAAACGTGAGACAGGGAATCCATCAAAATCCTAGAGGAGAACACAAGCAGCAACCTTTTTGACCTTGGCCGCAGCCACTTCTTGCAAGACAGGTCTCTACAGACAAGGGAAACAAAGGCAAAAATGAACTACTGGGACTTAACCAAGATAAAAAGCTTCTGCACAGCAAAGGAAATAGTCAACAAAACTAAAAGACAACCTACAGAATGGGAGAAGATATTTGCAAATGACATATCAGATAAAGGGCTAGTATCCAAGATCTATAAAGAACTTACCAGGGATCCCTGGGTGGTGCAGCGGTTTGGCGCCTGCCTTTGGCCCAGGGCGTGATCCTGGAGACCCGGGATCGAATCCCACGTCAGGCTCCCGGTGCATGGAGCCTGCTTCTCCCTCTGCCTGTGTCTCTGCCTCTCTCTCTCTCTCTCTCTCTCTCTCTGTGAGACTATCATAAATAAATAAAAATTTAAAAAAAAAAAAAAAAAAAAGAACTTACCAGGGATCCCTGGGTGGTGCAGTGGTTTAGCGCCTGCCTTTGGCCCAGGGCGCGATCCTGGAGACCCGAGATCGAATCCCACGTCGGGCTCCCAGTGCATGGAGTCTGCTTCTCCCTCTGCCTGTGTCTCTGCCTCTCTCTCTCTCTGTGTGACTATCATAAATAAATAAAAATTAAAAAAAAAGGAACTTACCAAAGTCAACACCCAAAAAGTAAATACTCCGGTCAAGAAATGGGCAGAAGACATGAACAAACATTTCTCTAAAGACCTAGACAAGGGGGGGAGGGGCAAGATGGCAGAAGAGTAGGGTCCCCAAGTCACCTGTCCCCACCAAATTACCTAGATAACCTTCAAATCATCCTGAAAATCTACTAATTCGGCCTGAGATTTAAAGAGAGACCAGCTGGAACGCTACAGTGAGAAGAGTTCACGCTTCTATCAAGGTAGGAAGACGGGGAAAAAGAAATAAAGGAACAAAAGGCCTCCAAGGGGGAGGGGCCCCGTGAGGAGCAGGGCTGAGGCGGGGCGAGTGTCCCCAGGACAGGAGAGCCCCGTCCCGGAGGAGCAGGAGCTGCACCAACCTTCCCGGCAGAAAGGGGCTCACAGGGAGGTGGAGCAGGACCCAGGAGGGCGGGGATGCCCTCGGGCTCCCGGGGACACTAACAGACACCTGCGCCCGGGGAGAGCGCCGAGCTCCCTAAGGGCTGCAGCGCCCACGGCGGGACCCGGAGCAGCTCAGAGGGGCTCGGGCGGCGGCTCCGCGGAGGGGGCTGCGGGCCGGAGGCTGGGGGCGGGGAGGCTCGGGGGCGGCTCCGGGGAGGGGGCTGCGGGGCGGGAGTGCGAATCCAACAGCGCAGACCGGGAGCATAGGGCGCCGGGACACAGCCCAGGATCCGGCCTCCCCCGGGGACAGGCAGAGGCCCGGAGGGCCCAGGACAGCAAGGACGCTCCTGCCCCGAGCTGAGCAGATCAGCGGCCCCGCCCGGGGCCTCCAGGCCCTGAAGGCGGAGTTACTGCGGGAGCTGACTCCAGGGCTCCAGAGCTGGCTGCCACGACTGTGGTTGTTCCTCCTGCAGCCTCACGGGGTAAACAACCCCCACTGAGCCCTGCACCAGGCAGGGGGCAGAGCAGCTCCCCCAAATGCTAACACCTGAAAATCAGCACGACAGGCCCCTCCCCCAGAAGACCAGCTAGACGGACAAGTTCCAGGGGAAGTCAAGGGACTTAAAGTACACAGAATCAGAAGATACTCCCCCGTGGTTTTTTTTTGTTTTGTTTTGTTTTTCTTCTTCTTCTTTTTGATTTCTGTTTGCTTCCCCCACCTTTTTTTTTCCTTTCTTTCTTTTTCTTTCTCTTTTTCTTCTCTTTTTTCTTTTTTTCTTCCTTTTTTCTTTTTTCTTTTTCTCTTTTCTTTCCTTCTTTCTCTCTCTTTTTCTCCTTTTCCCAATACAACTTGTCTTTGGCCACTCTGCACTGAGCAAAATGACTAGAAGGAAAACCTCACCTCAAAAGAAAGAATCAGAAACAGTCCTCTCTCCCACAGAGTTACAAAATCTGGATTACAATTCAATGTCAGAAAGCCAATTCAGAAACACTATTATACAGCTACTGGTGGCTCTAGAAAAAAAGCATAAAGGACTCAAGAGACTTCATGACTGCAGAATTTAGATCCAATCAGGCAGAAATTAAAAATCAATTAAATGAGATGCAATCCAAACTAGAAGTCCTAACGACGAGGGTTAATGAGGTGGAAGAACGAGTGAGTGACATAGAAGACAAGTTGATGGCAAAGAGGGAAACTGAGGAAAAAAGAGACAAACAATTAAAAGACCATGAGGATAGATTAAGGGAAATAAACGACAGCCTGAGGAAGAAAATCCTACGTTTAATTGGGGTTCCCGGGGGCGCCGAAAGGGACAGAGGGCCAGAATATGTATTTGAACAAATCCTAGCTGAAAACTACTAATCTGGGAAGGGAAACCGGCATTCAGATCCAGGAAATAGAGAGATCCTCCCCCCCCCAAAATCAATAAAAACTGTTCAACACCTCGACATCTAATAGTGAAGCTTGAAAATTCCAAAGATAAAGAGAAGATCCTTAAAGCAGCAAGAGACAAGAAATCCCTGACTTTTATGGGGAGGAGTATTAGGGTAACAGCAGACCTCTCCACAGAGACCTGGCAGGCCAGAAAGGGCTGGCAGGATATATTCAGGGTCCTAAATGAGAAGAACATGTAACCAAGAATACTTTATCCAGCAAGGCTCTCATTCAAAATGGAAGGAGAGATAAAGAGCTTCCAAGACAGGCAGGAACTGAAAGAATATGTGACCTCCAAACCAGCTCTGCAAGAAATTTTAAGGGGGACTCTTAAAATTCCCCTTTAAGAAGAAGTTCAGTGGAACAATCCACAAAAACAAGGACTGAATAAATATCATGATGACACTAAACTCATATCTTTCAATAGTAACTCTGAACGTGAACGGACTTAATGACCCCATCAAAAGGCACAGGGTTTCAGACTGGATAAAAAAGCAGGACCCATCTATTTGCTGTCTACAAGAGACTCATTTTAGACAGAAGGACACTTACAGCCTGAAAATAAAAGGTTGGAGAACCATTTACCATTCAAATGGTCCTCAAAAGAAAGCAGGGGTAGCCATCTTTATATCAGATAAACTAAAATTTACCCCTAAGACTGTAGTGAGAGATGAAGAGGGACACTATATCATACTTAAAGGATCTATCCAACAAGAGGACTTAACAATCCTCAATATATATGCCCCAAGTGTGGGAGCTCCCAAATACTTATTTATTTTTTTTTATTTTATTTATTTATTTATTTTTATGATAGTCACACACACAGAGAGAGAGAGAGAGAGGCAGAGACACAGGCAGAGGGAGAAGCAGGCTCCATGCACCGGGAGACTGACGTGGGATTCGATCCCGGGTCTCCAGGATCACGCCCTGGGCCAAAGGCAGGCGACATACCGCTGCGCCACCCAGGGATCCCGCTCCCAAATATTTAAATCAATTAATAACCAAAATGAAGAAATACTTATATAATAATACACTTATACTTGGTGACTTCAATGTAGCTCTTTCTATACTCGATAGGTCTTCTTTTTTTTTAATTTTTATTTATTTATGATAGTCACACAGAGAGAGAGAGAGGCAGAGACATAGGCAGAGGGAGAAGCAGGCTCCATGCACCGGGAGCCCGATGTGGGATTCGATCCCGGGTCTCCAGGATCGCGCCCTGGGCCAAAGGCAGGCGCCAAACCGCTGCGCCACCCAGGGATCCCTCGATAGGTCTTCTAAGCACAACATCTCCAAAGAAACGAGCTTTAAATGATACACTGGACCAGATGGATTTCACAGATATCTACAGAACTTTACATCCAAACTCAACTGAATACACATTCTTCTCAAGTGCACATGGAACTTCCTCCAGAATAGACCACATACTGGGTCACAAATCAGGTCTGAACCGATACCAAAAGATTGGGATCGTCCCCTGCATATTCTCAGACCATAATGCCTTGAAATTAGAACTAAATCACAACAAGAAGTTTGGCAGGACCTCAAACACATGGAGGTTAAGGACCATCCTGCTAAAAGATGAAAGGGTCAACCAGGAAATTAAGGTAGAATTAAGAAGATTCATGGAAACTAATGAGAATGAAGATACAACCATTCCAAATCTTTGGGACGCCGCAAAAGCAGGCCTAAGGGGGAAATACATCGCAATACAAGCATCCATTCAAAAACTGGAAAGAACTCAAATACAAAAGCTAACCTTACACATAAAGGAGCTAGAGAAAAAACAGCAGATAGATCCTACACCCAGCAGAAGAAGAGAGTTAATTAAAATTCGAGCAGAACTCAACGAAATCAAGACCAGAAGAACTGTGGAACAGATCAACAAAACCAGGAGTTGGTTCTTTGAAAGAATTAATAAGATAGGGATCCCTGGGTGGCGCAGCGGTTTGGCGCCTGCCTTTGGCCCAGGGCGCGATCCTGGAGACCCGGGATCGAATCCCATATCAGGCTCCCGATGCATGGAGCCTGCTTCTCCCTCTGCCTGTGTCTCTGCCTCTCTCTCTCTCTCTCTGTGACTATCATAAGTAAATAAATAAAAAAATTAAAAAAAAAAGAAAGCCCTTTGCTTTAAAAAAAAAAAGAATTAATAAGATAGATAAACCATTAGCCAGCCTTATTAAAAAGAAGAGAGAGAAGACTCAAATTAATAAAATCATGAATGAGAAAGGAGAGATCACTACCAACACCAAGGAAATACAAACAATTTTAAAAACATATTATGAACAGCTATACGCCAATAAATTAGGCAATCTAGAAGAAATGGACGCATTCCTGGAAAGCCACAAACTACCAAAACTGGAACAGGAAGAAATAGAAAACCTGAACAGGCCAATAACCCTGGAGGAAATTGAAGCAGTCATCAAAAACCTTCCAAGACACAAAAGTCCAGGGCCAGATGGCTTCCCAGGGGAATTCTATCAAACGTTTAAAGAAGAAGCCATACCCATTCTACTAAAGCTGTTTGGAAAGATAGAAAGAGATGGAGTACTTCCAAATTCGTTCTATGAGGCCAGCATAACCTTAATTCCAAAACCAGACAAAGACCCCACCAAAAAGGAGAATTACAGACCAATATCCCTGATGAACATGGATGCAAAAATTCTCAACAAGATACTAGCCAATCAGATCCAACAATACATTAAGAAAATTATTCACCATGACCAAGTAGGATTTATCCCCGGGACACAAGGCTGGTTCAACACTCATAAAACAATGTGATTCATCATATCAGCAAGAGAAAAACCAAGAACCATATGATCCTCTCATTAGATGCAGAGAAAGCATTTGACAAAATACAGCATCCATTCCTGATCAAAACTCTTCAGAGCATAGGGATAGAGGCAACATTCCTCGACATCTTAAAAGCCATCTACGAAAAGCCCACAGCAAATATCATTCTCAATGGGGAAGCACTGGGAGCCTTTCCCCTAAGATCAGGAACAAGACAGGGATGTCCACTCTCACCACTGCTATTCAACATAGTACTGGAAGTCCTAGCCTCAGCAATCAGACAACAAAAAGACATTAGAGGCATTCGAATTGGCAAAGAAGAAGTCAAACTCTCCCTCTTCGCCGATGACATGATACTCTACATAGAAAACCCGAAAGCCTCCACCCCAAGATTGCTAGAACTCATATAGCAATTTGGCAGCGTGGCAGGATACAAAATCAATGCCCAGAAATCAATGGCATTTCTATACACTAACAATGAGACTGAAGAAAGAGAAATTAAGGAGTCAATCCCATTTACAATTGCACCCAAAAGCATAAGATACCTAGGAATAAACCTAACCAAAGAGATAAAGGACCTATACCCTAAAAACTATAGAACACTTCTGAAAGAAATTGAGGAAGACACAAAGAGATGGAAAAATATTCCATGCTCATGGATTGGCAGAATTAATATTGTGAAAATGTCAATGTTACCCAGGGCAATTTACACGTTTAATGCAATCCCTATCAAAATACCATGGACTTCCTTCAGAGAGTTAGAACAAATTATTTTAAGATTTGTGTGGAATCAGAAAAGACCCCGAATAGCCAGGGGAATTTTAAAAAAGAAAACCATAGCTGGGGGCATCACAATGCCAGATTTTGGGTTGTACTACAAAGCTGTGGTCATCAAGACAGTGTGGTACTGGCACAAACACAGACACATAGATCAATGGAACAGAATAAGAACCCAGAAGTGGTCCCTCAACTTCATGGTCAACTAATATTCAATAAAGGAGGAAAGACTATCCACTGGAAGAAAGACGGTCTCTTCAATAAATGGTGCTGGGAAAATTGGACATCACATGCAGAGGAATGAAACTAGACCATTCTCTTGCACCATACACAAAGATAAACTCAGAATGGATGAAAGATCTAAATGTGAGACAAGATTCCATCAAAATCCTAGAGGAGAACACAGGCAACACCCTTTTTGAACTCGGCCACAGTAACTTCTTGCAAGATACATCCACGAAGGCAAAAGAAACAAAAGCAAAAATGAACTATTGGGACTTCATCAAGATAAGAAGCTTTTGCACAGCAAAGGATACAGTCAACAAAACTCAAAGACAACCTACAGAATGAGAGAAGATATTTGCAAATGACATATCAGATAAAGGGCTAGTTTCCAAGATCTATAAAGAACTTATTAAACTCAACACCAAAGAAACAAACAATCCAATCATGAAATGGGCAAAAGACATGAACAGAAATCTCACAGAGGAAGACATAGACATGGCCAACATGCACATGAGAAAATGCTCTGCATCACTGGCCATCAGGGAAATACAAATCAAAACCACAATGAGATACCACCTCACACCAGTGAGAATGGGGAACATTAACAAGACAGGAAACCACAAATGTTGGAGAGGATGTGGAGAAAAGGGAACCCTCTTACACTGTTGGTGGGAATGTGAACTGGTGCAGCCACTCTGGAAAACTGTGTGGAGGTTCCTCAAAGAGTTAAAAATAGACCTGCCCTACGACCCAGCATTTGCACTGTTGGGGATTTACCTCAAAGATTCAGATGCAATGAAACGCCGGGACACCTGCACCCCGATGTTTCTAGCAGCAATGTCCACAATAGCCAAACTGTGGAAGGAGCCTCGGTGTCCATCGACAAATGAATGGATACAGAAGATGTGGTTTATGTATACAATGGAATATTCCTCAGCCATTAGAAATGACAAATACCCACCATTTGCTTCAACGTGGATGGAACTGGAAGGTATTATGCTGAGTGAAGTAAGTCAATCAGAGAAGGACAAATATTATATGTTCTCATTCATTTGGGGAATATAAATAATAGTGAAAGGGAATATAAGGGAAGGGAGAAGAAATGTGTGGGAAATATCAGAAAGGGAGACAGAACATAAAGACTCCTAACTCTGGGAAACGAACTAGGGGTGATGGAAGGGGAGGAGGGTGGGGGGTGGGGGTGAATGGGTGACGGGCACTGAGGGGGGCACTTGACGGGATGAGCACTGGGTGTTATTCTGTATGTTGGCAAATTGAACACCAATAAAAAATAAATTTATTATTAAAAAAAAGACCTAGACAAGGCTAACAGATGTATGAAAAATGCTTCACGTTACTTGTCATCAGGGAAATACAAATCAAAACACATTAAGATACCACTTTACACCAGTGAGAATGGCTAAAATTAGTAAGACAGGAAACAACAAATGTTGGCAAAAATGTGGAGAAAGGTGGACCCTCTTAAACTGTTGGTGGGAATGCAGCTGGTGCAGCCACTCTGGAAAACAGTATGGAGGTTCCTCAAGAAGTTAAAAATAGAGCTACCCTATGATCCAGCAATTGCACTACTGGTATTTACCCCAAAGATACATATGTCCTGCAGCAGCTGTCTCCAAAAACAATCGTATTGGCTTTTCAATAGAATATATGCCAATTACTGAGCCAATCACTAAATCCATGAGACGTAATACTCTAACTAGTAGGTCACATGCTTCCTTCCTGAAACTTAGAAAACTCGGTACCATACTGAGAGGAAGTGGAGGATGGAGGCTGAATAGCAAAAACTACTAGAGACTCCAGAGAGAAATGGCTAAGGACACTGGCCACCAGGCACCAGGGCTTGGGAATCTGAGCAAAGATCTCTGTTTTCCAGCTTGTTATAACAAGCAGGGGGTGGGGGGGGGTCACTGCCTCTGATTGGATCCATAGGACATGGACAAGGAGAACAAGGGCTGCACCCACCTGCAAAGAGCCTGCATTGGGGGTTACCCATTAGCCCCCAGAGCTCTTGAAGAATTAGTAGGCAGGGAAAGCGTGCATGCAGGCACAAGCACATGCAGTTTTCCCAGCACCATTTATTGAAGAGACTGTCTTTTTTCCATTGGATATTCTTTCTGCTTTGTTGAAGATTAGTTGACCATAGAGTTGAGGGTCCATTTCTGATTTTTCTGTTCAGTTCCATTGATCTCTGTGTCTTTGTGCCACTACCATACTGTCTTGATGATCATGCACACACACACAGAGGCACATGCAATGATAGACTTTGCCTCTCCTATTAATTTTGGCAGATAAAGGACTAAGCCAAACTTGTTTGTTTTGGAGTAACACACAAATAACCACAATAGATTCATTTTTATCATAAAACTTTTTGTCTCTGATCTACTGTCTCTTTCCTACAGTTTCTGAGTGAACACAACTGTATTCCACTCCACTCTCCGCTTGCCTCTTTTGTCTGTTCTAAGTCAACCTTGTCCAGGGCCCCTTCATCACCAAGCGCCACATCTCACTGACCACAGCTGGCATTATAGCTGTGTAGCACACAGCCCTGGTTGACCAGTCTAATCCTAATGTGCACAAAGGAGATAGTTACAGACCTTCAAAAAGTGTCTTCATTTATGTTAGTAAGAACTAGCCCCCTAACCAACACTATCTCCAGTCAAAATATTGTAGAAGGACAAGAAAAATACATATGACAAGTCCTTCACTGTGGCATGTGCTGGTTTCCTCATCTTAAAACAGAATTTTCTACCATTTCTAACCTCTGTCCTCTTTTGCTAAATGCAAAAAATCTCATACCTTCTTATTCTAAGATACTTTGAAATGATAAACCAAATATTTTGATGAAAAATTAAATCAAAGTAATGATACTTCTGGATCACACACATTTCCCAAAAAGGTTCTCAGTCAGCGGGTTGAGGGGCATATGCTTCCCCTGACCCTGGAAAAAGCACTGCTTTGAAGCATCTCCCAGGCAGGGTAAAAGAAGTAAGGACTTCACATCATAGCACACAGTGGTTTTATGGGTTTTAACACCTTTTTAAGCCCTTTCTGTACCTCAGTAAAATTCTACTGGCTAATGTTACCCTTAAATAACAAATGTGGACACTGGACATCTGAAGCCTCAACATTGTACATATCAATATGCCTACTCATGCACATACATATACATGTTGCATGTATGTTTGTAAATATTCAATAGCACATCTCTATAATTTATCCATTTATTCATTCAATAGGTATGTATTGAGCACCTACCATGTGTCTGGCACTGCTGAGTCAAAGAGCAAACACTAGCCCCTGTCTGTCCTCACAGAGCTTGCAGTCTCACTGGGGAGACAAATATTAATCAAATAATCTCACTGCTGCCCCAGTTCAGTGGCAATTACACATTGGTTCCATCCAGTCTCCTGTGGACAGGGACAGGGTTCTGTCCTTGCCTCCTGCGTGCCCCAAGTCACCAAGACCCCCCCGCCACCTTACATTCTAAGCAGTATTGATGGTGCAGAGCCATAGAAAGGGGGCACGCCCATAGGGAATGATAGGTTTTTAAATCTACTCCTGCCCCGCATCATCTCCCCAGGAAGATAAACTCTCATCCTGTGAGTATGCACTGGAATATTCAGTCTTTCCTAGAAAAGCAACATTTTCTTCTTTGCTTATGGTTAAATAACTGCAGGGTTTTGTCCTCATTTCCACGGTACACGACTCCTATCTGCCTGTTCAGGGGAAGTCAAGGAAGTCAGTGAGTGCAGGGTGGAGTGGGGAGAAACAGACATGATTATTTTGAATGTGATCGACAAACACGAGGGAGGCTAGCATATTATAGGAGATCCAATAATGAGGGATCCGTCTTACGGAAAATTGAGTGAAATTGAATTATGGAGAATTAAGTGAGCTAAGCCTGGAAGCGATGGGACCAGGTAAGGTTTGCACCAGGATGCGGACAGTGGCAATGCAGTGACTGGATAGAGCTGAGCTCCATGTTGTAAGTAGCGCTGATAGGACTTCTGGGCGGGCTGGATGGGTGTGATGCCATTTATTAAAACAAGGAATGTGTGGAAAGGGACAAATTTGGGGAAAGGGGAACTAAAGACTTTTGACATGAAACATAATTTCTGTATCTCATTTTTATCTTAGGGTCTCAGTGTATGCTTTTAGGGGAAAATGAGTGGAAAAGTGGGTAAGGATTTAAAACCTGGCTCTACTGCCCACTACTTATGATGAAGACCAAGGTGAGGGGAAGGAAATGCTGAAAGATCCCCAGGCCAGTTTGAGGGATGAGTTTTGAGCCATCCTTTACCAGGGGTTAAGGATGGAGGGCAGGAAATGGTAGGGATGGGGAAGGGGGCAATAGAGTCAGTCGGCTTAGGGTAAGGAGTAGGATGAGGGTGGAGAGGGAAGACAGGGTCAGAAACTGAGGACAAACACTCTGTTCTTGAAGGACCTGTGTGCTGTTTCAGGAGCCATATGACCCAGTGTGACTCAGAGTTGGCAGTGGCGGTGTGGTTGTCACACCACACCTGACTCCCCACTGAGGGCTTAGGGCACCACCAAGAGAGGACAGCTGTGCCTGACAGAGCCGTGTAATAAATAAACCAAGGGCACCATTAGCAGAGACAGAATGGTTTGCAGGCACCAGTCTGCATCAAGGAGTGGAAAAGCATGAATGGACTCCGCCTGAGTCCAGGTAAGCAGAAATACCTAGAGGCGACTTTGAGACCACCTGGAGTTCTTCTGCAAGCAGATGGGACTCACAGCAAACAAGATGTGAGATTCAATGTTAATTCAACTATATCTGATATTCTCAGTTGGCGAAGCCAGGGAGATTTGAGGCTACACAGGTGAGGGCAGCAGCAGCCAGCAAATAGTGGATATGGCCTATATCTACCCACACTTTTGTCCTCTTACAATAAAAGGCCATCTAGCCCAGATTCGACTTTTATTGCTAGAGTAAGAACCCACAGTATTTACCTTATTGGGCATAGGTCCACCATGCTACACTATGCTTAACGTGAACATATGTTCTCTGTTGCCTGGCAACATGAGAAAAAGCTGTTCTAAGAGGCTAGGTGAATATGCAGAGATGATGATACTCATTCACTCACTCCACAAAAATTAGCCTAATACGTGCCAGGCACTGTGTTGGTTCCAAACCAAATTGTATACTTACTTTGAAATAAGCCTAATGCCAGAACCAGCACATCTAGAAGATATATTTTCCCTTCTGTATGGTTTTTTACTTTTCATATGAGATTTTAATAATGGAAGAACTAGTATTTACCACATTAAAATACACACAGACACATATACATACACACACACACACACACACACCTTAGCAACTACTGGCTAAATATCATAACATCCAGCACACCTTTCTGTTTTCAAATGTCATTTAGTCTTACAATCATGGTTGGACAAGCAGCCTCTCAAGTGGGTATTACTGAGCATAATCTTGGCCCAGATACATGCTAGAAAGAAGAAGTGCAAAAACAACTCTGTCCCAAGGGGTTTTTATACCCCAGTTGAATAGGCAAGAGATATACCTGAAATTAGGCACCTCCCAGGCAATCAGTAGGACTGCCTTCCTGGCCCCTTTGGAGGCATGTGGAGGTATGGAGCCTTGTGACAAGTTTGGTATCAGTTTCAAGCCAAACATTTAATTGTCCATGCAAGATGCTCCAGAACTCTCTTTCCCTCTGGCACAATGACCAACACCATCTGTTGGTGTCATTTCGGGTCTCTGAGTGTTCACTATGAGCAGAGCCCTCTGCCAACCCATGATGGACACTTAGCAGGAACGAGAAATCAATCTGTTTTTAATCTTAAGCCATTCAGCGTTGGAGGTTGTTACAACAACAGCATGACCCAGGTTTGTTTGTTTGCTTACTTGCTTTTAGAGAGAGACCACCAGAGTGTGAGCTGGGTTAGGGGTGGAGGGAGAGAGAGAAGGGGAGAGAAAATATTAAACAGGCTCCACTCCTAATGTGGGCCTGATGTGGGCTTGATCCCATGACCCTGAGATCAAGATGTGAGCTGAAATCAAGAGTCAGATGCTTAACTGACTGAGCCACCCAGGTACCCCATGACCTGGGGTTTTCTGACTTGAAAAACTAAAAGGATGAAGCAGCCAAATCTCTAGAACATGTTAGATCATAGAGGAGGGTATTTTAAAAATGACACCAGCAAATGAGGCTAAATTTTTTCAAGAGTGTTCTCAAAACTACAGGCTGCCAAACTCGACATTGACTCTCTACTAGAGTCTACAAGGCATAGGTCAAGAGAATGGTCTGTGAATGCTTAGAAAAGAAAGCAGAGACCATAAGGAGTCAATGTGGCTTAAAGACAATCACAACTAACCAATGTCATTTACCTTGTAGCAAGGTTTTATGTCAAAAACAACAGATAGTGTTGTACTCATATTAGAATGGCTTCAAAAGAAAATTTTATAAAAGAACTAAATACAAAGATGAGCAGGATGTAGGAAGACCAAAAGAATAGCATAGTACCTCAGGCTAGAACAATGGGGATGTTACCACCGATGAGCCCAAAGGTGAATGGAAACCTGAAGACAGAGCTACTGTATGCAGAGCCACATCTCCTTTGGTGGAGAGACCTGGTCAGCCTGAAGTAATGTTGCATTAAGGGAGCTTGGAAAATAAATATCCCAACTCATCTTTCTCTTTCCCTCCAATTTCCTGTCTCTGTTGGCCAACCTCATTTGGAAATCCAACCAGAGGGCAAAGGAACTGTTGATATAGTCCAGATAAGTCAGCCTCCTGGGGCACAAAGCTGCTAGAGGGCAGGGTGGAGGAGGAAAAGTCTGGAGAGCAGATCTGGAGGGGCAAATAAGAGATAACCAGCTAAGATTATTAGGAAAATTAAATATACATAACATATCTGGACTTGAGTGAGGTATTTGACAAAGGTTGTTAGGAATTCCTTAAGGAAGAAGAACTGCTCACACCCTCTTCTGTGCTCCATAGCACTTTGCACATATGCTCCAGGGTGGACCGTGGTAACTGTGGTTTCATCTTCTTGGCATGCTTCTTCATCTCCTTTCTGCCAACATTCTCAAAGGAACCTGCCTTCAATCCTTGTGTTTTGGATGTAGTCAATTGCCACACCTTATCTTGACCTAATCCCCAACTCTAAAGAGTGGGCAGCTGAGTCAGTCAGACCAGATGTTCCTGTTCTTACTAGGAACATTACTGCCCAAACTAGTGAGAACAATGCTCTCCTGCCTTAGGTTACACTGCTGGAAAGACACAAGTTTGGATCACTGGACAGCCATCTTCCCTAGCTTGGCAAAAGTAGCTATTTCTAGTAAAAGAGTTGGTGATTCTCACGCAAAAAAAAAAAAAAAAAAAAGAGGAAAAAATCTAAAAGATGAAAAATTATTGTCTGAGTCTCTGGATGAAACAGTTTGTGAGGTTAATAACTTCGAAATTTCTAACTTACATGTTCCACTCCACTACTTTTTTTTCATTTTTGCTGCTTTGAGCTGGATTTATTTTGCATATACAGAGATCTCTGATTACCTGTGCTATAGAGCCTTCAACATTAACTTCATAGTTAATCATAGCTGATAGTGCTATCACCAGTTATTTATTAGAATAATTGTTAATCCAAATAGTAAAGGCTAGCATAGTGATAATAGCAACTACTATTATTGACTGCTCAGTAAATATTCATGGGATGAATGATTGTTACTGGAATACGTGAAAGCCTTGTCAGAAAGCAGGGCATGAGGCTCTGAGGCCACATACAGGTACTGAGTACTTGGAGTATGACTGGTCCAAACTGGAAATACAACCAACACACCAGCTTTCAAAGACTCAGTATGAATAAAGGAATATCAAATATCTCATTAATATTTTTATGTTGATTAGACATTGGAATAATATATTTTTAAAAGATTTTATTTATTTATTCATGAAAGACACAGAGAGAGAGAGGCAGAGACACAGGCAGAGGGAGAAGCAGGCTCCCTACAGGGAGCTTAATGCAAGACTCCATCTCAGGACCCCGGGATCATGACCTGAGCCAAAGGCAGACACTCAACCACTCAGCCACCCAGGCATCCCAATATTTTTGATATATTAGGTGAATTAAAAATCTCATTAAAATTGATTTCACCTCTTTCCTTTTTTTTTTTTTTTTAATGTGGCTACCTGGGCAGCTCAGTGGTTGAGCATCTGCATTTGGCTCAGGATGTGATCCCAGGGTCCTGGGATCAAATCCTGCATTAGGCTCCCTGCAGGGAGCCTGCTTCTCCCTCTGCCTATGTCTCTGTCTCTCTCTCTGTGTCTCTCATGAATAAATAAATACAATCTTAAATAAATAAATAAATAAATAAATAAATAAATAAATAAATAATAAATAAGGTTACCGGGAAATTTAAATTAGTATGTGACTCCCATCATATTTCTATGGAACAGTGCTGCTTTGAAATGCATAGGCACATGGCTTTGGGGCCTTGACCACACTCTGGGACAGGAAAGGCCCATTCTGGAGTCTGTTCCATGATGTTGGTAAATCCCTCAGGCCGCTGCCTGGCACCTCGGAAACACTCAATCCTGAAGCTAGGGAAAAGACAGGAGGTGAGAGAAAAAGAGATGTTATTTTTCTAGTAGCAGCTACTGTTGTTATTGATATCATTCACCTCCCTTTACTCATCTGAAAAATGAGACTAAGAATTCCTGCTCTGCCGACTTCACAAGGTTGCCGAGTGGTTGGGGTGAAAGAGTACATGTAAACTGAAAGCTCCTTAAACTGTAAATAGCTACATAAACAGTGGTTGTCACAGTGATAATCATCACGATGGCTGCTGTAGGCCCGGGCTCATGCCAGGAGTGCTGCCGTAAGTGGGCCTCAGGAGCCCAGGGCTCTGGCCGCTGGCCCAGTCACTCTTTCCATTGGATCCACCGCCAGGTGACAGGGGAAGCCAAGCTCCATCCTGCCTGCCCTGCCCTGAGGAGGAAGAAATAGATTTTCTCTGAGGACCCCTGCCATGAAGCACCTTTTGCACCTCAGGCTTGATGATAGAAACCGTGAGAAGTACACAAAAGCTTCTAAGATGTGGTCTGGCCCTTTGGGAGCTGCAGCATAAGGAAGGAAATCGACTGCAAAACAGCCATCCAAGGGTGGTGATCTCTGCCGGGTAACAGGGAGAGACCACAGCTGAGACTGGGCCTCGGGGAATTAGGAGGAGCTTCAAGAGAGGAGACATCTGAGCTGGTGTTCCTGAAGGACTCGGTGGAGAGGTGGGGGCGAAGAGGGACATTCCAGGCAGATAACAAAGAATGCCTGGTGCACATGAGAAAGGGGAAAGGCATTTGGAAATGGGTGGTAGGGGGTGCATGCTATAGGCCTGCAGTGAGTGGAGGCCAGTGAGATCAAATATCCACAAATGTGCAGGATGGTCGTGCTGCCTGAAATCGCAGTAGGGGCTCCATTTAGAAACTGATAATCGGTCGTTGGGGTTGGGAAAAGTTGAGTGAGAGAAGTAGGTGGAAAGGTAAAGTAGGGCTAAGCTGAGAAGGGCCTCATGGCTACACTATGGGTTTAGGCCCTCTTGCAGGTAACATAGAGCCGCTGAATACCCTCTTGTCCACAGGGATGTGTCTCCCCATTCTAAACTCAAGCAGGCAGGCATCCCTGCAGGGCTCTAGAGGGAGAAGCTGTGGTGGGTGTGCTCACACCGTGCCCTGCTGTGCTCCTGAGGCCTCCACCCAGGAGATTCCCAGTGGATCTGTCCCAGATCCAGAATGAGGCCATCCTCCCTTTGAAATGCCAGACTACGTGTGGACACAAACAGGCACTTAAAACCATTTGTCAAATTGAATTCACTTCCCAGACCTGGTATACCAACCAGCTCAGTGAAAGAAAACCTGCATTCCATGTTGCTCGTGTATATTTAGGTTGAGTCAAGGTGGTACCACTGGGTTGTCAGAATCTTCATCCCAGGAGCAGGCCAAAGGGCTCGCGCTGCCAGGCCTGCCTGTTAATGGTTGTTAAGAGCTAGCGCTTATTAAGAGAGCTAACTTTGAGTCAGGCATTGTCCTGGGTACATTATATACCTGATTACATTTCATCTTCACAGTGACTCATTTTATAGGTGAGAAAACATGCTCAGGTAAATGAGTTGCCTAAGGTGCTCAAGTGACAGAGCCAGGCCTTGAACCTAGATCCGTCTGACTCTAAAGCCCTTGGTTCTTTCCCCAACATACCCCTGTTCCTCTGTCATGAGAAAATGAAAAGGAGGAAAAGGGACCCAAGGCCCGGCAATTCGCAGGCAATGAAGACACTGCAACCTGGCAGGGTATGGTCTGCAGAGGGCTGCAGGGATGGTGTGAGGTTTCTAAACCCAAACGGCTCTCTTGGCCCTCACTCAATTCCGAACAGGGCCCAGGAGAGCTATGGAATGGAAGCCGGAAGGGGGAGCAGAGCTTGGGCAGGGAGCAAAGAAAGGAACAATAGTCCAATCCTCAGATTTTGGGGTCCAGTGTGGGGAAACTGAAAATATTAACTCAATGCCTCTAGGTCTCAGTAGCTTGTGAGTACAAATGGGGACCCATAATTCAAATAATTCAGAGACTCTAATTCCCTGCAAAGTATCCCTCAAGTACTTCTTTTTTATTCTTTATTTTTTTAAGATTTTTATTTATTTGAAAGAGAGAGAGAGGGAATGAGCAGGGGGAGAGGGTGAAGCAGGGAGTCTAATGGGGGGCTCAATCCCAGGATCCTGGGATCATGACCTGAGCTGAAGGCAGACGCTTAACTGACTGAGCCACTGAGGTGCCCCTCAAATATTTCTTGAAGTTCCCAAAGAGTGTCTGACATATAATCATGAACCAACTCATCAGTTTAACCAACACCTAACCTTCACCCTACCTTGCCCAGGTTCTTCCTTGTCAATGTCCTCTACCCTTACAGCTGCAAAAAGGGGCTTCCACATACCAATAAATGACAGTGCCCTTTCTGGAAAAGCCATAGCTATTCCAATATGGTTACCACAAGACCATAAAACCTTCTATGCAAAGTAAAGGAAGCTCAGGATGCCTAGGTGGTTCAGTGGTTGAGCATCTGCCTTGGGTTCAGGTCGTGATTCCAGAGTCCTGGGATCGAATCCCACATCAGGCTCCCCATAGGGAGCCTGCTTATGTCTCTGCCTTTCTCTGTGTCTCTCATGAATAAATAAATAAAGTAAAAGTAGAAGCAGCTCTTCCTTGCTTTGGTGGACTTAAGCACCACTCCCAACCCTTTGTCTGGGTGCCCATGTGCAAGTCACAACCTGTGCATGGTAGGACTGGGTGCCAAGGATGCCCCCAAACCTCTGGGTGCCAGAGTGATACTAGGTTCCATGCCAAGGAGGAGAGAATGGACTCTCCTCACATTTGCATTGGATTTTTTCACCAGGGGACCCTGAATTTGCATTGTCTGAGGCCAGAGTGTGAGGCTCACCTCTCCACCAAGATTCACCAACACATTTCAAGGGACTTGGCAGAAAATAAACACCTCCCATGAACAGCCCCAATGTGTTCCTATCTCCCACCTTTCTCCGTTTTCCAATCCCACACTCAGTCCTTTCCCACAAACCACCCTCATGCTTATCAGCTCATGTGAAGAGAATCAAGAAGGTGCCCAGTCCACCAATTCTGACCCCCATTCTAGGCTCAACTAGAACATTCTTTTTGCATAAGTAACTACAAAGCAGTTATGCTGAAAGTTATAGAGAAGATAGTTCAGACAAGTGAGTCTTTGAGAAAGAACACCTGGATGGAGCCTAAACAATGAGTAGGGAAAGTTAAAGTTAAGGATGACATTCCAGACAGAAGGAACAGCATGAGCAAAGCAGCAGAGGCTTCAGCGTCTGTTGCCAGAATATAAAATGCAAGGCAGGGAAAGAGAGAAGCCAGAGGAGCCAACAGGAGCCAGAATAAGGATGGGTTTTAAGACTACATTGAAGATATCATACTTTCCTTTAAGGCAGTGGGAAGACATCAAAATGTCTAGCAGAGGAGTGAAATGATCAGTTGTGTGCTTTAGAAAGATTGTTCTGGTTACCTAGAATGAATGTGAGAAGTGCCAGAGAGGAGGAAGTGGATCTACTAGGGGATGGGAGTGTTAAAGCCATTGGGTAAGAGGTGATGAAGACCAGAGTTGAGCAGAGGTACAGACGGAGGAGGAGGAGTAAGGGGAAATAAGAAATGGCTGCAGCCTAAGATGGATCTGGGGCATCTTCCTGCATTGAGAGGGCCAGTCATTGTTCTGAGTCTGCCTCCCCTCTGTTGCCTTCAGGGCTGATCTTCCTTTCTTCCTTTCCATTCACTGACTTTCTCTCTTTGAAGATGCTAATGGGCAGGCTCCTCAGTCAACCCCTTAACCCAGCCTCCTAGGTCAGCCCTGGGTAGGGGGGTGGGGGGGTTGGGGGGGTGGGGAAGGCAACAGAACACAAGGGAGAGAGTAAGGAATCACCAAGTAAGCACATCTGAGAAAGAATATGGAGCAACAGTACCCTCTCACCCCAAAGGAAGTGGACCTTCTCTCTGCACTTGAATCTGTGCCCCTCCTGCTGGTCATAGACATCACTGATGTCTCACCCTACTCTACTCCTAAATCTGCTCAGCCTGTTACTCCTTCATTCCTGGATTCACTGGTCCCTCAAAGCTCAGCTGCATCCTACACCCACATGCCTTTAGGTCTCCCCTACAGCCCATGTCCTGTGCCTACCCCATGCATCCCAGGCCCAGCCCTGACTCTTCCTTTGGAAGCTATTCTCAGCTCAGCTCTGCCCGTGGCTTATGCTGGTGCTTCTTCCCATGGGTTGACCTCTCAATGCCTCCCACTTGCTTGACACTGGTTTCTGGGCCCAGAAGCTGAGGCTCTCTTGTTGTAGGTCCAATCATCTGTCTGGGTCACAGTGAAGGCTGCTGTGTTCCCTGTGATATCATCCCCACTGTCTCTGAGTTCCTTGAGGACAGAGGAGGAGTTGTAGCTACAGGTTCCTTCCCAACACCTGACCAAGAGCCTGGCACAGGGAATATTTGTGGTTAGACACATGGAGAGATGGTCAGATGGCTGGCTGTATGGATCAATATATATAGGAAACTGCCAAGTGGCCCCTACTCCAACTTTACCCCAGTGAGGCCCCATGATAGTCTAGTCCTCACTATTTCCTGGTATTTCAAAAGATGAGTCTAGCTGGCTCCAGAATTTCTAAATAGAGCTTAGGAATGACAATCAGGTTAGGAAGATCAGTGAAGATATTTGCATTTCTACAGCAAGCACCTTTTAGTGTGTGTGTGTGTGGTAGACGTGGGAGATGTACCACCACATTCCCCTTCAAGGGAGGAGGTGCTGCTCAAACGCAGTGTAGTCAGGAGACAACTTCTGAGGCCAGTTCCTGCAGGGTCTGCCCTGGCTCAAGAGTTGGCACACCCAAAGTTCCACCCTAACTGAGGCAGCACATATCACATGACTGAGTAAGGGGGTGGTGTGTCAAGGCTCGGTCATGTTGGCTTGATCCAAGACATTTAAGAGGCAGTAGTGACTCCCAAGCTCCCTACTAGAGGGTAGAAGCCATATCAGGCTTCCAACAGACTTTAATTTCCCCCTCTGCCAATCCCGCTGCCACTACCTCCTTTTCACAGGTCTTGATCCCTAGGTAAACAGCCTGATCCTGAAACCCTGGACCCAGAGTCTGCTCCCAAGAACCCAAGTAGCCACATTAATTTTTTTAATTTACAGATATAGATAGCAGTATTTTTAAACATTGTTATATTCAAGTTTTTCATGCATTGAAAAATTAATCCTTATCAAAAAACACCAAGTAATGGCTACGGAGTTAGTAGAGATGATGGAGGAACTAAGGCCCCTCCAGTCCCACCCTTTCCACCGACACTGACCTCTGGTGGAGCTCTCTAGTTTGGAAGGCACGAGGCTGCAGATGGACTTAGCAAGGGCTATGTCAGGGACAGGGAGCTGGGTGCCCCAGCTGTGTCTACTGGGACAAAGAGAGCTGTAGATTTCTTATTATCAGGCACCTCCCTAGTCACACAGCCAGAAACAGTACCAAGATCACCTGGCTGTCTCTCAGGAGGGACTTCCAGAGCCTTAGGGAGATTCTAGGATTGAGGGTAGTTTTGCTAGATGAAAGAAGCAAAGATCACAGTCTGGAGCTGCTGAGGTGCCTGAAAACTGAAATTCAGGATACCAGAAAGGAGAAAGCTCCTCAGGGCAGTAGCTCCTGCTGAATTTGCATATGGACTCTTGGGTTTTTGGCTAAGTACTAATCTGTAGATGCACAGAGCAAGACACCACAAGTCTGTCAGAAAAGAGTTATCCATCAGGGTCTGTGTAAGCTAAATGGAGATTCTGAAGGTGGCACAATCTGCAGTATTGTGTATCTGGTTGTGTTCTAACCAGAATAAAGTGACATCCAGGCACTGAGTGAAGTGCTCAGAGGGCCGTGCATAGGAGTAGGTCTGCTCTAGCCTCAGAACAAGGGTTACAGCAAGCCCAAATGGATTAAGTTGATCTACCAATATATTAAGTGCCTAAAAGAACAAAAACCAATGTTCTTTATAGGAAGAAAATAAAATCCAGACTCTCAATAATGTCATATCCACATGGTTCAGCAAGCAATAAAAATTATTAGACATGAGAAGGGGCAGGAAAATGTGACCTACAACCATGAATAGCAGCAACAACACAATGCTATCTCCAACCCCGCCCCCTGCAAAAAAGCCATCAAATTCTGAGAGGACATAGACATTGGAATTAACAGCCAAGGACTTTAAAAGAGCTATTATAAATATATGGAAGATATAAGGGAAAAGATGGATGTAAGAACTCGTAGTAGAGAAATGAAAACTATAAAAAAAGGAACTAAAATGGAAATTCTAAAACTAAAAGTTGTAATATCTGAGTTGAAATTTTACTAGATGGGTTTAATAGCAAACTGGAAATTACAAAAAAAAAAAAAAAATCAGTATACTTGCAAACGGGATAGCAGAAACTCTCCAAACTGAAATACAGATCAAAAAAGGACTGAAAAATTAAATACAGCCTCAGTGGCCTATGAGATAATATCAAGCAGTCGGATATATGTATATGTGGAGTCTTAGAGGAAAAGACAGTAAGACTGGCACAGGAAAAAAAAATGCATGTTACCGAAAGGGGAACAACATAAGAATAATCACTGACTTTATGAAAAGCAATGGAGATCAAAAGATGATATATTTAAAATTATATATTTAAAGTGCTAAAGAAAAAAAATTGTCAACCTAGAATTCTTTTTCCAGAGAAAACATCCTTTAAAACAAAGATGAACTAAAGACACTTCCAGATAAATAAAAGCTGAAGAATTCACCACCAGCAGATCTACATTACCAGAAATGTTCATGTTTTCAGGCCAAAGGGAAATGGTAAATTCAAAATATGGATACACGTGAAGGAAGAAAGAACTCCAGAAATGTTTTTTTTTCCAGAAATGTTAAATACATTTTGTTTCCTTAAGATCACTTACAAGAAACACAGTTGACTATTTGAAGCAAAAAATATTAACAATGTACTGCAGTCTGTAACATTTGGAAAAGTTAAAAAAAAAGAAAAAAAGTTTGACAATGGCAGGAAGAATGGGAGGGAGGTAAATGGAAATACTGTTGTTAAGTTTCTAACCTGTTAAGTGGTGAAACAATAAATCAAAGTAGACTGATAAGTAGAAATACTAGCAAGCTGAATTCAGTAGTGTATACAAACAAAAGATAATAGACAACTAACTTGGGTTTAATCCTAGAAAAGTGAGGTATTTTATCATTTAAAGTGGAATAAAAAAAATAAAGTGGAATAATTGCACTTAAGTTTGTGCAAATTAAAGTGGAAAAATAGTCTTAATGCTTTTCCTATTCTAGAATTGTGCTTTTCCATCCTGACAAGCTAACACCAAGCCACTTAAAGATGCAGAAGTTTGGCCAAAGACAGCAGATTTCACTGCACACATGCCATGCTTCCTTTCTGCACCCATGACAGACATCACCAAATGATCATGCAGGGCATTCTCTTCTACTGAGTGTTTCGAGTCTCAAAATTTTTTCAACACAGGTATCAGTTATTAACTGATTGGCAGTATAAGCTAAGATAAAACCTGTTTTGTGATCCCTGTTTTGGGCCAGTGGAATGAGAATATGGAATGAAGTTTCATCAGAACTACTGGATCACTTAAGGACAATGTAAGACTGATCTTACTATTATAATACCAGCAATGATTATGGTGACAATAAATCAATGTTAGAAAAAAAAAAAACTAGAAAAATTAGCTGCAATCTGGGCTTTTGGATATTTGCAGTTGAAAGCATTCCTGCTCCAGACTTGATGCCTAAAACTGAAATGTGAAAGGTGGGAAGAACAGACAAAACTTTGGAGGTAGATGGATATATCAGGATCAAGCCAAGAGAAAGATTAGAATTTTGACAGAATGGCAAGTGGTTTAAGCATGAAGAATAGGAAGAATGTGAGAGACATGAAGTTGTCTGGATCATAATAAGCTGTCGGAATTGTGTTATGACGTATGGACTTAATCCTGGAGGCAGTGTACAGAAGGGAAGTCATTTAAGGTTTTAGGTAGAGGGGTGAAGATAAACAGATTTGTGATTTAGGAAGTTCATTCAGCTGCTGTAAGAGCGTGCTTTGGAAAGGAATCAGACTGGAGGCATGAAATCAGTTGCAAAGAGCAGCTGCAGAACACAGGAGAGTGGGTCTGCGGGAGTAAAAACACCTCACATAGGAACTTTGCCTTGGGGGCAAAGGCAGGGGTGGGGAGACTCCAAAGTGAGAACTTGAATCAGAATTAGAAACTCAACCTGAATAGAATAACTATAAATAGAATAATAAATAGAATGGAAAGCTCTAGCCAAGGGGGTAAAAAGGTAAAAGGTAACGAAGTTTATTTAGTGTATGTACTGGCTTACATTGCAATAGAAAAAAAATTAAGCCAAATCCCCCACCCCCAAAAGACCAAAACAAAATTCCTGACGACTAAATGTGGAAACATTGCACATTCTCTTTCGAAAATGAAAAGGGTGAGAAAGCTGTATGGAATGCCTGGTGAAGCAAAGCCTCAAATCTAGAGCTAAGAACCTGTGATTTAACAATTTCTGAACAGACGTACCCTGCAATTTCTAGTTGTGAGACTCTTCCGAATTATTTTTGATTCTGAGGAAGAAGGCTCAAATAGGAAGATGATACGTGCATATATGTGAGGATGGGATGATTTCCAGGGTTTGTTTGACGACAGTTAAAGTTTTTTTCTAATTACAGGCCACCAGTCTTCCTGTGTCTTTTCATTTTTCAGTGTGAGGACCACAGAGTTAATTGAATATGAAATACTCTAGAAACCATGCTATAGAATTAGAAAAGACAGTTTTGTATTTCAGATCTTCTCTCTTAAATACGAGGAGGAGGGGAAGCCCCAAAATGTTCCTGGAACACAATTTAGGCCCAGGTCACATGCTCTAAATCTCTCACCCAGGAGGAAGACAAACCACTTGACAACCGGCAGACTACAGATCACTGGGGTAGAGAAAGAGGGTGAGTTGTCTCAAGGCGTATTAACGAAAATTCTGTGGGAATGGATCATTTGGGAACTGGTCATCTTTAAAGAATTCTGCCCTCGGTGAAATGACTAGGTGGGAATTATGTCCTTGGATGAGGAAGCTTTGAAGGATCCTCCTTCCAACCCAGTGAGCAAGTTATTGGTGGCAGAAAACCCATAGTGGAGGGGGTGCTCAATGAAAGTGATATTAATATTGCAGGGGAAAAGGAACTGATTTCTTATATTTTTATTAAAAAAATATTCAGTATCTGTATGTTAAAACAAATGTGACAGAAATATTAGAAATGGGAAAATCAGTGTAGAATCAGGATGTAAGTTGAGTTGCATTAGTAGAATTCACTCTATAATTATTCATTTTATTCCTTTGACGTTTATGGTGATTTTGAGGAAGTAGTTAATGAACACTTCTTATGTATCATACACTTTATATTAATTATACTGTTACACTCCCAGGCAGGTATTTTACAGATGTGGAAGGTGGGGCTGAGAGGCTAAATGACTCATTCATGGCCATACTGCTGGGAGGTGGCAGTCATTATACCTAGTCTCGCAGCAAAATTAATGTTTTTCTATATATAGAAAAATATATTTTGCTTCTCTGTCTTTACGAAAAAGTTTTACCAGTATTTTCTGCATTTCAGAAGTGACTGTGTACTTGTGCTCTGCAATTACCATGGAATAGTATGTCAGAGATGCTGACATGGGAGTACTCATTTACAAAACAGAGTATTTGTAGAGAAATGGGAGTGGAATCTGCTGAAAGATGCAAAAGAATCACAATTTTGCATGTTTCTGTTATCTGCTTTTCTCTTATTTTCCTCCAAGGGGATGTTTTGTGTGTGCCTTTTTGAGATGATGCTAATATGTCTGCCCTAGTGCCAAGGAGGATCTCTGCATAAAATCATGCTAAATCCTATCTAGGACCTGAGTAATGACATTTCAAGAAATAGTTCATTTGCTCTGTAATGACCTAGAATTTGATGGTTTGTTAAGCTAACAGAGTATGGAGTGTGCTTGCAGGTAAAGCGCATCTGACAATACAGGAGAGGTAAGAGGGTGTTCTTAACATCATGAGTTAGGACAAAATTGAAATTATACAGTGAGGGAGCTGAGGGCTGAAGACATCAGGGCAGGATGGGCAGTTCTTACAGTGTACTGAGCATACCTCTTATGTCAGAGTAAAACAATTCAAAAATTGGCCCAAGACTATAAAATGCTTGCGTAGTGGGGAAGAAGGCAGATGATATAGGCAGGTCAAAATGTTCCATTAAGCCATTTCTGCAGTGCTGATGGTACACTCGGCCCACCCTCCCAATGGCTTTAGCACCACTGATCAAAGTGTTTGTAAAGCTTACCCAGAGTTTTTTTAATCGAAAGCACACACCATCAGGAATCATCATGTACCAGGAATCAACTTGCCCTTCAATCTAGACAACTAGGTTTCTTTTTTTTTTTTTTTTTAAAGATTTTTCATTTATTTATTTATGAGACACACAGAGAGAGAGAGGCAGAGACACAGGCAGAGGGAGAAGCAGGCCCCATGCAGGGAGCCCGATGCAGGACTCGATCTCAGGTCTCCAAGATCACACTCTAGGCCGAAGGTGGCACTAAACTGCTGAGCCACCCGGGCTGCCCAGTTTCTTCGAATAAGTATCTTGGTAAAGAAAGACTCTGGAGATAATATAGTCCTCAGCGTTATTACTTTGATTATGACCTGCTAAGAATTTAGAAGATAGTATTTAAGCACGATTTTACAGTACTGAATAAAAAGTCTAACTGAATAAAAGACGGTAAAATTTGTCAGTTGTGGAGTTTCTAACTTGGGGCATTTGCACTGTTTTGTTAGCATCTCTATGCTTTATATAAATAAAGTTATTGCTGGAAACAATTTTCACATCCTTTCAGCAGCCACCTTGCAAAATCTTGTACATGAGCAGGAAGCTGAACAGTAGTATGACTTCACATTATCAAGAAGTTGAAAAGTTTACTGAGTGATTTCTCAATGCCAGGTAACATAGAAAATAGGCCCTGCTCTCTGGGAGAGCTCACAATCAAATGCAGAAAACAAAGTGAAGTGGTATTTTCAATCTAATGAGGGCAGGTCATGTTTTCATGTAGCTTAACCCAACAGAACCCTGATCACTTCAGATTTCCTCAAATAAGATATTTTAAAATCAGCAATACTTTAAAACTGTCTGTACCAAGTTATGGTAGTTAAGAGAGGTTCCCAAAGCTAGAACTCAGCTTTAAGAACAGAAATACCTTCTCTGTCTACCAAGAGCTGAATGGCCTCAGTGGGAGCTGACTGTGTAAACTCACAACTGACCGATACATAATATGAACATTTAGGAATAGGATGACGTGGCTGCTCAGAGGACATATTCGTGGACGGCAAGGCCATCAGAGAAAGACCAAGCAGGAAACTAAGAAGCACAAGAAAATAAACCTACCTACCAAGCGCTAAAAATGAAAAAAAGACCTGGACAGTTTCAAGGGCTATGGCTGCCTACTAAGTTGTCATTCCTTAATTTTGAGACAGAATTCCATCCAAGATCTGGAGTTAAAAATCCAGAAGGAATGGATCTTGACTCTTACTGCAGAAAAAGACATATATTTTTTTACATTTTTGTTATTTTTCCAGATTCCATGTGCCCTCATCTGTAAAGTTAATTTAAAACAAAAACTGGTTGGTTTAAAAAAAACAAACAAAACTCAGGCTCATTGCAGAAAACTTAGAAAACATGAGAGAATAGGGACAAAAAGCCAATCAATCATAATTTCACGTTTATATGAGTTCTTTCCTGAAACACTAAGCAGTGCTTTTAACATTTCATCCATTTCTTTCTTTATACGTTATATTAAAATTATGTTTACTTACCTATGTTAAGTCACAAAATCCTAAAGTGTAGGTAGTGTGTTATAGTCCAGGTGTGTACCACTGAGAAGCTTATAGTATGGTGGGTGATACAAATAGGTTAACAGATAATTGCAATATAAATCACAGCACCAAACCCATGATAAGTTCTGAATATTTTGATGAATGCTGGGTTTCAAACTGAGGAAGCCAATAAAGACATTTACAACAACAGCATGTCAGACAACTTCTCTGAAGAGTCCAGAAACGTTTGTGTTCCTACAGTGAAAAACAGTGTCTTGTGGTGGGCACTGAGCAGTGGGGCTTTGGAGCTAGACCCACCTGAGTTCAAACCTTGGCTCTGACACTACCAGCATAACGTGGGTAAATTGTTCCTTTCGTATGCTTTAGTTACCATACCTATAAAACAAGGGTGATAGAGGTACCCTCCTCAAAGTATTAATAAACATAAATGTTTAGAGTTAATATATGTAAAATGTTTAGGGTACTGCCTGACACATAACAAGTGCTCAACAAATGTTCACTAGTATTATTTCTACAACATGAAAGGCGCAAGGCTGGTTTTCCTTTCAAGAAACCAAGAACCAAGTTGGGAGAAATGACAAGAACCTGTGAAAGATACAACACAAAGCAGAAAATTAGGTGTTAAATGTCCAAAAATTAGGTACTGATGAAATATACAATCTCCCAGGATGACTATTGTAAATATAACCACATTTATCTGTATGTTTAGGTTCAGATGTTTGTTAAAATAAAACCAAAAAGCAGCTCTAATATTAGAATGAGTCATATGAAAGTCTTAGATCTTATTAGGTCTAAGACAATCAAATATTAGCATTTTTATATGGTTCAGTCCAACACTTTCTAGTTATTCCTTGGCCACAAAATCTCAAGGGAGGTTCTCTACAGATATATGCACAAGAGACGGAGAGCAAGAATGTGTTAGGTTTTCTGTACAACTAGCAGAAAATAACATAATTCTGCCTCCAAACCATCTTTGGAGGGCACCTAATTCAACCCCATGAAGCTGCAGCATGGAGAAGTTAAACATCTAGCAGAAAATCGTAAGGCAAATATTTCAAAGAGAGTAACTATGAATATTTGTATATTTTAATGAATTCAGAAAAATCTCCATTGCCTCTCTTCTTGTATAAAATCATAGGTAGTGTCTGTGGTCTGTGATCAAAAAAAAAAAAAAAAAAAGAAAGAAAGAAAGAAAGAAAGATAAGAAAGACATTTATAGCCTTATTCCTCTGAGTTCAGGCCCACAGTAAAGATATTAAATTCAAACTCATCATCTTATGTTTTTCTATATAAATGTATTTTAGAGCCATCAACTTGCAAAAGGAGCACGTCAAACTTAATGTTACTCAAATTTTTCTTTAATAAAAAAAAATCAAAGGAATTATTTAACAATTATGCACAACTATGCTCAAATGACAAAGATGATTAGCTTAGGAATCTTAAGAGTAACAAATAGAAGAGCATACCACCATAGGAAAAAAAGATAAATTCATTCTATGACTAGAAAATGCTTTAAGATAAAAACATTAATTCAATAAGAAAATAGTTTGTATTTCTTTTATCACAAAGACTATAAGTTTAATTAACTCATTCCTATATCAAACTATGCAGCATACCTTCCTGTCTCTAGTTTCTCATGCAAAAGGTTAGAGAGTTTTTCTCAAAGTAGAGCAAATCAGTGTTAATGGTTTCAAGTGAGGGCTTGGAGGCAGCCTGGAAAGCATTTGTGGAAGGCCATTTACACTCACCTGAACCCAGCCCAATGCCTTCTTTCTTATAGTTAATCTCTATTACTAATGAGGGATTCCCCATCCTTACTCAACAGATAAATTACTACAAATGTACCTATAAATTAAAAGGATATTCAACGTGGAGGAGAGTAGCTGGAGCCTAAATGGGACCCTGGCAGTCTCCTGGTATTATTTTTGGAAAAAACTATCTCATTCCAGATAATATGTAAAAATAATACTTTAATGAAAGGTATTCATTCTATGCTTCCCCTAAAATGCTTGTAAGAAACTCAATTAAATAACATTAGGATACAAGAGGTAATAAGTGCATCTAAAAAAAGGTAAGTAGTATACATGAGGCCTGCTTCTTGTAATTCTAACCACATTACCTTATGGGTAATTTTCAGTAAACTTTTCAGGATAATTACTGTAAAAATACAATAAATACTATACTGGAAATATAGGGATTCATTTATTACTTTTTGGTTTACAAACAAAGGCACCCAATAATGCTTCTATTTACTTCTTATAAAAGATTATCAATTTACATTTAAAACAAAAAGCAAAAAACCCTGAACCAGTTCCTACAGACACACACAAAAAAAGGGGAGAAAATTAGATTTTTTTTCCTCCCTGCTTCCAAGCTTTATTACCATTTTTATACCATGTTTATACCATTCTTAAGTCAAAGAACGTATTGCCGTGCTTCTTTGTTGAGTTTTAAAACATGTTAATGTTGCCAAGTCAAATTTCAATATAGCCACAAATCATGTCACAATTGACAAATGCACAGAATCAAGAGTGAAGAGCGGGGAAAAAAACCAAATGTTTTACAATATAGCTTTATCAAATGAATTGAACAAAGTATTAAATATAATTTATTAGGCTATCATGTTAGAAACCGAGTTTGTGTAGAAAATATAATCAAACAGAACTAAAAACCATGTCTAGCAAATGATACAAACAAAAATGATTTCCAAAGTCTTTGAGTTAAGCTTAGTCTAGTTGGTGGAGATTAATAACCTATATGCTCTTCATACTAATTTTAGAACTAAGTTCTAAAATGACATACTAATTTATTCATTAGCTTCTTCTGACAACAGAATGCTAAACACACACACAACATTAATGCAGTGGCCTCAGCACCCATTCCAGCTAGCATTTCTTTACATTGGATTACAATGACACAGTCAGAAAACATACCCCCCTCTGTACTTCACATGCCTGTCAAAGTTGTACCTGATTCTTCTGTAAAATACAAAAACAATTCATCTGATTCTAAGTATATTCGGCAGAAGAATAAACATACAAATGTTAGCATGTTTTCAACACATTATGGAAATGTATTTGGAGATGGAGTACTCAATGTATAGAGCATCTAGAGTTAATTAGTGGGCCACTTTAAATTAAAGGCATCATCATTTATTCCATTTTCAGACACTGTCATGGTCTCTCACACCTTACACAAGGTATGGTCCTAGACCAGAGACTTAGTATCATTTCAAAGAATATATATTTATTTATATACATATTTCTTTTAAAATAACGTTTAAAAGTTTTACTACAGAAAATCTGGCTTCAACATGGAAGCATTTTTCCTTTTCAAGATTACGCACCTGCATGGAAGAAGGTGGTTTCATTTACATTTAGTTTTTTCACAATAACAAAATAAGCTTCTTACACATTGCATTTAAATTGACAGAAAATTAAGATGTAAAGTTTATGTAACTTTTTGTATTGTGAACTGACCTCATTAGACACATTCAAGATAACTGTTGATGATTTAAATATAGTACAACTTGATCAGCTAAATTAGAACATGTTATGCTGATCAATGTTAAACCAAATGTATGTTAAGCAGTAAGGACAGTTAACTACTATTAAGATTTAAAGGGAATAATAATGTATCATTAAAATATACATTAATTTTCTTGCTATTACTTGTTTCTATAATGCATTTCTTTCTAAAGCTAAAACTACATGCAGAAAAAAATAAATGATATCTTGAAACTCATTCAATAGTTTGCGACCTTATGTGGTATGTAAATAAAGTCTTTATTTAATTTTATACACGTTATTTTATGCACTATTTTATTTTTCTTGAAGGAATTCAGCTCTCAAGGTCAAAAGTTTAGTATGTGTTTACACACATGTGAGAACATTTTCTTAATGTTATGACTACCTGCAAATACATTCTTCCATAATAAAGCACTTTCATTTTCACTGGAAAGACGGTATAAGTCTTTTAGAAGTCCTATTAATAAAATGTATAAAGGGGAGAGCGCACAAATATGGTGAATCCCTCCCCACCTGCACCCCCTTTGCCAAAGTCTCAAGAAATTCTCCAACTTTAAAACATAAAATTTCACAGGACTGATTTTTATTTGGTCATAATGTGGACAAGAAAAGTGTATGCCTATTGTTTTTGATACTAACAGCCTTATTGATATCATTCTCATTTTCCTTCAAAAAATACAGAGCATATGTTGATATGGATTCTCAAACCCATGTAGATCCAGTAAGACCATTAGAATAATATATGGCCTTCTGATTATGGAAGTAACTGTTTATTCAAAATAATGTGCATCAGACTGCTAATCAGAGAAAGGAAAATGAGAACATGTCTTTCATTCATGTTGGAGACCTCTCAATAACGTACAGAATGATGTGAAAATAGTTTGGCTATAGTTTTAACAAAACTAAAACCCACTTCAACTGATGAAAAATATCAAACACTGAAGAATTAAATATCTACCAACTTAGCTAAGTATTCCTGTCCAAATAAATGCTTTCCACTGCACTATATATTAGAGTTAGAAATTCACTATATGTTAAGGCATATTTTAATTAATATGTTCCAGAATTGCACAGTTATACTGGTCAGTGTTCCTATTTCCCCACTCCTACCCTCACCCTACCCCTTGTCCCCAGGGATCAAAATGTTAAATCTTGGTTTTGGTGGCTATCGTAGATTTGAGCTGGCATAACCACAGTGTGTTCAATAGATTTTTATAAGCATAAACATTAAAATGTTACATAAAATGTACCATACTTTACTCCACACTCTGATCTAAGATGTAAGATGGTTTAATGTCTTGACAAAAGGTGAGATGACTTAAGTACATTTTACATTTTGTGCATTTAGACCACCATATGCATAGATGTTCTAATGCTAAATTCTTGTCTTCAGTATCTCATAGTGCTGGATGCTCGAAAGTATGACAGAAACTTGTAACACAGACTAACCACAAAGTACCAGATGTTTCTTGCCATTTGCGATCTTGCAATAAAAATGCGCCAAATCAGGATCACAAGGATAGTATTAAAACCATACCGTATGTTCCTCAACCTGGAAAGCAAATCAAGAGACATATCAGACAATGTTTCTAGAATAAAATATTATCGGATGGCAGATAATCAGTGCTGTTTTCAAATCCAGTATTAATTTGAAATTTATTTGAAAACGAACTGGAAACCCTTAAGAAGTTAGAAAGTGAGCAAAAGTCAAGCAAACATGACCATGCAGTCCATCAAATGCCACATTACCTTTATTAACAATGAATAACACAAAGCTTTTCTATGACAGTATATTTGGGATGCAAATTTATTCATTCAACAAGGATTACTGAGCATCTTCCTGTGTGACCAGTCTAAATATATTGTAGGTAAACAGTCATGCCCCTTGTACTTCTGGAACTTCCTATCTAAGCTAAAAAGGTTTGTTCATGATATACATCATTTTCTAGACAAAAATAAACATTTTTTTAACATCTGTGGGTACTGCCAAGTGGTCAGACATGTGAACTTCTTTAGTTATACTGTCACATGATCAAAGGTCAAATGAGGACAAATCCTCACCCATGAATGAAACATGGCACTAGTCTATTTAGGAGGACTCTCCCATTCTCAAAGAGTAATATTAATGTTATCATGTTCATGTTTCAAAACGTTTTTTATAATTTTAATGGTTTTAGAAAAGAATACAAATGTTCAGATATGTAACAATGTTACATAAATTCCATGAACTTCAATAGGCAGTCCAAGATAGGACTATAACATACAAACAATATAAAAAAACAAAAAAGTCTTGAATTAGGAGTTAAAGATAAGTATTCTAGTTTCCTTTGCTACTGAATACATATGGCTTAGGCAAACACAACTTCCATAAGCTTCACTTTCCTCAACTACACAACTAGCTGCCCTGCAAAGCCTCATACAAGTTAGGGACACATGAAGAATCATAGGTCTTGAGAATTGTTATAAAAATTGTTATTATAAAAACATCAAATCGAAGAGGTTACTACTGAAATTAATTGCATCTCTGAATTATGGGATAACAATGATTTTTCCTGTATTTTCTGAGCTTTTTAAAAAAAATCAGTATATATGACTTTTCTAAGGGAATGATTATAACGCTGGTTTTAAAAACAATGAAAAAATTCTATGCTGAATGATGTATTATTTTATCTTTTCCTCTTCCAAAGATGCATTTGACTGGGACAACAACAAAACAAAAACTCCTTCAAATAAATTACCTTTAGTTTAAAATACACTTTTATTTTCCCCTAATATATTTATTTCTTCAGCATAGAAGAAAAGATAACAGTGATTTTCAAAACTAAATTCCACCTGAAATTAGTGCTAAGGAACAATATAAATTGATAAAATAACATTTCAACAATCTTAGGCTAAGTTAATACTATCATAGTTTCAGTCTAAAGGTAAGCACTTTTCCTAAATGCAATATATTATGTTAGTAATATCTTTCATTCAATATACCAGCTTACCAAAAAAATTGTGTAATGTTTCATAAGGAAGACAAGATGAAATCAAGCCGATGTAAGCAACTTACTTGTTCAGATGTTTTCTAGCTGCAGGAAGGCCAGACATTTCTTCATTCAATACATATTTCTTAGTTCCCATGCAGTAGTTCTCTATATATTCTGCCCAATGTAACTGCCGTACATCAATATTAAAGGTCTATAAAAAGAAAGAAAGAAACAAAAAACCTACTGGTTACCTCCTTGAATAATTTTTTCACAACTAGTTAAAAATTCACCCTATCTAAAATTTTTTCAAGATTTATTTATTTGAGAGAGAGAGAGAGAAAGAGAGGAGGGGAAGGGGCAAGAAAGAAAACCCAAGTGGACTCCCTGCTGAACACGGAGCCCAACACAGATCTTGATCTCAGGACCCAGGAGACCATGACCTGAGGTGAAATCAATAGTCAGAAGCTTAACTGATTGAGCCACCCAGGAGCCCCCAAAATTCACACTTTCTTAAAGGCTAGTTCCATATGGCAAGATTACAAAATGTTTATGATATTAACTTTTAAAATCTTACTGCCATTCACAAAGAAATTCTTATCTCTATTTTATACTTTCCACTAAACACAGAAACATTTCAGAAGATAATCTGAAAACTCATGTCAGCATTTAAAAAGAAGTATAAGAAGTATAAGGAGAAAGAAACTTGTACCATTAAAAAAAAGATAAAATTCCATTGTCCAAATAATCTATGTACCCCTCACCACTTTATACATGTACTAATACATTTATTTCCAGTTTATTTCTACCTACAGTATTACTTTTTAAACACCGTGCATAACATACAGAATACTTTTCCTATAGAACAGTGATGACATCAAGAGAAAGAATATGTTATGAAAGTTGGCTTAGAAGGTTAGGTAACTAAGGAGGCCATTTGATGACAAGGATGGACAAATCTAGAAAAGAAAGCTCTACAAAAATGTTACTTCGTGACAAAATAAAGAGGGGTATGCACTGCTCAGTGCTTCTCCATACACAATCAGATAATTTTTTTAGAGTAATAAACAGATCATTCAGTTTACTATCACCTAATTTTTTTTTTAAAGATTTTATTTATTTATTCATGAGACAGAGAGAGAGAGGCAGAAACACAGGCAGAGGGAGAAGCAGGCTCCATGCAGGGAGCCTGACGTGGGACTGGATCCCAGGTCCCCAGGATTAGGCCCTGGGCTGAAGGCTGCGCTAAACCACTGAGCCACCCGGGCTGCCCTACTATCACTTATTTGAAAATACCAAGTTGTAGACCAAAAAAACTACCATAAATAAGACATTAAAGTAACACTGCACTAAAATGGAGACTTGACTTCAGATAGGAGATTTTATGAGAAGTCATTACATATGTATAATTGGATTCCCACAAGAAAAGTGGAAAAGAGTAGAAGAGAAGCACTATCTGAGAAAACAACAGCTGGAAATTACCCCAAAATGATGACACATAAGCCACAGATTCAAAACACACATACACCACATATATATATGTATCTGAGCACATCAAAGTAAAACTGTTGAAAATCAAAGATGAAAATTTTAAAGACAGCAGGAAAAGGTGTTATAGATTACCTCCAAAGGGACAAGTATTAAACTCAAAAGAAGCAATGAAGCCAATGTCTTCCAGTGCTTGAAGAAAACTGTTAACATACAATTCCATACCAGTGAAAATATCTTTGACAAATAAAGATGTTACCAGAAGAATAAAAACTGAAACAATGAGACATTAGCAGATGACTCACACTAGATGAAGTACACTAAAGGGTATTCTTGAAGTAGAATGAACATGATTCCAGATTGAAGTCTGGAGGTGGAAGATGAAATGAAGAGCAATGAGAGGACAATCGATGCTGGTAAATCTATGTGAATACTTACAGCACAGATTGTAATAAGAATAATGATTGTGAGACATATAAACACACATGCAGAATTAAAATATGTATTGGTCCTTGTGTTATCCAAAACAAAAGGCAGAAGTATCAGTATTATACTAGTCTTTGATAAAGTAAGGAAGGATGCTGTAATCTCTAGAGTAACCTACTAATACAACTGAAAAAGAATATATTTCTGTGTAACTGATACAGATGGGAAAATATAAAATTGTAAAACATAACTCAAAGAGAACAAAAAAAAAAAAAGAAGTTAAAACAAGTAAGACAAATAGAAAGCACCAAAAGTTATATTTAAATAAAATATCATCAGAAATTACATTATGGATTAGGTCTTCCAAATAACAGTCCAAAACTGTCTGACTGGAAAAAAAAAAAAAAAAAACCACTATACGCTGCTTAGAAGAGAAATATCTGAAAGGTAAGGATACAGAAAAGTTGAAAATACAAGGTCAGAGAAAGATATACCTTCTTACCAACAATCTATGAGAACTCCCACTGGCCAGGGCTTTACCAGAAGGGTATATTGGCAAGGTTTGTATTTTTGCAAACTGTTAAGTAGTAAATATCTCAGTGTAGTTTCAATTTGCACTTCCATTTGGATGAGTGAGGATGAGTATCTTTTCAAATGGTTAAGAATCACTTGCATTTATTCTTCTGTAAACTGTTCATCTTCAGTGCATTTTCAGTAGGATTATTGACAATTTTTGCCATTTCTACACAAACTTTTATGTAATATGAAATGTATATTAACATTACATTGAGATAACACTATACGCTCACCAAAGTGGCTAAAATCAAAAATTAAAATGAAAAGGCCAACTCTTGGGAGGATGTAGATTAAGAGGAACTCTAATACACTGCCATAAATTGGTGCAACTACTTTGGAAAACTGTTTAGCATTATCAACTACACTGAACATACAAATACCCTTTGAGTCAAATACCGTTTGACTCAGCTACCATTCTATTGTAGATATAGATCCTATACAAATGTATACAAATTATTCCCAATAGTCGAAAACTGGAAATAACTCAAATATCTATCAACAGAAAAAGAAAAAAAACACTGTATGATACCATTTATATAAAGTCATAAATGGCTCTAGTTACCAGTAAGTGTTAGAATTCAAGATAGTTGTTACTTTGGTACGTAGTGATTGGGATGGGGCATGAAGGGATCTTCTGGGGATGATTATGTTCTATTTCTTCACCATAGAAAGTGAAATAGTGAATAGGAGAAAGTTCTATTTCTTAGAAAGTGAGGGTGATCACTAATAATCCACTGGGCAGCATGTGTTGTGCACTGGGATGGGTGGAGGGAAGATGGGAAGGAAGAAAGTAAGGAATCAGCAGAAGCCACAAATCTTTTAACCTGAGATTACCTGCAGGACGCTTGTCCCTTAGACCTTCTGCTTTGAAGGCTGCAGGCAAGGAAGAAGACTGGCTATAAAACCAATGGCCCCATAAATTAAGGAGTCTTACAGAATACTTCTGCAAAAAGGTAAAAATGCCAAAAGCTGTATCCTCAGAGCAAGAGTGGGAAAAAAGTAAACCCACCACACACATAAGTGGGCAGAAAAATTGTATACTTGATGCCTTTGTCATGTAGAACCAGTAGAATGAACTAAACCTCCACTATTTAATAGGGTAGCCATAAGCCACATGAATCACTGGGAAGTTGAAAGGGACCAGTCTGAACTGAGATGTGCTGGGGAGTATAAAATGTACACTGGGTTTCAAAGGGTCAGTATAAAAAAAATTGAAAGTATATCCTTTAAACGGTTCTTTAAATTTTAAGTAATTTTTAAATTTTTGTTTAAATTTTATCATATTATTTTGGACATATTAAACAAAACATTAATATTTTTAAGGAAAGAAGTGGAGAAAGGAAGATGAGACTGGGAAGATGGAAAAAAAAAAAAAAAAAAACCTCTTTTGAGAAACTGTAAGCTAAAAACTTCATCAGATATTTCAAAGTGGTCCTGGCCTGTTAATGTCACCTGGCTAGTTAATGCTAACAGTCACCAGGCTACTAGCAGAAGAAGCAAGGGCAAATCCATATTGGAAAACTGCAATTTCAACACAGGCTTCAAAAAAATTCCCACAGAAATCTTTAAGGAATTTGAATTTACAGTCAAACAGTAAGAAATAAGAAACAAGGTGCCATGAGTGAGACCTAGCTTAAAGGACAGATGGTCAGAGGCTATGTTGCACAGCCTTTAGAAATCTGGATTATCAAAAACAGAATTTAAAACAATTATGCCTACTATGTATCAAGAAAAAATATTCTAAAGATTTAAGAAATGTCTATAAGATTTGAAAAATACACCTAACTTCTAAAAATGAAAATATCTGAAACCCAAAATTTAAACGAAGTTTAGACATAGCTGAAAGACTGCCGTAGAACTTTGATTAATTATTAGTTCTTAGGCCAGAAAGAGAGATACAAAATATGAAATAAAAGTTAAAAGATATGGAGGAGAAGGGTAGTGGTTAAGGGTCTGCCTTCGGCTCGGGTCATGATCCTGGGGTCCTGGGATCAAGTCCCTCATCGGGCTACCCACAGGGAGCCTGCTTCTCCCTCTGCCTATGTGTCTGCCCCTCTCTCTTTCATGAATAAAGTCTTTGGGGAAAAAAAAGAAAGACCTGGAGGAGAGAATGATCTAAAATACATTAAAATTTCTCAAGAAGACAAGAGAATGGTGAAGAGGCCGTATGTGAAGAAACAATGGTTAAGTATTTCCTGAACTGCTAACAGACATCAAACTTCAGATCCAGGAAGCCCACCGTGAAACAGAATATATTTTTAAAAAATTATACCCAGACATATTTATAGTGAAACTGCAGAATAGCAAAGAAAAACTCTCAAAAAGAGACAACAATAAGAGGTCACCCACAATGCAACAGCAAATAAGATGGATTTTTCCAACAGCAATAACAAAGCCAAATATTAAAGGAATATAAAAAAAAGTTATCTTTAATGTGCCAAAATCCTGTTACAGAAACAAGATTAAAATAAAGACATGTCAGACAATCAAACACTGAGAGTTCACTAACAGACCCCCTACTCCTCATATTCTGGGGAGATTTCAAGCTGAAAGAAAATGACCCTAACAATAAGATCTAATAGCAAAGACACTGGTAAGTATTGTTTATATCTAAATAAAACTAAACAAACTCATATCTACTTATAAGATTTAAATAGAGAACTAAAGTAATGTATAAACATGTATATTAGTGGGGTGGTAATTACAGCTCAAACACTTTAAGGTCCTAAATATCATTAAAGAAGAAGCTATAGAAATTGCTTAATTTAGACTTTGTTAGGTATGCATGTTGAAATACTTCAGGTAATCTCAAAAAGAATACATGTACAGAGCTTACGCTTCAAACTAACAGGGAAAAATATGGAATGATAAGACATGAACATATGAGTAAAACAATTTCGGAGAGGTTTTTCTTCTCAAAATTCAAAGAAAACAAAGTGGAGGAAAAATGAATAAAGAAGTCCAAGTTTTTTTGAATTTGACTAAAGGGAAAAAAGAATCAACATTTCAATTATACTTTAAAAGCACCTCTACCACTCTCAAATACATCATAAATTCTAAGATAAAGCAATTTTATTTTACCAACAATTACGACTGAAACTTTAATGAGACACTATAAACAGGTCAAATGTCTTTCTTGTTGCATACTGATTGTGGAAAATATCCAATTATTTCTCAGGTTGCTAATGGTTCTCCAATGAGTGTGCTACATATTTCCTAATATAAAACAGAAAATACTTGCCTTTTTATCTTCAGGGTTTAGTTGATTCATCAACATATTGACATTGTCAGTATTCCAAACCCAAGAATTACTTGTGAAATATTCAAGAAACACCATAGCTTTGTGAAGGCGAGTTATTGTTTTCATCATCCTGTATTGTAAGAAAAATGGACAGATTCAAAATTTGCATAGATTGTGAAAAATCTCATTACCACTCAGGGTACCAGTTTCTATATGGAGATCGTAACAGTAAAATTTTAATACATAATTCAGTAAGTATACCATATCACCAGAGAATAAGAATATTTCTGCATCTTGGAAGAACATTTTATAAATCCAAAATAAAAAAAAATTTAAGCAGCAGCAAATGAAGTTAATGCTGCCTAAACAGAGTTCTGTTGATATATGAAATTAATTTTCAAAGGAAATACAATAATTTAAGGTCAGATTTTCTACTGTAATCCTAAGCAAATAAATGAATTCAATTAGTATTCCCTTGCTTTCTGTTCCTTCAATCACATTTTAGTTCAGCTACAATTACTAAGATTTCCTGTGAATTCATAACATACGGTATTACATTATAATCTCAACTCTTCAGCATCACGGAGACAAAGTATACAGAAATATTCGTTTGCCATTTAATCAACTCTCTACATAGATTTTTAAAGTAACTTTTTCTTTAACCCAGACAGGTACCACTCTTGATTGTCTGAATGTGCTGTGAAATCAATGACTCATGCTGAAAACTTTCTGAAATAGATATTCAAGATATTCAATTAATTCCCCAAATCCCCTATTATCCATCCTTATAGAAATAAGAAGTTCAATATTTTTTGTTTGTTACTTTTTCAAAGGATGAGAGGCCTTAATCTTTAAATCTGTCATTTTATATTTCATGGCTCACTGTAAGTCATTGATATCATAACACTAACCATAGTAGTAACATCTACCAATAATAATTACCTATGATAAGTAGGAAAAGGGAAGAAAGAACTTTCTGAAATAAAACACACACCAAAAATTCCTGGCCTCTGATAAACAGAAAAATAATTCGTGGAAAAATATTTTAAAAGAATTCTATTATTTATTCCCACAATAAGGATTAGCATTTATATAGTTTAGAAAGTCCTAAAATCAGGGGTTTTAGAAATGGGAAAAATGAGAGAAAATTAGGACATTAGAAGTGGGGGAAAAGTCAAAACAGTAACATTAGCTAAGCAATTCTGAGGACACATTCAATATGTTTAGAAAGAAACCCTGAATCCAGAATTCTAAGAGAAAAGGAGGCAGCATGGACTATGCAAAGAAAAACTGTGGTTCATGCAAGAAAGTAATTCCAAAATAAAACTTCCATCAAACACGAAAAGAATTACTGAGCATCGAAGGCTGTATTTGGACAAGAATAGTTCAGACAGATAGAAAGCACACGGGGGGCGGGAGGGAAACAAGACATGCTCCTTGTAGAAAAGAGATTAGACCTTTTTTTCTCTCTAAAAAAAAAAAAAAAAAAAGAAAGAAAAGAAAACCAGAAAGATGTAACAGATCTGTAATTAAATCAGTATCTACTATCACAACCAGTACAGTACACTTGAATTACACACATACACATATTTGCTTAACATCATTTTCCAACAGACATATTAACAAGTTCTTCTTCCTAATTTTTTTTGTCACTGATAGTTCTCCCCTAGTCTCATCTTCAGATTCACTCAAGAGACAGAATTACCAGGCAACCAATCACTGATTCAGCCATTCAAAAATAGGATAAAAAAATTGGAAAGGGAGAAGGAAATTTGAAAGACCACATACATATGAAGTTCACAGAATATCAAGTGTAAAGTACTGGATTGAATAATATGAGGACAAAAAGAAAATTTAAACTTGACATAGTCACTCTTTGGTTCAAATGCCCTATGAGCAGATAGATGCCTGAGACTACATTGTCATGTATGTTCTGAGTATGTATTTATTTTTTATAATGGCAACCTGCAAAAAAACCATCAGAATCCTTTAGAGTAGGGCAAGATCTTAATGGTCATCTAGTCCAGGATTTGTCAACCTCAGCCCTACAGACATTTTGGTCCAAATAATTCTTTGCGGGGTGGGGGGGGAGGGGGGGCTGTCCTGTGCATTGTCAGATGTTCAGCATTCCTGGCCTCTACCCATTAGATGCCAGTAGCATAACATCTCTCAGCTGTAGTAACTAAAAATGTGCCCAAATATTTTCAAATGTTTCTTGATGTATGCCAAAACTGCCCTCCATTAACAACCAGAAAGATAAAAAAAATATCAGCTTCACAGAGGTTAAGCTAGAGAGAGTTAGATGAAATAACAAAAAAATTGGACAATGGAACCATTTTTCTAATGTCACTTTTAAGAGTGCTAAAGTATCTACTGCATTTCAAGAGCCAGAGTGAATAATTTATACTGCCTCCACTTGTGATAATACCATGCATCCTACTCCCCAGTGACTGTCAACCAGGATTCCTTATGATGCATGTTTGAGTGGTACTTTTTATCATTATGTCAAGATACACAGTAAGTTAGATTTTATCTAGCTGACACACAGAATAATGTAAATAAATAAAGTGGACACCATGAATGACATGATTAACATAACTTTAGTGCAGGAGGAGGCATTATATTAGGGCCCCAATATAAGATACAAAGCCCAGTGCCTTGTTCAGTAAATATCTGAACAAATTAAATAATATAAATGATAAGATTTTGTATTTAACATTTACAAAACTACCTAAATAAAAACACCTCACTGGCTCTTATTGCTTTTAGACTATAAGCTCTCAGTGATCAGGGATCATTCCTGCTTTGATACTTAGTCTTGCACAGGACAAACCTCAGTTAAGAAGATACTCTACTTGCTGTTTCCTATTTGAAGCAGACTTTAAATTCCAAAGGTGATTACAATGTCATCTCCCTTCTCACATGCTCACCTACAGTAACACCCTGTCTTCCCATCAAGAGGTGAAGGTAACTTACAACCAATAAAATGAGGTAGAAATGACACTGGGTAACCTGCAAGGGTGGGTAAGAAAAAGCGATACACCGTTCTGCCTTGCTCACTGGAATACTCACGCTTGAAGACTTCAGTCGCCATATTTGCTGTCCAACTCCCCCTAAGGCTGCTTTGTTGAAGGAAGGCCAAATCAGTGCATGTGGAGAGATGGTGTAGAAAGGCTCTGAGACTACATGACATGAGAAAGATGCCCAGCCACTCCTGCTGCTCCGTATCCTTCCTTCTCTTTCCTACTCCCACGGTGTATCTGCTCCACTCCCTATCTGACTGCGTCCATTTGAAAGACCCTGAGCTAGAATCACTCAGGTAAAGCCTTCTAGAATTTCTGACCCACAGAAATCATGAGAGATAATTAAAATGACTGTTGTAAGATACTAAGATTGATGTCAATTATACAACTAGAAAAAAAAAAAGATCCTAAGTTTGAGGTGATCTGTCATGTAGCACAGGTCATGGGACATATTTATCAGTACTTGGAATGAGGGGCTGCTATAATAAACAACCAAAACATGTAGTATTGGCTTTAGGATTAGGTATACAGAATCTGGAAGGCCCCTGAGGACACCACTGGTGAAACCTGGAAGGACCAAGAAAAGAATGTTAGTGGAAACTTTAAAGAGCTTTAAGGAAGATGATGGTGAGTGCTTGAAGGAAACTGGGAAAAATATTGTTGGAAGTTAGAACTAAATTGTTACTTCTGGTAAAATGAGAAATAAAAACTGTACCTAATAAATTTGATGATCTAGCCAAGATTTCCTCAAAGAGGATAAAGATGATCTTTTAAAAAATGAACCATCTGAGTAGAATTTGGAAGGAATGTAAAATGTCAGCCAGGGATTCTTTAAGAGACAGCCTCTGAGCACAGATCAAGTCCAGAATACAGATGTAAGATTCTTTGTTAAGACCTCAGAAAGATCTAAAATAATACCTCATAGAATCTTTCAGAAAAACAAAAGGCTCACTCCAATCTTAAAGACATGTCTCATAGAAACTACTGTCGAAAAGGCAGAACCTAAGAGTCTAAGGATTTAAGAGGCAGTGATCGAAGATCTAAGGGTGTTGTTCCATAGCAACCCCATAAAGAAGCCAAGATAGAAAAAGGCATGCCTCAAAGAGATTTGTGGGTATAGCTTTGGTCTAATGGAGTCGATTGTTTTAAACGAAATATGCGGAAAACCTGCACAGTTTTAAAAGGAATCACATCAGTTTACATGTAAAGAGACAGAGACAGTACAAAATGAAAAGAGGTCTCTAGATCAAGGGTCAGCAAACCAGAGCCTAGGGGCCAAAGCACCTGTAAATAAAGTTTTATTGGAATGTAGTCATGCTTATTCACTTACATATAGCTTATGGCTGCACAGTTGAGTAGTTGCAAGGTAGAAGGTACATTTAACAGCAGAGTTGAGTAACCACAAAGAAACCACATGGCCCTTTACAGATAAAAGTTTGCTAATCCCAGCCCTAAGCATTCTCATTTTATGGGCAGGTTGTGGGATAAGAAGGCCATTCAATTGCAAACACAGGCCATTTTTTTCTCTTATGAAAAAGATGACTCAGAGGGCAGAACCAAGAGCTTCAAAATACATCCAAAGAGTAGGACTGAACCCTAATTAAGAAACCATCAAACATACCTGGTTGGAATTCAAAACTGTTACAGACCAGTGACTGCACAAAACTGTCCAGTCATTTTCCTATGCCTGTCTCATCCTTACATGTTGTGTGTGCAAGCAGCAGGTAACTTGTCACTTTCATTCACAGGTTTTCAGACCAATACCTGAGGAACTACACCTGCAAAACCACTCTTCAAGAGCCTCATCTGCAATTGTGGCAGATTCAGTTGACCCAACAGTGGCTTCAAGCTGATGCCAGAAAGGTCTTAGTAGTGGGAAGTAAGCGTATTTCCCACAATGGAGGAATATGTACTGTTGCGGCCAGAAGGCTAACCATAGCCAGTTGCACTTTCCAAATGTCTTCAACAATACCTTTCAACTAACTTGCTCAAATTTTACACGGTCTTGAACATTCTCTACAGCCCTTTCCTTGAATCTTGGAGGACTTATGACTGGAGTGTGACTAAACGAATGAGGTGGTAATAGGGCCCGCATGATTTCTGTGGGTGGTCAGAAAATGCACATAGCTTCCACTAGCCTGCTGAAAGAGTTCCCCTTAGACACTGTGTAAGCAGTCCATTTCCCCTAAGGCTACCACTAGTCCTTGAAAAAAGATAAAGGAAGAGATCTTGACACTTTCTGAAGACAGTGACACAAGGTGTTTCTACCGCATGCCCCCCTTTCAACTCCAGCTGATAATCACGTCAAAGACCCCTAAGCCAAAACTGCCCAGCTGATTCCCTCCTGAATTCCTGATCCTGAGAGAAACAATAAACCATAAGAAATAATAAAATAGGGAAGCCCTGGTGGTACAGCGGTTTAGCGCCGCCTGCAGCCCAGGGCATGATCCTGGAGGCCTGGGATCGAGTCCCGCGTCGGGCTCCCTGCATGGTGCCTGCTTCTCCCTCTGCCTCTGTCTCTGCCTCTCTCTCTAGCTGTGTCTCTATGAATAAATAAATAAAATCTTTAAAAAAAAAAAAAGAAATAATAAAATAACTTCTGCTTTTCTAAGAGCCATCTAAGTTTGAGATGATTTGTTATGTAGCAACATTTACTACAAATTTCATGAATTTTGGCTATTCATTCATTGCTTTAGTTTATTAAGCCCCCTTTTTTATAAAAAGCTTTGTGATGTTTACCCTGTTTTACTTTTTTGATCTAGTTTTGACTTTTCTGCTCTAATATGCAAAAGCCTTATTAATACCAGGAAAGCAACACAATGCCATCACTCATGAATTAACATTTGCTTTTTAGCCATGAAAGAATGCTCTCAATCACAAATACTGCATTTTGCACATCACTCTAAAAATACTTGAAAATAATTTTGATATATTTTGGATCTCTTTTCCATTAAGTATTTTTTTAACCTATCCTTAAGTTGTTCAAGTCAACGCCTCTCACATATTTCAATATTTAACACATTGGGTTAGGAACATAATGGACAAATGAATCCACAGAAAATCCCTACAGGAAACTCAGATCCTGATACACTATAACTGGCAGATACCTCACTTTTATTTTTTGAACAGTTGATGGAAGTTCTGGAATCAGCATCTTCTTTAACATTAATACTCAAATCCTGAACTCTCCAATCAAAGGTTCCACTGTAACGCCAATGTAGTTAAAAAAATAAATATATTTATGGTACATTTCACTATAATTCTGATAAAGACAGGAGGAGGACTTTAAGTTTGTGGGGTTTCAATAAGAAAAGAAGAAAGAAAGGCTATATAAAAACCATGAGAAAATAGAAAGCTTCCCATTTGTTAACTCTTGTTTTAAACTATGACATTCTCAACCTGGAAAATTAGTCAAAAACTGTAATTACCATATTATAAGCTGAATGGGCAGCTGAGATATTTCAAGCCATTAATTTTTTAGAAGCAATCTATGTTTTTTCATATAAAACTGCACAATCCACTCACAGGGCAAAACATTTTGCCCTTAATCCCCTATAGACTCACCTCTAAGTTTTTAAGGGAGAGAGACGGGCTCAATTTCAGCTTATAATAACAATGACAACCTTGATGCTGGACATTTCCTCTACTATGGGATTCTGAAGGATCAATGGCCCAATAAGAATGAGATCCACAATTAGACTCCCCAAATATCCTTAATTTCTAAAAAATGTCCTAGCATCCTGATTGTGATTGTGATTAATCAGGTTAGTAATTCTATAGGTAAAGCTCATGCTAGCGGACTTTTTGTCTCTCCAGCAAGCTTCCACCACCTTACCAATATATAGGTGTATTTACTGCTATTCTTCTTACCACGGTTTCTGACCTGTCAACCTGAGTGCAAGATCGAGCAATAATGCAGGTACTGTGTGTCTGACACCCTTCCAATAATGAAGCAATAAGTTGTTGGAATACAACTTAATATTGGGGCGCCTGAACACTTGGTTTAAAGGATTCATCTTGAAGGAATGATTTAGATAATATCCTGTAGGAAAAATAAGCATCAGAGCATTTTGAATGTTATTTGTTATTCAGAAAAAAATACCTAACGTTAGACCTAGAATTCAGCACATGACAATATTTTATCATCCAAACTTTAGAACAAATTACAGTGAGTGACAATACTACCTTTGCTTTTCTGACAAAGTCTTAAATTCGAGTCTTCTCATTCACAAAAGGCCATTAAGCCTTATCATAAGCATAAACAAATACAGAGTTAATGAATATGCATTTTAGCGTAAGCATGGGTTGTTTAACAGTCAGAGGAACAGATAAGACAGAGCTAGTCACCATTACCTTGGGCTTCTTCCAGTCATCCTGAGGTAGATATCATACAGGAATGCTGGGGCCTTATGGCTTACAGCAATCCAGTAATGATATAAAAGGTGATTGGAGGTTAGATTTACATTGGGCCGTCTGAAGGCCTGTTCGAGAGGATTCCTCTTGAAAGTGGAAATTACATGGTATTCTGAGGAAGAAAAGTTGTGTAACAGCTTTGATAATAACCATGTAATGAAGTTTTGAAAAAAAATCATGTTTTTACAAACCAAATATTTCACCAAAGATGTCAGAGTTCGCTCAATTAAAAAACAAACTTTTCTACTCTCAATAGTAGCTAAGAGAATATGGGTATTAGACTGCTGAACCCAAGTGGTTTTAGAACTACCACTATTTATGAATGGTAATTAGACGAATGAATTTTTGCTAAAATTCACTTTTAAAAATCCTTTTGTTTTACCTATGTCAGTTTACAGTGTCACTTTCTATATTTCACCTCTCACGATAGCTTCTTTCTTTCTGTTCCTCTTTCCAGATTCTTTTTTTTTTCTTTCCAGATTCTTATTACTGTACTTACTTAAAAATGAAAAGGAAAATCATCATCCTTTGCTTATAAATAATTAAGTTGCTCAAATTAACATATATCAACAGCTTAAAACAACCCGAAATTAACTTCTGCTGTAATTTATTTAGGTAATACAATACCGACAAAATCAAATCTATTATCTATGTTAATACTTTAATGGAAATGTATATTGAGAAATGCATTCAAAAATAATGCTCAACTTGATTTTTACTAAACTTTACAACACAATGAGAGATTACAAAAATAAAAACTAACTCATTTCAGTGTTCTAAAGTTCTTAGAATACTATTTAAATAATTATCATAAAATTAAAATCACCCTAGATTAGTTTTCTTATATGTTATAATGGTCAATCTTTAAATTGAAATAAAAATGGCACAGAAAAAAACCTCAGGACAAATGACATAAAAATCCACTTTAAAATCAAAACTCTTCTCCAAGGATAAAAATTGTTCAATGAGAAGTAAAATAAGACCTCTTACTAAATAATGCAATTGATATATTTTACTTTAAATTTGAATACATAAACTTAAAAATTATTCAATTTCAGTAGGCTTTAAGTTCTATTAACTCTAATTTAGAACAAGCAACAAAGCATATATCTATTCCTGTGATTTGTGAATTTCAAGAGATTAATAAGTATAATAGAAAATACTCTGGCAAAAAATACTCTGCTTCCTAACTCCTTAATTTCTTATTCTTGGAACAGCTAGCTAGCTCCTGTAATACAACAACTGTTGTAGTTGGAAGTGATATTGCCTATGGATAGACAACATCAGGACTGAGAGCACCCACGAGGGAGGAAAAAGAAAAATCACTGTTTCCTCACCATGGGCATTTATCTGTGAGGGATGCTGCAGACAGCAGCAAAAAAGTAGTAATGGTCACAAAAGGGTGGGCCAGGAAGGGAATTTACTAAGGATATTTTTAAATTTTTTTTTGGATATTTTTAAATTTGTGAAATACTGCTAAAGACCAGAAGGCAGTATAGGATAGATATTCTAAAATGGTAATCAAAATAAGAATAACTTGGTAACTCAATGGCTTTATATTGCCTCGTGGGTATATTCTAACATAAAACCTCAGAGAATATTTTAAGATTTATTCTAACATTCAAAAACACAGGTAAAATCATACCAACTTCACCCCAGTGGAAAGGATTAGTGCTGCCTGTTGTGCAATTATACACCATGATGTTTCTTGGTCTGCAAAGACAAAGATCAAAGCAATGAAACATAAAAAGAGGCCAAACTTATCCAATTTAAATCTTACACGATATTCAAGTAGGAAAAAATAATGATTATGGGTATCTTTTCTACATTGATTATTTCAAAAATTATCCTTAAACTATTAATCTTTGTGTCTGAAGGACTATTTACACCTACTCTTTATCCCTCCACTACCAAAAAAATTATTAAAAAATACAGTATTTTTCTCTTTTCGTATTTTTCTTCCTTATAATAGCAGGAATATCTGTTATTAAATGTAAGGAAACCAACAATGACAAACAACCTCAGCTCTTCCTATCTCCTTCTCATTTCCAGAAGCTTTAGTTTAAAAAATTATGGACTGAGTTCCCTTTTACCAGAAACAGTGTATTCATATAATCATATCCCTCCTTTTTTAGGATATAAAATACTGACTTAAAAAATAAGAGCAGTTTATTAACTAGGGAAAAAAATGTTATTGAAAAGTTTAAAATTTAAGAGTTACCTATAAATGCTACTACTCCCTTTCAAAAAGAAGCCTGAGTTGATTAAAGCTGCTTTAGTGTGCCATGTTTAATATATGAAAGCCATTCTCTGAGAATTTCAGCTTTTTATATGTTGAGTTTATATCAAGTTTTAGTTTGGAAAACTGAAAAAGCATCAGGGGGTGGAAGGGTTTTGGGTTTTTCTCATTCTTAATCCCAAATGAACTTTATCCTATAGATAGTATATGACAACTAATGTTAATTCTTAATTACAGCTGATGGAACTACTTGCTCTATTATTACTTGTGATTAAACCAATTCCTGCAATTGGAAGTGATAATACCTGTACATATTGATATGGAAATTATCAGTACTGAGGGATTAATTAACATTAGCCATTAGTTCTGTTTTCCCTTCATAGTTACTATATATTTAACAAGCGACATTGTCACCTCATATACCTATTAACTCCGGAATACCAGGCTGCCGCAAGACTCGTGTTGACAACTACATCTACAGGAACAAGATCTGCAAGGGCATTGTTGGAGGCACGCATTGTTCGAAGAATTCCTTTCCCTGCCTTTGTTGAAATTAAAAACAGCACCTTAAGATATGTAAGCCAAAGTGCATGCACACACACACACACACACACACACATATAAAGATATACAGAAAACAGAAAAATGTATGTAGAATGTAAAGAAATCAAAAGGTTTACTTACCGCAATAAAGAGACCACTTGGTCCATTAAAGTTATCAATCCATCCCTAATACAAAAATTAAAAATAGGGGGAGCTTAGAAATATTGTAAACCTAGAGATTTATTTATCTGACATCTACAACTCCATATATATACTTAGTAGTTTTTTTCTAAAAACTAAAAAACAGACAAGATTCAGGCCAGAATATTTCTCTCCTGTAACAGAAACAGTAACAGAAACAGTCTTTGCCTGAGATTGCAAATATGAAGTTAAGTCATTCTCAAAAGGTTACCTACTCTTCCATTAAGTCTCCACAAAGAGAATTCAATAAAAAAGCTTACAAAAAAAAAGGAGCTTATATCTGTCAAATATTTTAGCTAAATTACACTTGCTCAAGTTTGATTTTGTGCTATTTATCTCAGGCAGCATCATGAGATTTGGGGGAAATGGGAAATCCTCCTCAAAACTACTGAATAAAACAGAAGAAAAGAGAAAGCAACAGAAGCGATGCTATTACTTACTATCATTATAGAGACCTAGGTTTTTTGTAAATCAATTCATCTGTTAGTTTATATCTATTTTCTCTTATTTCAGGGATTCACAAATACCATAATGACCTGCTTTTCTACAAGCAAATTATCATAGAAATCTCTTATGCCTTCTTAGCTTGTGATCTATACAGGAAAGAGTCTACCTCCTGGAAGGCCGCCTTATTCTTGAACTAAAAAGCAAATGAAATAAAATAAGATCCTGAATATTCTCATCTCTATTTCCTTCACCTCAACAAAAGAATCTAATCAGTAAATAATTTTAAAAACCAACAAATGCTGATGTGTCAGAGGCCAACATCTTTGTCAGTCACAAGGACAATGTATAAGGCAAGGTCTGCTTTGACTCCAGACAACACCGCAGCCTTTGATTTAATTTTCAGTGAGGATTTTTTAAAGGCTTATCTGCATTTCTATATATGCAGCATCATGTTACAAAAAAGTACCAAAAAAGTACTCTATGAATGAGAACAATTTTGCCATAGTAAGCCATGTACAGTAAATAACACCTGCTCTTACATCAAACTGCCAACTCTTTTTATACAAAGACAAGACTTAAAATTCTCAATTCCATTATTACAAAAATTTCTCACAACTTACTGGAAAAGGTTCTTTCCAACTGGCACCAACAATCGATGGCCTTACAATTGCCACATTTAGCTTTGCTCCTTCTTGCTGTACAACATACTCTGCCAATGCTTTCGTGTATATGTATGTGTTAGGTCTGTCTCCTATCAATTTTGGTGTGATATCATTTACTAGGCCATCATCCATCCACCTGGTCAGCAAAGAAATTGCATGCAAAAATATTTTCAGATGTTTTACTATAAAATCAGAACCACTTAGCTTTGCATATTCAAACATATCTGTTGCTCCGATTCAAATGCTTTTATGGTTTTTACTAAAAAGAAAAAAAAATACATAAGCGGAAGTTAATCTTACTTTCATTAAACAACAACGACAAGTCCGTACCTGTGTAACTGTGATGTTATACAGACATATATATTCGGTGTAATGTCACACTCTCAAGATACCCATACTAACTGATAAGATTATCAAAGTAAGTTTTCTTCTGCATGTGGAAGAAAAAGAATCTAACAAAACTGGAGATTGTTACTCAACTTAGGAGAAGTTCCACAGCAGAGATGAATTTTGAAAAACGGAACAGTTCCTACTTTAAAACAACAACTGCGAACGCTGGCTAAGCCAAGGAGACATTATTAGCCTTATCACAGGGAGTGAGTTTACAGAGCCAATCTATGAGTTACCCTAAAATGATCTGTTAGCTAGATTTCTTTGTAAGCAAAGAAAAGAGATACAGAATGAGAAGGTTAAAAGCATTTTCTCAGCAACTTAGATGTTTGGATATGCCAACTGCTAAAAAGAGAAAAAGTAAAAAGCTTCATTAGCTTCTACTTTCAACTTTTCCCAGACATATTAAGCACTTCCAACTACTGACTCATGGGGACAATGAGGTAAATATTTGGGACCATCTAAGAAATAGAGTCAGAAAACAGAGACCAGAGAATTAATGGAATGTCTTGGTAAATTCCCATTCTTATTTATTTTCTTATAATCTGTCTGCTTCTTCATACTGAGTAGCAGGAATGCCTTAAAGAGAAAGACTTATATGTGCTTACTCTGGGAGAAAACATGGAGGAGCAATGAACACCCTCTAGAGCCCTGAGGAAAAAAGGATTTAAGTAAGGGACAGTAAACAGAGCTGAAAAGGGATAGGATCTCTGAGAAAAAAGGAAGCCTAAGGGAAACGAAGAAGAATAAAGGAGGAAAAAGCCTACAGGGCTATTATAGGAGGATTAATGATATGTTTGGATATAATGGACATGAGAATTTTCTATAATTCTAGTCCATTAAAGAAGATCCTTCTTTTTATTTTTGCTGTGATCCTGTTTGTTTTATTTGATGAGAAAGTACAGCCTGAAGCAAATGAATCTTGACCCTGCCAAATTCACTTACACCATATCCATCAAATACTCACAAATAGTAATTGCTGATAGGATCCTAGTCCTCAGAAAGGTGATAAACAATAACACCAGGAGTATCATTTAAAGGAATGAGACTGATCCTCTAATAATTTAAGGCCTTTGTACAGATTTACTCCATTGGAGGGAAAAAAAGGGGGGTAATTTTTTAATCAATTAGAACATTGCTATTCAACAAGCAAGTCATTAGTCTCCATGGGTATCAGGCACTTCTTACATTTGCTAGATTAACTCCCTGGAAAATAGAGAACCTAATGTTATGGATGAGTTGTTCAGAGACCTTCCTCCAACCATCACACTTCTTCAAATGTGAAAGCTTCAACCAGACTTCACCAACAGTCATTCAGATATAAATCTACACAATTAGAAGAACTTAGTAGATATGTAGTAATTGGTTGAATACGGAATAAATAGGTCAGGGGTGGGGGAGGCAGAGGGAGAGAGAAACTGATACAGACCAAAAGATACATATCAATAGATACTTAAGTCCAAAGTTTTGGGGATCAAAGCAAATGTGCATAAATTTAAAATAAACGCACTCTAAAGAATCAATCAGCTTCTTGGGATCCACAGGAGGTGGATAGACTACTTCATCAATATGCTTCCGATTACAGTAGGCATATGCTGTTGATACATGCATGAATACTTCCAGATTCTTCATTTGTTGTGCAAGCAGGATTAGCTGGCGTGTAGCAATCACATTCAACTGCACAGCATCTCTATAAAAGAAAAAGTGACAATGAAAAATTGGGAAGCTTTCCCAGTGAAAAATTAGAAAGTCATTTATTTTACCTGCTTAAACAATTTTATCTTCATTAGAGAGACAAGGAGACAGGAGATTTTTGTTTCTTCACAATTGACCCCTTATGTCTAATTTTGTAGATTTTATTTCAATATAAAGTACATTCCATCAGTTGTATTTAAAAAGAAAGATTTTCAGATTATAAAAGAAGCCTCACACTAGAACTTAAAAAATAAAAGTACAAATTAAAATTTTAAATTACCCAGAAAGAAACACAGATAACTTCAGTCTTTGGCTTTTATATGTACATTTTGAAGTCATGCTAGACTGCTTTTGCACCTTGATTTTTAAAAGCATATTGTTTCAATATATGGAATTACAAAGAAGTAATCAGAATGGTTAAGTAATTTTAAAATGCTAAGGCAGAGTCACTAATAAGGGTAAAACAGTCAAAGAAAACTCCGAAACATTAAATTACATTAACATATAATCAACTAAGAATATGTTTATTTCCCTGTGTAGCAATTAATCCAAACACTTCTTAAAGACTAGCTTACAAAATTCAAAGGGGTACTATAATAAAAACGGGTACATTCTGTCACAAGAGACACATACAGGACTCAAAAATGATCTATATATTAACCTCTTTTTGAAATTTATCCAAAGTAAATAATTTTACAAATGCAAAAGTATATATGCAGAAAAATAATCAGTGAAGCATCTAGTAATAGCAAAAGCCTAGAGAGCCTTTCATTCACTATGAATGAAATGAATAAACTTTAACAAAGCAGGTATTTTATCACAATGAAAGAATAGTGTCATTTTAAATAATTATAATAACTATAAAAACATGGGAAATCTGTATGAAGATTTTTAAAACACAGGCATTACAAAGTAAAGCAGGATTAAGAACAAGACTCTCGAGTACCTGAATTCAAATTCTGGCCTGGCCTACCTCTCAGTGACCTTGTATAGTTCACCTGTAAATAGGAACTATAACAGAGTCTACCTACTAGGATTTATACAAAATTAAAAGAAATAAATAGCTTGCAAGTATTTAGCATTATTCCTAAATAGGCACTAAAACAGGCTTTCAATAAATATTACTAAAGGTAAAGAGATGGTGGATAGTTTTTGCTTGTTATTTGAACGAAAAAAAGTTGATATATTCAATACCAGTAATACTGTGAAAAAACTGGTAAAGTAATACACTGTTGGTGACTACACTGATAGAACTGATTCAAAGAGATTAAGACAAAGTACCAGAAAAAAAAAAAAAAGACAAAGTACCAGGAAGTACAGAAATGATGTAACTACTCCTCTAGTGAACCTACTGAAATTCACTCAAAGGAAAAATTTGTTCTTTTTTAAAAAGATTTTATTTATTTATTCATGAGAAACAGAGAGAGAGGGGCAGAGACACAGGCAGAGGGAGAAGCAGGCTCCCCATGGGGAGCCCAACACGGAACTCATCCCAGGACCCCAGGATCACGCCCTGAGCCAAAGGCAGACACTCAGTGAGCCACGAGGTGCCCCGAAAAACTTGTTCTAACATTAATTTTTCAAAGAAAGAAATGAAAATCCCCTAAATTTGTTATACCTAGTGAACATTATACATAAATTATGGCATATCAACATGGTGGAATACAATCATATCATAAAAGTTTTAACCATGAAAAAATCAGAAGTGTGGAAATTGTTTCCCCAAGTAAAATCAGTTCTATGTTTAAATTTTATGTAAAACAATGTATATTTGAAGACAGACCACAATGAGGATGTTTTTAAAATCACAATAGTTTTGAGTACTTTTCAAAATTCTTACATTTTCAGTATTAATGAAGAAAAAAAATCTAATTATTCTTTTAAAGGCCAGGATATGTCACTGATAGAATCTGATCCGCCTGACTCTAAAGCAGTGCTTTGGTATCTGTTCGCATTTGCAAAACAATGGAGATCGGAGGGTACTGTTTTGGAAGAGGTATACAGAAAATATTCTGTTACAGGTTCCTGAGGACAGGACAACAAGTTCTGGGTCACCAAGAACAAGAAATAATTCACGAGAGGAAAACTCCTGTGCATTATTTTTTCCTTTAATTTAACAGTATCCAAGGGTTCATGAAAACATACTAAAAGTAATTTTTTTTAAATGAAGTAATTGGTTTGTGGTCTTAAAATCATGAGAATATCTTTTTTCTTCCTTATCTCAACTGAGAAGGGAAAAATCTGCTCAAATGGAAATCCAGCAAAAAAGGCATTTCACAGAGAGGATACAGTCCACTAGACTGTAAGGCAATATGCTATTTTCTTTTGCATTTGTGAAACAATGAAGCTAGGGAGGGTAATGTTTTGGGAGCAGTACACAAAGGATATTCTGTTACAGGTTCCTGAGGATGGTAACAGAATTTCTGGGTCACTGAAAATAACGAATAACTTCAGAGAGAACACTCTTGTACCTTGTCTACTACCCCTGTGCCTGAGAGCCCAAACGTGATGGCACTTTATATGCCCACATAAGTAACTCTCAATATCACTGTAAGGCTAATAATCTCACTCTATTTTACCACCATCCAAGTTCTACTCCACTGAACCTCAGACTGAGATCCTGACTCTGATGTTAGATCAGAAAGCCAAAATAATAATAATAATAATAATATTCCCATGGTTTAATTATATGGAGTCATAAAGACATCTTAAATAACATTAGCTTTTGGAGGAGGAGCAAAATGAACAAATCTTTATTAATTTATGGTCCACCATTAATGTCGACACAGAAGCCACTTCACAGAAAAAAAAGAATAAAGAACTCAACTTGAACTGGCAATAAATCTTGTTTACCTGTCTTAAAAACATATCCTGCTCAAACTCTGTGTTGATATACTTCTAAGACTTTAAACCAGAGATCTCATGCTTGGCATGACAGACACCTGAGAGTCAGATTGCTGGAGCTAATCCTCAGATACTCTGTAATATCTGAATTGATGCCTGGAAAACTATATATATATGTTACATATACATGATTTATAATCTATATGTAATATGTAGTTTATAATATATATTTATATATATAATACATATATTTATATTTTAAGATTTTATTTTTTATGTAACTTCTAGCCTCAATGTGGGGCTCAAACTTAGGACCCCGAGCCCAAGTCAAGAGCTGCATGCTCTACTGATTGAGCCAGCCAGGTGCCCCTGGAAAACTATTTTTAAAAAGTTCCCCAGGCCATTCTGATATCTCTTTCCCCTTTCCCCACTTCTGAGAAAATACTTCATACATGAGATCTCATCACTATTGCTGATTTTTTTTTTTTTTAATTCAACAAAGACATAGACACAGATATCTCGGGACCAATTAGTCAATCTTAAGGTAGGAGACCCAGACATCTATAACTTAAAATCACACACAGAGTCTCGCCACAAATAAAGATTCCTGGGGTTATTATCTAAAACCAGAGGGTCCAAATATTCCAAGTAGAGTCCAATTCTGCATTTTTAACACATTTTCCAGGAATTTTTAAGATTCATAAAGCATTCTGAAGTGGGAGAGTCGATGCCCTTAGACTCAACAACTTCTTGATCTTTTCTCATCATCCATCTTTACTTCTACTCCTTTCTCTTTTTTTTTTTTTTTTTTTAAGATTTTATTTATTCATTTATGGTAGACACACAGAGGGAGAGAGGCAGAGACACAGGCAGAGGGAGAAGCAGGCTCCATGCACCGGGAGCCCGACGTGGGATTCGATCCGGGGTCTCCAGGATCACGCCCTGGGCCAAAGGCAGGCACCAAACCGCTGCGCCACCCAGGGATCCCCCTCTACTCCTTTCTCAATGCCTACTCGCACCTACTCAACATATCCCATGTTCATATTCACATATTATCCTATTCAAACTGCTGCATCTCTAAAATCTCATACTAAGAATTTCCCCCAGACCACCCCTCCACTTCCCCCCATAAGCCTGTTTTCTGTCCTCATCATGGTCTCCAGTTTCTTGCTATGGTTTTACTCTCAACTCCACTAGCCCTATATCCCACCTTCACTTTCTTTATTACCTTAGGAACACCAGACCCCAGGATCAACTATTTAATTTAAGGAATTCCTTTTATTATCCTCAGTATCATTCTCCCTTCATTTTTTGCCAGTATTTCTTTACAATCCCTTAATCTTAATACCCACTTTTTCCCACCTCAAGATTTATAAATTATCATATCTCAAAATAAATGCATACTACCACCTCTCAATTCTTATAGCACTTAATGTATGCTCTTCAGTAATTTCTTACTTTCTACCCTACACTATGATTATTTAGGCAAATCTATCTCCCTTTTAGACTATCTGGACTTTGCAAACAGGATCTGTGTGCAATTTCTTGGTTTTTCCCAAAATAATGGGTATAATGTTGGGAGTAAAATCTGGATTATTTTTTGCCCTGGTAATAAAGTCTGTGTCATTTTTAAATTTTTGAGTAAACTTAAAAAATGATTATAAAGAGTAACTATTTCTTAGGCAGTTACTACATGCCAACTTACAGTATTCTAGAATGCCTGGCCCAAATATAATCTTGCAATATCATCATTTACAATACCATTAAAACTGCTTTACCAAAAACAATAATTTCAGTTAAATGACTAAGGTTACGTCAGTAAAGGCAATAAATTTTATTATTCATCTATATATCCTCCTTGCACTATGAGATCACTAGTAAGAGAAGAAAGAATAATGAATAGATTTCCCTTTCATTAATGGCAGACTTGCTTACCCCAAGGGGAACGGAAAGAGAGAAAGAAGGTCCTTCTCATAAAGATTACTTTTGAGTAGTTTCACCCTAATTAATGTTGTCTGTTTGCAAATCCATTTCCCCTTTAAAAGCACCTAATTTTTCCTTTAAGCTAATAAGGACTATTCCACAATTATCCAGTAAATATGTATCTTTTTTTTATTGAAAACAGTTTCAAAAGACTGTGTGCGCTTTCTTTTGGTTATGAAAAACAATGAAAGCTAGAACTATGGGGGGAAATATCTGTTAGAGTATTTAATATTAAAAACCTATTATCACAATATCCAAAGATAATAAGTGGCAAGTATAAAAAGCTGTATATAAATACACATATATGTACACACATCTTTTATGAAAGTGAGATTCTAACTATAGCTCTACTAAGATTCTTTTGTCACTTTTGAATCATGAACACATGATGGTTATACAGAAACAACTAAAAAGTAAATAAATTATTATCACCAGATAATAAAGGATAAACTCAAAGTTAGAGATAAGGTATGTAATTCCAAAGCTCATGTCCTTTCCAGTACACAGTGCTGCCTCAGCTTCCTCAAGTATAAAATGCACTTGCTCACAATATTACAGTGGTAACATTAACATAGAAAAAAATAATGAAAGAGAAAATTTACCCTGAAAACTACAAAGTACAATTAAAGAAATGTAAGTGACTATGACAGTGCCCTCACCTGGAATATGGATAAAACTTACTGTAATGCTTTGGTGCTGAATTATCACATTATATAATATCAATTAAGGCTTATACTTTTATATCAAAGACTTTATGGGAAATAGGGATCCCTGGGTGGCGCAGCGGTTTGGCGCCTGCCTTTGGCCCAGGGCGCGATCCTGGAGATCCGGGATCGAATCCCATGTCGGGCTCTCAGTGCATGGAGCCTGCTTCTCCCTCTGCCTATGTCTCTGCCTCTCTCTCTCTGTGACTATCATAAATAAAAAAAAAAAAAAAAAAAAAATTAAAAAAAAAAAGAAGAAAAAAAAAATTAAAAAAAAAAAGAAGAACAAAGACTTTATGGGAAATAATCTCAAAACCCTTTATAAACAAAACTTAACTTAAAAACACTTTAAGAAGGGTTTCAAGTATTTGTAAAACCTAAAATAGTCTGCACTATTTTAACTGGTATAAGACCATACAATTAGGTTAACATTATAAAACTGTATTTTTTAACACACTATCAAAAAGAATCCTCTGAATTAAGCACCATTATTTGATAATGCATATTTTAAAAACACTAGTAAACGTTTAAAACATTATTTTTTTCTTGAAACAGGCATTTTGACAGAAGTCCAAATTATTTTATTTTTTTTTTAAAGATTTTATTTATTTATTTGAGAAAAAGAAAGAACGAGCAGTGGGGAGGGGCAAAGGGACAGAGAGAGAGAAGCAGACTCCCTGATGAGCAGGAAGCCCAATGCTGGGCTTATTGTTCCCAGGACCTGGAGATCATGACTTGAGCTGAAAGAAGATACGTCACTGACTGAGCCACCAAGGCACCTCTTTCATCTTTTTTTTTCAAATTATTTTTTTAATTAAACATATGTCCACTGCTGCCTGTCCCTAACAATGCTACCAAGTTCTAAAACAAAGACAAGGTATGGCTTAAATTTATTAGCCATTTTATCTTACTGTGCAGAACCTGAGCTCAATTTTTTTTTTTTCTAATTTTCAGGTGAATATGTGTGGGATAGAAAAATAAAACTGCTGAGGTGCAGGCTTCTGAAAGAATGAAGGGAAGAAGAAACAAACAGTTGTTAAGACTGATACACTTACTGAAGGTAAATTTCTCTTTCTTCTATTCCATACTTCCCTACCCTACAGTTAAATTCAAGGCAACTTCTAATACGCAGACACTAGCTGTCCAATATTTCTAAACTAATAATAAGAAGAAAATTCTCTTAACACTCTTTAAGACATAGAAAGCTACCATTAACATAGGGCAGTTTCAAATCACTTTCAAAACAATCTGACTAAAAAGAATTCAAATTTTTAAACTGTGATGAAGTTCAAATATCATATAAATACCTTTACTTACCTTAAATTTTCATTAAACCTTACTGTAGCTGCACAGTGGAATATAATATTGATAGAATCTATGATGATCTCTTTATCTTCTTCACTAAGAGCCAGTTTAGGTTGGGTGAGTTCACTGTTGATCGCTATAACTTTCTCTCTAAAATCTGGATTTTCATCTCTCAATCTGTCAAAGAGCTAGCCAAGGGGAAAAAATATTTTAGAACAATATTTTTCAACTTTCTAAAACCCTTGGCACCCCACCAAGGGTCACTTCTGAAAACTTCAACTATGTTAATCCTAAAGTTGCCATTCTTAACTGCTATCATTCTGTATAGAAAACAGCCTATGAAACCCACATTATCATCCCCATTTTACATATGAGGAATCTGAGATGCAGAGTGGTTAAGTAACTTGCCAAGGACACAGAACAGGTACTTTTAAGAGTTATATTTGAAGTGCCCATGCTTTTGCTGACTAAACTATATTGTACTGTTCCTCAAAATAGACTTAAGCAGTATAGACATCAGGACAATGTTTAAAATGATAATTCAGACTTCTAAAACCCCAATCTTAATTTATGACTTCATTTTATTTTGCTTTTATTCTGTTGCAGTAGATTACAGTAAAATACCATTATTGTCTATATCAAGTGTGAGGCCAATATTTTTGAAGAAGAAGAAAAAAGTAAATATGCTGATGGAAAAAAAAAGTTGGTGAGGAAATATGCAAATTAGAATCTGGACAAACTTGAGAAATACCATATATACAGGATTCTAACCCCAAAATTCAATATCCTTAAGGATACTAGAAGAAATAAATTAAGTAAAAAAATCAGTTAGATCCCAAGGTGATTTTAGTGGCAAAGGCACATTCGATTTTGAGTCAAATTTAATTTTTCATCCCAGATTTTTTTAAAGGAACATTGATGCTATCTCCAGATCACTGCTCTTTTACATTTTGACTCTCCACTTCATTTAAAATCCATACTTGTGGTTTAAGCAGAGATTCTGAATCTGGAAAGAAAGTCTATATGGTATATAGAATGCTCACTTATCTTCCGAAGTGGATATAACAGTGTTGCCCCTTCCACTACTGTTAGGTAGTGACTTCAGTATTAATGTGTTCCTTTATTAATTATTAAATATCTACTAAGCATTTCAGATGAGCAGGCACCTTCTAGACACTGAGAAAACAAAACAACAATCTTTGCCTCAAGCTATTTAGAATCTGACAGGAAAAACCAAACAAGTAAACAAACAATTAAGATACGTCGTTAAAGGTAACATTACAGGGCTAGGAGTCTGTACAGGAGAAAGAACTAACCCAAATGAAGAAGGACCAGAAATTAAAGAATAGTGTTCCAGGCAAAGAAAGCAGCACATATAACCACCTAGAAATAAGAGAGCATTAATGTTTGGGGAATTAAAAATAATTCAATACAACTTGGCCAATGACTAAGAATGAGGGATAAGTACTTGTGAGCTCCACAAGGAAGGGATCACATCTGTTTTGCTCAGCACTCAGGTCTTAGTTAGCCCAATGCCTGGCAAGATGTAGACATGATCAATGTATGTTATGTGAATACATCCATTAGGTGGAAAAGTTGGGAAGAGAATCTAGTACACTTATGGAGACACAAGTTCAGTGTTCTGAATGCTGGCTATAAAGGGTCTGTGCGATACCCGTAAGACAGGTCTAGTAGAGGTAAATGGCTCTGCGGGTCTGGAGCTCAGGCAAAAGAAGAGCCAGACTACCCATACAGATTTTACTAACCACATACAGGGAGCCCTGGGAAGAAAAGATCACCCAGGTAGCAGTGGTGATGAGCACCCGTGGTTCAGACTAGATGAAGCTTTTCCCAAATCTAATTTAAAATACAACCATTTGTCTCACTTAAGAGAGTGCTGAGTAATCACCTAATTGGATCTAGTAAGAAAAGATCAAGGCCTAGGACAGAACTCTGAAGAATATTGTTTAAGGGGCAAGCAGGAAAAAAGCAACCTGAGGAATGCCCAGAAAAGTCCTTTAACACCTTGAATTCATACTTTTCATTCTCTCACACTGCCAATGACCTTTAACTCCTCTTCATATCAGATATCTCCAACCACCAAGATAAGCTCATGCTGCTTCCCAAGTTCATGTCAAACCTGATACTCTTCCTGTCTCTAGCCACCATCTCTTTATTCAATACTATCTCTTCTGGTGCTTTTAATCCACCGGCACACCCCAATCAGTTCCTACTTGACTATGTTCACTAATACCCTCTTTGAGATACCTTATTACCTTTCCAGAATTTATTTTGTGGTCAATCCTCAATTAATGGAGTTTCTTTTCCTGGAGACATTCATCAGTGGTTCTCACCTTGGGGAAATTTTACCCCCAAGGGAACATCTGGTGATGTCTGAGACATTTTTCATTGTCACAACTGGGAGGTGGTGCAGCGGGGAGGAGATTCTGGCATCTAGTGGGTAGAGGCCAAGAACGCTACTAATCACCCTACGATGCACAGGACAGCTCCCTATAATAAAGAATTATCCTGTCCAAAATGTCAATAATGCTTAAGTTGAGAAACTACTATAAAACAATGTCCCACTATGATATATGCTTTTTGCCTATGCTCTTTACTATTTCAAAATTATAGCAGGCTTTATCTATCAGTTTCTTACTAAATTCAAATGTGCATTTTTTGATACCTGACATAAAAAGAACTCATCTTACTGACTTACTAGCAATGCTACACATAATGGGGAGACCACAGAGGAGATGCCCAAATCTTTGACATTTTACGCAGGCTCTCAATTCCAGCCAAGACTTTAACCTCAGTAACTGCTCCTATCCAGTCTCTCGTGACACTTCTACACTCCCTCTTTCCTCTTAAAAACCCTCTGGCCCAAAGGCTCCATTAAGGCAAGGATTCTATTTTATTTATCCCTCAGTTCAACCCCTTACATCAAATCAAGTACTCAATACTGAGTATGCACAGTAAATGTTTTCTGAAATATAAAAAATGAGTAACAATAAATAACCTCTTACTAGGCAAGGACATCGTTGGGAGGGGGATTAAAACATACTAATTACAAGTGATTAAAAGGTACTAGATACTACCTAATTAACTAAAAAATCACATAGCTTCTATACTAAACTTACTATCAATGAATGTCAGATAAATTCATTCACTGAGAGAATTCAAAGCTTACAATTATGAAATAATTTTACTCCAGATCATTTCAATTTTTTCTTAGCAATATTTTTCTAAAGGTTCAAAATGCATGACCTATTCTTGTATTCTAAACAACCTCTCTGTCATCATGTTCTTATTTGTCAAACGGGAATATGTTACTTTGCTACTTCCTAACACTGCTGTGGGGAACAACCAGTGCTTACCAATTTTTAAGTGGTATCAAAGGATGTTTGGCAGCACACTGGGTAGTTAGAAACTACCTTGTAATTATTTATTATTCTGAATACTACCTAAGATATCTATTAATTATAAATAACAGGTCTCAAATATTCTAAAAACACATTAAATATCTACCATATAGGTATTTTAGAACTTGTTACACAATTTTGCCCATCACAGAGGAAAGTTATTTTCTCCTACTCATCACAAGACATACCCAGTTTATTGCCATCCTGTAGAATTTTTTTTTTCACTAACTTTTTTCAGGACACTGAAGAAGCAAACTGAACTGTTGAGGATTACAGTAATTATATATACAAAAACATACTCTCTTCTCAATCATTTCCCCCACTTACCTTGCCACTAATTACTTCTTCTACTCGCTCTTGGGGTGTCTGTCCAGCTTTCTGTCTCACCAAAACATACACTGAATTCACCTTAGGACAAGACCTCAGCAACTTTTCCAGAAGTACCTTCCCTAGGAAACCGGTAGCTCCAGTGAGGAGGACATTCTTGCCTTCATAGTATTCTGGTATTGAAACCATTCTGATCCTAAGGAAAACATAGCAAATAAATATCAGTTCAAAGATTTATGTTAATTCTTCTTACTAAAAATCTCTTGCCATTGAAATAAATATTTTAAAGGATAGACAAAAATTAAAGTCAATGTTAAAAAATGGGGACCTTATCCTCTGGGTCATTGTAGGAAGGTGAGAAGAACAACAAACTGCACAACTGGTTTCTGATCTCAGCGTTTACCCCCTGGATCACCTCCGACAAGTAACTCACCTTTTCTGCACCTGGGTTTCTTTAGTACTGTTTATATTAAATGACTTCTAAAAGTTCCTTCCAACAATATGAACCCCAAATCTTCACTTGAACCTCAGTTAAACCCTACAGACCAATGAATCCTATTTCTCTGTCTCCAAAAGGATTTATAACACCAAATACAGGTCAGCAGTAAGACTCAATTGCTAGCTTGTATAACATGGCAAGGTATCAAATTCACCTATCATCACCAGTTGGAACAAGAAAAGGAAACACCAAGTCCTTCTCTTCCATGTCTGTAGTGACAATATATCCAAAAGGTGCTTTAAATCTCCCTTTTAAAAAAGTCACAGTAAGAAATACTTAGGCTGACTTATCCTCCCTGTCCAAATTCTACTAAAACAGCAGAAAAGATAGTGTACTAAGAGAACAAACAAAAGAACCATGATGAATGGAAAAAAACAAGATGCAGAAGGATTCATGCAGTATGTCACTATTCAAAGCTCAACACATTCAAAACAATGCTCTTTATTGTTTAGAAATGCACATACACACAATAATATTAATAGATGCATGAGGAGTGCAATACAATCAGAGAAGAAAATAGGAACTTCACTTGTATTTATGGGGTTTGGGGGTTTTTTGTTGTTGTTTTGTTTTTAAGATTGTATTTATTCATGAGAGACACAGAGAGGCAGAAACAAAGGGAGAAGCAGGCTCCTTGCAGGGAGCCCAATGTGGGAGACTTGATCCCCAGACCCGGGATCACACTCTTGAGCTAAAGGGAGACACTCAACCGCTGAGCCACCCAGGCATCCCTTGTATTTCTGTTTTAAGCTCAGGAGTAGACATGTGTTTTATGTCCAAATTTTTCATAATGATAAAAATAATAAATTTATCACAATCTGAAGATAAGAAGTAGACCCATTAACAAGCAGAAAGGAGGGAAGGAAAGAAGGAAAGTATTTCTAGAAGAAACAGACACAACTAAATTGACAGAGAAGCCATAGCAAAAGAAATAGCAACTCAGGCAAAGCAAGCACAGGAGAGAACTTACATGGGGGCAAGAGCTCTCCCAACTCCCTGAATAGAGAACACCAAGCTCAGGATCAAGAAGCTGAATTGAAGCACAGGGAAATCAAGGTAATTAGAGGATTGCTCACACAACAGCTGAGCCACTCATGACAGTCTTACTTCCTGTATAAACTTGAGCTCCCAAGGCTTAGTATCCAGATCTGCTGAGAACATCCAGCATGGGTGCTAGGGACAAAAGAGAAGTAGGGCTGAGCCTGACATTTCTCCTAACAGCCACAAATCCTGGTCGGGGAGGTGGAGAATCAGGACAGAGGAAACCAAAGCAACCAAAAAACGTCTCGCAGCACTTGAGGCCCAGAATCAATTTTAGGTCCTAAGCCTATCTGGCTGCTGTTGGCCCTTAAAACAATCTCATGCATAACTCTTGATCAGTAATCTCCCTTAGAGAAAAGCTCTTTTGGAAAAACAGAGCTCAAAAAACTGAGAAGAAGCCAGTATCAGCCACCAAAACCAATCATCCTTGTCCTTTGTAAATATGAATAGATAACCAAGGATCACCAGATATTTAAGAAATATCTAACAAAATTAAGAAGGACCAAAATGAAAAACAATAGAATCAATCACAAAGGAAACGAAGATAATGAAAAACTTAAAGAAAATTTAAGTTCTAACAGAAATTCTCCAAGCCATTACAAGAATATTGTATCCATAAAATAAACTACTATGAAAAAGGAACAGAATAAGCATGTGAAAATCAGAAATTCAAATGTACAGAGAAAAATCCAATAAATACATAACCTATTAAATGTAAATGAATTTAAAAAATAAATGTAAATGAATTTAAAAAGGTCACTAAATACAAGGTTTATATGGAAAAAAGCAAATGTATTTCTATACATCAGCAACACAGAAAATGAAGTTAACAACAAAAACACTATATACCATTTATCACACCATCCAAACAGCAAAATACTATAGAAAATAGCCAGTACTGATGAGGACACAGAGAAACTGGAACCTATGTACATTGCTTGTGGGAATGTAAAGTGGCTCAACTGCTATAGGAAAGGCTGGTGGTGCCTTAAAAAGTTAAATACAGAATTATATGTCCTTCTAATTCCACTCCTAGATATATACCACCCCCCAAAACTGCCAACAGGTATTCAAACAAGTACATGTACATGTATGTTTATAGCAGTATTGTTCGCACAGCCAAATAGTACAAACAGCTCAAAATGTCCATCAACAGATGCATGGATAAACAAATTATGGTCCATATCCACAATGGAATACTATTCAGCCATAAAAAGGAATGGACTGACACATACTACAACAGGGGAGTGAACTTCAAAAACATACTAAGTGACATAAGCCAGATACAAAACATCACATAGTATATAATTCCATGTATAGAAATATCCAGAATAAATCAATCCATAAAGACAAAATGCAGATTGGTGGTTGGCAGGGGTGGTGAGGAGAGTGGACAGTGGGGAGAAACTGCTTAAGGAGTTTTACTCTGCAGTGATGGAAATGTTTTGGACCTCGATGGAGTTGATGGTTGCACATTACAAAGTTGGTGGTTATAAATGTACTAAATGCCACTGAATTCTTCACTTTAAAATGGTTAATATAGGGCAGCCCGGGTGGCTCAGCAGTTTAGCGCTGCCTGTGGCCCGGGGTGTGATCCTGGAGACCTTGGATCGAGACCCATGTCGGGCTCACTGCATGGAGCCTGCTTTTCCCTCTGCCTGTTGTCTCTGCCTCTCTCTCTCTCTCTCTCTCTCTCTCTCTCTTTCTCTGTGTCTCTCATGAATGAATAAATAAAATCTTTAAGTTAATTAATTAATTAATTAAATGGTTAATATATTGTGTAAATTTTACCACGATAAATTGTTTTTAAACTACCAAAAGTTAGAAGCAAGTCTGAAAGGTATTTGAGAGCTCTCTTCTGAAAACTACAAGACAGAGAGAAATTAAATAATACCTAAATAAATAGATACACAATGTACATTCTTGGATTAGAAGACATCTTTATACAATGTCAGCTCACCATCCTTAGATTCAATACAATCCCAATCAACCTGTAAGCTGTTTTACATGTGGATGGAAACTAAGATTCTAAAATGTTGTGGCAATAGAAAGGGACAAGAATAGCTAAGACATACACTAAGAATAACAAAGCTGGAGAACTTCAATACCATACAACAAGTTGTATTATAAAGCTGCAGGAATGTGGTATTGGGACAAAGAATAGTGCAGTCAATTCACTATCCCTATAGAAAATGAATCCTGACTTCTACCTAATACCACACACAAAAATGAATTCTAGATAAACACCTAAAGATGAAAGGTATCAAGAGGAGGACAGAACAGCTCCATGATCTTGGGGTAGGCAAATATTTATTAAATAGGACACAAGAAGTGTGTCCTAACCAGAAAACAAAAATACTCATAAACTGGAAGACACCAAAATTAAGTTCATCCCATAGTACTATTAATAAAGAGAAAAGGCAAATTAAAGTAAAAGATATTTGTAGTAATAACAAATGATTACTATCCAGAATATATAAAGAACTACAACTCAATGAGAAGAGATATATCCATAGAAAAATGAGAATGGCTTGGGGGAAGCATAAAGGAGAGTATCCAAATGGAATTACCAAAGAAGATCCAAATAGCCAATTAGCACATGAAAAGGGGGCTCACCTTCATTAGTTACCAAGTTAAAATCACAATGTTATCCCAATACACTGTCCCCAATATGGCTAAAATGAAAAAGACAGACAATAAGTGGTATTGGTAAGGATCCAGAGAAACTGCAACTTTCACCTACTGCTGGAGGAAGTATAGGTTGGTATAACACTTAGCAAAAGTGGTATTACATACTGGGGCTGAACACTTACATATCATATGACTTAGCAATTCAACTCCTAGTTATATACCCAAGAGAAATGAGTACATATGCTCACCAAAAAACTGATAAGTATGTTTATAGGAGCACTGTTTCTATTGGCCCCAAATTAAAACAACTCAAATGTCTGTCGACAGTATCTTGTATACATTAATTGCATATTCATACAATGGAATATTTTAAAACAATGAAATGAAGGAACAATCACTATATACAATATGGATGGGTCTCACAAAGAGAACACTGAGTCAAAGAGGTCAAACATACAAAGTGTATACTATATAGTGTCATTTACATAAAATTCAAAAACAGGCAAAGCTCATCAGTTAAAGGTTAGAACAACAGTTATCTTACAAAGAAGAGGTAGTGACCAGAAGGGGGTGTGAGGGAGGCTTCTGAGATACTGATAATCTATTTCTTGATGTAGATTGGTTCATTTTTTAAAAATTCAACAAGCTGTACATTCAAGATTTATGGACTTTCTTAACATATGCTATATACCAATAAAAAGTTTACTTTAAAAAATAAAAACATCGTATGACCATATGTCTTGGTTTCCCTGGAATAAACTTGGTTTATACATGCTATCCCAGCTTAAGGAGCCCTCTTAAGTATTTCAGTTTATACAATAAATTATATAGTTACTCTAGTTATAACCCACTTTAGATCTAAATAAAACTATTTCAAGATTTCAGTGACTAAAAGCCTAATTAAAACAATAGCATGTTAAAGATAAAATGTTAATAACCTCATAGGGGAGATATGAAGAAAACTGTGTACCAATATACCTAACAAATCAGGCAGGTATTAATAAAAATTATATGGTAATTACATGTTAACCATAGTGTACTTAGAACATGGCCTAGATGGGGATCCCTGGGTGGCTCCGCAGTTTAGCATCTGCCTTCCGCCCAGGATGTGATCCTGGAGTCCCAGGGTTGAGTCCCACGTCAGGCTCCCTGCATGGAGCCTGCTTCTCCGTCTGCCTGTGTCTCTGCCTCTGTGCCTCTGTCTGTCTGTCTCTCTCATGAATAAATAAATAAAATTAAAAAAAAAAAAAGAACATGGCCTAGAACAATCACCTGATTCTCTGAGCTTCATTTTCTTCATATGTAAGAGTTTATTCAATAAATATTTATTAAGCACCTACTAGACACCAGGCACAAGAAAATTTTCCATGGGTGTACATACACATTTAAAATAGAAAAATATATCAGGCAGGCTTCCCTTTAATAACTGAGGATTTACAGCCTGAATATATGATTGGCTCAACCCTAAACTAATAAACTACATACTTTCTTTCCTCATCTACAAAGACAACTTCCCTCTAAACCCTAAATAGCAAATCTGTTAACACAAAATAGCAGAAAATCTTTATCAAACCTGATTTTTACTAGTTTCAGGTAACTAGACAAAGCTATTTATTTACATGTGACTTACATGTTTTTCTTCATAGAAGAAAGAACAGACTTTCTACAAGTTTCCCATTTTTATCTCTTTGCTACCAAAAGCTTGACAGGCCTTAAGTATTTTAAAACTCTATGTCTAGGTATTCTTGATTCCTTTCATCCACCAATACATTTATTTCACCATACTAATTTATTGGCAAAGCTAGCACAAATAAGAATTCTTTCAAGGCAAGTCCAGGCTTGTCATATCTTCCACACAGTCAGTCCTGCCAGTGTAGCCAGAAGCTACTAGAAAATTGAAAGCCAGGAAAGAAAATGCTGCCAATCCTTCTAGAGCATGCTGTTTTAATTCCAACTGCGTGATTCTATTATATAGCAAGATATCTAAGCGCCTATCATCTGCTGACAAGTAAGTAGCTGCAGCATTGCAACACTGAGGAAAAACAGCAGCACTGCCATTCCTGTGTGCTGGGGCGGAGGGGCTATGAAATGTGATTCATATTTATTTTTACTGTTCTTGAGCTGTCTTTTAGAAAACATCACTTAACAGTGACAGCTGAGTTTTTTTTTTTTTTTTTTCAAAAAGTATCTCATCCTCACAGAACTACAACAAATACTAAATTTGTATGGAACCATAAAAGACCCCAAATAGCCAAAGCAATCTTGTGAAAAAGAAACAAAGTTGGAGGTATCACAATCACAGATTTTAGGGTACACTACAAAGCTGTAGTAACCAAAACAGTATGGTACTGGCACAGAAACAGACACACAGATTAATACAATGGAATAGAGCTCAGAAATAAACCCACACTTATATGGTCAATTAATCTATGACAAAGAAAACAAGAATATACAATGAGTCAAAGACTCTCTCTCCAAGAAATGGTGTTGAGAAACTGGACATCTACATGCAAAAGAATGAAACTGGACCACTTTCTTACACCATACACAAAACTAAACTCAAAACAGATTAACGACCTAAATGTGATGTGAAACCTGAAACCATAAAACTCTGAGAAGAAAAAACACAGGCAGTAATCTGACTTCAGCCTTAGCAATATTTTTCTACATGTCTCCTCGGGCAAGGGAAATAAAAACAAAAATAAACTTCTGAGACTATGCCAAAATAAAAAGCTTTTGCACAGCAAAGGAAACCATCAATAAAATGAAAAGGCAACCTACTGAATGGGAGAAGATACTTGTAAATGATGTATCCAAAATACATAAAGAAGTATACAACTCAACACCAAAACCTACAAATAATCCAATTCAAAATGGGCAGAGGACCTGAATAGAGATTTCTCAAAAGACATACAGATGACCAAGAAGCACATGAAAAGATGTATAACATCACCAATTATCAGGGAAATGCAAATCAAAGCCACAATGAGTTATCACCTCATACCTGTCAGAATGGTTAGTTACCAAAGACAAAAAAAAAAAAAAAAAAAAATCACATTGTTGGTGAGGATGTAGAAAAAAAGAAACCCTCATGTGCAATTCAGGGGAATGTAAATTGGTGCAACCATTGTGGAAACAAGTATGGAGGGTCGTCAAAAAATTAAAAATACAATTACCCTCTGACTCAGTAATTCCACTACTAGGTACCCAAAGAAAACAAAAGCACTAATTCAAAAAAATATGTACTCCTATGTTCACTGCATTATTTACAATAGCCAAGATATGGAAGCAGCCTAAGTCTCCATAGATGAATGGGTACAGATGTGAGATATAGATATCTCTACACACACACACACACACACACACAATGGAACATTACTCAACATAAAAAAAAGAGTGAGATCTTAGCATTTGGGGCAACAAAGATGGACTAAGAGGGCATTATGCTAAGTGAAAGAAGTCTGACAGGGAAAGACAAATACCATATGACTTCACTCATATAAATGAATGAGTGAAGAATACAAATGAATAAACAAAAGGTAGAAGTGGACCCATAAGTACAGGAAAACAAAACAAAACAAAACACTAGTGGTTGCCAGAAAGAAGGGTCAGGGGAATAAGCAAAAATGGGTGAAGGAGAGTGAGAGGTTTAGGCTTCCAGTCATGGAATTAGTAAGTCACAGGGATGAAAGGTACATTATAAAGAATTTAGTAAATGGTATTGTAATAGAGGTTTTTGGTAACAGGTTGTGGCTACACTTGTGGGTGGTACAACTACTTGTTGCAACACTATGTTGTACACCAAAGCTAATGTAACATTGTGTGCCAGCTATACTTCAATTAAAAAAAAAAAAAAAAAAACTTTTTCTGGGATGTCTGGGTGGCCCAGTGGTTGGGTGTTTGCCTTCAGCCCAGGACATGATCCTGGAGTCCTGGGATCAAGTCTCACATCGGGTTCTGTGTATGGAGCCTGCTTTTCCCTCTGCCTGTGTCTCTGCCTCTCTCTCTCTCTCTCTCTCTCTCATGAATAAACAAAATCTTAAAAAAAAAAAAATACCTTCTCTTATGGTTCCAAAGTTAAGGAGGCAGAAATCATTTAAAAGACTAGTAAATATCACTATTACTTTCAAGGTTTTCTTGCTAAAGTGGGTTTTCCCAGTGGTTTTACATTAGGCATTTATATTTACATTAAGAAAATATATTACAAATGTACTTAAATGGAGATACAGTCACTTACTTCGTACATTACAGTCCAGATGCTGCCACTTTGAAGCCAGGAGATCCTAAGATAAAATTACTACTCTGAACTTGTATCCTTATCAGCAAAAAAAAGAACATGCAATAGAGGTGTCATGGGCAAAAAGAGCCTGAAATAGCCTCAAATAGAGAAACCAGAGAGAAGTTCCAAAATAGCACTCAGTCAACATAAACTGCACCTTTGTAACACAACTATGCTCTCATAATAAATGTCCTAATATTAGTGGAAGGCTAATCATGTTGTCTCAATTAGTTTTAAAAACTTAGTTAAGATAAATGAGTAAAGATCAGGTCTTCTCTCTCATTTCAACTTTTTTAAAAAGAGTTCTTTCAATAGATACAGCTATTAAAGTAAGAGCCTAGGGTATTACAATCACCAGAAAAAAAAAAAAAAATCTAGCAAAGAAAAAAAAAGTCAGCTCTTCAGTGCCAAGAAATGGAGATTCCTTTCCCTGTATTAGAGCTAAAAACAACTCAAATTAAAACTCTTAATACTCTTTCAACTAGTTGTTTCAGACACTTGCTAAGCAGAGAACAATTATTCAGAGAGTAGGGCATGGTAAGAAGGAATGAGAGGCAATTCCAGGGGCTTGAAGCCAAGTTTTATAAAAGGCTCACCAGTGATGAGAAAAATACATAACAAAGGGAAGAAAGGAAAAGGAAACTCTATCAAGCACAAAAAACCTCATATCTCCATGCTTTCAGAAACAATCTCCTATAAGTTTCCTTAATAATCATCTTGTCTGGGGAACCTGGGTGGTTCAGTGGTTAAGCATCTGCCTTTGGCTTAGGGAGTGATCCCAGGGTCCTGGGATAGAGTCCCACATCAGGCTTCCCAAAGCAAGTCTGCTTCTCCCTCTGCCTACTTCTCTGCCTCTCTCTGTGTCTCTCACGAATAAATAAATAAGATCTTTTTTAAAAATTATAATAATTGTCTTGCCTTAGATCGCTCAGCACATCTGCAGGCAGAGCTGAATTTGAACCAATATCTTCAAACTAAATCCCACATGGAGGGATGGGGTGCAGGCAGGGAATTAGGTTTCTACTTGTCCTATGAGGTAAAAGTAAAGGTAAAGGTAAAAGCATCAACTCATGGATAAGGACTTGAGTGCACAACACTAGAAGAGAGGTTCAGAGAAAGTGAAGTTGGAAAAAATGATCTGGAAGGTTCATTTTATTTTGTACAATTTCCTACAGGAGGAAACAGAACAGCATTCTTCACTACAGGGCCTTCTTGGCATGTAACAGACAAAAATTTGCTTCAAAGAAATTTTAATATATGAAATAAGGCAAATTCTGGCTGGCAAATCCACATTATTCTACAGTAAGAGTTAATGGGCCTAACTAACAACACAGAAAGAACAGAACTGGTTTGGGTAGACCCTTATACAATTAAAATTTAATTTTAAATTAAAATTTAAAGGCAATTAGATCTTACAAGGACTTCCTTGGGGGCCATTTCCAGAGGCAGCCAACAGAGGGAACAGAAGAGGTCCACTGTCAAAGAGAACTTGACTCAAAGACCATCTAGTTGGGCTTTATTATTGTCACTCTCAGTCTGAATAAAAAAGATCTTTTTTTTTTAAAGATTTTATTTATTTATTCACAAGACACACACACACACACACACACACACACACACACAGAGGCAGAGACACAGGGAGAGGGAGATGCAGGCTCCATGCAGGGAGCCCGACGTGGGACTCGATCCCCAGTCTCCAGGATCAGGCCCTGAGCTGAAGGCGGCGCTAAACCACTGAGCCACCCGGGCTGCCCTGAATAAAAAAAGATCTTATCCTCAGGTTAAGAAATATGTGCTTATCAAAAGTAAGTGGATTTATTTCCAACTCTGCTCCACCCAACCCACTGAAAGAGCCTACCTAGGCAGAATCATTCATTGGAATGTTAGAAATAAAAAACCCAGGTCAGTAGAGAGGAGAATAAGACAGAGTAGAAGACAAGAAGCTCTGGGGTCTTAAGATAAACAACACATTCAAACATGTTTCTACAAATATCTATGCCAAAGTAATCCTAAGGATCACTGAACTTTGAAAACACACGTATGGTACGTAACTATGAGAAGTGTTGTGTGAGGGAGCAGGGAGGATCAGAATATACACCTTAAAATAGGTCACTGTGGCATACGGATTACTTTGAGATAAAAGCAGTTGAGATTTAACAGATGCAGAAAGAAGTCCTCCCTGAGCTTCCCCAACCTGACTAAAAGCAGAAACTTCGGAGAAATGAGCACTGCCATAATGAGGACTCTGGGGGAGTTTCATGGCCAAGAAGAAGTAAATAAAGATAGCACTGAGATGAGTCTGCACAACAAACCTTACTAAAATAATCTCTATCTTCTATTACTTTCCCCATATACTTATCTTCCTACAATGTACTGCTGCTTCTAGAAGCACAAACGACTTTGCCTTTGTCTAGCCACTTAGCCATATTTTTTTTGCATTTTTAATTAGCTTTATCTTTTAAATTGTTTTTTATTTTAATTCCAGTAGATTAACATGCAGTGGTATATTAGTTTCAGGTGTACGATACAGTAATTCAAAAATTCTATACATTGCTGGTGCTCATCATAAGTGTACGCTTTAATTCCCATCACCTATTTCACCCATCCTCCCATCCATCACTTCATAATTTATCATCCTATGTTAATACAATACATAAGCTTCCAAGTCTTACCACCGCTCTTTGGGTTTTCATGTCTTTCGGTGACACGTAAAGCCTAGTGCACACACACACATAAAAACAAACTAGAGCACATGCACACACCCCTTTCCTCCTGTTAATCTGTCTTTTGTCAGTTTAATTAGCAGGCACCAGCCATAGAACTAAAAGGGTAGGAAAAAAGTGTTTCCTCCCCTACATAAGTAGGAAACTAAATCCCATTTTCAGTACTGTATGAAATCATACCCTGCTATATGCTTTTTCCTGCTAAATAACATAGGTCATCCTTTGTGGAAACAAGCCTTACCTATAACCTGATATCGTGATATAGTAGGAACTCTTGGGCTCTGAGTCTAGCAGGACTGGGATGGAATCTAGCTACATTAATTTATCTTAGGGCTGAACTTACCTATTTGGTTCTCTGGTTTTCTCATCTTCTAAAATACAGAAAGCATACCCAGTCCCTTCACTTCATAGCATTTGTGTGATGATTAGACACACAGTTACATTTTCTTATTTATCTTCCCCTTAACTTCTTTGACAGTGATTCTCAGTATGATCTCTTGGCAGTCAGTACAAACTACAATATTTTAGTCTAAAAATGTTTTATGGTCTTTTCCGGGAAAAAAAAATATCATTTCATTATGAGTTTAATTTTTAGACTTGGAACAAATGTTTAATTACCAAAGCAAGACCAATAGCTATTTTATTTTGGAGCTATATATTGGTATGTTCACATGAATATATGCCCATTTTTTTTAATTTGAGGAAAGAAATTAATGGTTTTTAGCAGAGGCAATCTTAAGCCAAATCACTGAGGGCCTGACAAAACAACTGACAAGATATACCTACTTAGTGGCTAAATAGGGGTTAACAAGCTGTTAATTGCTTCCTAAGGTGGGAAGTCAGGCTATAGGCTCAAGGCAGCCTTATTTTAGGAGCAATATACCCAGGTAATCTCTCTACACTCGGTGGCATCAAACTTGCAGATGGTGGTGTAGCTCTCCTGACACTACTAGTACAGCAGAAATAGGTACAATTATTTTGAAAAACTGACCATATTTACTAGGGAACATCAAAAGATGGGAAGAACAAGAAGATTAAGGAAATATTATTTGCAATGTCCTAAAAGTGGGAAAAACTCAAATATTCATTAACAAAATGGATAAATAATGGCATAGTCCAACAAAAAAAATCCTATATAGAACTCATTGAGTTCTCAATACTAGCCAAAGAACCCAGATGCAAAAATAATACAGCCAACATCATTCCATTTATACAAAACTCAAACAGAAGCAAATTAATCTAAGTGTCAGACATGAAGGTAGTGGTTACCTCTGGGGACGAGGGAAGGGTCACTAGTGGGTCTTCTGGAGCTCTAGTACTTTCTGTTTCTTGCCCTGAGTATGATTACATAAGTAAGTTCATTTTATGATTATGCACTGATTAAACTGTACTTGTGAATTTCTCTATATTGGACTTCAAAAAAATTTATTTTTCAGATGCTCTTTCCTACATCATTAAAAGATGCTTTGGGTTTTTTTTGTTTTTGTTTTTTTGGATTTTTTTGTTTTTGTTTTTTAAGATTTTATTTATTTATTCATGAGAGACACAGACAGGCAGAGACATTGGCAGAGGGAGAAGCAGGCTCCCCATGGGGAGCCCGATGCGGGACTCGATCCCATGACCCCGGGATCATGACCTGAGCCAGACGCTCAACTACTGAGCCACCCAGGTATCCCAGTTGCTTTGTTTTTTAATGTATTTCCCAAATCTCACCATCAGTTTTAAATAGTTCCACAAAAGCCCTCACCAAATTCAGGAATCAGTTGATTTAAGGCAGGCTGCCTAGAATTCCAACTTTGAGAAACACTTCCTAGCCATTTTCAAGGTAAAATGGAAGAAATAACAAGTAAGGATTAAAAAAAAATCTTTAAACCTAACCTTTAGAACCTTGTTTCTGTCCAGCTCAGGGGGATGAAGAACTTCAACCTAAAGGTCCCATCCAAACCACTGCACTAAGAGAAAAACCCTGGCAGAGTTTTTAGAAACATGGTTTCACCAGCAATGTGGGATGTATAGAATAGTCAGTTGCCTTAAATTTGGACTCTTATTATTTGTTAGACAAGTTTCTGAGGCATCCACTTACTCAAAAAGCTGCAGTTAATTCCCTATTCTCATAATATGAGTCTAGACCAGAAGGTGGCAAACTTTGCCCCAAAGCCAAATCTCCCCTAATTCTGTTTTTTGTAAATAAAATTTTGTTGGAACACAGCAATATCCAGCCTTATGAATCACTCATACCTGCTTTTATACTTCAACAGTGAGCTGAGTACTCACAACAGAGACTTTATGGCCCACAAAGCCTAAAATATTTACTGTCTAGCCCATAACAGAAAATTTGTAGGTCCCTGGCCTACACCAAGATCCCAGTTTCTGTTTCAGTTCCTGGGTCGTGGTGTGTTCCCCCAAGGCCATAACGCTAACTTGGACCCTATTCTTCCTGGCTGAACTCCTCACAATCTGCCTAGCTCTTACCAGTTCCCTCTCCCCAGAATCTGTCCCTAAACCTAGAGCCTCTATTTGGAAATTCTATTTCAATCCTAATAAATTCTGGACCCTCTGGAACCTATGGAAATGAAACATTCTAGTGAGAAATAAAGCTATTTCCAAAGACCCCTGCTCCAGTTCCTCAAGGCCCAAAAATTCACACCTCAAATATTTTTACCAGTCCAATTTAGAACCAAGTTCATGAGCCATTGCCTGCCACCACCATCCCCCCCACCACACACCGCCCCCTCCCCTCCCCCCCCCCCCCCCCCGCAGCCTGAAGATTAATTTATATACCCTCTTTGGGAGGCTATACCCTTATGTTTAGGCCAAGTGAATCCCTATATTGGTGCTTCCTTAACTTTAATATGCACACAAATGACCTGGAGACTTTATTATCACACAGATTCTGATTAAATAGGTCTGGAATGAGCCTGAGATTCATTCTTCATTGCTAACAGTTCCTAACTGATGCTGGGAACCACACACTCTGAGTGATAAGACTGTACTAAACCCAGTGATCCAGAGTGCCAAGACTAATTATCTGTAATAATCTTTCAAGTGCACACACATACATCTTTACGTTACATATTCATGGTATTTAACATAAAATGTGATATTCCACGTGTAACTAATGCTCAATTTTACTCATTCTGAAAATGCAACTTAAAACTACAAGGCTTATTTTTTTCACTTATGAGACTTACAAAGATTGATAATCAATTTACACATATAACAGACTCTTAAATTGCTGGTTGGGCTTTAAATTAGTACATATTATGGGGGGATGGAGTCAGACTCTGGCAATATCTACCAAATTTTAAGTGCTTGTGATTCTATTTCTAAAAGTTTATCCTGCAGCTATTCTTGCAAGCATGCGACATGGTGTATTTTAAAGCAACACTGATAGCAAAAGACAGGAAACCCAAATGTCCACCAACAGGTGATTGAGCAAACAAAGCAGTACATTACTATAATGGCATAATCTGCACCTATAAAAAGAATGATGTGGTTAAACATATGTATAACTGATATGCAACAGCATACATGATAAATCTTAAAGATTTTTTTTTTTTAATTTGACAGAGAACACAAGCAAGAGCAGCTACAAGCAAAGGGTGAGGGGGAAGCAGGTTCCCTGCTCACCTTGATCCCACTCCAGGATCATGACCTGAGCTGAAGGCAGATGCTTAACCAACTGAGCCACCCAGGCACTCACATGATATATTTTAAAAGCCAAAAAGAAATATACCGTATGATACATAATCTTTTATGAAAAAGAAAAGGATTGGAAAAAAGTATGCACATGCTTATAAATACATAGATTACTGCTGGCAAAAAAAAAAGCCAAAAAATTGGTAATGATGGTTACCTCTGGGAGGGAGAATTTGACAAGTAGGTAATAGACATGAGCAGCATTTACTTTTCACTACATATCCTTTTGTACAATTTTAAATTCTGTACTATGTGCATCTATTATATGTATTTTATTTATTTTTTTAATATATTTTTTAATTTTTATTTATTTATGATAGTCACAGAGAGAGAGAGAGACAGAGACACAGGCAGAGGGAGAAGCAGGCTCCATGCACCGGGAGCCTGATGTGGGATTCGATCCCGGGTCTCCAGGATCGCGCCCTGGGCCAAAGGCAGGCGCCAAACCGCTGCGCCACCCAGGGATCCCTATTATATGTATTTTAAAACATTTTTATAAAATAGAAATATCAGAGGATACCAAAAAAAAATTTTAAAGCACAAATTTTCCTCTCAATTAGCCAGTCTCCACTATATTTTGTCTTCTAATTATTTACAAATTCATTTACACCTGTTAGAAAAAAGTTGACAAATCTTTTTGTTGTTGTTGAGTGACACAAGCAGGCAAGTTTATTAAAGCAAAAAGAACACTCTCAGCGTATATGAGAGAGCAAGGAAGAAAGACAGACAGAGACAGGGAGGCAGACAAAGAGACAGAGTGAGTTGCACCTTACAAATCTTTTTAAACGTGAAAATAAAAGGGTAGTGTTGTTAAGGGGAAAAAAAGCGTATTATCTTTCTTCTGCTAATCTTCATTACTTATATTTTCATTCCATTTCTTTATTAGATGGAAAATCTATTAGGTCAAAAACCAGATGATAACTATGAAACTGTTCAAGCCTCTAATAGGTTGGATTTCAAGAATGAAATGTGAGAAATTCATTCCCCCTTCAGATAATGTTGACCTTTGGATCAGATGCTCCCTCTTCCATCTGAGAGATTGCCTATGTTCACCACATTCACTAAGTAGTCACATACACAGAACTACCAAATACAGTTCTGCAGTGAAGTCCTGACTTGTTCTACCTGTATGTTTCTTACTGCACAAGCATTTTCTGACACAAACTGTAAAATCCAACAAATCTGTATTTATAAGGACTAAGTTCTATGTTTTAGAAATTATAAATTTATTTAGAGCAACTAAGTACTGAATATGAACGTCTCAAGTTAATGCCTAACTATTCAATCCATCATTTAACAGCTGTATCTTGAAGTAGGGTCCATTTAGTTGTCTTACTCTTAAAATCTGGCTCCTTTCTGCCTTCATCATGTAAACAAAGCCAAAGTCAAAAACTACCGATGGAAACAGAAAGGAGACCCAATGGACAAGGAATAAGATATTTCATCTATCTTTTCATTGGGAGTCACTGACTGACTCCCAATCAAAAGTCATTCTTCTGTGTTTAATACAGCACATTCAATGCTGTTTTTGTATCACTGTCCTAGACCTCTAAGCTGGATGATCACTTGGTGGAAGTACCTAAGGAAATTCAAGCACCAGACAAAAAGTTAAGGTAGATGGTCTTTTAATAACCTTCAGATTCCATCACTGAAAAGTGAGAAAAAAGTTTCAAATATCCCTAAAAGGAATGAATAACAAAACATTCTAAACCAACAGTTAGCAAAGGTCTTCTGTGAAGGGTTTTTAGGTAGTAAGTATTTTCAATTCTGTGGGCCATACACTCATTATATCAACTACTCAATTCTGCCATTTGGGGCAAAAAATCAGCCATAAATAAATAAGTAAATGAATGGGTATAGACGTGTTCCAATAAAACGTCATTCCCAAAAAGAGGAAGGCAGTGTGAAAGCCATAGTTTTCTAGCACCTATTCTAAATAGTGATTTCCAGTATTTCATATTCAGGAAAATGAACGCAAATGAGAAACATATAGATGGGAAGCCAGTCTAGTCTGAAAATTCATCACCTGTGATTTCACTAACTAGACTTATCATGAATATCACTGTAAAACATTAAATACCTATTTGCTATAATATCTTCAAAAACAAACCAACACATGAATGCCAGGCTTCAGAAATAAATATGCCAGTGGCTAAATGCAAAATGAAGACATAATCTATAGCCTATTTCAATGTGTATTTAAAAAAATCTGTATTTTTAAAAAGGAAAGCCCATTAAAAGATGTTCAGAGGTGAGGTTTGGGCAATATTATTTTGGAGAAAAGGCTGCAAGTAAAGAAGAGCACAGAATATACGCCTGTTGCAGACTCAGAAACCCTAGACCACTATCTCTTTAAAAATAATTTTGATAATCAAAAAATAACACAGAACTGGGGCGCTTGAGTCACTTGGGCATCCAACTCTTGGTTCTTGCTCAGGTAGTGGGTGATCTCAGGGTTGTGAGACTGAGCCAAGCGTCAGGCTCCATACTCAGCGCAGAGTCTGCTTGAGTTTCTCTTGTCCTCTACCCCTACCCACTGTGCACTTGCACACTCAATCTCTCTCAAATAAATAAGCCTTAGAAAAAATTTTTTTAATAATGGAATTTAAAGAGGTCATGAGCTAATCCAACACTATAGCAAGAGATAAAAACCTGTATACTGGTACACGCCTAAAAGAACCTCAGTTATTCTCCTCTACAGAAAAGTAGAACATTATTTACAATTTTACTTAGGTAGAGGTTATATAAGGAGGTTGGGAGCAGGAGGGAGGGGAAAAGAGTCTAAGCACAGGATAAGACTAAGGATAAATATCACATAAACATGAAAATTCCCCAGAAAGCTGTAGGTAGCCACAATGACAGTGAGGGGATCCTATAAACCCTATACATATGCCTCTGTTTCCTCCTCCTTTTCCCTTTTGTTTTTCCACTAAAAGGGAAATGGAGATTTTAGGTATCTCTAACCAACTGAAATTAGTTAACTCTCTAATCCAGAAGTTCATGAACAGGCTTTGGTGCATCTGTTTATATATGTGTGCAAACACACAGTCCTACCCATACATCTGCACATTTTTCTAGGGAAAGAATCCACTGCTTTTATCAGATTCTCAAAGAGGTCAATTAGCCTAACAGTTAAAAACTACCATCAAATTTTATATGTATTATGCGTGCAGGCCAGAAGGAAGGGGGACTTAACACGCAGAGAACAGACTTCATGGGTATGATGAAAAATCCCATTCACATCTACTCTGGAGTAAAAAATGTATATAAATGGTTAAAACATAATTATACCAATCTCCCTTGAGACCTGTTATGGACTGAGCTGTGTTCCTCCAAAAGAGATGTGAAATTCCTAACTCCTAGTACCTCAGAATGTGACCTTATTTGGAAACAGGATCGTTGAAGATGTGATTAGTTAAGGTAAATCATATCACACTGGAGCAGAGTGGGTTGCTAATCTAGTTATCACTGGTATCCTTATAAGAAAGAGACATGTAAAGACATAGAGCTACACAGGGAGAACTCCATGTGATGACAAAATCAGAAATGGGAGTTACACAGCTACAGGCCAAAGAACACCAAAATTACCAACAAAAAAGCTGGGAAGAGGCAAGGAATGATTCCTTTGCAGGTTTCAGAGGGAGCACGGATTTCAGACTTCTAGCCTCCAGAACTATGAGACAATAAATTTGTTGGTTTGAGCCATCCAGTTTGTGGTATTTTGTTATACAGCAGCCCCAGGAAACTAATAGAAAGCCAAATATCAGCATCAATAGCAACTAAAATTAGGGTACAGTGAAAAGATGATGCTTATGGGGCAGCCCAGGTGGCTCAGCGGTTTAGCGCCGCCTTCAGCCCAGGACGTGATCCTGGAGACCTGGGATTGAGTCCCACATCGGGCTCCCTGCATGGAACCTGCTTCTCTTTCTGCCTGTGTCTCTGCCTCTCTCTCTGTGTCTCTCATGAATGAATAAATAAAATCTTTAAAAAAAAAAAAAAAAAGATGATGCTTATGCTCTCATGTCATAATAAACATATCAGGGACACTTCCCAACACATGAAATATAGTTTCAGTTACCAAAATAGACTATTTAATACTCAAAGATAGACTGGCCTTTGCAAATGGGTGCAGGATACAGTGGTTAAAAAAAAAAAAAAAAAGTTTTATATTCCAAAAAATAAAAGACCAAAATAAGGGTAATGTTTAAATCCCAAAACAAATAATTTAGGTGTATTCATTACCGTACCTTTGCACATTGTCAAATCTCAGCATATAAAGGCAGATTCAGCAAAGCAGTGCTCTGGTTATCTATTGCTATATAACAAAATCACTCAAAAACTTAGTGTTTTAAAACATAACCATTTTCATCTCTTTCATGATATCTATAAGTTAGGAATTTGGAAAGAGTTCAAGTAAACAGTTCTAGCTGAAAAGTTCTAGCTCCTGATCTTAGATTCTTCCTACCACTCCACAAGAAGTAGTTTGGGCTGCTTTGCAGCATGGCAATCTCAACCTAGATTGCTTACAAAGCTGCTGAAGTCTCCAAGATCAGTATTCTAGTGAGTTATGTATAAGCTCTCTCATCTTTTTCTGATTGTGCCTTGGAAGTCACACAGTGTAACTTCCGCTGCATTCTACTGCTTGTAAGTGATTCACAAGACCACCCAAATTCAAGGGGAGGGGAACACATAAACCCCACCCTTCAGGATGAGAGAAGAGTCCAGATCACATGAAAGAACATGTGAGATGGGAGATATTGTTAAAACCATCTTTAGAAAATACCATCTGCCACCAAGAGTATGGTGAGATAACTGCTTATAACTTTTGAGACTATCAACTATTTAATCCATGTTGGACCTATTTCTCCTGCCTAGGAAACAACAGAGTTGTTCCTTGTTACATATTTTTAGCTATCCAAACTCCTTAAAAAAATATAGCCCCATGGGCCTCATACTTTGAAATATTTTGCCTACCAAATAACCTCATTTACTGAATAAAAATTTCACTTTCGCTTATTCACTTACTTGTGAACATATAATCAGTAAGCTACCACTTGGAGTTGACACATTTCTAGCCAAAAGCAAACCAACTCATTTTAGTTTGACTATGAAGAGGTTTAACCTTGTAGGCAAGTACATATTTTAAGATTTTTGATAGTCTTCCATCAAGAGGCATATTGGGAACCATTGGTCTTGTGTCTTTTCCACTGTATTTTAATAACTCTGCAATCATTATTTCATATTTTAAGATTCAACATAAAACCGCCTCTAAAAGTATGCTGTAAGCCACAAATAAAGGGCCAAAATGCAAACTCAAAATGCACAAACTATTTACTGTACTCAAGCTGGTAAGAATAGTGGGTTCTTTTTTCCTTTTTCAAAAATTAAGGCTTATAAGGCATTTTTCCACAAACAAAAGAATAGCTGTAGCATCTTGGTTAACATTTCTTTTTTCAATAAAAGATGCTAGTGTCCAACTCTGTTGTAAGAACCTATTGAAGTAGATATAATGGGCACTCTGTTTTGCCTACACAGACACTGGCCTATGAATACTTAACTCTCTGAATCCTATCTCCCTCAATGTCTAAGATACTTCTTGGTGGTAAGGAATCCCAATAGGTTCATTAGTTCTCTTACGGGCACTACAGAACTACATTATACACTGAGGTGGCTCCATAAGCATGGCACTTTGACCAGCTATAAGTGCCTCATCTAAGGTAAGGCTTCATTATCCTGGGAAGTATCAGACATTAACAAATATCAGACTCCAAATTCCTTTGAGTGATATAAAAAACACAAAGACATCTTTAAAAAGTCAAGCTTTCCTCCATCAGAAGGTAAATGTCAACTTTACAGGATTAAAATGATCTGCTGACAAGAAAACTTTAATTTTTCAATAATATCCACTTTCTGTCTTCAAAACCTGTACCAGTAGGGTAACTTTTCTACTGTAAAGCATACAGAAGAAGGGTTGAGTTCCTATTAACACAGTTTGGTAATATATAGTTCCGTTGCTTGTAGAGAAGTATGTGTTCAATTGCATTCTGGGAGAAAACAATTTTTAAAAAGTAGTTGCCACGAGTCACATGATTTTTTTTCTTATATAAACTACTGTTCTACAGACTCAACTTACCATAATAAAAATGTTTCATGTTAAGACATGAAATTGTCATCCTAATATTTTCAGAAAAGTGAAATAGCCAATATACATAGCTGTACTAATACCTTAAGTGTACTACCAAAAATCAGGCTTCTTGAACACAACTTTTAAAAAGGGAAATATTCCATTTGGCTTAGCAATTCATGGAAGTTGTACATTTGACTCCATAATATATGTAAGGGTTAATATAAAAATATTTCAAGCTACTCAGTAAAACTGATCTTAACAGGAAAATGTATCATGCTTACCATGAATATTACATGTAGACTATCTACAGGTTTACCCAAAAATTGATTAGTAATCAGGCAGATGACTAATTATGTATTTTGTAGGGTGTAATTTAAAAGTACCAAAGTCTATTCATGAAGATTAGAACAAGCTGGTAAAATCAGGTATTTCACCGCTTACAGAAGCAGTTTAGATTCAGTTTAGAAGCATTTCAGACTCAGTCTGAGTATCATTGCAAATGCCAAAAGCAGAGAAGTGCTTTGAAGTTCCTGCTTTATGCTTTATTTCCTGTTTCTCTTGTGTCACTTTCTTGTACACCTTCTGAATCTGTTCTCAAGGCTGAATCTAAAAACAGATACATCCTCCAAGGCAGCATTTTCCAAATCACGGTAAATGGGGCTGGGAAACTGTATACTTTACCCCCAACCAGGGATCAACAAAGTATATTAGCAGATCAAAGACTACCAAATGTCCTGAGGTAAAGAAGCCCACTGCGCTACACTTAAGCCCAGCCTTTTACAAATTTCCTAACACAGCTAGGGAAACAATGCTCAGATTACCTTCTAAAGTAACCATTATATAAAAATGGACCAAATTTTCAATGGACTACAAATGATTTAGAAAGCATGATCTTCCTTTGTTGCGTAAGACTACTTATAAATAAACGATTAAGCCAGTCATTAAGAGTCGCAAAAATGAGCATGTTATTAGAATGCACTGAAGAATTCAATCTGTATAAAATCAATAACTCTGGCTGCTGCAACTCCCAATGTTACAAAGCTCCTACCACATATGCACACTCAAAAGCTGGAATCCTGTAATTTTCAAGAAAGGTACTTGCTGTCAGCAAAGTCGTGTTGTCTTTAGCTGGCCATGGTTTTCAAGTCATTATTTTTTACTTTTTAATTAAAAATTAGCATTAGTTGAGCTTCGTACATATCATTTGAGTTGTTTTCTTAAATGTGCAGAATGTATTACACGACTGCATCACTAGGATTTGAGACCTACAGTTTTCTAACTAGTCTAGACTTTAAGACAAGTACATTTTCCGTGATTCAATTAGGATCTACGCATATCTCTAACTGCTGAAGAAAATCCTTCCCCCCAAAAAATGCTTGTACTTTGGTAATTATTACTATTTTTCCACCAGACAGTGGGAATTATTGAGCTAAAGAATGACGCAGCTAAAAGGCTGGGATTAAAACAGCTTGAGAGTCACTGTTTTAAGAAGGATCCCTGCCCTGGCTATAAGGTCACCAACACAAGTGACAGACATAGGGGCAGGTGTTGTCCCTGCCCACCAGGTCTACATCAACCAAACGTGACAAAAGGACTTGGAATCAGGCCCTTCAAAGTAGTAATTATAACTTCACTTAAGCTGGATGTGAACGACCCCTCCAGTCTCTTGTTCTGGAAACCATCTAGAACTGTCTTTAAAAGGACCAAATCGGGGATCCCTGGGTGGCTCAGCGGTTTAGTGCCTGCCTTTGGCCCAGGGCGCGATCCCGGAGTCCTGGGATCGAGTCCCACGTCAGGCTCCTGGCATGGAGCCTGCTTCTCCCTCCTCCTGCGTTTCTGCCTCTGTCTCTGTCTCTCTCTCATAAATAAATCTTTAAAAAAATAAAAAATAAAAGGACCAAATCCGATAACAAAACCCTCTTCTCAAAAATCATTTCCTGGGGACACCTCAATGGGTCAGCGTCTGTCTTCAGCTCAGGACGTGATCTTGGGTCCAGGGATCGAGTCCCGCCTCAGGTTCCCTGCCAGGAGCCTGCTTTTCCCTCGGGCCTGTGTCTCTGCCTCTGAGTCTCTCATGAATAAATAAATAAAATATTTTTTAAAAACCTGTTTCCTAGTTTATCTTTAAAACTTTGCCAGGTTCATAGATACAGCTTGCAACTAAATGTTTTTAGGTAGGGATCAACTCAGAAAGGTACAGAAAACGGGAGTATTTGATGACTTTGTGAATTCCTAGTATCCTTTTTTACCTGTGAAACTGATTTCAACTCTTAAGAACCCTACCTGAATAAGCCTTATAACCATGGGTTATTGTGCTAAATATGGGTTGAGAACTATACATCAAGTAAAAACATTAAGAGTATAAAAATCCAGATAATCCTTAGTCAATTATAAATTGAAAATCAAAGCCACAATGCTAAAAACCATAGCATATAAAGATACTTCCTTCTTCAGAAACTGAGATCTAGAATGAAGACAGCCAAAATACACAAGTACAACAGACCTATAAAAATCAGTAATGAGTAACACTGTTGGCACTGCCACTAACCACCTGACCTTGGGCCAGTTAACTGCTCTGATCATTCAAAAAATTCACTGAAAAGGAGGCAAAATCATTGATGGTTAAATCCTCCTTCTTCTAGTTCTCAAAGTCTACATATCTATTATTATGCTGTTTCCTAGTAGTACATTAGATACTCAGAGAATTATTAACTATAACAGGTCACAAGGGTTATCACTTTAAAGCAATACACTTAAAATTCACTGATCTTCAAACAGTCAAATGTCTCAATAGCAGCTAATTCAATTGTTCCTATCTCCTGAGGATTCTGCTTATGCTAAAAACCATTATTATGATTACATTTTAGGTGCAGCCCACAACCTTTTAAAAACACATATTCCTTTTTTTTTTTTTTTTTTTTTGAAGATTTTACTTATTTGACAGAGAAAGAGAGAGCACAGTAGGCAGAGTGGCAGAAAGAGGGAGAGGGAGAAGCTGGCTCCCCACCGAGCAGGGAGCCCCAAACGGGCTTGTTCACAGAACTCTGGGATCAAGACCCCAGCCAAAGGCAGACGCTTAACAGACTGAGCCACCCAGGTGCCCCAAAACCACATATTTCTAAGAAACTTATTTAGGACCATCCTTCAAACTAGACAGAGATAAACCCAATCTCAGGGCTCCAGAGAGAATCAATCCTTTCAGTCCAAAACACATTTCTAAGTCCCCATATCACATGTAGGAAGTAATTTTAACACAAATCTACAACTCAAAATACTTGAACAAATCCTCTCCTCCACAGATGTCAACTATATAGAAGGGTAAGTTAGGCTGAAGTAGTTTTCCTTTACCTATGAAGAAATACTTATATATTAATTCTTAAAAGTCATAGATTGTACTTCCTCTTAATTTAGGATGGGTAGCAGCCATTATATGAAGTACCAAGCAATTAGTCCAAAATTTTTGGCAATCATTCAACATATTCATAATCTGGCTATATTAAGCAGACTATAGCTTATTTTTTCTCAAGAATCCAATTAAGAATTGGTCTGGGGCACCTGGCTGGCTCAGTTGGTAGTGTTGGTAGAGTGTACAACTCTTGATATCCGGGTCATGAGTTTGAGTCACACATTGAGTGTAGAGATTACTTAAAAATAAAATCTTTAAGGGGTACCTGGGTGGCTCAGTCGGTTGGCAGCTGACTCTTGATTTTGAGTCAGGTCATAATCTCCGGGTCCTGGATCAAGCCCTGTGTTGGACTCCCTGCTCAGCAGGGAGTCTACTTGAGGATTCTCTCTCTCTCTCCCTTTCCCTCTGTCCCTCACCCATTGTGCTCTCTCCCTTTCTCTCTCTAAAATAAATTAATTGTTTTTAAAAATAAGAAAATCTTTCAAAAAAGAATTGGCCTATTTTTAAAAATTAGGCATATGTATAATGAGTTTTATAATTTTTATCACTCAATAATGAAAGACATTTGTTTGTAAAAAGGTGAGCAGCACATTCAGAAATAAATTTGAATTGAATTTTAGCAATATGATTTCTGACTATACATTACAGAATTGTTTATTAAATAACGATTCATAGACCCCCCCCCAAATGGGTTCTGAGAGTCTTATTAAGCCTCTGAAATTATATGAAAAACAAAGTGTGCAAGAATAGTAATCCCTCCCCTTACCTGCAGGTGATACATTCCTAGACCCCAGTGGATGCCTGAAACTCCAGACAGTACCAAATCCTATACATACTGTTTTTTCTATTCACACATACCTATGGTAAATTCAATTTATAAATTCAGCATAGTAAGAGATTAACAGCAATAGAATAGAACCATTATAACAACATACTGCAACAAAAGTTATGTGAATATAGTCTTCCTACCTCCCAAAATATTTTATTGTACTGTACTCACTCTTCTTCTAATGATGTAAGATGATAAAATGCCTACACCATGAGATGAAGGAAGGTAAATGACAGAGGCATTCTAACTTAGTATTAGGCTACTACTGATCTTCTACTACATCAGAAGGAGGTTTACCTGTTTCTGGACCAAGGCTGAACATGGGTAACTAAAACCATGTAAAGCAAAACTACAGACAAGTGGAGATTACTGTTTATTTTTCTAAGGAGATAGCACAAAGCTTTGAGGAGATGCTCAAGAGGTTCATGACCTTTGACTAAAAATTTCTGCATTATGGAACAGATTACTTCAAAATATTCAAGTCAACATTCCAAAATAATAATATATAACAGTAAGAATTCCTTAAATTCAAGTAGGAATTCTCACACGAGAAAACTCATGTCATGACAACATTTCTGGCACGAATTCCATAAAAGACAAAAAAAATGATATAAACTAGATGTTTCAAAGTAATCTTAAGATTGCCTAATGCTTAGCATTTATTTTTTCTTATTTTTTTAAAGATTTTATTTATTTATTCACAAGAGACACAGAGAGAGAGGCAGAGACATAGGCAGAGAGAGAAGTGGGCTCCCTGCAGGAACTCAATCCCAGGACTCCAGGATTATGACCTGAGACGAAGGCAGGCCTCAACCACTGAGCCACCCAGGCATCCCTAACAGCATTTAAACACACATACACATCACCATTTAAGATCTCTAAATGATTTATATGTGAAAGCTGATGGCACAAGCGTTCTAGACAAAGTGGACCTGTCAATACATGTGGTACTAAGATATGGAGAAGGTTTTTTAATGGAATGTGTCAAATAATTCACCACACAGTGATAGTAATAAAGCAGTTTCCTAATTTATAATACAGAAATTGGCTTTTTTTCAAACATTGATTTAAGATCAAAGTATGTCAATAACATGCTGCAGAGATCTAAAAGACAGAGATACAGATTTAGAAATAACTTTTTCTATGAAGCTACAGTTAAGCTTTTGCTAACTATATGCTTTCTCCATGTCATCACCTTATCACCCTGTGAACAACTCTAATGTTCTTTCTCCCTATCTGAATCCTACTTTCATTCAGAAATAATGTCCTCTTTCATTTAGAATTTCTATCACCAATTTTGGCATATAATCTCATGTTGTTTATTGTTTTATAGATGGATATACAGTCTATCCAATTATATTACCTCTGCCTACAGGAAATTATTATACCTAATTTCTCTTGCCTAGCATAGTATAACACACAAGTCTCGGAATATATTTCAATGAATGATTTCCACTTCACTTAGACAAGTATGTCTACTGTCACACTCATCATGCTATACGGTAGTAACTGATAATAATGTCTAGGAATTTGCTTCAAAATAAAAAGGGGGCAAGTGGGTGGAGGTAAAAATTAAACCAGATTAACCACAAGTTTGTAAATGCTAAAGTTGGTGATATGCATTTTATGTTGGCAACTTTCCATAATACAAAGTTTAAAGGAGATTCCTTCTCCTACTAGAACACAGAGAGAACTTCTCAAAGACAGGTCCAGTAGTTTTTTTCCTTTGTATATCTGTCCTTCACTAAACACAATTCATTATTTAGGCAGAACTGTATTTCAAAGAAACCTTAACAGCTTCTGTATGATATTTCATTTAAATGATCCTTTTATTAAACTCAGATAAAACATATTCATTTGTTAACTACTTACTAAGTACCTACTTTCTCAAATATCCTGTCTTAGTAAATGTAGAATATCAAAAATAACACATCCTCTCTAATATATTGGATCTGATAGTACTCTCAAAGATCCCTAGAAAAAAGGGCAAGGAGAGAAGGCAAAGAGATGCAGACAAAGAAAAAAATAGTAGAAAGTTAATACATATAGTTTTTAAAAAGAACCTAGGGCATCCACGTTGTTTTTTTTTTTTTTTAAATCTTCCCACTAATTCTTTTTTTGTTTTTCTTTTTTAAGATTTTTATTTTATTTATTCATGAGAGACACACAGAGAGAGGCAGAGACACAGGCAGAAGGAGAAGCAGGCTCCCCACAGGAAGCCGGATGTGGGACTCGATCCTGGGACGAGGATCATGCCCTGAGCCAAAGGCAGAGGCTCAACCTCTGAGCCACCCAGGCGTCCTAGCATACACATTTTTATCTAAAATGAAGGCATACAGTTTGTTCAAGCTGGAAGTTCTAAAAGTTCCCCTCCCCACTCCACGTTACAGATGAGAAAAACTAAAGCTCAGAGATGGAAAGTGACTTGCCTCAAGTTACACACCAAGTTATTAGCAAAACCAAAATTAAAACTCAAATCTGCTGATTCACAGCACAATGTGAATTTTCCATATCAAAGTACTTTCTTCTACACTCTAATATTCACCAACTAAAGAGAATGACTATTTTATTGGCGATATATACTTCAGTTCTATATTATACCATACAAAAAAGAAGGTAAAAGGCTAAAGGCAGCAGCAGGGGAGAAAATGCACATAATAAATTTGTAAGACATTGCACATGCAAACTATATGCATATACTACACTTCCTCAATTCTGAGACACACTTCTGACTTTAAGACATAGGAGCCATTGGGAGTGCCTCCCTACTTACTAGAGGGTGTATGGTCCAATTTATGAATCATTTAATAAAGACAATTAGATCTTCAAAATTAAAAAAAGACATAGTACTCATTTCAGAAACATTTTAAAACAGACACTATAAATTACATTTTCATTTCAAAAAATATTAAAATGTGAAAACACATACCTCTAAAGGTAACATAATGCACCCCTAAAACACACGGAGTAACCACCATCATTTAAGAGCCAGTGTCACAATGCAAACACACAGAGCAACAGTCCCACCTTCTAAGGTAACCAACAGTTATCAAACACCTAAGGCTATGCGGCATTTTTTCAATTTTAGATATTAATATAAACAAGTCTTCCTTGCCTTTTATCTCATATGTATGAGTTTTGGCGTTCTGTTTGAATCTCAGCTCTGCTCCTACCTCTCCAACCTTTGCAAAGTTACTAACTTCTCTGAGCCTCATTCTCTCATCCATAATAGGTTATCCACCTTAGAGAACTGGATGAGAACTAAATGTAATAATTTACTTAAGGAACATAGTACGGTACCTAGATGAAATATTAAGCGTCCTCCCACCATCCCTATGGGCCAAATTAAACTAAAAACTAGATTCTATTCTTGACTTACAAGATTCCTCCATCTCCATTTTAGAGACTGGAATAAAACTGTACTGATCCTGGGGCAAATCCCACTAGTTTGCTTTCAAATTATTATTTGATAAGAAAAGCTTATTTCATTGTCTTGAAATTGGTCTCTTTCCTTCTTCAAATTGGGAACGGAAAGCAATGACAAATTTTAAGTTAAATTAGCTGTATGTGAATTCAGCACTTTCATATCGTCTTACTGAACTGAAACTCTAAACCCATTACAAACCCACTGAGGGAGGAACTATAGAACCAATGCGTGGGAAGGAAAAAAAGAGCATAAAGTCCAAAAGACATAGTTAAAATGACTCGATCGAATGAGTGTTGTACTTTTGTTTAACCTTAGATTCATTTATTAATATTCTAAAAAAAAAAAAAAAAAAAAAGGCCAATGTTCAGAAGAGCCAAGACCACATCCCCATGCTCCAAGGTGATTTAGTAACCTGATCCCTCAAGATTAAGCAAATGCCATCTTTCATTATATACAGTTTCAGAAAGTGTCTAGTCATTTCCAAGACGGGAATGTACTTACCAAAATATCTCAGATGCAGCAATTTACACTGAAATAAGACCATCTTTTCCCCTTCCTCAAACATAATTCAGAGAAGCCCATTCACATATTCCCTATTAGCTCATTATTTTCAGTAGAATGATTTTCTCCTTTACTAATTATAAAAGTAATGCTTATTTTTTTTTAACTTGGAAAATATAAAGAGCATGAGCGTTTTTAAACCATCCATGATCTTACTAGTGGAAGACTAAAGTATTAGAAAGGGGCATACCAACATCTTTCCTATGAATTTGACCGTAACTGCCATCATCACTTTAAATCTGTATAGAGCACTTGCCACTAAACATGAGTACCTATCTGCCTATATCTTAATATCTTAATTCTGGTTTTTGAGACTAAATTCACACAAGTTTTTTCCTGACTTAATGGTTTCTTCTCTATCTTTGTTCTTCTGAGTCTCTCAGCTACATATTTTGCTGTTGACTACTTCCTCTTTTTTAAAACTATTTCTATCCTAAGTTTCCCAAAACAGTATATTCCTCAGTGTCTACAAAAGTCTCCCCAACTCATCTTTTCCTCTTCCTTCACTGGCTCTCCTCTATAATTCCTGACAATCTCTAAAAAAATACGGCTCTGGCCTGACCTTTGAATTTGCTTGTCAACTGTGAACCTCCAGTATTCAACACAGTGGCTGGCATGAAGCATATCCTCAAGTGATGTTTATTGACTTTATCAATCCTGACCTACCACTGACTAGCTGTGTGACCATGAGCAAATTAAATCTCTCTAAATCTCAGTTCCTTCATCCATAAAACAGTGATGCTCAAAAAACGATGATGCTTGAAAAGCTCAAAACAGTGGCTGGCACAAAGTGGCGCCCCATAAATTTTGCTATTATCAACATAATCCAGTACAGGACTCAATAATGTTTCTGATTCTTTTACTGTTGAACACCCAATCTACCTCTCAATAACCCAACTTATTTTTAACATATTTTCTTATCACAGCTATCAAATAATATCTTCCTGCTCCTTCCTTTACTACCTGTCTCCAACCCATTATCAACTGTTCTAATTCTTCTCTCCTAACCACCGGACAGAACCATTATTTATCAACTAAGCTACAGTCACAGACTTAATTGATCTCCACACTCTTAAATCATTCAAATTTTCCACGCCCCTTAAAAACCATTATTAATGCCACTCTTATCCACAGCTGCTGATAGCATTTCCGAACTACTGGACTGTCATCCTTATGTCTTCCAATAACCCATATCTAAACCCCCCAGTTCTAAAGAGGTCTTAAAACCCAGCTCCTCCTGGAAACCTTCCCCGACTAACTCCACACCACTCAGATCACTTCTCTGCTCTGAGTTGCCTCCGCACCTGAGCCCTTAGGTATTCTGTTATACTAAGGGTAAAATGGGATCCGTGAATAACAGAACCAAGAAATTACTCCCACAGAATCATTTCTACCTCCTCAAGGATGGGCCATTAGCTATGATGCTCCGGTGATATGGCTAAAGAAATATCCTGTACAACACGTGCCCTCTTTGGTGTCTGCCCTTGGCACTTCATGTTTGTCAAGAAGTGTCTAACTCGGGCAGCCCGGGTGGCTCAGGGGTTTGGCACCATCTTCGGCCCAGAGTATGATCCTGGAGACCCGGTATCGAGTCCCACATCAGGCCTCCTGCATGGAGCCTGCTTCTCCCTCTGCCTGTGTCTCTGCCTCTCTCTCTCTCTCTCTCTGTGTGTGTGTGTATGTGTATTCTCACGAATAAATAAATAAAATCTTTAAAAAAAAAAAAAGTGGTGTCTAACTCTTTGCGATCCTTTCGTCCTATGTTCAAGCAGAAATGATTCCTCGGTGCCTATGGCCTCCTCCCATCGAAATCCACGGGAGAAAAAAAAAGTGGTAGTGGGCCACTTTCTCTTCTGCTGCTCTTCTCAGCCCCCAACCTCTACCCACACCCCACAAATAAAAACTCCTAAAGCAGAGCACAGAAAGGTGGTGGCAGTGATACACACATACCACATCTTTCTTTTCCCCTAAGCAAGATTGAACTGAGTTAGCTACAACACTCTACTCAAGACTAAAAAAAAAAAAAAAAAAAAAAACTTCCCAACAAGTATTGATACATAATCAAATTCGACCGCATCAAAGTGGGTGATCCTACAGTAACAGAATTGCATTTGTAGGTTACCTTTCACTGTGTTACTCTAAGGGATCTTGCATCATCTTCACGCTGTAGTACACACACACACACACACACACACACGCACGCACACGCCCAACAAGATAGTTGAGAAACTCCCCCTACGGGGCCGATTTCCTGCAAGTACCTTGAGAGGCCGCCTTTAAACCAGCACATCCTAACGTTTTTCAAACCTAAAGAAGTGAGTGATTCCTCAAGCGCCATCCAATCAAAAGCAAGCCATAGATTTGTGCCTTTACTTTTTCAGACGGCGAGTGTCTGCGCTGCTGGGGCGGGACAATTAGAGGAACTGTCCCGAGGAGAGGGGGAGGGAGGGGAGCTGCAAGATCAGCACCCCCCCCACACACACACACACACACCCAGGTGGGAGTTAGGTCGGAGGGCTTGGCCCTCCCCGAGCAGGGAAAGAACCGAGGATCCTAACCTATGACCGACCGTGACCTGAGGCCCTGGGCTCTGCAGTCTCTCCCGCCTGCCTGCGTGGTCCCTACCGACCCACACCGCTCGGCGCCCCCACCTAAAGCCCCTCGCCGGCTCCCCGTAGGCTCTCCCCTCGCTGGCCTCCGCCCGCATCGCACCTGAAACCTTCTGCTCTCGGTCCCCTTCCGGTGAGAGGAGGTGTCTCTCGAACCCACGTGTCCCCCATCTGCCCAGGGATCTTAACCTTAAAGACCCTGCCCTCGCGTGGCTCTCCGCGGAACCCCCCCCCCCCCCGCAATGCCTGCCTCCCAGGGGCCAGCCCCGTTCCCAGGCTCCGCACCTTCTCCCCGGACACCCTTTCCCGAGCATCATCACCCGCTCCCCATCACTTTTCCCCTCCTCAGGCCACAAATCCTCCCCCGCCCGGGCCTCCTCCGGGACGGCCACCCGCGGAGCACCCCGCCCCACCTCGGCCCCCTCTGCGCGGCCTCCCAGCCGGGCTGAGCCCCCGAGGCTCCGCGGCTCCGCGGCTGCAGCCGGGCCCCTCCCGGCGTCGCCCTCCCGAGGGCGGCGCCCCGGCCGCAGCCGCGCCCACACCCTCCCGGCAGGGGCGAGCGCCCCCGGCTCCGGGCGGCCCAGGGTGGGGGTGGGGGCGGGGACGGGGCGGCGGGTGTCGCCTCTGCCTCCGGCGGCCTGTCGCCCCGGCTCCCGCAGCCTCCGCCTGGACGGGCCGGCCGAGCAGCGGCCCCGCGCCGGCGCCGCCGCCCCTCACCTCGACGCAGAGGCTCGGGCCTCGCTTCCCCCCCGGCCGTCCAGCGATGGCTCCGCCGCCGCCGCCGCCGCCGCCGCGCTCCCCTCACTCGCTCCTCCACCGCCCCCGGCCGGCTGCTGAAGAGCGGACGGGTAGTGGCACGCCCATTGGCTGCCGCCCACACTCGCGTCAACCTCCCCGACCCGGACCTCGCGCTGCGATTGGCTGGCGCGGCGCCTCTTCTCCACGGCTCGTCCTGATTGGCCCTCTGGTCTCTCGCGCCCCCTTACCGGGAGGAGAGCCCACCCCCCGGCCCCCTCCGCGCTCCGGCCCCTCCACCGCCCCCCGCCCCAACCCGCTTCCATCACGGCGGGCCGGGGGCGGGAGCGGGCGCGAACTGCCAATGGGAGCGTCGAGAGAGGGCGGGGAGGCGGGCTCTGCGGCCGGAGGTCCAGCCAATGGGCGCGCGCCGCACATCCCGGGCTCGGGAGCGCCCCCGCGGCCGCTCGGGGTCCCCGCGGGTCGCGCCCGGGGCCACGCCCGGCTGCGGGTGGCGCGGGAGGGGTGCCCACTGGCGAGGTGGGAGGGCGCGCGAGGCCCCGGCCCGGCGCGCGGGAGCGCGGGCAGCCATTGTGGCGTGGGCTCGGGCGCGCGGCGGCGGAGAGGCGCGGCCGCCCGGGGCCTCCTGGCAGCCCCGCGGGATGCTCCGCCGGGAGGAGGCCGAGCGTGCGCCTGGGCCAGCCCCGCGCTCCCAACCCGGCCACGGTCCTGGGCACAGAACTTACCGATGGTGAGAGAAAGTTAGAATAATGGTTCCCCCGGGGGATGGAAGGGGCACACGGGACCCTATCCGGAGCTGGAAACCTTCCGTCTCTTGATCTGGCCGGTATCCAGACTGGTCAAGCCGCACAGTTCAGATGAGTGCATTCAAGCCACCTTCATATATAATATGATGTTCTCTCTCTCTCTCTCTCTTTTTACAATTAAGGGATTGTCAGAACGACTCTGTAATAATGACATTACGGTTGCCTTTGGCTCCGTGTAAACAGTCTCACTAGGATTCATCTATCATTCAAAAACTACAAACCAGAGGAAGAAGAAAAAGAAAAAAAGAAAAGGATTGTGAGAATGTGAAGTGAGTGAGAGCTCTTGGCGCACTTAAGAATGAGCTCGGATGGTTCAGGCTGATTTTCTTCTTTAAGGATTGAGAGCTTGTTTCAGCCCCCTGGCCCCAGTTGGTGGCATAAGAGCACCCATGATGCTGCACCCAGCTGGAAGCCACAGAAGTGTGCTGACCTGCGTGCTTCGTGGCCCACCTAAGTTCTGAACCCAGGAAACTTTCGTTTAAATGTCATGGCTTCTGCCCTGGAGATGCTCACAGTCCAGCACCGTGTGCAGTCATTCTTGCAGGAGGACACAGAACACGAAGTTAGCACAGCTGCTCACCCTCAGGGATGAGGCGTTCCACTAGGTTAGGCCAGATGTGTGTGCCTGGAACCCAGGCCTGTAGCAGAATTCCGAAATCGCCAGGGCCAGGTGAAAGAAGCACTTGCTGTTGAGTGGGCCAGGGATAACGTTTCCAAAACAAGCATGACTCTGGGTCAAATTCTAGCTTGTGAAAGAGCACCGGCAGCAGAAGAATTAAAGATTACATGATTTTCATTTATTAGGTTAGTCATTAAATTGTTCAGTTCAGATAAATGCCTTTGTTTAGAGTACTTGTCCCTGAGGTAGGCGTATAATTAGGTAAGACAATATTTTCCCAAAGACCATCGAGTGTAATAGGAAGACAGACATAAAGGGTTCATTATAATATAATGAGGAAATACATTTTAAAATGACCTAATGACATAAATGCCAGCTATCTAACAATCTAAATGCCTAGGGAACATAGGGGCATATTCTCAGAAGAGCAGAACTAGTAAACCACTGCTAAGATTTATCAGCATGTGCAACTAGACACTATTTCTGGAGAATACTTTCATTGTAAGTTTTTAAATTTCTGTGCAAACGTCTTGATTTTTTCAAATAACTATATGTAAATATGAAAACATAAGCTATTAGTTCTGAGGAAACCACATGACAAAATTAAGTAATTACTTAATGAGTACATTATGATTTTCGAAAATGATTTTAGGGTTGAGCATAAAGGCATCTCATTAGATTGAAGTCAGTGTGTATGTAACATATGCCTCCAGAAGAGACACCCAGCACACACAAGCACCCCCTAGATGGGCTTTCTGGAGGAGAACTTAAAACAGTGGTTCAGTCTCCAAGATCGTACAAACTCATGGGGAGGGCAGTGTCCTTTGGTGCACCATCATTCTAAAGTGAATTCAAAGAATTTATGTATCTACAAAAAAGTGCCTCCACAAAAGGCAAGGAACGCTTTTGCCCAGAGTCTAACTTATAAGTAGTAATGTATAATACCAAAGAAAGTAATCATTCATTCAAAGGCTTTTCCCATCTTTCAACAAGAGCCCTGAAAATTGCGCTGCCATTTATTGGAATCAACTGCATTGTAATTGTATTCAAGTATGAAATACCTGTATGTGCTTTTGATCCTTACTATAGAAACACAGTTCTGGGGAAAAAAAAAAGAAAAGAAAAGAAAAGAAATACAGTTCTGTAAATGAAGGTAAATTCCACCAAGCGAAAATAATTTACACCTATTCACAAATAGTTGACAACCTAAAGAGAAGTATCATGTATTACTGAAAAAAAATTGTAGGAATAAACACAAAAACACATGTGCTACATATGATGTTATAGCTGTTTTGAATCCCTTGGAATTTCACAACTTTTTTAAAAACAAAAAACAAGGAAGGTCAAGCACTAATTTTTTTTATGCAAATACTGCATCTTCCTGCTCTGAGGAAACACTTTTCTTCTTGCCAACATCTCATTAAGTGATTCTGATGAGATTCTTTATCTTTCCAACAACCCTATGCAAGTATTCATCTACTCATCTGAATTTCATAGACAGGAAAACTGATGCTCAATGAGACAAGGAACTTGCCCAACATCACATAGCTTTTAGGTGACAAAAGTGAGATTGAAATCTAAATCTGTTTGATGGCAAACCACATAATCTTTCTACCAAGCCACATTTGCCATCTCCAAAACAAGATCAAGTCATTTTGCCTTGTCCTTATCATCTTTGTGTTCCCCATAATGAATAACATGGAATCTTACATATGTCTTTCATGGACCTCACAGAATTAGCAATTATTTTTACGACGCTTTATCTTTACAGATTTCATGACAAGGGAGAATGTGAACTATCTAAGAGTAACTGTTTCACATTAAAAATATTCATGTCGGGATCCCTGGGCAGCTCAGCGGTTTAGCATCTGCCTTCAGCCCAGGGCATGATCCTGGAGTCCCAGGATCAAGTCCCACATCAGGCTCCCTGCATGGAGCCTGCTTCTCCCTCTGCCCGTGTCTCTGCCTCTCTCTCACTCTCTCTCTTTCTCTCTGTCTCTCATGAATAAATAAATAAAATATTTTTAAAAAATACTCATGTTGACAACACTAAAGTTGAACACAACTTCCTTTGTAGTTACAGTGGAGAACCCATCACAGCTATCTAGAATGCATCAGAGATACTTTCATAATGTGGAAAGAGTTTCAGGCAACTGTTCACAAGGGAGTCAAATTTCTGGTGGGGACATTTATTCTCTGCAAGTCATTTGGTGATCTCTACCTTTCCCTGTAGTCAATTAGAATATCCAAAAGCCATCTGCTTTAAACATATTTTAAACACTGTTATTAAGGGGGAAAAACAATTTTGCCAAGTTTCTGATATTTCCGCTGTCCATCTATTGCCAGTCTGAACAAGTACACGCAGGCCCTTGTACCTTCACTTCCTTAGCTATAAAAGGAGGGTAAAACTTAATGCATTTGTTCTGAGTGTTTCAGAGATCTGTAAGATAAGTTTGGTTTTCACATGGAAGTGAATCATATGACTCTCAGTTATTTAGCAACTTCAGAAATGTAGGTGGTATGTTCTTGGCCCTTCTAAATCATTCCTTATATCCCAACTATTGACTTTTCAGTTCTTGATGGATGGCAGGATATGCCAGCCCCAAATATGCCACTTTGGCATAAAGACTATTTTTGAGCTAAGGACACTTAAAAAACAGCAGATGCAAAGAAGAGCATTCTAATTTCCCCTGTTCTTCCTGGAAACAGGAATTAAACACTCCCATATGAAAGATGCCCTCCCTGTACCAGGAGAAAAGGAATATTCTTCAATGGGGAATCAAAGCCAAGAGAATCCTGCATAAATAGACCATGTTAAAATAATATCTTTCTGTAGCCTCCCCATGTAGTTTAGATACTTTTTCACAATTGCCTTTTATTTAACCTAATATAAAAGCTTGTAAGTTTTGCCCTTTCTTTAGATCTCCCTTTCTTACAAGAGATCCTGCATCACATAAAACATAGATTTGTGTGCTTTTCTCCTGTTAATTTATAATATATCGCTTTAATTCTCAGGATCAACTAAAAAACCCTAAGAAGATAGAGATAAAATATTGCCTCCCCTACAACTTCTGGTGGCAATGATGGAATGTCAGTGACTGGAACACTAAAAGATCTTGGGACATCTGACCAAAAAACCAGCAGAAGGTAAGATTCTTACCACATCAGTATCTCAGATCTCTGCCTACAGCCCCCCTCTCATCTTGATGAGAACAATAAGAGGCTCCCCTTACCTTTTTTTCCTTTCTAAATATAGATTGGCAGGAGAAAAATATTTGTAAGAATCAATTCTTTGAATTGTGACTCATAAATTTGGTTCTGAGTACCCACTGGTATAGCCTCCTAGTCTTTGTTTTCCTGTATGTCTTTTGTGGTATTTATCATGGGGGGGGGGGGGAATCAGAGAACGTTCCTTTCATCTTGTTTTATATCTTGAGATTTTGGCTTCAAGTGTCCATCAGCTGGAGGGTACAAGTGTTGGCTTGTGTCAGGCAACCAGACAAACAGGCTAGAAACCCAAGACACGAAATGACAAGCAACATTCTCTTTGTCCAACATCATTAGCTTTTTAGGAAGTTTTTCTTAATGAGAGGTCTTGGTCCATGAAGGGCCTTTGTTGTCTCACCCTCATTGCCTTCGTAGTGTTACAAAACTCTTCATCCTGATATCACCTACCTAGTACCACAGATAAGCTGGTCTATAGCTGGAGGCATCTCATCTTCCCATAGGTAACAACAGACACCAGTTTGACAAATGATATTGTTACCACCTGTGAGAGTGAAAGTCTTTGCACTCTTAGGCTAACTCTGGGAATGAACTTACTGGATTTTGGGAGGGCTGCATCCTTTGCACTCTCTTTGGGGACTCCTCTGGTGTCTATGGTTGAGCCATAAAAGGTATATTGATTTGAAACCATAAGAGAACATTTTGTTTTTAAGTCACAATTCAAATAGGTATATTTTCTGAAATAAGTCAGACAGAGAAAGATAATACCATATGATTTCACTTATATATGGCATCTAGAAAACAAAACGTGAACTCTTCAATACAGAAACTCTTCGAATACAGAGAACCAACTGGTGGTTACTAGAGGGGAGGTGAAGGGTGACAAAATAAAAGAGATTAAGAGGTAGAAATTTCCAGTTATATAAGTCATGGAGATGCAAAATATAGCATAGGGAATATTGTAATAACATTATATAGTGACAGATGGTAACTACACTTATCATGGTGAGCACTGAGTAATGCATGGATTTGTTGAATCAGTATGCTATACACCTGAAGCTAATATAACTTTATATTACAATTATACCTCATTTTTAAAAGAAGATATACTTTTGAATATTTGGACTTATAATTAAAAGGATTTTTTGAGAGAGAGCAAGCACGCCTGTACATGCTGAGAAGGACGGACGGAATCCCAAGAAAGCTCCATGCCCAGCACAGAGCTAGTGCAGGGCTTGATCCCAGAATCCTGAAATGATGACCTAAGCTGAAACAAAGAGTTGGACACCTAACCGAGTGAATCACCCAGGCGCCCCTCTTCAAAAGGATTCTTTAGAGTGCTCTCATCTTAAACATCCTGTTGTAACCTATAAGAAAATCAAATTGAAATGAGAAAATTAATAAGGCAAAGATAGTCTTATATAAGTTAGAAAATTTTGTGTTTCTGAATTTATACCTAACTCATAGCTGAGATTTAAAATGAATACTCTAGGGGCACCTGGGTGGCTCTGTTGGTTAGGCGTCTGCCTTCTCAGGTCATGATCCCAAGATCCTGAGATCAAGCCCTGAGCCCTGAGCCCTGCATCAGTCTCTCTGCTCAGTGGGGAACCTGTTTCTCCCTCTCCCTCAGCCTGCCACTCTGCCTACTTGTGCGGACATGCACTCCCTCTCTCTTACTCTCTCTGTCAAATAAATAAATTTTTAAAAATAAAATAAGATGAAAACTCTAAGATCTCTTTTTGCATGTCTGTATGTGTCTATCTAGGTATAACATGTTATATAACATTATTTTTCTACTTTCATGTGATATAGCCAAAATTACTTTGTAAAAGAGCTATATTTAATTGGTTTTAAAAAATAAGCACTTCTATGAATTAAGTAGTCCTAAAACTCTCAGAAATATAGAAACTAACCTAAATATTTTTCAAGCTCACAAGATATAGGACAATCTTTGGCAAATTAAAGTTAAAGTTTGTTAGATTAGTAAAAACAGTAATCTCTTCAGAATTGTAAACATTAAACATAGTGAAAACATGCTACTTTTTCTACTTGGGTTTACTAATCAAATGAGTTTAGCTCTACTAGATCCTAAGATTGTAAAATTATAAATTCTGTTTAAAAATTAGTTGTTCAATAAAAATAGTTTCATGTATGTAAAGCACAGCAGTACAAAATAAAAGTTGGAGAGAGCCTTATGTCTTAACTTCTAAGTTCTCTTCTGTGATTTTTTCTATATAGGTGGGATTATGTAAAAAAGACTAATTTAAGATTATGCTACCTTTATTAAACAAAGTATTTGGTCTACTTAAAAATAATTTTTAAAATCTTTTGGAAACTTGAAACCTTAAAGTTATACTAAGTTAGATTAAATGATGGATATTCATTGATTATTTAGATCATTTCCAAAAAAGATAATACACCAAAACATTAAATGCTAAACATAAGTTTATCTGGTTTTGGTTTCTTAATTTTTATAGAAAGCAAAAAGATATTTGGGTCTGTTTGTAAACATATCATTTACCCCATTTAAAAAACTATACTGTGAAAAAGCATATTAGTCTTTAACAATTATAAATATCTGTAATTACGTGTATGTATTTTTTTTTTTTTTACGTGTATGTATTATGTAATTATATATTTACTAAGCTATTAGAGGATGCTAGTATATAATAGTTCACAATTGCCTGCTCCCTAATTTTCACTGGAAAATAAAGGTTACTAAATGGTTAAAATTTGTAATCTGTAATGTTTATAATCTATATATGAAAATAAAACTACTAAAAATAAAAACAGCAAAGGAAAAAAACCTGTGTGTACAAAGTATAGTAGAGTGGGGTGTGTTTTTTTATAAAGAGTATATGATGAAGGCAGAATGTTTTTGTTAAGAAAAGTAGGAAGTAATTTTGTCCTAAAGCAAAATAACTAAATGTTCCAAAATAAGAAAAAGGAATAAGACAAAATCTAAATGGGTGTAGGAAATTGCAGATTTGTAGAAAAGAAATTTCATGTTGCAAGGTCAAAGCTGGCCCAAATTAAATGGGTAATTTATAAGAGTTTTTAAAAATTAGCTCAATAATATACTTATACAAAATAAGTTTAATTTTCTCCCCATTAAAATGACAGTTTCTTAGACTATTGGTCTGCTTTTATTTTTTTTAAAGATTTATTTTTATTTATTTATGATAGACATAGAGAGAGAGAGAGGCAGAGACACAGGAGGAGGGACAAGCAGGTTCCATGCGGGGAGCCCAACGTGGGACCCGATCCTGGGACTCCAGGATTGTGCCCTGGGCCAAAGGCAGGTGCCAAACCGCTGAGCCACCCAGGGATCCCTATTGGTCTGCTTTTAATAAGAGATTATAAAAATTTTTCTTTACCTTTTGTATTATCTGCCAAGGAAATAAAGATTCTATTCTTATCAAAATAATTCCCTGTGCTTCACATGGTCTTTATCAGGTTTTTGATTGCTTAGGAAAACTGAGTCTTCAATATTAAAGAAGCTGAGAGGGTTTTTTTGTTTGTTTGTTTTCTTCCAATTTCTGTATGTACCTCTAAAATCTTTTAATTGTCACTTTAATTAGATAGATAGCTAAGTATTTTGTCGTTGGGATACTACCTAATCAAATGTTTTAAACTTAGATTTTTTTTTTTTAGGTAATAGGTGAATATTAAAAATGAGAACAAAAATCACACATCACTTCTCAGCCTTTTGGCTAAGATCAAGTGGAGAATAAAAATCACAAAAAATTTTAAGTTTTAAAAGATGGCCACACAAATATCACAAAATCTAATCATATAACAATATTTTCATTAACTCCTTGGTACTCTACAATCTTTCCTACATTTTAGGGTTTTGGATCACCTCATTATATGCCAATGATTTTTGTAATATTGTCTATGAAAATAACAATGATAACTAAGACTTTCCTTCAGGGCCACCTGGGTGGCTCAGTTGATTATGCATCTAACTTTTGATTTTGGCCCAGGTCATGATCTCAGGGTCACAAGATTGAATCCCACCTCAGGCTGCACATTCAGCAGGCAGCCTGCTTGAGATTCTTTTCTTCTCCTCCTCCTTCTGTCCTTCACCCCGCACCTGTTTGCACTCTCTCTCTAAAAATAAACAAATAAATTTGGAAGGCAGTCTTGGAAAGGAGATTTGACCTAGGTCTTAATTGTCTTATCCCTGAAAAGCAGTAGCAGGAAGAAGTCAGGCAGCCAGGCACAAAGCTGGACTGCTGGCTGCCACCTCAACACCATGTCAAGGGGAGCTCTAAACCTTTAAACATTTTTAATAAATTTCCCAAAATCAAATTCAAAATGAATCTTTTGACATTGAACTAATTTTGGAATTTCTCAGAGGGTCCCTCAATGATCTCAAAGATTTGTTCTCTATCCTAATAAAAAGAAATTAAACTAATAGCTTATTTGAAATGTGATATTATATGGGAAACGTTGTCAAATAAAAATGATAATTAACTTCCTTTAAGTCATATTTGTATGAGTAAATGTTACCAATATTTCAAAAATTGTACAGAATTCCTAGAAATCTGTCAGTATCCTTACTGCCTGTATAATCAGCTGAAATTCCAATTATTATTTGAAAACATTGCATGTCTACAGAAATAACCAAATGTTCTTGTTAATTGTATCACTTTTTTAATAGTGAACTCTCACCAGATCTGTAACCACGGCTATTTTTAAGTCTTTTGTCATTCATAGATCATTTTTGTCTTACTCTTCATTGTTCCCTGAGAACATTTACAATCAACTGCAGGCAAAAATACTTCATTTTTAAAGAGATCCATGGAAAGGACCCTGACAAGTACTCTAGAACACAGATTTCTGATAACTCTAATATCATAACACTAAACTGGATAAGAATTTCTAGAATTCTGGAGCACCTGGGTGGATCAGTCAGTAGAGTGTCCGACTCTCAATTTCAGCTCAGGTCATGATCTCAGGGTCATGAGTTAAAGCCCCATGTTGGGCTCTGTGCTGAGCCTGGAGCCTGCTTAATATTTTCTTTCGCCTTCCTCCTCTGCCCCTTCCCTTGCTCACACACCACTCTCTCTCTCTCATAAAAGAGTGGTTCCTAGGTCAATCACTTGGTTGAGCAACTGCCTTCTGCTCAGGTCATGATCTCAGGCTCCTGGAATTGAGCCCACATCAGGCTCCATGCTCAGCATGGAGTTTGCTTGGAATTCTCTCTGTCTCTCTCTCTGTCTCTGTCTCTCTCTCTCTCTCTCTCTGCCCCTCCCCTGCTCATACATGTTCTAAATAAATAAATAAATAAATAAATAAATAAATAAATACAATCTTTTTAAAGTAAAAAAAGAAAACCTATTTTCTCTTTTTCTTAAGCTATCTATAACTTCTCTCAATTTGATAGACTATCCCTTGGTAAACAAAAATTAAAATATTTATCTTTTTCTGCCTATCTGATCCCTCAAGAATTTGGAAACTGCTGTTGACCCAGGTCATGATCCCAGGGTCCCAGGATCGAGCCCTGCATCGGGCTCCCTGCTGGATGGGCAGCCTGCTTCTCCCTCTCCAATGCTTGTGCTCTCCCACTCTCTCCCTCCCTCTCTCTCTCAAATAAATAAATAAAATCTTTTTTAAAACAATCTGTTTTCTTTGCAACAATTGGAAACTTTGTTATATTATCAAGGCTTTGATTATAATGTCATGCTTGACAACAAGGTACATAGACTTAAATGTGACCAGATGGAGGGATGCCTGGGTAGCTCCATGGGTTGGGCATCCAGCTCTTGTTTTTGGCTTGGGTCATGGTCTTGGGGTCATGGAATGGAGCCCTGAATTGGGCTTCACACTCAATGTGGAATCTGCTTGAGATTCTTTCCTCTTCTACTCCTCTCCCTGTTGTCTCACTCTCTCTCAAATAAATAAATAAATAAAATCTTAAAAATAATGTAACCAGATGCATTTAAGGAACTATGGTTGACTATGGAGTCAATGCTTATAAAGCCTCTTGAAATACCAGCCCAATCATTGCTTACAGGATCCCTATCCCTACAGTGAGTAGGGAAGTTTACTTTCCAGTAGGCCCAAGAAACTTAAGATCCATTGGGTGCCTTGAAAAGAGAGGAATTCACCCAAATCTATGGATGCTATAGACAAAGTCTGATGGTGCATTCTTGGCTTGATTTTTTAGCCTCAAATGGCTTTTAAGGTTTAATCTAAGATTCCCTATTAAAAGTTCCAACAAAATGGACTTTATGTGATAAATTCTATTCTTGGTGCACTTATATAAATAATTAGGCCAAGTTTAATGAGACTAAACTTATTTTACAAACAAAATAGTCTTACTGTAATTATATTCAATAAATATGGTAAGAGAAAATTACATTTCAGTGAAAAACTGTAAAATACCCTTATAATTAAGATTCTAACCCTATTCATTGTCTTTGAGGTTGTGTTATCTAGCTATAAACTGGTCTGAATCCTGAACTTTTCTAGTTTCCTCCAGTATATAGCCACAACTCTCCAAACTAATATTCCATTTTTCTCCCAACCTTCTGACTTGAAATCACAAAGAATGAAAACTGTCCTTTTCCCAAAGTCCTGTAAGTGAAAGCTGATATAAATTTAATTTCTTAAGTTTATCACCACAACAGATCATAGATAAAAACAACCTTCATGTCTACCTGTGCAGGCCACTCAGAAAATTCGCTGGTACACTCAGTGCGACAAGAGACATTCAAACTACAAACAGGAAATTTCTCAAATTACAACTGCCATCCTCATTGTACCATATAGAGAAACTTCTTGCTTAAATCTAGAAATCTTTCTGGGGCGCCTGGGTGGCTCAGTCAGTTAAGTCTCAGACTCTTAGTTTCCACTCAGGTCGTGATCTTAGGGTCCTGGAATCATGCCCCAGTAGGCTCTGCACTCATCATGGAGTCTGCATGAGGATTTCTCTCCCTCTCCCTCTCCCTCTGCCCTCCGCTCTGCTCTGGTGCTCACTTTCTTCCTCAAAATAAATAAATCTTTTTAAAGAAAATCTAGAAATCTTCTCAACTGGCTATTCTCTGAACTCAGAAATAAAGTTTCCAACTATTAATATTTGCTTTTCTTTGGTTTCTGTAAAAAAAAAAAATGGTCTTCAGTAAATGATTGCTCATATCATGTGGTGACCTAACTTAGATGAACAACTACCCTCATCTGCATCACCACCTCCTGAACAAACAAACAAAAATACCTATTCTCAAGACTGAGAGACTAAATCACCGAGAAATAGAATAATCTGCCAACTCAGACTGTGGGCCATGAATCTTTTTGGGGGCATCTTCAAAGGGGAGGAATAAAAGGAGACAGAATATGCTACTTTGCCGCAAGGGCTATTTTGAACTAAAGGCACTTAAAAAAGAGCAGATGGAAAGAAGAGCATTCTAATCTCCCCGTTCTTCCTAAAAACAGGAGATAAACATTCCTGTATGAAAGATGCCATCCCTGTACTGGGAAAACAGGAACATTCTTCAATAGGGGATGAAAGCCAAGAGAATCCTGCATAAATAATAGAACACGTTAAAATAATACTTATCTTCCTGTAGCTTCCCCATACAGTTTTGTTACTTTCCTACAATTGCCTTTTTGTTCAACCTAATGTAAAAGCTGGTGGGTTTGCCATTTCTTTGGGTCTTCCTTTTCTTATGAGAGCTCCCATGTCATATAAAACATCTAAGTTTGTACACTTTTCTCCTTTTAACCTGTCTTGTAACAGTTTAATTCTCAGGCCTGGCTGAAAAACCCTAAAAAAGTAGTAGTAAAATTTGCCTCCGCTACAGTCTCACTATCTATCTCCTCTATTGATTAAAGTATCCTGGTGGTTCGCAGGTGTTGGGAAGAAGAGGAATAGGATTTGTAATATTTCTTTAAATACCATCTGTTGTCTGTTTTTCAAGCATCGTTACGAAAAAAATCATCTTGCTGGCCAGTTTCTTTCCTCATCTGATTAGGTGGTCAGTTTTGTCCTTTTTTGTGGGTGGCATTGTCAGTGTTTAGACCTAATTTTTGGATGGTGGTAAATCGATAGAACTCTGAGACCTGGAAACTATTCTTTTCGTTTTCCTGTCTCCTTTTTTTTTTTTTTTAAACTTTTTCTTCATTTTTTGGAGATTGACTCCCTTTGTATGTACATCAGAGCAGGACTGCTGCGGATGCCCAGGAATGGGGATCACTAGGTCATCGTCTGTATTCTAACATCACAGCACATCCATGGTGAAAGCCACTGGACTCTGACTCACCTGTTTCCTGTTTTTTGGGTGGTGCTTTTTGAGAACTGTATAAGTCTCTAAGATCAGTACTATAACATCTTTCAGCTTCTAGGGAGATGCCTGTTCCAAACCAGGAAGAACTTCAGGCAGCAAACCACACCTATGTGTAAAAATTTATCAGTAAATACAAAGGTATGATTCTTTAAGGAAATAGGATTTACATTTGACATAGTCTCTAATCTTACTCTCCAGGGCAGAGTGCACAGATTAGTTTCTCCACAACAAAAACCAGTTAATTAATGTAATATTTATTAGAGCAGCCACTTGTAGGGTTTCTTTTTTTTTTTTTTTTTTTAAGATTTTCATTTTCTTATATATTCATGAGAGACAGAGGCAGAGACACAGGCAGAGGGAGAAGGAGGCTCCATGCAGGGAGCCCGATGTGGGACTTGACCCTGGGTCTCCAGGATCAGGCCCTGGGCCGAAGGCAGGCACTAAACTGCTAAGCCACCCAGGGATCCCTGTAGGATTTCTTTCTCATGAATTAGGCAATGGTTGGCTTGAGAATAAGAAAGCATAGTAATTAAGAGTCCTGACACCGCAACTGAACTTCTGGGTGTAAAATCCTAGCACCACATTATTAAGCAACCTTGTTTCCTCTCTGTGCTTCAGTTTCCCAAGGGTAAAGAGGAAATGACAATAATAGCACCCATCTCATAGGGGTGTTATGCAACTGCATAAGTTAATATTTTAAAGCCCTTAGCACAGTTTCTGACACATGGTAAACCTTATGTAAGTGCTCACCTTTAAAACTGTTAAATCTTGGGATGCCTGGGTGACTCAGTGGTTAAGTGTCTGACTCCTGGTTTCAGCTCAGGTCATGATCTTGGGGTCATGGGATTGAACCCCATGTTGTTAGGCTCCACGCTCAGCTTGGGATCCACTGGAGGGTTTTTCTTCCCTTCCCTTTCCCTTCTCCTCTGCCCCCCACCACTCGTATACACATTCTCTCTCTCTCTCAAATCAATAAAATCTTTAAAATTGTTGACTCTTAAGGGAAAAAAGTGAAAGACTTTCTAGAACCAATAATAATGCCTATTTTCTAGCCAAACACTTTGAAGATGTTATTTACAAACCTCACAAGATGAGTATTACTGTCTCCATTTTACAGATAAGAAGTGGAAAATTAGGGAATTTAATGAAATTGCCTAAGAGCATATAAGTGAATAGTGGAATTGGGAATTCTAACACAGTGTGTCTAATTCCAAAGCATGTGCTCTTCCATTGTGCAGCTCTGTTTCTTAAAATTTCTTACCCATCCTCTATTTTAGAACTGGTCTGAGTCGCTTTGCTCATACCCTCTGTCCTTTCACAAATAGAATAACTGAGATTGTAAGAAGTTAAGTGGCTTACCCAAGACTACATAATTATTTAATGACTGTTAAGGAGCAACCGAATGCCAACCAAGCATTTGCTGATGAGAGCGATGTACATTGCTTATCACAGTGCCTTTTCACATGATAAGCAGTCAACATTAGCTATTTTTATCATTGTTCATCTATTCATTCATTCACTTAACAAATATTTATTAGGCACATCTTACAAATCAAGTACCTGGGAATTAAAAAATGAACAAGATAGGATCCTTTTTGAAGCTCACACTAGCTGTCCCACCTGGGTGCCACTAGATATATGTGGCTGTTGAGCACATCAAATGTGGTCAGTCCAGATTGCAATATGCTATAAGTTCAAAGAACACAGGATTTTGAAGACTTAGTCCAAAAAGATAAGCTAAAATACCTCATTAATGGATTTTATATCAGTTACATACTGAGATGATAATATTTGGGATATATTGGGTTAAATAAAATATAATGAAAATTCTTTTTATCTGTTTGTTTTTACTCTTTTTAATGTGGCTAGTAGAAAAGTTAAAATTACATGGGCTTGTGTTAGGTTTCTACTGAAGAGTATTGGTCAAGACGGCAAAAAAGATGAACAAAATAAAATATAAATGCTATGAGAAGAGTCAATAGAATATTCTATGGAAGCACAGAGCAGCAACTGCCTTGGGGATTTAAGAAAGGCCTTACAGAAGAGATATTTGGCTTGAATTCCAAAGGGTAAGGAATAATGTTAATTGAGTATTTTCCAGGCAGAAGATGAGCATGTAGAATGTCACATAACATGAAAGAGTAACCATCAAGTTGAAATATGATAAACAGCTTAACTTTTCTCAAGTGTGGGATAGAGGGTGGGAGTACTCGATGTGAAGTAGTAGGAGATGAAGTTGGAAAATAGATTAAAGAAAGATTATGAAAAGCCCTGCATGGCATGCACTATTGGAATTTTTGATAAAAAGGACTGATGCTATTTTATTTGAGCTTTGGAAAGATAACTCTAGTGGCTATATGGAAGTTGGCCTGGGGATCCCTGGGTGGCGTAGCAGTTTGGCACCTGCCTTTGGCCCAGGGCGCGATCCTGGAGACCCGGGATCGAATCCCACATCGGGCTCCCGGTGTATGGAGCCTGCTTCTCCCTCTGCCTATGTCTCTGCCTCTCTCTCTCTCTCTCTCTGTGACTATCATAAATAAATAAAAATTTATTAAAAAAAAAAAAAGGAAGTTGGCCTGAAAGGAAAAAGACTTGAGATGAGAGCATGGGAAATGAGAATAGATTTAGGTGGTGATAATTTGAGCAATGGTAGTAGGAATTTAGAAGATGACAGGACCAAAAAATGTCTCAACTTATGAGGCCTGGTAAGTCATGTCAGGGAAGCAAAGGAAACAGGAATCATGAGAGGCACCTAGTTGTGTTAGTTCATGGTTATATAATGACATTTCCTTCTATTCATTCAACAAATACTTAAATGAAACCGTACTTATATGCCAGATAATAGATAGTAGTGCTTAATGGTCTCCTGGTGACAATGTCTTAGCTTTATGTGATTATGTTTAAAACATTTGCTAGAGATCAAAAGAGAATAAATTATTAAATTCATATCTAATTATTGGCCCACTAATGAATTTCATTTCTCTGGAACTATATCTTATTCTCAGGGACTTTATTCTCTAAAGTCCTGTTGCTAAGGTGAGAATAAGAGTTTCTCATCTAGCCAGTTAGAGCAGGAATCTGGTCCCTTTGGGGAGAGGTCAACTCACAGAGTGACAGGCACTAAGTCTGATAATACAAAGTTTACGAAAGGATGTGAAGAAACAAGAACTCTTTCATTAACTTCTTATAAGTTAGTACATTGCATTTTTTAAAAGAAAGTGGCAGTTTGTTGTAAAATTGAAAATGTATATTTCATAAAACTCAGTGTTTGGATTTCTGTGTCCCTGAACAGTGTTTTGTAAAGCAAAGCTCAAGTACCTTAAGCATGTGCAGAAGGAAAATATGAGAGCTTCTAATTACATGTATTTTTAATGTATTTATGCAGAAATGAAAAAGAAATTGAGCTTTACTAAAATTTAGTATAAGGACAGAAGCTGGTGGCTTCGTTTTTTTCTGTTTTTTTTTTTTTAAGATTTTATTTATTTATTAATGAGAGATACGGAGAGAGAGGCAGAGACCTAGGCAGAGAGAGAAACAGATTCCCTGAGGGGAGCACAACGGGGGACTCGATCCCAGGACCCTGGGATCTTGAGCCAAAGGCAGATGCTCAACCACTGAGCCACCTAGGCGTCCCTGGTGCCTTCATTTAGTGTGTATATTAGATGTCATATGGATGCTGACAACTCCCAAATTTAAACATCCAGGCTTATCTTCTCCCCTGAACTTTGTCTACTAAGTATTTTTAGTTGGAAATATATGATAATATTAAAAAGATGGAAAAAGAGTATGAATTTTGTAAATGACAAAATTCAGGCAAATATTCTCTCATTACTATGGGCACAGCACAGAAATGAGGACCAGAACTGAAGGAGAAACTGAGTTGAGGCATTGAGACCCTGGCTAGGAACAGTTCCCAGAGGAGAGGAGAACAAGGAGGGGTTAACTGCTCATCCACAGTGTAAAGGCAAGGAAATATCCCACTCTATACCCAATCCTGGGAGAGAATACACACAGTGAAGCATTTTTAAACCCAGACTTGTCTGTAATAATACGAAAAAAACTCTGTGAGTCAAAAATTACTCTTCCCAGGGCACCTGGGTGGCACAGTCGGTTAATTGCTGACTCTTGGTGTCTGCCGAGATTGTGATGTTGGAGTTGTGAGATCAAGTCCCAAGATGGGCTCTGTGCTAAGCTTGGAGTCTGCTGAAGGCTCTCTCTCCTTCTCCTTCTGCCCCCCTCCCCTGCATTCTCTCTCTCATTTCTTTAAAGCCAAGACTAGTAATCACACAAAAAATTATGTGTAATAAAATGAACAACAGAGAGGAAACAATTATCCAACAAACTTAGTTTTCATTCTGGTTAACATAAGATGCTCTTCATTCTTAGGCTTGACTCACTAACACATAGTTTTCAGTATAGGGTTTGGTGAGTTTTGAGTGGTAAAGATATGCTCTCCATTATAATAGTTACTAAATATTATTGACAACCAGGTTAGAGTCATGTTGACCAGAAGAACTTGAAGTTCAAGGTAAAGTTTTGGAAGTGAGAAAAAGGGAAGAACCTCATAACTGAAATACAAATGACATATTTCTATCTTCATCTTTGAAAGAAGTGGCAATTCATGGTACACAGGCCTTCAAACAAAATAATGACAAAGAAAAGCACAAGGAAGTACACAGATTAAAGAAAAATTAGTTGTATTAGGAGGGAGAGAATCAAGTTCTTTTCTTTCAACATCGTAAAAACCTGGTAGAGGCTAGATGTTAGAGTCATTGTTTAATGATATTGTGCCCTAATTTTTGCGGAATACATGCACAACTTTTACTTAATAAAATATCAAGGGTGCTAAAGGAATCTCACTTTTAAAACTGAGATTCATATTATTTGAGAAAGTAAAAGGGATGCTAAGGCATCAGAAATAGGTTTTATTGTATAAAGCAAGGGTGGTGTTCTTGGAGGTTACTACTGGCTGCTGGGAAGCCTAATGGGCTAAGACAACAATGTGGATAAAGGGGTGGAGGTAGGTAGGAATTGCAGAGGGAACCTACCAGATGATAGGGTCTGAATTTAAGGTTTGCTAGTCCTGAATCTAAGATTTGGACCTTGGGACGAGTAGGTTCTCAGTGAGAGATTCCTAACTAAATTTTCTGAGGTTGGTGTGATCGGCCTGGATGCCAGTTAATTGATTAATTTATAATTAGGAGATTTATCTTTCTAAAGACAGAATGCTCATTTGACTTCTTCAATGCTTTCATTTACCCAGAACCACAGCTCCCTCTAGGCAGAATTGGCAATCCAAAAGTTGTTGGTAAGCAGGGATCTTCAGGCAAAGGACCCGGACCTGAGATACATTTTAGCTAGCTCAGGCCTGGGGAAATATTCCTGACCCACAGAACATTTTTCTTGTATTAGACACTCTACCAGATTTTGCTGAACCTACTTATACTTTTTGGAATAATTTTAGATATACAAGGTTAGTATTGAGGGTGACCTTCATCCAGTTCCCCCTAATGTTAACATCTTACATAATCATGATACTGTACTGTTGTTAAAACTAAGAGATTAACAATAACCATGTACTTTATTCAGATTTTACCAGTTTTTCCACTAATGTCATTTTTCCATTCAAGGATCCAGTCCAGGATTCCATGTTACATTTAGTTACCCTGTTAATCCTCTCCAATCTTTGGCAGTTTCTCAGTTTCTCTGTTCTTCATGACGTTGATGTTTTTGAGGAATACAGGTCAGATCTTTGTAGAATGTCCTTCAGTTTGAGTTTTTCTTATGATTACACTAGTTTTAAGTTTGGGGAGAAATTACCACAAAGGTGAAGTGCCTTTTCCTTATTTTTCTTTCCTATATTCTGTGCTTTGGAAGCAAGTCACTCAGTCTAGCCCATACCCCAGGAAAGGGTAATTCAGATCTACTTCCTGGAGTGGTGCAGGGAGGGATCTACAAATATTGTTCTGAATTCTTCTATAAGGAAAATTTGCTTTTTCTCTGGCACTTGTCTACTTATTTATTCAATTGTTTATTTACATCAATATGGACTCGTGGGTATTTATTCTTTAGATTATAATGAGTACGATCATTACGTTGTTCAAATTGTTCCAACTTTGGCCAAATTCTTCCCATTTTGAGAGTTCTTTTAGGTTACTTCCTGTATCCTGTTATTGGAGAATTTTATTTAGGAACTAAGATTCAGGTTCTGGGTGTGCTCATTGCTACTAAGGTGTCACTGCTTCTAGGCCTACTCAGGGACCAGAGCTAGCAAATAAGTGTGTGTGTGCATGTGTGTTTGCACTCATATGTGCACATGCACATACACATAGATATTAACATCTGTAAAAATACACATTTATATTTCTGTATCTATCTGAATATATATTAAGATAAACATGAGTTCATATAGATATCTCCAATTCTTTTTTTTTTCCAATTCTAATACTACAGGATTCATCCTAGCCTCTTCTTGATTAACTTCTTTCTCTGAAGTGAGAAATCTGACTCCCATTGTCTGTAATTTATTTATCTTACCCTATACAAATAAATCAGCTTCAGATATACTGACCCTTACCAAATAGAGTATAGTGTTTATAATGTTCTTTTTCTCTTTAGCTTTTAAGTATCGAATCTAAACATGGTTTTCCAAAGTTACTTAAGTCACCTTCTGTTTTCCCCCACTTCCTTCAGTGAGGTTATGTCATATATTTGTAATACAGTCAGATTCATTTGTCACTGTCTGCATTCTGTCCTGAGATCCTTGGATGTCCTGATTGATTTTGGTTCATTTTTTTTATTTGCATGCAAAAATGTTCACTATTTGTGATGTATGATTTTGTGAGTTTTGACAAATACATAAATCATAGGTCTACAACTACAGTATCATACAGAAGAGTTCCATTATCCTAGAAATTCCCTTGTGCAGCCACTTTGTAGTCAGAACTCCTTTAAATACTAGTTTCCCCTATTCATTGATTCATTCACTTAAGGGACACAACTGCCCTTAGGGCCTTGGAGACATTTTTCTGGCTTCTCATATGTGCTGAGTTGATAAGTTTAGGGTTCAGAGGGTGGGAATTCTTTCTCTAAGAATTTGGGTTTTTAAAAGATTTTATTTATTTGAGAGAGAAAGCAAGAGTGAAGGTGATATTGGGAGAAGCAGAGGTAGAAAGAGGGAGAGAATCTCAAGGAGACTCCCTGCTGAGTGCAGAAGCCAACACAGGGCTCAATCTCATGACCCTGAGATCATGACCTGAGCCAAAATCAAAAGTCGGATGCTCAACCAACTGAACCACCCAGGTGCCCCTCTTTCTCTAAGAATTTGGAAGGCTCCTCACTGCTGTTCACTCCTTAGTATGTGTTAACTAAATAACTCATCCATAAAACTGTAATGACCAAGAAACTTGCTTCTGAGACACTCATTTAGGACCATTCCATCTCAGTTGTAATACAGTAAGAGATGACAAACCTTGTTGGAAAGCAAAGATATATTTACTCTATTATTTGCAGTTGGTGAGGACTTTGTATTTATGTAATAAGCAACTCTGAGAGAAGTCTGTAAGGGCGCTGATCGTTCAGACGTCAGAAACCCACCTTCAAATGTCAAAAATGATTCACTCAGTTTAGATGTCTGTCTATAGGGGCTCATACCTTTCTTGGCCAGTATCAGACCCTTTTAGACTTCTGAGAAAATGGTGAAAGCTCGGGATCGCTCCCCCAGAAAAAATGCACGAACATGTATCCACTCAAAATGCTGTACATAATTCAAAAACTTTCATGAACATTCTCACCCAAACTGAAGATGGAAGAGATTCTTGGGGCCGTGGATTCCTTAAAAAACTAGGTCTGAACAGTAATAAAGCAAGTTCATGAACACAACAAAGAATTTGTTGATAATGAATGAGCATATTCTACTAGACAGTTAAACATACTTACGTACATTGTGATGATTAATTTTATGTGTCAGCTTGGCTAGGCTATGGTGCATAGATGTTTGGTCAAAACATCAGTCTAAATGTTATGTAAGGGTATTTTTTAGATGTGATTAACATTTAATTCAGTAGACTTTGGATAAACCAGATTATCTTCCATAATATGAGTGGGTCTCATCTAATCTGTTCAAGGTCTTAAGAGCAAAAACTGGTGCCTAATGAAGAAGAAATTCTCCTGAAGCCTGTAATATAGGAATGCTGCCTGAGTTTCTAGCCTGCTGCCCTAAAGAGTTCTCAAAATTGCAACTCAACTCTTACCTGAATTTTCAGTCTGCCAGCCTGTCCTACAGACTTCAGACTTGCCAGTCCACTCTCACTCCCAATTTTATGAGACAGTTCCTTAAAAACACACAACACATAGACAAAACTCCTATGGGTTCTGTTCTCTGGAAGACCCTAACTAACACATACATCAAACTATAACAAAAACATAGTGAATTTCCATAGAAATGTCCAGTTCCCTTCTCATTATGAGAAATGGCAAAACTCTTACTCAGTGTTTATCTACATATTGCTTGTTTTGATCCAGTTCTGATTCCTCTTGTTTTTGCATTAGGCAAGGCCTGTAGATTTTCTTTGCTATGTCTCATAATGATCTTACTCTATGTCGATCTTCACTTAGATGTTCTATTGCTGCTGTAACAAATAATGACAAAGTTAGTGGCTTTATTTATTTTTTAAGATTTGTTGATTGATGAGAGACACACAGAGAGAGGCAGAGACATCGGCAGAGAGAGAAACAGGCTCACTGCAGGGAGCCCAATGAGGGACTCGATCCCAGGATCCCAGGATCACACCCTGAGTCAAAGGCAGATGCTCAATTACTGAGACACCCAGGTGCCCCAACTTAGTGGCTTTAATAACAAATGAACACATAGTTATTATCACACATTTCTGGAGGTTGAGTCTAAATTGGGTGGATGTCAGAAGGGCGTGATACTTCTGGAGGCTCTGGAGGAGAATCTGTTTCCTTACCTTTTCTGGTTTTGACAGGCCACTTGCTTTCATTGGTCCCAACAAAAAGTTTAGAGGGATGGAGGAATGTTTAAAAACCAACATCTGGGGATCCCTGGGTGGCGCAGTGGTTTAGCGCCTGCCTTTGGCCCAGGGCGCGATCCTGGAGACCCGGGATCGAATCCCACATCGGGCTCCTGGTGCATGGAGCCTGCTTCTCCCTCTGCCTATGTCTCCACCTCTCTCAATGTGTGACTATCATAAATAAATAAAAAAAAATTTTTTTTTAAATAAATAAATAAAAACCAACATCTGGGGGATCCCTGGGTGGCTCAGTGGTTTGGCGCCTGCCTTCGGCTTCGGGTGTGGTCTTGATGTCCCAGGATCGAGTCCCATGTCGTCGCTCCCTGCATGGGGCCTGCTTCTCTCTCTGCCTGTGTCTCTGCCTCTCTCTCTCTCTCTCATGAATAAGTAAATAAAATCTTTAACAAAAAAAAAAAGAAGCAACATTTGTGACTATTTAAATTACTATGCATATTCGATACTAAGGAACAGAATTAAAATGTTCATGATATTCTACAACTAAAGAAAATTTAATAAGATATTAACTTAATAAAGCAAGAGCTTGAACACCAGATAAAATGACAATAGGAGATGGAAAAGGAAATCGCAGAGTTAAGAAAGCAATTCAAGGGCCAAAATAACACCAACTTTCATCTAACAGATTAATGTAAGATAGCAAGAAACAGAATGGACACAACTGAAATGAGATTCTAACACAAGAGAAAGCTTAATTAATCAATACAATGACAGAGGAGAAGAAAACAAATGTTAAAGCAGTTAGAGAGAGGTTAGTCATTCTAGAAGACATTGTCCGCATAAGACTAATTAATAACCCTAAAAGAGTAAGCCTAAAAATGTAGCAAGTGGGAAAAAAAATATTTAAGAAACTGAATCTGCTAATTAAAGGGCCCAGCTTGTTTCTGAAAAGTGGTATGAGTGATTGGCCTGAAATGAAACTTGTCAAATTAAATTGAATATTAAGGATTAAAGAATGTTCTTCAGGCAACCACACAGAAGATCATCTGTAACAGGGGAAAATTGGATTGTGCTCTGATTTCAACAGCAATATGCAAGCCAGAAGATAGAGCACTATTTAGAAAATTGAAATAGAAGACAAGAATACAGGATCCCTGGGTGGCTCAGTGGTTTAGTGCCTGCCTTTGGCCCAGGGCATGATACTGGAGTCCCGGGATTGAGTCCCACATTGGGCTCCCTGCGTGGGGCCTGCTTCTCCCTCAGCCTGTGTCTCTGCCTCTGTGTGTGTGTGTGTGTGTGTTTCTCATGAATAAATAAATAAAATCTTAAAAAAAAAAAGAAGACAAGAATACTACACAGGCAAGTTGTTTGCATATAAGGAAGCATATTTATATTCCTAAGCATAAACTAACTTAGGAATCACAGTACCCAGGAGTACAAAAAAAATTACTTTCAATTAAACCCATATATCCATGAAATTTCAGAGAAGGTAAGATAAAGGGACGAAGTAAACAATGAGTACAGTTAAATATAGAATTGAATAGCTGTGATATCAAGCATACTCTAAAGTGATATTCACCAAATATTACAATGATTATTTCTAGATGAAAGGATTATTTTACTTTATTAATGTTGCTCTGTTGCTTGAATGTTTTTCAGAGAACATAACTATATTTCCATTTTACAAACACAATAATCATTAGTCTAAAAATAAATGTGATATAGCTTCAATAAATTATTTCTAGAAAATTTATGTGTGGGTAAACTTCATCTGATACAAAACTTGTTGGCTTGATTTTTGTCTTTTAAATATTTATTACTTTGTCCATTAAAGTCCATCTTTGTATGTAATATTTTATATTATAACCTAGAAGGGTAGAATTATTTAGCATAAAACAGTCTTTCATTTTCTTGGCCTTAGTTGTATTATTAGGATTTTTCCAAACTCTTTGAAGAAATAGAAGAGGAAGAAACACTTTCCAAATCATTCTGTGAGGCTAGTATTACCCTAATACCAAAACCAAAGACGTCACAAGGAAAACAAAACAAAACAAAACAAAAGAACAGACTAATATTCCTCATGGATATAGTCACAAAAATCCTCAGTAAAATACTAGCTACATATTTGTGCATTTGCAAGGAAATCCAGTAGCATAGCATATAAAGAGGATAATATACCATGAACAAGTGGGACTTATCCCAAGAATGCAAGGTTGGTTTAACATACAAAACTCAATGTAATACCCACATTAATAGAATAATGTTTAAAAAAAATATGATCATCTCAATATTTCTGATAACATATTCAACAAACTAAAAATAGAAGGAAATCTCCTCAATTTGATAAGACCACAGCCAATATCGTACATAATGGTAAAAGATTTAAAGCTTTCTCCTGAGATCAGGAATAAGACAAAGCTGTTTGCTGTTTCCACTTCTATTCAACATTGTGCTGAAGAGTCTAGTAAGGGCAGTTAAGCAAAAAATAGAAATAAATGGCATCCATATTGGAAAGGAAGAAGGAGCACAACTTATACTTTCAGAGAACACATTCTTCTATATAGAAAATCCTAAGGAGGGGCAGCCCGGGTGGCTCAGTGGTTGAGCATCTGCCTTCGGCCCAGGGTGTGATCCTGGAGACCCGGGATCGAGTCCCATGATGGGCTCCCTGCTTGAAGCCTGCTTCTCCCTCTGCCTGTGTCTCTACCTCTCTCTCTCTCTCTGTCTCATGAATAAATAAATAAAATCTTAAAAAAAAAAGAAAATACTAAGGAATCCATTAAAACTAAGAAATTAATTAATTCACCAAAGTTTCATAACAGTTCAATTTACAAATATTAATTGTACTCTATATATCAGTAATGTACAGTTGAGAAATAAAATTAAGAAAAAATTTTGTTTATAGTAGCATCAAAAATACTTATAAATAATTTTTTAATTATTAGATTTTTGAAAGAACTTAAAGAAAACCTAATAAATGCAAAGATGTGTTCACAGATTAGAAAATTTAATATTGTTAAGATGGCAATACTCAGATTGATCTATAGATTCAGTATGATCCTTATCAAAATCCCCAGCAGTTTTTCTTTTGCAGAAATTGACAAGTTAATCCTACAATTCACATGGAATAGCAAGGGACCTAGAGTAGCAAAAACAACTTTAAGAAAGGTCAAAATTAAAAAAAAAAAAAAAAAAAAAAAAAAAAAAGAAAGGTCAAAATTGGAGGACAAACACTACAAAGCTACAGTAATCAGGATAGTGTGACACTGATATAAAGATAGCAATATGGGTTAATGAAATTGAATTGAGAGTCTAGAGGTAAACCTTTATATTTTCAGTTATTTGATTTTCAACAAAGCTACCAAGACAAGGCAATGAGGGAAAATACTCTTTTTTACAAATGATGCTGGGACAACTAGATATCTTCCTACAGATGAGATCGGGTGCATTCAGGGTGGTATGGCTGCAGACTAGATATCTTTCTACAAAAGAGTGAATTTAGATCTCCACCTCACACCACATACAAAAGTTAATTCAAAATGGATCAAAGACATAAATGTAAAGGCTGAAACTTAAACTTTTAGAAGAAAAATTAGTGTAAGGTTTTGTTACCTTGGATTAGCCAATGATTTCTTAGGTATGCCGCCCAAAGCACAAGCAACCAAGTAAGAAAATATATTGAACATCATCAAAATTAAAAAACATCTGTGGGGCACCTGGGTGGCTCAGTTGGTGAAGCATCTGCCTTTGGCTCTGGTCATGATCCCAGGGTCCTGGGATCAAGCCCCGCCTTGGGCTCCCTACTCAACAGGGAGCCTGCTTCTCCATCTCTCTCTGCCACTCCCCCTGCTTGTGCTCTCTCTGTCAAATAAATACATGAAATCTAAAAGAAAAAGAAAGAAAGAAAGAAAGAGAGAGAGAGAGAAAGAAAAAGAAAGAAAGAAAGGAAGAAAGAAAGAAAGAAAAGAAAGAAAGAAAGAAAGAAAGAAAGAAAGAAAGAAAGAAAGAAAGAAAGAAAAGAAAGAAGAAAGAAAGAAATTAAAAACATCTGTGCTTCAATGTGAAGGAAGTGAAATAACAAACCAAGTGGGAGGATCCCTAGGTGGCTCAGCGGTTTAGCGCCTGCCTTCCTTTGGTCCAGGGCATGATCCTGGAGTCCCGGGATCCAGTCCCACATTGAGCTCCCTGCGTGATCCTGGAGTCCCGGGATCCAGTCCCACATTGAGCTCCCTGCTTCTCTCTCTGCCTGTGTCTCTGCGCCTCTCTCTCTCTCTTTCTCTGTGCCTCTCAGGAATAAATAAAATCTTTAAAAACAAACAAACAGAAACAAAATGGGAAAAAATATTTGCAAATCACAGATAAGATACCAGTATCCAGAATACATAAAGGACACTTGCAAATCACAGATAAGACACCAGTATCCAGGGATCCCTGGTGGCGCAGCGGTTTGGCGCCTGCCTTTGGCCCAGGGTGCGATCCTGGAGACCCGGGATCGAATCCCACATCGGGCTCTCGGTGCATGGAGCCTGCTTCTCCCTCTGCCTGTGTCTCTGCCTCTCTCTCTCTGTGACTATCATAAATAAATAAAAATTAAAAAAAAAAAAGACACCAGTATCCAGAATACATAAAGGACACTTGCAAATCACAGATAAGACACCAGTATCCAGAATACATAAAGGACACTTTTGACTAAACAATAAAAATATTATCCAGTTAAAATATGGGCAAAGGATTTGAATAGACATTTCTCGAGAAAAAAAAAAAAAAGACATTTCTCGAGAGAAGTTACACAAATGGCCAATAAGCACATGAAAAGATGCCCAACATTATCAGCCATTAGGGAAATGCAAAACTAAACGACAATGAGGTACCATTTCACACTCACTAGAATGGTTAATATAAAAATGATAGACAAATGCTGTTGAGGATGTGAAATGGAACCCTCATGCTCTAGGCACTCCGGAAAACAGTGTGTCAGTTTCTCAAAATGTTATCCATAGAATTACTGTTTGACCCAGTAATTATATGCCATAGATACCAAATAGGATTGAAAATATGAAAAAAAATAAATTTAATAAATTAAAAAAAAGAAAATATGCTGATGCAAAAATTTGTACATTATTTTATTTGTTTAAAAAGGCTTCATACCCAGTGTAGGGTTTGAATTAACAGCCATGATATTGAGATTGGCATGCTCTACCGACTGAGCCAGCCAGGTGTCCCTGTACATGATTTTTATAGCAGCAATATTCGTAATAGCCAAAAAGTGGAAACAACCCAAATATCTATCGTTATGCGTGGATAAATTGTGATGTATCCATATGATGGCAAATTGTTTACCCATAAAAATAAATAAATGTTGATCCAAGTTACATGAATGAACCTCAAAAAGATTATGTTAAGTGAAAGAAGCCAGACACACAATGTCACACATATCCTATGATCCCATTTATACGAAATGTCTAGAATAAGCAAATTCTAGAGATAGTTAGATTAGTAATCATCAAAGGTTAAGAAGAGAGGAGAACAGGAAATGACTGATGATAATATTCTGGAATTACAGATGGACAAGCAGGAGATAGAGAGCAGGGTAGCATGTAACAGTTACTCAGAGCGTGGCTGGGACAGAGGTCACTAACTTTTCATAGCCGTAACTCTAAGTGGTTATTTGATCTGATTTTTTTCTAAGTGGTTATTTTAAAGGGTGCCCTGGAACAAGAATATGGGAATTTATGGTGGGAATCCTAGACTTAAATCTTTATCTAAACGTTCAGACTCAGTGTGAGTAAGGTTATCATACTCTAAAATGTCTAGGTAGCAACTTAGAAAAACAAAAGTTGTTTTTCTCATCACACCTTTCCATGTGAAAAATATCCCAAGAGAAAGCTGACAGTAAAGACTAAAGTATCTAGCAGAACCAAAAACCTCCTGAAGAAGGAAGTGTAGAGTTTTTTAAAGAGAGGTTTTAATAATTTCTGTAGGAGACAGACAAAAAGCAAAACAGCACAGTCTTCTTCGTCAATTTGCCTCAGCTGTTTTGGTTACAAGGGACTGAGAATCACTCATGTAACAGTTATGGGATAGCTGGGGTAAAGATACTCACAGGAATAAAAAGACCTGAATCTCAGGCACGTGGGAAGGTCTATGGGAGCCCCTGAAAAGATAAAAATCTATGCTGCTGGGCAGTGGACAGTTCTTGTTTTGGCGTTGCAAAATTCATCTCTTCACTTTCTTTGTGCCCCAATTTCCTTTTCCCCCATTGCCTCTTCAACCTAATTCGATAGAACAATTATGTGGGGCTTGGCTTGTGATGTAAGCTAGGAGGATGGAGGGCAGGCCTTTGACCCCAGCTAAGCTAGGGCATCCCATACTCCCCTCTACCCTGGAATTTGAATGTAGCACTGTAGAGATAGCAGACTATAGCTATCAATAATCAAATTTGACTGTCTGTATTACACATCCTGACCAGATCTTTCCTGCCACTGAGACCACGTTGTCTCCAGGGCTGTCTGGGTTCCCACCAGTTCTCACGCATGACTCTGCCCCCTCCTGTCAATTTGATGATATCCCTAATGCCTTTTGAATAAATTTCCTCCTGCCTAAGTTAGAGCCATTTTCTGCAGCTTGCCACAGAAAGATTCGCTCACGAATGGCAGAAGCCATAGTAGGGCTGGGTTCCATGGGGCTAGATGGTCATGCAGAATCCAAAACAGCTCTAGGGTCCTCAGCAGTTGAAATTAAAGAATTATCTGTCTAATGTGACATGACTGACTACTCTGTGTATATATTTCTCTCTCTACTACCCGTTGACTTCCTCACCCTTTCTCTTTTTTCCAACTTGCATTTTCTGTTTCCTCAAACTTTCATTGTTCTCTTCAACATACTCATGGCCCCTATAGGGAAAGAAAATTCTTTCATCCACCTTCTTAGGTTCTGTAGCTGTACCTGAGAATTAAACTGACATAAGATAGATTAAAAGGAGAAAAAAAAATTTTAATTATGTAGTTTTTTAAACATGAACTTGGAGCCTTTATAGGGAAACCAAAGTCCTGAAGAAGCAGGTTAGGATCAAGAGCTTATATACATTTTTAAAAGCAAACAAACAGGGGATCCCTGGGTGGCGCAGCGGTTTGGCGCCTGCCCTTGGCCCAGGGCGCGATCCTGGAGACCCGGGATCGAATCCCACGTCAGGCTCCCGGTGCATGGAGCCTGCTTCTCCCTCTGCCTGTGTCTCTGTCTCTCATTCTCTCTCTCTGTGACTATCATAAATAAATAAAAATTAAAAAAAAAAATTAAAACAAACAAAAATGATAAATTTGTGAAGTGACAAGACAAAGGAGAGTTTAGGTTTTTAGGAGTGGTAAGTTGTGAGGAAGTGAATAGGATATATGAGGGAACTAAAAGAAGCTAAGGGTTATTTTAGTAGATTTGTACAGATCCATTTTGGCATTGATCCCTTGCCTCTGATGATGAGATGCCTCTTCCTGGTAGAGTACCTTTCTTTTCTTTCTTTCTTTTTTTTTTTTTTTTTTAAAGATTTTTTATTTATTTATTTATTTTTAATTTTTTTCTTTTTTATTTATTTATGATAGGCACACAGTGAGAGAGAGAGAGGCAGAAACACAGGCAGAGGGAGAAGCAGGCTCCATGTAGGAAGCCCGATGTGAGACTCGATCCTGGAACTCCAGGATCACACCCTGGGCAGAAGGCAGGCACTAAACCACTGAGCCACTCAGGGATCCCCTAGAGTACCTTTCTAATGGGAAACTTTATGGTCTGTTTTTAGGTAGAAAGGGTGAAGAAGTCAACGGGTAGTAGAGAGAGAAATGTAGTAGAGAGAGCCCTTCCTGAATCTTCCATTTTTCAGGTGCCTTCAGCTCAAAATAATCAATATGCAAAAGTGGCATATTTTGGGTTGGCATGTTCTGATCCTTTCAGAGATTAGAATTCTGAGCATCTGCTCTCATTTTTAACTTGCTGGATCTTTCCATATTCTGCCGTTAAGCTCCCGCAACTGTGAATTGGTTTGCCATAATTCATTACCCAGTAATCCAGAGTGCTACACCGAGCCAGGACTAGGGTGAAGCAAGCAAAGTGCCAAGAGCATAAAATTTCAGAAGATACTGAACCCTGTGATACCAACCATGCACTTGCACAACCCTAAGAGAGAGCGCGCGCCTCCTGAGATGTTTCCTGGTTGCCTTGTTTGCTTCACCTTAGTGCTGGCACTGGAATGCCTTGGCACAGTGTTTAGAAGCTGTACATTATCCTACCCCCATGGAAAAGCAGCCTAATTCATGCTAAAGTACCATTGATTAAATTTTTCCTCCCTAAGATTCCATTCCTCAAATTCCCAAGGTTCAGGGAGGAGCATTGCTTTTATGTTTCCCACAGTGTTCTCATTTTATGTTCCAGAATTTACTTTTTTCCAGGATGATTGAAGGTAGGAGCACACATTGTCTTTATCCCTCACCTTTAGGATGTCCTTTCCTTAGTTAGGCTCTCACCAGAAGGATCCTCCTAAAATAATGAGAATTACATTTTCCAGAATATGAACAATTCCGTTTTTAATAATATTCACATATAGGATTATGACCAAACATTAAAGTTCATTTGGATAATTGTGGTTGTCTTTAGTTCTGATCTTCTATTTTTAGTTACTTGGACAGATACATCTATCTATTTCTTCAAAGCAGTGTTTTTAATTTTAGGCTTTTCTAATTCCAGATAAGGGGGGAAATGTCTTTAATATTGTTTGCAGGGACAAGGTTATCCTACAAGATATAACAATTTGCTGCTCTAAATAACACACTCAACATACATCTTCCTTGTGTGAGTATTTGCATTGAATTTCCCAAGAAAAGTTGATAGATATTTGACTTATATCCATAGAACTAAAAAATTATGCAAAAATAATACTCCTAGCACACAGAGAGGGTCTGCTTCCAAAAGCCAGCTGTTGGCTTTTGGCAGGAAGTGCTTGCAATATACAAAATAAAAGGCATTTCACAGGACATGGGCCAGACTATGTTGTTTGTCATTCAGGGGCCCAACTGGCCTCAATTAGCTGTGGCCACAGAGTATAGAGAGAAGTGGTCACATGATACAAAACAAGGTTACTTGGTCAGCATGAGCCATTGATAGGGCTGGGAACATGACAACTATCTCAAATGCTGTCTCTTGTATTCAACATCATTACAAGTAAGGCACAACCACAATAAGGAACTTGGTGGTGAAGACAGAGAATGACAGCATTCTAAGAGTTGGTGTAGGACCCCTCCCTGTCCCTCCATGAACAGCCGTTGCAAGCACCAACCCAAGTTCCTCATTGGGGTTTCTACTTCTACAGAGTGGCACTGTGTGTTTGCAGCAGGCTGCACTGGAGGAACAGTGAGTGTCCAAAAAGCAGAACAGAGTAGGTGAAAGAAGGAGTTCATTAAATACTGAGGGACCTATAGAGGTTTGGTCATTTGGTAAGAGTGAGTTGACTGATTTTCTAGCACTAGCAATCTAGCACTTTATTGATCCTTTTGAGTTTCCTTTGTGCAAGAAAAGAAGAAAGAGGGACAAATTACTGTATAGATCCTCTGGCTTAGAAACATGTTCAATAGGACATTATTTGACATTTTATTTTACTTTGTTTTGTTTTTAAGGTTGAACAGATGACAATAGACAAGAGCCAGAGATTGGATTTTGCAGTCCTTTCCTTTTACCTTTACCTTCAGGAAGGTTTTGGTTTGGTTTGGGGGTTTTTTGTTTGGTTTGTTTTATTTTGTTTGTTTTTTTGTTTGTTTGTTTTGGTTTGGGGATTTGTTTTTTTTGTTTTTGTTTTTTTTTTTTCCTTTCTCTAAAATAGTGGCTTCCTTATCTGGCTCCAACTGCGCTTTGGGGAAAAATTCTCACTTTTTAAAAAGACCTTTACAAATTTTCTACTTTATATAGATATAAAAGGATATAGAGGAGAGGGCTTGTGCCTTATATTGCCATAGATATTGTGAGGACTTGTGAAGACTATAGTTCACTAAATCTGGGAATCTCCTTTCCAACTCACCTTACTTCTTAATATAGAATTTGGTAAGTCTGATACTTCTGCTCAAAATGTAAGTTCAAAACCAGATCCCCATGCTTCTCCCTCTGCCTGTGTCTCTGTCTCTGTCTCTCTCTCTCTCTGTTCTCATGATTAAATAAATAAATATTTAAAAAAAAAAACAGATCCCCAAGTCAAATTTTATCAAGTTGTCCATGTTCAAGCCTTGGATTCCCATGGGAACATGGAATGAGAAAATCTACCATTTACTGTGTTCTAGGCACTATATGTAATACTTGTCATTCAATCCACACAGCAGCTCATTGTAGTAAGTGCCATTATTTCTAAAAGATAAGAAAAAAATGAAATTCAGAGGAGTTGAAAAACCTATTGCCTAAGTCACCCATTGGATAGGAGGCAGAGGTAAAATTCAAATTCTGATCCATTTTTTTCTTAGATGTATTTTTCTTTTGCATCACTTCAGAGGATGACTAGATAACAGTTACACTTTGCTTATACAAATTGCTTTTGCCTCTATGTTCATACTCTTTTGTTGGATACTTGAAGAACTCCAGTTTTATTAAAACTTCTTTGTAATTCTGTCATTTCACAAATATTTGTCTTTCCTTAAGAAATTACTTTTTCTTGGATGATACCACTATGCCAATTTTTTACTTGTTCAAAATTTAAGTGGCAGATTTAACTCAATTACTCCAGCACTACCATGCCTTTGTTTAAACATCTCACTACAAAAATTTCTGACTGTCTTCCAAGGTAACTCATATTGAGTTAGGGCTCAATTGTTGATTTCTTACCATTTATTGGAGTCCACCAAGGGATCAAGCCCTGTGTAAGGGTCCCCACTCAGCAGGGAGTCTGCTTCTCCCTCTGCCCCTTGCCCTGCTCGTGCCCACTCTCAAATAAATAAGTAAAAATTAAAACAAAACAAAAAACCTTAATGGCTTAAATCAACAATTTCTTCTCTTATGCTTCTGAAAGTCAAAGAATTATAAAATCAAGATATCAGCAAGGCTGTGTTCCTTCTGGAGATTTCAGGGAAGAAGTTTTGAATTTGTAAGCTTCTAGAAGCTGCATACATTTCTTGCCTCATGGTCCATTTCTCATAACACAGTAACCTCTTGCATCCACTGTCATACTTTCTCCTACTACTCACTCTGATCTCCTGTCTCCTCCTCATAAGGGTCTTATCATTATATAGACCCACCTATTTAATACAAGGTAATCTCCCCCTTTCTTTTTTTTAAGATTTTATTTATTTATTCATGAGTGAGAGAGAGAGAGAGAGAGGCAGAGACACAGTCAGAGGGAGAAGCAGGCTCCCCACAAGGAGACTGATGCGGGACTCAATTCTGGACCCCAGAATCACACCCTGAGCCAAAGGCAGATGCTCAACCACTGAGCCACCCAGGCATCGCTTAATCTCCCCCTTTCAAAATCTTTAATCACATTTGCTAAATTCCTTTTGCCATATAAGGTAACATTCACTAGTTCTTGGGGGACCACTATTTAGCCAACTACAATATTTTTCTCACATTGTTCACAGAAATAAATTTTGATGGATTACAATCCCATATGTTTAAAAAAACACATTATCTTTCAAAGAATGAAAGAAAATTTAGAGGAAGATATTTATAACTTTGGAAGTAGAAAGTCTTTAAATGAGTTTCTAAAACCAGAGTGAATCAGTGAAAATAGAAAAGTATGGAAATCCAAAGTTCTGTCCCTCACAAATGCAGTAAGTAAATTAGTAAAAATTATCAAAACCAACTTTATCAGAACTCCCAAAACTAATTAAAATTTTACAGTAACCAGGCTTAATGCTTAATCAACAACAACAACAAAAAAATAGAAAACAGTGAAATTTTAGAGAGCTTTGTGGCATTTGAACTTACTTGCTCCCCATCCTTCAACCCCTGTTACCTAGTTTAATAGAACCTTGTGAGACAACAGCTTCCATTCTAGGTATAGGTTTCTAGTAGAAGTAGGAACAGAAGAAATTTTATTCTCAAAGAATTGTAGTGGTTTATTTTGACTATCTGATGATTCCCTGAAAGACCAGACCAAAGGGCTTGGCTTTATTTCACCTAACTTAGATCTCTCCTAAGTCTGAAGCAGCTATCAGGGGCAGGATGTTTATCAAACATATTGAAAGGCAAATGTATTTGCTGCTGATGCCTGGGGTGAAAGATATAAGTTGTGGCAAGCAAGAGAAAAATAGAAAGCTTAGGAAGAAAGGATGAAAAATGAGTTGCTTTGAAGAACAGAGCCTTTGAAAAGCTTCCACACATTTTGAGGCTCCAGTAGGCTGGTGCATGTCCAGGGCTTAGTGTATGCTCAAAAAAGACCTGAAAAGATCCTGAACTTTCACCTCTATCTGGCCTTCAAGTTTGTTCAAGGCAGAGTTGTTGACTGAATATTGAAGATGTATTCTAACATGCACACAGAGACCCCTGGCAAATGGGAAGGTTTTCTGTTACCTTTGTCCAGGCATTTAAGGAAATCCCTGCCAAATCATTAGCTGACCACTAAACGAATGGAAAAGAGACTTCAGTGACCCTAAACAACAACTACAAACAACAACAATAAAAGTTTACAAAATTAGTTGCAAAAACTCAAACAAACAACAACTACAATAAATCCTGGGGAGGGAAGAATATAATTTCTGTAGTTGCTGCACTGTGGTGTTCAAAATATTCTTTGTACAAAGGAGTAAAGGAAACCAGAAGAACAAAATGTCATCAAATAGAGAATGCCAATGAAGAGACACAAAGTATAAAAAGGAATAAAATAGAAATCCTAGATTTGAAAAATGCAATGATTGAAAATAAAAATACATACTTAAGGGGTTCAAGAGTATATTTAAGCAGCCCAAAGACAGAAGCTGTGAACTTAATGATAGGTTGTTTGAGGTTACCCACTCTGAGGAGTGCAAGGAAAAAGGAAGGAAGAAAAATGAGGAGTCTCAGAGACTTGTGAGTGTACCAACATACACCTCATGGAAATCTTAGAAGAAGAAAAAAGAAACAAAGAATATTGGACGAAATAATGGCTATACCTACCAGATTTGATGGAAGATGTGAGTCTTCAGATCCAAGAAGCTCAATTGACTCCAAGTAGAATAAACTCAAAAAGATACACACCAAGACACATTATAATCAAATTGCCAAGTATCAAAGACAAAGAAAATCATGAAAACAGCAAGTGAAGTGACTTGTCAAGAACAAGAGCTCATCAATAAAATTAACAGCTGATTTCTTATCGGAAACTACGGAAGCCAGAGGGAGTAGGATGACATATTAAAAATGTTAAAAGAAAAAAAATAAAAATAAAAAATAAAAATAAAAATGTTAAAAGAAAAAACCTAACAACCAAGAATAATACATCTGGCAAAATAATCCTTCATAAATGAAGGAGAGATGTTTATTATGGGATAATTAATAATAGCCAAGATGGAGAAACAATCTAAATATCCATTAACAGATGAATGGATAAAATAAATTTATTATATACATACAATGGAGTATTACTCAGTCTTTAAAAAAGAAATTCTGTTACACACTGTCACATGGATGAACAATGAAGGCATCATGCTAAGGACAATAAGCCAATCACAAAAAGACAAATACTGCATGATTTTACTTATACAAGATATCTAATCAAATTCAATGAAACAGAGTAGTAGTTACCAGGAGCCACAGGGAGAAGAAAATGGGGAGTTGGTGTTCAATGAGTATAGTTTTAGTCATGCAAGATGAAACAGTTCTAGGGATCTGTTGTGCAACAATGTGCATATAGTTAACAATACTATAATGTGCAATTAATAATTATTAAGAAGGCCAATTTATGTTTTGTGTTTTTTTACCACAAAAAACCTACTCCTCAAAAATGAAAAATCTAGACTTTCCCACATAAAAACTGAGAGATTGTTCCCAGTAGACCACCCCCTACAAGAAATGCTAAAAGGAGTCCTTCATGCTGAAATAAAAGGACATTAGACAATAACTCAAATCCATACAAAAATAAAGAACACTGGTAAAGGTAACTACATAACTAAATATAAAAGTCCACTAAGGAGGGCACTTGACAGATGAGCACTATATGTTGGCAAATTGAATTTAAATAAAATATTTAAAAAATAAACTTAGTAAAATAAATATAAAAATCCATCCTTATGTATTTTTTATTTATTAAAGTCTATCCTAATGTATTTTTTTAAATTTATTTTATTATTCATGAGAGACACACACACAGAGAGAGATAAAGGTAGAGGGAGAAGCAGGGATCCCCTAATGTATTTTTTAAAAGATTTTATTTATTCATTCATGAGAGACACAGAGAGAGAGAGAGGCAGAGACACAGGCAGAGGGAGAAGCAGGCTCCATGCAGGGAGCCCGACATGAGACTCGATCGCGGGACTCCAGGATTACACCCTGGGCCAAAGGCAGGCGCTAAACTGCTGAGCCATCCAGGGATTCCTTATCCTAATGTATTTTTATTGTAACTTCTCTTTTTAGTCTATTTGACTTAAAAGGTAACTACATTGTATGCCAATAAATTAGATAATCTGGATGAAATGGATAAATTTCTAGAAATAGATAAACTGTTAAAACTGACTAAAGAATAAATAGAAAATTTGAATAAATCTATAGCAAGGAAAGAAACTGAGTCAGTTATCTGAAAACTTTCAACAAAGGTAAGTCCAGAACTAGATGGTTTCACGGCTGAATTTTATGAAGTATTTAAAGAAGAATTAACACCAATCCTTCTCAAACTCTCTCCTGAAAATGAAAGAGGAGATAAAGCTTTCTAACTCATTGTGCAAGGCTGGTATTACCTTGATACCAAAACCAGACAAAGAAATCACAGTAAGAGAAAAATGTAGACCAATGTCTTATGAATATAAATGTAAAATTCCTCAACAAAATATTGGCAGATCAAATCCAGCAATACGTTAAAAGGATTATAAACCATTACTAACTGGGATTTATTTCAGCAATGTAAGAGTGTTTCAATATATGAAAATCAGTCAATGTAACATACCATATTATGAGAATGAAAGCAGAAAAAAATCATAATTATCTCAATGGATGCAGAAAAAGCATTTGACAAATTCTAATACCCTTTAATTAAAAAACAAATATAAATTTTTTATAAACCATGCTATAAACCAGAAGGAAACTTCTTCAACCTGGTAAAGGGATCTATGGGAAAAAAAAAACACAACTAGATATCGTACTTAAAGTTTTCCCTTATAATTAGGACAAGACATGGATATCTGCTTTCAATTCAACATTGTACGAGACATTCTAGGCAGGGCAATTAGGCAAGAAAAAATAAATAAAAATTATCCAAACTGAAAAGAAAGGATTAAAGCTATTTCTACTCACAGATGACATGATTTTATGTACAGAAAACACTAAAGAATTTATTAAAAACTATTAATGCTAATAAATGAATTCAAAGTTGCAGGACACAAGATCACACAGAAAAATAAGTTATATTTCTATACTCTGGAAATGAACAATCTAAATATGAAATTAAGAAGATAATTCCATTTATAATATTAAAAATGATAAAATACTTAGGAATAAATTTAACTGAGAAAGTTCAAGAGTCATACACTGAAAACTATAAAACACTGCTGAAAGAAACTAAAGAAAACCTGAATAAATGGAAAGCATTCTGTTCTCATGGATTGGAAGATTTAATATTAAGATGGCAATATTCTGCAAATTTGCAGATTTGTTACCATCCTTATCAAAATTTCAATTGCCTGCCTTGTGGAAATGGACAAGCTGATCCTAAAATTCATATGAAATAGCAAGGGACCCAGAAAATAGAACATAATCTTGAAAAAGAAAGAAGTTGGAGGATTTATAATTCTAAATTTCAGAACTTACTACAAAGCCACAGTAATCAAAATAGTGTGGAATTTACAAAAGGATAGACATATAGATCAATGGAACAGACTTGAGGGTCCAGAAAGAAACCTCACATTTATGATTAACTGATGTTTAACAAGGATGCCAACACCACTTAAGAGGACAAGAATGATCTTTTCAACAAATAGTACGAGGACAACTACTTATCCATTTGCAAAAGACTAGAGCTGGATCCTTACCTCACATCATACGAAAAAAATTAAAATAAGTACCCAAATATAAGAGCTAAAGATATATAACTATTAGAGGAAAACATAAAAGCAAATTCCATTTCTTAGATTTGACAATGGATTCTTAGATATGATATCAAGATGCAACAAAAAATACGTAAGAAATAGAAAAGAAAATAAATGTTAGATTTCATTAAAATAAAGAACTCTTGTGTATTGAAGGGCACTATCAAGAAAGTTAAAAGAACTCACAAAATGGGAGAATATATTTACAACTCATATATCTGATAAGGATCTGGTTCCAGAATAAAACAAACAGAAAGAAAAAAAAAAAACCTCTTACAACTCAACAACAAAAAGACCAACACCCTAATTTTAAAATAGCAAAAGATTTGAATTGATATTTCCCCAAAGAAGATATAAAAATGGCCAATAAGCATATGAAAAGATACTCAACATTAGGGAAATGCAATTCAGAACCACAATGAGAGACCACTTCACATCCACTAGGGTGGGTATGATTTAAAAATAGGAAAATAAAGAGTGTTGACAAGGGTATGGAATAATTCGAATGCTCATAAGTTGCTGGTGGGAGTGAAATATGGTACAACTGTTTTGGAAAACAGTTTAGCAGTTCCTTGAAATGCTAAAGATAGACTTACCATAAGACTCTGTTACTTCTCCTATGTACACAAGAGAATTGAAAACAGTTAATAAGACAAAAACTTGTACAGGAATGTTCATAGCAGCATTATTCAGAATAGCCAAAAAAATGAAAACAACCCAAAATGGCCATGACTTATGAATGAATAAATAAAATGTGATATATTCATATAATGAAATATTGTTTGACAAGAAAAAGAGATGAAGTATTGACACATACTGCAACACAAATGACTATGAAAACGTTATGCTAAGTGAAAGAAGCCAGATACAAAAGGCCACATATACAATTCCATTTGTATGAAATGTTTAGAACAGGCAAATCCATAGAAATGTAAAGCTGATTAATGCCAGGTGACGGAATTCCCTTGGTGAGGGAAGTGGGTGTAGAGTGAATGCCTACAGGGTACAGTGTTCTAGAATTAGAGAGTAGTGATGATTGCACAACATTGTGAGTGTACTAAAATCACTAAATTGTATACTTTAAAATGGTGACTTTTCTGTTATATGTATTTTATCTCAACTAAAAAAAAAAAAATCAGGGGCGCCTGGGTAGTTCAGTGGTTGAGGGTCTGCCTTTGGCTCAGGGCATGATCCCAGAGTCCAGGGATTGAGTCCTACATCAGGTCTGCTTCTCCCTCTTCCTATGTCTCTGCCTCTGTGTGTGTTTATCATGAATAAATAAATAAAATCTTTTTAAAAAATCAAAAGTCACAATTTGACTTCATCAACACGCAAAACTTATTTTCACCAAAAATAACACTAGTGGTGAGAAAAAGACTACCTATATAGAAAAAGCACAAATGGTATAAACATACAACTTACAAAAGAAAGAAAAGCAGCCATAAAGATATGAGAAGACACTGAACTTCACTAGAAAACAAAACAAAAATGTAAATTATAACAATGAGCTAGCTTTTTCATTCAATAGATTTGCAAAATTGGAAGAGTTAGAAAATATCAAGGGTGGCTAGGGGTTAGAAAAAGAGATCATCTCATGCACTGCTAATAGTAGTTTAAATTGCAATTATTTTGGAAGGCAATTTGGAAATAAAGTATTACAATTTTAAAACATACCCACTCTGACTCAGCAATTCTACTTCTCCATATTTACCCAAAGAAATATCAGTATACGGGCAGCCCCGGTGGCGCAGTGAGCAGCCGCGGTGGCACAGCAGTTTAGCGTCGCCTGCAGCCCAGGGTGTGATGGAGACCCAGGATCGAGTCCCACGTTGGGCTCCCTGCATGGAGCTTGCTTCTCCCTCTGCCTGTGTCTCTCACTCTCTCTCTATCTCTCGTGAATAAATCAAAATTTTTTTAAAGGTAGACTCAAAGTCCAAGATTTAAATAGTAAGTATATTTTACCTCTGAATAAATATATTTTTAACTTGTCAGTCTGACTTGATTGAAAGGAACCTTTGATTTGTATCCTTGTCTTCCTAAGATTAGAGGCAACTGTAAGAGGAGAGACTATAAGAAGACCTTTAGACTTAATTTCTGATTTTGCTCTGCAAAAATGAGAGCCAGGTGAATCTTAGATGATATTTTTTAAGTGCCCTGAATCAATTGTTTAGTCATACAAAGAAAAGCTTTTCCAAACATCTATAAGCTGAGAATTCATCAATAAGGAACCGTATCTCCAAATAATCTCTCAAGAATGCTTGAATTAGGTTATCAAGATCTCTTGCTAAAACCAATATGGATACTAAAAAAGGCTTGTTGTTGCTGCATGTGTCAGTGTAATAGACTAGGGGGGGAAAGAACAAGACAAATGAAAAAGCAAAAAGAAGTGGCAAGAAAAAAAAAAGGAGGAGGAGGTATTTTAGAATGCTGATTGAGACAGAATGTAAAGAGCACTGAATTGGAGATAATAACTGGCTAATTTGGCTTCTGCCCACTATCGAGTGTGATCATAGGCAAACCACGTAACTGATTTGTAAAATGAGAGGAAGAATGCCTACCTGTTTACCTCATTGGGTTGCTGAGAATGGCATTGTAGAAGGAAAAGTACTAACAAGATCAAAAGAGTCCAGGAAGGATTGAGAGACCAATTCAATAATGTGAAATCTTTAGGAAGATGAAGAGCTGCCAAAAGACTTGGGACAGACTGTCCAGAGAGACTTATTTTTCCCACATACATCTTCATTCTTTATCCTCTGCCTAGTAATACACATCTGCTTCAATTATGCCTCTGTTTCCCAATGATCATTTAAGGAAAACTACTCTTCAATTACCAGCTAAATAATTTCCCTCATTTCTATCTCATGGGTTCATTGACCTAACTAAGATATGCGTTAGTCTCTCCTATCTACTCAACCTATGTGTTTTTGAGAATCCTGTATTCAAGTGAGTCAGCATTGGATTAATTAAGATGAGGGGTCTGGGGTCAAATTGCCTTGGCTTAAAGCTGAGCTCCACACCTTAAGAAATATGTAGGCTTGGAAAAATTACTCAGTTTCTCTATGTCTCATTAAAATGGGCTATGAAAAATACCCAATATGTAGAATTATTATACAATGAAATGAAAAAAAAAGTAAATTTCTTAGAATATTGGCTAGCACATGTTAAACACTCAATATATGATAGCTCTTTACTAATTTATCAGTCTCTTTATCTTCCTGAGTCACGTGAAACCTAAATGAGTCCTTTCTGGATCTAGACTAAAGAAATTCCACATCCCAGTTGGATGAAAACACCATATGGGCTTTCACTCTCTTAAATAAAAGAGAAAACTCAAACTCCTCATTCTCCTACCCCAAGAGGACTGATTTTTCAGTTTCAATGAATTCATATATTCCATATTCTTAGAACTCCCTCTGCCCCTCAACCTCACTAAAAGTAAGTTGAAACCTAAACAGAACACCCATTTCATCAGCATAGCTACAGTCCCAGTGCTGATCACACATTCCCAGGCTATAACTCTGTATTTCCATAAAAATGAGGACAATGACTATAATGATAGTAACATTTATTAACCACAAATATATACAGCATCTACTATGTACTACGCCTGGTTCTCGTACTTTATGTGTATGATTTTATGTGATCATAAAAACAATCCTATGGAGAAAGAGAGGTTAAATAATTTGTCCAAGCCCACTCTGATACTAAATAGTAGAGTCTTAACTACTACACCCCCACTCCCTTCCAAAAATCTAAATTACTTTTCAATAGTGTGGAGTTTTTTCCAAATCAAATAAAAATCAAGAATCACAGCAAGTACCAAGTCACTTAACTAGAGCACTCCATTGCTGATGAGATTTTAAATTAGTAGAACTACCTTGGAAAACAAGCTGACATTATCTACTAAAGTTGAATATAATGCATACCCTATGGCCCAGAAATCCCATGCTATTTCTAAATATAGATGTTCACATTTTGACATCTACTAAATGTGTTGAAGATGGTAGATACCACTAGAAACCCCAGATAGAACTAGTCATGGGCTTCATTCCAGGCAACTGATCTTCACCCACTGAGCATGTTTCCCATTTGTGTTTGTTTACATTCATGGAAAAGTTCACTGAATTTTCAGAATTGGTCATGGCAGAGCCTATTCTCTTGGAATTTTGGCTATATTCTCTGGGCCAAAAACAACAAAACAAAAAACCTGTGTTGGTCTTGTTCATTATAATCTTCTCAACACCTAGCATGAAGTAAGTGCTTACAAAATGTTGGTTAACATATGAAGAAATTAAAGATAACATGTATACTTAAAACCAGAAATTCATTTACTCTGGTTCATTATAGATATGAATTTATGTAGGAGTTATTCGTTAGCAATCCAACTAGGAGAGGGAGAGCCCTGTGCTCTTTAGAAAAATGAAATGTAAGCAACAATTCTTCCAAGACTATCAGTCCTGATTATGGCAATAAAATGACCCTATGCCCCACTCCCACATAGCCCTCATTTAGCAAACTGACTCAGACGGGTTCAGGTGTTCACAAAGATGGAAATTTGAGGTTCAAAAAGCAGTATCCACGTCTGAGAGACCACTGATAGAAGATGACTTTCCATAGTATTTGGATCCTTCAGTCTATGCTACACCCCAGAAGTTTTCAACAATTCATGATAATCATCTTCTAAGGTGGAGATAAGAAGGGATATAGAATGGAAGTTAGTAATTGAACTCTTAAATGACATCCTGATTTCCTTCCTGCACCTAGCCTCAAAGGAGCAACTGATGCTTGTGTTCCTGGGCTATCTACTGAAGAGTTCACTCCAGGCCAATTTAAATTTTCTTTCTTTCTTTCTTTCTTTCTTTCTTTCTTTCTTTCTTTCTTTCTTTCTTTCTTTCTTTCTTTCTTTCTTTCTTTCTTTCTTTCTTTCTTTTTCTTTCTTTCTTTCTTTCTCTTTCTCTCTTTCTCTCTTTCTTTTTCTTTTCTTTTCTTTCTTTCTTCTTAAGACTTATTTATTTGAGGAGGGGAGAGGGAAAGAGAATCTTAAGCAGATTCCCACAGTGAGCATGGAGCCAGACTCAGGGCTCAATCTCACGACCCTGAGATCACAACCTGAGCCGAAACCAAGAGTCAGGAGGGTTAACCAACTGCACCACTCAGGTCCCCTCTGACTGTTTTTTTAAAGAAACAAGATTATTGACTGAAGGTAAGGAAAGAGAAGAGGATTTTGGATATGTGAAAAGAGACGAGAAAAAAAAAAGAAAAGAGAAGAGAATGAAAGAAAGATTTCTGGAAAGTGAAGGATGACAGTGATGTAGCATAAATACACAGGATATAAGTGAATCCTGGCAAGTCTTTGTATAACATATACAATGCTTGAGACTATGTAAGCTAGTAAAAGCAATCTGGAGTTTGAAAGGTAAAAATAATGAGAATGATGGGGTTTCCATCCACCCCCCCCCACTCAATTTTACTTTAGAAAATTGGTCCAAGGCAGTAATTGAAAAAGAAAGTCATAATGTTTGTCAAATGTTAATGTTAAGTTTTAATAGTGTCATTAATAGAAGTTTTACTCTACATTTCACACAACCTAAGTGACCATTTATGTAGTAGCCTCTGGGAATCAGTCAGAGGGTCCCATTCCTCAAGCATGAGGGAAGAAGAAATACTGGTTTTCTATCACCTACTTGCATTTTTGCAAATCATATGAGCCATTCCTGGCCTGGTTCCTATGGACCACTCTAGCCTCATCTACTGGTACCATCTTGTACTTTATGCCCTGAAAACACTGGGTGTCTTGTAATTTGCTGCGCATAAGCTTTTAGTTCATTCTTAGAATTGCTGAAGGGACTGTGTGCTTATGTGTTCAGTACTGGTGTTGTATTCTTACCAAAAAAACAGATTCTAGAGACAAAAGGATGGATTGTCATTTTTGTATCATCTGTTTTACACTATTTTGACTAGTTGTTTTTTTCTCTATTCACCCCAAGCCAACTACTTAGAATCAGAACAGTGATGCTTTTCAGGCCCTAGATGTGTCTGTCTGTTCCTCATTCTAATAATTAGTTTAAGGCGGGTTGTCAAACAAGAAGGGCAGCCCTTGCAGGAAGCCTACAGTGGTGAAGAGAATACCAGGGATTTATGTCTTGAGTACATTGAACACCCAGCTTCCTCAAGAGGCAACGTAATGCTCACAGTAGGCTGCCAGGGTTGGTGTCTCAGCTTTGCCACTCACTCGTAGAATTATAAGCAAGTTACTTACACTGATGTTCTCCTTGTTAGAATTGGGATAATAGTACTATATACCTTATAGAAGGTATAGAACCTTATGAAGATTAAACAAGCTTACCTATACAAAATATTTAGAATGGCTCCTATATCAGTTAAACTCATGGAATTTTAATTTATGGAGATGACTAAGTAAAGACATGGAAAGGCTAATGCCATTGAAAGGTTTTTATTACATAGATATTCCCCAGACGAGAAGGCATGACACATCACACAGGGCCAAATGGGGAAACATCAGTGTTGATTAGGAAGCAGAATGGAGTGAGGGGGAAGCCTGGCCCCGAGCCATGGGAAAGGAAATTGGAGAATTTTGGAGAATTTTGGAGAATTTTGGTGGGCCCTGAGCTGTGGGGTGGTCGCCAATTGCCTGGTACCAGGCCATGGGTGATTCAAGGTAGGAAGAATATTGGCTTGATGTGGGGAAGTTAGATAAAAAGAAGGTAGCTGGGGTATGGACTTGGGATTGGTTAATTTATTCATGAAAAGCATGTTTTCAGGCAAGTTGCGTATTTTTTAAATTTAATTTTTTATTGAAGAATCATTGACATAAAATATTGTGTTAGTTTCAGGTGTACAACCTAGTTGATATTTATATACATTATGAAATATATACATAGATTTGATATTTGTGTGCATTACAAAATCGTCACCACAATAAGTAGTCACCATCTGTCACTATACAAAGTTGCTACAATATTATTGACTACATTCCCTATGTTGTACATTACATCCCTCTGTCTTATTTATTTTGTAACTGGAAGATTGTACTTCTTAATCCCCTTCACCTATTTTGACCATCCCTCCACCCTTTTCCCCTCCAGCAACCATCAGTTTGTTCTTTATTTGAATCTGTTTCTGTTTTGGTTTTTTGTTCATTTGTTTTGTTTTTTTAATTCCATATGTAAGAGGGACACCTGGGTGGCTCAGTGGTTGAGTGTCTCCCTTTGGCTTATATCGTGATTAAGTCTCGTGATTAAGTCTTTTCCTTCTGCCTATGTCTCTGCCTCTTTCTCTGTGTCTCTCATGAATAAATAAATAAAATCTTTTTTAAAAACTCCACATGTTAAAAAAAAAACCTCCACATGTAAATGAAGTCATACAGTGTTTTTTTCCTCTGATATATTTCACTTAGCACAATACCCTCTACATCTATCCATGTTTTCACAAATGGCAAGATTTGGGGGCACTTACATGGCTCGGCCATTAAGCATCTGCCTTCAACTCAAGTCATGACCCCAGGGTCCTGGGATCAAGCCCCATGTCAGGCTTCCTGCTCAGTGGAGAGTCGGCTTCTCCCTCTCCTCACTGCTCTTGCCCTCCCTCTCTCTCTCAAATGAATAAATAAAAATATATTTTTTAAAATGGCAACATTTCTTTTATTTTTTTATGACTGAGTAGTATTTCAGGAAAATTGTTTATTTCTGGGAATTAGCAGCCCTGGAAGAGGCAGTCTCTCCTCAGCTGCCTAATCCCCACAACATGTCAAAACACCATAAAATATTTAAAGTATGATTAATACACTAGCCCTTGGAAAGTGTTATATAAGTATTAGCTACTCTTCAGCAAGAGACATTCAGCCTTGATAGAAGTCAAAGACAAAGATTGCTCAGATAAGGCTCATTGTGAAGGTTTGAGTTCCTTCTATTCTACAGGTTCAGGAAGTTCAGGAAGAGAAGTTCAGGAAATTCAAGAAGCTTAGAAAAAGTTTTGCCCAGAATTTATCTGTTGTTTTGTGTTTCCCCTGGTTCTGGAAAGCTCTACTTCAATTCCAGTTCCTGACTTAGTGAATAATGTCTTGAGTTAAGGATTACACTTCTTTGTGTCATTCTCACCTTTTGGTCTTCATGGAAACCAACTTAGGTATGTTTTTGATCACATTATTGCTTTAACCATGATACTAAGGCCTTTCTGACATAAATCAGCAATGTTTAAGTGAGGTAATACTAAGCTAGTACCATCAACCCAGACTAACCAAACCAATAAAAGTACAGTGGGAGTGAGCAAAATATGTTAGTAGCATACGATATCAGGAGACGTGGTAGGGAATTATAGCAATACAACCTTGAGGTAATGGTTATATCAGCCCTTCCTTGATACCATCCAAAAATGGTCCTCTATCTTGACCAATGGCTCATTTTATCTGGCCCAGGCCTTAGGGCCTAACTTGCTTTCTAGGTGGGTACATGCCTTGCAGATTAAAAGGTCTTACTAGATTGTTCTTGACTTCATGAAGAAGTTCATAAATAAGTGAACAAGTGGTAAGAGAAGTGGAATGGAGATGAACCCATTGGTTTTCACAAAATACCTGTGGGACTTCATGGCAACTGATTAGATATGAGGAATGAAAGGGCAGGGAACTGACCTTGGGAAATGGTTGTAACCTCTAAGAAATGAAGTTGAAAGGAAGTTGATTTGGAGAATAAATTGAGTCCATATATAGACTTATTGTATTTGAAATGATGTGATACCTTATTAGATATGCCCCATAGGTGAACCCAGATGAGAAGATATCAAGATAGGCATTATTGTAAAATCAGTGAGCAAAGACTAGGGTAGCTGAGAGCATGTTCATTGGGTGTAGTGGGAAGACAGGAGAGAATACTGGAGAAAAAAGAAACCAGATGTTCAGAAGTGGGAGAACCAGGATGGTATAAACTAGACAGAATTCAGAGAACAAAGTTCATGAAGCAGGAGCAGGCAATGTGTGTATAGAGGTTACATGAGAGAAAAACTGGTCATTGGATGTGGAAACACAGGAGTCCTTGGCAGGAATAGCATGACTGGTGAGGTAAGGAAGCCACATTTCAACAATTGGCCACTTTATCTAGGCCAAATAAAAGTGACTGGGATAGATCACTGAAGAAGTTTCACAAGGAAGAGATGGGCTGAACCCATAGATGTTACTCACTATTATCTCTCTCCTTTAAAAGTGTTAGATTTGATTTGATGTGATTCACAGATAATCTTTTTTAGGAAAGAAAGTCTGTCTACTATGAGAGTTCTGAACTCTCAAGATTAATGTCAAAGTAGTTAAGAAATATAGTGAAGTTATTTTAGAGAATATTTTATTGGACATTCTTACTCAGAACTCTGTGCTTAAGAAAAAAAAAAGAAATCTGTCAGTCATGTTGCTAACATCCTCTACAACAAAAATATCACATGAAAAGGATAAAAAAGAATCTTATGTTGTGTTACTGTTGTATGTGTGCTATTATACTTGATGGGGATAATACAAAAAAATTTGTAGGCTTTCACAAAATTCTATAACCCTCTGGATGGCAACTTCATGGAGTTTTATTGAGCAAATGAACAGTAACAATAAATATGTGAATAATTCTCAATATGTTAAGATGGTGTGTTATAAACATTGGTGAGGCATATTACAAGTAATCTGTTAAGAAAAGTTAAAGTGCCATTTTTTTTAAGATTTTATTCAGTTATTCATGAAAGACACAGAGCGAGGCAGAGACACAGGCAGAGGGAGAAGCAGGCTCCATGCAGGGAACCCGATGTGGGACTCAATCCCGGGACTCCAGGATCACGCCCTGAGCCAAGGCAGACGCTCAACCGCTGAGCTACCCAGGTGTCCCTAAAGTGCCAATTTTTAATCACAGCTGACTTCTTTTTTTGTTAAGATTTTATTTATTTATTCAAGAGAGATACAGAGAGAGAGAGAGGCAGAGACACAGGCAGAGAGAGAGAAGTAGGCTCCATGCAGGGAACCCAACATGGGACTCGATCCCAGGTCTCCAGGATCACGCCCTGGGCCGAAGGCAGGCGCCAAACCTCTGAGCCACCCAGGTATCCCCCACAGCTGACTTCTTTGCAGAAATTTACAAGCTGACCCTAAAATTAATAGCGAAATTCTAGGGATTCAGAATAGCCAAACAATTCAAAACAATCTTGAAAAAGAAGAATAAATTTGGAGGATTCAAGCTTCTGATTTTCAAAACTTACTACAAAGTAGCATTAATCAAGACAATGGGGGATCCCTGGGTGGCGCAGCGGTTTGGCGCCTGCCTTTGGCCCAGGGCGCGATCCTGGAGACCCGGGATCGAATCCCACGTCAGGCTCCCGGTGCATGAAGCCTGCTTCTCCCTCTGCCTGTGTCTCTGCCTCTCTCTCTCTCTCTGTGACTATCCTAAATAAATAAATAAAATATTTAAAAAAATAAAAATAAAAAAAAAAAAGACAATGTAGTAATGTGGCAAGGTTAGACACACATACCAGTTGAATAGAATTGAGACCCAGAAATAAACCCTCTCATTTTTGGTCAGTTTATTTTCAACAAAGATGCCAAGACAATTCAATTGGAAAGAATAGTTTTTCAACAAATAGTGCTGAGACAACTGGATATCCATATGCAAAAGCATGAATTTGGACCCCTATCTCACATCATATACAAAAACTAGGGGTGCCTGGGTGGCTTAGTCAGTTAAGCATCTGACTTTGGCTCAGGACATGATCTCATGGTCCTGGGATTGAGCACCATGTGGGGTTCCCTGCTTGTTGGGGAGTCTGCTTGTCCCTCTACCCCTCCCCCGGCTCATGCTCTCTCTCTCTCTCTCTCTCTCTCTCTCTCTCTCTCTCTCAAATAAATAAAATCTTTTTAAAAATTAACTAAAAATGAATCAAAGGCCTACATGTAAGCACTAAAACTATAAAACTCTTAGAAGAAAACATAGGTGTAAACCTTGGATTAGGCAATTGTTTCTGAAACATGAAACCAAAAGCAGAAGCAACCAAAGAAAAAAATAAATTAGATTTTATTGAAAATAAAAATATGCTTCAAAGGACACCACTGAGAAAGTAAAAAGACAATTCACCTAATGCGAGATACTATTTGTAAATCATATGTTGGATAAGAGACTAAAATCCAGGGATCCTTGGGTGGCGCAGCGGTTTAGCGCCTGCCTTTGGCCCAGGGCGCGATCCTGGAGACCCAGGATCAAATCCCACGTCGGGCTCCCGGTGCATGGAGCCTGCTTCTCCCTCTGCCTATGTCTCTGCCTCTCTCTCTCTCACTGTGTGCCTATCATAAATAAATAAAAAATTTAAAAAAGAGAGAGACTAAAATCCAGAATATATAAGGAATACCTTCAACTCAAACATAAAAAGACAACCCATCTAAAATATGGGCAAAGGATCTGAATAGACATTTCTCTGTTGGAAGGTGAAAATTACAGCAAAATTCTGTAAGATGGAAAGTGAACAATAAAGTGTTACTAGGTGACAATAACAAAGGAATTTGCAGCCCAGAATAAGTTCCAGGGGAGGGGGGCTGCTGTATAGCCAAGAGGCAGATCTGCCTGGCTAACCCAGAAATGCTTTGGAGTCTGAGTCCTATAAGAACAGGGAATTTATTCAAGGTTTAAACATAGCAAGTCATGTAATACTCATCCTCCTCCCCAACAACCTGAGATGGGGGTTTGGAGGAAAGGTTCTTTTCTAAAAGGTTAAGCATCTTCCATTCACTTTCCTGATGTAGGTTTATGTAGCATGTATTTTTTGCTGCCTAAGCCACAACCTCTCAGTCCACCTTGAACTATAGTAGCATCTCTGGTGGACAGTTCCCGTGCACAAGTTCTCCCTACCTAGGAGAGAGGGAGGTAGGCCATCCCTCCACATCAGCAGTCCAGAAACATTCCCAGGAGCAAGCCACAGTTCAGGATAGGAATCAGGGAGAAAATGCTCTATCCTCTCATCCTTAAAGGGACAGTTCTGAGGACCATCTTGCCTGGTTCTATAGAGGGTCCTGAGAGGGACTAAACCCCAATTGCCCATGGAGAACTAGCTTAATGGCACATCCTTTCTCAGAAATTTCTCTTCACCTGTATCAGTCTCTATATTCACTCACACCTGCTTCCTGATACTACCTCCTACACTGAAGTTTTTATTTCAGATTTTGATTTGTGAGAAATTTAAACTAAAACTAAAATAGTTGTTTAGAAGTATGTAAGAACCCTCCACCCACACACACACACTCATTCCTACTAAGAAGGGACAGAAGACAACTTCACATACTCCGTTAACCAAATTAACTTTCACACATGTTATATGTGATATAATGTAAGAATTTAACCCTGGTAATAGGACTTGTGTTAAAAGTTTGACCTTTCCTTAAGGCATTAGCATAAGGATTCATCCAGATTGATTCAAGGAAGTGGACTCTTCCAGGCCTTCCTATCACCATAGCAGTTGCCAGTAATGTGACATTTTTTGTTGGTTTTCTCTGTCAAATTAAATCTCATCTGAGGTGAGTGATAAGTTCAATATCAGTTATTCTTCATGGCTCCCTTCCCTTTCTGTGTGTTTTACCAGGATTGCAGAGCTTACTCAGTTCTAGGATAAATAGAGGAGAAACCTCTGGCCTTCATCTGTTGTGATCACAGATTTGCTCAAGGCCCAGGTTCATTAAGTCCATGAGTTTTACCACAGGACCATAACTCATTAGACCACATCAGACAGAAGGTAGATGGTTCAGTTGTGCCTACTAAGCTACAAGAGGCCTTGCTGCAGATCACCAAACCATGGCTCCCAGGGTTATCCCCTGGCTTTCTCAGCCGCCTGTATCTCCCCAGTATACTGCATTTGAGTGGTTCTGATTTCTACCATTAAAAGAAATCCACTACTTTCCCACTTCTCCCCTCGTCTTCTCTCACTTCTGTTACTAGGCTTTTCATATCTCCAATCCTTCAAAAACACCCAGACTTCCTTTCCTACTACTTTCTTTAATAAATGGCTTAACAGCTTACTAAGAAGCTCTAGATATTTTAAGCAGTGAGAACCAAACCTTAACATCATAAAAGAATATTTTCTGGGTATTTAGTTCCAGTCTTAGTCTATCTCCCAATCTTTAGCAAAGTAATAGTAGGTACCTTAGGGATATGCAGCATTCAGCTTCTAAGCAACAGAAAATAAATAACACTGTTAAGTGTTTATATCCAATCTTGCCCCATTTAATTCTTAATAATTCATCCTGTTGCACACCTGTCTTGGTTGAAGTGCGATGCTAATGTTTCCTGGTTAGTCCAGAGGCTGATTGGCCCTTCTTAGCAGGGGAAAAATGGTACTAAGAGGTAATGACCAAATTATCTGAGCAGATTTGCTTATGTTGCCCTTAGAAGCTTGGTAAGAGAAGCTTAGTGAAACAATCTAGGGAAATTCCCTCACATATATGATAAATGTTTTGGCAGAATGAAATGGCCCCTATGTAATAGAATGCCTAAGGAAAGATACCATGAATCCAGGCCATACCCTCAGTTCACATGGTAAGTCAAGGACAAGAAAAAGTTAAACACATCTAGCTTATGGATAATGCTAGGTTGGCTACTCTGGTTAAACCCCAGCAGAGAAGGTTAAAGTAAAACTACAGATTTACATTGGACCACACATCATTAGGGTGGACCATCTAATGGTCCCTCTTAAGAGACAACTGAGATATTGACAAACCTCTTTAAAGTAAGCTTCAGGAGCATTAATTTTTTTAAGATTTTATTGTTTTAAAGATTTTATTTATTTATTCATGGGAGACACACAGAGAGAGACAGGCAGAGGGAGAAGCAGGCTCCATTCAGGGAGCCTGATGCAGAACTGGATCCCAGGACCCCAGGATTACGCCCTGGCCCGAAGGCAGGCACTAAACCGCTGAGCCACCCAGGGATCCCCAGATTTTATTTTTAAGTAATCTCTATACCCATTTGGGGGTTCAGACTCACAACCCCAAGATCATAACCTGAACTTAAATCAAGAGTCAGACACTTACCCAAGTGAGCCCCCCAGGCACCCCAGGAAAACCTTTTCTATTTTCTTGACCTCATCTTGCTGTTTTCATGGCTATTAATGTGGCCATAATTAACTATTTTATGTCTTTATTTCATAAGTTTCATTGCCAAAGAAAGGAAATTATAGATGAGAATATGCAAATACCTTTAACAGTTCCTTGGAGTTAATCACTGTGGGTTATATATGCCATCTAAAGTTTTTTATATACAGACACAGCATTTTTGTTGGGTGGGGAGAAAGTGAGCTCAAAAGGCATGTACTATTTATGACTTGCTATCCTGAACAACTGGCTAAAAAACAAACAAATAAACAAAAATAGCTTACTGTGGTTACAGCAAAGACTTCACAGCTGTTTGAAATATATCATAGATCAACTTGGGTTGGGTTCCTCAAAAGACCCCAGAGAATTGGGTAGGTCTAGAGTTTGTCAGGGAAGTTCTGAGACTGAAGCAAGAGGAAAAGAGGCATCTCTTCTCTTCTCTCTTCACATTTCCCTTCACCTCCTAGATTTCAAGAGCTGTGTCATAAAATTAAGCTCAGAACACAACTCTAGGATGATTATGTCTCCCTCAAAGTCCCAAACCATAGGTTAAGAGAATGACTGAAAAGGCAGGAGCCATCAGAAAGGCCAATTCTACTCTTAGGTTTCACCTATAAAACTCTTCCTACCTTATTGAACAGTAGCTTCCTTTAGCCTGTTTTGGTTTTAATGAACTAAACAGCATGATTCCAATTTAATTCTTCTTTGCACAGCCCAGGATCAATGTGTTTCAGATTTTCTTTGAGGCATAATGGAAAAGCTCCAGGAGAGCTGTGCAGGGAAACCATATCATGTTTAAGGATTCCCAGGGCTGGCTCTGCATGTATATCCACTGGAAGTAGTATAATAGGGTAATTAAGGGCATGGTCTCTCAGGTCAAGACTATTGAGCCTCCATTCTGGCTCTGCTGTTTACTAATTGTGTGACACAACCAGACATGTTACTTATCCTCCCTGTACCTGTTTCCTCATTTGAAAAATAACAGTGAAATCATAGATGGAGACAAACCATCAGAGACTCTTAACTCTAGGAAACAAACAGGGTTGTTGGAAGGGAGGTGGGTGGAGAATGGGGTAACTGGGTGACGGGCACTGAGGGGGGCACTTGACGGGATGAGCACTGGGTGTTATGCTATATGTTGGCAAATCGAACTCCAATAAAAAAAATAAATTTAATTAAAAAAACAAAGCTATAGTCATCAAGACAGTATGGTAACTGGCAAAAAAAAACAAAAAAACAGACACAGAGATCAACAGAACAGCGTAGAAAACCCAGAAATAAACCAACAACTATATGGTCAACTACTCTTCAACAAAGCAGGAAAGAATTTCCCCACTGGGAAAAAAAGTAGTCTCTTCAACAAATGGTGCTGGGAATACTGGACAGCAACATGCAAAAGAAAGACAAATGACCACTTTCTTACACCACACACAAAAATAAATTCAAAATGGATAAAAGACCTAAGTATGAGACAGGAAACTATTACAGTCCTAGAGGAGAGCACGGGCAGTAATTTCTCTGACGTAGGCTATAGCAACATTTTTCTAGATCTGTCTCCTGAGGTAAGGGAAACAAAAGCAAAAATAAACTATTGGGACATCATCAAAATAAAAAGCTTCGGCATAGAGAAGGAGACAATCAGCAAAACTGAAAGGCAGCCTATGGGATGGGAGAAGATATTTGCAAATGACATACTCAATAGAGATGTATCCAAAATATATGAAGATCTTATACAACTCAACACCCAAAAACAAATAATCCAGTTTAAAAATTGGCAGAAGACATGAATAGACACTTTCCCAAAGAAGGCATACGAATGGCCAACAGACACATGAAAAGATGCTCAATATCAGCATCAGGGAAATACAAATGATAATTAAAACGAGATGTCACCTCAGACCAGTCACAAGGGCTAAAACTAACAACACAGGAAACAACAGGTGTTGCTGAGGATGCAGAGAATAGGGAACTCTCTTGCGCTGTTGGTGTGAATGCAAACTGTTGCGACCACTCTGGAAAACAGTGTGAAGTTTCCTCAAAAAGTTAAAAATGGAAATACCCTATTCAGCAATTGCACTACTAGGTATTTACCCAAAGGCTACAAATATACTGATTCAAAGGGATATATGCATCCCTATGTTTATAGCAGTATTACTTATAATAGCCAAATTATGAATAAAGCCCACATATGTCCATCGAATAATAGATATACAATGGAGTACTACTCAGCAATAAAAAAGAATGAAACCTTGCCATTTTCAATCGTGTGGATGAAGCCAGACAGTATAATGCTAAGTGAAATAAGTCAGAGAAAGACAAATACCATATGATTTCATTCATATGTGGAATTGAAAAAACAAAACAGATGGACATGGGAGGAAAAAGAGAGGCAGATCAGGAAACAGACTTTAACTATAGAAAACAAACTGAGGATTACTGGAGGAGAGGTGGGTGGGGAATTGGATTAAACATCTGATAGGAATTAAGGAAGGCACTTGTGGTAAGCATGGGTGATAGAGTGAAGTGACGAATCACTAAATTCTACACCTGAAGCTAATATTACACAGTATGTTAACAAACTAGAATTTAAATAAAAATCTGAAAAAATAAAAATAACTGTGATTATATTAGAACTTGATTCAGATTATTCATGAGGTTAGAATGAGGTTTTGTATGTAATGTGCTTAGAACAGGGCCAGACAGATGGTGCACACTTGATAATTAAGTGTTAGCTATTAGTATTTCCTTACGTGCTCTCATGTGCCATTTTCCCTCACTCAGTGAGGGCCCTTCACTCAAATACCCGTTCTCTTTTCCTTCCTTCCTCTGTCTCATTCAAACTACTCCCTGGAAAGGAGTAGTCATCCATGTTTGTGCTCCAGTATACTAGCTGAGGGACATTTGCAATATCACAAGCCTTAACCTGGAGTGATGGAACTACAGTTTAGAGTTGTATGTGATGCTGACATTTGGACCATGTCTCCTACAATTCACTTTCAAAGCTGGCTGTTCCAGGCTTGAAGAGAGAAGGGCCTCATGTTTATGAATGATGATGTAAATCTGATGACTCCACACTATTTTTTTAAGATTTTACTTATTTATCCATGAAGGACAGAGAGAGAGAGAGAGAGAGAGAGAGAGAGAGAGAGGCAGAGACACAGGCAGAGGGAGAAGCAGGCTCCATGCAGAGAGCCCAACGCGGGACTCGATCCCGGGTCTCCAGGATCAGGCCCTGGGCCGAAGGCAGCGCTAAACCGCTGAGCCACCTGGGCTGCCCTCCACACTATTTTTTTTAAAAGATTTTATTTATTTATTCATGAGAGACACAGAGAGTCAGAGACATATGCAGAGGGAGAAGCAGGCTCCATGTAGGGAGCCCGATGTGGGACTCGATCCCAGGACTCCAGGATCACACCCTGAGCCAAAGGCAGACGCTCAACTGCTGAGCCACCCAGGCATCCTGCTCCACACTATTAAAATCTCAAAATTCATAGAGGGTATTCCCTGAGGACCAGATTTCACTACAGCCCACTCAAGTGAAGGGTGCTTATTCTTTCACAACCCTGTGTTCTTCTGCATATCAGGGTCTAGCGCTGGGGTCAGAAGCTTCTTTCTGTTCCTTAATGCTGCTGTTTCACCCTTATACTTCCAACAGCTTGTAACAGTCTGCTTTTTCATGAGAAATGGCACAGTTCATGCCATTTGGCTGTATCACATTCTAGTCTCCCTTATGTCTGTCATCTCCTGATATTCTAGGCACTAGCTCTTATTTGTTGAAGACTCAGGCACTAAGCTTATAAACTTTCCTCTCTACCCTTATTTCTGCTGTCAATGTGGGTGATTCTAGTATCTAGAGAGTACTAACTCTCCAATACTCTGGCTTTTGGTTTAGCTCTTTATTTTCAGTGCCCTTCTCCACCCTTCTCACATCTGCCCTACTCTTTCAATGTTATACCCTGGACCTTATCTTTATCTAAAACCATTCTTCCTGTAAAATTAATAAATCAGACCCATTTTCAGCCACCATCTCCCATCACTTCTGTTTATTTGCTTTTCTACTCCCCAAATACTTGTTTTTCAGACTAACTTCTGTTCTATGGAAACATATACTTTCTTAGGACCCACTTGCCTCCTCATGTTTTCATTTCTTTTCAATCCAACTTACAACCTGTCATTTCTGCCATTCTCTTAACAGCGATCTATATTGCTATGCCCTTTTGTCCTTTTGGCTCCTTTGAGGGGAATACCTGGATCCTGGATAAATGAGTTCCTGGGTGAAAACTTCAGTTCCTACCTGTAATCACTATGCCTGCCCATGGGGATCTGAGCACATCCAGTGAAAAATGATATAACCAGGCCTGTTGCTATCACTGTATATTTATGGTCACCAAGTTTGGCTGAGCCTTCCAGATCTTTCCAAGGCTCTTGCTATACCTCTCAAGTCTTACTTTTCTACTCCTTATGGTGATAATATCAAACTTTATTCTCCACTCCCAACCTCCCTTCTTTCCACCCCATCTTCTTATCAGGTATCAGCAGGTGAAACTACCTCTCATTACACTGGCAAGTAGAAGACAATAAACTGGTATATTTGCAGCTCTCTACCACATAATTCTCATACCCATCTGCATGTAGACCCAAATGTTCCCTTTGTTCCTTTTGTTAAATATAGCAGGTATCCTTCCTTTTACTTAAGGCTAATATTTGCATTTTTGCCTTTGATCTCATTCCCCATTTCTTCTTGGTAAGCTTGTTCTATTATTCCTCTTTCACTTATATGAGCAACAGCTCCCTCTCCCCTAGGGCATTCCCATCAGCCTTTAAATATTCTCGTTTCCCACATTGAAAAGATCCTTCTCCTTTCATCTCAAGTCAATGTGCCAAACATGTAATTTTTTAAATAAACAATATTGAGACATCTGGTAGCAACCTAGAAAATTACAAAGCTGTGTCCATACTTCCAATAGTAAATACCCAGAAATACCCCAAGTAAAATATTTAACTTTAAAAAGGAAAATAGAAAACTGATAGAAGAATATTTGGAAAAATTCTTTATAACTTGGGAGTATGAAAGCTCTTTCCAGCCATGACTCAACATATAAGTCATGTAAGGAAAGATTGATGCATTCAACTACATTGCAGTAAAAAAAATAAAAGTTCTACATGGCAAAAGCAAAACAAAACCTGAACACCATAAACAAAGTCATGAAACAAAAGAACTGGAAAAATGTCTGCAACTTATATCATAAACAAAAAACTAATATCCCTAATATATAAAGACCTTTTGGAAATTGAGAAGAAAAAGGCCAATGACCCCAAGGAAAAATGGATGAAGATATAAACAATAAGACTCTAAGAATTTACTTTAAAAGAAATACAAATTGTCTTAAAACCCATGAAAACATGTTCAAGCCTTTTTATCATAAGAGAAACACAAGATAAAAGTATGTAACAATATCAGTGATCACTCATCAGATTACAAAATTTCAAAGGAGTGATAGCATTTTTTGTTACTGGAACTAGGGGAAACAGCTACTCTCACCCTATGATGAAACCCAATAGAAGCCAATTTGATAATGTCCATTTAATCTAGAAATCCCACTTGTGGAATATCAGTTTGAAAATACACCTACACACATGGATTTTCATCTGTATAAGGTTATGCAATGCAGTATTGTGTAGCAGCAAAAGGAAGCAACCTGTGTCCCTCTATAGCTGTTAATCTGGGAAGATGTACAAGATCTATTGTTAAGTGAAAAAACATGCAAGCTAGTATGCTGTTTTTGTGTAAGACAAAGGGAAGGAGCATTAATTTACTTTAGTATTTGTTCTTATCCTCCTAAAGAAATAGTGCAGGAACAATTGCACCAAAAATCATAAGATACCTAGGAATAAACCTAACCAAAGATGTAAAAAAACTGTACTCTGAAAACTATTAAAAAAACACTGATGAAAGAGAAGACAATACAAAGAAATGGAAAGACATTTCATGCTCTTGGATTGAAATAACAAGGGATATTAAAATGTCTATGCTACCCAAAGCAATCTACACATTTGATGCAATCCCTATCAAAATACCAACAGCATTTTCCACAGAGCTAGAACAAATAATCCTAAAAGTTGCATAGAACCACAAAAAACCCTGAATAGCCAAAGCAACCTGGAAAAAAGCAAAACAAATCTAGAGGTATCACAATTCCAGACTTCAAGTTATATTACAAAGCTATAGTCATCAAGACAGTATGGTAACTGGCAAAAAAACAAAAAACAAAAAACAAAAAAACAGACACAGAGATCAACAGAACAGAGTAGAAAACCCAGAAATAAACCAACAACTATATGGTCAACTACTCTTCAACAAAGCAGGAAAGAATTTCCCCACTGGGAAAAAAAGTAGTCTCTTCAACAAATGGTGCTGGGAATACTGGACAGCAACATGCAAAAGAAAGACAAATGACCACTTTCTTACACCACACACAAAAATAAATTCAAAATGGATAAAAGACCTAAGTATGAGACAGGAAACTATTACAGTCCTAGAAGAGAGCACGGGCAGTAATTTCTCTGACATAGGCTATAGCAACATTTTTCTAGATCTGTCTCCTGAGGTAAGGGAAACAAAAGCAAAAATAAACTATTGGGACATCATCAAAATAAAAAGCTTTGGCATAGAGAAGGAGACAATCAGCAAAACTGAAAGGCAGCCTATGGGATGGGAGAAGATATTTGCAAATGACATACTCAATAGAGATGTATCCAAAATATATGAAGATCTTATACAACTCAACACCCAAAAACAAATAATCCAGTTTAAAAATTGGCAGAAGACATGAATAGACACTTTCCCAAAGAAGGCATACGAATGGCCAACAGACACATGAAAAGATGCTCAATATCAGCATCAGGGAAATACAAATGATAATTAAAACGAGATGTCACCTCAGACCAGTCACAAGGGCTAAAACTAACAACACAGGAAACAACAGGTGTTGCTGAGGATGCAGAGAATAGGGAACTCTCTTGCGCTGTTGGTGTGAATGCAAACTGTTGCGACCACTCTGGAAAACAGTGTGAAGTTTCCTCAAAAAGTTAAAAATGGAAATACCCTATTCAGCAATTGCACTACTAGACATTTGCCCCCTCAAAAAAATATTAATCCAAAGGATACATGCACCCCTATTTTTATAGCAGTATTATTTATAACTGCCAAATTACAGAATTAGCCCAAGTGTCCATTGGCTGATGATGGGTAAAGAAGATGTGGTGTGTAAATACATGTATATTTATTTATCGATTTATTTATAATTAACTCTAATATTATTATGTTATATATTTACAATGAAATATTACATTACAATGGAATACTACATTATGATGAAATATTACTTAGCCTTCAAAAAGAATGAAATTCTGTCATTTACAGTGACACGGATGGAGAGTATTATGCTAAGCAAAGTAAGTTGGAGAAAGACAAAAACCATATGATTTGATTCATATTGCGATTTATTTTTTTTGAAGATTTTATTTATTTGAGTGAGACAGAGTGAGTGAGAGTGAGCATGCCTGCATGCACGTGAGCAGGGAAGAGGAAGAGGGAGAAGCAGACTCATCACAGAGCAGGGAGCCTGATGGGGGACTCAGTCCTGGAACTCCAGGACCATGACCTGAGCCAAAGGCAGATGCTTAACCAACTGAGCCACCAAGGGATCCCTCATATGTACAATTTAAAAAACAAAACAAACAGACATGGGGAAAAAGTATAGCGAAAGGCGAAACAAGAAACAGACTTTTTATTTTTTTTAAAGATTTTATTTATTTATTTATTCATGAGAGACACAGAGAGAGAGAGAGAGAGGCAGAGACATAGGCAGAAGGAGAACGAGGCTCCATGTAGGGAGCCTGATGTCGGACTCCAAGATCATGCCCTGGACCAAAGGCAGAAACTAAACTGCTGAGCCACGCAAGGATCCCCGAAACAGACTTAAAAAAAAAAAAAGATTTTATTCATTCATTTATTTATTTAACAGAGAGAGAGAGAGAGAGAACACAAGCAAGGGAAGAGGCAGGCAGAAGGAGGGAGAAGCAGGCTCCCTGAGGAGCAAGGAACTGGATGTGGGGCTCAATTCCAGGACCCTGGGATCATGACCTGAGCTGAAGGTAAATGCTTAACCCACTGCCACCCAGGTGCCCCAAGAAACAGACTCTGAAGAATAGAGAGTAAACTGTTGGTCACAAGGGGGATGGGTTAAGTAAGTGATAGGGATTAAGGAGTATGCTTATTGTGATGAGCACCAGGTGTTGTAAGGAAGTGTTGCATCACTAAGTTCTAAATCTGAAACTAATATTACACTGTATGCTAACTAACTGGAATTTATATAAAAACTTAAAAAAAAAAAGAATTAGTGAAGGATTCCAAAAACCTAATAGTTAGTGGTTACATATAGAGGACAAGGTAGGGGATGTGGTTATAAAGAATTAGATGGGGGGATCCCTGGGTGGCGCAGCAGTTTGGCGCCTGCCTTTGGCCCAGGGCACGATCCTGGAGACCCGGGATCGAGTCCCACATCGGGCTCCCGGTGCATGGAGCCTGCTTCTCTCTCTGCCTGTGTCTCTGCCTCTCTCTCTCTCTCTCTCTGTGACTATCATAAATAAATAAATAAAAATTTTTAAAAAAATAAAGAATTAGATGGGCATATGTGAAAATAAGATTTCTCAATGTATAATTTTAAAAAATCTTTGAACCAAATGAATGTAGCACTTATTCAAAAAATAACTAAATTAAAATTTTAAATATTTTGCCATCTGATCTAGGTAGCTGTTCCTAAGCTAACCTAGTTCTCTTTTCTCATTCAAAAATTTTTAGAGTTGTTTCATTGCTGTGTTTATTTCCTTAACTCTCACTCATCAGTCTAGTTTCTGCCCCCATAATAAAAACAAATTGCTCTTACCTATTGTCTCCAGTGACCTCCATATTGCTAAATATGATAAACATTGTTCAGTCTTTCTCTTACATAATCTCTTCCCAACATTTGACAAACTACTTCCCTTCCAGGGATGCCTGAGCGGCTCAGTGGTTGAGCCCCTGCTTTTGGCTCAGGTCGTGATACCAGCGTCCTGGGATCAAGTCCCACATCAGGCTTCCCCTCTGCCTATGTCTCTGCCTCTCTCTCTGTGTCTCCCATGAATAAATAAGTTAGAAAAAAACCCAAACTACCTCCCTTCTAACACATCCTCTTCCTTTGACTTTAATGTCTCCATACAGCCCTAGTTTTCCTCCCATCTCTCTGAATGCCCTTACCTCTCCTCTCCTTCTGCCTCCCCTTTTTTTCCCTCCTTTACCCAAATGTTATATATTGGATTTCCTCAAAACTTCCTTGTAAACCTCTTCCATATCTCTAAGAACTTCGCTCAGAACTACAGACTCAGTTGATAATTGTGTTCTCCACAGTCCTATTTCCAAACCCCTTCGGAACTGAGGCGTTCTGTTCCTGGCAACTCCCTCTGGGCAAGGGGAATGTCTAGAGGCAGACTCATCTGTTGACCTCACTGCCAAAATTTCTGGAAGCTGTAGAAGGGAAGTCTGGAGGGAGCACCATAGCATCCACTGTGGATATATGTATTGTGAAGATTATCTCCCAGTATGTGATTTGCCTTTTCATTTTCTTTTCACTGCCTTAAGAAATGATTTTATGAAGTAAAATTGATTTTTCTTTTAAGTTAAATTCTTTTTTCAGCAAAGATTCTACCTCTTTTCTATTGTGAAAAGTACTGCTATGAACATGAGTGTGCAAATATCTCTTTGAAACCCTGCTTTCAATTTTTATGGATATATACCCAGAAGTGGGATTGCTGGATCATATAGTAGTTCTATTTTAAATTTTTTGAGGAACTCCCTATTGTTTTCCATAGTGAACTATTTTATAATCCCACCAACTGTGTGGATTCCAATTTCCCCATATCCTCTCCAACTCTGGTTATTTTCTGTTATTTTTTTTTATAGCAGCCATCCTACTGGGTATGAGGTTATTTAGTGCTTTCTATGTCTTCTTTAAGAAATATTTGTATATTCCAAGGTTGAAAATATATGCTTCCACACTTAAAATTTTGGCCTTTACATTTAAGTCTATGATACATCTCAAATTAATTTTAGTGTGTGGTATGGGGTATAGGTCAAGGCTCATTCTTTTCAGTCGGATATCCAGTTATTCTGACACTATTTGTTAAAAAGAAAACTTTCCATTCTACATTGAATTTTTTGGCACCTTGGTGAGTTTCTTTCAATGCTGGTTTTAAGAAGAATCCCAACTTCAGACGTGTCAAGCTGTGGAGAAACAAGTATATCTTAGAACTGAGAAAATAGGAGCTTCTTTCCGATTCCTGCAGCACCTCGCAGTTTATGTGGGTCACGCACAGTGAGTGGCATTAGAGCTTTGGATTCAGACAAATCTGGATTCAGACCCAAGTCTATATGGCCTTGAATAATTTACCTAACCTATTTTGCCTCTGTCCCTTATATACACAGTGAGGATTCAATGTTATAACAAGAAATTAAACTATGCAAAATGCCTGGTGTTGCCATTTGATAAGTATCCTTTTCCTCTCATTTTTTCATTTTTCCAGTAAATACTTGTTATCTTCATTGGACTCAGTGGTTTGGAATGTGGAAGAAATTTCTGTTTAAATTCCTTTGTAGTTTTTCAAAAAGACTTACAAGTTGATTTCAAGTTTCTTCGCCCTTAGCAAGGTATGTACCATCTAGTACTAATCTTGTTTTTCTCTGATTCTCTTTTTGCAAATTCTTGAGAGAGTGGTTTGGAAATTATTTGGGAATTTTATCATGTTAAGGAGATATTTAGTAATAATATTATGAGATCATCAGAGATCAGGAATCCTTCAGTTTCAGCTAAAGTAGAGCTTCCCAACTTTAAGGGGCACACAATTCGCCTGAGAATCTTATTATGCTCCATATTCTGATTCAAGAGATCTGAAGTGGAGTCTGGTATTCTGCATTTTTAACAGGATCCCAGGACATGCCAAAGCTTCTGGTGTACAGACCACATTTTCAGTAAGTAGGGGCTAGAGGCTTTAGTTCTCTAGGGGAAAACAATTGAAACCCTGAAGTTCATGAATAAATAATGTTTCCCCTGGCTGAAGGTGCTTTGTTTACATTGAATTTTTACCTTACACCTGCAAGCATTTTAAAAAATATTTTATTTATTTATTCATAAGAGACACACAGAGAGAGGCAGAGACAGGCAGAGGAGAAACAGGCTCCCTGTGGGGAGCCTGATGCAGGACAGGATCTCAGGACCCCAGGATCACGACCTAAGCCAAAAGCAGATGCTCAACCACTGAGCCATCCAGGTGCCCCTGCAAGTATTTGTATAAGGTGAAGCATAAGTAGCCTGAGCACAAATATTTTCTGTCTTAGGAACTCCGAATTTAAATCAGACAATGTAGTTTCATACCTCAGCTTCCCCACTCTCAATCCATTGTGACCTTTGGCAAGTTGCTAAACCTCTCCCAATCCTCTCACAGGTTAGTTTTAAAGATCAAATGAAACTATACAAATACACTTGGCCCAGCTTCTGACTTGTATGTAGCATTTATTAAGTATTTCTTAAATATCAATTTTCTTAGCAACTCTTGCCAGATTAATTCACTAAGTGAAAATAGAGTGCTAGCTAGATCCAGATGTAGGTTCAAGTCCTTACTATGCCTCCTACATAGCGGTATAGTCATTAGACACTTGGGAACCCAATGTCACTTAGGCATCAAATAAGACTTGATTGGATGTTGTCTTACAGGCCCAAGAGTTCTCATACTCTAATGATCCATGTGGTTCTCAAGTACCACTTCTCTATAAGGTAGAGGCATGAAACATGAAAAGAAACTGTCTCTTCAGTCAGTTGGCTGAACTGACATAGCAAGCCAGGAAATGGGGAAGAAAGACAAAGAGAGAAAAAAGAAGGATCCTGAAGTAGTGCTGGGTTCTCTCAGCTCATGACAGCTTTCAACAGTGAGACCTAGCTCAGGAGGCATGCCCTCCAGAGACGCCTTATCTATTCCAATGATGTTTACACCCCTTACCTACCACATACCATTAGGCCATAGGAGTGTAGGAGGGCAGAGAGGTACCTGCAATCTGACAAGTCAGGCATTGAGGTTTGCTCAGAATCCTGCCACCTGTTTCCCCAGGCACACAAAAATAACGTCAAAAATGGCCTTACAATTTCAAGTTGTACTACAAAGCTGTGATCATCAAGACAGTGTGGTACTGGCACAAAAACAGACACATAGATCAATGGAACAGAATAGAGAATCCAGAAATCGGCACTCAGCTCTATGGTCAACTAATATTCAACGAAGCAGGAAACATTATCCACTGGAAAAAGGAGAGTCTCCTCAAAAAATGGTGCTGAGAAAATTGGACAGCCACGTGCAAAAGAATGAAACTAGACCATTCTCTTACACCATACACAAAGGTAAACTCAAAATGGATGAAAGATCTATATGTGAGACAAGAATCCACCAAAATCCTGGAGGAGAACACAGGCAACACCCTTTTTGAACTTGGCCACAGCAACTTCTTGCAAGACACGTCTCTACAGGCAAGGGAAACAAAAGCAAAAATGAACTACTGGGAATTAATCAAGATAAAAAGCTTCCACACAGCAAAAGAAACAGTCAACAAAACTAAAAGACAACCTACAGAATGGGAGAAGATATTTGCAAATGACATATCAGATAAAAGGCTAGTATCCAAGATCTATAAAGAACTTAATAAACTCAGCAGCAAAGAAACAAACAATCCAATCATGAATTGGGCAAAAGACATGAACAGAAATTTCGCTAAAGAAGACATACACATGGCCAAGAAGCATGAGAAAATGCTCCGCATCACTGGCCATCAGGGAAATACAAATCAAAACCACAATGAGATACCACCTCACACCAGTGGGAATGGGGAAAATTAACAAGACAGAAAACAACAAATGTTGGAGAGGATGTGGAGAAAGGGGAACCCTCTTGCACTGTTGGTTGGAATGTGAACTGGTACAGCCACTCTGGAAAACTATGTGGAGGTTCCTCAGAGTTAAAAATAGAGCTACCCTACGACCCAGCAATTGCATTACTGGGGATTTACCACAAAGATAAAGATGCAGTGAAAAACTGAGACACCTGCACCCCAATGTTTATAGCAGCAATGTCCACAATAGCTAAACTGTGGAAGGAGCCTCATTTATCGAAATGAATGATAAACAAGATGTGGTCTATATATACAATGGAATATTATTCAGCCATTAGAAACGACGAATACCCGCCATGTACTTCGACGTGGATAGAACTGGAGAGTATTATGCTGAGTGAAATAAGTCATTCGGAGAAGAACAAACATTATATGGTTTCATTCATTCAGGGAATATAAAAAATAGCGAAAGGGATTAAAGGGGAAAGGAGAGAAAATGAGTGGGAAATATCAGTGAGGGAGACAGAGCATGAGAGACTCCTACTCTGGGAAATGAACAAGGGGTAGTGGAAGGGGAGGTGGGCAGGAGGATGGGGTGACTGGGTGACGGGCACTGAGGGGGCACTTGACAGGATGAGCACTAGGTGTTATGCTATATGTTGGCAAATCGAACTCCAATAAAAAACATACAAAAAATAGAAAAACAAAAATAGACTTACAAATCTCCAACACAAAACTATGAACTTTAAGAATAAAGAAACTCAAGCAATGTTGATAAAACTAAAGGGTAAGATAGAGCTCTCAACTGCATTTCAAGTTCAGTATATTTTGCATGTACAAGAAGACTTCTGAGGATACTAAGTTTTACAATAGAGCCCATAACTCCAGTCTATTCAGACCAAGAAATTCACATAACCCAGGAATGAGGATATTCCAAAAAATGCATAGGAATGTCTTGCTAATGAGAAAAAAATCTATACTGAAAAATAACCAATGAAAGATAACACAGGATTTACACCAGGCTACTCGTTTAGGCAAAGGTACTTTAGAACATTCAAATAAAAATATATTTGATGGAGTAAATTTAACAACTACAGTAATACAAGTCTGCCTATCCAAATTGTTTGTGCACAAGTAAATCCAAAAGGCACGGTCTGTACACTCCACCCCATCCCTACTTTTAAAACCAGTCCAAAGGTGTGGTTCTTATCCAGGAGAGGACTGGCAGCTTGATTTCACACAAATGCCTCCTTGCAAAAGCTACAAGTTCCTACTAGTGTTTATTGATACTTTCACTGGTTGGATTGAGGCCTTTCCATGTAAGACTGAAAGAGCCAGAGAAGTAACCAAAGCTTTGTTGTGAGAAATCATTCCTTCAAAGTGAAAATGGTCCTTCTTTTACTGCACAAATAACACAGCAAATAGAACAAGCTTTAAAAAATGTAATATTTTTTACATTCAGCCTGGCATCCACAATCCTCTGAAAAAGCAGAAAAAGCAGACCATACTTTAAAAAGGCACCTCACTACACTTAGGACTGAGCACTTTTGAGTCATCCTATGGAAAACCATTTCTTACAGTGGATTTGTTATTGGACGAAGATTACAATACTTTATTGAATTACTCACTCAAGGCTGGTTTAATTCATGTTACTTTATAAATATACTAATCATATGATCCCCAAACCTGATTTAACTATAATTAAAAATCCACCTCATGCAAGCCCCAGAGACATAGGTTATTTAAAAGATTGGAAGTCAGGGGCACCTGGGTGGCTTAGTTGGTTAAGTGGTTGTCTTTGGCTCAGGTCACGATCTTAGGGTCCTGGAATCAAGCCCCGCCTGGGGCTCCCTAATCAGTGGGAAGTCTGCTTCTCTTTCTCTCTCTGTTCCTTCCTCCCCCTACTCATTTTCTCTCTCTCTCTCTCTCTCTCTTTCTCTCTCTCTCTCTCTAATGGACAAATCTTTAAAATAAATAAAATAAGAGATTGGAAGTCAAATACAGCAGGGGACTTAAATCCAAAATGGAGTATACTCCTACTATAGTGAAGTCAGAGGGGCACTCTTCCTGGACCCATATATCTAAAATAAAACCTGTACTTCCTTCACAGGAAACCAATGAGCAAACTAACGTGCCTTCTTACTCTTGTGAACCTATAGGAGATCTCAAACTCCCTTTCAGACAATGATAAAGTTGTACATTTTCTTTGTTCTCTGTTCACAAATTTTAGTACACGGTTCCTTTCTACAATGGGCACAACTTATGCTGAACTTCAAAATCAAACAGCTTGTTGGATATTTGGAATTTTGCCCATGTGAACTATATCCTGGTTACCCTGGTAAATTTCCCCTTTACAAGGCACTGATTGGCACTCTCTGTATACCTATATTTCAGAAAAAATATATAATCCTAATGACACCACGTTTCATGATAGATCTACCGACGATCAATAGGACATAGGATTTACCAGGACATAACCAGACTTTTTCATGCCCTCAGACAAGTAAAATATTAACTGACTTTGCAAGCCCACAAATCAATGCCTGTCAATTAGTGCCTAAATCACAAACTTTAGTTATCATCATGCTAAAGATGGTATATACCAAATTTGGGATACATATTTATGGCTCGTGCCCACCACTGGACAGCTCAGTCAAACGGCAGTTTTATCCTGGAAACAAATCATACATAAGATACTTGGCAATAACACCCACATTTCAGATGGCTATCATTAGAAATATGTTCTCAAACCATTATACTCTAGATAACTGACTGGTTTGGTACTGATTGAATAAGGCAACCTGAATCAGATGGCTAGCCCCAAACAGAACTCAGCGGTTTTGTGGAACTAACTAACCTGTGGCCCTGCCTTTCTTCAGGGTGGATAGGTGTTGCCTGGCTTCAAGGGCACATTATTACAAGCAAGCATCACTACCCTGGCTAATCTTCCCAATTTAAAACAAAGATGCACACGATCTGTTTTTCTGTGTTATGATCATTTGACATCCATTTTGTACCATCTATATGGTTGGAAAGCATAATTTGGCACTTGGAAGCCCTTAATAAATACACCATAAAGGCACTCAGTGATTCACAAAACTGTCTCCTTACTTAATACTGAGGTCACCCAAATGCTCAAAGTGGCTCTTCAAAATAGAATGGCTTTAGATATCCTAACAGCAGCACAAAGAGATTCATGTACCACTCTTAGAACAGAATACTGTGTATACATCCCAGATTATCATTAAAATGTCACAGGACTACTAACAGATATGAATGCTCAAATTAAGGCTCTACCTTCCCTCTGTTTTAACGATTGGTTAAGTTCCTGGTTCAGAGGACTATGGTCAACAACTAAGGGTCTCTTTGTTGGACTTCTCATTCTTATAGCCAGTTTAATTCTAACATGTTGCTATTTTCAATGTTTTTCCACTCGGTGCCAAGACTCCATCACTATAATAATTTCACATCAACAGATGGTCCTTACCACCCAGAGATGCTTCTTTGCTGTCCAAGTTGGACTCAGCTACCTCTGCCTTTTGTAACTCCCCGATGCACCCCCTGACTAGTGTTGACCCACAGGTAGGGACATTTCTACACTTCCACCCTCGACAACCTTAAAGATTTAAGGGTCATAATTGTTCAGCAAGTGGGGGGGGGGGGGGGTGCAGAGAATAATGAGGAGAATAAAGGCAAGGGAGATGTAGCTTAAATTGAATCTCCTTATAACTTGCAGCCCACTGATAAATACCCGAGACATGCAGAGCATGACATTCCTCAGGGAGCTCATAGCTGCCTTAGTGTTGATGTTTTATTAGAGACTAAAAACAACGTTCTTGGGCAGCACAGGTGGTTCAGTGGTTTAGCGCCGCCTTCGGCCCAGGGTGTGATCCTGGAGACCTGGGATTGAGTCGCACATCGGGCTCCCTGCGTGGAACCTGCTTCTCCCTCTGCCTGTGTCACTGCCTCTCTCTCTCTCTCTCTCTCTCTGTGTGTGTGTGTGTGTGTGTGTGTGTCGTGAATAAGTAAATAAAATCTTTAAAAAAAAAAACCTTCTTGTTTTAAATTCAAGTTAGTTAACGTATAGTGTAGTATTGGTTTCAGGGGTAGAATTTAGTGATTCCTTACTTACATATAACCCCCAGTGCTCATCCCAGCAAGTACCTTCCTTAAAGTCCATAAAAGCAACCTTATCCTGACAACAGCCAAACCTCCCAGGTCCTGTAAACCTCACTTTCAGCGTACATGTAATCCTTACAGGAACTTCATGAGGTAGGTACTATTAGTATCTTCATTTTACCAGTGGAAAACCCTGAGGCAGAGAGAGGGCAAGTAACTTGCTTGAGTCACACAGTAGAAGTGACAGAGTCAGGACACGAACCTAGGTGGTCAGTTTTTACCCTGTATACATACATATACATATGTATATGTATAAAGAATTTTTAGTGGGGTAGGAGGAGTAAACTAGTAACCCAAAGATGAAAGTAAATTATGTGCTCAATAAATTGTTAAATTGTGAGTTACTAAAAGATGAATATTCTGGTGGGGCCAAAAAATGTATTTTAGGATCTTGCCACATTTTCATCACTGATAAAAATCTACAAAATATGGGACAACTGGGTGGCTCAGTGGTTGAGCATCTGCCTTTGGCTCAAGTCGTGATCTCGGGGTCCTGGGATTGAATCCCACATCAGGCTCCCTGCATGGAGCCTACTTCTCCCTCTGCCTATGTCTCTGCCTCTCTCTCTCTCTCTGTCTCTCATGAATAAATAAATAAAATATTTTTTTCATTAAAATATTTTTTAAATCTACAAAGTATTTAAGTGCTACAGTGCATAGCCTCGTGCATGATCAAATATTCTTTGTTGTCCAAATCTGTTGGTTTGCTTAGCAATACTTATTATTTCCAGAAATTTTGCTCCTATATTATTGCAAATCTAGTAACTTTTGCTAATACATTGCTACAGATCACAGGGCAAAACTAAAAAATTATCACTAATCAGACACTGCTAATGATAGATCTCCAGATCCTCTTGTAACTTAAGTTGCAGTTCTATTATGATGCACCCATCAGACAGGCAATTTTCAGAAATCATTTTTTAAGTTAAGAGAACATATATGATTGCATAGTCAAATATGTTTTAAAATCAATGGTATATGAGAAGGAAGAAGTAAAAAAGGTTAGGTCATGTTGGAGGGAGCAAGAGTGGAGACAAAGATGCCTTGCTCAGTGGTTGAGCGTCTGCCTTTGGCTCAGGGCATGATCCTGGAGTCCCGGGTTCAAGTCCCACATGAGGCTCCTTGCATGAAACCTGCTTCACCCTCTGCCTGTGTCTCTGTCTCTCTGTCTCTGTGTCTTTCATGAATAAATAAAATCTTAAAAAAAAAAAAACCCACCTCATAGAGCTCTTAGTAAATGAAACCAAATAATTTGCATACAAGCCCTTTGTAAGCCATATAGTATTATAACATTTAACTTTTGATTCTAAAGTGATCTGTGTTTGGAGCACCTGGGTGCCTCAGTCAGTTAAGCATCTGACTCCTGGTCTAGGCTCAGGTCTTGGTCTCAACATTGTGATTTCAAGCCCTGCCTTAGGCTCCACACTGAGTGGAGTGATCTTTTCCAAATGTCATTCTTTTTCATCAATCTAACACTTGGAAAATAATAGACTCTTACTAATTCCCATTGATTTACAACCAATTCCAACACATTCTGCCTTAGTCAGGGTGGTCACTGTGGATCACTTATCACAAAAGGTCAGGAGCACCTGAATGGACAAGATGTCAAAGTAGTCCTGTTTTTAATTATTTATTTTTTATTCTATTCTATTTTATTTCCAGTAGAGTTAACATAGTGTTCTGTAAGTTTCATGTGTACAATATTGTGATTCAACACTCCCATACATCACTTGGTGCTCGCAAGGGCACTTGTTAATCCGCATAACCTGTTTCACCACCCCCACCAGGTAGTTCTCATCTCTCCACTTGACGGCAGTGTCCACTCAAGTGCAGTAAACAAGAAACTACACCAGGGGGCTCCCCTGCATTTTCCAAAAGAAGTCTGCAAAAATCTCCATCAACAACCTGAATACTTTGAGTTCTCAAGTAGTTTGCTTTCTTTTGAAACAAAGCAATAGAGTAATACAAAACAAGCGGCAAACCTGGAAATAACACCGTTATTTCTGTCCGTCATTCTTAATTTTCCTTAGTCTGTTAAAAAGCTGACAGGAAATTATTAGACCCCTTTTACTAATGGTATTTAGAAACTGAGACAACCTGTCATTCAATTGAGGACTCCAATATTACTTATTATCAAAAGGTTTGATCCCAGGTTGGGCTATATAGAAGAAAAAACTCAAAATATATTCATTTACTGCATTCCCAAGAAGATCTAGCAAGCACTAGAGAGGGGAAACCTAAATAAATGAAAGTACACTTGATGCTTTTCTTTCTAAAACTAAGGTACAAGTTATAATGCAAATGGCCTTAGATAAGGAGTCAAAGACTCCTAATGCTGGATGGATTTCTAACTTCCACTACCTTTGTGATCACTTACCTTTAGAGCTCAATTTTTTCATCTTTAAATGAAGTTTTTGAATAATGGTCTTTTTAAAAATCAGCTTTAATGAGATATTATTTGCATATACAGTTAACCATTTTTAGGTGTAATTTGATGAGTTCTGAAAAATATATACTGTAACCACCACCATCATCATGATATAGAACACTTCATTTCCATCATCACAAGTGTTCCTTCCTGCCCCTTTGTAGGCAATCTCCTTCCTTTATTCCTGGCCCTTGAAAAACACAGATCGGATTTTTTTCACTACAATTTTCAAAAAATTTATGTCTTTCCAAAAACTTTATGTTTGGCTTCTTTCATTTAACATAATGTTTTTGAAATTCATCAACATGTATCAGTAATTTGTTTATTTATTGCTAAATAGCATGCCATTGCATGAATATATGACGATTTTCTTCTGTCAGTTGAATATTTAGATTGTTCTGAGGTTTATTTTTAAAATTTTTATCAATAAGTCTACTATTATCAGTGAGCCCTCTGGCTCAGCTATAGACCCCAGCAATTAATACCAGAATTAGGCACACAGCTTAATGCATGCTCTAAATAAAACACAGTATGCTTATATCTCTTATTGCACTTTTTTGAGTCATTGATGAAGATGTTTTTAAATGACCAGAACATTCTATTCTAGTCAAATGACTAGACCAGAAAAGCCCTGAGAGGGATCCCTGGGTGGCGCAGCAGTTTGGCGCCTGCCCTTGGCCCAGGGCACGATCCTGGAGACCCGGGATCGAATCCCACATTGGGCTCCCGGTGCATGGAGCCTGCTTCTGCCTTTGTCTCTGCCTCTCTCTCTCTCTCTCTCTCTCTCTGTGACTATCATAAATAAATAAATAATTTTTTAAAAGAAAAGCCCTGAGAGTCATGGAATGCCTAAAAGACCACATCCCACACTTCCCCTTCCCTGCCCATGATCATGGGCTGAACACCTACCAACCTTCACCCATGATCCTATGCTCTCTGCCTTCTGTCTTGCTCATCCTTCCTCACCTTATAAAACTCTAGATATCCATCTTGCCCACAGACAAGTCAGTTGTTAAGGCTTGAGCCTATCACCTCTCCCCCGGCTGCTGATATTTGAGATAAATTTCTTCTTTTTTCTTTTCCAAACCCTCCTTTCGTGAGTTATTGGCTTCTCTTGTAATGAGTTTATCAGAGTTTGTTTGGCAACAGTGTTAGCAAACCCAGTTAGGAGCTATGCTTTCAACTTGTCCAGCTCCCTTTGGGATTTCCTGGGAGGGAGCACTTGGCCGTGGCAGTGCCAAGGCTTGCTTATCTATTGGTTTCCTGAATTAGTGGTTGTGATAGATGGATCAGTGACACTGTGAATACTCATCTACAAGTCTTTGAGTGAACATATGTTTTCATTTCTCCTGGGTAAATACTTATAAGTGGGATTGCTAGATTAGATGCTAAGTGCATATTTAATTCTATAAGGTACTGCAAACTTCTCTGAAGTGGCAATCTAATTTCTCATACTCTAGTTGGCAAAGTAGAGTTCCAGTTGTTCCACTTACTTTACAATACTCGGTATTGTCAGTCTTTCATTTTAGTCATTCTAGTGGATATGTCGAAGTACACAATAGTGGCTTGAATTTGCATTTCCCTAATCAAAATGATTTTGAGCATCTTTCCTTCTATTTTTTTGCCCTCCATCTATCTTTTTTGGTCAAAGAAGATATCTTTTTTTAAATATTTTATTTATTTATTCATGATAGAGAGGGAGAGAGAGAGAGAGGCAGAGACACAGGCAGAGGGAGAAGCAGGCTCCACGTAGGGAGCCCGACATGGGACTCGATCCCGGGACACCAGGATCATGCCCTGGGCTGAAGGCAGGCGCTTAAACCGCTGAGCCACCCTGGCTGCCCCGAAGATATCTTTTTTTTTTTTTAAGATTTTATTTATTTATTCGTGAGATACACACAGAGAGAGGCGGAGACACAGGCAGAGGGAGAAGCAGGCTCCCTGCGGGGAACCCAATGTGGGATTCAATCCTGGGATCACGCCCTGAGCTGAAAACAGATGCTCAACCCCTGAGCCACCCAAGTGTCCCAGTCCAAGAAGATATCTTTAATTTCTTAAATTGAGCTGTTTCTCTTATTACTGAGTACTTTGCATATTCTGGAGAAATGTCCCTATCATATATATTTTTTCAAATATTTTCTCCCAGCCAGTGGCTTGCCTTTGTAATTTCACAGCAGTGTCCACTGAAGAGAAAACCACTGAGATATATGTAAGCATTCAAATTCTTTTTATTTTTAAGATTTTTTACTTATTTATTCACGAGAGACACAGAGAAAGAGGGGGGCAGACACATAGGCAGAGGGAGAAGCAGACTCCATGCAGGGAGCCCCATGTGGGACTCGATCCCAGGACTCCGGGATCACTCCCTGAGCCAGAGGCAGTTGCTCAACCTCTGAGCCACCCAGGCGTCCCATAAACATTCAGATTCTTCAGACCTCAATTTCTTCACATTTAAAATGAGATCTTTAGGAAAATATTCTTTTCTGTTTATTTATTTTAAAGATTTATTTATTTATTTGTTCATGATAGACACACAGAGAGAGAGAAAGAGAGGCAGAGACACAGGCAGAGGGAGAAGCAGACCCCATGCCAGGAGCCCGACGCGGGACTCGATCCCAGGACTCCAGGATCGCACCCTGGGCCAAAGACAGGCACTAAACCACTGAGCCACCCAGGGACCCCTGTTCTTTTTAAAATGGCTTGGTTGAGAGATGCCTGAGTGGCTCAGTGGTTGAATGTCTGCTTTTGGCTCAGGGCATGATCCTGGTGCTTCTCCCTCTGCCTATGTCTCTGCTTCTCTCTCTGTGTCTCTCATGAATAAATAAATAAAATCTTTAAAAAATAAAATAAAATAAAATGGCTTGGTTGAGGTGTATTTCACATAACACAAAATTCACCCTTTTAAAGTATACAATCCAGTGTTTTTTAGCATATTTAGAGTTGTGCAACTATCACCACTGTGTAATATTTTCATTACCCCATAAAGAAACCCTATGCCCACTAGCAGTCATTTCCCCCTTTGCTAGCACCTGGGAGCCATTAATCTACATTCTGTCTCAATGAATTTACCTATTGTGGACATTTCATATAAAAGGAATCGTGCACTATTTGGTGTTTTATTTCTAGCTTTTTTCACTGAGCATAATGTTTTCAAGGATCATTATGTTGTAGTACTATACTGTACTTTGTTCCTTTTCAATTACTGAATAACATTCTACTGTGTGAATATACCACATGTTCTTTATTCATTCATCAGTTGATGAATATGCAGGTCATTTCCAGTTTTTAGTTTTTATGAATAACACTGTTATGAACATTTGTGTACAGGTTTTCTGTGGACATCTTGTAGGTACATACCTAGAAGTGGAATTGCTGGGTCAGATGGTAACTCTATATTTAAAAATGGAGGAAATAGGCTCTCTGCTCCTCCCCGTTGGACAGACAGCCGCATCCTCTGGTGCAGTGCCAGCCACGTCCCCGAGACACGATGGTGAAGGTCGGAGTGAATGGATTTGGCCGTATTGGGCGCCTGGTCACCAGGGCTGCTTTTAACTCTGGCAAAGTGGATATTGTCGCCATCAATGACCCCTTCATTGACCTCAACTACATGGTGTACATGTTCCAGTATGATTCTACCCACGGCAAATTCCACGGCACAGTCAAGGCTGAGAACGGGAAACTTGTCATCAACGGGAAGTCCATCTCCATCTTCCAGGAGCGAGATCCCGCCAACATCAAATGGGGTGATGCTGGTGCTGAGTATGTTGTGGAGTCCACTGGGGTCTTCACCACCATGGAGAAGGCTGGGGCTCACTTGAAGGGTGGGGCCAAGAGGGTCATCATCTCTGCTCCTTCTGCTGATGCCCCCATGTTTGTGATGGGCGTGAACCATGAGAAGTATGACAACTCCCTCAAGATTGTCAGCAATGCCTCCTGCACCACCAACTGCTTGGCTCCTCTAGCCAAAGTCATCCATGACCACTTCAGCATCGTGGAGGGCCTCATGACCACCGTCCATGCCATCACTGCCACCCAGAAGACCGTGGACGGCCCCTCTGGGAAGCTGTGGCGTGACGGCCGAGGGGCTGCCCAGAACATCATCCCTGCTTCCACTGGTGCCGCCAAGGCTGTGGGCAAGGTCATTCCTGAGCTGAACGGGAAGCTCACTGGCATGGCCTTCCGTGTCCCCACCCACAATGTGTCAGTTGTGGATCTGACCTGCCGCCTGGAGAAAGCTGCCAAATATGACGACATCAAGAAGGTAGTGAAGCAGGCATCAGAGGGCCCCCTCAAGGGCATCCTGGGCTACACTGAGGACCAGGTTGTCTCCTGTGACTTCAACAGTGACACCCACTCTTCCACCTTCGACGCCGGGGCTGGCATTGCCCTCAATGACCACTTTGTCAAGCTCATTTCCTGGTATGACAATGAATTCGGCTACAGCAACCAGGTGGTGGACCTCATGGTCCACATGGCCTCCAAGGAGTAAGAGCCTCCTGGACCACCAGCCCCAGCAAGAACAAGAGGAAGAGAGAGGCCCTCAGCTGCTGGGGAGTCCCTGCCCCAACTTAATCCCCCAACACACTGAGAATCTCCTGACCTCCAATTTACATCCTAGAACCCGAAGAAGGGGAGGGGTTTGGGGAGCCCTACCTTGTCATGTACCATCAATAAAGTATACTGTACCCCCCCAAAAAATGGAGGAAATATAAAATTGTTTTCCAAAGTGGCTGCCCCCCCTTTACTACTAACAAGGTATGAGAATCTAGTTTCTCCACATCCTTGCTAACATTTTTCTTTCATTTTTGCATATATCTTAAATAATTTTCTGTGTTATTCGTTGTAGTTTTCCCCCAACTCTTATTAATGTCTGTATTTTTTTAGTCATTCTAATGAGAAGTAATATCTAATTGTGGTTTTCATTTGCATTTCCCTGATGACTAATGATGTTGAGCATACTTTCATGTGCTTTTTAGCCATTTGTACATCTCCTTGGAGAAATGTCTAATAAAATCCTTTGCCTATTTTAAAATTGGGTTGTTTGGGTTTTTTGTTGTTGAATTTTAAGATTTCTTTAAATATTCTGAATAGAACTCTCTTATCTAATATATAACTTGTAAATATTTTCTTCTATTCTTTGAATTTTCTTTTCTTGACAGTATCCTTTGGCACAAAAGTTTTTAGCTTTGGTGAAGCCCAATTTATCTTTTTTTCTTTGGTTGCTTGTGCTTTTGGCATCATATTTAAGAAACCATTGCCTGATACAAGGTCACAGAGATTTATACCTATGTTGTTTTCTAAGAGCGTTGTGGTTTTAGTTGTTACATTTAGATCTTTGATCCATTTTGAGTTAAATTTTATATATGGTGTGGGCAGGAATCCAACGGCATTCTTTTGTATGTGGATATCCAGTTGTCCCAACATCAGTTGTGGAAAATATCACTCTTTTTCCATTGGATTGTCTAAAATCAACTGACCATAAACAGTGTGGTACTGGCATAAAGACAGTGTAGACCAATTGAATGAAATAGCCCATGAGGACGCCTGGGTGGCTCAGCAGTTGAGCACTTGCCTTCAGCTCGGGGTGTGATCTTGGAGTCCCAGGATTGAATCCCACATTGGGGTCCCTGCGTGGAGCTTGCTTCTCCCTCTGCCTCTCTCTCTGTGTGTCTCTCATGAATAAATTTTTAAAATATTTTTTAAAAAATAGAGAGCCCATACATAAACTGTTGTTTGTATGGTCAAACAATTTTGACAAGGGTATCAACACAATTTGATGGAGAAAAAACAGTCTTTTCAACAAATGGTGTTGGAAAAGCTAGATAATCACATGCAAAAGCATGAATGGCTCTTTAACAAACATCATATATAAAAATTAACTCAAAATGGAAAGAAAACTTAAATGTGAGATCTAAAAGTATAAAATTTTTATAAGAAAATATGCAACAAATGTTACACAGCATTGGATTTGGCAGTGATTTCCTGGATATGACACCAAAAGCATGGGCAACAACCTAGAAAATAGACAAATTAGACTTCATGGAAAATTTTTTATTTTGTGCATCAAAAGACATTATCAGCAGAGTAAAAAGGCAACAACTCACAGAACTGAAGAAAAATTTGCAAATCATATAAATGAAAAGTGATTAATATCCATAATATATAGAGAACTCCTAAAATTCAGCAACAACAAATACAACTTGATGAAAAACTAGACAAAAGATTTAGATATTTCTCAAGATGTGCAAGTCATCAAGAAGCACATGAAAAGATGCTCAATATCACTAATCATTAAGGAAATGCAAATCAAAATTATAATGAGATACCACCTCACATCTGTTAGGATGGCTACCATCTAAAAAACATAAAATAGCAAGTGTCAAGATGTGGAAAAATTGAAACCCTTGTGCAACGTTATTAGGAATGTAAAATGGCACAGCTTCTATGGAAAAGAGATGGCAGTTCCTCAAAAAATTAAAAAAGCAATTACTAATGATCCAGCATTCCACATCTGGATATATACCAAAAAAAATTGGAAGCAGGGACTCAAACATATTTTTACACTCATGTTCATAGCAATGTTATTCATGGTAGTTAAAACATGGAAGCAATCCAAGTGTCCATCAGCACATGAATGGAATAGCAAAATGTGGTATAAACATACAATGGAATATATTATTCAGCCTTAAAAAAGAAGGAGATTCTGACATATGCTACATCATGGATAAACCTTGAGGACATTATGCTAAGTGAAATGAGTCAGTCACAAAAAGACAAATACTGTATATTTCTATTTATATGAGACACATATTTAGAGTAGTCAAAGTTACAGAGACAGAAAGTAGAATTGTGTTTGTCAGGAGCTGAGGAGAGGGAATGGGGAGTTATTGTTTAATAAGTACAGGGTTTTAGTTTTACCAGCTTACAAGTTATGAAAGTGAATGGTAGGGATGGTTATGCAACATTATGAATGCATTTAACATCACTGGATGTACAGTTAAAAATGATTCAGATGGTAAAGTTTATGCTATGATATTTTATCTCAATATCTCAAATTTAAAAAAAGATACTGACCAAAAATGTAATGGTTTATTTCTGAACTCTCAATCCTATTCCATTTATCTGATGTCTAGACTAACACCAGTACTGCGGTGACTTGATTACTATAGTGAAGTTCTCAAACTTCACTAACTTTTGAAATCCTGAAATGTGAGTTCTCCAACTTTGTTCTTTTTCAGAGTTGCTTTGAATAAGAAAGCAACTTTAACTTTCTTTCAACTGCGTGTTCTGAGATAAGCATTTAAGAAGCATTTATAATAAACCCCATAGTTCAATATCTCATTTAATCCTCACAAAAATCCTATAAGGTAGTATGATGATTTTATTACATACACTCATATTTTTAGCATTTGTTATGTGTCGGGCATTGTGGATACAAGATAATAAGACTATACACTATGCAAGCTGATCCCTCTTCTTATACGTGAAGAACTGAGGCTCAAAAAGGTTAGGTAACTTTCTCAAATTAGAATATAATTCTTTTGACCCCACATCCCCTAATGTTTCCACTACAGCAAGGCTGATAGGTTGATTCCTTTTGTATAGTTCTCAAACTTCTATACTTTTTCTCTGACCTAGGTTAGGTGAGTGGCCACCTGAGTGACATGAAGGCAGGAATAAATAGTGGCTCCTATAGCCTTCTCAATTAGATGGGAGATCACTCAATCTTTTGTTCATTTAAAGAATACTTATTCAGGGACATCTGGGTTGCTCAGTGGTTGAGTGTCTGTCTGCCTTTGGCTCAAGGCATGATCCTGGGGTCTGGGATTGAGTCCCACACAGGGCTCCTTGCGGGGATCCTGCTTCTCCCTCTGCCTGTATCTCTGCCTCTCTCTGTCTCTCTCATGAATAAATAAATAAAATCTTTAAAAAAAAAAGAATATTTATTCAGGACCTACAGTGTGCCAAGAATTAGTGATATACCCAAGACTAAACAATGTCACAGCTTTCATGAAGTTTACTTTCTTACACAGAATATATATAAGAAGGAATTTCACAAATAATAAAATAATTACAGCAAATAATTGTAGATTGCTGTAAAGAAAAGGATAATGTGACATAATTGAGAATATCAGAGACAACTACTATTTTAGGGATTTTATGGAAAACTTCCTTGAGGAGTTAATGTGTGTCAAGTCATGAAGAATAGGGAGAACTAGCCTCATCAAGAGCATTCCAAGCATGGAGCACCTGGGTAGGCTCAGTCAGTTAAACATCTGCCTTTGGCTCAGGTCATGATCCCGGGGTCCTGGGATAGAGCCCCACATCATGGAAATCCACTTCTCCCTTTCCCTCTGCCCCTCCCCCTCTCCCCGTTCGTGCTCTCTCCCTCCTCCTCTCTCTCTCTTTCTTTATTTCAAATAAATAAAATCTTCTTTAAAAACTCCATAAAAATAAGAGCATTCCAAGCAGAAAAATTGTAACAGCAAAGTCCCTATGGCAGGAAAGAGTTCAGTGTACCCTAAGAACTAACGAAAAGCCAATATGACCACTGAGCAAAGAGGACAGTGATACTGGGGAGATAAGCAGGCAATATATGCAGGGCATTGTAGGTTACTTGAGCACTGATTTATCCCAAGTGCAGTTGGAAGTCTTAAACAATTTTAAACCAAAGAATGTTGTGATCTGATTTACGTTTTTAAAAGCTCAATCTGGCTGACATGTGCAGAGTGGATTGGGTGTAAGGATTACAAAAAGGAAGTCCAGTTAGGAGGCTATTGCAACTATCAAAATGAAAGGAGTCGGCCTTAGAAGAGGATGGTACTAGTAGAGACAAATCATACTAGTGATGGTACTAGTGAAGGTACTAGTGGATGCCTTAGACTAGGACTGTACTATTGGAGGTAAACAGAAGTAAAGAGATTCTAGATGTAATTTGAAAGTGAAATTAACAGGTTGACACTCAAATTTCTGGCATTAATAACTCACTGGTGGGTGGCATAGAGGGGGATGCTGACATGGGGAAGAGTGGGAGCCAACTAGAGTTTATGTAGGTTTCAAAAAATCATCAAGAATTCCTTTTTAAAAAAACTTTATTAAGTTTTTACATTTCAATTCCAGTATCATTAATATACAGTGTTATATATCAGTTTCTGGTGTACAAGGAATTCACTTTTAGACATATTACTTTGAAAATGCCTATGAGATGTTCAAAAACCATGTGGGATAAGGCTCAGGCTCTTCCAGCAACAAGAGCAGCTGAGGAAGAGGGCCTACTACCAGAAGTCTGGTCTTCTGGGCACTGAGGAGGTGGCAGACAAAGGAGGCCATTATCCTGAGGAGCACAGAGGAATAAAACCCAGGAATTAACTGTGCTATTTCAACTCAAATTAGCAAATATTTATTGAATATCCATAGGAATCACCTTGAGGCTATTTTCAGGTATTAGAAAGAGGTGTGAACTTGAAGAGAGAAGGCATGGTTTAAAGTCTGGTGACTATGGCAAAGTTTAAACTTTGTACTTTGTTGGAAAGTTGTGAAGATTACATAGAATAACTCACATAAAAACATCTGGCTATGTAAATGGAAGTTCATATTAGACATAGTGAAAGTAGGCATTATGATGAGCAATCAATATGAAATACTCTACTTTCAGTACTTATTGCTTTCTGAAAAAAAAAAAACAGCAGCTTTGATGATGACTTAGCATGATCAAAATAAATGTATTTATTTTGCTGTACAGGCCAGTTTTTGCACCACTCGGGTGAAATAAATCAGAACAAAATAACACCAAGGAGACTGACATGTGTATACTGACCTGCCATGTGGGTGAAGAACACACGTCACAATCAATGGGTCTCAGCAGATCTTTACCCTGATTGCATGTGACCATGACTAACAGCCACAGCTTGATTACATTTGCTGCAATCCCTTTGCTGTTACATCCCCAAAATATCAGAATGTTGTTTGTACATCTTGTACCTTCTTTTGGAGCCCACCTGTCAGCATTAGCCCGTAAGCTTGGTAATACACACCAGTGATGATCTGCTTTCCCTCCATACAACTCATAGACTTGCTGCTTCAACAAAATAAGTAGGTTTTTTTTTTTTCCATTCTTGTGCTCTACCCATGTAGGACAAATCTTTTCCCAAACACCTTTTACTTCCACATTGCCAAATCTTTGTTGTTACAAAAGTTCCTTAGGCCTAGAATGTCTCCACTACTCACCTTCCTGCTGATTTACTATTTATATTTATAGACTGTGATTAATGCAAATTACCATTTCTCAAAACACTCAATGCAGTTTATTGCATCATCATCTATATTTCCATTTCATGCTACTTATTAATTCAATATACTTATTCAACAAATATTTATAGAATGCTGAATGTCAGGACTCTTTAAAATGGAAATGACAGAAACCCAATCCTAGTAGTTTAAATAAACTAGCTCACCATGTTTTCATCCTCACCTACCTTAAAGAAAGAGATAACCCCTCACCATTCCATCCTTAAGGGAAATTAAATATATTTTCCATTTTACCCAATTTATAATTCAATATACTTAGTCAACAAACATTTATAGAATGCTGCTAAATGTCAGGACTCTTTTAGATGCAACTGACAGACTCTCAGATCCAAATAGTTTAAACAAATCAGCTCACCTAAGTAAAAACTACAAGGAAAAACATGGTAAGATCCAGGAATTCAAATACGATTATTAGTTTTCATCTTTCTTATATACAGGCTGTTTAGCTTGGGTTCCCTACAAACAGAGTCTGAGATAGGATTCTTAGGAAAGTGATTTATTGAGGGAATGCTTTCAAGAAAAGGTATGTGAGGGAACCAGGGGAATAAAGCTAAGCAAGAACAGAGTCTCAGCTGGAAACTAGTTTTAGCCTTTTCCCATGGGAAATCTGAAGCTTAAATCACACCAGAGTTAATACCCCACCCTCAGGCAAGGGATCTGGTTTTGCACCCCCTTGCCAGTCAGTCAAGGGTTGTGGGATAAGGATGGATTGTTTGAGTCTCCCTGGTGAAGGAGATCTGGGTGAAGCACCAGCAGCATCCATGTGGCTGGCATGGTGGCTGCCAAGACTCATTTGCAGCTTGGCCAACCCCAGAGGAGAATCTTCCCCTTAAATCTCTTAACTGAAAAGCTTCAGGGAGAACTCTGGCGTGTGCAGCTCTTTTGCAATACACATGAGGTCAGAGTCAAGTGAAAAATATGGAGTGGATGCTTCATAGGAAAGAGGGTTCCTTTATTTAAGAAGGGGGAAGACGATGGGTAGGCAAACACAAGCACCCACTCCAGCAGGTACCAGGAACTGCTAGGGGCAGGCAAGAGAGACAATGGTGAAGGAAAAAAATACCCATGCCTCTGTGCTCATGCGGCACATGACCCTTGCTTAGCACAAGACACACAAAAAAACTAATGTGGTGAGACACATGCTTTGGTAGAAGAAGAATAGATTTCTGTGGGAGCCTTATATAGAAGGGGTCACCTCACCCTCCTCAGGGTTCCATATTTTATGTGACTTTGTATATCCAGCGCCCAGATGCTACCTTAAGTATTGTAAGTGCTCAAAGAGAGAGTAAATGTGTGGCTTGGTGTGTGGTTTCAGGGGTTTGAGGGTGCTCTCTGGGAGTTATCTTTTCAGTTAGGAACCATGCAAGAAAATCACCCGCTATTTCATGGCCACATCTTGCCATTAAGTAGAGCTATTCTTTTATCTGGCTCCTAATGACTTTTTGCCTCTTCACAAAATCTGAAACTGCTTTCGAAAGGTAGACCTGCTAACTCCAAGGATATCTCATTTTTCTCAGTTCAGTTCAACATTTAATTCGTTAATCAGCAGCTGTGTGTTAATAGAGTGCTAAGTGATGCGATGCAAAAGATACAGAGAATTCATTTATTCAAACTTTGGTGCCAGCACGCTAAGAACATAGGCCCGCTGCCAAATAGGATCAATGTAATGACCTGTAAGGGTGAGGGATGCAAATTTCATTTTGTGTGGTTTTGGGATAGCTGCCAGGGAAATTGCAGGTTTTTAAATGTGCTCTTGGTCATATTCAATATCACTAAAGATCAGCCCAATAGCATATAAATTCAAAGACGGAAGACTATTTAAGTACCTCACACAAGAGCAGCAAGTAGTCAGGCATCCTTGATTTTTACCTCTTTTCCGCTAGACCACCTCTGTAGGGGATTGCACCTATAGATCAAATCTCCATATCACCATCCCAGCCCTGAGTCACCCTCATCTCTCACCTGCAAGAGCCTCCTAAGTGATCTCTCAGATCCTATTCATTGCATACTTCCTATCCATTCACTACACTGCAAGCTGAGTTATTGTTTGAAATTGTGAACTTAGTCATATCTCTGTCCAATCCCCACCCCAGCCCTATTTAAAATCCTGTCTGGCTCCCTCAATTGCATAAAATCCAGACCCCTGACAGCATTCTGTTAAGACCTACATGAATTAACACACCCTTCTCTTTCTTTTCCCCATCTTTAAACTGCACCATAGTTGGCCTGTCTTCAGTTCTGCAGATACTGCAGGGGGAGAGCCTTCTCACACATGGCTCTTAGCCATCTGACTTAGTACATCTGACTCCATCTCAATTTTCAATTTAGGCTTAGATGATTCGGCCTTAAAGAAGTCCTCTCTGACATTTTATCTAAAGAGGGTATCCCTGGGGCACCTGGGTGGTTCAGTTGGTTAAGTGTCTGACTCTGGGTTTTGGCTCAGGTCATGATCTCATGGGTCTCATTGTGTCAGGCTCCACGCTCAGTGGGGAATCTGCTTGAGATTGTTTCCTCTGTCTCTTCTCCCTCTGCCCCTCCCTCCACTCGTTCTCTCTCTCTCTCTCTCTCTCTCTCTCAAAACAAATAAACAAATAAATCTTTAAAAAAAATTAAGAGGCTATCCTTGGAGCACCTGGCTAGCTCAGTTAGTGGAGCATGAGAGTCTAAGTCTTAGGGTCATGAATGCAAGCCCCACATTGGGTATGGAGACTACCTTAAGGAAAGACATACCCCTCACCATACACCTTTATTCTCTATCAAGAGAGAACTAGTCCAGTTTATCCTTGATGCTTATCCCAATTTGCATTTAAGTGTTCATTTATTTATTGCCTGTCTTCTCCACTAGGCTGAAATTCCAGGAAGGTAAGGTACAGTTTTATTTTCCAGTGGTATACTCGTTATCTAATTAAGTGCTTGTGTATAACAGGAATTCGATAAACATTTGAGTTAGTCAGTTTAATTCATCTATTTATTCATTTACTCAAGAATTTTTTTTTGAGCCCTAAGACATTTTAAAAACTGCTGGATAGAAGTCAGGTGTGTGTAATTTTCAAGCTTTAAGCAGTTCTCTCTCTCTCTCTCTTTTTTTTTTTTTTTTTTTTTTTTTGTAAAAATGGGAGACTTGTTTTGCCCTGTTTGCCTTTAAGGAAGACCTTATTTGATTTGAAGGAAACCACTTGAAGTGTTTGAAATATACATACATTCCAAATATCCATCTATTCCTTTTTGAGAAAAAAGAAATGACATGAAAGCAAATGTTTTGCATGAAGGAGCTCAGTTTTCTTTTTGATTATGTAATTTTGATGTGTTTTGGCAGTGCTATTCTGCAGAATTTGTACTTATTTAGGGAAAATTATTCTTTTCTTTGATTGAATTGTTTATTGTTTGCTATTGTGGAAATAAGAGTTTTTCCTCCCAGAGATCTGGAAATCTGAAAAATGTACCAAAATGTGAAGTTCCAAATATTATCTGGAAATGGGGAAAACAATAGAGAGGAAGGAACTAGACTGGGCTGGACCAGTCTGTCAGTGTCTACAGATAATTTGAAGGAATAACGAAACGGTGCTGATATTGACATATTTTGGATCTACTGAGACTGAACTTTTGTAGGCCATTCTGTACTACAACCTCTAGAGTAGAAGGGGTTTCTCCTGAATTAGGTATATATTTGTACTCCCAATCTTCCTGCCAGCCAGAAAGATGTTGATTCTGGAATAGAAAATGAGGATTAGGGTGATGGGCCTGAAAAGCTTCATGGTAGGTAGAACTTCAACTTCATGGCAAGCAAGATGCTCAAGGGCTTCTCTTTCATGAGAGATAAAATGGCATTGACCAGATGGTGGTGGAACAGTAGCTAGCCATGCGGAATCCTTCTAGGACCCTGACCAGATGAGTCTGAAGCTAGGTCTAAAGACTCTGAGCAGCTACACCCAGCAACAGGCATACACTGGATTCTCTGTTCTGCTTTCTGTTCATTTTCAATTAAAGGAAGGGCTTATTTCCTTCTCTTACTGCCCATGCCAGATGAGTGATGGCAGCATGTGTTCAAGAATGGGTGATAATCCCCACACTGCAGCATGTGACAGGCAGGAAAATGAATAACCCTGCTTATGGACAGAAAAGCAATATTCTAAGACCATTAGCTTAACTCGGTAGCATATTCCATCGGGTTGGATTTGTGGAACACATAGACTTCTTTGATGTTAAAACCACCAAGGCAAGAGAGCCTATTAAGTGAGAACACTTTCTTCAGTCAAGTGGGAAGGGGGCACCAAGTCTTCATTTTGGTATTAAAAAAAATCATTTCATATGTCCAATCTGAGGAGATGTAGACCTCTTAAGTCTATGACCGAGAATGAAAAAAAAAAAAAAAAGAATTGTGAAGAGAATGAAAAAAAGAACTTGAAGCAAGTTATTTCCCCTCTCAGAGCCCCAGTTTCTTTGTTAGTGTGTTAGTCTGTTGGGGCTGCAGGAACAAACTACCATAGACTGGATGGCGTACAAACAGCAGAAATTGATTTCTGAACTAGCTTCCTGACTCATAGATGGCTGTCTTCTGTCTATGTCCCCGCATGTCAGAAAGGGGTAAGGGATATTTCTGGTGCCCCTTCTAGAGGCACTAATCTGATTCATGGAGGGCTCCACTTTCATACCCTAATTACCTCCCAAAAGCCCCACCTCCAAACCCCACTGCATTGGGAAATAGGTCTCAATATATGAATTTGTTGAAGACATTCAGTCTATAGCGGTACTGTGAAGATACTGGGTTATTTTTTTTTAAGATTTTATTTATTTATTCATGAGAGACACAGGGAGGGAGAGAGGCAGTGACACAGGCAGAAAGAGAGAAGCAGGCCCATGCAGGGAGCCTTATGTGGGACTCCATCCTGGGACTCCAGGATCACGCCCTGGGCTGAAGGTAAGCACTCAACCACTGAGCCACCCAGGGCTCCAGAAGATATTGGTTTAAATAATCTCTAATGATCTTTTTCAATCTGAAACTATGATTCTTTCAGGCTACCCTCCATGAATTGCTTTTGATCTAGCTGTAGTTACAAAATATACACGTAAAACAGTTAAGTAATGTAATTCCTTACTCTAGACCCAGCTAAAATGTTACCTCCTCTGAGAAAATTTTCTTTCCACCCTCTCTGTCCTATTCCTAGATGCTTTTGTTGTCATATTCAAGAAATCATTGCCAAATCCAATGTCATGAAGCTTTCCCTTATGTTTTCTAAGAATTCTAGAAGTTTTAGCTTTTATGTTTATTTTATTTTTTTTTAAAGATTTTATTTATTTATTCATGATAGTCACAGAGAGAGAGAGAGGCAGAGACACAGGCAGAGGGAGAAGCAGGCTCCATGCACCGGGAGCCCGACGTGGGATTCGATCCCGGGTCTCCAGGATCATGCCCTGGGCCAAAGGCAGGCGCCAAACCGCTGCGCCACCCAGGGATCCAGCTTTTATGTTTAGATATTTGATCCACTTTGAGTTAATGTTTATATATAGTATAAGGTAAGGATCCAGCTTCCAGGTTTTTGCATGTGGATGTCCAGTTTTCCCAATACCATTTGTTGAAAAGACTGTCCTTTCCCCCATTGAATTGTCTTGGCACCCTTGTCAAAAGTCATTTGCCCATGTATGGAAGGATTTATTTCTGTGTCCTCTAGTCTATTCCATTGGTCTTCATATCTGTTATTATACCAATAACCACAGTGTTGATTACCATAGCTCCGTAGTAAGCTTTGAAACAAAAAAGCATTGTTTTGCAACTGTGTTCTTTTTCAAAATTATTTTGGCTATTCAAGATCTGTTGAGAGTCCATATGAATTTTAGAAGGATTTTTCATTTGAATTAGGGACAAATGGGGCTAGGAAGGGAAAGATAAGGGAAAAGCCTAGAGTTAGGCTCCCACAAATCTCTGGGATCCCATAAATCCCAAGGACACCAAGAGACTCCAAGGTCAGGCTCCCATAAATCTCAAGGACACTGAGATTGCAACAAAAACAGAGACAAGGCAACAAAAACAGAGATAAGGAAGTAAATCTGGCCCCCTGGCTCCAAAATACTAGGGAGTATCTTCCTTTGATGGCTACCAAGTAATCACTGAGACTCAAAATAGTCATATGTCATTCACTCAAGACAGCACAAGAAATCTCAAGTCCATAAGCTCCCTAGTCAGGTTTTCTATAAAAAGGCCAGCCAAAAAGATCCTCCAGTGGCAACCCTGTAGGGACCCCTCTCACTTCTTACAGCTTTCTCTGTATCTTTGCTTAATAAACTTCTCTCACTTTACTCACTCTCCTTTGTCTGTGAGGTCCATTCTTCAACTCCATGGGACAAGAACCAAGCTCTCCTGCACGGTTTCTGCAAAAAAATCACTGAATTTTCGGTACGGATTGCATCGAATCTGTAGATTGCTTTGGGTACTATTGACATCTTAACAATATTAAGTCTTCCAATCCATGACCATGGGATGTCTTGCTATTTATTGGTGTCTTTAATTTCAGCATTGTTTTGTAGCTATCACTATGCAAGTCTTTCACTTTCATGGTTAAGTTTATTCTTATATATTTTATTTTTTTAATGCTATTGTAAATGAAATTGTTTTCTTGATTTCCTTTTTGGATTGTTAATTGTGAGTGTAAATAAGTGCAACTGGTTTTTGTGTGTTGATTGTGTATCTTGCAATGTTGAATCTATTAATTCTAACTATATGTGTTTTTGTATGTGTGTGTGTGTGTGAGATCTTTACAGTTTTCTACAAACATGGTTACATTGTCTGTCTAATTATGTTGTCAGTCTGATTATGCTGCCTTTATTTCTTTTGTTTGCCTAATGGCTCTGACTAGGACTTCCAGTACTATGTTGAATAGGAATGATGAAAGTGAACATCCTTATCTTGTTTCTCATCTTAAAGTAAAAGCTTTCAGTCTTTCATTATTGAGTATGATGTCACCTGTGGGTTTTTCATATATGGCTTTTATTATGTTGAGGTGCTTTCCTTTCTTTCCTTTTTTTTTTTTTTTTTGAAGATTTTTTATTTATTTATTTAAGAGAGAGAGATCACAAGCCAGAGGGGCAGAGGGAGAGGGAGAGAGAATCCCAAGCAGACTCCACATCCAGCTTGGAGCTGGGTGCAGGGCTTGATCCCACGACCCTAAGAGCACCACCTGAGCTGAAACCAAGAATCAGTTGCCCAATGGACTGTACCACCCAGGCACCCTGAGGTGGTTTCCTTTTAATCCTAGTTTGTTGAGTGCTTTTATCATGAAAGGATATTGAATTTTGTTAAATGCTTTTTCTGCACCACTTGAGATCATCATGTATTTTTTTTTCTTTTTATTCTGTAAATGTGGTAGAGTACATTGACTTTTGCATGTTGAACCATCTATGCATTCCAGAAATAAAACCCACTTGCTGATGGTGCATAATTGAGCCCATTTTTAAACTAAATGAAACTGAGCATTTTTACGCCCCTGCTAATTAGCTCTTGGGAAGCTTGAGAAGATCAAAATAATTTTAGAAGCTAGAGAAACTACATTTCCTCACATATAAATTATAGTATATAATATAGTAAACACATTTTAATATACTGTTTTAGTGTATGTCTCTATGTGTGTGTTGGAGGGGTGAATAGATGGGCGATATACCATAATTATTATAAGACGGTTATGGGATCATCTTCTTCTGTTCAAATTGTGCCTCTGTCATTATAGTTGGGTAACCCTGGACAAGTTTTAAACTTATTTATGTTTCAGATTTCTCAGTTGCAGAACACAGGTTAAAAAGTCTCACTTTAGGATTGTTGTAAAGATTAAAGAGATAATGTGTATAAAGCACTTAGACTAGTTCCTGCCATCTAGTAGGAGCTCTATAATTATTATAATATTATTGCAATCTGATTAATGAAAGATAGGAGTCTTTTGCTGAATCCAAGCTGAATCAGAGTGTCAACTAAACTATTTAGTGGCAAGGAAAACATTTACAGCTAAAAAACTATAGGCAGAGACCTTTATACTAGATAGAAGATTGTCCTCTTTATCATTTATGTATGTCATCTTATTTATACCAGAAAAGAAACCAAGATGACAATCCTTCAGTTCTCCCTCAGGTAAAAAATAATCTTTCAATCTGCAGTGATTGCATAGAAGTGTAGGAGCCTGACCTTGAAATTTCTTAGCACCCACGGGAATAAGGTTGTGTACAGGTTAAACAGCGACATCTGCCCCTCCACTCCAATGGACCAAGTATTAATCATATTTTTCTGTCGCCCCAACTAGAGTGTTATATTCCTCAAGGTCAGTGTCTGTGACTGACCTTCTCTATAATCTCTATAATCTTCCAACACAGGGCCTTGACCTTAACAGATATGTTTTGGGTTGAATTCCATGCTTTCATTTTTTTTAAGTGTTTATTTACTTTCCAGTTAGTTAACATACAGTGTAATATTAGTTTCAGGTGTACAATTGAGTGATTCAGTACTTCCATACAACACTCAGTGCTCCTCCCAATAATGCACTCCTTATTCCCCATCACCTATTTAACCCATCCTCCCACCTCCTGCTTACATTCTTTTGACCTTTATTCTCTGTAATATGACATCGAGGATAAAGCCATGGATGAAAGAGACACAGATGTAAATTCTGGCTATGTCCTCTCACTAGTTGAATAAACTTGAACCAGTAACTTTGTAAGTCTAAGCTTCACTTAAAGAAAGAAACAATATTTACCTCAGATACTGTGAGAACCAAATAAGACAAGTATAGTGTAAAGAGCTGTGGAAAGTGACAGATGATTTTTAAAAATCTTTCACTCTCGGGACACCTGGGTGGCTCAGTGGTTGAGTGTCTGCCTTTGGCTCAGGTTGTGATCCTGGGGTCCTGGGATTAAGTCCCACATCAGGTTCCCCTTAAGGAGCCTGCTTCTCCCTCTGCCTGTGTCTCTGCCTCTGTGTGTGTGTGTGTGTATGTGTGTGTCTTGAATAAATAAAATCTTTTAAAAAAAAATCTTTTGCTCTGAATTTTGCTATTAAGTAGTCTAATTCTCAATTCAACTCATAAGCATTTTTTTTCGCTGACAGTTACACTAATTTATCCTGCTAGTATCTCCTTGAATTTTTTAAATGATGGACTTCATTTTTTAAAAGTCTTAGATTTACAGAAAATCTAAGCAGACAGCACAGAGAGTTCTACTATTCCCCTCACACACACACGGTATTAACATGTTACATTAGTATGGTAATTTGTTATAATTAATAAGCCAACATCAGTACGTTTTAATTAACTAAAGACCATGGCCTATTATTTTTTCCGTAGTTTTTGTCTAACTTCCTTTTTTCTGATCCAGGATCCCACCCAGGACACTACATTACATTTAGTCATAATGTCTCATTAGGCTCCTCTGGGCTGTGACAGTTTCTCAGACTTTTCTTGTTTTGATGACTTGACAGTTTTGAGGAATGCTTGTCAGGTGTATTGTAGGATTCCCCTCAATTAGAATTTGCCTCATGTTTTTCTCATGATTAGACTGGGGATATGGATTTTTGGGAGCAATATCACAGAGGTAAAATGGCATTTTCATCACATAATATTAAGGGTAAATTCTATCAATGTGACTTATGCTGTTAATGTTGACCTTCATCACAGGGAGTGTTCTTCAGGTTTCCCTACTATAAAGCTACTCCTTTTCCCCTTTTCTATCCTGTATTCTTTGGAAGAAGCTACTCTACACTTAAAGAGGGGGTAGTTATGCTCCTTCTCCCAAATTATTTAAAACAAATACTTTGATACACAAGTGGATTCTATAAAACAGAGTTGTATGTTATTGCCTGCCTTGTCCAGAGCTCCTTTTAAGGAAAGTTACCTCTATCCACAGCTTCTGCTAAATGGACAGCCAGCCCCAGGACCATAATTGGGACAGAAATGACCACCTAACCTTCAGTATTTATTCTGTTCAAACTAAATGATTAAATTACTTTTGATTCTGTTGGCATGTATTTAATTCTCCCACATTTAAAAAAACCACTGACTCTCTTTAACAAAGAGAATCCTCATTTACTTAATGTGTTGAAATTGTACTTTTGGAAGAAAAGTTTCCTCCAATGCTTAACTTTTTAAATACTCTATTGAGCAAAGCCTACTTATTTCTTGTTTGTGGTTGTCAATATTTTTTTAACAGTAAGATTATGCAAATTGAAAAAAGAGCAAACTCTTGGGACACCTGGGTGGCTCAGAGGTTGAGCATCTGCCTTCGGCTCAGGGCGTGATCCCGAGGATTGTGGGATTGAGTCTCACATTGGGCTACCTGCAGGGAGCCTGCTTCTGGCTATGTCTCTGCCTCTCTCTTTCTCTCTCTGTCTCTCATGGATAAATAAATAAAATCTTTTTTTAAAAAAGAGCAAACTGTTATAAAGTGCTCCATTGCTAAAATTGAATTGTCTTACACAGATATTCCTAAATACTCATCTAGCATGGGAACATATGAAATCAGTGTATGTAGAGATGAAGAAGGAAGTTTTAACTGAAGACAATGTTTTTTGGCTGTTTTGTTTTGTTTTGTTTTGTTTTCTGCCAGTGGACAGCAATTTTAAAAGCCACTGATCAAGAGATGAAATGTAATCCTGAAGAGTAGAAGAGCAGTTTCCTGCCATGAAAGATGGATGGTATTATTATATGCCTCAATAAATCAAATTGAAGAGCAGTTCTCAGAGTTGTTGAGTTTATTTCAGTACATGTTTAGGATATCAGCACGTATGATAATGTAGAGTATGTTTTCTCTTTACTGTATGTTTAAGGTAGGAAAGAACAAAATAATTTGGATTTAGAAGCCATGTTACAATGTATTTTGAGCATAAATTATAACTGCAAAAAACTTTATTCAAGAATTCTGCAAAACCAGGACAGCCCGGGTGGCTCAACGATTTAGTGCTGCCTTTAGCCCAGGGCGTGATCCTGGAGACCCAGGATGGAGTCCCATGTCGGGGTCCCTGCAAGGAGTCTGCTTCTCCCTCTGCCTGTGTCTCTGCCTCTCTCCCTCCCTGTGTCTCTCATGAATAAATAAATAAAATCTAAAAAAAAAAAAAAAGAATTCTGCAAAACAAGAAAAAGTAAGAAAAAGTCAATACTCAAGGAAATATAAATAAAAGGGTATGTAATTTAAATACTTGTAATTTATTTTGGATAAACACAAATAATTTTTTAGTATAAGTATGCATTATTGGTAATAAAATGTGCTGAATGTGAAAAAATAGAAATATCACTTCTTTTATCTCAGTGTACATATGCATAGGTAATTAGAAATCGTTCAAATCCAACTGGGTGCCTGGTGGCATTTTAAAAATTCCTCTTTGTGGGGATCCCTGGATGGCTCAGCAGTTTAGTGTCTGCCTTTGGCCCAGGGCGTGATCCTGGAGTCCCGGAATTGAATCCCACATCAGGCTCCCTGCATGGAGCCTGCTTCTCCTCTCCCTCTCCCTCTGCCTATGTCTCTGCCTCTCTCTCTCTCTTTCTCTCTCTCTCTCTGTGTCACTCATGAATAAATAAATCTTTTTTAAAAATTCCTTTTTTTAATTGTGTAAAGAACATTTAACATGAGATCGATCCCCTTAATAAAATTTTAACTATACAATATGTTATTATTGACTGATGCCTTATGGTTTTATTTACTGAATCTGGTGGCCCTAGTAATGTTAAGATCTGAACTCAGGTCTTTTGACTCCACATCTACTGCTCTTTCCATTGTGATCTTCCTTCTAGTTGATTTCATAAACTAACCAACCACATGAGTATGTTTGGAATTAAGTTTCGTAGTGACTTTTTTTAATACTTTATTTGTGCCCTAGACATCTGGAGAATTTCCCTGCAGGGAGAATATAGAATCTCATCTTCATGCCTCTCTTTGCACCATTTGAGCATTTTTCTGAACAGTTTGTTGAGTTAGACAATACTGAAGATTCTCTCCACTGTTGAAAGATGAAGTCCATAGCATTCTAGGTGTAGCATTTAGAGCAGCTAGCTCTGTGATGTTTGAAATGCCCTGCATTCAGCTTAGAAAGGACACAGAGGGATCCCTGGGTGGCGCAGTGGTTTGGCGCCTGCCTTTGGCCCAGGGCGCGATCCTGGAGACCCGGGATCAATTCCCACGTCGGGCTCCTGGTGCATGGAGCCTGCTTCTCCCTCTGCCTGCGTCTCTGCCTCTCTCTCTCTCCTCTCTGTGCATTCTCATGAATAAATAAATAAAATCTTTAAAAAAAAAAAAAAGAAAGGACACAGAAAGTTCCAAATTGGAATTACATCACTTTAAAAGGATTTGTGAAAACAACGTTATTATTGTTAATTACAGTTTTAATCAAGACTGTATGCAGTAGGCAAAGTGCATGGATATACATTACTCTGTATGATCTTCATAGTAATCATATAGGGATAGTTTATATTTATTTTCATGTGGAAATTAAGGCTTTGTAATAAAAACAACTTATCTAGGGTTATGCAACTAATAGGTGCCAGAGCTACGATCTTTGCCCTCATCTTCCATACTCAGGTCCTGAGCATTTCCACTGCACGGTGCTGCTAGTGGGTATGAGAAGAATGTAGCTTCTGAGGCCACCTGTCAGTTTATTAATTTGTGTAGGAATCCACTCTCCAATCACATTCAGCACATTTTATTACCAATAATGCAAAGATATGATTAGTCTTAGTTTTAATTGTACAATCTTGTGAAATTAGCAAATTCAGAATGGATTTTATGAAATTAGCAAATTCAGAATGGATTTTATGAACCTACTGCCTACTGCTCAGAATTCTTTGCACTTCAGGGGACTGGGCTGGCAGATCTTAGAGATGGAGAGCAGATTGGGCCCAGCTGCTCAATACTCTCCCTGTTTATTACTGGGGACTCCTGGAGTGAAGCAGATCCTCAGGGCAGGAATATTTTCCCTTCAGATTTAGTTTCAACATGCATTTTTTGAGTGCCAGTTGTATGCAAAACACTTTCACATATGTTAGGTCATATCTGAAAGCTCATAACTCAAAGGAGGGAAGGCAGTATTCTACTTTGAGATGTGGAAATTGGGATCTGAAAAGTGAAGATGCTGTAACTTAAAAAAAAAAAAAAGACCTAAATATGAGATCTGAAGCCATAAAACTGAAAGAAAAAATAGGCAGTGACCTTAGCAACATATTTCTGGGTATGTCTCCTCAGGCAACGGAAGCAAAAGTAGAAATAAACTTTTGCGACTACACCAAAATTAAAAGTTTTTGCATGACAAAGGAACCATCAACATAACAAAAAGGCAAGCTACTGAAAGGGAGAAGATATTTGCAAATGATACATCTGATGAGGAGCTAATACCCAAAATATATAAAGAACTTACAGCTGAACACCAAAAAAACAAATAATCCGATTAAAAATGGGCAAAGGACCTGAATAGACATTTTTCCAAAGAAGACATCCAGATGGCCAAGAGACACATGAAAAGATGCTCACATCACTCAACATCATGCAAATCAAAACCACAATTAGATATTACCTCCCACCAGTCAGAATGCTAAAATCAAAAACAAGTAATAAATGTTGGTGGGGCACCTGGGTGGCTCAGTGCTTGAGTGTCTGCCTTTAGCTCGGGTCATGATCTTGGGTCCTGGAATCAAATCCTGCATCGGGCTTCCCACAGGAAGTCTGCTGCTTTCTCTGCCTGTGTCTCTGCCTCTCTCTGTGTCCCTCATGAATAAATAAATAAAATCTTTAAAAAAAAGAAAGCAAGTGTTGGTGAGCATGTGGAGAAAAGGAAGCCCTCATACACTGTTGGTGGGAATTTAACTTGGTGCAACCATTGTGGAAAATAGTATGAAAGTTCCTCAAAAAATTAAAAATAGAAATATCACATGATCCAGTAATTTTACTACTGGATATTTAAAGAAATGAAAACACTAATTCAAAAAGATATTTGCACCTCTATGTTTATTGCAGCAGTATTTACAGTAGCCATGATATGGAAGCAACCTGTCTATCGATAGATGGATAAAGAAGATGTTGTATACACACACACACACACACACACACACACAATGGAATATTACTTGGCTGTAAAAGAGAATGACATCTTACTATATTTAGGACAACATGGATGGACCTAGAGGATATTATACCAAGAGTAATGTCAGAGAAAGACAAATACCACATGATTTCACTTATGTGTGGAATCTAAAAAACAAAACATAAACAAACAGAAACAGACTCATAAATACAGAAAACAAAGTGATAGTTGCTAGAAGGATGGGAGATGGATGAAATAAATGAAATTGGATTAAGAAATAAGTGTCCCCTGGGATCCCTGGGTGGCGCAGCGGTTTGGCGCCTGCCTTTGGCCCAGGGCGCCATCCTGGAGACCCGGGATCGAATCCCACGTCGGGCTCCCGGTGCATGGAGCCTGCTTCTCCCTCTGCCTGTGTCTCTGCCTCTCTCTCTCTGTGACTATCATGAATAAATAAATAAAATCTTAAAAAAAAACAAAAAAAAAAAAAAAGAAAGAAAGAAGTGTCCCAAACTTCTGGGGCACCTGGGTGGCACAGTCAGTTAACTGTCCAACTTTTGGTTTCAGCTCAAGTCATGATCTCAGTGTCATAAGATCCAGCCCCTTGTCGGGCTCCATGCTCTGTGGGAATCTGCTTAAGATTCTCTCTCTCCATCTCCCTCTGCTTCTTCCCCCTGCACTCTCACACGCACACTCTCTCTCAATAAATAAATTTAAAAATCTTGTTTTTTAATATTTTATTCATGAGAGACAGAGAGAGAGGCAGAGATATAGGCAGAGGGAGAAGCAGACCCCCTGTGGGGAGCCCAATGTGGGACTTGATCCCAGGACCCCAGGATCACAACCAGAGCCAAAGGCAGACGCTCAACCTCTGAGCCACCCAGATTCCCCAGTAAATAAATCTTTAAAAAAAAAATATAAGCTTTCTAAAATAAATAGATCATGGAGATGAAAAGTAAAGCATAAAGAGTATAGGCAATAATATTCTAATAATGGTATATGGTGACAGATGGTGATCATACTTACTGTGGTGAGCATTGCATAATGAATAGAATTGTCAAATCACTCTGTTAGGCACCTGAAACTGATATAACACCGTATGTCCACTTCAATAATAAAAAAATTTTAAAGAGAACTCAGTAGCTCAATATCTCTAGAGGAGCTTAAAGCAAAAGAGTAAATCACCTATTCAGACATCGTCTAATCTGTCTGGAATCAGGGGAACTGTAGCTGGATTTCCTAACCTTGGAAGTTTCCTTAGCCCTGCTAAGTCCCCAAAGCCATACTAATTCCTATTGTGCAAACAGAAGAAAAAAGTATTAGTCTAAAATTAAACGTCCCATCATGCAACAGGAAACACATGGCCCTTTTATCTTTCCCTAATGTGAGGAATACAGTAGGTGGTCTGATCCTAGTTTCAGAGAACTTGAGAGTGCCAAGAAAGGCTGAGCTTTTCAAAGCAAGGAGCTGTGGTCAGCTTTTCTGTCAATGTCACATCAGCCTCGCGTGCCCACATAGCCCCTAGCCCTCTTATTTTTTAAATGATGTCCTTCTATCTAATGACTGCAGTCCCAGACCCTGATGATTCAGATAAACAATGTGCCAAGTCTTGGCAGCTATATCTCTTCTCTGTGGGAAGGTCAGAAAGTCCTTTAAAAAATCTGAGAGACATAAAAATATTACTAGCATGCATGAATTTAGAAAGGATTCCAAGATAAAACTTGTTGTTGTACACACAAATGCCTTCCACAGATTGCACGCAAGCTCCTTCCCTAGGATCGTGGCTCATCTCTGCTCTTCTTCTACTAGCATATATTCAGTCTTTGTTGCCTCCGTGCCTCTGTGCATGCTGTTCCCTCTGTTTTTTTCACCTCTCGTGGAAAACTCAATCATCCCAGAGAGCATTTCAGCTTCTCAGTGAAATTGCTTCCAACAGCTCTGTGGAAATTCAGTCACTTCCTCATATGCCTTTCTTCATATCTCTATTATAACACCTATCACATTATATATAATTGTGTGTTAAACTTGAGGGCAGAGATCATGTCTCAGTTATCTAGTGCTTAACATAGCTCTTGGCTGATGGTAGATACTCAATGCATTTTTTTGAACAAGTGAACATTGTTTAAAATGTTTGCTTTGGTTGTCTGAAAAACTAGTTTAATGCTGTGGTTGTCTTAATAGGACGATTTATTCTTATTTACTTGCAGTAGGAGGAACACAGTAAAAGCACTAATTGCCTTATTCCTGGAAGGCTGTCAATTATGTCAAATTTACTCAAAGAAGTGGGAAAGATCTACAAATTAAAATGCTAAACATGGCATTATAATAACAATGAAAGTGTGTTTATAAAAATCATTCACATTTCTAATTCTCCTTCCTCTCAACAGTATATAACCAAAAAATGGTACACAAACATCACGTGTAGACTTCACATCAGAAGAGGTTTTCAAAAAGACCAAAATAATAGATTTTTTTACAGTCAAAAGGAATCTCTTGGTTTCTTAGTTCAACCCTCCACTATGTATGAATCTCTATACTGACAAATGCTCATGTAGCTGCTACTCACACTTGCAGTGATGGGGAAATTCATTACTTACGAAGGTACTTGATTCCCTACCTTATTTTTTTAAGTGGGCTCTACAACCAACCCGAAGCTCAATTGCAGGGCTTGAACTCATGACCCTGAGAGCAAGACCTGAGCGGAGATCAAGAGCCAGATGTTTATTTAACCCACTGAGCTACCTAGGTGCTCCTTCATTCCTTATTTTAATAATTAAAATGTCCAAGTTCAGCTCAAATCTGCCTTCTTGTAATCTTTGATCGTTAAACTCAGTCCTTCTTTCAACCACAGTAAATATCCATTCTCTGTGATCACTTCATCAAAAATTAAAAGCAGCTATTCTATCATCATCCCAAGTCTTTTCTAGACTTCTCCAGTTTTCATTCAACTGCTTCTCATATGTCATTTTTTCCAATATTTTTGGCAATCTAGTTCATATCCTCCAGTCATCTTATAGTTTGTAGCACCTCTAAAATGCATTCTGGACATACACTCCAGGTGAGATTTGCCCACGGAGGAGTATTTCCAAGAGCATGACCAATACATATCGCTCATTCTAGACTCTGTACAGGTACTGTCAAAACCTGGCCTGGCTTGTACTTGATGTAGAATCGAACCTTGGCAATGGTTAGCAGGAAAGGGGATAATAGAACACCTGGGTGTCTCAGTCAGTTGAGCATCTGCTTCAGCTCAGGTCATGGTCTCAGAGGCCCAAGATTGAGCCCTGAGTCAAGCTCCCTGTGCAGCAGGGGGTCTGCTTCTCCCTCTGCTCCTCCCCATCACTTGTGTACTCTCAAATAAAAAGAAATAAATCTTTAAAAAAAATAAAAAGGAATTACATGAAGCCTGGATAGGACCAGAGCTAAGAAAACTAATCCAATGCTGGAATTTAATTGGAGGCAAGCTGCCTAAATGAATCCTGAATGCATCCAGGGCATTCAAAGGGTTTTGAACTGGAGCAGGCTATAGCAATATTTGAAGTCAAACAGGTGGCAGTACTATGCCTTTGCTAAATTTTAGAGCAGGTTCTTAATTATCATCAGGGGAACCTGAAAGTCAAGACCCAACCCCTGGGCAAAGAGGCTGGTAAAGGCTTGTAAAGACTGGAATGCAAAGAAGAGCTACTTTTCTAGGGAGAAACTAAGATGGTAAGAATCAGAATGGCTCCAGAGTTATAAAGACTTTGATTGAATTCCATCTTCTCCACTTTCCAATCCTTAGTTTCCTCATGTGAAATTTGGGCTAATAACTATTTAAAGGATGACTGTGAAGATGTCATGGGATAATACACATAAAATCTGGCAGATAGTGCTTAGCAAGTGTTTTCCTGCAAATTAAAATGCATACATGAAATTTAAGTTAAATGAATTTTAAAGTAATTTCACATCTAAACCCTTAGAATTAATTACATACAAAAAACATTTTCTCAAAATACTTTTAACACTTCCTTTAAGAAAAGCACTGTGTCTACTTTTTTGGAAAGATGACCAGGAGTAATATGGTTTGACTGAAAATGGCTTACAAAGTAGGAATAACATAATGTGATTATTTATAATCCCCACAGTAATTATACCAATAGTGTAGTTATGACCAATGCACTTATTTTCAGATTTTACTTTCAAATAACTTTGCCATATATCTTTGAAATCAGTCTTTCTTATAATATAAATTCATTAATCCACTCAGAATTACAATTCAGTATTTGTTAGACATCTTTGCATAAACTCTTTTCCGAGGTCCACACTGTTTTCCTTCTAATATCCAATTATTTAAAATTTAAGAGGAATGGGCACCGCCCAGTGAGGGTGTGTGTGTGTGACTTTGAGCCTATAGTTACAAACCAGAGAATTGGGAGTGACATCATCTATGACAATAGAAAAGCTTCTCTTGGTAAGTGGAAGACCTATATATAAAAGTCACACTTGAGAGTCTACAGTCAAATTCATCAGCTTTCACAAGTTTACTCAACTTCGAAAAAGCATCAGCTGCCGATACACCTGAAAGATCTTGTCACAAGACATTGTGTGGTGAGTAATCTTTAGTTTCTCTTTTAAATTGCATCTGAGATTTTTTCATAATTGAATAATTATATAATGTGTACTATTTTCTACAAGTATCATGCTGTTTGTTCAAGGTAAATTATTAAGGGAGAGTTTGAATGCTGTTTAATATAAAATGCCACAATACAAAAGGAATTTATGCTGCTCCACTGCCCTTAAATCATTAGTTTTGGTGATTCAAGTCTTTCGAAATGCCTTGCTTTTTCTAGATTCATCTGAAATTACACAAAAAAATAATTAAAATTGTGCATGATAAGCTCTAATGGTCTCTTACTGAAATTTAAAAAAAAACAGCTTAGTGATGAATGAGTAATTCTAATTTAAATAACCAGTACAAATTTATTAAGTTGTGTTAAAATTCATTTTTCCTGCAGAATATCCTTATCCAGACTGTTTTATGACTCATATAAAACTCAAATCTATATATTATAGTTGGTGAAATTCAGTTTTACTGCTGAATGTTTATTCCCTTTACATAAAGCCTTTCCAAATTTGCTATTCTGAAAACTACATAGATTTTAAGGGTGTTTTACAACTGCTTTTTTTGCTTTTTCATGGCATTCTTATAAGAAGCTCTTCTCTCTACTAAGAACAAGGAAGCCAAGGAGAGATGTCTTAAGTCACTGGGTGACTCTGACAAAGCTAGGACTAAATACCAATGCTTCTCTTCTCCAGCTACAGTGCCTCTTCCTGACATAAACCAACATCGAAGCATCTTCATCTGTTTCTTCATCAGTAGCTTTATATTGCAGAGTGGGAAAAAAATGTAGTAGATTATAATGTTTCTTATGTGACTTCTAAGTGGTGCTGCTTCCCTTTAAAATATGAGTACACAGCCATTCTGTGTGTTAAAATGGAGAACGTGAAGCATTAAGAAAAAGCACTACTGTAATAATAGGCTTTGCAATTACTGAAATGCAGATTAAGGTAAGACTATTCTATTCTGAGATGAAAGCATTATGAGCAAAAGAGAAAAGTGCTAACAATTATACTCAAACAAGACTGTTAATAAAATAAGCCAATAAGATAAACAAGCATTCCATATGGAGCCAAGGCTCTAAATCTGTAAACAAGCAATTAATTAGGTGATTTTAAAATACTTCGACACATTCTTTTTAATGATAGGAGAAATGTGCATTAATTCATTAAAAATCTGTATATTAGAGCCTATTAAGTTGGTATTTATGGATATTATTGCAGGGCCTGAAATGAAGTTGACTTGTGAAAAAAGAAATTTGCTAAGTAAATAAACAGCATTAGTAATTTACCTGGTTAAGAGAATTAACCATTTTCAAGCAAATTATAAGCACTTAATCAGAACCAACATAAAATGTGGAAGGAAATTCTAAAAAGTAAGCCTCTTCATTACTCATGTGGCTTAAAATTCATATATTAAAATTTGTACAAAATTCAAAAAGTTGGGGATCCTTGGGTGGCTCAGCGGTTTGGCACCTGCCTTTGGCCCAGGGCGTGATCCTGGAGTCCCGGGATCGAGTCCCACATCAGGCTCCCAGCATGGAGCTTGCTTCTCCCTCTGCCTGTGTCTCTGCCTCTCTTTCTCTCTCTGATATATATAAACAAAATCTTTAAAAAAAAAAAAAACTCAAAATGTTGCTTAAGAAAGTAAAACTAATTTCTAAGGCAAATTATGTGCATATGTTAATATATATACACAGTAATATATACACTAGTGTATATTATTAATATATAATATATTACAGATATATAATATACTAAATAAAAGAGGTTGATTTTTTTTAAAAGCTCTTATTTATTCCTTCATGAGAGACACAAAGAAAGGCAGAGACACAGGCAGAGGGAGAGGGCCCAATGTGGGACTCGATCCTGGGACTCCAGGATCACACCCTGAGCCAAAGGCAGACACTCAACTGCTGAGCCACCCAGGTGTCCCAAAAGGCTGATTTTACAAGTCTTTTGTGAAAACCAATTCAATTAGTTGTTGTAACACTCTGTGTAGTTGTGTGGTTGTAATGGTAACTACTATAAATTTAACTGTACAGTTTAGCGTATTAAAAATATCTTTAAATATTTTCATTTTGTTTTTCCTTTCAGTGAAGATGATGTCTGCAAAAGACATGGTTAAAGTAATGATTGTCATGTTTGCAATTTGTTTTCTTGCAAAATCAGATGGGAAACCTGTTAAGTAAGTATGGTACCCTGTTCTGCATGGTGAGGGCATGGGAATTGGATTTTAAGGTTGGCTTTATGATTGGGAAGAAGAGAGTTAATGGAGTGGTCCTCCCTGTTTCTATTCCCTCCAGGAAGAGATCTGTGAGTGAAATACAGTTTATGCATAACCTGGGCAAACATCTGAGCTCCATGGAGAGGGTGGAATGGCTACGGAAGAAGCTCCAGGATGTACACAACTTTGTTGCCCTTGGAGCTCCAATAGCTCACAGAGATGGTAGTTCCCAGAGGCCCCTAAAAAAGGAAGACAATGTCCTAGTTGAGAGCTATCAAAAAAGTCTTGGAGAAGCCGACAAAGCTGATGTGGATGTATTAACTAAAGCTAAATCCCAGTGACGATACATCAGAGCACTGCTGTAGACAGCATAGGGCAACAACATTACAAGCTGCTAACATTTTCAAGCTCTTAAGATTAATAAATGCCAAAATTTACATGTAATCCATTGTTAGCCATGATAGCTGAAATTTTAATTGATTGTTTTGATTCTAGTTTAATTCATTTAAGAGCTCTTTTAATTGTTCTATTTCTATTGTTTATTCTTTTTAAAGTATGTTTTTGCATAATTTATAAAAGAATAAAATTGCACTTTTTAACCTCTCTCCCATCTTATGATGCAAAATAAAAATTTAATGATCATAATTTTAAATAAATGAAGTCAAGTATTCCTCACTTGTTATAAGAATGCTTTCTGGGATTATGAGTAATACCAAAATGGTTAAATTGATCTTGAGTAGGAAGAATAATGTAAGATTTTTTTTTAATCATGTGTCTCACATTACCATATTTTGGAATATCATTCTTTAAATATTTCCAAAGTACCAGGTCCTCAAATCCTCACTAGCTGGATATTATTTTTCTCTTCATTTCAGGGAATGAAAGGAAATGCTCAGCAAGGAAAGGCAGAAAAAGGTCTGAAACTTGAAAAAGCATTTGTCTATATACTAGTCTGGATCCGAAATTGCAAAGAACAGAATTTTTGTATTTATTAGAATATAATTTCATTCATTCATTCATCATTTGACAAATATCAAATTGATGTCCATTATTTTCATGTACTAGTGTATTAGACACTAGACATACACTGGTAAGCAAAACGGACACAGTTCCATCTTGATGGGGCCTATGATTTAGTAGGATAGATAGACATTAATTATTATTTTTGATAAGCACCATGAATTAAAAGTACACAATACTCGAGAAGTGTTACATACAGAGCCCTGTTCTATTTAGGTCAATGCCATCCAATAGAACCTTCTATGATGACAGGAATGTTCTATATTGTGTGCTTTCCAATACAGTATCTACATGTGCAATTAAAATGTGCCTTCTGGGCAGCCCAGGTGGCTCAGTGGTTTAATGCCGCCTTCAATACAGGGCGTGATCCTGGAGACCAGGGATCGAGTCTCATGTCAGGCTCCCTGCATGGAGCCTGCTTCTCCCTCAGCCTGTGTCTCTGTCTCTGTCTCTCTCTCTCTTTCTCTCTCTGTATCTCTCATGAATAAATAAATAAAATCTTTAAAGAAAAAGAAATTCTTTAAAAAAAAATAAATAAAATAAAATAAAATGTGCCTTGTATGGGCCCCTGGCTGGCTCAGTCAGTAGAGCACGTGACTCTTGATCTCGGGGTTATGAGTTTAAGCACTACATTGGGTGTACAGATTACTAATAAAAATAAATATAGTTTAAAAAGTGTTTTTAAAAAACTAAAATATGCCTCGTGTCACTGAGGATTAAGATCCCATCCTGGCCTCAAAGTGTCCATGTTCTAACGAGGAAGACAGAGATGGAAGCAAGTACTTATAATATCACATGTGAAATGCAAAACACAATGATACCCAGAGAAGGTAACAGATCTTCTTGATGTAGGGAGTAATTGAGAGGGGACTGAAATAGCAAGTAAATTTTGCAAAATGTAGAGGACTATTAACAAATGTCGGGCATCCTGGTGGAATCAATCAGGCTTTGGTTTAAATGCAGAGAACAGAACCTACCTCAGTTAGTTTAAATAGAAGGGGATTCATTACAAAATCATTGAGAATGCTGATGAAAACAGATTCTGTTAAACCTGGAGGAAAAATTCAGTCACCAAGAGAGTTGTTCTCTTCTAATATCAGCAGCTGACTGATACTATCCTGAGACTGCCCTGATCAGGAGGCAGCTGCTTCCTACTGCTGTTCCAGAAACAAACTGTACCTGCTAAGAGCAATCCAGCAAAACAGATGGCAAGCACTTTGCTTTTTGACATCTAGTGTTCCTTGTTGCTGGAATCTGCTAACACGAGCACAATAAAATCAAACCCCTCCACAACAGTACTTGCCAGCACAAAGGAAGAAGTAGCAGAATCACCTTACTTAGGCCTGCCCAATCTCATAGAGTGCATATGATTGGCTGAATCTAAATCTCTTGTAGAACTTTAGCTGCAGAAGTGTCTTGGGAATGTAGTTTTTAGCTTTCCAGACTACTATGTAATACAAGAATAAGCACTAGAAGGTGCCTCCAGTTCCTTGGTAGTGTCAAGCCTCAATCAGTATTCTTTTTCTTTTTTTTTTTTTTTTAGGTAGGCTCCACACCTAGCATGGAGCCTGATGTGGGGCTCAAACTCACAGCCTTGGGATTAAGACCTGAGCTGAGATCAAAAGTCAGTTGCTTAACCAACTGAACCCCCCAGGCACCCCCTCAATGAGTATTCTTGAATATGTCCCCTGATGGAACTGTGTGAGAATTTCCTGGGGATATTTACCCAGGGGTAGAATCCTGAAATACAAACAAGCTTCTCAAGACTCTTGTGAATCACATGTACAGTATTTATTCCCATCAGAAGAATGAGGCATTTCTGTTTCCACCTACAATTGGAAGAATATGCTTTTATAAGGTTTTGTCACATCGATGGTAAGTAGTAACTTATTGCTTTAATTTGCCTATTTCTGATTACTAGTGAGATTGAACTTCTTTCTACATGTTGGCCACTTAGGCTTCCCTGTCTGTGAATATTTTTGTATATCCTTTGCCAATTTTTTTTCCTTTGCCAATTTTTAATTGGTTTTCTGGTCCTCTCAATTTTGAGTTCTTTGCACATTCTAATACAAATTCCATGTTGGTTTTAAATGTCACACCTGGGTGGCTCAGTGGTTGGGCATTTGCCTTTGGCTCAGACTGTGATCCTGGGGTCCTGGGATCGAGTCCCACATCAGGCTCCCCTGAGGGAGCCTGCTTCTCCCTCTGCCTGTGTCTCTGCCTCTCTATGTCTCTCATAAATAAGTAAATAAAATCTTTTAAAATAAATAAATAAATATCACAAATATTATCATGTATTTACTAACTCTATGCTTAATTTAATGGCCACAAATACATCAATTTTTCACCTTCCTGTTTGTGTTTTGGAGTCTTATTGAAGACGTCTTTCTCCAATCTCAGGTCACAAGTTATCTCTTACATCTGCTTTAGAGTTTTACCTTTCATTTTTAAGTGTTTATTGTTCTGGAGTCTAATTTTGCATGTGACAAAATGTTATGTTGGAACTTTATTATTTTTAAATATAGATAGTGGGGCACCTGGGTGGCTCAGTGGTTGAGCATCCACCTTTGGCTTGGGTCATGATCCTGGGTCCTAGGATCCAGTCCTGCATCAGGATCCCTACAGGAAGCTTGCTTCTGTCTCTGTCTCTCTCTCTCTCTCTGTGTCTCTCATGAATAAATAAATAAAATCTTTAAGAAAGAAAGAAAGAAAGAAAGAAAGAAAGAAAGAAAGAAAGAAAGAAAGATAGATAGTGTTCCAAATATCATCTATTAAACAGTTTTTAAATTACCCCATAGCTTTGTAGATTGATTATTTATTTATTTATTTATTTATTTATTTATTTATTTATTTATTTGACAGAGCACAAGCAGGGGCAGCAGCAGAGGGAAAAGGAGAAGTAGGCTCCCCATGGAGCAGGAAGCGTGATGTAGGACTAAATCCCAGGCCTGGGATCATAACCTGAGCTGAAGATAGGTGCTCAACAGACTGAGCCACCCAGGCGTCCCTATAGATAATTTTTAAAATCATATCTTAAGTTCCCGTGTAAATATAGGTTTGTTTGTTTGTTTGTTTATTACCTTTAAGGAGTGAAAAATTGCTTTACTGTGCTCTTTGAATCAACTTTCAGTCCCTGAAGGTCAGTCTCAGATGGTGGCCCACAAGTCACTCTTCCCTGACTTTCTCTCAAAACCTTAACAACTTGGGTGTTGTGTCCCTCTGAGTGTCCCTAGCCCTATCATTCTCCTCCCCATATGACCCATGCACAGGAAACTTTCCTTCCCAAGTCTTCAGGATTTGAGCCTGTGAGTATCCAACCCAGGCTCTCCAGAACTCTACAGAAACAAGTTCTTGGTTCCATTTTGAAGCAGCAGTTCATAGAGGTGGCCCCAGGACATGCTGGAGGAAGAAACAGCCTGCCCTTAAACTGTGGGCCTGTTGGATCTAGCTCAGCTTCATCCCAAGCAAAGCCCAATATTTAGAATAGTCAGGTTTTAAAACCAATTATTTATTTTTGCAATTTTTATCCTAAAGGTTCCTTTTTAGTAAAACAAATTGGATAGTTTTCTCAACCATATAAACTCTTGGTACTATCAAGAGCTCAGGAGTGTATGATCTATCAGTTTCATTCTATATCCTCTTCTTTTTGGACAGAGGTCATGCCTCCTTGGGAGGATTATGGCCAGATTACAACATCTGTAGCTTCCTTGGCACGGATCTTCATGGGTTGTACGTTCTCACAGTTTCTTAGGATCCCAGGGCAGAAAAGGTGGATGAAGAGGTTCTAAAGTCGATATATTTATGAAGGTGCATACATGGAAACTCTAAGTGGCATTGAAAGATGAAATGGCTTTCAGGTTACAGTTCAGGAAAATCCCCACAGTTTGGGTTCATGTGGAGGCTGGTCTCAGTTTCTGTGCTGGCAGTGACTTCATGTCCTTGCTCGAGGCTCACAACCCAGAACCCCAGACCTGAGGATACCAGGAAAGGTCTTTCATGATATACAGATTCCCTGTAAACACCCACAGTCCATTCCAGTGTCTCCAACTTCTACCTCCCAGTAGTGGCAGCCAGAGGTGAAGCAGGAGGACCTCAAGACACAAACAGCAGAGATGAATGTTTTGGCACTCTCTGGTGATCTCACCTGGATCTATACACCTTCCATGTTCCACAGATCATTAAGAGAATGTGAGGAAGTCATTGGCTGTGGCTAGATCCATAATCATAGTCACAGAGAAACTCAGCATTCAGCACCATGTGTTTATCATAGGCATCCTACTTTGATTTCAGCCACCATTTTCCCCAGGTCCATGTTAGTCTGGATTCTCTGGATCCAAGAGATGTCAAGATACTGGGGACAAGTGAAGAGGTTGTCCTGATTCTCCTTTTCCTAATGCCTGAAGCAGGTGAAGTGGAAGTGCTGTTTGTAGAATGTCAAATAGGCATCTTGGAACATGGGACATGTTGATGGGACATGTTGATTCTTTTCTGAGTTTATCATGGCCCCATTTCAACCTGGACGTTCTTGGTTTTGTGCTTCTCTGGGGTATTAGAACTTCTAAACTGGATTCTAGACTTCTCATAAAGATATTTTGCTCTGTATATTATGGTTAAATCAGTGTTTCTGTGAAAGGATGAGGCCTGACGACTTTCTATTCCACCCATCTTGCTGATGTCATCAACATAGGTTTATTTTTGGGCTCTGTTTATCCTATTCTATTGATGGGTTGTTTGTTCTTGCAATATAAGATACACACACACACAGTCTTCCTTCTTTAAAGACCCATAGTCTGGGACACCTCGATGGCTCAGTAGGTGAGCATCTGCCTTCGGCTCAGGGCATGATCTCAGGATCTGGGATCGAGTCCCACATTGGGCTTCTGGTGGGGAGCCTGCTTCTCCCTCTGCCTGAGTCTCTGCCTCTCTCTCTGTATCTCTCACGAGTAAATACGTAAAATCTTAAAAAAAAAAAAGACCCATATTCTGCTATACAAATTTCGCAAGCTTGTTGAGTTCTTTTCTAAAAACAAAACAAAACAAAACAGCTCCAACTTTGGGATCATACTAAAATTATACATTAATTTTAGGAAGAATACTTATCTCTATTATATCATCCTATCTTCAATATAGTAAAGTTCTTCATCTAGTCTAATCTCTTTTTTTAAAAAAATATTTTATTTATTTATTCATAGAGACAGAGAGAGAGAGAGAGAGAGAGGCACAGGCACAGGCAGAGGAAGAAGCAGGCTCCATGCAGGGAGCCTGACGTGGGACTCGATCCAGGGTCCCCAGGATCAAACCCCGGGCTGCAGGCAGTGCTAAACTGCTGCGCCTCTTTTTATGACTTAAATAGAATCTAGACATTTTCTCTGATAAAATCTTTTACATCCTTTGTTAATTGCTAAGTACTATATAGTTTTATAGCTATCATGAACGATATCTCTGTTGGGACACCTAGGTGGCTCAGTGGTTGAGCATCTGCTTTTGGCTCAGGTCGTGATCCCAGGGTCCTGGGGTTGAGTCCCACATCAGGCTCCCCATGGGGAGTCTGCTTCTCCCTCTGCTGGTGTCTCTGCCTCTCTGTCTGTGTCTCTCATGAATAAATAAATAAAATCTTTTAAAAAAAAGTTTGAAAGGTCTATGTTTTCAATACATTTTCTAGTTGATTATTTTTGGTTTAGAGGAATATTATTCATTTTTATAATTTTATCTTATATCCAACAACTCTCCTGAACTGTCTGATTAATTCTAATGGTTTGTCTCTTGATTATATTTGATTCTATGCAGATGATCATATAATTTCAAGTAATAAATAACACTTTTATTTCTCTTCTTCATCTAATTACTCATCTTTTTTCTTTTTCATTTCTTACTGTATTAATCCAGTCCCTCTAATACCATGTTAATGAATAATTATATTAGACGTCCTTATTGTATTCTTTTTTTTTTAAAGATTTATTTATTTATTTTAGAGAGAGAGAGCACACTCAAGGGGAAGAGTAGAGGAGAAAGGAGAGAAGCCGACTCCCAGCTGAGCGCAGAGCCTGACATGAGGCTCTATCCGTGTGTGACATCATGACCAGAGCCAGAAACAAAAGTCAGAAACTTAACCAACTGAAGCACTCAGGCACTGCCCCCCATGTTATATTTGACCTTAGTGGGAGTGTCTGTAATTTCTCAACAAGAGAATGGTCTTTAACAAACTGATGGCATTCCCTTCTTTATCTACTTTTCTAAGAGTTCTTCTGAAATTACAAAAGGGTTTTAAATTTTATAAAATACTGTGTCCCCAAAATATGTAATCTTAGCCCTTTAATGATATAAATATTTTTGCATGCCTAGGGAAAAAAATCTTGATATTGATGTTTTTACTTTTTAAAATAGCAAAAGTTATTGTACATTTAGAATCATATGTAAAACACACATGTAGATTTTTAAGAAAAAAATACTTATTATACATTACTTAGATTATAAAACAGAATATTGCTAATACCCTGGAAATTCCTTATAAACTCTTCCTAATCACATCCCCTTTGATCTTCACCTCCTTACTTATACATTCATCATTATTTCCTTACTTTTCTTTACAGAAAGATCCTTTGATTAGATACATACTCTAATATTTTTTCAAAAGCATGCTGTTGCATAATATGGATTCTCTCTTTCCAACCTATGATATCTATTTTCTTACCGTCTACTATGGCTAAGCCCCTGTTCCACGGTTCTAGGTTTTTGCTAGTCAGCATGTCTTTAAATGTAAGTCATTTCAGGATTAGTTATGGTGAGCAAATTGCTGTAACAAATAGATCCCAAATGTATAACCACCTAAATTGAATAGAAGTTTATTTCTTATTCATATAACATGGGAATATCATTAGACAGGTTAACAGGTCAACAGAGTGGCTAGGGCCTCAATTTCTACCATGGTTAATATGGGGTTGTCTCCAGTTAGTTGGAAGTAAAAAAGGTAGGAGTGTCATGTGGAACATTTTTACCAGCCGGCCTGGAAACATGACATTATCTCTTCACATTCCATTGACTATAACATAGTTACATAACTACACCTAATATTGTAAAATGGAGTGGAACAGGGCAGTTTGAAAATGTAGTTTCTGACTAGGTAGGTACTTTTCAGTAATAACTGTATACTAGGAAAGCACAGGTTTTTGGTGGCAAGCTAGACATCTCTGACACAATTCCACACCTATGGAATCTCTTGTATGGATACATTTATATGTCTATATATCTATCTATATCTTATCCCATATATCCTTATATGGATATATCTGTATGTCTTCTCCTCCTATAGATAGATATATAGGTATGGATAGATATATAGATATAGACATGAATATATAAACATATAGCTATATCCATGTTGTCACAATGGCAGGATTTCCTTCTTTTAAAAGGCTATATAATATTCTATTGGGTGTATATGTATGTGCATATGTAATATTTTCTTTATCTATTTATCTGTTGATGGATATTTAGGTTGTTTCCATATCTTGGCTGTTGTGAAAATGCTTCACTAAACATGGAGTGCATATATCTCTTCAAGATCCTGGCTTCATTTGTTTTGAATAGATACCTAGAAGTGCAGATTGCTCAATCGTATGGTAGTTCTATTTTAATTTTTTGAGGAATCTTTGTACTATTTTCCATAGTGGTTGTAACAATTTCCATTCTCATCAACAGTGTACCAGGGTTCCCTTTTCTCCACACCCTCACCAACACTTGTTACCTTTTGCCTTTTTGATAACAGTTATTCTAACAGGTATGAGGTGACATCTCATTATGATTTTGATTTTCATTCACTCCCCTGTGGATTAATGATGTTGAGCACCTTTTCACATACCTGTAAGCCATATATACTAAGGTAGGTCTCTCTCTCTATCTTTTTTAAAAGATTTGTTTCTTTATTTGAAAGAGAGAAAGCATGTGTTAGTTAGGGGAAGGGGCAGAGGGGGAAGGAGAGAGAATCTCAAGCGGACCTTGTGAGCTTGGAGCTTAATTTGGGGCTCAATCTCACAACCCTGAGATCACGACCTGAACCAAACCAACAGTCAGATGCTTAACTGACTGCACCACCCGGGTGCCCCAGGTAGGTTTCCTTTTGAGAAATGTCTTTTCAGGGATCCCTGGGTGGCACAGCGGTTTAGCGCTTGCCTTTGGCCCAGGGCGCGATCCTGGAGACCCAGGATCGAATCCCACGTCGGGCTCCCGGTGCCTGGAGCCTGCTTCTCCCTCTGCCTATGTCTCTGCCTCTCTCTCTCTCTCTCTCTGTGTGACTATCATAAATAAATAAATAAATTAAAAAAAAAAAAAAAAGAAATGTCTTTTCAAGTCCTTTGCCCATTTTTAAATTCGGTTATATATTTTTTGCCACTAAATCATATGAGTTTCAGAAGTCTTTTTATTTTATTTTTTTTAATTTTTATTTATTTATGATAGTCACAGAGAGAGAGAGAGAGAGAGAGGCAGAGACATAGGCAGAGGGAGAAGCAGGCTCCATGCACCGGGAGCCCGACATGGGATTCGGTCCCGGGTCTCCAGGATCGCGCCCTGGGCCAAAGGCAGGCGCCAAACCGCTGCGCCACCCAGGGATCCCCGGAAGTCTTTTTAGAAGGCAAACTAAGACAGGGTGATTACCAAAAATATGAGATCCAAAGAATTAACTGAGGTATCCAATCCCATAGCATTAATGGCCTTTTTCCTTTTTACATCTTTATTGAGGTATATTGTACGTAACGTTTATCTATTGTATGCAGTGATATTTAGTATTTATAGAATTGTACAACTATCTACCCATCCCATTTTTTTTAAGGATTTTATTTATTTATTCATGAGAGACACAGAGAGAAGCCAGAGACATAGGGAGAGGGAGAAGTTGATATCATTAATAAATAAAATAAAATAAAATAAAATAAAATAAAATAAAATAAAATAAAATAAAATAAAATAAATAAAATAAAAAAGGGAGAGGGAGAAGCAGGCTCCTCGCAGGGATCCTGATGTGGAACTCGATCCCCCGAACTCTGGGATCACGCCCTGAGCCCAGGGCACTCAACCGCTGGGCGACCCAGGCATCCCTACCCATCCCATTTTAGAAGGTTACCATCACTTCAGTATATTTCCTTGAGCCATTTGCAGTTGGTCCTTTGTTCCCACTCCAGCCCTTACAATCATGGATCAGCTCTCCTATCTTTATACATTTACTTTTCTAGACATTTCATCTAAATGAAAGTATGCAATATGTAGTCTCTTGCGTCTGACTTCTTTTCACTTGGCATCTTGTTTTTGAGATTTATCTATGTTGTAGTATGTATCAGTATGTCATTCTATTTTATTGCTGAAGAGTACTCCATTGTATGAATATATCACATTTATCTATTCATCAATTGATTATTTTTAGTTTTTGGCTACTATGGATAATGCTGCTATGAACAACACACATGTTTTTTGCGGACAGACTTTTTCATTTCTCTTAGGTAGATTCTTAGGAGTGGAGTTGCTGATTAGTATAGTTAAGTTTATATTTAACTTTAAAAAACTACTGTTATCCAAAATGGTTGTAATATTTTATGTTCACATTGGCAATGTAGGAAGGTTCAAGTTTATCCCGATCTTTGTCTACATTTGTCATTGTCTGATGTTTTATTAATAGCCATTCTAGTAGGCATGTGGTGGTATCTTAAACCACTGTGGTTTTAATTTACATTTACTTAATGACTAAAGACACTGAGCACCTTTTCCTGTTTGTATTAGCCATTTGTACGTCTTCATTAAAATGTCTATGTAAGTCTTTTGCTATTTTTTTTTTTTTTTTTTTTTTTAATGATAGTCACTGAGAGAGAGAGAGAGGCAGAGACACAGGCAGAGGAAGAAGCAGGCTCCATGCACCGGAAGCCCGATGTGGGATTCGATCCCGGGTCTCCAGGATCGCGCCCTGGGCCAAAGGCAGGCGCCAAACCGCTGCGCCACCCAGGGATCCCCTCTTTTGCTATTTTTTAATTGGATTGTCTTACTGAGTTGTTAAGAGTTCTTTATTATTATGGACACAAGTCCTTTATATGATTTCAAACATTGCCTTTCAATCTGTGGTTTATCTTTTCATTCTTTTAATGCTGTCTTTTGAAGCTCAAGAAGTTTTAAATTTTACTGACTAAATTTATCATTTTAAATTTAATAATTAAATTTGTCAATTTTTTTAAATGGCATCTTTTGGTATCATGTCTAGGATTTCTTTTTAAAGGCTTTATTTATTTATTTATTTATTTATTTATTTATTTATTTATTGGAGTGACCATACCTGTGCTCTCTTAATTCATATTATAAGACTTTTGCATTTCTTTTCTTTTTCTTAAAGATTTTATTTATTTATTCATGAGATACAGAGAGAGAGAGAAGAAGGCTCCATGCAGGGAGCCTGACGTGGGACTCAATCCCGGGTCTCCAGGATCATGCTCTGGGCTGAAGGCGGCACTCAACCGCTGAGCCACCCGGGCTGCCCGACTTTTGCATTTCTATGTAATTTTTTTGATCACCATGTCAATCTGTACTAAAAAAAGCCTAACAGGATTTGTCAAAAGCTGTGAAAGTTTTGAGATTTTACCCTATTGCAAGCTAACAAGTTACAAAAAACTTTGCAGACCCCTACTTTAACCTAACATCTCAGGCCCTTGTGTTCCAATTCCATTATACTTTTCTTACATCCTCCAATGGCATTTCCAGTCACCCAGCCTTGCATATGCATAAACGGAGCACACAGTGGGCACACTTAGCTGATAAGTACACATTTTTTTTCCTCCCCTCTTCCTAAAATGGCAACTCTGATCATCTTCATGTATGAGCTTAAAATACAGAAAATGTTGAGGCAAATGGTTTGTAACTTTGTAAGTACTTACAGTATGGTGTTATCTTTTTGCTAGTGAATATTATGCATTATAACCCTTGTTTCTGTAGTTTAAATCTTTTTCTTGGTGTTAAAAAACAAACAAAAAACAAACTTCCTATTCATTCTTTTGAATGGCTCATTGTTGCCCCTACAAGATACACAGCTGAGCCATTTATATGCCTTTGTTGATCTCTCCATAAGGTTGTCCTTTCCTGGGGCACCTGGCTGGCTCAGTCAGTAGAACTTGTGCGTAATCTCTGGGTTATGAGTTTGAGCCCCTTGGGCAATGAGCTTACTTAAAAAAAAAAAAAAAAAAAACATCCTTTACTACTATCTCTTCGTGCATGGATTCTATCTATCCCACAAGGACCCAGATCAAACATCTATCTATCTTCCCCCTTTCCTGCACTTTCATCTCTTCAGTTAGAAGTAATCTTTCCTATCTCTGACTTCGCACAACACATTATCTCTATCTCCTTATGACCTGGCTTGATTTCCCTTTGTTACTTACACATCTCATTTAAGTCAGTAGAACTTCCATATTAGTAATGCCCATATCTCCCCTAGTATTCTTACACAGTGTCTTAATCTATAAATATGTTTGATGCATAAGGATAGAATTCTTTGTGTTAATGTGATTTTCCTCTCCCAAGCCATTAGATGACAGTGCTCAAACCTTATAGTCACAAAGAAATCCCAGGCTTTAAAGTTAAATAGGGATTCTGGGTCTGTGACTTATCATTAATTTGTTGAGCAAGTATTCAACTAGAAGTCTATCTTATTCTCTTTTTTTTTTTTTTTTTTTTTTTTTTTTTTTTTTTTTTTTTAAATTTTTATTTATTTATGATAGTCACAGAGAGAGAGAGAGGCGCAGAGACACAGGCAGAGGGAGAAGCAGGCTCCATGCACCGGGAGCCCGATGTGGGATTCGATCCCGGGTCTCCAGGATCACGCCCTGGGCCAAAGGCAGGCGCCAAACCTCTGCGCCACCCAGGGATCCCTCTATCTTATTCTCTGCTGTGAAACTGTCTTAGCAAGTTACAGGGTGCAATAATAATACAACCAAAGGAACGTATTTGTTCATTGCCTCTATATAAAATTTCTCTTTATTTGTAATCTTTTTGGTACCTATTGGGATTGAAATTGTAGAAGATTTTCATTGGGGTCTGAACCTTACCTCATTCAGTCAGCTAACATTTACAAATGATTGTACAGGCAGCTGGCATTACCTTCTAGACATATAGATGCTACCAGTGCTCCCCAAATTAATATTTGATAGGCTAACTTTTTAAAAGCAAATGGTGGTGATTGCTTTATTAGATTTTTAGACTTCCTGGCTTCTTCCCCTCTTACCTTCCTTCTTTCCTTCCTCCAATAACAATGAAATGAACTAGAGGCCTCTCAAAGCAGGATAAAATGTTTTGATTTCATTATGGAACAAAGTTTCCATATTTCATCTAAAATCTTTGCTGGCCTAATTCTTGCAATGTTTCCTGGAGATTTTCTGGAACTTGGACTAGAACTTGTGAATTTTGATAAGCAGAGCACCCAACTGGCCCATAGCAAGGTTACAACTACTTTTTATTTTCCTAGTAAGTGTTGGGCTTCTTTGTAGGGAGGATAGGGTGAGCCAAATGAAACTACTGCAGACATAAGTATATATAATAACTATGAAAACAATGTATCTAAAGTGAGATTGGTGGAAACTCTACAGACCACCAGAACCTTTGGTAGGAAATTATAGCTTGTTTTGATATAGGGAAACGATTCCTGTGTGACAGACCTCTCTAAACCTAACTTGGACTACAGAATTACCTCCCTTGACCTTAGCTTGCACAAGAAAATTTTGATACTAAATCAAGATTGGTGACTTTTTGTTGTTTTTTGTTGCCTGGGGGCTCTTCTGAAGCTTCTCCCTCAGAGTCCTCGTATTACAAAAGTTCTGTTAGATCCCTCCTTTTAGAAATCCTCAAAGATTATTGGGAATTTCCAACTTGGCAAAGGGTTGGCAATAATACTTTGGCATACTGGGACAAAAACCTGTCTCCCTTACGTGTGTGATACGTGAGTGTCCTTAGATGAGGAAGAGGATAGTCACTATCCTGTATTGTGCAACAAGACTCCTCTCCTTAGCATAAACATGGGTTTGGAAAACACTTAGGTTATCGAACACGTGGGAGACTGGGAGTTTTTTTTTTTTCTTCCTCTTCTGAAACAATGATTGCAAGTTTTTCTTTTTAAGATTTTATTTATTTATGAGACAGAGATAGAGAGAGAGAGAGAGAGAGAGAGACAGGCAGAGGGAGAAGCAGGCTCCACGCAGGGAGCCCGACGCGGGACTCGATCCCGCGTCTCCAGGGTCACGCCCCGGGCCCGAAGGCGGCGGCTCAACCGCTGAGCCACCCAGGGACGGATCCCTGATTGCAAGTGTTTCAACCAAGTTCTTTCCGCGAGATCTGTTTTCATACCGAATTACTCAAACCAGGTCCTCTTTTCGCTTCCTGTGCTTGCAACACCCCCTCCCACGGCTCCTCCCCGTGCCCGAGGTCCGGCTGGGACCGAGCCTCCACGCGGCGGGCAGAGCTGCGGCGGGGCTCCCGCGGCTCGGCTCCCTGCCCTGTGCGTTCCCGGGGCGCGCGGGTCTCTAACCTCCACCGCGGGGGCTCGCCGCGCCCGGACCGCCCCCCCCCCCCGGGGGGCTCGTGCGGCGGCTGACACCCGGCAGGCCCAGGGAGGTCGGACCACCTGTGGCCGGGCGACCTTCCGCCCACGGCGCACCGCGCGACCCGGGCTCCTGCCGACGCGGGCCGAAGCGCAGCTGCGGGAGCTCCCGCCGCCACCCCGGTTCCCGCCAAGCCGGCATTTAAAACCAAACCGCCGCGGCCGGCGCGCCTCGGGACGACCGCCCTGCGCGGGCCCGCGGAGCCGACCTCGGAGCCTGCCCGGCGCGGGGAAGCGTCCTCCGGAGCGCCCGGGGGTCCCGCGCTCTTGCCCTCGCCCCGGGCTGCGGACGCGGTCCGTTTTTTCCTAACGGTGGCAGGAAGGGGAAGGAAACGCGTGGGATTCAAAGGTTTGCGGGCAGGTCGGCTCGCGGCCCGGAGGCTCGAGCATCGCGTTCCGCCCCGGGCGGACCCTCGGCGACCCCGGCCCGCCGCGCCCCGCCGCGCCCCCCGCCGCCCGCACGACGCCCACGCCCACGCCCACGCCCTCGGCGCCCCGCCCACTCCCGGGCGTGGAGCCCCGCCATTCTCGCGAGAGCTCGGCGGGCCTCGCCTCCTCGGCCTCCGGGCTCTCGCGAGAAGAGGCTTCGGAGCCGGCCTGTAACCTGCCCGGGCGGCTCTGCTGGCCGCCGCCGCCGGAGCGGCCGCACCACACGCGCCTCCCGAGGGGTCCGGTCGAGAGGGGAGCGGGGGTGTCCCGGCCGCCGCCTTCGCCTCGGGCCTCGTGGACACTCAGGAGGGACCTCAGGTTCGAGGGTGACTGGACTCAGCTGGGGAAGTCGGTGGGGGCGGCGCCGGAGGCTGGGCTTGGCTGGGCGGCGGAGGAAGGGGGCGGAGGGCGGCTGTGGCGGCGGTCGGGGCGTCCCGGTCCCGGTCCCGGTCCCGGCCCCGGCGACGAGCCCCTGCGACGAGCCCCTGCGACGAGCCCCGGGGGGGCGGCTCCGGGCTCCGGGCTCCGGCCGCCGCCGGGCGCGTGGAGGGGCGAGGACGGGACTGGGGCTCCGCGGCGCCGCGCCTGGGCCGGGCGTCCCGCGGCCTTTCCCGGGGTGAAGGCGGTGCCGTCCTCATCCCTCCTTCCCCGAGCCCGGCGGCCCCGTGCCCCGCCCCCTCTGCTGTCACGGCGGGGCCCACGCAGCGGCGTCCCGAGGGGGCGCCTCGCAGCGGGGGATGGAGCGGCAGGTAGTGCGCCTCGGGGGCCGGGGAGCGAGCTCCCCTCAGGTGCCGCGTGCGGCTTCAGGCTGTCACAGCGTCGCGTACGGCGGAGCTTTTTGTTTTCCCAACACCGCCAGGAAAGCTGCCTGCTTTTTATTTTCTCCTTCAGGTGCAAGGTCCCTAACACCTCTTTTTCTTTTTCTTTCCCCCCCCCCCCCGGGGTGCGGGGAGACCAGACGTCATTTGGTGACTTGTTAGCGTGGGGGCAGGGGGACCCATCCCTGGTCTCACAGACTTCGCACAGTACTTGTCAGAATTCAGAGTCGGTGATGAAGACTCACTAGTCCGCGCTTGCTGTGTAGCTGGAGCCTCGCTTGTCTCTTTGTGCCCTTAGCACGTGCAGGTTATTTGAAAATGTCTTCATCTTTAAGAGGCTTCGTGCTTTTTATTTCATCTCAAACAGCCCAGCACATTGACTTTTATTTGGACCATTAGGCATCCCCCACCCCTACCCCCTCCACCCCCCCCCCCCCCCACACTCAACACACACACTTGACCCAGGAGTTTTTAGAGACGAGGTTAAGGATACATTTCGAATGAAATAGACTGTAGAGATTGGGAGAAGAGGTCTAATGAGGAATGAATGCAACTATAAGCCCCCCCCCCCCGCCCCCACCAAAAAAAAAAAAAGTTTCTGTGCTGGGGGAGGCCATCCAGGACTGAGGTCCAAGCCTTGAAAATGAATATGCAGTTGTTTGAATGTAAAAGCGGAAAGCGGTGGAAGATACTTGGGAAAGGATTTGATGGTGGGTAAGGGTTAAAAAGTGCATGAGAATGATTTTTGAAGGTGTAAATGTGTGTGTGTGTGTTTTTTTAAAGTGGTTATTTATTTTTTTTAAAGATTTTATTTATTTATTTATTTATTCATGAGAGAAAGAGAGAGAAAGAAGCAGAGACACCGGCGGAGGGAGAAGCAGGCTCCATGCAGGGAGCCCGACATGGGACTCGATCCCGGGGCTCCAGGATCACACCCTGGGCTGCAGGCAGGCGCTCAACTGCTGAGCCACCCCGGCTGCCCTGTAAATGTGTTTTATAAATTTCCGTGGCATTTCTCAGAGTTTATGACCTGTCTACTATTGTTCCATATATATAAGGAGAAAGTAAAGGGAGAATCTGAAGCATGGAGGGTGGTAACAGTGCTCAATCAGGAAGGCTTTCAGTGTCTCAGCAATGTTTTGAGTTCCTTCCCCCCCCCCCCCCTTTTTTTTTTTACCTTCCAGAAAAGGTTTCAGATAGGCTTTTTACCTTTATGCCACCCTTCTATCAGTCTGAATTTTTTTTCTTTCTTACTCTTCTATGCCTTGTGAAAAATTTTTTTCTTATTGACTGTCAAGTTGCAAACCAGCAAGATCTGCTTTGTGGTTTTTTTTTACGTTTACGTGACTTGGTGAAGTGTGAGAGCGAGCTGGAAAATATGCACCTTTTATAGAAATAGGTTATGAATAGCAAACTCGCATGCCTTCAAGTACCAGGCAGATGAAAATGAGTGAACTGCACTAGAGAGTTTATGCTTCATCTTAGACGGCCATCAGTTATCAGGTCCAGCTGATGAGTGCTGTACATGAATGTGGGTCCAGTTTTCAGCTTTATTCTTTTCTTTCTTTTTTCTTTTTTTAAGATTTTATTTATTTATTTACTCATGAGAGACACAGACAGAGAGGCAGAAACACAGGCAGAGGGAGAAGCAGGCTCCCTGTGGGGAGCCCGATGCGAGACTCCTTCCCAGGACCTGGGGATCATGACCTGAGCTGAAGTCAGATGCTCAACCGCAGGGCCACCCAGGTGTCCCAGAGTTTTCAGCTTTCTTAATAGAACACAGGAAATTTGATTTTTGCTTGAAGTCTCTTGCTTGTTAAAAATATTGACAGCTGCTTAAAAATAACTTAATGTGGCCCAACCAAACCCAAACCTGTCAGTTGTATCTTGTTTTCCAGTTTTGGACCCCTGTTATAGGTCAAAATGAATAAATTTTACAACTGGAAAAAAAAAAGATTTAAAGCAAATATGCCAATTAGTTTGAAATTTCAAACATAGGAGGAATTGAGAATAATGTCAAGTCTAATTGAAAATAGTAGAAAAATTTAATAGTTAAATTTAATAGCCTTGAAGTACAAATGGAATTGGTACTTTAAAAAAATGTTTTAATTATGGAAACAACCGCAGAAGAACTAAGGTTCTGTGTAAAGTTGATTTATAGGTATCTTGTATGGGAGTTGATTTACTGAGGGCCCTTATTTTACTTGTAATTAGTAAGTGAAATTCAGGAACCCTCTGTAACTCATCTATAGTTCTGAATGTTTATTGGTTGCTCTGCCATCCCACATTTCGTTCTCATTGACTTTTACTGGAAGTAATATTAGTTTCTTGAGTTCTGTTCCTGGCAGATGGGGTGAGGGGAAGGTATATAGGGGTAGTAAGAAATGGGATGGGGAGAGTATGATGTGAAGCAGGCACTCAAGTTCCTCTTCTTTACATTGTACATTAAAAAATTGATTCGCATTAGCTACTTTTTCTTGTAAGAATAGTAACTGACTAAACAGTGCATTACACATGGTAGAGCTTAGTGATATTTGTAGAATTAAACCCCATGGATTAAAGCACATTTACCCATTAGTGGGAAATACTTTAATCACATAATCTGATTCATATTTAGTTGGACTGAGGGGAACGGAAGTTTAGAGGTCAGATCAAGAAAGAGACCTTAGGCATATTGAAGGCAAGATGGAGGTCTTTGAAGGGGGTAAGGGTGAGAGAGGAGACTAGGTGAGGGAGAGAGCTTTGAAAAGGAAGATAAAATTGTCAAGTACCTTTTCATCTGTTGTCTAATTTTACAAAGAGCTCTGTTTTTTACAGCTAAATTTACTGTGACTCTTACAAAGACTACAGAGAATACTGGTTTTTCAAGAGGACCTCTTTGGTAGTTTGATTTTCTTCCTTTTAACCCAGTCTCCTCAGGTCAAACTAGTATAATCTCTCTTCATCCAATCCCTTCTCTCTCTAGTATGGGGAGTGAAACAGGAGATCTGTATTATGTTTGTGAGGTGTTGCTGTTAAGAGTGTAAAACATTCTGAAGAAACTGTTGTATACTTGTGGAGATTATGTTTATTGAAGGGGCAAACATCATTTTTCCCTCCCCATGTTTCTATCATGATTTGTAAAGTAGATCTTGGAAGTAGCTTTCCCCCTTTTTTTTTACCCTCTGAAATGCCTTCCAAAGAAAGCGTTAGGTGAATCTAAGAGAAGAGATTGAGTGTTTTTGCTCAGGGCCTCTTGGTTCTGTTTTTTGGAACTCCCAGTTCTTAGGATATACATTCTCTGTTTGTATGGTGGATTTATCTGAGCAAGCTGGGCCTATGAGGGAAAGGAAAAGGAATATCTACAAATCTAAGTAAGTTTATTTGTTTTTTAAAGATTTTATTTATTTGATAGAGAATGAGCAGTGGGGAGGGGCAGAGGGAGAGAGAGAGAGAGAGAAGCAGACTCCCCACTGAGTAGGAAGCCCAACTTGAGGCTCCATCCGAGGACCTGGAGATCATGGCCTGAGCCAAAGGCAGACGCTTAACCTACTGAGCCACCCAGGTGCTCCTGAGTAAGTTTAATTTACGTTTGAAGTAATAGGAAGCTTTCTTTTGGCCACTGGTTTTAGCTGTATTTTTATCTTTATTTGTCTGACTCCTGTATTTTGCTTCTTTGTTGGTAATGAACCCACAGTGAGGGAGGAAGAGGTAGTTATAGATTAATAAAGGAAGAATTATTTAAGAATTTTTTTCTCCTTTTGGATAGAATGTTTATTAGAGTATAAGCTAATGTTGCATTTCTACTCTGGCTTGCTCTGGTTTACTTTGGCATCCTTGAAACACAATTCCTTGCTAAGCAGGTAGCAATCTAGAGCACAGAGATGGAAGGCAATCAGAATTCAGAGATCCTCACTGGGAGAGGATTAAGAGGTTTGTAAATGTTAGTTGTGGGTGATGGCAATACAGTGAGTTGAGTACTTGAAATAGTACAAACTCGAACATAGAAGAAGAAAGATTTTAGGTGGAGTATGTGATCTTATGTCATAGTAGATTGCTAAAGATGAGTAAGATGCTAAAAGATATCTTTGCCAGTGAAAGCATCTTTCTTTGTCCTTAATTGCTAGTTTCTATTTTTCTGTTTGAAATGTAGAATATCTGGTGCCTGGTACTTATTTTTATCTTTATAGTGAAATGAGTTATCTATTAACATTTTTGGTCACAAATTGAAATTAAGGTTTGGTATTTGGTTGGGGATGAGAGTCTCATACTGAATCATTGATTGAAGTAATTGATTAGAAGGTATGAGTAACACTTCTGGGGTCATTTTAAATTGCAAATATTTCTGCTTGTAATACCTTATTTGGGATCATTTAGATCTGGATTTATTTACTTATTAAAAATCTTTTATTTATTTATTCATGAGAGACAGAGAGGCAGAGACACAGGCAGAAGGAGAAGTAGGCTCCATGCAGGGAGCCCGATGCGGGACTTGATTTCCAGACCCGGGATTACGCCCTGGGCTAAAGGCAAACGCTCAACCGCTGAGCCACCCAGGCGTCCGTAGACCTGGATTTAAAGCCAGTTGTTAGCTCTATGAGGTTACTTAACCTTTATAAGCCTTTGTTTCCTCACATGAAAAATGTAGAGAGAGCACAAATGTCAGGAGATTAAGAATGAAATAAAATATGTAAATGTACGATGTAAATAGTAAAGTGAATATCACTTGTTAGCACTTTGTTCTGTGTTTATGCTCAGAAAATAGCCTGTGATCTTGAAACAGATCATTCAGGCAAATTTGCTTGTATATCTGGCCATCTCTTGGAGGGAAACAAGTTCCAATGGCTGTTACAGCCTTGCCATATGACTCTTCCACTAGGAATTACTAATTTTTTTTTTTTCTTTTTCTTTATTCTGGTCAACACTGAACGATAGAAAGCTCTTTTTCTTGCTTTTCTTGTTGGTGTCCATTGACCAATAGCTGGTATTCAATGTAATTTGAATGCCAAGTGGAATAGTGGCAAAAAGGGGAGGGAGAATACATTGAATGGGGAGATGATTTTTACACTTTAAAAGTCCTCTTGGGACGCCTGGGTGGCTCTGTGGTTTAGCGTCGCCTTCTGCCCGGGGCGTGATCCTGGAGACCTGGGATCGAGTCCCACGTCGGGCTCCCTGCATGGAATCTGCTTCTCCCTCTGCCTGTGTCTCTGCCTCTCTGCTTCTCTCTGTGTCTCTCATGAATAAATAAATAAACTCTTAAAAAAAAAAGTAATCTATTGGGATACTGTTATTCTAAATATAAAATTATTTTTATTAATTTGTATTATTTCCCTTTTGTTTCTACGACTGTTGCTACTATAGCAGGTGAGTAGAAAATTATCCTATGTTTTTATTTATGGACTACATTAAATCTCACCTTAAAAGTAAGCTTTAAAGTTCAGATACCTCAGAATCTGAATCTGAGATCTCAGGTGCAAAATTGTGCAACAAAATAGCATTTTCTTAATTCTTGAATGGTCGTACAAATAGTGCTTAATTATTTCATTCAGGGCAGTGTGCTTTATGCAATGCAAGATTGAATTTGATTTTCCTTACACCTAGAGAGCAAACAATACAGCGTGCTCTGTCCTTTTGGTTCTCATTTGTTAGAGTTTTCTTAAAAAGTTCCTGTAAGATGGTAACTGTGGAGCACTGTTGTTTCTTTCTAATGGGGTATTCCAAATTGCTTGAGTTTCTCCTTTGAAAAAGAATGTCGAGTTATTAGAAAGTAGTGGAAGTTCTAAAACCATAATACTCAAAGTACTTTAAATCACGAATACTCTAATTTTTGGAAGAGCAAATTAACCCTCTTTCTGATTTCAATAGAAGTTATTGGCTGGTAGTGGGGAAAGCTGAGACTAGAATACAGATCTGTAAGTCTCCTGATTCTGAGTGGTTTATATCAGCCATCTCCTTAATGGGCCATATGTACTTCTGGGAGTGTATGGAAAACTTATTTGTTGTGCCATTTGAAAGAATAAATAGAACTTCCATTTATATATTTTTTACTTAATCCCTTTTTCATTTCTGTTTTGTTTGTGTATTTATGTAGTATGTATGTAATACTGGTATGACAGTACATATGCATTATTTATATACATGTATATGTATATAGCTGTTAAGTTATTTGAAATCAAAACATAAGAAAGGAGAAAGTGTCATATTTTAGAAGAAAAGTGATATCTTCCATCATTGCTTTCATTTATCATTCATCAGTGAATGATATTTAACAGTAGTCTTGAACACTTGTTGGTTTTGAAATTGTTTTACAGTGAGTACTTTGAAAATTACTTATAAAAGTATATTTTTTGGAGTAATTTCTTTTCAGCTATAAAAGTATAATGCATTGCATGCGATTTGAGATATTTAGCAAAGAGCAAGGAAGAAAATGACACTGTAATACCATGGCCCAGTGATAATTGCTTCCATCCCCTCCCTCCCTTATCTCTCTCCGGACCCCCATCCATTCTCTTTTTCTCTCTCTGTCTCTCTCACACACACACACACACACACACACACACACACATACATACAATTGGGATCGTTCTGTTTGTAGTGACTTAAAATTTTTATTTTGAGACAATTAAAAGAAAATTTGAATTATAGATGCATAGATTTAAAAATTAACATTTCCTTCCTCCTCTTTTCTCTCCCTTTCCTTCTATCATCATAAATGCTCTGATAAACTATGTTAGGATAAAATTTTTAAAAGTAGGGATTCTTGTGTATGATATGATACCCTGTGAGTTTTATAGTTTATATTCCCACAAACTTGAGTAGCCATTTTCTCTGTACTTCAGCCATCACTGATTATCATTAAAACCAACCAACAAACCTTTGACAATTTGATAGGTTAAACATCTCAGATTTAACGTGGCTTTTTTATATTACTAGTGAGATTGAATATTTTTTCTTTTTCACCCACTCATATCCTCTTTATAAATTGCTAGTCCATGAACTTTGCTTGTAGTGTTCACATATTTTAATATGGATATGTAAATATTATATATTTAAGGTTTTAATTCTTTAATTTGTATTGTAAAACTTTTTGTAGTTTTTCATTGTTATTTTATTTGAATTTTTATATAGTCTAACCTAATGCTTTTTTTTTTTTTTTTAAGATTTTATTTATTCATTCATGAGAGGCACAGAGAGAAGCAGAGACATAGGCAGAGGGAGAAACAGGCTGCTTGAGGGGAGCCCAATGTAGGACTCGATCCCAGGACCCTGGGATCGTGACCTGACCCAAAGGCAGACACCCATCCGCTGAGCCACCCAGGTGTCCCTAACCTAATGCTTCTTGAAGCCTGTGTATAGTTCTAATTTTAATCCCTGATGAAATTTTCAGTAGTTTTTGTTGAGAATATTAGCATAATTGGCTGGCAGCACATTCCTGTTTCTCAAACTAGCAGTCTTTGGCTTGATGGTGTTTTCTTTGATTTGAGGCTTAGAAATTCCTTCTTTCCTCTGAGAGCTAGATAAGTATTCACTTAAATTTAAATTTTCTCCTTGATTTTTGTTTTGTTTTAAGATTTTATTTATTCATGAGAGATGCAGAGAGAGAGAGAAAGAGAGAGAGAGAGGCAGAGACACAGGCCGAGGGAGAAGCAGACTCCATGCAGGGAGTCTGATGTGAGACTTGATCCCCAGTCTCCAGAATCAGGCCCTGGGCTAAAGGCGGCACTAAACCGCTGAGCCACCTGGGCTGTCCTTTTTATTTTATTTTTTTAATTAATTAATTAACTAATTTATTTAATTTATTTTTTATGGTTTTATGTTGTACTATGGAATTTTTAATGTGGAATTTGGGAGAGAGAACATGAAGAGGGAGAGGATGTTCTTTTTTTTTTTTTTTTTTAAATATTTTATTTATTTATTCATGAAAGACACACAGAGTGAGGCAGAGACACAGGCAGAGGGAGAAGCAGGCTACATGCAGGGAGCCCGATGTGGGACTCCATCCTGGGTCTCCAGAATCAGGCCCTGAGCCGAAGGCAGATGCTCAACCACTGCCACCCTGGCATCCCGGGAGGGGATGTTCTCCTCAAATAGTTAAGCAGTTAATTTATGTAGAACCTGTCTAACCTTGAATCTGTCTATAATCCACCTATGTATTTCTTATCGATTTGAAATGCTACAACCGGCACTTTTATTTTCTGGTATAGCATCTTGATGAGTTGTGTATTAAATTTGAGAGACAGTATAGTATGGTGGAAAAAAAATTGATTTTGACTACAGAGATGCGTATCTGTGTCTTGGTTTATTTATTAGTTATATGACATTAGGCAAATAACATAATCTCTTTAAGTTTAAGCCAATTTCTCATTGTTTAAAAAAGCTACCTCTTGTGTCTTATAGGATTGATATGTCGATTAGTATAGATAATATATATGAAATTCCAACTTATTACTCAAGATTCCCTGAATTAGGTGCATCTAGAAGACCCTGTGCCTCAATCCTACTTTAAAAACCTCACTAAATGGGCAGCCCGGGTGGCGCAGCGGTTTAGCGCTGCCTGCAGCCCGGGGTGTGATCCTGGAGACCCGGGATCAAGTCCCACGTCGGGCTTCCTGCATGGAGCCTGCTTCTCCCTCTGCCTGTGTCTCTGCCTCTCTCTCGCTCTCTCTGAATAAATAAATAAATAAATCTTTAAAAAAAAGAAAAAAAGAAAAATCTCACTAAATGTTTTGGAGTTCATTTAATGCTGAAACGTATTTAATCTACCGCCAGTCTGGTAAACTTCCCAAAGGAGGATGGCTTCACCATTTTCTTCATTTTGATTTGTTTTGGTCATTACTTACTATTCTAGATGGAGGTATTAAATAAGAAGAGGTGAATGAATTTGAGTGACATGGCAGTCCTCCTTATTGCTATAAATCTGCAATTACATTTATAATGTACATCTACTGTTTATTTAAATAAAACCAAAGAAACACTAAATCGTGCAGTTTAGAACATGGTAGTTATAGGCTTTTTAGTTATTTATTTAGAATATATAAATACATGATTCAAGTATCAAAACTATATAAAATGGATACTCAAAAGTGTTGTTGCAGCTGTATTGCTTTCACTTCATTTCCATCCTGCTCCTGTAGGTAACTATTTTTATTAGTGTCTTATTTATCTTATTAGAATTCTTTTTGCAAAAATAAACAAATATGTGTATATTTGTATTTATGTATATATGGTTATATTTATTTAATTTATTCACAAAAGGTAACAAGCTGTATTACGTGTTCTTGTTTTTTTTTTCCCTACATAACAATATATCTTGGATACTGATCCATAATTATACATGGGGTCTCCCTTATTGTTTTTTGTTTTTTTTAAAGGTAGTGTGCACAGGGGCGGCAGAGGGAGAGGGAAAGAGAAAGAATCTTAAGCAGGCACCACCAATGAGGCAGGGCTCAATTTCATGACCTCAGCCAAAATAAAGAGCTTAACCAACTGAGCCACCCAGGTGCCCCTCCCTTCTTTTTTATTGTGTAGATGTACCACATTTTATTCATTTAGCCTTTGTTGATGCACATTCAGATTGTTTTCAGTCTTTAGCAATTACAAACAAGTCTACTGTGAATATTTTGATTAGTATTTGTGGAGTTGTATCTTCTGGATAGATTCTTAGAAGTGAGGCTGGTAAACATTTGTATAATTTAGATATTGTAAAATTCCTTTCCAAGGGGGTTATATCATTTTGTTTTTCATTAGCAGTGTATGAGAATGCAGAGAATATCTGTTTCTCCAGTCTCACCAGTAGAATATATGGTCAAAATTTGGGGTATATTCTTTCATTTCTCTTATGAGGTAGAATGAACATATTTTCATAGGTTTAAGGCTATTTGCCTTTATTTATTTTTAATTTTTTTTAGAAATTTTTTAAAAGATTTTATTTATTAATGAGAGACACAGAGAGAGAGAGTGCGGCAGAGACACAGGCAGAGGGAGAAGCAGGCTCCATGCAGGGAGCCCGACGTGGGACTCGATCCTGGGTCTCCTGGATCAGGCCCTGGGCTGAAGGCGGCGCTAAACCACTGGGCCACCCGGGCTGCCCTATTTGCCTTTATTTTTGTGAGAATTTCCCATGTCTTCTGTGTATCCTCTATTTTGGAGGGAGAATCTGTCTTTTTTGTTTCTCTTTTTAAAGAGTTCTTTATATAGTAAAAGGTATTTTTTAAGTTTTGTTATTTCCATCTATTTCTGGATGTTTTATCCTGTTCTTTTGGTTTGTCTATTCATATACCAGTACAACCGACTTTTAGTTTTTGAAATGAGCCTTAATCTCTGAATATAAGAAAATAAATTTTACTTTATTAAAGTTGAACACTACCTGTAATATTAAGACACAGATAGTGTGTATGTATGTGTGCAAGTATTTTGTCTCAAGGCAAATTTTAGATTCCTTAAAGTGAAGCATTTAGAGGAAAAATAACGTTTTTTTTTTTTTTTCAGGGGGAAGGTGCTGAATTTTGCCTCTTACTGTGCTGGCATGTATGGTAGTTATAAGACACATACTGGTCTTTAAATTTAGAGTAAATAAAATGGAAAATTAAGAATTTCTTCAGTTGCAGAATATTCCAGGTGTTTAGCCACATATGGTTAGTGGCTGCTTTTTGAGTAGTGTAGAAATAAAACATTTTCATTATAATACAAAGTTCTTTTGGATAGCACTGCAGTCTACAACTTGAATCATACTTAGGGCCTTTTCTAGCCTATTGAGTTGGTGGCAGATAAACAAGCAAAAATTTGAAAGGAATAGAAAGTAATGGGAATAATGAATGGGCAAAATGGAACAGCACATAACTAAAGCTTATTTGAAGAAAATATGTAACTTATTTTAAAAGTCTCACGGAGGAAAAAAATTGATTAAAATTCTGTTTAAAGGGGTCAGGGAGGAAAAAAGAAAACATTATTTAAGAGTCTGACTTTGTTTAAGGATGCTGGTTCTTAGGAGTTGAATGTAATCTCCTTTGATTTAGGCACTTCATCAGCTTACTGGAGATTTGCCTATATTAAATTTTATGCCAAGGTGATTTGTTTCAATTAAGATGTTTCCAGTTTTGAAGGCAGTATTATTTGGTCAGAGAAGAAAAGGAAAAAGGGATGTAGGTACAGAAAACGAAAACTTAAGATTTCTTTAGAATATTAAAAAAAAAAATCATGTCTTTTAGTAAATTTAAAAATTCGGTACAGTAAACAGCATCTAGTGCTTTACAGTGCTATCCATGTAATGCAGCTAATTAGAAAATGGGTAAGATATGGAAAGATTTTCAAACATTGATCTGTTTAAGATGAGGAAAAACAAATGAAACATTTCTTAAAGTGTTAATATCTTGAATAATAAGTCAGCAAATTTGAATAGAAATTCTGTAAAAATTGTAAAGTTAGTTACCTCAGAGATTTTATCTCTGGGTCACTTCTATAAAAACAAGGGCTGATTGTGAGTTGACTTTGGAAGTCTTACATTTTGTTGGATTAGATAAGGAAGCCCTTTAAATAGATAATGTACCTTTAAACTTTTAATGAGAATTCCATGCAATCTTATTAAATCTCTGAGTTATCTCTAGCAAAATGCCTGAAGATGTGCTCAGTACTTAATGGATTTTGAATGAAAACATAAATCAGTTATACTTGATATCATGGAACTAGTTACACAAAATTTTGTCAGATATAATCTAGTATAAAAATATCCTGAATAAAGTTCTCAGTTTTATTTACTTGCCTTACTTTAACTTCAGCCAATCAGAAAACGACAAGCCTTGACAATTGAAAGAGCTTCTGTGAAATTGACAGGTAGCTTTGAGGAATATTTTGGGGAAATTTAAGGATCATTTGATAATATTTTTAAAAGTTTTTTAAAGATTTATTTATTTATTAGAGAGCGAGAGAGAGTGCACAAGCAGGGAGAACACAGAGAGGGGGGAGAAGCAAACTCCCCAGAGTAGGACCCGGATATGGGACTTGTTCCTAGGACCCTGAGATCCATCATGACCTGAGCCAAGGCAGAGGCTTAACTGACTGAGCCACTCAGGTGCCTTAAAAATGTTTTCAAGGATGTTTCTTATACTTTCCCTTTTTTAACTCCACTTTCTTAGTGTATATTTCCTAATAGCAGGTATTAGCATTCAAAATTGAATTGCTATAATTTTTGCACATTTGAGGGTGGGGTTCACATAACTGGTGCTCTTTACCATAACTAAAACATGGATATAATTATATGATACTATTCTTTTTTAAGACAATCTTCACAATTGGATTTCTTCACAATTTGGACTTCTCTCCTAGTGGATTGTGTTAAAATGAAATGCCTTTCAGTTTCTTTCATCTTAAATTTAATTAAAACATTTTGTAAAAGCTTACATATAAGTTATACTAAGCTGTGGGAACATAATGTGAATCATGCTTTGTTCTTGTCTTCAAGGATCTTACAGTTTAATGGGAGACATGTAGCAAGAAACTTCTACCAATGCGTAATGGTGTTTAGGACATGCTACCTGAGTATATGGCACCTTGGCATATTGAATACTTTAAGCTGAAGGAATTTGAGAATCAGCATATACAGCATGGACTTTCTGACTTGCCTCTGAAGCAGGTCAAAAACCCTCATGAGAGGTGTCCTCCCTTTACCCTGAGGGAAGGAGCATCCTTAGCTCTGAAGATGAAGGGACAGAGAGGAATCTGAGGAACAAGTCTTGCTATTGAGTTTCCCTTAGTTTGTTATACTCAGCTCATACTCTTTGTCCTGTTACATCTTTCCACAACTTTCCACTCTTCATCAAATAATAAAAAAGAACACTCAGGTTTAATCATTTCTTGAGGTTTTCATTTCCTTATGAAAGTTCCCAGGTCATGTAAAACCTTATTAAATAAATTTGTATGCTTTTCTTCTGTTAATCTTTTGTTACAGGGGTCCCAGCTGAGAACTTAGAACAGTAGAGGAAAAATATATTTTTTTCTCTTCTACAATATGTATTCATTAGCAGTAAGAAACAAAAAACTACACTTAAGCAGTAAAATTAAATAGGGAAGAAAATTTCTGTAACAGTGCTACTTCCAAATACTTTATTGTAGATCCCGCTTCCATTATTATCATTATGCAGACAGCATGTGTTATATTCAAATAGTATAAGGAATACAATGAAAAGTCTCTCATTCCGGCCTTTCTGCAGAGGCAACCAGTTATAAGTTTTATGTGGTATTTATAGCCATTTTAAAAACATATGCACACATGGACGTTTGCATATCTATTTCATTTTATTTATTTTTTTTAAAAGATTTTATTTATTTATTAATGAGAGACAGAAGGGGCAGAGACATAGGCAGAGAGAGAAGCAGGCTCCATGCAGGGAGCCCGATGCCGGACTTGATTCCGGGACTCCAGGATCACACCCTGAGCTGAAGGCAAATGCTCAACCACTGAGCCACCCAGGCATCCCTCATTTTATTTATATTTTAAAGTAAGCTCTGTGGCCTACATGGGGCTTGAACTCACACCTCAAGATTAAGAGTTGCATGCTCTACCAACTAAGCCAGCCAGGTGTCCCATTTGTGTATATATTTTAAAAAAATCTTGGAATACATAACACACATCTGTATCTTGCTTTTTAGTGTAACTATATCTTGGAACATTTTCCTTATTAGTGTGCATATTATCTATCTCATTTTTACTGATTGCGTGATATTGTGCAGATTTTTAACCAAGTTTTTTGGAGTTTTTTTTCTTTTTTTTAAAGATTTTATTTATTTATTCATAGAGACAGAGAGAGAGAGGCAGAGACACAGGCAGAGGGAGAAGCAGGCCCCATGTAGAGAGCCTGACATGGGACTCGATCCAGGGTCTCCGGGATCATGCCCCGGGCCTGCGCCACTGGGGCTGTCCTGGAGTTTTTTTTCTTTATTTTTTTATTTTTATTTTTTTTCTGGGAGAGAGTGTGTGGGGAGAGGCAGAGGGGAGAATCTGCAAGCAGGCCTCCTTCTGAGCACTGGGCTCGATATTACCACCCATGAGATCATGAGCTGAGCTAAAACCAAGAGTTGAACACTTAACTGACTGAGCCACCCGGGTGTCCTTAACCAATTTGTTTTTGATGAATATTTAGGTTGGTTCTAGGTTTTTGCTGTGACAAATCTGTGAAATCAAAGAGAGAAAAGAGATTTATGCATTTTGTGTGTATGTCTGTGTTAGTATTGTGCTATGTATTATTAGAACCAGGGTTGAGCAGATCTTAAGGTTTTAGTGTAATACATAGAATGTATTGGACAATACAGGTAGTTCCTCTCATCCCTACTTGCTGGTGTTCATTCCTTTGTGTAATCTGCCCTTGTGCCTGAGCAGAATTTGTGATTTCCTTTTAACCAAAAGAATATGTTAAAGATAATGAGATGTTCCCTAATTACATTGCATAGAACTTCATTTTGCTAGCATGTTTGCTATATCTCCATAATTAGTTTTGCATCCTGCAACCGTGAGGAAGTAAATTATTACAATCTCCGTAAACTTGGAAGTGCATCCTTCTCTAGTGGAGCCTCCATATGAAGATCTAGTCACGGTTGACACCTTCATTGTGGCCTTGCAGAGGACCGAGCTAAACTATGCCAGATTCCTGACCAACAGAAACTGAGAAAATATATGTGTTGTAAGCCATTGTTTTTTTTTTTGTTTTTTGTTTTTGTTTTTTTTTTTTAGCCATTGGGTTTGTGGTAATTTGTTATGTAGCAAGGAGGTTTTTCTCTCCAAAAGAGAAAAATTTTAAGCTTGGATATGGCAAGAATATCATGATAAAAATAACCGAAGGAATTTTTGCAGAGGTTAGAAACTAGGATGATTGTTTTTTCCATACATTAAAATTTACTTTTAAGCTAACAGTGAAATAAGTATTTTCATTTAAGCACTATAGGAATCACATAAGATTTCGACTTAGCTTCTAAAACTTATCAGCAATTGTGTCCAAAGTACATAGCTCTTTGATGACCCTGCATAGTCTAAGGATTTTTTTCTTATTAGAAAAAAGAGAAAGGGGCAAAGGGAGAGGGAGAGACAGAGTCTTAAGCACACTTGCAGCCCTACGAGGGGCTTGATCTCACAACCCTGAGATCATGACCTGAGCTAAAACCAAGAGATGGATGCTAGGTACCCCCATCTAAGATATTTTTGGTATTAAGTAGAATAGGAAGGATCAATTCCTGGAGAAATTAAGAAAATTCAAAATGTGTAGAAATACTATCCCTAATCATTCATATATCCCCTGCTCCTGTGATTGTTTTGAGGTTTTTTTTTTTTTTTTTTGGCACCAGGACATGAATGATACCATATTTATCTTTTTATTCCAGCCGTCTAGCACATTATAGGTACTCAGTAAATCTTGAGCAACTATCTAGGAATTCTCATTGTCTTCTGTGATCTCAAGAGGCAAATAGAAAGTCATGAATGAGTTCATGAAATATTATACAAATTTTGCATTTAGTAGTCTGCTAGAGAAAGCAATGTGCCCAGCACTATGTTATTATTTTTTTTAAAGATTTTATTTATTCATGAGAGACAAAGAGAGAGAGAGAGGTGGAGACACAGGCAGAGGGAGAAGCAGACTTCCTGCAAGGAACCCGACATGGGACTGGATCCTGGATCCTGAGATCACGCCCTGAGCCGAAGGCAGATGCTCAACCACTGAGCCACCCAGGTGGGCGGCACTATGTTATATAAGGTTTCCTGACTCATCAATTTTTAAAAACAATTTGATTGGCAATTATAGGTAATTGATAAGATTATGGTAATGAGAATTATGTTATTTTCTTCTCATTTAAGGAAATTGAGGGCTTGGAGCTTATACAAAGTCATGCAATGTTGTATCTGATTCTAAAACCTTTTTGTCTTAGTCACTATTTTGACAGAAGTAGAAGAGTTCCAACCGGTTTTCATTCTCAAAAGTTTATGTGTACTTATGGCTGTGGGAAGATAGCTATTAAGTATCCTTGCAATGGTAATGGAGGCAATAGGATTCAGGTTTTTCTTTGTTTTACAGATTTTATCTATCTTTAGTAGAGAGGAGAGAGAGAGCATGCAAGCAGGAGCAGGGAGAAGCAGACTCCAGGCTGAGCAGGGAGCCTGATGCTGGGCTCCATCCCAGGATTCTGGGATCACCACCTGAGCTGAAGGCAGACACTTAACCAACTGAGCCTTCCAGGCACCTTGACTTACATTTTTTGATTAAAAATTGGTTTAAATATGTCATGCTGGTGGTGGGGGCAGCTGGGTTGCTTTGTCAATTAAGCGGCTGCTTTGGGTCAGGTCGTGATTCCTCTGTCCTGGGATGGAGTCCCTCTGTCTGATTCCCTGCTCAGCAGGGGAGTCTGCTTCTCCCTCTCCTGCCCCTCCCCCTGCTTGCTCTCACTCTTTCTCTCAAATACATAAATCTTAAAAAAAAGTCATGCCAATTTGATAATTGTTAAGTATTAATAAATATCTCAACTGATTTTTTTTTCTTTTTAAATTTCATTGTAAATTTAATCCAATAGAATTCTCTTTCTGGTTGATTTATAGGTCTTATGTTTTTTTTTTTTTTTTTTTAACTCACAACCCTGAGATCAAGACCTGACTTGGTATCAAGAGTCAGATGCTTAACCAACTAAACCACTCAAGGTGCCCCCAGGTCTTACAAATTTTGACAAAGGCATGCAATTGCATAACTACCACCACTGCAATCCAGGTATAGAATAGTTCCATCCCCCCCCCCCCCCCCCCCCCCCCCCCGCCCCAGTTTACCTTGTGCTATCCCTGTGTAGTTCCCCAAGCCCTAATCCCTGGACCCCTGGCTATTCTGCTTCTATATCCCTGAGAATGTTATGGAAATGGAATTATCTGTAAGCGACCTTTGAGTCTGGCTTCTTTAGCTTACCATAACGCTTTTGAAATTCCATTTTGTTGAATGTATCAGTAGTAACTTCAATTATGCTGTCCTTTTTTGTGTCTACAGATACGTTCACTTGTTCCTCAGTCTTTATTTCTCTGTATTCTTTGGGTTGGATAATTTCTACTAACTTATTTTCAAGTTTTCTTTTTTATTTTCTCATTTTGTCTGCTGTTGTGCCCATTTAATTGAAGTTTTCATTTAAGTTATTGTCCTTTTCAGCTAGAGCTGAGTTTTTTCATTTTTTGATAGTTTTCACCTTTCTATTGAGATTCCCTTTCTGTTACTCATTAAAACCACCTTCTTATTTTAGTTCTTTGAATATATTCCCTTAATTGCTTACATATAATATGTGAAGTCATCATTTGCTAAATCTACATCTGGGCCTATTTGGAGTCACTTTCTATTGATTGCCTTTTTACTTTTTTTTTTTTTTTTGCATATCATAAATTTTTTTTTTAAGATTTTATTTATTCATAAGAGACTCAGAGGCAGAGACATAGGCAGAGTGCCAAGGGAACCTGATGTGGCATTCAATCCCAGGAGCCTGGGACACTTAACCACTGAACCACCCAGGTGTCCCTGTATCTCATAGTTTTTTTTTTTTTTGAAACCAGGGCATTGTAATGCTCTTATGAGCATTCATTGTTTTTTGTTGTTGTTATTGTTCTAGTGGTCCATTAACTTGCCTGGTCTCAGTCTGCAAACATTGTTTCCCAAGCAGTGTGTACCCACTGAAGTCTGTGCTCAGTTCTTCTTCCAGCTCCTTATTTTTTAGTTTAGTCTCTTGGGGAGTGGGTGGAGGAGAGTTTTCCCCCTCCTGTGTAATTTGGTGGTTAGCCAAATATTTGGGCTGACATTACATTCAGATTTTGGAGCTCACCCTCTCTGTGGTTCCTCCACTTCTGGGTGTTCCCTCTTAATTACTAGCTCCTCCGTCTCTGGTGGTTTCTGTCCTCTGACACCTGAAGCCAGTAAGACTTCTGCTGCTGCTAGGGCTGTGTATGATTGGGGAATGTACTCAGTTTAGAAAGCATCAAACTCCTAGATCTTATGCCCTGTAGCTTTCAAGGGTAAATTCCTCTGTAGTCTACTGCAGAGGCTACCTGGGGTCTCCCTTTCTTACATGTGTAATTTAGCTAAGCAGACCTTATGTGGAGATTTTGGGTCAATACCTCTGTGCGGTTCTTTCATTCCCAGTATGTATGACTTAAATTTCCAGCTGCACTTCCAGCTCTGAAGTCTTTTCTCTACTAGTTTGAGCTATATGGCTCTCTGGTTTCCTTCACCATATTTGTAGAGGATGGGAGGGCACTCAGCATAAAAACTTCCATCTGAACTCACAATTCAATTCCCTTTCAGAATACACTCTTCCACTGCTTTGTGCTTTAAGACATTTGCCAGTGCTTTTATTATTTTTTTATTTTTATTTTTAGAATTTATTTATTTATTTATTTATTTATTTATTTATTTGAGACATGGAGAGAGAGGCAGAGACACAGGCAGAGGGAGAAGCAGGCTCCATGCAAGGAGCCTGATCTGGGACTCGACCCCAGGACTCCAGGATCACGCTCTGAGCCAAAGACAGACGCTCAACCACTGAGCCACCCAGGTGTTCCGTGCCAGTGCTTTTAAACAGTAGTTTAAAAAATATTTTATCCAGATATAAATGTTGTTATCTGCAAGGGGCTCACATGATCATTTCACTTGGCTGCCTTTGCAGGTGGTTTCTTTTCAAAAGTTGCTTCCACCTCTTGTTTTTCTTTCACAATCATCTGTAGCAGTATTCACTTTCTCCAGCCTCTCCACTTCTTGATGTAGTTAAAATATCTTCTGGATATTTGGCTTTCTGTGCAGCTGAAGCAGTCCTTGACTCCTAGCCCTGGCATCACTATGTGATTTTGTTCATTGTTTTCCCTCTTACTTATCAGGTCTTCTCTCTAGTTAGTAATCACCACACTTGAATTACTTTGTTTGCAAAGTTTGAGAGAGAAAAACAATTTCACATTATTAGAAAAGTTCTCATATAATGACCTTATTTAGAGTGAGATCTCAATAGGATGGATAAAGCCACAAGATGGCTAAAATTAAAAAAAAAAAATGTGCTGGCAATAGGAACAAACGTATGAATTTCTGTGTACCTAGGTTGGTACATTGGAAAGAACATGGGCTTTCTGTTAGACGTATGCAACAGGACTGTATCAGGTTGTTGCGATCTTTAAATAGGAGAAAATTAAACTTCCTAACTCGTTGATACATAGTAAAGACAGAATATATAGTTTCCATGTACTATCCTTTTTTTTTTTTTTAAACTCTTCTATGGATGGTTGCCATTAATTAATACTATCTGGAAATAGTATCCCAAGAGCCACCTCTTTATTTATTGTAGTCCTGAAGATTCTGTTCCCCAACCCACCCCTTTTTAGATGGTAATATCCAAGAAAATAGAAGTAATCAATTGCCTTTTTCCTGGCTGACTTTTGGCAGTCTCCTGAATGCATGTCCTTAGCCAATAGGCCCGGTTGTTCCAGCCTCTACAGATTATTTCTAAATTATTTATAATTTGGATTATTTTTGTCATGCCTCAAAATAGCAATGAACTGTAACCTATTTTCTAAGAACTTTGTTTCCAGTAGTCCAGTAATTATCTTTTTTTTTTTTTGATTACAAGATCTGTACAGTTAGTGTGCCTTATATGAATTAGACATTGGGGAGCCAAGAATCACATGTTATTTTTTTTAAGATTATTTATTTATTTGAGAAAGAGAGAGTGCATGAGCACGCACACACAAACAGGGAGAGTGGCAGAGGGAAAGGGAGAAGCAGACTTCCTACTGAGCAGTGAGCCCAACACAGGGCCGCAGGATCATGACCCAAGCTGAAGGGTCAAGACCAAGCTCAACCGACTGAGCCACTCAGGCACCCCAAGAGTCATATTTTAAAGGGACTTTTCATGGTAAGGAGTTTAGATCAGGAAGCGGAGAGCCATTACACCTTTTTAGAAAGATAATTTTGATTAAGGTGGAGAAAGTATGGACTGATTGGTTTGGTATAGAGGTCAACCAGATAGATGTTAAGGTTTTAATGAAGGCAGCAGCCTTACCAATAAAAAGGGAGAAGAGGAATCAAAACAAAGTTTTGAAGTAGACGATGTTGGGAAATGAGGAGTCAAGGATGACTTCAGGGTTCCTGATGTAGTAGAGATGACCCTAGCTGATATGGAAGGCCAAGATAGAGCCTGGCATTGTTGAATTTGAGATATTGAAGAACTCAGAGATAATAAAAACAGTATAGGTAGTATATAAAACCCAGTGTTATCAAAGGTTTGGTCCTCATGGTGTTTTTTTGTCTGCTGTCTCCCTGGACCCAGCAAATGACAATGAAATCCTAAAGAACACCCAAGCTTTGATAGACATGAAGAGTTGGGGTAATAGTGCAAGAACTATGTAGGTAGGAGAGAGACACAGGAGTAAATGGTATATGGAGCCTTTAACTGAGGCTTTTTTCCCTTAATAAGGTGAGTTTTGGAGCACAGGACAATGCCCAACTTGCTTTAGCATCTTATAAATAGCTCAGTGTATTGTATTTGGTGTTCCATAAGTGCTTGAATGAATGAATGAATGAATGAATGAATGAATGAAAGAAAATGTCACCAACTATGGTGCAGAGATTAAGAAAGATTATTGGACATTTCAAAATAGTATATAGTGTGTGTCGTTTGCCTTTTATCTATTTGTAGTTTTATCTGTAGCTTATTGATAACATTTGAAACTACAGGAGCACATATAGGCAAACACAGACATTTTTTTTCTAGATAACTCAACTTGAATTTCACTTGTTTTTAGCATGTTTGTAGCCCTGACTATTGGGAGTAAGGACTGGGGAGAAATCTTTCACATGGTGATACCCAAGTTTTATTGACAATTGTAAATATGATTTTCCAGTTGACCTTTTTAATAGCTTTCATCTGAAAGTCTTTACTTTCTTGTGTCTAGCTGTAAAATACATGCTTATTAGGATTGATTAGTAAGACATATTGGTATTTCCATTCTGCTAGATACATGCTACCCATTATAAAATGCTGGAAAATGTGGATCTGAATTTACCTTATGCATTTTTTTTGTGATTGTATTTTTGTAGTCACTTCCTCCTATGGTTTAGGATCCTTCTTCTTTCAGTGGACATCTTTGGATATTCAGAGGGGTATGTCTTTTAGTTAAGGGTTAGGAGGAGATAAAATGCTCTTGTAAAGAAATATTAATGCCTGGAATAGCTTGCTGGATGACATAAAGAAAAAAATGCTCTAAATCTATCCTATACAACCTACTAAGCCTCTCTATATCTTTTTTAACTTTATATCAACTTTTCTTAATACTCTTTTTACCTTTTGTGTCTCACTTGCACTGTGACCACTTTTTTTTTTGACCACTTTTTTCTACTTCTTTATTTCCTATTTGTTCGTTCTCATCCTTCTCCTTTGCCTCATCTCTTCAGTACACATAACTAGATATAATATCAAGTTGAAGTTTTAAATAATTTCTTTTTTAGTAAGTACATTTTTATTTTTATAATTAAAAACTGAAGTGACATTGAGATTTTTTTGTTTTCAAAGTAATTTTATAGTTTTTATGTTCATCTGATATCTGATTGAATTTTTTTTTTTTTATTACTTGGTGATCCTTAAACAGGTCTCCTTTTCCAGGAGCATTCAGCAAATAAACTGGCATTTACTGAGCAATTTGAATTAGCCATTTTACAATTTTCCCCCTTCCCCTTTCTATTTTTTTTTAAGTTTACTTAAGTAATCTCTATACCCAGTGTGCGGCTCGAACTCATGACCCCAAGATCAAGAGTCTCATACTCTTCCAATTAATCCAGTCAGGTACTCCCTTTTCTGTTATTTTGATAGATCATTGATTTGCCTACATATTTATTAAAGTGCTCACTTATTGAAGGTTTTCAATTGTTTTTGGAAAGAAATTACTAATTAACCATGAAGAAAATTATAGCATTTCTCTAAAATGGAAATATTTATTTTACTTTTTATTTTTATTTTACTTTTTATTTTTTATGGGAGTATTTATTTTCTTTGAGCTCTGAGATAGACTCACAGTTTTAATAAGTTTACCTTCAGCATTTTTTGTGAAATCTTACTGGAATTTTTTTATGAAACTCAGTAAGATACAGTATTTTCCCAGTTCTGGATTCCTTTTGACTTTTATGCACAACTCCTCCTTTCCCTCTATCGAATGCATTTTGGAAAAGTCTATAGAAAGCATACAGGAATGGGTCAGGAAACCTGGGCCCTGGTCCAAATTATAGAACTTTGTTCTAATTGTTTCACCTTATTCGGTTTTTCTTTTGGTATTTGCAGTCTCTAAAAGTCAAATTTGACCTACCATTTCCAAATAAAATATTCCAGCCTGAGCATTTTTCAAGATCAACACTTCATTTTGTATTATATATTCTCATTGTTCTTTATAATCCTGCCATTTACCAACATTGTAACCTTTTGCAAAGTAACTGAACTACTGAGATTGTTTTCTGTTTATGGGGATTATAAAATGATTGTGAAGATTGTGAAGATTGTGAAGATTAAATTGGATAGTGAAATATACTTCAAAATACTTAGTTCAGGTATTCTGTAAAGCTATTGTTAAGTTAGTTTTCTTATAATTTTAAGAGAGTAGTAGAAATAACAGTCACAAGTCTCATAGGACAAGGCATGAAATATATGAATCCTATCAATACAATATTTTTGTGGTGACTACAATGTAAGGAAACATGATGTTACATTCTTTTATTTTTGAGCCCACACTAAGTTTCTATTCAGGGTCTTTTAACTTGGTTACAGAAATAACAACTTTATTATTTGATTATACTAGATACTTTATTAAGCCTCTTAAAACTTTAAGTAATTAAGAAATGTATTGCAGGTGAAATTCTGTCTGAAATAATAATTCTCTGGAATTGTTTTGCCTTTTTTGGTTTGATATTAGTATTTGGAAACATGAGGTATCCAGATGGCAATTAAGAATATTTATTAAATGTAAATAGCATACTATTAAACTGTTACATAGGGGGTTGCAGATTTAATAGGAGACTCAAATGAAAAGTACCTAAAAAGACTTCTGGTGTTTATATTAATCTCATTTGTGGCATTTTGTATGTCTAGTATTTTATAATCCTGTTCATCACTTTAAAAATATGTCACAGTAACTCAGAAAGTATGTAAAATTCTTGACTATTTTATTCTGCGTGGAATAGATTTAAAGGTCAACACTACTCTTTTATGTAGGTTATGGGTGCTACATATGTGCTTTCAGAGCAGTAGTGTGAGGAAGCTTGAAGTGGGATGGCAGGACGGCCTCATCCTTATGACAGTAACTCCAGTGATCCAGAGAATTGGGATCGGAAATTGCATAGTAGACCTCGTAAACTTTATAAACATTCAAGGTAGGTAGAAAATATGTATTTCATATATCAAAGCTCTGATAAAATGGACTTTTATAAAGAATCAAACTGCATCTGGTTGTGGCAAGTCCTGTCAGGATGGGGGCTGGTTTACAAAAAATAATGAATATTTGCATTTCTCCTTAAAAAAACTTTTACAGAAACATTTCTTCTTTTTTAATCTTCTTATATCTGTATTTATTTGAATTTTTGTTTGTTCCTCAGTAATGTTAAAATCTCCTTCGTCAACCTTAGTAATAAATGCTATAATTAATTTGACTCTGAACTCTGGCAAGACAGATTAGTTCTTTGTATTTAAAACTCTCTAATCGGAATTTATTTTGTGTTCTAAGTACATTGTGTGTATAGATTATACATAGTACTTTATAAGCTATGTCATACTGTGTTGTCATCTTGATACTAAAGGGAAAATCAGTCTTTTTGCAGTGACTCTTCTGGTTCATTTAAAGTTCGATGCATTAAATGAAATTAGTCTAAAAAATTTCTGCCCATTTTTATATTGTATGTAAAGCTTTCATTTTGTACTGTGTGACTTAATGAAGAAACCCTCATTTAGGACACTATGATTTAATATTTTAAGGTGTTAATTGACAGCTCATAAACCTCACATACTACAGGTATGTAAGCATGTTTTCATAGAGCGTTGTACTTTATAAATATTTACTTAGGGGATATTATCAAACATTTAACTCACTTGAATGTAAAATTCTATTCATTGATAACTGTTACCATTTTTCTTAAAAAAATAAAAACATGTGGTACTGAAATCCTTTTTGTAATTTTAAAGAAATAAAGTACTTTTTCAGGTACTTTTAAACTATATACCATACCTAGAAAATATGATTAACTGGTACCTTTTAAATCTCCTGACAAGATGTCTATCTTTATTGCGGAATTTTAATGTGGTGAGGAAAAACTTAAGTTGATGTATTAATTTATAAGTGCACACCAATGGTATGAGTGGTTTTGGTTTATTTCATTTTTTGGGTGTGTGGGTATGTATGTGTGCTTCAGCTGGTGCTCTAGTACTTTTTTTCCATCCTGCTTTATTATATGGATAATTTGTCTTTGAGATTAAAGAATTTTATCTGTGTAAGTGTAGGATAATTTTATCTGCTATGTTGTATGCATTTTTCCAGATGAACTGTTTATGTTATTCTTCCTAGTTCTTTTTTTTTTTTTAATTTTATTTATTTATGATAGTCACACAGAGAGAGAGAGAGAGAGAGAGAGAGGCAGAGACATAGGCAGAGGGAGAAGCAGGCTCCATGCACCGGGAGCCCGACGTGGGATTCGATCCCGGGTCTCCAGGATCGCGCCCTGGGCCAAAGGCAGGCGCTAAACCGCTGCGCCACCCAGGGATCCCTATTCTTCCTAGTTCTTAATACTTTTCTGCTAACGTAAAGTACTGCATTACATATGAAGGGATGACAAAGTGAAAATAAGCTGTTGTTTGCTTTATAAAAGGTAAATGCATACAATGAAGAAAATTTATAAAAACTAATAGTACTTTTTCATTCCTCTTATTTCAAAAATAACAAACATAGCTCTTCTGATATTTATAGCATCAGTAACTTTTTGGTGCTCTCCTTAGGTAGACTGCAGCAATATTGGTTAAGTAAAAAATATTAAAGAGAAATAGAAAATAAATATCAATACATTATTTGTTTTTAGTGTAAAGACCGTGAAATCCTTTGAGCTTATTTTAACCTCATTTATGGAAATTCTGCCTAAGGGAAAATAGCTTATTTTTAGAGACCTCTTGTTCTTATGCACTGATGATACTTTAAAAATATTTACAATTTGCCCTCCAAAAGTTTTTTTTAAGTTGATATTAAAATAATTGGGAAGTTTTAAAAACTAACAATTAACAAGTATTGTTGAGGTACTGCACTCATTTTAGGAGAGATTCAGAAATTTGTTGGTGTACCATCATGGAATGCTTTAATACCACATAGGGAACAATTAGAGGACAGCAGGGCACCAAACTGGTAGTGAGTTGTAGTAAAATTAGAGTTCAAAGAAGGAATCAGTATCAACTTGAGTAGATGAAAATGAAACTTGAACCTAATCCTTGAATGATTAGATAGATGACAGGTATTCCTGCCAGGGACTTTCTGGAGATAACTTTGACTAGATTTGAAGGTGGAGGTCTATGAATAGTATTAGAGTCCTATTGACAAATGAAAAAAAAAAAAATGAGGTTAATAAATTTGCCCAAGACCATCCAACTTCTCAATGGCAAACCTAAAATTTATAAACAAGTTTCTCATTCTTTTTGTTAAGATTTTCAGTAACTTATGGTACATTTTAAATACATATAAAGTAGAGAAAACAGGTATAATAAACCTCTCTGTACCTATCTCTCAGCTTCAAGTTATATCAACTCTTGGCCAGTTGTGTTTTATCTGTGCTTCTACCCTTCTCTCATCCTTTATTTTTTATTTATTTTTTATCTTGTGTATTTTATTTAGGGCTATTTGAGCAGTAGAAGGCCAGATTAAACACTGGCTTAAGTTAGAGGTTTATTTTTCTTGTATGTAAATTCACAGATCGGCAATGAATGCCTGATGTGGATTTAGTGGCTTAAAGATGTTAGTATCAAAAAAATCTCTGATTTTCTTGGCTTTCTCTTGTGATCACAAGATGGCTTACTATAGCTCCAGGCATCATGTCTACCTTCCAGAGAGGAAAGGTAGAAGGGAGAAGGGACATTAAGAAAGGGGTTTCATTTATATTAGGGAATTAAATTTCTCAGAAATTTCCAGCAGGCATCTGCTTATAAATCATTGGCTAGAACTATGTTATATGGTCTTCTCTGGATCATAGAGGCTAAGAAATGTAGGTGGGCACATTGCCACCTCAAACAGAGTTGGGGATTTAAGTTTATAAAAAGAAAATGTCTCCATCTGTTTTGGCTGCTATAACAGAATACCATGGATTGGGCAGCTTATAAACAAATTTATTTCATATGGTTCTGGAGGCTAGAAAGTCCCAAGTTCAGGGTTCTGACACATTTGATATCTGGAAAGGACTCGCTTCCTGGTTCAGATGACTGTCTTTTTGCTGTGTTTTCACATGGTGGAAGGGATTAGGGATCTCTCTGGGGTCTTTTTTATAAAGTATTAATCCAATTTATGAAGGCTTTGCCCTCAAGACCTAATTACCTCCTCACTTTCAAATACTATTATATTGGAGGAATACATTTCAGTATTTGAGTTTTGGGGGATACATTTAATCTTTAGCAGTTAAGAAATAAGCATACTTTATTGACTCCGTTTTTGTGCATAATTTTTGAAAATTGTTATGTAAATTTATATTTTGCTTTATTAATATTTGGGAATTTCCTGCATTTTCCAGGTTTTTAATTTTTTTCTTGTACTTTTCCTTACCTTCAGGGATAAAAATAAATTTCTTGAATTCTAAAAGTAATAATAATAATTACTATATATGTGTGCTTACTGTTGAGATTTGAGGGCTTGGTGGGTATTGCCTTATGAGTTCATTTCCATCTAATAAACTTTAAGGTACTTTCTTTTCTGAATTTTTTTTTAATGTAAATTTGGTATGTATATAAAAGACAAGACAAGCTAATCTCAACAAAGATGGACTTCAGGGTGTCTGTGGTTTAAGCAAGTGCATACAAATAAATTAGTTAAAAAATTACTGAACTTTGTTTCTTTCTGAGTAGTTCTATAGTTAATACTTGTATGGAGAAGTTTGTAGCTTGCTGAGAGGTTAAGTATTTCAGTTGAAGTGTGTTTGGTCTGAATTGAAACAACTTTCTTTAAATTATAAGAGTTTTTGATATTTAAAAAGGAAAAAGAAAGCACCTTTTCTGTACAAGTGACATTACAATGGCTAGATTGACAATATGCTTAAAAGCTCTTGAATACTTGAATTGGGTTGAATACAATTATTTAAAACTCAGATCTGCAGTCTGCTCAGGTTACTAAAGATAAATGCATCATACATTCAATATCAGACTTTGCCGCAAGGTTTCATTCCCACATACAAGTACGCATGCTCCTTTCTTCTGAGACTGCGTGAAGATTGGGCTTTACAGTTTCCTTTTTAAGTCACTTGGTAGTTCCAGCAATAGTTTAGAAATAGAAAAGTTTGGTTGCTTTAAAAAACAGTTCTTGAGTGGATTCTTAAGTACAATATTTTTTCTTTGATTTTAAAGAGAAGCTTTACTGCCCAGAACGGGTGTACAATAAAACATCGAAAGGAAAAAAGAAAGTTAAGTTAGCTGCATCCTAGTTTTCTAAAACCTGGCAAGCTGGCACAGCTAGAATTAGCATTACAGATGGCATTTGGCAACATAGCTACATATCACTAAGCCCTCATCTCCTGAGTTTTCTTCAGCTGTCTATCAATTACAATATCCAATCGCTGCACAGAAATGGAGAAATGGGATGATCACAGCTCACACGATGCTGTTTGGTTAGAAACGTCAGTGCTGCACAACCCACGGCTGAGTCAGTGTCTGTGAGAAAATGAACTGAATTAATATATAGAGGGGGTTGTATCTGAACATTTACAGCCTAAATAACCGCAATAGCATTATTACACAGTAGAGGGAGGAAAGCTAGAGGAAGTCTCTGGACAGGGGAGGTAGGGGGAGACTGGGAAATTTTCTGATTGTTCAGAGGATTCTTGAAGATGATGGAAATATCAGATGTGCTAAAGTTTCCTAGTAATGCCCAAGGATGCTGACCTGGCTTTCAGTGCTGCATTGTTTGAAAAAGCAGAGTCCCTTTATACTCTGATTTCAGAATTTTTTTCTTGTTTCTGTGTGTCTACCTTGGCATATACTAAAGTAAGGTGTGTATTCATTTATTACAAGATATCACTGGGCTGTAATTCTATACATCTATGAATATGAGAGAGATTGAGAAAGATATGTTTGGCCTTTGTTTCATTATGGTCATTTACTTCTCTGGATGAAAAAGATCATATATCTTAATTGTCTTCTTCTTAATGGCAAATTATTTAAAAGAAATGGAGTGTGTTTTTATTGTTTTCATGGGTTTGATGCTTTGTTTTTTTTATCTTGTTTAAAGTCTTAGAATCTTCCTGTAACTTGAATGTTTGGTATTGTTTTTTATGAATATCATAAAAATTTTAAAGAAAGACTAATTTAAAATATTTTCAATATATTTGAAAATTTAATTCAAGATAGACAAATGAAATAGTTGAAATAATTTCCTAAAGAAGAGAGTAAATGTATTTTTACTTTTGGATGAATTAGTGATTAGTGGAACCACTTATGTAGTAGTATTTTACAGAACTGAATATATTTGATAAATTTTAATTGGTTAAAATGACTTTTTTCTTAGTCTCCTAGAATGTAGACTGAATAGATGATCTAGATGTTGCCATTGAACCAGAGAGTAAATCAGATAAGTTTTTGGATTATCGCAAATTGATTTTCAGTCAGACAGAATTTCTAAATAAAGAGAACTGTTTTTGCTTTGAGATTTTAAATCTTGACAAGTGACATTGCTTACTTTATTTGGAATTTTTAGCTCAATATTAAACACTTTGATTGTTTTCTTTTGTCTTTATCATTCCTGTCCTACTGACCCTTTATTTTGTAGGAATTTGGGAGAATATACATTTTAAAATTATTTTTAATATTTTTAAATCGTTCATAACAGCTTTTCCTTGAAATGAGAGGAAGTTCTTGTGATTTCCCCCATTTAATTTCTAGGAGTTAGAATGGTCATCTTGATGATTGTCACAACTTATTTATATGATTAAGGTATCTTGGGGTATGTTGTATTGGATTTTTAAAATTTTATTTTGTGGTTTGGTGTTCAGAAATGTTTTTCTAAGCTTGGTTTAGAAATAGTCATAAAAGCAGAAATCTTAAGCTAGACCTTTTTGTCTTATACTTTATAGAATATTTTTTCTGGTTTTGATTTTTAAAAAAATAATAATGCCTGTGTTTGTAAAAGTGATACATATTCATTACATGAATTTGATAAATATGGAAAGCACGTAAAAGAAAACAAAAATATTAAAGTATTTTTCTTTTGATTATAGCTTAAATATTTTAGCATATAACCTATTTTTTGTGTATGTATAAAAATATAAAATCACGTATATTTAAAACTGGTTTTGAAATATTACTACTATATGTCCTGTTATATAACTCATTTTTTTTACAATTAGTCATGAACATCCCCTATGTCAAAAAGTAGTCTTTTATAGCATAATTCTTAAGAACTGCATAGTGTTTTGTGTGTATATATTTTGTAATTTGCCAATTTGAGTTTTCCTGATTTTTGATTAAAGAGAAAGATCAGCATGATTCCACTGGGTAAATTTCTCTAAAAAAGGAAAAATGTCTTAGGGAATTAAGTAAAAATGTAATTTTGATATTTTTCGGGCAGAGAAAGATCCTTAGTGTGACTACACAATTAACTCTTTAAAGATATGCACTACTTTTAAAAGCAAGCAAATAGCTAAGGTTGCCATAATAAGTATAGAAAATAAACAAGAGCTCAGATGAGCTAATGAGACTTTTAAATATTGCTAAGATCAACCAAAAGAGTTTCTTATATTACATTTAAAAAGGTAATTAAGGAAAGTGTAATAATAATGCCTGACAATGAAGGAAGAAAAAAATTCCTCAGCTCTTATTTATAAGCTTCTTTGTTAAAAAGGAAGAGCAAATTACTACCACCAATAATTACAACAAAGTGGACATTGCGAAAGAGGACATAAAAATCAAGATAGAGATAGAAGATGAAGAATGTATCTAGTTAAATGAGTTTTCTAGGCCAGTTGAAACATATTTATAAAAGGAGTTGCCTGAAAAATGTTAAAGTTAATGTATTATTTATGATTTCTAAAGGTTTTAGGAGAATACCAGTGGAATAAAAGATGGGGGATTCTAGGTCTGATTTTGAGAAAAGTGGATTTTACAACAAAAAATGAAAAGGGTAGTTTATGACTAACTTGAAGAAAAATAGGTTAAAAATGATCCTGAATGGGTTTGCTAAAAATAGATTGTCAGAGCAATTTTCTGATATACTTAGTAGACTAGTAGCACTATAATGTATTTGGACTTAAGCTTAGTTTTTGGTAAAGTCTTTTTTTATATTCTTGGGTATATGGTGAAGGAAAAATGAATTGTTGTTTGTGTTAATCAGCACAGTTTTGATTTTGAATGACCCTACCCAAAGATTATTGATCTTGAAAGGTGGCTTTGTTCTTTGCTTTGCCTCATTGCACATCTGGAGAAGGCAAATTATCAAATTTATAGGGGACACTGAAAAAAGGATAGGAAATAATAAACTAAATGATCCAAAATGATCTGAGTTTGTATTGTTGGACTAAATTTAAATGAATTTTTTTGGAGTATACATAAGGCCTGAAAAACACTAATATACATTGTTAGCATGGCTTTACAACATCACACATGGAAAAGACCTGGGGGTGTTTTTTGGCAGTAAACTTGATACAAGAGTACAATATGGCATTTATCATTCCATTTTCTCTCCCACCCTCCCTGTTAAAAAGAAAAAAAAAATCATAATTGATGGAAAAGATGGCTAGAGCCACTCTCTTGTACACCAGAATATTATTGTCTTTTTAGTTCTATGTATATTCAAAGGAAGGATGTGAAGAAAGTGGAAACCATATAAGCTTAAGGAACTGATTTGAGGTCTTGGGGACAGCTCTGATTGATATTAAGAAATTTCATTAGAAGACATATTTAGATATGTGAAGAGTTACCCTTTGGAAATGACACTAGACTTAGTTTGAGTCAAACTTGTTTGAGATTGAAAGCATGAGCTCTGAATTTGAACTGTTTAGTTCACATCTCAGACCTGCCATTTAATTTGCTATCTGATTTTAGGCGAGTTCCTTAGCCTTTAAGCTTCCATTTTCTCAACTGGGGATGGTTTTGAGGATTAAATGAAAATATATGTAAAATGTTCAGAATTATACCTGGCATGTATTAAATGCTCAGATCTTAGTGTTGTTGTTATTGTTATTTGTTCTAGCAGGGCAGTGGTTTTCAACTAGTGGCATGATTTTGCCCTTCATTGGGCTTTGGCAATGTCTGAGGACATTTTTGGTTGTTAACAACTGGGAGGAGGGAGTTCTACTATCTAGTGGGTGGAGGCCAGGGGTGCTACTACTAAACATTCTACAATACACGGGACAGCTCCCTGCAATAAATAATTAACTGATCTAAAACCCTGAACTAGGGTCCGATGACAAGGTTTATTTTTTTATTTTTTAAAGATTTTATTTATTTATTCATGAGAGACAGAGAGAGAGAGAGAGAGAGAGAGAGAGGCAGAGACACAGGCAGAGGGAGAAGCAGGCTCTGTGCAGGGAGCCTGACCTGGGACTGGATCCCGGGTCTCTGGGATCAGGCCTTGGGCTGAAGGCGGCGCTAAACTGCTGAACCACCTGGGCTGCCCCAATGACAAGGTTTAATTAAGCTTTAATGATAAGAAAAATTGTAGAAGAGTCAGAGCTTTCCAAAGATTGAACAAAACTGCTAAAAAGAAAAACCAGGTTACCCTTTCCTGTCACTAAAAGCAGTAAGTCAGCCAATTCATGGGGACCTGGTTAATGAGACTCAGAAATTGGAGAGGTATTTGGATTACATTTTCTAAAAGGGTTTTCTTAAACTTAGATTCTATGTTTCTGTGGGTATTTCTCAAGATACTCAAGTGTATTGAATGACCAGTTATAAAGTGTGGCCTCTGATGCAAATTCTTTGATTCTTTAATTTTATCAATCTAATTTAGTTTCACAGAGTAGTTTAGATTTGAATTTTAATTGTTTTATTGCTTTTAAGTTTTAGTATGAGGATAGAGGAGGGAATTTAATGGAATAAGTTCAGTTTGTGTTTTTATAAGACCATTTAGAAGTACAAGTAATTGTGGAATTGCCATAATTTATTTCTAGAAACATGTTTTGTGAAACTAATTTGTTAAAATACTGATAACTGGACACATCTAAAATTAAAATTAAAGTCTTGTATTTGTATTTCATACCTTTTTTCCCACTGGTTTATTTGTCCCCCTTTAAGTAATAAGTAGGACAGATGCTCCAAAAGGTTTTTAAAAATAATTAAAATTTTTTGAAGCACTCTTAAATGTATATGATTATATATGCATTATATTCTCAATGAATAGCATATATAATATAATCATGAATATAATATAATCAGGAATAGCAACTTTCACGAAGTACCCAGTAAACATTTGAATGAATGACTATTGACTATTCAGTAGATACAAAATATATCTGACCATTAATTTAGATCTGTGCAATTTTTAATAGTGCTTAGCTACATGTATGTGTATATATATTTAAATTTGATTAATTGACATATGTATTACTAGTTTCAGAAGTAGAGGTCAGTTATTCATCAGTCTTATGTAACACCCTATGCTCATTACATCACATGGCCTCCTTCATCTTGTTTTGTTTTTTCACCCTCTACCCCTATGATCCTCTGTTTTCTTTCTTAAATTCTACATATGAATGAGATCATATGATAATTGTCTTTCTCTGATTGACTTATTTTGCCTATATTTTTAAAGAGTTACTATTTTAGAGGATATGGGGGCTAGAAGGGGTGAGGGAGAGATATTAATAGTGGTTAACTATCTATTTTTTAAAAAGATTTATTCATTATTAGAGTGTGTGTGGAGTAGAGGGGGGAGGGTGGAAGAGAGAATTCCAAGCAGACTCCATGCTGCCTGACTTGGGGCTTGATCCCATGGCCCTGAGATCATGACCTGAGCTGAAATCAAGAGTCCTGACATTGAATAGAATGGACCACCCAGGTGGTCCTAGTGGTTAGCTCTATTTTAAAACTATTTTAAAATTTTTTCTATGGTAGGGAGTTGCTTAATGTCACTCCTAAGTATTAGTGGTTTCCAATTCCCAAATTTTTATCCCTAACCTGGACCTTTCCCCTCAACTTTAGACTTACGTGTCTGACTCCTTATTTGATATCTGCATTTGGATGTTGAATAAACCTCTCTTTAACATGTCTTGATGTACCTACACTTTCCATACTTAATCTTCCCACTCTCATTGTCATACAATAATTGGAACTTCGATTATTCTGGTTGCTCAGACCAAAAATCAATCATACTCGACTTCTCTCTCTCACCTTGTACATTTAATCTCTGAAATTTCAAAGTCTTATTATTCAAAATGTATAGTCTAGTCCACTCTTTGCCATGTGCCCTGCTACGGCCCTGGTCCAAGTCACTTCTAGCTCTCACCTGAATTATTAGCAGTAGCCTGTAAATTGATCATTTGATTCTACATTTGCATCCTTTCTTCCATTGTCTACTTGATCTAACATAAGTTAGATTGTGTAACTTACACTTCACTGGTACCCATATCCTGCAGATCAGAAACAAAACCTATTTATTTATTTATTTATTTATTTATTTATTTATTTATTTATTTTTTAAAGTTTTAAAAAAGATTTTATTTATTTAAGAGAGGGTGAGAGTATACACGAGTGAGAGGAAGGGGCAGAGGAAGGGAGACGGAGTAGCAGACTCCCCATTGATCAGGGAGCCTGACCTGGGGCTTCATCCCAGAACCCAGAGATCATGACCTGAGCCAAAGGCAGACATTTAATTGACTGAGCCACCCAGGTGCCCTGCAAAAACCCTTTAAACATTTTTTTGAAACCCTTCATAATCTGTTTCTAGTTTTATTTCTCTGACCTCATCTTTTTTTTTTAAAAAAAAGATTTGTTTATTAGAGAGAGAGGGAGGGAGGGTGTGTGAGCAAGGGGGAGGGGCAGCGGGAGAAGGATAAGCAGACTCCTCACTGAATGCAGAGTGCAGAGCCTGATGTATGGCTTGATCCCACAACTGGAGATCACAACTTGAGCCAAAACCAAGAGTGAGATGCTTAACTGCACCACCCAGGTGCCCCTGAGCTCATCTTTTAACATTGTCCTTGCTTTCCGTGCTTCTGCTATCCTGGCCTTCTTGAATGCCTTGAAAAAGTTAAAAATTACTCTTGCCATAGTGTCTTTGTACCCTCATATGTTCTCAAAGTTCTATTTCTCTCTTCCTTAGATCTTTACTCAGACCTCTTAGACAGTCCCACCTTGACCACTCTATGTAAGATAGAAACGTGTACTTCAAAATGAGTCTCTGTCCTCTTTATCTGCTTCATTTTTTCCTCATAGCACTTATCAGCATATAATATTTAATGTATTTATTTGTACATATTCTGTGTTTTTCTCCCCTAGATTGTATTAATTTTTAGGGCACAGACTTTCTTGGTTATATCCATCAGTACTAGATAGTAAATAGCATATTATTGGATAGGTTTGATAGCATATCCGCGAATATTTGGTAGATTGAATGCAGTTAAAACAAATTTTTAGGATAAAGGATAGGAGGGTAAGAGTACTTTTAGTTACTATAGTTTAGTTGTCATTGAATGTTGTAAGCACCTGATACCTATTGATGAATTAAAGCTATGCTATTTTTTAGAACTGAAAAAATTAGCAGTATAACATTTAGATATAATTTTAATTCAGAGACTCCTCAGTTTGGAGAGGTGCTTGCCTAGCAACATCTTCCTTTATTAAAAAAGTTCAGGGGATCCCTGGGTGGCTCAGTGGTTTAGTGCCTGCCTTTGGCCCAGGGTGCGATCCTGGAGTCCCGGGATCGGGTCCCGCATTGGGCTCCCGGCATGGAGCCTGCTTCTCCCTCTGCCTGTGACACACTCTGCCTCTCTCTCTCTCTCTCTCTCTCTCTCTGTCTATCATAAATAAATAAATAATTCTTAAAAAAAAAAAAAGTTCAAAAGCCAGGAAAAAAGTAATAGACATTTTGAAAGTCAAAAAATTTTCAAATTCCTTTGCTGTTTGCATGAAATTAGTTTTTATCAGTTCAAAAACTTTATTAGTAAAACGTTAAAGCTTTGCCCTTAAAGGGTACTTTCTTACAGAATTTTTAGTATCTAGGTGTTCATTTGACTTCACAGAGAAGATGCTCTTAGAATGGTCATGCAACAGTATACAAACTTTCTTTTATTAAAATTCAGGTATTATTAACATATAATGTTATATTAGTTTCAGGTGTACAATCTAATGGTTCAACAATTCTATAGATACCTCATTGCATGTCACGATACTCTCCTTTATCGATTTCTCCCATTCTCCCTACCCACCTCCCCCTCTGGCAACTACCAGTTTGTTCTCTGTATTTAGGAGTGGGTTTTTGTATTTTTTTTTTTGCGGGGGGGGGGGGTGTCTCTTTTTTTATCTTTGTTTTGTTTCTTAAATTCCACACATGAGTGACATCATATGGTATTTGACTTTCTCTGAATGACTTATTTCACTTACATTATACCCCCTAGGTCCATCCTTGGTGTTGCAAATGGCAGGATTTCATTCTTTTTTATATCCATTGTATGTATGTATGTGTATATCTATATACACCGCATCTTTATCTATTCACCTATTTATCTATTTATTCATCTATTCACCTATGCTTGGGTTGCTTCTATTATTTTGGCTATCGTAAATAATACTTTGGTAAACATAGGGGTGCATTTATCTTTTTGTATTTTCTTTGGGTAAATACCCAGCAGTGGAATTACTGGATAATAGTATAATTCTATTTTTAATTTTTGAGGAACCTTCATACTGTTTTCCACAGTGGCTGCACCAATTTTCATTCCCACCAACAGTGTACAACAGTTCTTTTTTTCTGTGGAACTTCCTTGCTTCTGCCTTACTAGAGTTGCTGACATGTCTGACAATGGGATTTTTAAGAAGAGAGAGAGGTTAGGACTAGTATTAAGGCTACTTTTGGGCTATATTTCTTGCTGTGGTTGTCTTTAGTGGGGAAATCTGGGATTTAAGTATCATTTAAAATATTTCTGTGGAAAAAATGGATCAAACCACATACTTACAGTTGACTTTTGAGAGCATAGTTCAGTCATTTGAGAGCTGCCCTTTTCAGTAATTAGCCTTTGTTCCTTGGGGAACTGATCATGTATTAAGCAGAACAAAAAGCTTATATAAAGGCTAACGGACAAAAAAGGGGAAAGATGAGAGAAGTTTGCATTAAATCTGTTGAAGGTAGATTTAGAAGTTTGATAGCATTTCTTCTATCATCCCAGTTACTGACATTTAACATAGGAATGGGAAACATTTTCTATAAGGGGTTGAATAGTAAATATTTTTGGCTCTGTGGACTACACAGTCTGTTGCAGCCACTCACTTTTGCCATATAGAGTGAAAACGGCCGTAAACCATGTATAAATGAATGGATGTAGTCGTGCTTTAATAAAACTTTATTTACAAAATCAAGTAATGGGTTGCATTTGGCCCATGAGCCATGGTTTTGCATCTCTTAACACCTTAAAAATGCTTATAAAAGCATATGCAAATTAAGTGCTTAACAATATATTAATATGAAATAAATTAAAAGGCTTAGTTAAGAATGCTAAAACATAAGATTATACTTGTTACAGTAATAAAAACAGCTTAATTTTCCCCAAAATAAAAATAGGATTTAAAATTGTTTAAGATTTTATTTATTCATGAGAGAGACAGAGAAGCGGAGACATATGTAGAGGGAGAAGCAGACTCCCTGTGGGGAACCCCATGTGGGACTTGATCCCAGGACCCTGATCCCAGGACCCCCATCCCAGGACCCCAGGATTACGACATGAGCAGAGGCAGATGCTCAACCGCTGAGCCACCCAGGTGTCCCAAAATACTGCTTTTTTTTTTTTTAAAGATGGACTAATGGATAGGAACATGTAATGCAATTTACAAGGATGCTTACCTCATGTTAAAGAAAAAGTAGATGCTAAAACCTTGATTAAATGTTGAAAACAACTTGTAAAGCTCTGTATCTCAGTATGTGTACGCGCGCGCGCGCACACACACACGGTAGTGTTTGACAAGGAATAAACTCAAGGAGAAAATGCTTAGATACTATATATACCTCAAAACTTCAGCTAAATTCAACAGATGTTAGTAAGGTGCACCAGGTGATGACAGTTGCTGGAACTGTTTAAAGATATGTAATATAATTCCTCAAACTAGCAAAGTGCTACCACATATGGTACCATTTGTATTCTACATAAGGTGCCACATATAAGTGAATACGATTAACTTTGTAGGTATTTTACTTTTGTGTATTTGTTACAACTAGTGTCTGTTGGATAGCAGCAGTGCTTATTAATAGTTACTTCTGGAAATTTTTCATGTATAATTTCCTTCCATTTTCTCTGTTCTCTCTGACCATAATCATTTGAATGTTGAGCTACATTCATCAGTTCTCTAATTTTCTCACCCTTTCTTATTTTCTATTCTTTGTCTTTCTTTTATTCCCAATTTAATCTTTTGGTAACCTTCTGGTAACCTTTAAAAGCTTCTGCTCTTGTGTTTTGAATTTCTGAGAACTCTCATTCTCTTAACTCTCTCTCTCTCTCTCTCTCAACAGTATCCCTCTCCTTGTGTTAAGGAAATAATATCTCTTCAGATCAGAGTTTATTAATTGTAGTTTTGCTTTATTGTCTCTGCATTGTCTATTGCCTTTTTTGTTACGTTTATTAAACTTCTTCTTGTGAAACAGTTTTAGATTGACAAGAAATTGCAAATATTGTCCAGTGATTTCCTTGGTTCTCTTCACCCAGCTTCCCTTAATAACATCTCACATAAGTGTAGCACATTAGCAAACAAGGAAATTGACATTGGTGCAATATACAATACATATACTGCAGACATTGGTTTTTATATGACCTTCTTTTTTCTGGTGTATATTCTGTAATATTTTATCAAACGTATAGATTAGTGTAACTGCCTCCACAATCAGGATACAGAATGTTGCCATCACCACAAGCAGACTCCCTCATGCTGTCTCTAGAGGCACATCCTTTCCTCCCATTCTTAACCTCTGGCAACCCCTGATTTGTTCTCCATCACTATCAAAATTTTGTCATTTTGAAAATATTAAATAAATGTAATTAGATAGTGTGTAAACTTTTGGGTTTGGGTTTCTTCATTTCATATAGTAACCTTGTATCCATTCATATTGTTGTACATGTCAGTAATTCTTTTTTAATTTTGGAGTACTACTCCATTCCCTGGATGTACATAGTTTATTTATCCTTTCAGAGTGGCATGGTTTTTGTTATATACTTTGCAATACTGGTGGGCTTTTCAATTCTATACTTATTACTTTACTATTTTTCCCCCTGCAGGAGTTTTTTAGTTTCATTGAACAAAATGAAGGAGCTCTTAAAATTCTCTTCAGTCCTTAGGAACTTGCCTGCCATTGGAATCTGTTGCCATAATTGGAAATTTTAAACAAATTAGGTGGCAGGGTCATAAGCAGAAATTCATACAAAATGAATATTCTGAAATTTGATATAAATAGATACTTGCTTTTGAGGGTGAACATTTTAGTAAGATTTAAGTATTTAAATCTCATTAAAGCAGTTGATTGACCTCATGCTTCAAAGCATGGTTTTAAAGTGAAAAATTGGTGTAAGATAAATAACATTATTAGCTTATAAAGTTGAAAGATTTAAAAATGGAAATGTTTTGATTTGGCGGTAGGATTTGTGGTTTATTTACATAACTAGAGGTGCTGTGAGTGATCTTTCTTATTAATGAAAATTGTGATTGTAAGAACTATTGGGTAATAAATAAATCTGTGAGGTTTTCAAGTGGTGATCAGTTGGAGATGGTAGTTGTTTTGAATCTTATTGTAGGAATGCTTTTGGTTTCATGAGGACATGAACAATATTATAAGAGGGAATGCAAGAATCTATGTTGGTTAGGGAAAGAGAATTCAAAATTTATTAGAAGAAAGGCATGACTTTTATAAGTGTTACTGAAATGATTACCTTTAAACTTCCTGGGAGAATAGCCTTAACCAAGCCATGTTTCAGCCAAGGGTCCAGTTCTGGTGTAGAATTTGGTAAATTTTGATATAGGTACCCACTTATGAAACTTCAGTGCAATCAGGAGATGAACATATTCATCACATCCAAAAGTTCCCCTGAGGACTTTAATTTTAATTATTATTATTATTTTTAAAGATTTTATTTATTTATTCATGGGAGACACACTCAGAGAGAGGCAGAGACAGAGGGAGAAGCAGGCTCTGTGTGGGGAGCCTGACGTGGGACTCGATCCTGGGACCCTGGGACCTGGGGACCACGTGCTGAGCCAAAGGCAGACAACCACTGAGCCACCCAGGCATCCCCCTTCTTTTTTTTAATTGAAGTATAATTAACATATGTTAGTTTCAAGTGTAAACATATTGATTCAACAATTCTATATATTCATTCAGTGCTCCAGGTACATACAATGTTTATATTTAAGATTTTATTCATGAGAGACACAGAGAAAGAGGCAGAGGGAGAAGCAGGCTCTCTGCAGGGAGCCTGTTGGGGAACTTGATGCTAGGATCCTGGGATCATGCCCTGAGCCAAAGGCAGTTGCTCAACCACTGAGCTACCCAGGCGTCCCAATTACTACAATATTATTGACTGTATTCTTTATGATGTACTTTCCATCTCTGACTTATTTTATAACTGGAAGTTTGTATCCCTTAATGCCCATTATCTATTTCACTCATCCCCCTTACTGACTCCCTCTCTGGGAGCCACCAGTTCTCTATATTTCAGTATCTGTTTTTTGGGTTATTTTCCATGTTCATTTGTTTTGTTTTTTAGATTCTGCATGTAAGGTATTTGTTTCTTTCTGACTTATTTCACTTAGCATTATACCCCCTAGGTTCATTCCTGTTGTTGCAGATGGCAAGATTTCATTCTTTTTTTTTTTTTTAAGATTTTTAAATTTATTTATCCACGAGAGACACAGATAGATAGAGAGGCAGAGACACAGGCAGAGGGAGAAGCAGGCTCCATGCAGGGAGCCTGACGCGGGACTCGATCCCGGGTCTCCAGGATCACACCCGGGGCTGAAGGCGGCACTAAACCGCTGAGCCACCCAGGCTTTTCCCAGATTTCATTCTTTTCTATAGATATATTCTGTTATATATATATAACCTGGGTGGCTCAGCTGTTTGGCGCCGCCTTCGGCCCGGGTGGCTCAGCGGTTTGGTGCCGCCTTCAGCCCGGGGCGTGATCCTAGAGACCCGGGATCGAGTCCCACGACAGGCTCCCTGAATGGAGCCTGCTTCTCCCTCTGCCTGTGTCTCTGCCTCTCTCTCTCTCTCTCTCTCTCTCTCTCTCTCTCTCTGTCAATAATTTATGTATTCATGTCTCTCATGAATAAATAAAATCTTAAAAAAAAGATATTCTGTTATAGTATGTATTACATTTTCTTTATCCATTCATGTATCATTGGATATTTGGGTTGCTTCCATATCTTGGCTTTTGTAAATGATGCTGCAATAAACATAGGAGTACGTATATCTTTTTGAATTAGTGTTTTAATTCTTCTGAGGAACATCCACCACTGTTTTCCACAGTGGCTGAACCAACTTACATTCCCAACAACTGTGCAGGAGGGTTCCTTTTTATCCACATTTTCAACAACACTTGTTATTTCTCAACTTTTGATTTTAGCCATTATGACTGGTGCAAGGTGATATCTCACTGTGGTTTTGATTTGCATTTCTCTGATGATTAGTGATGTTAAGCATCTTTTCATGTGTCTGTTGATCATCTGAATGTCTTTGGAAAAATGTCTACTTCTGCCTATTTTTTAATCACATTATTTGGGGTTTTTTTTTGGTATTGAGTTGTCTTCATATATTTTGGATATTAATGCCTTATCAGATATATCATTTGTAAGTATCTTCCCCTATTCAGTAGGTTGCCTTTTTGTTTTATTGATGGTTTCCTTTGCTGTACAAAAGCTTTTTATTTTGGTGTAATTCAAATAGTTTAATTCTACTTTTGTTTCCCTTACCTGAGGAGGCATATTCATAAACATGATGCTGAGGTCCAATGTCCAAGAAATTACTGCCTATGTCTTCTTTTAGGAGTATTAATCCTTTTCACATTTTTTTCTTTTAAAGATTTTATTTATTTGCTCATGAGAGACAGAGAGAGAGAGAGAGAGGGGCTCAGAGAGACAGGCAGAGGGAGAAGCAGGCTCCATGCAGGGAGCCTGATGTGGGACTCGATCCTGGGTCTCCAGGATCAGGCCCTGGGCTGAAGGAGGTGCTAAACTGCCAGGATCACACCCTGGGCTGAAGGCAGCGCTAAACCGCTGAGCCAGCTGGGCTGCCCACCGTCTCGCATTTTGAGTTTTATTTTTGTGTATGGTGTAAGTAAATGGTTCCATTTTTTATTCTTTTGCAGGTAGCTGTTCAGTTTTCTCTGTACCATTTATTGAAGAGACTGTCTTTTCCCCATTGTATATTCTTGCCTCCTTTGTTGTAGATCAATTAACCATATAAGCATGAACATGTTTCTGGGCACTCAATTCTGTTCCATTGGTCTTTATGTCTGTCTTTGTGGCTGTACCACATGGTTTTGATTACTATAGCTTTGTAGTGTATCTTGAAATCTGGGATTGTGATACTTCCAGCTTATTCTTTTTCAAGATTGCTTTGACTATTTAGAGTTTTTTGTTGTTCCATACAAATTTTAGTATTATTTGTTCTGGTTCTATGAAAAATGGTATTGGTATTTTGATAGGGATTCCATTGAAGTTGTAAATTGGTTTTGGTAGTATGGACATTTTAATGATACTCTTCCAATCCATGAGCATGGAATGTCTTTCCATTTGTGTTGCTTTCAATTTCTCTCATCAGTGTTTTACAGTTCTTAGAGTATAGATCTTTTAGTTCTTTGATTAAGTTTATTCTTAGGTATTTTCTTTTTGGTGCAATTGTAAATGGGATTGTTTTCTTAATTTCTCTTTCTGCAGCTTTGTGTCATTAGTGTATAGAAATGAAACAGATTTCTGATACTGATTTGTGTCCTGCAACTTTATTGATTTCATTTATCAGTTCTAATAGTTTTTTGGTTGAGTCTTTAGGGTTTTCTTTTTTTTTTTTTTTTTTAATTTTTATTTATTTATTTATGATAGTCACAGAGAGAGAGAGAGGCAGAGACACAGGCAGAGGGAGAAGCAGGCTCCATGCACCGGGAGCCCGATGTGGGATTTGATCCTGGGTCTCCAGGATCGCGCCCTGGGCCAAAGGCAGGCGCTAAACCACTGCGCCACCCAGGGATCCCCAGGGTTTTCTTTATATACTATCTTGTCACCTGCGAATAATGAGTTTACTTCTTTTTTAAATTATTATTATTTTTTTTTTCTTTACCAATTTGGATGCCTTTAAATTTTTTTTCTTGTGTGACTGTTGCAGCTAGGATTTCCAGTACTATGTTGAATAAAAGTGTTCAGAATGGATATCCTTATTCCTGATCTTAGAGGACAAGCTCTCAGTTGTTGTTTTTTAAATATTGTATTTATTTGAGAGGGAGAGAGACCATAGAGGGAGAGTGAGAGGGAGAAGCAGACTCCTTGCTGAGTGAAGAACCCAATGTGGGGCTTCATCCCAGGACCCTGAGATCAAGACCTGAGCCAGAGGCAGATACTTAACCAAACTTAACCATTGAGGCTCACCAGGCTCTCAGTTTTTTACCATTAAATATGATGTTAGCTAAGGGTTTTTCACATGGCTTTTATTATGTTGAAGTTCGCTCCCTCTAAACCTGCTTTGTTGAGAGTTTTTATCCTGAATGGATGTTGTAGTTTGTCAGATGCTTTCTCTGAGATGATTATATGGTTTTTATCCTTTCTTTTGTTAATGTAACGTATCACACTGATTGATTTGCAAATATTGAACCACCTTCCATCCCTGGTAAACTTTACTTGATTGTGGTAAATTACCTTTTTAATGTTTTGCTGAATTCAGTTTGTTAATATTTTGTTGAGAATTTTTTGCATCTATTTTTATCAGAGATCTTGGCCTGTAGTTTTCTTTTTCTGCAGTATTTTTGTCAGGATAATGCTGGTCTTGTAGAATGAATTTGGCAGTTTTTCTTTCTCTTCTATTTTTTGGAATAGTTTGAGAAGAATACAAATTAGCTCTTCATGTTTGGTAGAATTCACCTTGGAAGCCATCTGGTCTTGCACTGTTCTTTGTTGGGGATTTTTTGATTACTGATTCAATTTCATTACTAGTAATTGATTTGTTTAGCTTTTCTATTTCTTCCTAGTTTTTAAAGGTAATATGTTTCTAGGAATTTATCCATTTCTCCTAGGTTGTCCAAATTTGTTGGCATACACTTTTTCATAATCTTTTATAATTCTTTGTATTTCTGTGGTGTTGGTTATTTTTCCTTCATTTCTGATTTTATTTATTTCAGCCTTTCTGTATTTTTCTTGGTGAATCTGGCTAAGGCTTATTAATGTTTATCTTTTTAGGGAGTCAGCTCCTGATTTCATTGATCTTCCTTACTGTTTTTTAATCATCTATTTTATTTATTTCTGCTCTAATCTTTATTATTTCCCTCCTGCTAGCTTGGGGCTTTGGTTCTTTTTCTAGCTCTTGAGTTGCTTACTTGAGATTTTTCTTGTTTCTTGGAGTAGGCCTCTGATGCTATAAACTTCTCCCTTAGAACTGCCTTTCTTGTGTCCCAAAGATATGGGCTGTTGTGTTTTCATTTTCATTTGTCTCCATGTATTTTTTAATTTCTTCTTTGTTTTCTTGGTTGACCTGTTCATTGTCTAGTAGCATGTTGTTTAGCCTCCATGTATTTGTGTTTTTTTCTGGATTCTTTTTTGTGATTGATTTCTAGTCTCATACCCTTGTGGTTGGAAAAGATGCTTAATATTTCAGTCTTCTTAAATTTATTGAGACTTGTTTTGTGGCCTAACATGATCTGTCTTGTAGAATGTTCCATGTGTACTTGAAAAAAATCTGTATGTTGCTGGTTTTGGATGGAATGTTTGTCCGTCTGGTCTAATGTGTCATTCAGTCACTGTTTCCTTGTTGATTTTCTGTCTGGATTATCTGTATATTGATGTAAGTGAGGCATTAAAGTCCCCTATTATTGTATTATTTTCAATTTCTCCCTTTATGTCTGTTAATAATTGTTTTATGCATTTAGTTGCTCCTATGTTGGGTGCATGGATATTTATAATTGTTACACCCTCCTGTTATATTGATCCCTTTATCATTTTGAAGTGCCCTTCTTTTTCTCTTGCTAGTCTGTTATTCTGTTCTCTTCTATTTTACTCTTATTTTACTTTACTACTTTTTGCTACAGTGTTTTAAAATCTTTTATTTGATATAAATAATGCCACCCTGGGTTTTTTTTTTTTTTTCCCCACTTCTGTTTGCATGGTATGTTTTTCACTTTTATTTATTTTTTTTTAATTTTTTTATTTATTTATGATAGTCACAGAGAGAGAGAGAGGCAGAGACACAGGCAGAGGGAGAAGCAGGCTCCATGCACTGGAAGCCTGACGTGGGATTCGATCCCAGGTCTCCAGGATCGCGCCCTGGGCCAAAGGCAGGCGCCAAACCGCTACGCCACCCAGGGATCCCTGTTTTTCACTTTTAATCTGTACATGTGTTTAGGTTTGAAGTGAGTCTCTTGTAGGCAGTATATAATGGGTCTTGTTTTTTATCCATTCAGTCATCGAGTGTCTTTTGATCAGAATCATTACTCCATTTATATTTAAAGTAATTATTGATAGGTATGTACTTACTGCCTTTTTGTTCATTGTTTTCTGGTTGTTTTTGTAGTTCTCTGTTTCTTGTTCTCTTCTTTCATCATGGTTTGATGGTTTTCTTAGGTGTTATGCTTAGATTCTTTTTATTTTTTGTGCATCTATTATAGGTTTTTGGTTTATGGTTACCATTAGGTTCATATAACATTTTACGTGTATAGAAGTTTATATTAAGTTGATGGTCACTTAAATTCGAACATGTTCTAAAAGCACTAGATTTTTATCCTTCGTCCACATTTTAGGTATGTGATGTCATATTTACATCTTTTTATTTTGTAAAGCCCTTGACTTGAGTTTTGTGGCTATGATTGATTTTATACTTTTGTGTTTCAACTTCCGTACTAAATTTATAAGTGATTAATCTACTACTTTTATTATATGTTTGCTTTTAACTATGAAACTTTCTTTGATAATGTTCTTCTAGTTGTGGCCTTTTCAAAGACTTCTCCTTGGGGTCCTTTCTAACTCTTTCCTTCTGCCTCATTCAGTCCCCATATCCGTGCTCATACAAGCACCAGTATATTTTCTGACACTAAACAGTAGTTTGTGTTTCTTAGAACTTGGTATAAATGTGTCCTTTTTTATTGTATGCATACAGCACAAATTATCCAGTTCATAAACATTTAGGTTGTTTCTAGTTTGGGCTGTTACAAATAAAGCAACTAACAGTGTTTGTATCTTTTTTGCGAGATATGCTTTTATTTCTTTTGAGTAAATAGGTCAGATGGAATGCCTGGTCATATGGATAGTATATATTTAACTTCTAAGAAACTTTCAAACTGTTTCCCAAAACAGTTTTTAAAGTTATGGTACCATTTTACATTACCATCAGGAGTCTGTGACAGTGTCATTTTATACAGGTATTCATCAACACTTGATATAGCATTCTTTTTATTTAGCCATTCAAATAGATGTGAAATGGTATTAAGTTGTGCTTTTAATTTGCATTTCCTTAATGAGTGATGATGTTCAGCTTCTTTTCATGTACTTATTTTTTTCATCTGTATATCTCAGATTTTTTACACAATGAGAGTGCTTTATATTTTAGATACACGTTCTTTATCAGATATGTGATTTCACTCTAACAGTGTTTTTTGAAGAGCAAAATTTTAAAATTTTGATGTAGCTCCAATTCATCAGTTTATTTATTATTCTTAGAGAGCAGAGAGAGAGAAAGAGAGAGAGAGAATCTTAAACAGGCTCTACACCCAGTGTGGAGCCCAATGTGGGGCTTGGTTTCACGACCCGAAGATCATGACCTGAGCTGAAATAAAGTTGGCTGCTTAACCTACTGAGCCACTCAGGTGCCCCTCATCTATTTATTTTTTAATAATTTCTGCTTTTTTCCCCCTCAAACTTGTATAATTTTAGGTTTTAGATTTAGGATTGTGATCCACTTTGATTTCACTTTTGTACAACACAAACTCTTCTCCTCTTGCCTGCAACACCTTCCTACCCAGATGCTGGAGGTGTAGTATGCATTGTATATTTGTTTGTTTCAGCACTATTTTATGAAAAGACTTTTAAATTGACTTTGAACCCTTGTTGGAAATGAGTATGTAGGCCCTTTTCTGGTTCATTGATCTCATTGTCATTACACCCATAATGCACTGTGTTCATTCCCGTATCTTTATAATAAGCCTTGAAATTAGGTTGTGTTAATGTTCCATATCTATTTTTTTAAAAAAGTTATGTAGGCTATTCTAGGTTCTTGCCACTTCTATATGAATTTTAGAACCAGTTTCTTTTGACTAAGAAACCACCAAGTTTTTTATTGGACTTATATTGTGGGTTTTTAAAAAAGATTTTATTTATTTATTATAATGATTTTATTTTTTCATGCGAGACAGAGAGAGTGGCAGAGACATAGAAAGGCAGAGGGAGAAGCAGGCTTCACGCAATGAATATGATGTGGGACTCAATGCTGGGCCTCTGGGATCACTCCCTGAGCTGAAGGCAGACACTCAACTGCTGAGCCACCCAGGCGTCCCAAAATTTTATTTATTTTATGAGAGAGAAAGTGAGAGTGTGAACACAGGCCGGGGGTGTGTAGAGGGACAAGCCGACTCTGTACTGATGGTGGAGCCCCAAGTGGGGCCAACCCTAGAACCCCCAAATCATGCCCTGAGCCAGTCAGTTGCTCATCTGGCTGAGCCACCTGGGTGCCCCTGGAGTTATATTTTATCTATAGGTCAACTTGGGGAGAATTGCTACCTTAATAACATTGAATTGTTTGTGAACACGGTAAATTTTTCTATTTCGTTCTTTTTAAATTACTCTCAGCAATGTTTTGCAGTTTTTAGCATGCAAATCTTCCACATCTTTTGTCAGAGTTATTCTTATATTTTTCAGATTTTGGTGCTATTGTAAATGGTGCTTTAAAATGTTAATTTCTGATTTTTTTTGTTCCTGGTATAGTTGATCCTTAACAGCATAGGTCTGAACTGCATGGGACTGCTTATATGTGGATTTTTTCCAAAAATACATAGAGTACTGTAATGTATTTTCTATTTTTTATGATTTTCTTAACATTTTCTTTTCTCTAACTTTATTGTCAGAATACGGTGTATAATACATATAACATGAAATATGTTTTAATCAGCTGCTTATAGGTAAGGCTTCTGGGAACAGTAGGCTGTTATAGTTAAGTTTTGGGGGAGTCAAAAGTTACGTGCAGATTTTCGACTATGCAGAGGTTGATTCCTCAACTCCTGTGTTGTTGAAAGATCAACTGTAAATGGAAATAGAGTTGACTTTGAATATTTATCTTATATTCTCTAATCTTGTTAAACTTATTAGTTCTAGGACTTTTTGTACTAGAGTCTACAATCAGTGATTGTATTATCTTCAGATAAGGATGCTTTTGCTTCTTTTTCAATCTGGATGCATCTAGATCTTTTTCTTGATATATTATTTTGGCTAGATTCTTTAATTTAGTTCATTAGTGAATAAAAGTGGTGGTGAGAGTGGACATCTTGTATTGTTCTTGATCTTAGGTGGAAAGTGTTTGGTCTTTAACCACTAAGTATGATGTTGGCTGTAGGTTTTCCAGAGATATCTTTCATCTAGTTGGTGAAATACCATTGTATTCCTATTTCGCTGCTTTTTTATTTTTTAAAAAAATTAGGAATAGATTTTGTATTTTGCCAATACCAATTTTGTATTTTGTATGTATACTGAGATACAATTTTTTCATTAATTTGTTAATATGAATATTGATTGAGCAAAAGGTGTTTTTTATTGAAGTATAATTGACATATAGTAATTGATTTTTGAATATTCAAGCAATCTTGCATTTTTAGGGTAAATCTCATTAGATCATGCTATATTGACATTTTTATATACTGCTCTATTTGATGAAAATTTTGTTTAAAATATGCATATTCTGAGGGATATCTGTAATTATAAAGTCTTTGGTTTTGGTACTTGGATAATGCTGGCCTCATAGAAATATGTTTTCTTCAATTTTCTTTTTTTTAAGATTTTTTTTATTCATGAGAGACCCACAGAGAGGCAGAGACATAGGCAGAGGGAGAAGCAGGCTCCCTGTGTGCCTAATGCAGGACTCAATCCCAGGACCACGGGATCACACCCTGAGCCAAAGGCAGACAATCAACCACTGAGCCACCCCAGGCATCCCATGTTTTCTTCCATTTTCTTCAAGGAGTTTATGTAGAATTGGTATTATATCTCTCTTATGTACTTGGTGGACTAAATTTGTAAAGCCATGTGGGCCTGGAGTTTTCTTAGAGGGAAAATTCTTAACTACAAATTCAATTTCTTTAATAGAAATAGATCTATTCAGGGGTGCCTGGGTTGCTAGGTCAGTTAGGATCTGACTTCTGCTCAGGTATTGATCTTGTGGTCTTGGGATGGAGCCTTGGGTTTGACTATGTGCTCCCTTACTCTCTCAAATAAATAAAAACCTTTAAAAGAAAAATAGAGCTATTCACTTTATCTGTTTCTTCTTAAGTTTTGGTAGCTTGGAATTTGTTCAGTTTTTCTGAGTTGATGAACTTATATAAAGTTGTTTATGATACTCTTCTATTACTCTTTTAACATAGATGACCTTTGTAGTGATGCCAACTTTTTCATTTCTGATATTGGAATTTGTATCTTTTCAATTTTTCCCTCCAGTCTGGCTGTAGGTTTATAAATTTAATTGTTTTTTTTTTTTTCAAAGGAACTAGGTTTTGTTTTCATTGATTCCCCTCCTCCCCATTCTTTTTCTATTTTGATTTCTACTTTGGTCTTTGGTACTACTTTTTTCCACTTTGGGTTTAATTTAGTCTTTGTTTAGTTTCTTAAGGTGAAAACTGAAGTAACTTTTTCTTTTTTTTTTTTTTACAACTGTCTTTTTTCTAACATAGGCATTTAATGCCATAATTTGCCCCCCAAACTACTGTTGTAATGTCATGCCATTCTACAAATTTTTATTATGTTGGGTTTTTTCTTCTGACTGAAGGCCTTCCTATAACTCTTGTAGTGCAGGTCTGCTCATGATGAATTCATTCATCTTTGTGTGTGTGTGTGTCTGTCTGAAAATGCATTTCCCCCTTTATTTTTGAAGGGTGTGTTTCTACTAGACATAACAAATATAGGTTCTCAGGGTTTTTAAAATTTGTTTTGTGTTTTATTTTTTCTCAAAATGTGTTTAGGATTTGTTGTGTGTGTTACATGTGCAACGTTATAGTTCTTACTACGTTTCAAGATGTGATTAAAATATTTTTAAATTTTCTCTACCTTTCTTCTTTTATGGACTCCATTTATACTTATATTAGGGCATTTGAAATTGACCTGCAGCTCACTCATGCTCCATTTATTTTTTTATAGCGAATACTATATTTATTTTGGATATTTCTTCTTGCTGTGTCTTCAAATTCACAATTTTCTTCTATAATGTGTAATCTTCCATTAATTCCATTCAGTCTGTTTTTCATCTTAGATATCATTTTTATGTCTGGAAGTTTGCTCTGCGTCTTTATCTTCTTTATTTCTACATAACCCTTTGCAGGAATATGATTATAATAACTGTTTTAATGTCTTTGTTTCTGAGACATGTCAGTTCCAAGTTGATTTTGATTGAGTTTTTTCTCTTACAAGTTATGTTTTTCTACTTACTTACATGCCTCGTAATTTTTTATTGGATGCCATACATCCAATTTTACTTCGGGTACTGGAAATTTTTGCTTTTCTGTAAATATTCTTGAGCTTTGTTTTAGGATTCAATTTAGTTATGTGGAAACAGTTTGATTCTTTTAGGTCTTGCTGTTAAGATTTGTTAAATGTGACTACCTCAGTACCCAGTCTAGGTCTAATTTCCATTTCAAAGCTAAGACCCTCTAGATTCTTCCACTACTCTATGAATGAGGTTTTCCGGCCTGCCTAAGGGAAATAGGCCCTTTATGAGTCCTGGTGACTGTATTTTCTAATCCTTTAAATTGGTTCTTTACCCAGCATTAGGTGTTTGCTGATTGGTACTCAGCTCAGTATTCCACAAAGACTGCAGATCTCTGAGGATTTCTCTTTGTTCTGCTCTCCCCTCTCTGGTACTCTTTCTTAAGAACTCTAGCCACCTATTGTTCCCAAGCTCTTGAATTCCGTATCCTTACCTGAATCTACTAGGTTTTCTGCTTGTGTTTCACCTCCCTGTTTACTCTGGAAACTCTCTTAAGATAGTACTTTGGAGCAATTGTTGGGTTTATCTCATTTGTTTTTCATCTTTTAGGGTTCACTCTCTTTCTTACTGTGTCTTGCAAACCGCTGTTTTATGTATTTTGCCGTGTTTGGTGTTTTTTTTTGTTTTTTGTTTTGTTTTTTTTTCCAGATAGGAAAGAAAATTCAGTCCTGTTACTCTTTCTTGACTAGAAATAGATGTTGGGGCTGATGTAATCTTCATCTCCTTACCTGTTGTCAGTTCATGGATACCCAACTCTTAAATGAAGCAGACTTCTCTCCTCTGAACTTGCTTGTCCTCATTTTCTTTTACACGTATTATTTTTGCCCTTAGATTACTTTTCTGATCTAAAATTATTTAATTAAATAAAGTAGGACGTAATTAGTCTTCCATGACATCTGATTTTGAAGGTCTGTTTCAACGTGTATTCCATTTGGGAATGAAAAGAAAGAATAGAAGAATGCATTTATTTAAAATCTAAACAGTTTAGAACTGAAGCTAATATTTTAGCAGAATGAATGCTTGGAAGTATTTAATGTTTCAGTTATAAAATGTCCAGTGGAAACATTATTTCAATTAATCAGTCTCCTTGGCCCTTACTCAAACCGAACATTTGTCTTGCATATGTCTTAGTTGTAGTTGTGTTTATACCTTGTCCATTAGATTAACAGACTCATATTTAAGCTCATTTAAAACTTTAGAGCTAGAATAATTGGAGGAGTTATGTTTTTCAATATATAATGTAATCCTTTTTCTATTGGTGTAGATTGCCTTCTTTTTCCTACTTTTAGGACACAAACCAGAAATTCTGTTGTTTCTTCTCTGATGATTTTAACATAAATGGAGTGTAGGATCTTTTCTATTTGAAGAAAAAAATTGTGTTCCAAGGATGCAATCCTGTTCAGATCTTTTTCACTAGAAAGAAAGTGGGAGTAAAATTTTTTTTTCTCCGTAGGTTCACGAAAGACCAATAGGTGATAAAGGTTAATAGATTGCCTTTATTTCTCTGGAAGTAACTCATAGGGTAAACACAAAGCCTTATCTTTTACCTTTGTAGTCCGTTATAATGAGGTGATGACTGATTTCTATAATGAAAGGAAACGTTAGAATAACAAAGAATTGTAGATAATAAGCCAACAGAGGAATTGACCCAGAAGCACTATGGAATTTAAAATTGAATCAAGAAGATTTAATTTTTAACTAGTGTGGGTTTCAGTGATGGAGGGGGCACTGGAATGAATCAAGAGTCTTTACCTACAGTGTTATTAGCATATCCACTAAATACTGTGTGACTCTGAGCAGTCTTCTAATTGAACTTTAATATGTTCATCTGTCATAACTAAATAAACTAGGATTTAGTGGGTGATTCTGTACTGCTAGGTACTTTGTCTATTAGCATACATCTTGTTTTAATCCTCATATTAACCTTACAAAGTAAGTGGAACCTTTATTTTACAGATGAGGTAAAACTAAGGTTCCAAAATGTTAAGTAATATTCAACTTGTTGAACAATTAAGTACTAAAGTACAATATGTATTTCTGTATTTTTCTAAAGCCTTGAAGTTTCTTCTGTTTCTACTTATAAAAAACACTTCAGTATTTTTAAACCATGCACCATGGTATATGCTAAGATGGTAAATTTCCAAATGTATTAGGTCTGGCGCTCTCATTTTTGTTCCTGTCAGTTTTCCTACCTGCAATGTATTTTGATTATTAAAACCTTATCTGTTTTGGCAGCACTTGGTTCATCATTGATTAATTCGAGAGTCTACAGTGATGTCTTCTTCTCTGAGATCTTAAAGCATTTATTATCTATGGCTCATTTATTAGTTATGTATTTGAGACATATTTAGCCATTTTATATTTGAAATTTAGGATAACTTGAATTGTTTCAGTTTCTACATATTCATGCATTTACTAATGCACATGTATTACTGATACTGATGCATAGAAGTTCCTTGAGGGAGCTTCTCTATTGCATTGTACATATAGTACATATATATGACTTTATAAACAATTGTGTCTTAATTCTGTCAACTAGACTAGTTAATCATCATTCTCAGTTATTCACTTCTCCTGAGCAAATTTATATAAGAGGTTTTAAAATTTTAAATTCTGTAACTTTACACAGCACGATTAGTTAAGCTTTTTAGAGAAATACTTTTCAAAAAATATTTTTTTCAAAAAATTTGAAAGTTCAGTCAAAATAAGTTGATTAAAGTAAACATGAAGACTTATTTTATTTGGCAAGTAGACCAGTTACTTTGCCTCATAGCTCATTTTTTAAAAGTTCTGGAAGCTCATGTTCTTTCTCTCTGCCTCCCTCCCTGTACCCCTATCAAAGAGAGCAAAATACTTGAAAAATATTTAGGAGATCTGAGTGGTCTCTACTACTACTACTGCTATACTACTACTAACGCAAAAGTTAATTAACATTTCTGGGCTTTAGTTTTCTCGTTCTTAAAGAGTTGGATTAGGTGATCTTTAAAGATACTGTGTTCCAGCATTTGTAAAACCTACACGTTTAAGGTAATTACATTTCAGAATTGTAAAGTAGCATTTGATTCTTAAATTTCAAAATAGGTAATTATGTTTTTCTTTAAAAGCATTTGTGATCTCATGTTCTACTTTTATGGTTAATTTTCTCTTCTGACTTACCAGCACCCCCTCACGTGTTGCTAAAGGAATTGTTGACCACACCAAAATGAGTCTTCATGGTGCTAGCGGGGGACATGAACGATCAAGAGACAGACGAAGGTCAAGTGACAGATCACGAGATTCATCTCATGAAAGAACAGAATCTCAGCTCACTCCTTGTATTAGAAATGTTACTTCTCCAACACGACAGCACCATGTTGGTATGTAAAATCAGCTAATCTTCCTGACAGTTTTTAAAAGCATGCAATTACCTTTTGAAAACAGTAATGACTGTGAATTTTGCCTAGTACTTCAGAATAGAATTAACTTCTTACTTCTATTCAGTTGCTTCTATTTTAGCTTAGCTTCATTCTTGCTATAAAAAATTAACTTATTAAATGAAAGTTAGTGAATTTTTTAAGGTTCTAGGACAGTTTCATAAAAGAATTTGAGAAGCCTTTAAAACTGTGACACGAGATTTTAAAAATCTTTTTATTTTTTATTTTGTAATTTCTCAAAATATTTATTTGAGAGAGAGAACATTGAGTGGCAGAGAGAGAGGCAGAGGGAGAGGAAGAAGCAGGCTCCCCACTGAGCAGGGTTCCCAGTGTGGGGCTCCATCCTAGGACTCTGGGATCTTGACCTGAGCAGAAGGCAAACACTTCACCAGCTGAGCCACCCAGTAGCCCCTAAATCTTTCAAAATGATTTTTATCTTATGTGATACATAAGCAGTTTATTTTTTAAAATTTATAGTAAACTATCGATAGGAATTCTTGGTTAATTGTGCTAGAAAAGGAAGTGAAAGCTAGCATAACCATGTAATAATTTATTTTGAGTTTTGACAATATATTTAATTTAAGAAATAGAAGATAAAAAGGAAGGTGTGAGGTGTTGTTTTCTTGGCAAGTAGCTCAGGTCTTTTTCTTCCTTCCCACTGATTTATTATAAATGAACATTATTATATTTCAAGTAAATAAATTGACTGAAAAGTACCAGTCTGAAGCAGTGGTACATAAGCAATGTGACCTTGTTCAATTTCATTTGCTCTTGGAGAAGGGGCAAATTTAATATTTTATTTGAGGTTGTTTTTGATTGTTATACATCAAAATAATTCATCTTAGGGCTTAATTATACAGAGAAGTTGTCAGTTTTTAAGTAAGTCCTCAACATCAAACTAGTACTGATTAGCCAAAAATCCATGTGAATACAAACAGGAATTGACAGTTTGTTATATGCTAAGTTCAGTCCCTGGGAAGAGAATAGGAAGATATAATAAATGATTTTATTAATTCAGCAGATTTTGCTTTTGGGATGCTACCAGCATTCTGGAAACAGGCAATAAAATGGAGGTGTCAGAATATCTCTGGAGATATAGCAAACCTAATTATATAATCAGTAAAGCTGTACAGAGTGTTCTGAGTAGCCTGAGTCATGGAGGAATTTGGCAGAAGCTGATGAATCTGATGAGAGGAGGTACATTTTTAGGTCACCTTTAAAGTGTAGCTATCTAGCCTCTAAAGGGAACTTATCACAGAATCTTAGTTTTAATTCTCCCTTTGTAGAATATTGGAACAGCCAAAAAAAATCTTCTGAATTTTAACAATATTTCCTACCTAATTAAAATTATATATAGTAATTATATGATCCTCTAGAATTTGTGACAGTGCTTTTATTCCAACAAAAGTGAGATTGAAAAGAAAGCAGTATATCATCAGCTGTTGAAGCCATTTTATTTGGTAGACATTAAAAATCATTTGGGGGCACCTGGGTGGCTCAGTCAGTTAAGTGTTTGCCTTCAGCTCAGGTCCTGATCTCAGGGTCCTGGGATCAAGCCCCACATCCGGTCTCTGCTCATCAAGGAGCCTGCTTCTCCCTCTCCCTCTCCCTTTCCTCCTGCCACTCATGCTTTCTCTCTCTCTCTCTCTCTCTCTCTCTCCTTCTCTCTTTTCTCTCCCTCTCTCAAATAAATAAACCTGCTTCTCCCTCTCCCTAATCCTGCTTCTGCCTCTCCCTTTGCTGCTCCCCTTGCTTGTACTCTCTCTTTTGTTCTCTCTCAAAATAAGTAAATAAAATGTCATTTGAAAGAATAAATATTCCTTGTGTCCTTAGTGACCATTTTTTTCTTCCTTTGGGATCTTGCTTTTGTGAGATAAATTACTAGTTTAGGGATGGCCTCATTAACATAGTGAGAGTCCAAAGTTTGTACTTTTGTGTTCTCAGGGTATTACTAATACTTTCAGTATTTAGGACAGTTAAAGTTGGCATTTTTAGGGATCCCTGGGTGGCGCAGCGGTTTGGCGCCTGCCTTTGGCCCAGGGCGCGATCCTGGAGACCCGGGATCGAATCCCACGTCGGGCTCCCGGTGCATGGAGCCTGCTTCTCCCTCTGCCTGTGTCTCTGCCTCTCTGTCTCTCTCTGTGTGACTATCATGAATAAATAAATAAAATCTTTAAAAAAAAAAAAAAAAGTTGGCATTTTTATTAATCTTTTACTAACTCAGTGCTTATTTGACTTGTAAGACTCTTCTGTTCCTTGGGTTTCATATATTTTTAAATAGAGTAATAACATAAAATTTAATTTTGATATTAGTCTGTTTAAGCATTAGTTATACATCTTTTTAAAAATGTACAAAAATTAATTTAGAAAACATTTCGACTTCTAGGTCTTATTCCTGGGAAATAATATCTATGGTGTTCTGTGAAAATGTTACTTTGAAATCAAAAAGCAGAAGTGCTGTGATTTGTTTATTTATTTCTTTTTATTTCTTTGAGAGGGAGAGAGTACAAGGGGTGGGGGTAGAGGGAAGGGCAGAGGAAGAGGGGAGAAGCAGGCTTTCTGAGCAGAGAGCCTGAAATGGGGCTCTGTCCCGGGACCCTAATAAGATCATGACCTGAACTGAAGGCAGACGCTTAACTGACTGAGCGACTCAGGCACCCAGAAATGCTATGATTTGAAACAACTTTTCTACATCGGAATTTTAAAAAGTTATGTATGGATCTTGAATTTTTTTAAAGGAAAATTTGCATAACTTTAACATCTTAATTTCAGAACGAGAAAAAGATCACAGTTCCTCTCGTCCAAGCAGTCCTCGTCCTCAAAAGGCATCTCCAAATGGTTCCAGTAGCAGTGCTGGGAACAGCAGCAGAAACAGTAGTCAGTCAAGTTCTGATGGTAGCTGTAAGACATCTGGAGAGATGGTGTTTGTATATGAAAATGCAAAAGAAGGAGCTCGGAATGTAAGAACGTCGGAACGAGTAACGCTAATAGTGGATAATACTAGATTCGTTGTAGACCCATCCATTTTTACTGCACAGCCAAATACAATGTTGGGCAGGTTTGTATAATTGCAGTTCTTTGCATTAAATTCTAAAGCACTTGCACATTATTTAAGTTTTAGAGTAACTCTTTGTTGGATGGTAGTATTCCTGTTTTACAGGTGCACTGAACTTTGGAGGTTAAATATAACTTGCTCAAGTTAATACAGCCAGAAAATGGTAGAGCCAGATCTTGAACTTGGTTTTATTTCTAACAATCTTTGCTGTATCAGCAGGAAAAACAAATATATTAGTTAATGAAGATAGGGTCCTTTTGTTTTGTTTTGTTTTGTTTTGTTTTGTTTTGTTTTTTTTTGAAGATAGGGTCCTAAATGATCTCCACAGGTTGAAACCTTAAATTGTATCTAACAAGGTGAATATAGCAGTAATAATATGCTTTCTTCACTTGGGGGCTCCTAAATTCAACCACCGAATATAGCAGTATTGTTTAAAGAAAAAAGTTTGGTTAGCTGAAAAGTCAGCAGAGTTGTTAGTTTGACATAGATACTTTAAAAAAGGAATGTTCTTAACAAGTAGTTAATAGAATGAAGGAGAGATACTTATAGTCATCTTCTAATTTCTGCTGGTCCAGAGTAAATGTTAATGTAAAGTTTATAGTTGTGGGAGCTGCAGTCTTAAGAATGATATAGGCAATATAGACTTGATTTTTCAGCATGTTCAAAACTAGGATCAAATACCTTTTCAATGTAAAATTATCTTTTTTGGTTCACTCTTAATATAAAATAGAGCATAGAAATGAAATAGAAGTTTATAGGATGTAAAAACAAAATTGTGATTTTTCCCTACATTGCATATGAGTAACTTTTTTGGATGCCTGTGTGTACACTTGTGATTACTCAGTATTTCTACATACAGAATAAAAGCTAACATAACAGCATAACATTTTGAATAAGTATTCCTTTGAACATTAGCTGTTAGACTTTACATCCGAGGCAAACAAGTAAGTATGGCTTTTATGTATTTTTAGTAGCACAGAGGAAGATTATTGATGGAAGGTGTCAGGAGGAGGACTTGACATTATTAATACTTCTAATTTTTATCTAAATTTTAAAGAAACACAGTTAAAAAGTTGATATTTGAAATTTTGCTTCGGTAGGCTATGTTTTCTTTAAAAGGAAAACAAAACAAAGCCCAAGAGATTTGTGTTTGTATATATCCATATTGATCTGAAAAGCCTAGCATTCTCCGTATTTTATCAAAAAATTTCAGGTATTTGAGAAAATTGCATGACATTTGGTTCCTGAAAGACTATCATCCCCCCCCCTTTTTTTTTAATCAGTGAAGTCATCTTTTCATGCCAGTTGAGTAAAGCATATCTTTGGGGATGAAAATTAATATTCATGGGAACTGTAAAAAGTAGTTGACATTCTTTTGGAAACTTTGAAATAAAAAAATGCTTTGTTCTTTATAGATTTCTATGTTACCAGCAAAAGAAAAACCTTTTTTTTTTTTTTTTTCAAAACCATTTAAATTGGGAAATTGTTGAGTAGAATACTTAGGAATGATGGTATCATTTAATTCTGAGATTCAGCTTGCTTTAACCACAATTTTTAAGTTGTCTTGAACGTAATGCATTAAACTTTTTTGATTTTGAAGAACATATTCTGTAACTTGTCTCTTTTCAAAATGGTTACTATTAAAGGGCCAAGAACATTACTTGATAAAGATTAGAAATCTGTATTTTCTTTCTTTCTTTTCTTTTCTTTTCTTTTCTTTTCTTTTCTTTTCTTTTCTTTTCTTTTTTCTTTTCTTTTCTTTCTTTTTCTTTTCTTTCTCTTCTCTGCTCTGCTCTGCTCTGCTCTTCTCTTTCTTAGGATTTTATTAGAGAACATGCAGGGAGAGCATCAGAGGGAGAGGGAGAAGCAGATTGATTCCCTGGTGAACAGGGAGCTTTATGTGATACTCGATCCCAGGACCCTGGGATCATGACCTGAGTGAAAGACAGATGCTTAACTGACTAAGCCACCCAGGTGCCCCCAAATCTGTATTTTCTTATGTAAAAATTAATATTAAAGACTTTTTACTCATTTGTTTAAACTTTTGATTCATCTCTTAACTTCCTCATTCCTCTTTACTTAAGCATTTGATTGCTTATTTTTCAGTTTTAGGATGCAGGTGTAAGAATTTTGAGTGCTGTTTCTTACACTTATAGTTTATTTTTAAAGATTTTTTAAAAATTTATTCATGAGAGACACACAGAGTCAGAGACACAGGCAGAGAGAGAAGCAGGCTCCCCACAGGGAGCCCAATGTGGGACTCCATCCCAGGACCCCAGGATCACTGAGCCACCCAGGCGTCCCCACTTAATAGTTTAAATTGTAAAAAATGAAATAACCTAATCTGCCTATCTTTTTCCTCCTTTACTGTGTGTGCTGCACTATAGCATTAACTTTGCAGTGAAGGCAGCAGTTTTAAGGAAAAGGCACAGTTAACATGGCTTCCCTTTTCCTTTTTTTTTTTTTTTCCTTGTTAAGATTAGAATAAAAATCACCTTTCCCCTCGATTGATTGATTCCCCATTCCCCTTCCCCTGAGAAGAAAGGGCTAAAGGGATGCCTGCCTGGGTGGCTCAGCAGTTGAGCGACTGCCTTCCGCCCAGGGTGTGATCCTGGATCAAGTCCCACATCAGGCTCCCGCATGGAGTCTGCTTCTCCCTCTGCCTGTGTCTCTACCTCTCTCTCTATGTGTCTTTCATGAATGAATGGGTAAAATTTAAAAAAAAAAAAGACTAAAAACGTTCTTTAGCTTCTGAATTTTATCAGCTGATTTTGTTTGCTTGTAGGGAATCTATATTACTGTTCCCTCCCATTAGAAAGGAGGTATCTTTAATATTCCTTCATTTATTACATTTGCTGAATAAATTGCTGATAAGAATTTTTTAACTAATTTACTGATATATTGTAATTCCTTTTTACTTTTGTCCATGAGATAAGTTTTCACTTCAAAGGAAGTATCCTGTTATATTTCTGAATTGTTTACTAATATCATAGGATGTTTGGATCTGGCAGAGAACATAACTTTACGCGTCCCAATGAGAAGGGAGAGTATGAAGTGGCAGAGGGAATTGGCTCCACTGTGTTTCGAGCTATTCTGGTGAGTGCTTATTTCTTACCTGCATTGACTTAATCTTAACTACCTTTTTCAGTAGGTAGTTGATTGGAAGCAGAATTCTGTTTGAATATCTCTATGCAGAATATTGTTTTTTTTTAATTACCATTTTATTCATTTTTATTTTAGTACATAAAGATACAAATATAGGTTGGGGGATGATTCATCTCTTAGGCATAAATAGGCAGTTCTTTCAAAGGATTTAGTGGTAATAGCTCTGGAGTCGTGTTACTCTTCCTTCCCTAGTTCTCTTAAATAAGTTGATTCTTTTCTGCTGAGAATAAATGTGGTTACTTCAATTCTAATATTTTATTGCACGTAACTGGCAATGTGGACAGTTAACATTTAAAAGTCATCTCTGAAATGTATTTGTTAGCATCTTTTAAACCTTTTTTTGAGGTTTTTAACCTTTTATTTTGAGGAATACTTGAATTAGTATTATCGAGTTCCTACTTGTAATTTCAAATCAGTGACAAAGATTTGATTTATAGTGTGTGACATTTTATGCCACTGTCTGAAAATATTGTTAAAATTATTCCTCAAATAATTTTGAGGAAAGCAGGTAGGGGGGAGGATCCTGAGGTACAAGATAGGAATAGAAGTTGATCTTCATTGGGTTGGTAGTACTTGGCAAGTTCTAAGATGTCTTGCTTCTATTGGCATAGCAACTTTATTGTGTTATTGTGGCTCTGAATATTAAGAAGCTTGAGGCAGATCTTAATTTGTGAGGAGAGGGAAGGAGTGGTTTTTCAGCTAGCCATACTTCATTTAACCAACCCAATGGAGTTGACAAGTAAAAAAAAAAATAATAATAATAATTATGACCCAGCTGTAATTTTCAGGCTAGCCCTTAATAATTTTTCAAGTAGATTTTGGAAATAAGCACTATTAATTGTTCATAATATGGGATACATCAAAGAATACTAGTTGGAAGAAGAATATCTGATTTTGTGTTCTGTTTGCATATTTTAATGGTTGGATATGACTTTGAAGTTCTTTACCAAGAACCATAAATTTTCCTTAATTCTTGAGGTAATGTTTAAGGTACCTTAGAATGTATTACTTAACTTTCTTAAGAATGTTTTGTTTTTAAGATTTTGTTTATTTTGACAGCACAGGGGAGCAGCAGGGAGAGGGAGAGTGAGAAGGGTGAAGCAGACTCCCATCTGAGCAAGGAGCCCAGTATAGGACTCCATCCCAGGACCCTGGGATCATGACCTGAATCAAAGGCAAACACTTAACAACTGAGCCACCCAGGCACCCTGAAAAAAGTTTTAAAATTTGATGGTAGTTATATAGAAAAATAACTTGTAGAAGGGAAAATACATATGAATTGGCATGATAGAAGAAATATATCAGTAATGAGAAGATCTGGGTTCTAATCTTTCCTCTGTATTAACTAATTATATGACTGGGTAAGTCAGTGAACCTATTTGAGTCAAAGTTTTCTTATTAGTAAAATGAAAAAGTGGTTAGGTGAACTGAGGTCTCATCTAACTTTAAAATTCCACAGTTCAGAAATCTCAGAGCTCCACTGTTTTTGAAAATGCTACCAGCTTAACCTTAATAGTAAGGTTTTGGCCACCTTGTGCTCTAGACTTACGCATTTTTTCCTTTTTTTTTTTTTTTTTTTTTTATAGGATTACTACAAAACAGGAATAATCCGTTGTCCTGATGGCATATCTATTCCTGAATTGAGAGAAGCATGCGACTACCTTTGTATTTCTTTTGAATATAGTACTATTAAATGTAGAGATCTCAGTAAGTATGACGTTTTGGGTATGAGTGTTTTGTAGAGTTACATTATATTGGAATGAAAAGCCTGAAAGACTGATATTTATGTAGACATCAAATATTTAATTGAATTATAAAGCATTGTGAGAATGGTTTGTGGAAGTCTACAGAGATCCTTTTTATTTATTTATTTTTTTTAAGATTTTGTTTATTCATGAGAGACAGACACACAGAGAGGCAGAGACATAGGCAGAGGGAGAAGCAGACTTCCTGCAGGGAGCCCAGTGTGGGACTCCATCTGAGGACCCCGGGATCACCACCTGAGCCGAACATAGATGCCAACTGCTGAGCCACCCAGGGGTCCCTCTACAGAGATCTTTATAAGTTCCATGTGCAATTTTCCAAAATTAAAAAAAAATTGTTTATATATGTATGTATGTATTTTTTGATAGATTCTCCCAGATTTCCTCCTTGACCGCGTCTCTGTCATTTGTTGCATCTTTATCTTCCAGCTTGGGAGCCCTGGTTTTGGTCACGAATGGTATTTGGTTTCACTTCTGAGATCACATCAACCAAAAATTTATAATTTTCTTGTACTTCTGATGTAAAGTAATATCCAAAGCCACTATGGAAGATACAAATAATTCTCAAAAACAGTATTTGTCATTAAAGATCTTAGATTGAACATCTAACCCTTATTTGTACAAAGGGTTATGTGACTTTGTTTAAGAACCTCAAACAGCCTCAGAGCAGAGTCTAGAACTTTGGAAATTCTAACTTTTTGATCAATGTTTTCCCCTCACCAACCTGTTCCTCATCACCCGTCCCTCTCACCATTTTGCCATGCCTAAGCAAAGAAAGATGATTATACACAGATGTCAGAATAGGAGAATTTTCAAATGTTAACTTGGATGTTAAGTAGTTGGAGAAGTTCAGGAGAGGTCATTGTAGGCTAGAGGGATTGGGGAAGAGTTCAGAGGAGGCAGGTAGTAAAGAATAAATAGTGATTTAGAAAGAGTAGAGTAATGAGGTGATTCTAACAGCTGAGTTTTTTGGAATAAAGATGCAAAAAATATACTTTGGAAAGAACCTAGTTGGAGCAGAGACTGTCCTGAGCAGAGCAGGACATAAGGACATGAGAATAAACAGGTGGGCCACATCATGGAAGTTTTTTAACCCAAACCTGTGTTCTTATATTTTTTCCTATATGTGGTGAGAAGTCATTTTAAAAGCTTTCTACGCGTGGTTATAGCCTTATGTTAATCATGGACTTACAGTTACTTTACTATATTAACCTCAACTCAACAGTAGCTTGGCATGCCTTCTCAGAGATTAGTTTGTTGGAAACTGTGAATGGGAAATTTTTAATTATTTTTAAAAACAATTTTATTTATTAGCACAAGCAAGGGAGCAGGAGAGGGAGAAGAAGCTCCTTAGTAGGGAACCTGATACACAGGGCTCAACCCCAGGACCTCATGACCATGACCTAAGCCGAAGGCAGAAGCTTAACTGTCTGAGCCATCCAGGTGCCTTATGAATGGGAAATTTTATTTAAAATTTTAAGGCACCTACTGTATACTTAAATAGAACTGTTTTCTTCATGTTTATTTAAGAGCTAAAATGTGTAGTCTTATTAAGTCTTCCCGTAAGTACCACTTTATTATTGCTAAACATTCCGTAAAGTCTTCATAAAGATATCAATAGGTGGGATAAAGTGGCTGGTCCACCTCTGAGTATCTATAAATGATATTTAAAAGTTTAAAGTCAAATAGAACATACATAAGTAAACTTGAACAAAGTTTGTTTTTTCACATCTTAAAAAATGTCTTTATTAAACCATGAGCATTAATTATTCTGATTGTAGATCCTTGAGTTCAAGTTTTGTGGGTTTTTTTTTTTAATTCATGGGGACCATTTTAATTTCATTTCATATAATTAGATATTCTATTTTGGGGACTATCAGGTAAAAAATATGATGTGGATTTGGTTTTGTAATCCTTTGGACATAGACCATGTCATTATTATTAAGTCTCATTTATTTCTTATGGAACTAAAGGTGAGAGTCTTTATGTAAAGTATGTATAATGTTTTTCTAGACTTTTGGCTTTTAAATAATTACTTGTAAATGTTTCTAGAATACTTGTAATACATATTTTTAAAAATACAGAGATTCTCATAGACTTTATTAAAAACAAAACTACATAGAATTTGAAGAGACAAAATGGCCTTGTAAAAACATAAAAGGAGGGATGCTTGGGTGGCCCAGCGGTTGAGCGTCTGTCTGCCTTTGGCTCAGGGTGTGATCCCGGAGTCTGGGGATTGAGTCCCACATCAGGCTCTCCACAGGGAGCCTGCTTCTCCCTCTGCCTCAGTCTCTGCCTCTCTCTGTGTCTCTCATGGATAAATAAATAAAATCTTTAAAACAAAAAAATTAAAAGGATACTGTGGGTATAGACCTAGATCCAAAACTGAATTGTTTTCCTGCTAATATGTGCCTTTACTGAGAATTGAAATGGCACATTACACTAAGATGTCTGTGTCTATACCTTAACCTGAAATTCTACAAGTACTGAATGTTTATTGGATAGAGTCATGGGTTTGTTTCTTGGGCATGTTACTTAAAACCTTGTTTTAATTCCCTCATCTTTTTTTTTTTTTTTTTTAAAGACTTAGTACGTTTATTTTTTTTTTAAAGATTTATTTATTTATTCATTCAGAGAGAGCTGCGCCACCAGGGCTACCCTAATTCTCTCATCTTTAAAATGGAGACAATAATACTTATTTCACAGGGTTGTTGTGGAGATTAAATGAATAGTATTAAATAAGAGTTTGTTTTTTTTTTTAAAAGAGCAATATTAGGGGATCCCTGGGTGGCGCAGCGGTTTGGCGCCTGCCTTTGGCCCGGGGCGCGATCCTGGAGACCCGGGATCGAATCCCACATCGGGCTCCCTGCATGGAGCCTGCTCTTCCCTCTGCCTGTGTCTCTGCCTCTCTGTCTCTCTCTGTGTGACTATCATGAATAAATAAATAAAATCTTTAAAAAAAAAAAAAAGAGCAATATTAGGAAATGTAAATTTTAAAAATATTCAAATATCATATTATACATGCTATTTTGTAACATTTCCAAGTGAATAGCTGTATTACTAAATACCCTTTAGTAACAACTTGTTTAACGGTTTCCAAGCTATTGAGAAAGGGTGATCAGAGGCAGATCCTGCCTGTGAAGTCACTGAAATGTAGAGACACTGAAATAACAGAGGAGTCACTTGTGTGTTCTCTCTCTCTCTCTCTCTCTTGCTCTATTTTTTAGTTTGTAGCATCAAACCAGTTTGAACTGGAGGATAGGAACTATCTATACCTTTTCAACTTTGTGGTTTTTTTTTTTTTTTAGATTTTTATTTTATTTATTCATGAGAGAGAGAGAGAGAGAGGCAGAGACACAGGGAGAGGGAGAAGCAGGCTCCATGCAGGGAGCCCGACATGGGACTTAATCCCGGGTCTCCAGGATCACACCCTGGACTGAAGGGGGTGCTAAACCGCTGAGCCACCCGGGCTGCCCTCACCTTTGTTGTTTTAAATTTTTTTTTTTTTTTTTTTTTTTTTTATTTATGATAGTCACACACAGAGAGAGAGAGAGGCAGAGACACAGGCAGAGGGAGAAGCAGGCTCCATGCACCGGGAGCCCGATGTGGGATTTGATCCCGGGTCTCCAGGATCGCGCCCTGGGCCAAAGGCAGGCACTAAACCGCAGCGCCACCCAGGGATCCCAACTTTGTTGTTTTAAATAACACTTTACATATATATTTTTGCCTTAGTAAGTTGGCTAGAATATTTGAACAATGTTTAAAAATTTATTGGTAATTCTGGGATCCTTGTCTTTAAAGACATTTTCTTTAGGTGTCACTGTTAAGTCACTTCTTTCTTCTTGATTCTTCTTTTGGCTTTTTGACATTCTTCTTTTAGTCTTTATCTTTCTGTCACTTGCTCCCTGATCCTTGATTTCTTGAATGTCCTAAGTATTCTGTCTTAAGCTACCCACTCTCTCTCACAGAATCTATACATTTACTCTAAATGATGGCATTCATCATTGTGGCTTCAGACACTCCCTATACACTGTGGATTTCCAATTATTTTATCTCTAATTCTTAATATCAGCTATGTGTTTCTAGTTTCCTATTTAACTTGTAATCCCCCTCTCTTATTCAGACTTTTTGTTAGTTCCATGCATATAGTAAATATAGTAATGAATTAGACCTTATCCCTGCCCTTTATGGTGTCTACAGTCTAGTGGGGAAGATAGGCATTCGACAAGTAATGAAAAATGCAGTGAAGAAATAAGATGCTATTAGAAGTGTATGGTAAAGGGGCTGTGGAAAATCATTACCCAAGTGACATTAAAGCTGAGACCTAGAGCAATAGCAAGGGGGATAAGACACTGACCTTACCAGACAGTAGCAAAGGTATTTGCAGAGGCTGTCAGGTTGGAATATGACATGCTTAAGGAACTGAAAGAAGGGAAGTATGGCTAGAGTGGAGGGAGGAGTGTGAATGATGAGAAATAAGGCCAGAGAAGTAGGGAGAAAACAAAATTTATTAACTGAATAAATATCTGATGACTTAATTCTCTACCAGTCTGCTCCAGTTCTGGGGATACAGCATGAACAAACCAGGCAAAACTTAGTGTTCTAATGGAACTTACACTCTTTTGGGGAAGACGGACAAACCAGGTTAACAAATAACATATGGTATGTCAGTAATCAGTGCTGAAGAGGGGGGACATAAGGAAAGGACATAGAGTAGCCAGAGAAGCCTTAACTGGAGAGGAAAATTTAATTTCAAGCAGAGGTTAACAATGAGTATAAGGTTTGGGGTAGCTTGCCTGGCATGTATGAGAGCAGCAAAGAGTTGGAGTGAAGTAAATTTGAGTGTCCTCAGTAGAAGATGAGGGTAGAAAGGGATCTAAGTCATTTAGAAAGGGATCTAAGTCATCTAAGACCTTTATCTTGGCTTTCACTCTGAATGACATGGGAAGCCATTGGAGGGTTTTGAACAGAGGAGTGATGTGATCTGTGAGATTGCCAGGTTGTACCATTTCAGTTCGGTTCACACAGAATTCAGTATGGAGTTGTGCAGTGTTGTAGTCCTGATCTGACATGTTTTAAAAGAATTACTCTAGGGCGCCTAGGGGGGCTCAGGTTGAGCGTCTGCCTTCGGCTCAGGTCGTGATCCTGGGGTCCAGGGATCAAGTCCCACATCAGGCTCCCTGCATGGAGTCTGCTTCTCCCTCTGTTTGTGTCTCTGCGTCTCTCTCTGTGTGTCTCTCATGAGTAAATGAATGAAATCTTAAAAATAAGAAAAATAAAAGAATTACTCTTGGCTGTTGTATTAGAACTGGATTGCAGTGAGGAGATTAAGCTAAAAGCAAAGAGATAATTAGGAAGCTATTGCCATAATTCAAGTGAGAGAGAGTGGTAGCTTAAATCAGAGGAGAAGCACTGGGAGGTGATCAAATTCTGGATATATTGGATAGTAGAGTTGTCAGGATTTGCTTGTTGATTGAATTATGGGATGGGGGAAAGAGAAGAGGACTTAATTAAATGGAAATGAACTTGCCATTAAGTGAGATGGGGGAGACTTCACAGGGAGCAGAAATTTAGAAGCTTGATTTGGGACATGTTAAGTTTGAAATACTAGAAATCCAAGTGGAAATGGTTAGTGTGGCATTGGGTATACATGTTTAAAGTTCAGGAGAGATATATGGGCTTGAGTAAATTTATATGCAGGATATACACCCCCCCCCACATACATATATACATATATAGGATTTATGTAGGATATATATTTATGTGTAGTATTTAAAGAAAATTTTTTTAGGGGACTCTACACATTGATCTATAATCTCCCTTTTCATGTAACAAGTCTTTATGGACCAAGTTGAGGATTTGGATAGTATAAGCCTTGAGAGAGTTAAACTAGTGGAGTTATATGATTTGGCTGCTGTGGGGAAGATGAATTACACAGGGGCAAAAGTAAATGCTGGGGGAATGTAATTAGTTTTATAGTAGTTTGGGTGAGAATTAAGGATGACTTGGACTTGGGGGCTTTGGGGATGGAATGTGTTCTAGTTAAGTATTGCTGTGTAATAAAGCATTCCAAACTTAGCATGAAGTATTTTTATTCTGTGGGTCAAGAATTCAGACAAGGTATAGCAGAGGTGGCTTGTGTCTGCTTCAAATATCTGAGATCTCATGAATAATTGAAGAGTTGAGATGATGCAGAAAGCTGTAGGATTCTTTACTCATATGTCTTCTGCTTTCACTGGGATGATTTAAGGGCTGAGTTCAGCTAGGACTGTCAAACAGAGAACCTACATGTGGCCTCTGTGTGCATCTTGGGCTTCTCTAAGTCTGTGTGCATCTTGGGCTTCTCTAAGTCTGGAGACTGAGTTCAGCAGGTAAGCACTTGGAGAGAGAATGTTACCCAGGACCAAGGCAAAACATGCACTCTCACCTCTGCCATGCTGCCCTGGTTACAAGCATGTCAGTATGACCAGCTTAGATTAAAGGAAGAGGAATTAGACTCCATCTCCAGGGAGGAGATGTCAAGGTCCCATTGTAGAAAAGCATGTGGTATAAGAGATTTTGTAGTTCTCTTTGGATAGCATCTCCCAGAGAAGAAAATGACACAATTCAAGATGCATTTAAGAGGTGGACTTGATAGGGCTGGGGGAATGATTGAATTAAGAGATGAAAGAGGAATCGAGGATTCACTTTTATTTATTCTACAAATATTTAAGTTCCTACTATATGCCTAGTACTTTTCTAAGATGATTCTGAGAAATGAATGATGATGATGCTGCCATTTACTGATTTGGGAAACACTGCAGGGAAAGGCACATATGATTAAATTAACTTTTAGTATATTGAGTTTGAAGGTCCTGTGATGTAGCATCCCAATGGAGATTTCCAGAAGGCAGTTGAATATAAGGCATCTAGAATATAGAAGACAAGAATTAGAATAAATTTGGGAATTATCAGCATAAGGTAAGAGAAGGAAAAATTGTCTTGAGAAACATGAATATTTAATGAATAGCTAGAGGAGAAAAATTTGGCAAAGATGATTGAAGAAGAACATCCAGAGGAGAAAGAAAACTAGGGATAGTGGCATCAGAGATTCTTAAGGAAGAGGGTTTTAAGAAGGTGGTGGTCCCTATGAGAGATTGAGCCAGGAGGTCAGATAAGAACAGGATCAAAACATACTCATTATTTTTAACAATCTGAAGGTTAAAGGAGGCTATATTGAGAAATTTTGAGGAATACTGAGTATGGAAGCCAGATTGGAATTGGTTCAAAAGTTAAAGGAAAAAGACTATGTTGATATATCTAGGAGTTTGGCAATAAATGAAATTAAAAAGAAATCAGTGGGAATTAGGAATGCCTGGGTGGCTCAGTGGTTGAACAGTCTGCCTTCAGCTCAGGGCATGATCCTGGGGTCCCGGGATCGAGTCCCACATCAGGCTCCCTGCAGGGGGCCTGCTTCTCCCTCTGCCTGTGTCTCTACCTATCTTTGTGTGTGTGTCTCATGAATAAATAAAATCTTTTTTAAAAAATGGAATTAGCCAGCCTAGAGAGAGGCATGGTGAAATTATAACATATATTAATTATTTAATCACTTATATCACTATATATTATTAACAATTATTATATAATTAGTGATGTTTTAGGGGGAAAAGACTCTCCCTTGGGAGACTATAGCTTAGATTGAGTTCTAGTTTCTGCTCTAACTCTCCTTGTAATTCCTGAACTAGTAGTGCTTTAGGAGATAGGACATTGCCATTGTCATAGGAAAAAAAATTAGATCCGTGCAAGTGATTTTTGTGGCCCTCTTTGGGCAATTGAAGTTATTCACTGTGTCTATACTTAAGGAGGGTGATGTGAAATTATCTTTTACCCCTCTGAATTCTAGGGTCAGGTCTGCTACATAAGTCCTGTACCATCCTATATTTTGCTTGGCCTTTTGCCTGCCTTATCCCAAAGCCAATTCACTTCTTTTTCTACACTGAAATATTAATGTTGTTTGTGAATAATTTTTTGAGACAGAAAACATAGGAGAAGGAATTATGAGAGTTATTTTAGTTCAGTGGACAATCTGAAAACATCCTTAAGATATACTTTTAAGATATAATTGCATATATTGATGGAAAACAACATGAAATAATAAAAACACTACCCTGGGCTAAGTTGGGGGTGGGGACTCAATTCTGATTTTGCAAATTAATTTTGTAACCTTAGGTAGGTCACTTCCTAAAGTATAAAATGAAGGAGCTTATGTTAGATGCTTTTAATTTGCCCTTCTTTCTATAAGATTCGTTTCTGTAAAATCTCTTCCTAGGAAGTTTTGTTGACTATAGAATAACCACTGTATTTTGTCTGTAGGGCTGCAGAGTAGATGCCGAACTAATTTTAATATTTTGTGTGTGTGTGTTGCTTCTGCTCTTTTACTCATCAGTCATCAGAAAAATCAAGATATTTTTTGTTGGATTCATTTCAGGTGCCCTAATGCATGAGTTATCAAATGATGGTGCTCGTAGACAGTTTGAATTTTATCTGGAAGAAATGATCCTGCCTCTCATGGTAGCTAGTGCCCAGAGTGGGGAACGAGAATGCCACATAGTAGTGCTTACAGATGATGATGTGGTTGATTGGGATGAAGAGTATCCCCCACAGATGGGAGAAGAGTATTCACAAAGTAAGTACTGTGGCATGTTTTCTCTCTTAAATCGTCACAGATTCTTTATCTAATACCGATCAAAGGACAGTTTTTATAAAGAAAGTACATTGAACTCTTACCTACGCCAGGAGTCAGTAAACTATGAGCTGTGGATCAAAATCCAGCCTATTGCCTGTTTTTATGAATAAACTTTTATGTATTGTCTATGGCTGCTTTTGCGCTACAATGGCAGAGTTGAGTAGTTGCAACGGAGACCGCATGGCTCGCAAAGCCCAAAAAGTATTTACTCTGGCCCTTGACAGAAAAAATATGCCCACCCCTGTCATGCACAGAAATGGTTTGCTCTTTGTTGAGTATCTGGATCTTGATAGATTTTTTTTCTTTGCATTTAGAAAGAAGCCTTCTAGGGAAGTAGATCCTGGAGTAAATAGATTGTTAAAAAATCAGCTGTTTTTTTTTTTTTTTTAAGATGAATTTGTATGTAAAATGAGAAGCTTCAACGCATTGATTTCTAGGGTGACTTGATGTTCTAAGATGTTCCTTTTTAGTATCATATGTGTTCCTGGAGGATATAATGACCCTTCAGAACGTTTTGTGGAACCATATGTATATCTGACCAAAACAGCTTATCTTGAACAACGATGATGACTTTCCTTACTACACTTTCAAACTTTTTCTGATTGGAGCCTTTTGATTTTTTGAGTTTTGTCAGAAAATTTATATTTTTCTTGATGAACTCTGTATAGTATTTTTGAGCTGTTTTATAGATTTGAGAAGATAGAGTTAAAAGAATGATTTGAGTAACTAGGCAAAATAGTCCAGCATCTTGTTCTGTATGCCAGCCTGTGTTGACTTGGTGAAGATGAGGGCTTAAGTAAAAAATAATAGGAATATAGAAAGTTACCAGAATGCTTTAATCTCTGATTTTCTCATTTTACTTATCCCTATCTAAAATCAAAACAAAGCAGACTCCAAGGGGTATTCCTTTTGACTTCTAAAGATTTTGAAAAGATTATTTTAACCTAAGTTATGATAGCACTTTTTAGAATCTACATTGAGATGTTGTTTCCTTTGCATGATACACTTAATGAGTGTTGTGATTCTTCTCTGGACAGTTGTAATAACAGACATTTTTGTTGTATTTCCTCATTCCTATCTTCTTTGCTGACAGTAGTTTTCTGTAATAATATGTGGACAAAACACAGGAAAAATGAAAGGCTAACAAAAATTAAAATAAATATACTACATTATTTTCTGTTAAGAAAAATGAATGAATAAACCAAAATAAATTATATTTTAGTTTTCAAAAAGTTTGACCTCCAGGAGAGTAGATCCTGCTGTAGAACACAGAAATGACATTATAGCGATAGAGGAATTCTGGTAGACCCAGCTTTTCCTTTTCAGTTGTGCCACTTTCCGTGTCAGTGTTCTTTGTTTTCTTGTTTTTCATCTTAAGCTTTGAAGCTTAAAAAGGACTGAAAACATTTTTACATAATTTGTCTAAATATATTTCATTTTGTGCCAAGATGTTTCAACCTAAAGAAGATTCATTTGAGGAGACACAGCCTCTACAGTCTGATCTTCCTATCTGTGGCTTTATGACACCATCCATTCTGAGATGTCAGCAAATCTTTATCTTAAAAATATCAGTAATCTTAAGGATGTAAATCACAAATTTATCCCATGAGTAGCATCTGTATACGTATTTTCCTTTTATTGGCTCTTAAACCAGCATGTTTGGTTTGTGAGTGTGTTTTTCTTTTTTTGAAAAAACCTTTGCAGTTCACCTTTTAAGGGAGATAACTCCACCCGAAAGAGAGAAGGCGAGGAAGGTCCATCAGTCTAACTCCCTGAAGTTCCCAGCACATTTGGAAGACTCAACATGTTGTCAGTGGAATGTCTGTCCTTTGCAAAGCCAGTTTGCTCTAAACAGACTAACCTGGGCAGAACATGCTCGAATCTGCCATTTTTAACATCAGTATTAAATGGGGCTGTTCGCCTGAATTGAAAACAGTTTGTGGGGAGGGTCTTTGCCTTTTGGGGGAATTATTAATAGTTGCTCAATCCATGAAATATAAGATGTATCCATTTTGTACTCTGTGACAAGGCAGTTTTTTCTCTTCCAGACGAGGCCTTGTAGGCATCATAGCAAAGTCCTTTACTTTGCCTGCTCGATAACGATGTGATATTACCATCTTTTGGTTCTCTTATTTGAAGAAAGTGGGGCAGATTCTATTGCAATAAGTTTGTATATGATATATCTTTCAGAAGGAGATTCTTCCTATGGATTGGGTTACCTGATTGGTTATTAAAGCTTTTTTTTTTTTTTTTGTTTCAACTTAAGTAGACATTTGCTTATACATTAACTGTACTGAATTATCCTGTCATGTTGGCTAGTCATCCTTTTCGCATCACTGCATCCATTATTTGGGCTTTTAGAGTTGTCAGGCCCCTTTGATGATCAAGATAATTTTAAGTTCATCTCTAAGTACTTTGATTTTAATAAGAAAGTATTTTTGTCTTTTTGTTTCCAGTTATTTATAGCACAAAATTATATAGATTTTTCAAGTACATTGAAAACAGAGATGTGGCCAAATCAGTTTTGAAGGAGAGGGGTCTTAAGAAGATTAGATTGGGAATAGAAGGTAAGACATTTTCATTATTTTCTATTTTCTTTAAAAATAAAAAAAGGTTAAAAATTGAATCCCATTTAGAATATAGCTTGAGAAATACATACTTTGAGAAAAACTCAAATGATGATTGAATGAATGCTCATGCAGTACACCAAAAATAACAAAAATGAGCTTCCTTTATCTGAAAAGATAGAAAGCCATTAAAAATTGTTATTTATCCCATAAGATCCCCTAATAGTAAGAAAAAGTGAGTTTGTCTTTTCTGCCGTATTTCATCATCCCAATGCATTCTTGCCTGGTACATGTGTATACCTTTCCAAAAGATGGGCAAAGCCTTGTGCCCGTCAGAGATCATTGGTGTGATCAAAGCTCAACAGAACTTAAAACTACTATCTGAAAATGCATGTAAAAACATGTTAGTAGCTTCCTGGTTCTTAAGATATGATAATAGTTAACTTATTTTCACATTAAATACAGATTTCAAACTTATTTCATCTTGTTAAATGCAAACATTTTTGGATTTTTTTTTTTTTTTTTTTACTTTATGATTTAAATGGATTTTTCCAGATGCCATGTCAGATACTTCTTTTAAAGTGCCCTTTTACTAAGAACAAAATATCTCCCTCGGCATAATGTGGCATAGTGTAAAGATTAAAGGTTCTGGAGCCACATTACTTGTGTTCAAATCCTATGACTTAATAGTTGTATGACCTTGGCCAGGGCACTTAACTTCTCTGTGCCTCAGTTTCCTCATCTAAAATGGGAGCATTAAAGTACTTTATAGGGTTATTATGATGACAGAATGAAAAACTTAAAACAGAGCCTGGCACATAGTAATTTCTCAGTATATGTTTGTGATGCTGATCATGAAGATCATGGTGTTGATCAATGACCAGTTGAGCTGTTGTAGATCGCAGTAATGGACTGCTGAGACATATGAGAAAGAAGGACCAGAAATAGGATTTTGCAGGAAGGGGAGGAGACTTTGGGCTTAAGAACATAGTGGAATTGCTGACACTTTAGCTTCACCATTGTCTTCTGTCATTTTGTAAGTAGTGGGATTTAGCTGTTTGATTTCAGAGCTAGAGAGAAGACATCTGGAAGCTACTATAGATTGGGGGGATGAGGAAGGCTTCTCTCAGGCAGAGATATTTGAGCTGAAGCCCGGTGACAGGTTGGAGCCTGCTTGTAAAAAAAAAAACAAACAAACAAAAAAAAAAAACCTTATGTACTATGTGAAGGACTTTGGACTTTCCCTTGAAGCAAGAGGAACTTTTTTGGTAGTTGGTAGTTTTTAAGCAAGGATGTAATAGGATTATACTTGTATCAGAGTGAGGATTCTCTGTGGAGGACAAATTGGACTATGATGAGATGGGAATTTTAAAGACTAATAGTCCAAGAGAAATCAAGGACAAGGGAATAGAGCTGGAGACCTTTCTGAACTCAAGTGTTGCCCTGGTAATTGACTGGAAGTGTGAAACAAAAAAGACATTCTACAAAGGGTCTTTAGAAGATTTTTAGCTCTGCTTGCCCGAGCCCCCTCACCTGAGCCATATTACATATGTAGCTAAATATACTAGCCACCAGTGATGCCAACGTACTTCCTTTATGCAATAATTGAGTCCCTGATGTGTGAGGTCTTTCTAGTTTTTTTCTGATTCTCCTATAGTCCGTGGCCCATGAGCCAAATCTAGCCCATTGCCTCTTATCCCCTCCATTGCCCAGAGTTTTATTGAAACATAGACATGCTCATTCATTTACATTTTTCTGTGGCTGATTTTACTTTACAGTGGCATAGTTGAGTAGTTGCAAGAGAAGCTGAAATAAACTTGAAATATTTACTATCTGGCCCTTTAAAGAAAATGTTTGCCAATCCCTGGTCTAAACTAGCAATTCTTGCAAGTAGAAAGGAGGGAAGGGACTTATAATAATAGTTTTAAGGAGTTATGTCTGGAGAAATTGCCTTACTGGTAAATGACTGAAACTTTTCCCATACTAGCATTGTCTTCACTAATTGTTACTTTTCAGTAATTATCCAAGAAGAAGAAGGTATAATTAATCAGGGGAAGCTCCTTTGAATTGCCACTCTGGATGAACTGCTTGGTTGTTGGGAGTAGTGTTAAAATGATTTGGGGCTTAAAATATTGGCTTTGTTGATCTAGGTGCAAAAGTATACCTAGAACCAGTGAAGCTGGAGAACTCTATAGCTCTTTATATGTTAACAGAAAAATAAATAAATAAAGGAAAGAAAAAACCCCAAAGCAATATAAAGATGAGATTTAGGTTTAAGGAAATTAGAAGGCTAATGTGGCAATAAATTGCAGCCCTTGAGGCAAGATGATCCTGTGAAGGGGAGGGTTCAGGGATTTTAAGGGTATACAGGTAGGTAGAGTCCAATGCAGGAGACTATGAACCATTCTATTCAGGACTTCTCCCCCCTCCATGCTTTTACTTGAATATTTTACTGGGTTGGTATGTTGAGCGGCTGAGAGGATGGTGGAAGCTTGTGTGAATTGCATCAGTAGGATTCCGATTTCTGGCTGTTGAGCTGATGACTGAGGAGATGGATTATGGATTTCCTTTCTTTGTCTTAATTTCTGATTGTTCAGGAACTACAGCAGAAAAGCCTTCTTTAGGCTAACTTGGGTGAGAAGTTTATGGGACTTCTCCCACTTGGGTGGAAAGTTTGGGTGAGAAGTGTGTGCATGCTTGTGTATGTGTGCACCTCAGTTTTTAAAACTTTTCTGTCCTCCAGGTTATCCTACCTACAAAGAAAAAGTAAAGAAAAGGCCTGGAGGCCGCCCAGAAGTGATTTACAACTATGTCCAAAGACCCTTTATTCGAATGTCTTGGGAGAAGGAAGAAGGAAAGAGTCGGCATGTAGACTTTCAATGTGTGAAGAGTAAATCTATCACCAATCTTGCAGCAGCTGCCGCAGACATTCCCCAGGACCAGCTGGTGGTCCTGCACCCAACTCCGCAGGTGGATGAGCTGGATATCCTCCCCATCCATCCCCCTTCTGGCAACAACGACCTCGATCCTGATGCACAGAATCCGATGCTGTGATGCTGATGTTCCTTGAAACCATAGCATGCTACTCGTCACGGTGACGCTGCACTCTCCTCATTCTGCACTGCAAGGCCGCTCTCTTCATCGTGAGATGCACATGACCATGTTTAGGATATTGCAGTGTAGGCTTTTTTAAAGACCAAAGGTAGCTGAATGGTTTTTAAAATGAGTACAACTCTAGCATCCTGAGGTTCCAGTTATATAAATGTATTTGTTTACCAGTAGGTTTGTGAAATTGGTTCTTTGTATGGGGGACAGTCCTTTTTCACACATCTAGATATTTTCAGAAGTGGTAAAGATTGGCAGCTGGGGTATTTTCAGCTTATATTGATATTCATCACACCCCAGGTAAAATGTAGAATATTATATAGGTGCACTTTATAAATGGTGGTTAAATGGAACTGTTCAAGCCATTTTTATAGTTGTGATGCACAATATAACTGAAATAAGTGCTTCTATCAAAGTATTCCTTCAGTAAAATGTGTATAGTTTGCTGCCCATGATGGGCAAAAAAGGAGTATTTATCATTGGGCTTATTTGATTGATTAGGAGGAGATCTAATGCCCATATCTTATTTCTCTACAGTGCTGTTTTCGCCCTTTTAGAGTGAGTCACATGCAGGAAGTGTGAACATCAGAGGTGGTTTATTATCCAGTCTGCCTTACCCTTAATCTGTTCAGATATTTATTTACTAATTTTTTTTCTCAAGAGTTATGGGATAGGAAAATGAAGTGTTTGCTCTTCATTTACTAAATGATTGTAAACTCAAGTTTTTCATCAATAAAATTCCATTGTTTTAATGTTTCTGATCAGCTTTATAACCACCTTGACCAGATCCTTAGTCTCATAATTAATGGATTTCCTGTCTTATTGGTATCAATGAAACTAGAAACCACCTGGTAGCTCACAGAACTCCCGATTTAGTTTACGTGTAATGAAGCACTTAGATGCCTTACTAAATCCACAGCAAAGGTTGACTGAAAAAACATTTTCTAGTCAAACCTAAGAAGAGTGAAATGCCATTACTATGGTTATAGGGTAACCTTAAATTTCAGAGTCAATTTCTTACACTGGTTCAGTGCTTTGTCCATTATACTCTGCTGTTCTTAGCAAACTATTTGTGCAGATGCTTAAAAAAAAAAAAAAATACCCTGTGGTCCAACTCAAGCAGGAAGTAGAAATACTTAGGTGCTTTGGGTCAGGGCTCACTTAATGTATGAAGCCATACAACCATGAGCAGAGTAGGAGTTGTAGGCAAGAAGCCCATTTGTTACAATTAATCTTATAATGTCATAGGATTTGAAATCTGTGTTTAAGCAGTAATACCAGCATACTCACATAAAATTGCAATAATTTGGAGATTTAACTATTCTAACAGTACAGCTAAGCTATTAACAGGGAAATTATGTGAGTCCTGGAACTGTTACTGAAGGCCAGAAAGGCACTGTAAATGTCCTTGGCATGGCTTATCCTTAAACAGCCACTGTAGAAAACTGATCCAGCCCTGTAGCACACAGGATTTTTTTTTTCTATTTGAAATGTGAACAGTATTTATAGAACAAGGGAAACATTTATTAAAAATATTTAACTGTCTAATACATTATACTTTAACCCATATTTATAGTAAAGGATTCTTACAAGGAAGAATAAACGGCTTTATGATACAATTAGTATAAGAAATATCCACATGGGGGACTTCTTTGTAGTGTAAAAACACCATACATCTGAAATGACCATTTGCATATAAAAGCTACCAATGATGCTTCTGTGCACGATGATTAAAAAATTCAACACAAACAGAATCCAAAATATACAATTAATGCAAGCTATCCACAGCTAGCCCAATAATCAATGATGAGGAAACACTGGAGCAGGCTTAGTTCCACTTTGTCTGAAGTTACACATAGTAAGATTGACTTGTATCAATGGCTCTGAGATGGCTTTTATGAAGACAGTACATAAAAGCTGTTCTCTCCTTATCCAGTAAGCTTCACAGACTGTAAAACTCCACCAGTAATGCACTTTGATACTGTAGCTGTTGCCAAAGCAACACGTAGCGTTTACAGCGGCCATGGCAAGTCGCTAAAGTCAACAGGACCACCCAGCCCAGCATCTGCTTCCAAGAGACTCATAATGACAGCCATTGCTGCTTCATCATTACTGGGACTACTTGAGCCTTGGTCGTTTTCTATCATGTCTATGCCTATGTGAGGGTTCTCACCTGTGGGAGGAGAAAAAGACTGGTCAGTCCTAATACCAAAGCATGTTTAACTTTCATAAGCAGTTCCTAAGCACACTTTTAATAAGAATGTTGTACTTAACAGTACGGTGGGAATGATGGGAGAGACTGCTTTGGGGGCTGCATTGCCGTAATATATTTCCTTTAGTGTGTTTCAGAGAAAAGAACCAACTTTTTAGAAACAAGTGCTTAAAATGCAATAAAGATTGAAAGTATTTGAGTTGACCTCATCTTAATATTCTGACATAACCAGTTCTAGGGAGGGAGATACAGAAGGAAAGACAAATGGGAATGTAGGGATGAAGAGAAAACAAACCATCCAGAATGACAGAGAAGATGGGTGACATGGGAGAAGCAAACTCTTTACCACTTTTAATACCCGCTGAAACACTTACTGATCACCCTTCCAGGCTTTATTTCTGAACCTTCCTTCATCAGCCCTCCCACTGAAGAGCTGATGGCCCACATGGAGGGAAAAGCCAAGCAGCTTAGACTTGCTCCTTTGAGTTCCAGGGACAAATCTGGAGCCCCTCACCAGAACTCGACCATTAAACTCAACTTTGAACTAAAGAGTTAAATGATAAAAACTAAAGGTTAAAAATTTGCTTATCTAGAACTAGCTTATTTTATTCATTTAGTTCTTAAAACTGACTTTACGCCAGATATTGTGCAAGCTCATTGCAGTGGAAAGGAGTAGTAATGCTACTTACCAAGAATAGAGGAACTATCAGAAGAGTACGGATAACCTGGATTTTCCTGAGCCTGCCCTGGTAGTAGGCCACTGGAAGGAATGTCTGGAGTCCCTCCATTTAAAATCTACAAACAAAAGAGAAGTTTTCATATCAACAATTTCAATCAGTACTGTGCTCGAGATCGTCAAGAAAATGAAGCATGTTGAAAAGAGAAAGGTGGCGGGGAAATGTGCTCAGTTTCCCATTGGATGATTTCAAACAAACTTAGGAATGGCCACAGCGGAAAAAAAAAAACCTCTCCCCAAATTATTTTCTCTATGACTCAGCCCAGACACTTTAAAGGCCGAATGAAATCCCTAGAGCATTTGATTACCTTGGATCACATTAGTCACATGATTAAGGCCAAGGACTCCGTTACCTCAGTGAGCTGATTAGATTTCAGAAGAGGCAGTGATTTCAAGTCTTGCCAGTAGGTGGCATTACAAATGTATTTCCGCAGTCTAGCTTTTTGGTAGGGAAACCCTGACATTGAGAATTGAGAACTCCAAAGAACTTTTGTTCACATACACTATATCGATATTTTTTATATTTGAAAACTAATAAATTTCTAAAATCTAATAAACTGACTACATGTTAACATGAATAGCATTTTAATGAAAAATAACTTTTCTAAAAGAGCAAAAAAAGTCATTGTTTTACTTTTTTTCCCCCAAATCAAATGTCTGCCTTAATAGGATTTAACTGGATTCTCATTTTCTTCAGTCTGTTTAGATGTTTGAAGTATATGAGGGAAGTTACATATGTAGTTGGGAAAGGTTCATCTTAATAGCCTTTTCAAATAACTTTGGTATTCTTTGATATTACATCAAAACTCAACAAGTGGAAATTTCTTAAAGATTAAGTGCAAATGTGGCATCAAACCATATCAATGAAATCCCTGCACTCTACTATATAAAAATCCATTGGTATACCTTTGCATGATTTTGAAGTATCTTGCATTGGTCATTTGGAAAATATTGGCTGAGTGAAGCAGATCTAACTGTTAACACATTTCAAAACATCTCCATTGTTGTTAATATTACCTCTATCATCAGAAACACCCTTTAAGTTTTGGGAAGCTGTTGAGTTCAAAGTAGCAAATCCAAGTTTTCCAAAAATTCTAATTTTTTGCTTGAAAGCTAAAATTTTCTCATGGGCAACAAATACTCTCAAGCTGTCTTCCTTGAACTCACCAGTTCATTCATTTTCAAGAAAATATACGGTAGATACCCAAGTGCGAATAACCACAGTTTGCAATAATAAAAATGGTGTCCTTTGACAAAAGCAGTTCATTTAGCTCCTAACAGCCTGGCAAGTGCTTTTCCTTGAGACAACCACTGAACTTCAGTATGCAGTGTAAGCGCTTTACTCATACTTCCATTTTTTAACAGTGTTAAGATTTACTCAAGGATTTTATAGAATGTTTTTATTGCTTAGTAAGGACATTATTAAGTGAAACTGGCTTGAAAATTTGTGGTTTTGTTTGTTTTTATTGCGAGCATATGGTGTTGAAGAATACAGTGACTACTAGTACAGTTTGGTGCCACTGCCGTGATTTTCGCAAAAGCACCAGCAGTTTTACCCAACACTGCTTTTGCACTAGCAGTTCATGTATCAACACAGTGAGGAAAAAAAAAAAACGTTTTAGATTATGAAAATAATTTTGACCTTGCAGAGACCCCTGTGAAAGGATCTTTCCCTCTCAACATCAGGGAACTGCTGCTTTAGCTGAACCTGCCGTAGAACCCCTGGATGTCCAGACTCTCCTGGGACCTAGGTTCACTTAGAGCCTCACTTTTTTAGCTTGACTCTGAATGAAATAACTGTCAAGCTTAATGGCTCATTTTTGGACCTGCCCAATTTGAAAGCAACTGGGAAGGGCTGGAAGCATGGGGCCACCTTTACTCTCATGGCTGCTATCATTTCTAACTCCCCATCTTGTTTAAGCTACTTTTACAAGTCCTGTTGCTGAGGACTCAGAATATATTCAGAATTTCTTCTCTCAGACCCATTTTTATAAGTCCAAAGAAAAAAATTTCTCATAAATGCTTCAAAAATACTTGGGACTTTGTGTGTGGAGTACATTAGAGCTCTGAAATTGCTGGTGTGGAAAGAATCAAAAGTCAAGAGACCTGACCTTAAGTTTGGGACTGTACTTTTAAATGATTAGCCCAGCATTTAATATTTGGGAGCTTCGATTTTGTCACAAAGTTGTGAGGCTAAGATTAGAAAATATATATAGAGAAGTTCTTGGAGTAATATTTAAGCATTCTACTGGAGTGATACCCTTTCAAAACAGAGTAGTTTTGGGATTCTTGGTAATACAAGGAAGTCAAGCGCCTAAAAGTAGAGCTGAGAAGTAGAGAAGGGGAGACCACCCCAAGGAGATGGTGGGTCCAGTATGGAAGAAGGACCTAGGGATGAAACAGGAGAACAGACCGAAGAGCAAAACCTGCAAGCAGGGACTGGGGATGTACCAAGCCTAGGCTTTATCTCTTAGTGCTATCTTCTGAGTCCTTACCAAAGACCAGGCACTTTCACATATATTACCTCATAACAGGACTTAATGTGCAAAGATGCTGAGTGTCCTAACCTTTAGTAGCCCTTATATAAAACAACAACTAGGGCTAAATAATTCTATAGGGTCACACAGCTAGCACATGGCAAAGCCAGGCTTCAAGCCCAGGTCTTTCATTGACCACTCTTACACATTAATTTATTGACTTTCTAACTTTTGGTGGGGGAGGGGAGGTGGAATCAAAACTTATTTTCAAATAGAAATTTTTACAGAAAATTCATATGTAAAAATAGAGCTGCCCTAGTAGAAGCTGACCTTACACTCTCTACTCACCAGCTGTCCTTGCCCCATCCTACCTGGCAGCACCGCAACTCCTGGTAACCTGAGCCTCAGAGAACCTGGCCAGTGTTTCTGATGATAGAGGTAATATTAACAACAATGGAGATGTTTTGAAATGTGTCAACAGTTAGATCTGCTTCACTCAGCCAGTATTTTCCAAATGACCAATGCAAGATACTTCAAAATCATGCAAAGGTATACCAATGGATTTTTATATAGTAGAGTGCAGGGATTTCATTGATATGGTTTGATGCCACATTGCACTTAATCTTTAAGAAAGATTTTGAAGTTTTGAAAACCCATGTCCTGCTTTTGATATAATTTGTGTTCTAGGAGTCCTGTCTATATAAATTGCTAATATTTTTTTTTCTCTCTCTATGGTTTGGGAGCTAAGGGAAAGAAGACCATGTCCAAAGATGCTGGCCCTTGGGTCATCCTAACCTAAATTAACATCAGGCACTACAAAACAACAACAACAACAACAACAAAAAAACCAAAAAACCCAAGAAAACAAAAAACATCAGGCACTACAGATTTAGGATTTACAACTAATATGGCCCTACACTTGTAAATTCTCTGGCAAAGATGAAAACACATGAGTGGCCTCTAAGCCTACTGACGGTATAATCTTCTAGCCAACTCTTCATGAGGGCTGGTGACCGACAGTACCTGTACCCAGTGCTGACACATCCCGGGAAACCCAGGCAGCAGAGCCCCATGCATTCTGCAGCTGTGAAGGCGTGGCTTGCCCTCCAAAGCACCCACGTGCTCCTGCTAGTATCACAGTTTCCAGTGCCTGCACTAGAGACTAATGATATTTTCTCCCTTGAAAATTCTTGGCAGAAAAAGAGTTTTTTACGTGACGTACTCACTAATCCTTCCTTCATGGGAGCTTTTGAATTGCTCCCTCCATTCCTTAGAACATCCTTTCTACCTTCCTCCATTCACATGGAATAAATTGTCTAAGGACGTCAGCAAGCCTCTCCAGCTCCACCAGTAAGCTTTATACCCAAACTCACACAGGTGCATTAACTTAAAAGGAAGAGGGTCCAACTTGTTTCAGCAACCACAGTGGTAATTATATACTCCCGACCCCAGCATTTCAGAACGTGGGCAAGAGGCTCTCTGGATTAAGAGGGGCCTTAGTCTAAGAGTCATCAGCCTTACCTTCTTGCCTCCTGGAGAAGAGGCATCAGGGGGAGGTGTACTTGTGATATTTAATGGGCTGGAGCCACAACTGGAAGGTGATGACCCTCTTATTCTGTCAGAGAAAAGAGGAGTTAGTTAGATTTCTTTCCTTCAGTGGTGTGTGAGGGGTAGGGTAAGAACTAGAATGGGGATTGGCCAGCTTTGTCTGTGAAGGGCCAAACGGGAACTACCTGTACAAGGCCGTACAGTCTTGGTCACAACTACTCGGTTCTGCCACTGTAGCTTGAAAGCAGCCATAGACCATATGGAAACTGATGGGAATAGCTCTGTTCCAGTGAAATTACATTTACAAATACAGGCGAGAAGCTGTATTTATTCTACAGGCACCGGATCTAGAGTGCAGACCCCGGAGTCCAGCATCTCACTGACAAAGCCCTTGGTTTAGGGTTTGGATTTCAGATTGTTGAGTTTCAAGTAAGTGGGCAGTTTCATTTCTTGTAGAATCCAGATCTCAGAGTTGGACGGGACTTTAGAAATTCAACGTCTATCTTTAATACCATGAACTAGAAGGCACAGCAAGTGATTTTTCCTTTTCCCTACAAATACTTTTTAGCTAGTGAATACTCTTAGGAAGTAGAAGGTGCCAGGGTGGCTAACCCACACCTGGAAAGTAGCCTTGCAATGGTAGGAACAGTAAGTAGTAATAGCAGTAATAGTAGTAGTAGTAGTAGTAGTAGTAGTAAGTAGAGCAGCTGTCCCTACTGCCTTTTAAAGGTGATGAAAAATGGGTCTAGGCCCTCTCAGTTGGTACGTTTCTCACTATAGTAGATTAGCAGAGAAAGTCTTAGAACTGTAAACCCCCACACATGCTCATCAGGCTGAAGGAGCTCAGGAAAGAAGCCATGGCCTGGCAGTGAAGCTGGAGTATGGTGGCAGCTGTGTCACCACCAGGCCCTTAGCGTCTACAGAGATGAATGCAACTTCCTGGGTCACCCAGGCACCCTGCTCTCAATGGCTCAGCAGTCCTCCGGCCATTGGCCTGTGTTGCCTAGTTCCGTAGACTTGGGAGTGAATAAGCTTTCTCTGTCCCAGAGCAGAAGCTCCTCACCGGCAGACTACAGCTATACGCCATGTACTCTTAGCATACAGATGGGTACGAACCGCTTACTGAAAAATTGCTGAATGTCTCCCATCTTCCCCTACTTAGGTCTATGAAGCCACTATTTCCCCGGGTTCCCCATTTTGGGATTGCCTTTTCATTGTTATTTCATCTTTGATTTCTTGTCCTTAAATTACTGATTTTTCTTTGAGACGGTATCATCACTGAGGAATGGGCCTCATTCCTGGGTTATTAAGCATGTTCACCTTCATCTCTTCTATTCCAGTCCAGCTTCCATAATGCTTGTTAGCACATTCTGGACATCTGCTCAGCATCCTACAATGAATGGGGTCTTAATTTTTTTTTCCAGTCTAAACTTCTCAGCATTATTTATTAGGATTCTTAGCAATCTCCCATCCTTGCTTCAGCTCATGCACTCTTCCTTTTTACTATTATCATAAAGAAACAATACACTTCTCAAAAGATTTTAAGATCCTTGAGGTCCAGGACTGCTTTACACTGTTCTTGGATGGTTTCAGGCAAAGCACAGAATATGTAGGTAGTGGCCAGTAAGAATCTGATTCTCACTGCACACTGCCCCAACATCTTCCTGAAGTAGACCCAAGGGATCATATCCATTATTCCCAAGCGCTGGAGCAGAGCTGTCCTGCCCCCCCCTGGGATAAGAGCCATCTAGAAAACCGGCTTTCAGCTCTCCTGAGAGAACCAATTCTGAGAGAATCAATCCAGCGGCAGCAGGGAATAGTTTATCCCTTTTCCTATTATGTTCCATTAAGTGTGCATTCCCCTAAGGACCTGGTTACTACCCTCTCCATTCCCCAAATTCAGTTGAATGTACAACTGCTTCCCTCTTAATCACGACTCAGATGTAATTACTCTGAGCACTCACCATATGTCAGTTTCTACCCTAGGAACATTCCTGAGACCTCTCATACTCCTAAAGCAATTCTTGGGAGATAGTTATTACCTGCCTTTTATGGCTTAATTCAACAGAGACCAGGAAGTTAAGTGAATCTCTTAAGCACAGCCAAGTAGGAGCCCAGAACTCAAACTCCAGTAAACTACTTAAATATGGAAAAGAAGCCCTCTCAAGAGAGATTCTGCGTGGGCTCTTATCGAAGCCAGGCAGCTTTGACTAGAAGCAGCTAATGTCGTGTTGAGGCCCAGATCACGGACTGTCGCCACTCCTGCAGTCCTGTAATGTTACAGTGTTCATCCATCCTCATGAGCCCCTTGAGTCATAATAAAGTAATGAGAAAACTGAGTCCCCAAAGAATTCCCTTTAACTCTGGCCTGTTTGGGTTTCACTCTTTAAGGCCAGATTTCTCAATCTCGGCACCATTGACATTTGGGACTGGAAAATTCTTTGTTTCGGGTGGAAGGAGATGGCAGGGAGGCTGTCCTGTGTCCTACAGGATGTTTAGCAAGCAGCATCCCTGGTCTCTATCCACTGGATATTTAGCAGCAACGTCCTACCCAGTTATGACAACCAAAAATATCTCCAGGTATTACAAAACAGCTCTCGGGGGCAAAATGCCCTGGGTTGAGAACCACTGGTTTAAGGGAGCAACTAGAAGGTGTTACTTGCCTGTGGATCTCCATGATTTCTTCAGCAATCATTCGACCTATTTTGCCTGCCCCAGCCCTGGTTCCCCCTGGAATCCCTGGAACAGTGGGGTGGGTCCTCTTTGGGCCACCTACAACAAAGGAATCTGAGAGTGGGAAAGGGGAACCAAGGAAGAAATGCTATTATGAGTTAAAACCAGTTCATCTTGTGATCCACTTGAAGTTTAACCTCAGGGTTATGCCCTAAGGGACAGCAGAGCTGCAGCTTGTCAGGAAAAGCCATTCCAGCAGAAGGCTCAAGTTTGCGTCCAGGATCAGAGGCCAAAGCAAGGGCTCTAGTTCCCCTCACGCGCTCAACATCCGTTTACCGACTACCGCTGTACAGCAAGCCAGGGTCCCAGAGGCAAGTCGGCAGCTCTGCCCTCAAGGAGCTCACAGTCTAACAGGGGGATGAACAAGATGAACAATGGCTGGAACAAAGTGTGGTAAGTTTGACAGGTAAGTACAAGGCACCCAACTCCTCCAGGCCCAGGTACAGCTTCCTGGGCAAGTTTAACACTGAGCTGAGTCTTGAGAGAGGAGTAGAAATTAGCTGGGCAGAGAGGTAGGGAGGGCAAGGTGTTCCACGCACAGCAACCAATGTACGCAAGAGCACTGAGGGAGGACACAACTTGGGAGACTACTCCAAGAACTTCATCATGAACGATGACGAAAGAGTGACAGATGAAACTGGAGGAGGTACCTGGGTGAAAGGTCCTGGATGCCATACTAATGGATTTAGACAGGATCCAGAGATAAGGCGTGCCAAACACTTCGCACAGAAAAGGCACTTAGGTTGGGTTACTGGGAAGTCCACTGCATGGAGCGTGAACTACAGCGGAGGAAAGGGGTTGGGTGGGGGAGTAAGACTACGATTAAAAAATTCTCTGCAACAATCCGGGCGACAGATGGGAGGGAGATGGAGAAGTCTAAGAGGGGCAGAAGGGACAGGACCTCGTGCTCAGATAGAACGGGCATGAAGGAAGAGTCAAGGTTTCTGGCTTAACCAACCAGATGAAGGAGTGCAGAGAATCGGTTTGGAGAGGCTAAATTTCAGGTGCTTTTGAGACTCCAGGTGGCTCTGTCCAGGAGGCAGGTGGAGAGACAGACCTATGGCTCCAGAGACAGAGAGATCAGATGTAAGAGTCGGTGGTGGAGAGGAGGGGACTGAAGGAAGCCATGCAAGCGGAGGTGGTGCCGTGGAAGGGTACGTCAGGTGCAGAGGCCAGGGCCAAGCCCAGAAGGGAGCCCCACTGACAGAGACCCTCCTCCCCCCCAGGAGCCAGTGACAGTACCAAAAAGCACCACATCCCAGCACTGGGCAACACGGAGGAAAGCCCAAGAGGAGCAACGAGTTTCCTATTCCAAGGGCTTCCAAGGTCCCGGCAACCTTGGAACGAGCTCTCAGTATTCCAGGCTCCACAGAGAAAGTGAGAGGACAACGTCCTTAGGGCTCATCTGCTTGAAGCCTCCCTTCCATAAAATATGGGGGCTGGGGACACCAAATAGTTGGGGAGGGGGTACACTGGCCACGAGCAGCTTCTCATGGGCAAGCCCCGATGCCCCTGCAGTACATAGTTACCTTCTCCAGAGGGCAGCATGCTGTCCATGCTGTGGGGGGACGCTGTGAGCTGCGGGAAGGTTGGGTCCCCGCCTTCCAGGACGTTGGCTCTGTGAACATCCCAGCAATAAGGAAACATGAGTCAGGCCTGCTCAGAACCGTGCACCTTTCACCTTGGCCAAGGTGTCCGGTGTCCAC